>NC_023166.2:10045064-11295064 GCF_000231095.2 Oryza brachyantha
TAAAAAAGAAAAACGGTAAATTTGCAACCGAAAAATGGTCATGAATAAAAATTTTATGTGATCTAAAGCTAATGATAGAAAATAAACTTAGGTGAAAATACTCTAAAATTAACTCTAAATTTAAGATTAAAATTAAAATTTTAGTTTATAATCATGAGTAGAAGCGAAAAGATGGGGTGTATGCGGTGGTTAATTGGATAGGTGTGTGATGGCTAAATTTTATAAGTTGGAAGGTCAAAAGATTTCCGGTATTATGGTAAGGATGCAATTTAAACTCGATTGAAGAAAGGAGCTAAAGTGGACTTTTAGCACTTATGTTTTCGAGCGATCGAACTCATTCACAGTACCCAAGGGCCAAGGCGAACCCAAATGCGACACCGCCGCCTGCGACGCCCTCGCCGCGTCCCTCCTCCTCTCAGCGCTCCCTTCCCAGCACGCCGTCCCGGTCCGCTCCGCAACGCGGTTGCTCGTCTCCCTCGCGCGCCACGCGCCGCTGCAGGACGCGCTCGCGCAGTTCATCAGACTCCTCCGCCGCGCATCCCGCCCCGACGCATTCTCCTTCGCTTCCCTCCTCCGCGGTGCGCGCCTGTGCGCCGGCCAACGGTGCCTCGTTGCACGCCGCAGCCATCCGTCTCGGGCTAGACGCCGATCTCTTCGTCCGCACGGCGCGCGCTCATCCAGTTCTATGGGAGGTGAGGCGCTGCCCGGGTTCTGTTCGATTCACTGATAGTCCCCAGTGAGGTTTCTTGGACGGCCATTACCACTGGCTACATCAAATCTGGTGAAATCTTTACTGCCACGTAGTTGTTCGACCAAATGGCTTACCGAACTGTGGTGCATTGGAATGCCATGGTTGATGGGTATGTGAAGTGCGGTGATTTGGAGTTGGAGGGAGCAAGGAAGCTTTTCGAGGAAATGCCTGAGAGTACTCCTGTAGTTTACACATCATTGATTGTTGGGTATTCACATGCAGGGTATAAAGGAGCTGCTAGATCATTGTTTGGTAAGTTAGAGTATTGTAATTTGTTCATATGGACAATGATACGAGGATATGCACGGAATGGTCACCCTGGAGAGGCTTTGAGGATTTTTAGTGAGTTCCAAAAGCAAGATATATGCCCAGATGAGCACTCGTTATTGTTGGTCTTATGTCAGCATGCTCCCAATTGGGTAACATCACATGGCAAGTTGGATTCAAGGTTACATCTTGATTTACCAAATAGATATGAACAATATCCATGTTGGCTGGTCTCATTAACATGAATGCAAAGTGTGGGAGCATGGAGAGGGCTACTGTTTTGTTTGAATCTTCCCAGTTCGAGATGTTTTTTTCATATCGTTCATGTGGTTCAGCTAGCAAGGCTGTAGAGCTTTTCTCTCAGAAGCTCATGGACCCCAGATAATGCTTTGTTCACAGTTGTTTTGACTGCTTGCAGTCATGCTGGCCTAGTTGAAGAAGGGAAAAGGTACTTTGACATGATGAAGAATGGGTGTATGATTGTACCATATGGTGACCACTATGCATGCCTTGTCAGTCTTCTTGGACGTTCTGGGATGCTGAGAGAGGCCTATGAGCTTATGAAGTCACTCCCTGGAAAACCCCATCCAGGGGCATGGTGTGCATTGCTGAGTGGATGCAAGCTTCACCGTGACATTGAGATTGGAAAAATTGCTGCAAAGGAACTCTTATAAATTGAACCAAAGCTGAAAATTGTGTCTCCTTGTTGAATATTTATGCTAATATTTACAGATGGGAAAATGTTTCTGAAATTAGAACAGAGATGACGGGAAGACGGATAACGAAGACTTGAGAGGAGCGATGTATTTATCTTGCCTTATGTTTGCTGGCCTTACCGGTAATTTCAGTAAACATCTCTCTGAATAGGAGGAAGAACCATATGTGCTGTACTGCTGTGCATTGTTGACTCATGATGATTATGTGTTTGTAGAAAGGAGTTTACACTCAAACTGAGAATGCTTACAATAGAATCTGCCTTCATGATATAAATGATGTGTCTGTCAACAAGCTATGTGGGAGTTAATAAGAGTAATGTGATCATCTTAAATGGACTGTTCTCGTCGCGAGTGCTTCGAATTCTTCCTGCCACTGCTGCCTGTGAGAACCAGTCGCTTCTGTGACACTGGTTAGATATCACCCATTGCTCTTGTTACCAATGAGGTCTCATCTGCTTCTGCCATTTGCTGACGAGATGACTCCTAGTAAGTGCTCGTTTAGTCATTCCTAATCTTCATTACTATCTTAGTGTTATAATGTGATTCTACTGAACTACTACCATCATTCAAACTATTGTGGTAACATGGTAAAAGGTTGCTGATTATTTTCCTTGGCAGGATCAATATGAGTAACCTGACATAGTGGCTGTTGTTGGTCAGAATAACAAGTATATAGTTCTTCAGCGTACTTTTGGGGATTCTTACTATTTCTTGGCTTTCGTTTGTGCTTGAGCTTCAATGTCCTCTGTCAGTATATTCAGTTACTCAAATACTTGTATTCAGAAGTTTATTTTTGAAACAATGGCAGAGAAACTCTTATTAATTCATGACATAGAAGAGGCAAACGATACCCGTATATACTCAGAAGTTGGGGAGTGCAAATTTTGGAGTTTTGGAGAATCCTTGTCATAGCCATACTTCTTGAAGGTGAGAACTTCAGAGTTCAATTTGACTTGTTAAATGAAAATAGCACCTATAATATCTCTTATATTGCTTTTATGGATGCAATCATGTGTGCTATTTGCAGGAACTGTGAATAAACTGGATACGACTTTGCATAATTTATCTTGATCAAGGTACAACGTGATGGTATTAGACATTTGCTTTCAGGTTCGATCTTTAAGAACTAAGTAGAGATAAACTGATACCCAGTTTTTCTGTTTATATGGTGTGGCATGTGCTTCTGTCAACTTGTGGAAAAGTGATTAATGTGGCAAAATTTTTGGAAATATATACATGTTCCAGCTATTATAATGCCTGCATGTTCTGCCATTTTTTACTGTAATATTCAAATGTTACAGAGTAGTCAAATATATTTGTAAAGAGCATTGCATCTATGTAAATTCTCAATGATTTTGCAGAAGGAGAGGTGCATACATATCTTTTTCTGACTAAAACTGCAGAACCAACATAGTAAGGGTAAGTAAGCATTAATGTGCTGAATGGCCACATTCCATATTGTTTCACTATTGAATTTTATTCAATACTTCTAATAGCAAGTTTCCACATACTGTCCATGTTATATCGATGCCTTTGTTGATGCCTAATATGCTAAGTGATTTGAAGTTGTTGTATAAGCAGTTAAGTTAACAACTGATATATTGCCACATTCAGGGTTTTAGTTGATTAAGTTGACAAAGATTCACCAGGTTTAGTTGATTTTGCTTGGAATTACTCCAGTAATGACAGCGATCATTTTCATTTCCAATCATGTTTCAAAATTATGTTACACCTGCACACCCCTTTTGGTGTTATTACCAGCCACTAGTTACACCCAATGGCCTAGTATCAACTTAAGGCCATTCTCAAGGAAATATATACCTGGATAACTTAATTGCACAATTATTGCTTAAGGAAGTCAACTAAATTGTGCTTAGTCACTACAGTAGTAATTCAGGCAGTTTCCATCGGGGCCCAAAATTCTGTCATGCACATCTGGGTTAGAGCGAGGAACGGTGCTTTCAGATTCTTCCATTTGGAACTCTGGTTGCAAATGTGGTATGGTAGTAACATATGCTTCTATTAAATTGTGTCCCCCCATCTTAGTCTTAAACAAAAGTGATTAGACTTGTTTTTGAGTGGAGTTAAGTGGACCACCTTAGGCCTTCTTGCCGTTTCCTCTGCATAGTGCCTATGTGTGATTTTGTGGTCCAGCATCATATCATCGAGAAGAGCCGAAAGTTTTCCGACTGTACAACCTATGCTAAATAAACACATGTATCAGACCATGAGTTTGCTTACGATATTTTGAGACGTGTCTTTTTATAAACTACAATGTCGATTGGTTGTTCTCAGCTTGAAGTCTCAGACCGGCACTACCGCCACTATGTTGCACTTTATATCATCTTTCATTCCTGAATCATCAAATCAAATATTAGCAGATTTGTGCATGGTGATGTAGTGGGATCATTGGTAAGTCATGATGTTTAGTGTTTTCTGATTATAAAAACGATATTAGTACACCCATGGATACATGATAATACCTGCGCCCGAAGGTTCGGTGTTTGCATGTGCTCTCCTAGGTATATAAACCTCACCTAATCACCTAGCCTGTTGGAGATCTCTACCATAGGTATTGCACGATCCTTATTTTGGTGCGTGGATCTATTAGGCTCCGGTTATGGCAGACAAACTTATCTTCATGTCGACTTAGGTATTAATAACTTGCCCACGTATTCTGCTGCACCAATCCTCTCCCAAGTCAATGAGCTTGTTATTATTGAAACCATGCGTTGATTCAAACATTTCCCTATGACATTTGTATTAGTAGCACTAGGGAGTAACGACAGTTTGGGCAATATATAAACAATGCCATTAAACTCTCGGGCTATCTGGTTGGTCCATGTTAGATTCTTAGTGGGATGTGTGAACTGCAGCACTATGTCTCCGTGTGGGCATGCGCACGAGTGTGGGTGCATGTCGTATCACATGTCTAACACCACGGCGCACGAACTGAATCCTGGAACGTTGTCCCGTTGAAGTTATCTGCAATTGAAGAGGAGGGGAAACTAATTTTGTCCTGCTTGTTCTTTGTCAGGGAATACAGAGAGGTTATTTGACTAAGTACCTCTGCGTTGTGAGTAAGAGATTCGAGTTATCAGTAGTTATTTACGTTGGATTTAGAAGAATCAACATACTGGTGAGTGTTCATACAATTTAGCCCTTGTGGTTGATCAAACCATATGATTTTCTTTTTGTGTTAGAGTGAGCCAACACTTTGCTTTGCTTAATGTTCGCATCAAATGTCATCTTTATTTTTTGTGCATTTGTATATTACACGGATGCTTTTCAGAATTTCAGTATATATTCTAAAAATTCACACTCAGAAGATATTGCATAGATGTAAATGGTGAGTACTTCGTATAACATAAAGATATAGTTGTACGGGCAACTAAAGGATATAAATAAGATCTAGACTCGTCCTTAGAGTTGACATTAGGTCTGGACTTTCTAGTAATGATACTTATGGCAGTATTATGAGATTTTGGTTTTTCTTTACTGAAGTCATATATGAAGCTACTGGTTGTATTTCAAGCCAATTGGGTTAGTAGTTATGTTCTCTCTTTCAACGTGTCAGCTTCTTGCAATAGTTTAGCGCCAAGTTCGTACCAGCATTAAAATGGAGTAATCCCTTCACTTGAGCGGAGATTAATGCGATGCATGCACTTTGAATCCACTATCATTTAACCAATGTTAAACAAATCATATTGCTTAATGCATAGTTAGTTGCACTCGCCCGTGCGTGTGAGCGGAGATTGGGTGTTTGATTCACTGCTGCAGCGTTAATGCGCAGGATCTTTTTAATTATGATTAGAATATGATATTTGGCCTATGCTTGATATAAAAATGGGTGTTACGGGGGCCGTGTGGCTAAAATATTGAGGAGATGTTCCCTTCGTGGGTGGGATGATCTATTGTCTATTCTCTCGATGCAAGCAGTGAAGACACGGAGAAATAACTGCCGACGGCCAACTAGGATTGTGAAGATCTTTCCCTTTCTTTTTTTTTTTTAAGAACTATGAAGATATTTCATTCTGTGTTTTCTATCATTCATGAAACATGTTGGGTATGTGTCCGTTAGAAGCTGTAATCGTCTGTGTGTTCAAATCTACTATTACTTAAAATTGGGGTGAAATTATCAATGAAATTTGTTCAGGAATGTCCAGCTGTCGAAGTTTTTTTGTTTGAACAAAACCGCAGTTGAAACGATCTTTTCAAAACTACTTCCTTTTTGGGAAAGTATAATATACAGAACATGGCGATGCTTACTGAAACTGCTGGTGGTGGATGCAGCATTACTTAAAAAAAAAAAAACAACTCTTCCTTATGGTGGATTTTACCAATAATTCAATCCCAACTCACAAATAAGTGATTTGCACCAGTCTCTGAAATGTGAACTTGATTCTTGTTTTCAACTACCACATCCGTTCCAAAATTCTAGTTTGTTTAGTATATGTATCAGTCACTTCAATAATCAATCATAATTTTTTTTCAATGCACCCGATTGAGTCTATAATTATCGAAATGATCTGAATCATGAAAATCGGTGCATTGATACTTATATTGTTTTAGAAATTTTTAATCCTAGAAATGATTATATTTTAAATGGAGAGAGCATGTTGTATTTATGAAACACAACACCATTGTAGTATAATGAAAATATTTTTTAAGATAGGTCTGAACATATAATGTATATATAGGGTCCCATTTTTTAGCTAAAATACATGTAGTTGTCAATTTTGAATTTTAAAACTTAACTTTTGAGTTGTTTTATATTTTTTTCATTATTTTTTAGCACCAGTGCTTAAGTCGCTAAGAATGTAAATATAAAAGTTTTAACTATAGACACATTCACTAAAAGAGCGGAGCAAAATTATCAAAGCACTGAAACATTTTTCATCAAATAAGAAATAAATGCAAGTGTATAAACTGCAACGTCACAAAATATTAACTGAAAAAAGAACGCAATGTGTAACATTCGCAAAATGAACCGGTAAAACATTAAAAAAATGTTTATTAAAACATTCAACAAATATCATATAAAACATTCACAAAGATGTCTTCAGCACAACATGCTTGCCTGTTGGAACGCTCAAGGGGCTAACCACGCCGTACCAACCCCCTCCCCATAATACTACCTTTATTTCATAATTTAATATGTTTAACTTTTTCAGTTAGAATATTTAACCATTTATTTTATTCAAAAATTTAGTATAAATATAAAAAATAATAAGTCAGGCTTAAAAATTCTTTTGATAATAAAGTAAGCCACAAGCAAAAAAAAAAAAAGACAATTGATCAAACATTATAAGTAAAAAAAGTCAAACATCTTACGTTCAAACGGAGGGAGTAGTAAATAAAAGAAACCAATCTCGAAACCTAAACTTGAACTAGAATTTACATCTAAAATTGAGTTTACATCCACTGTTTTCTAGTTACATGGAAAACGTGAACACACTATACTAGCACCTTCCTAAATGCGTTCGCTGACACATGCTCGATCTATGAGACAAAGGTTAGCAACAAATATCTAATCGACTAAATTCCTAATGAAAATATGCCCATATGTATGTAATATCGTAGGAACCAGGATTTGAACCCTAAGTTTGCATCATACTACGCCTACTAGTCTACCACGTCACCATATCTCAACACGCACATTATGCATACAGTCGGTTGAGAATGTGCTAAGTGCACGCACCATGGTAGCAGCACATCCGCAATTAGTTTAAACTCAGACAAGACGTCTAAATTACTTGCAATATATGATGTTTTTCAAAGCATATGCTGAAATGAACCAGCCATATAGGATCCACTTCAAAATATGGCTTGCTTAACTAACGACATAATTCGAGCATCACTCTAAGCGCGATACCTCATCAGCCGTCATTACAGCAGCAAGTGGCGTATCAGCACCACCTGAGCATCAATTATAGCACCACAAACAGATCAGCAGCACAAACATCAGAGCCTCCTTAGGAACGGATGAATTTAACATGAAGTAAAGTAATTCCTGTGAAACTCCTATAAAATTTCTGCATTCCGAAGGAGCTGTGCCTATCTCAATAAGTACCTCAAAAAGTCAAAATAAAAAAGCGATAAGTGAAATTCTGCCTAAACAGATAATCACCTGGAGCTTCAAAAGTGATTAATTTGTGAATTTTGCCAACAACTTTGTCCCTTATGCGAAAATCGCAATATATCCAACTATTTTGCATTAGAAATCAATTGCTTTGCACAATTCAACCACAATAAGAATGCAGAACTCACGGTGGAGATTATTTTCCCTCATAATCTCTAATTAAGCTCCTTAGATGCCTCCATGGAATTAAAGAAGAGCACATGGGTTTGGCCCCCATACACCGACTAATGGCAATATATACGTGCAAAGATACAATTATATACCATATCCAGTACTAAGCAGTAAACTAGTGGCACAGTTATGAGCTCGCCATTTGGGTCAACCTTCTTCGCTTCGTAGTTGCCTTCAACTTCGAGACTTTACCTGCAATTTTAGACGCACCATCGATGAATGATGATGAATGGTGGTGAAATAGTATAAAATCACGTAAACTGAATTTAAACATTTGATCCCGAGGCCGATAGCACTGGCTCTGGATCCCAAAACCATCCATTACTGCTTCTATTTGCCCAAAACGGGAGCATTAATGCTAGAATTAGTCCTAACAGAGGCAAGTTTTTTTTTTCTCTACAGGTAGCTATCTCTTAACCTTGATGAGTAGCAGCATTGAGCCATTGACCAAACCCAATGCAACACACAAACCAAAACGACTTTAAGTGAGTTGTATGTCATCATCATTAATCAAGGTGGGATATGGAAGCAATCTCGGGGATTACATTAGTGGGTTAATACTAGTATGACTTCACAAAGTTTAAACCATTTCTTAATTGTAAGGTGATTAAGTCACACAATCAGGCTGCAACATCTCCATAACACTAACAAGTCAACCAACGAATTTAATATCCAGCATTTAAACACTGCAAGCTGGAAACAAGAAAAAACCCAACGGAGCTGAGATTTCAAAGTGGACGAAGGCTCTGCCCTTATGTGCATCAAACAAAGTGGCATTAATGTATTACTTATCTCGTCGTCATTGTATGAAGATGCGCACCAGACGCAACGCATGGGTGCGTGCATGAACATAGGTGTTGCATTGCACCATTTAAAGACCTAATTGCATAAGGTGCACTAGCAAGCATATGTATTCAAGAAACCTATTTATTCGATTAACAAAACCATGGCTCAACATTCAAGTCCAATCAATTTTTTCTAGCGATGGTGTACATTTGAGATGGTGTGCCCAATAAATTCCATTCATGGCAACATTGAAGTAGTGATTTCAATTGGAGGCCAGTCAAATTTCTATAAGCTTTCGAAGCAACCAAAAAGGACATATAATTGATGAGTTTCAACTTTCAACTCCTAACCTAATAATAATAAATAAATCGTCATAATTATCCAATGAGTCGAGCTAACCTGCTTACATGGCCACTGCCAGGTTGTACCAAAATCAACTGGAGGTAACTAAGCCAGTAACAAACTTTTGACACAATTAAACTAGATATGCCTATCATGGGTTTCAGTTTTCAACCAGGCTCACTGTTGGGAGATTGCCAGAGTCATCAATCATGTGGCCAATACTCATTAACAACTCGTTAACAAGAAGAAAGAAAAGCTACCGCAGAAGCTGCACAAGTAAGAACAAAAGAAGATTTTTCTTCTCAGACCAATGACCAAAAAAAAAAAATCAACAGTAAGCCTATTACCTTTCTCGTTTTAGATTTCTCTACCTTTCTGTGTACGACCAACCACAACAAAGCCTCTCACCTCGCACGCCTCTCCCACCCAATACAGATTATTCAACCCTTACCATGCCACTCTCCAACCATGAATACCTCGGGTAATAAAATGTGTAGCGTCTAGTATAGTACTGCAATACTCTTAATGCCGCATTTAAGAAAACCAATTGACCTCCCTCCTCCCTCACCCATCTCCCCTATAAATACTCGTGATCTCTTCTCCGTCCAACCACACCAAGAACACCCCGAGCAACTCTCCTCCCTCCCCTTCCATCCATCCATCCATCGTTCTCCAATCGCCATCACCTTCATCTGCACGTCTCGCCGGCCCTACGCAACAGTAAGCTCCCTCGCCATGCCGACTCCGACCTCTAGCTCCATGGAACAGTGGTGCAAAGGTTTTCCATTTGACCAACCAGCTGAGAAACATTTTTTCTTTTATCTTATGGGTGCAGGCAGGGAGGTACCTCTCGGGATGAGCCGCAGCAACAAGAAGAGCTCGAGGGGCATCGACCTGAAGCTGAACCTCTCGCTGCCGGCGAGAGGTGACTCGTCGCCCCGGAGGGCGATGGCCGACGAGGAGTCGTCACCGAGCTCGTGCCTGTCGTCGGAGAACGAGCACGGCCTGCAGTGGTCCAACAGCCCGGAGGCGACGTCCATGGTGCTCGCCGCCTGCCCACGCTGCTTCATCTACGTCATGCTCCCGCAGGATGATCCACGGTGCCCGCAGTGCAAGAGCCCCGTGATCCTCGACTTCCTGCAGCAGGACAATGGCAACAACAACGTCAACAGCAATAGCGGCAGGAAGAGCAGGGGGGGGTGAACTTAAACCCCCCAAAAAGGGGCAACTCTCCATTTGGCACAAGAGCAACATCAAGAAAAAGGCGTCTATATGAAGTCCTAGGTCCAGTAATTCTCTTTTGTTTTGCCTATTCCCCCCAGTGTAACCATGATATATCCTTACTAAAATTGTGAGACTAGCATGAATCCATGTGTTAGTGGCACAATTTTGATACATCATGGATACACTGGGGATCTATATCCATCCCCTTCGATGGCTTCCTTCTTTAGTGGTTCTAAATGAAGAAGTTTTGCTTAGACATAGGACCAGACTTCTCATCCTTGTTTTGTTTTTGTTTACTTTCCAAAATGAAAAGAGAACATTTAAAAACATTTACTCTGAAAATGTTGAGAAAAATACTGTTCTGATACACATGATGGTTTTCTCTAAAACTACTCAAACCCATGAACTCTCGCTCGCTGCGCTGTTTCATTAAACAAGGTAACCAGATCGAACATAGAAAATGGGGAAAAATCACAGCAAGAACAGTCAACCACATAAATGGGATGTTATATGAGTCTGTCATCACAGGTTAGCTGAACTAACCAATTGGTACTGCTGCTCCCACGTTGCAACATAATGAGGTCGCCTTCCATGGACACCCTACTATCTCTGAAAAAGACATTATGTATTGAAAAAGGTATGCAATTTCAAATTAGGAAGAGATATAATATTTGAAATTGTTGAAAAGAACGCTGCTGGTGACGCCATGCAATGAATAGCGATTAATTTCAGCATCCGTCACTCTTATCTCTTCATAATATACATCCATATGAATACGTGCCGTGTGACGCAGCAACCTACCTTAATGCTTCTCTAGTCAACTTTGCCAAGCTGATATATTTATGTTCATTTGATAAAGACACCTCAGATTAAGTCCAGATCTTCATAATCACACACAGAGACCAGCCAGTCTACAAGTTGATTCAAATCACATCAGAAGGGGGAAAGCAAGAAGGAATTAAGAAGGAAAAAAAACATTTGCGTGAAAATTAGATGTCCCTTGGTCCCTGTTGACTGGTAACGGCAAATTTGTCAATTTTATCCATCAATCAACGAAAACAACAGTGTCTCTAGCTGTATTCTAGTATTTTAATGACAAGACAACAGAAAAGGGATGGCCCAGGCAATAAAATACAAAACTGAATGGCAAAAAAAGAAAAGAAAGGAAACTAGAATTAAATTGCAGACCAAATATATTATGGCTTAGCCTAAAATAATATGTGGTTAACTAATAATAATTGATGGAATTGTGAGGTTGCCTGCACTCGCTTTGTCCTGAACGACTAGAGAACACATAATTCAAACATAGATTCTCCTTCAACATAATGAAAATCACAAAAACTTGCAAAACCAGTCAGGAACCCAACAATGCAAAACAGACAAAGACAAAGCATTACCCAAGATTCTCCTTTTTTGTGGAACTAAGTTTCATGGTCCAAAATTACAGTTGGCAAGAGAAACCTGAAAGCAAAGACAAATGACGCCTGGGGGATTACTGAAAACAGAGGTAAACTGCATTTGTACACCTTCACTATTGGTTTCATGTATCTCCTTAACTCCATAGCAAATCGGTTTGAAATAAGCAGAAAAGGCAAGAACTGATACATTCATCCAAGAGTGCTAAATCGAGTGTAAACTAGTGAATGTCAACGGAGTTTCTTTTTTCATGCCGATGCACTTTTGGTGCTTACTTACAAAAGGAAGAACCAACAGAATATGGATTCTGTCCCAATAAAACCAGTAACAGGTATGAGCATGACTGCTGCATAAACATAGAAAACATAAGAAATGATCTAGGGAGCATTCGTTCTGTTGCACTGTCCCTATTGATTTTATTAGCTTTGTCTTGTGGAATGATGTCCTGTAAATTCGTGGGGGGACTCCTTTGAGCCATCTTGGTAGCAAAAAATAGTTATATCACCACCATCTGTGCTCAACTTATACAACACACTATCGGAGAAAGTAAAAAATGTTACGAGTGACCATCAATATTCTTAAGGCAGATACATTGCATTGATGAATAGACAGCACTAATATACTACCACATTAGGAATAGGAAGAGACACATATCCATGGTTGAAGTTGTGTCGCTGTATCTTGTATGAAATGCAACATAAAGCATTCCAACTGCAACATCTCTAAGCCATGTTACTAAGAATTCAAGTTTCACGACTTACCAAGACTTTCAGATGACCGAAGAAACCTGCAGCAATCCACCAACCAGCAGGATCTACAGTGCAGCGGCATGAAGATTGGTCAAATAAGCATAACGAAATCGACTCCAAACACCCAATCCAACAAGTGTTGCCCCCTTCTTTCTACTGCTTTTTAAGTTAAAACCAAATGCGGCTCCACATTACCCCAAAAAAAAAATTTAGGGAACAAAATCGTACCCTAAACAAGCGCCGCCACGGAGGCACGGATCGAGATTAAAATCGCTTGGACTCGGGAGGAAGCCATCATCTACGGAAGAATGGCTAGTCGATTGTTAGAAGAGGCCGGGTGGGGAAGAAGATGAGGAGGCATCGGAGCGCAGCGCGACGCGGGCGAGCACCTCCGCTTTCGGGTTCGTCTTCGATTTTCGAAAGGGTTAATTGGATCGGACCATTATAATTTTTACGATTTCGAAATATGTCAATTATATTTATAGATATATCATTATAATTTAACATGTATTCTAGATGTATCACTACTTACCTGTTTAGCACCTGAAAAATTGTTTTTACACTAAACTGCCCTCTTCCTTTGTCCCCGTCTTTCCCCTACCGTCGTCCATGGCAGCAGTGGCGACGGTGAAGGAGCAGCCTGGAGGTGCAGTTCGCCTTCTTTCGGCCACAACACTGGCACACGGTGCACACCACGGCGCACCACTTCTCGCCTGGTCCATCCTCTTCACCAACCTCCTCCTCCTTCATTTCCTTCCGTCCTCGCTGCCGCTCAACCCGGCACTTGCCCTCGCCTACGCCGCCGCACTGTGTCGCTCGTGGGCTTCCTCTTCCTCGCCGGATGGGCCGCTAGCTGCGCCCTCGCTGCCCGCCTCGCTTCGCGCTCGCCAACAAGGTCGTGCTCCCCACGTAATTGAAATCAAGCTCAGAACCCACCCAGCCTTGGAACAATCATGCTCGCTTCTGCTTCTGTATCTCTCCTCCCTTCCTGAATCCAGATAGGCTCCAAGCGACCAACAGCGATCAAAAACAGGAAGCGAGAACACCAAATCAATCGAGGCAGAGAGGAGGGGGCGAGAGAAAGAGAGAATCTTTTTATTTCGTTGGGGGTTTTGATGAATTTTTTCTTTCGCGCGGTGGTGGTAGTTTACTGGTTCGTGCCTAAGCAAGGGGATGTTGTTCTGCTCAAGATGGGACCTTGGAAGAAGAAGAGGGTATTTTGGTCTAAAAACAATTTCTTTGGCGTTGAATAGTTAAGTAGTGGTACGTATGAAATGCATGTTAAATTATAATAGTATATCTATAAATAGATGAATAGTAATGACATATTTCGAAACCATAAAAATTATAATGGAATGAATCCAATTAACCCTTTTCGAAACCCATGAGCAAAGCTGCTTTTACAATTTCCACCCTGAGTTTTTTCCAGGTCTTGGAGAGCTCACATCCTGGGCCTTTGATTGGGCCAGGCTATGGAGGAATAGCCTATCTATTCAATTGGCCCATATCACGTTCGTTCAAGTTGAGCTCTGTGCCTCCGTTTCATTTTATACTTTATATTTATAAATACTCCATAGAATATAAGAGTTATATGTGAAATCTAATTCAAACATACAGATATATGAAATCCAAATCTTATAGAGATAGAAACTAAGACTTGTACATGAAATACAAACCTATATATAAATAGAGTCTAAAAATTGTATATGAAATCAAACATTATAGAACAGAAGCTAATAGTTATATATGAAGTCTAAATATTACTTTTACTTGGTGGTATTTGTAGAAATAAAATGCACTATTGAGCGGTTTAGAAAGTATTGACCATCGTGAGTAAGAAAAAAAAACCTAGCTCAACTTTACTTAAGAATATGGGTTTTTTTTACTATCCTTGAATTTTAGTAAAAATTTATGGTACTCAAGATAACAAAATTTTATACTTAAAAAATAAGATATCTTGATATACTTGAAATTCAAGAATGTTAAAGAGTACCGCTATATATACGATCTTATTATACGACTTATGTAACTATAAGCATGCAACCATAGATCAATCAAATGAGTGATTGTTGATATGCACCGCAGCCATTGATCAATCTAATCATAAATAAGTCGGATGGTTGAGTCATATGCATAGCAATTTTGAATGTTAAAACAACTCTAAAAACATA
This sequence comes from Oryza brachyantha, assembly GCF_000231095.2. NCBI lineage: Eukaryota > Viridiplantae > Streptophyta > Magnoliopsida > Poales > Poaceae > Oryza > Oryza brachyantha. Next base: position 10,059,800 of record NC_023166.2, read on the forward strand.
GCCTTATAAACTACTCGCAATCGTATAATAAGGCCTTATTTGAATCGCTTGAACTTCACCAAATCCTCTGCCATTCCTCTAAATTTCTATTGAATGATTATGAGTATGGTACGTTGCAAAAAAGCATAGGAGTCGCATGGAGGAGTATGCTAGGATTGTCCTCTTACGGCGGCCAATCCACACACCTACCCAGTGACTTGTCAACTCGTAGCATATTCACACGTGGCAGATCAATGACACGTCAACTTCGCAGCATGCCCATCGTTCCGGAAAATAACAAAATGCAATCATAGACAACATCCCACGGTGAAGAAAAATGGTTCTCGACAGGATCAGTTAGCTACAGGCAAGCAGGTCACCTCACTCCCACTGCAACATGTGAAGGTTCGCCATGAAAACTAAAACAATCACGCTATCATTGACATGCAAAAGAACAAAAAAAATACGAGGGAAAAAAAGAACTTCTCCTACAACCTACAGCTACAACCACCGTTGATTTGTTTAAGTCACACTTGTCGGGTTAAGTTTTTCGTGTGCATTTCTCACCGTGCCTTAACCCAGTGATTAGTCACGCAGCTCCCCATGTATGTATGACCAGTTCACCTAGCCCAAAGTGTGATAATTAGGCTGTCATTTGATGGTGATCCTGCCTGCTTCCTGGTTTGATCATGGATCGGCTCTAAATTCTAGTCACTATGTCTTTAAGCAATTAAACATTTCTCGAAGCTGATGATGATGATCGATGGGAATCCCAGGGTGATAGATTGATATTTAGAAGTGGTATGCTGTCAACGCAACAAACAAGCAAGGAGTCAACTTCGAATGCGCAGATGGAGAATTTACTGAATGAGCTGCTAATTACTGTCCCTTTGTTACAGAAGTTCTATCTGCATTGGAGAATTAACAATTTTGTGTAGAACCAAAACTTGGTGTTACATATGTCAAGAGATGTCTGAATCTTCTGCTCCCCATGCTCCAAATCTGCTTCCCATAACTATGTGCAGCATCAAAGGGAATCACCTCCTCTTTCGTCCTCATGTGTCAAAGTAAATTCAGGCATTCTGCTGGTGCCTGATCTGATGCATCATCGCCTGTTAAACTAGATGAGAGGCTAATGATCAAAATGCCAACAAAAGTCTCAATTATTAACTGTGTTGTTTTTTACCCATTTAATATGATGCCATCCAACAACACACGCATTATAAGGCTGTTTGCTCCTGAACCCCCAAAACATGAACAAAAACTACGCCATCAACAAGAAGAGCAACCACTGCAAGAGAACAAGAAGGTGGCTTCCAAACACAACCAAGAACCTGGAATAAGGGATTAAAGCAAAGATGACCATGTAGGCATTTTTGTCGGTTTATAATTGCCTCAGCCTTCCTTAGCTTATACCCACATTTTTTTTTTTGCTAAGGGGACAGGTCATTAGGCCCTGAAAAGTGCAGGCACTGCACACTAAAACTTTAGGTCAACCTTTATTAGCCTTTAGGATCTGCTTTTTTGTTGAAACAAAAGCTTTTGCATATTCCAACCTTTTCTTGCCCTGAGGAGGAGAACCTCATAGGGGACATGATGGATTCATGGCACACTAGGAGGGGTTTATGGCCAGTGTCCCCCTGTATATTGTTTCTCTTGGACATAAGTTATCTTAAAGTTTTGTTCTCGTGTCAAAGGATAATTTTTAAATTTGCATAACCTAACACCGTCGCATGTGGGTATGGATAACGACAAACTACGAGTTTTGTATTCTATTCACTAAAAAATGATCAACCACGGCAGAACGATAATGCCAACATACCCTTCATGTTAGTTCATGTTAGTTGACCTATGTTAGTTGACCTTTGTAACTCTCGTCTTTTCGTTTATGATTATACTTATAAGTCAAAATTTAAATTTTTAATATAAAATGAGTTAATTTTAAGTTTCTCATCAAGCATATTTTTCAGCCACTGTTTTTATATTACTAAAAACACGTATAATTCTTTTATTCACAAACTATTTTTTATTTAGAAATATGATTTTTGGCTTTATCTGACCGTTGATCGCATGATCCGATGATCCACTCATGGATCGGTCCACAAGTTGTAGCTGATTCTAATTTAACTAAATAAACTAAATAATAAAATAAAACTCAATTAGAACCGACCACAAATTATCCGTAGATTGACCCAAAAACATCCCTATACATACCCCCATCTTTTCACATTTGATTATGCTTATAAGCTAAAATTTGAATTTTCAACCCTAAATTTGGCGTTGGTTTTGATGTTTTTTATCAAAGTTTATTTTTTAACCTTGACTTTTATATTACTAACAATACGTATAAAAATTTTATTTACAAATTATTTTTAACTTACAAATATATCATTTGACTTTTTTTCATAAAAAAAATCAAACAATCACCCATGAGTAAGCCTCTCCGCATGCCGTTCCAACCCCCACGTGGTACGAGCTTACTACGAAAAGGAAACAAATACTCCTCCATATAAAATATGTTATATGTCTTTTGAGTTTTAACCATGACATGAACAGACAAAAGCTTTCCCTCCTCAAAAGATGCAGCGGTCGATGCTTAATTAAGCAATCAAGCTAAGTGTTTGGTCTCGAGAACGATGACACGCTCGCGCGCGTGAGGAGGTTAAGCTCGTCTCGATGGAAGCTAAACTACCAAGACTGCAACCCAAGAAACTCGCATGGTTATTTGCAGATGACAGTACAGGACAGGGGGTGGCAACTATACGTTGTTTATTTAATCAGCCAGAGAGGTTTCTTGTTTTTCCTATGAGATGTTTCAAATTTGTCACATTGCCCAACCCATGATTGTCTGTGATCCCTTCTCACTCCTCACCTCAGGTGATTGAAATCCCTCCATTTTGATCTTCAGAAATATGCATCCATCGCCTGTTGTAATGTACTTTCAGCTCGTCTTCTTTTCTTCAGATGAATGTTTTTTTCTGGTGGCAAGTCTTGGCCATACCAGTCTTTGCAGAGCAGGAGCAGAAAACATAGCTGTGACATCTTACACCTGCCACCTTGCATTCAATAGCTTGCAGATTGTGCCAGGAACATCTACTATAGATTTTCATTTTTGCATCTCTATTTTCAAAAATCCGGCAGGAACAGTGACTGTTCAGGTAGTGGTAATGAAAAGTGAGATTCAGAAAGTGATATGATCAGTTTCCAGTAGAAGAAAAGAGAGAGGAAGTTATATGAGTAAAATTCCGAACAGTAAATGCTCCAATAAGAAAAGAAGTGCAATCCAAAAATAAACAAACGAACCAATGTACTTGAGACTTGTAGATAAGAAAACTGCACCAGCACAACTATTAGATTTGATGTTAATTTTTCAAGCATTTCCTTCTAGCACAAAGCCAGAAACAGCTATCAGATAAAATATCAGAAAGTGGCTTTCCAACACATTAAAAAAAATCAGGAAAGCTGTTGATCAAGCCAGAGAGTAAGGAACATGATGAGCATACCACAATCCTCGCGGCAGACATGGCTATCTAAAAAATGTCAGTTGTTAATAAGCTTTCCTCCATTGATTTCTGAATTTTAAAATCTTCTACAACTGAACATTAAAGAGCAACGTTAGGTGGAAGCCATGCTTTTGGCAAGTTATAGCACACAAATGTTGCGGTGGCTCAAGTTGTTAGCACCAAACTCTAATTAAATTATGTTTAAGGTTATGATACGGTATTACAGTATTAAAAGAGCAACAGTATGCAAACTTTGAACACAAGGGTGTTGTTTAGTGAACTCGATTTTTCTTTCCGCGTATGAGAAATACTCCCTCCAATCAGAAATCTTGATTCGTACATATTTTGCTTTTCAAATAATATTTGGTCAAACTTAAAAACTTTGACCATCAATAACTTCTCATATAATCGGTTGAAAAAGAAATGGTTTGCACAAATTTGCATTAAAAAATACCATCACATGTCATATATTTATTAGATTTTTACAAACTTGTCCTATAAAATTGATGATTATTTATTTCGTTTTGTGATTTTAATTTCAAGAATCTTATACTCCTACTTAATATCAAATATCTTATGACCAGATGGAGAAGGTAAAACTTTTTTTCCATTTTCGATGGAAATGGAATTAAGGTATGTTCCCACATCAAAAATTTTGTTTGAAAGGTGTTCCCGTTTTATAGCAGCAGCCAGACAATGCCTACTCCGAAGGTATTGGCTGATATTGGAGTGATGACGCTGATGCGCAGAAACACTTCTGTAGAAACTCACAGCAGGTTTTTTTTCGAGTTTTTTAATGACCATACTAATGTTAATTTTTTTTCACCCCCTCTCTTTCTCTTTCGCTAATGTTTATACTTATAACCCAAATTTAAAATTTTAAACTTAAATTTAAAATTAATTTTGGGTAATTTCACTTAACTTTATTTTCCAGACTTAACTTTTAGATCGCTAAAAATACGTATATAAAAATTTTATTCATAAAATATTTTTTTAAATATGCCGTTTGTCACCCCCTTTACTAACTTTTACAGGAGGTTCAGTACATGGACGATCAATCTTCAGTCAAAATTAAAAAATAAAATGACGCCAAGAAAATGAAGCAAATATTACTCCCACAGTGGCTGGGAGTGAAAGACAGCACATCAAATCTTGTGCTCGTCATTGGCCAATAGACCATTCAATGGCAGTATTGAATTCCTTACTGAAACCTCTCCAACCCTGTCGTAAATGACCTGCTACTGCAACCTCTTCTCTTCTCTTCTCCTTCTCTATAAAAACAAGCAAAAATAAACGCAGCCCAGCGAGCAGCAAAGCCACCACCATCCATCCATCCACCCCCTCCGGCCGACACGGCGGCGCAATGCCTCCCCTGAACCCTCCCCACCTCCACTTCCACAGGCTCAGGAAGCGGACGCGCGCCGCGGCAGGTGGCTGCGGCGGTGGGGGGCACCACCACCAGGCGCCCGCTGCTGCCGCCATGGCCAAGAAGGGCCTCGCCGGCATACTCTACAAGCTCCGCGACGTGCACCATCGCCCGCAGCCGCCGCAGTCGGTGTCGCCGACTTCCCCCTCGCCGTCCCCGCACTGCCACGGCCGGCATCGGCTGTGCTACCCGCCGGCGCCGTCGTCGTGGCCGTGGCCGTCGTGCCGGCACCCACGCACCAGCTCGTTCCGGTGGCCGGCGCTGGGGCAGGAAGACGACGCCTCCGTGTACCGCACCGTGAACACCGTGTACGACACGTCGTCGGAGCACTTCAACCAGCGGCGCTCGTCCCTCGACGAAGCGTCGCCCTGCATTGTTGACCGGAGCTTCCTCGCCGTGGAGCCGGCTGCGGCGGAGGAGGAGGAGGAGAAGGAGCTGCAGCTGCGCGAGACGGCCGTCGTGCGCGGCGTCCGGTCGGAGCGGCTCTTCTTCGAGCCGGCCGGCGCGGAGTTCTTGCCCAAGCAGGTAATGCGGTGCACGTCGCCTACTATGATTAGTACCCTACCTACCAGACGACGACACAAGAAGAAGCGGCCCTGTTAACACGAGAGGTTTCAGGAAATGGCGCGAGGCAAGAACGACGAGGCGACCGCCATGGACATTGCTCCCGAGAACGACGACGTCGACGAGGCGACAACCACGACGGCCGGCAAGAACGAAGCCGCGATTGCGACGGAGGCCGCCGTGCTGAAGGGTGGCGCGGTGGTGCTGACGGTGGAGTCAGAGGACCCGTACGGCGACTTCCGTTCGTCAATGGCGGATATGGTGGCGGCGCACGGGCTGCGTGACTGGGAGGGCCTGGAGGAGCTCCTGGCGTGGTACCTCAAGCTCAACGGCAAGGGCGTCCATGGCGTCATCGTGGGCGCCTTCATCGACCTCCTCGTCAGCCTGGCGTCCTCGCCGAGCCCGTCGCTGCCGTCGCCGTCGCCCTCGTCGTCGTGCATCACCTTCGAGGACTACTCATCGGCGACCATGGAGGAGAGCTGTTCTTGAGGACCGCGTTTTGTTTTCTTTAATTAGTCTCATCAAGAGATGGAAATCTTTTTTTTGGCGCTAATTCTTTTTCTGTATCCACAGAGGAATGGCAAGTGAGGAGATGATTGTACAGTTGCTAAAACTAATTGATGCTGATCATTAGTGTAGATTAATTAATGCTGAGATGGCTAATTGATCACTTTGCTGTGGTCTCTGTTTCTAACTCTATTCTGGATCATGATGTCAATGGCTCGCTCTAAAGCCTGTGAACACTTATGGGATTTCGTCAAATTTAAAAATGTAGTATAAATATAAAAATTTATAATTAATACTTAAACTATTTTTAATAATAAATAAAATAATAAACAAACTAAATAATTTTTTCAAAATTTTTTGAATAAGACGAATGGTTAAACATTAAAGAAAAGTTAAAATCCCATACAATATGGGACAATCCCATATAATATGGGACGGAGGTAAGTAATTTCGCTTCATAATTCATCTTCATCTTGATCTTGATACTTTGGCTTGTTTAGTTCTCAATTTTTTTAAAAAAAACATCACATCAAATTTTTGATATCTAAATAAAGTATTAGATATACATGAACACTAATTACACAGTTATGGAAAAATCGTGAGACGAAACTTTTGAGCCTAATTAGGAGTCATAAGTGCTACAGTAACCAACATGTGCTAATGACGGATTAATTAGACTCAAAAAATTTGTCTCGCGGTTTATGAGCGGAATCTGAAATTTGTTTTGTAATTAGACTACATTTAATACTTCAAATGCGTGTTCAAAGATTTGATGCGATGTTTTTGAAAAAAAATTGCAAACTAAACGCTGCCATTATGTTCTGTCAAAATTTTCATGACAAGATTCAGAGGAATGATGGGTCAAACCCTGCTCCTTGGTCTCAAGGTCCATGAAAGCACTGCAGGTTATCTGAGACATAAATGCCTCACCAACAGCTCATAAATATTTGGCGTTTATGCCATTGGTTTCTATGAAGTAATGCAGTACCAGATGATGTTAATCCGAGAGATTGTGATATCAAGATGTCATGTACTGTACCTTGTTGCCAATATTAATAATCGTTTTGGAAACATTGACAGTGTCAAGATGGTGCCATTTGACCACTAATTTCCCATTTTCTGTCATACCTTGTAGCTGCTTATCAAACGTAAAGTGCAGACAGTGTTGTATATAACGAATCTAAAAATATTGTTGTCGTGCAGCCAAGCTAGAGGCTGTTTATATGATATGGTCAAACCTAAAAGTTGTTTACCCGCATTCAAATTTTCTAGTTTTTTTCTTGTTGTTGAAAGCATCGATATTTAGTTGAAGTTCCTTTTGAGTTCCAATATGGGCTGAATAAATCCTAGCTATATAGATGTGGAGAGTGGTCTTAGAGTAATTATACTATTTGATGTAATAGTCTAAGATTACGTTTTTTTATGCCAAGAGTCACTTTAATTTCAGATACTGGTTGCGGTTGTCTTCATCTTCAATTTGAGTGAAAAAATGTTCACCTTTTCCCCCAAAAGTTTCTAATTAAAAGCGGTTTGATTTCAAGATAACCTGCGACTTCACCAAATTAATAGGAAGCTCACCAATGAACGCTCATGTGGAAAATTTGGTTATTTAGTCTTGTAAATTCAATTATACAACTAGAATTCTACCACCACCAAGTTGTCTCAGAAAGAATACACCATTGTGAGTTGTCTACATGGTTAATTATGACACTATACTATATGACTATTTTGGTTGAAGTGTATGTTTTCATGACAAGAATTGGCCTTGGATTCTTAACTAGGACTCCAGAAATATTAATCCATGTTATTGCAAGCATGAAATTTCCATTTTTCACCAACAATAGTCTGTAGAAGTGCTACTAGGACTATTAAGTTATGTCCATGAATAAGCCTTACCCACAGTCCCCCACAATCACAAGTCCCTTTCAGTGTCTTCAACTTGAATGCATCGAGTAAGAACATAGGGGGTCCATGAATTTATCACTACTTATCATGAAACTTAACTCTTACAAGCCAGGACAGATTAGTAATATCAGCTAGGCCCCCCAGCGGCCAGCAGAGTCCTTTTAAGTCTGCAAATGAGTGTTAGTCTAATCAAACCTAAATGTTGACCAGTCTTGGGAGTTACTAGGACAGTCCAATAAAGATAGCAAATTTGGCCAATCAAGTTTATGTAAAATGGAGTAACTGGGTTAATCATGCTAAGGCCATGAATCTTTCAGAATTCAGAAGTCATTTGTAGGATAGCTCAAGCAGAAAAATAGTGGAACATAGAGTGCCATATCATATAGTACTAGGAGTGTAGCTTAGACAACACTCTTAACTCATAAGGTTAGTTTAAGCTTTTGTCCCTAACTACCCTACGAAACTTAATTTATGATGCTTCAAGCATTCCAAGTTTTGTTTCTTTTTTTTTTTACTCTGCAACACTGCAAGTCTGCAGCTTCTAGACTGCTGCAATATGTTCGTACAACCCCAGTAACTGTAGGCTGTAGTACAGTAGTTAGCAAGCTCACAACGACTGATCTTTGCGTCTCTGTTGTTAGGTCAGATTCATCCAAACGCTGCTGGGTTCATGGATACCACCATCACACAGGAATACGTTGTGCAATACAGTGCGCTTGATCAACGAGAACTCCAGACAGATTTCAGATCGAACAGGGTATTTAAAACACTTCTGCTTCTTCTGCATATCCTCTTCACTGCGACGCCACGCCGGGACAGCGATCGGACGAGCATGCGACTCTGATGCATCACATCGCCAAACATGCAAATGCAACTCATCATCAAGCACAAAACCAACCACATGCATCGCATCGCATGCATGCGGCTCCAGCTGCATCTGATCTGAGGCCATGGCAAGCGTATCTTGGGATCACTGGCGTCGACTGTGCTCGCAGCATCAGTGTGCCGTTTTTCTGTAGTCGAGAGCTGATAAGTGCAGTAAACAGGACAGTCATGTTCCTATTCAAAAGACGATTAACTGCCGTAAACAGGACGGTCATGTTCCTATTCAATAAGATCCGGTCATTGTTTGCACTAGTGGAATTGATGATGCTTGTGACTCACATCTTTGAATTGCAGATTGGCAGGGTTATGAACCTTATGATGCGTGTGTTGTACTTTGGATATGATATAGGATACTGAGCCATTAGGTTTGCAACTGGTAGGAGTAATTGGCAGGTGCAAGTAGAGCTGAATTGATGGTATGAAATGGAGCCTTACCTTTTATTTAAGATAAAACAAGGTTTTATTGATCTCAGACCATTTATACCAAGATAATTATTGATCTGCATAACTAAGATGCTAAGATGTATACAACCTATAATTATTTAGAAACAAGAAAGAAAAGAAAAACGATATGACAGTAAACGGAACTTCTCTTCGTGTTGATTGACATATATGAACAGTCTTGATTTCAGGCCAAATAGCCAATGCCTGCTCCTTCCAGAAATATTTTGACTGCTCTAAGTTCTAGTAGCATCAGATCAACGAAATTTGAGCTAAATTTGTCATTTTGCTCATTAGCATCGCTTCACGAACCTGACGGAAGTTTCAGCAACGAGCGCATTATCTAAGCTCCCGAGCCCAGTGCCAAGGGGCAATTGACTACTAGTTAATTACCCCTGCTCCCTTAACAGAGACGGTCAGATTTGCCAAACCCAATGCGCAATGCAAGCAGCAATATTACACAAGTTACAAGATGTTACTACTGCACAACTGAAAGTATCATAAGGATTTGGAGCTAAAACAGCCCTAGTGGCTCCTCTTGCAACTTTGGCAGGTTGATGTTGAAAAATACCAAGTAGTTTTGATGCAACATTGAGATTTGAAAAGGAAAAAAAAAACATTGCTCCAGGGTTTTTTTTAATCTAAGTTGATAGGAGTAGGTGATAACTCACTAATAGGATTTTTCACAACTTTATCTCTCATCTCTCTTTTTTGAGATTGTGTTTTTTTAGACGCGTGTTAAGGAGCATTCGTTAGTGTGCATAGTAACGTGCGTGTTTGCCAGGGGCGATCCCAATGTATATGCTTCAGTGAAGTTCTAGACATGTTCATGCTTAGCTAGATAAAACAGAAGGCTAAAATATTAGTTTTTCCTAAATTTTTAATAGATGTTTATAAATATGATTCTTACTTGTCTTGTATTTAGTTCAACTACATTAGTAAGCTTCATTCTAAAGACACCCCTTAAATTTTAGTCATGCATTGGTATTTGTATCTAAAGAGAAATCTTATAATTGTACGTTTAATGCAATTATATTGTTTTTAGAAATGTAGGTGTTCTCAGTATGCGCACACTCACTCCTGAATGCACACATGCATATTGTATCTCCGGAGAAATGTAGGTGTTCTCAATAGGCCAGCATATACTGAAACGGAGCATTTAGGTCAGTCTAAGATTTGTGAGGTTTTTTTACCATCCTTAAAAGTAACTTTAGGTATCAAAAATTTTAGTGTAAAATTTTGATACCTTAAGCTACATTATAGCTCAAGATACTAAATTTTTATACTGAAAAATATGGTACCTCAAAATATTTTTTCAAAAATGGTAAAAAAAACTCAAGATTTGGATTTGAGTCGGTATGTTCAATGAATCTAACAGTTAAGCTATACCCACTTCTCCAATGCAATTCTATATGGAGGAAATATCCTGTGAAAACCATAGTAACTACAAATTGAACCTAAAAGTTTCCTAAATTTATGAAGAAGATCCAGCTCCCCAAATTTATGTATAAAATTACGGTTTTCTCTTTTTTTTTATGTAGGACACCGCACTTTATGTTTTTAGCTACTGGACATGACAAAATTCAAGCTTTAGGAGATGATACTCTCAAAATATGGATATTTACTGTTGAACACCATACGCATTAAAAATATGTATTTTCAGTTAGTAAGAGAAATATTACAAAATGTCAGAAATAACACTGGCCCAACTTGTCATACCCTTCTTCGTCCTCCCTTCTCTCATCCCCTTTCTCCCTTGCACCATGCCCAGAGCAGGGGCATAGCTAAAAAATTAGTTTATTGGGGTTATCGAGATCAGAATACACTAATTTTAGTTAATTTTTAATATCATGTTAGCTACCTAAACAATACAACAATGAATTTTATTAGAGATCATCGGGGTCGGCTGACCCGACCCCCCCAGCTACGCAGTGGCATGTCCATGATTTATTGATTTTTATTATAAGTGGTTCAACTTACATAACCTTTTAAATTACCCCACACACATATATATAATTGATTAGAAGTGTATTTATGTTGAAAGTATAAGTACACAATGATTTAATCTATCGCGTAAACAAATCATGACATTGTAAAGCGAAAGGCGAGGCGAGCGAGCGCATGTGTGTTGCTCTATTTCCTTCTTGCTCAAGAGCCTAGAGAGCAATCTCATATTTAAGGAGGTCTCACTCTCATAGAACTAGCAAGGTGGTACTAAATGTTCTCATGCATGTTTCCATGAGGTGGGCTTTTGTGATTTTTCTAGGAATTATTCTACACATGGGTCTTAGCCCAATTAATAATTCCAACAATTTATATATGTTAATGTATACTATTTTTCTTAAATTTATATACACACACAAGCTTAAGCTAAGATTTTTTAGGTGCTCCACCCTCTAGATCCGCCCCCTGTAGCTATTGATGTACTCTGATGCTTGGGGAAGGGATCATGACAGAGGAGCGGCAATGGTGCGCCTACTGATGAGTGATGAGGCAAGGATATATGTTCTGTCGTGGTGCAAGGGAGGAAAGGAGATGGGATAAGGAGAAAGATGAAAGCTGACAGGTGGGGCCAAGGGTATTCCTAACAATTTAAATTATTTCTCCCCTCTATTATGGGCATGATATCCAACAGCTAAAACCACGTAGCATTTGTAATACTAACTTCTATTATATTTTTTCTGTGTAGCAAAGTACAATTATTAAGATTGAAAACAACCAACGACATAAAGAGAGGAATTCCGAGTATCATTAACTCAATAATTATCATCTCACCATCACCTTTTTAGCAGGTTTTGCGTCGCATCACTCCCCCCAAATATAAAAACCAAACTGACCCTAAACCACCGATTCTAATAGGTTCACTCTTCCTCTTTCTCCTTTAGTATATTCGCTAATCACAAACGCTTCCTTGATCCAGTTCATCACGAGTCCCTCCCTAATCCGGGTGGCCCCACCCGTCATTGACCATCCCAAGGGCAAAGCCGTAAATTTTCTCCTTTTGCCAGAGCGGCGCGGAGGAGCAGCTGAGCGAGCGAGCCAACCACCTGCTTCGCCGGGTGTCCGGTTGTCCCGCTTCGTAACTAACTTGGCAAGTAAGCAAGTCAGAAGCAGCCGGCCAACCGAACAGGTCACTTCACGCCATTATCTTCTTCTTCGCAATCGCAAGGACTCTCACCGGAGCTCGAGCAAGATTGGCAGGTAGAGGTCCTGCCGCCTGTTTCTGATCCTCCCAAGAATTCGACGCTGGTAGCTCTCAGGATGTACGCCGAATTCCTGACGAAAGCGCTCACGTAAGTGCACCTCTTCTGCTCTCCGGTTCCGGTGGGTGGTGTGGGGGTGGGGGGTAGGGGGGGAATTTTCCGGGGCATCGCCATGGACTCTTGATGATCCTGCTATGGTGTGTTTCGTCTGCTTGATTGGATGCAGGGTGCTGTTCGGGTATGCCTTGCCGGCGTTGGAGTGCTTCAAGGCGATCGAGCAGCGGCCTGGCCGGACAGACCAGCTTCGGTTCTGGTGCCAGTACTGGTACTGATTCAGAAAGCCCTATCTTGGAGCAGTTAGTTCTTTTGGTGTGTTAAATTGGTCTCTAGGTGATAGGTTGATGCTTACAATCAGCTGAAATCGATAAATTTGGGTAAACCAGAGGACCTTGCAAAGGGGATTGAGAATTGATGTTAATCTGTTATTGCATTTATGTGGAATTCAGTAGCAGATCCTCATTTTGCGATTTGGAAGAGCAGGATGCTCGCTTTAATTTTACATTTTGAAGTGTTTTGAGGTTTTTAAGGTAGCTGACTTGGTGGAATGGGGGATCTGAAATACCATGTCTACGGTTTAGAGATCTTGACCTTGTAAAAGTTGACCAATTCCAGCAAATCTTGCAGGATCATACTAGTCATCCTACTCATATTCGATGACATCGCTGGCGTCCTGACCTCCAAGTATATTCACCAACCACAACTCATCATCAGCTGCGCATGCAATCTGCTCCCTGTGACCTGACAATCCCCTTCATTGAATGACAGGATTCCAATGTACTCCGAACTCAAGCTGGCTTTCCTCGTCTACCTGTGGTACCCCCAGACAAGGGTATGTAATGCTATGTCTGCATCACTCAGTCCAGCAACAAAGCTGCTGCTAACTGCATCTCCTGATCATGTCTGAACTACGAACAAGATTAATATGCGCAACACTGAGTCTAGTAACAGAGCTACGGCTGCAGATCATCTCCTGATCATATCTGAACTAAACAAGATTTGCGACACTGAGTACAGTAACAGAGCTGCGGCTGCACATAATTGCATTTCCTAATCTCGTCTGAAAGACAAGATTTGCAACGCTGAGTCCAGCAACAAAGTTGTAGCTGCACATAACTGCATTCTTTATCATGTCTGAACTCTGAACTTAACAGGATTTACTTGTCTGAACTCTGAACTTGACAAGATTTACTTGTCTCTCTGGACCAGGGGACTGACATCGTGTACGAGACCTTCCTGCGGCCGCTGGTGATGCAGTACGAACCCAACATCGAGGAGCGGCTGCGCTACCTGCGTGCCAACGCCGGCGACATCCTCATCTTCTACCTCAAGAACTTCACCGAGAGGGGCTACGATCTCTTCCTCCGAGCGATGGAATACATCAGGTCCCAGGCGTCACGAGGCTCAAGAACGAGGGTATGTTTGCTAATACATGTTTTCAGTGCAAGCACCATGGCTATGACAGAATTCAGGATATGCATTAGTGTAAGTGTGTTAACACGTGCACTGGCAATTAATGCTTCCTTGTGCTTGTGCAGCGGTGGTTCTCGTTCGGAGGCGACCGGGCAGAGAGGCCAGTCTATGTTGATGACTACGTCGCCGGCGGTGGCGATCGGAGGAGCACGGCGAGGCACCGGCGACACCGCGACGATTACTAGCCCGCGCGCCATAGGATATACTGATCAGGTGCACAGAATTGGAGACTAGCCGATTTTAGGAGTGACAAAAAAAAAACCCAAACAAAACAAAAGATGTTGTATATATATAGACAGGTTATCGATATTTGGTTTGGTTTCTCTTTGACAAGTGCCCATCTCCTTTAACCTATCAATATTCAATGTAGTATCATGAATATTCATCATGCTATGAACTGATCTTTCAGGCTTGAGCCAGGGTTCATGTTATGAATTAGTCCTATCAAAAGGTGGGCTAGGTTAGAGCAATTTGTGATTTGCCACTCCATAAATCACATTTGCATTGTCACGAATACAAGATGGAAATAAACCAAATAATACATCATGTGTTCCCGGAAAAAAAAAACCATTGACGGATTAAAATAAATTCTTTTGCATGAGACACCACAAGGCTGTTAACTAACTACTAGTAGATTTCGCATGCGAGATAGCTAGCGCTATTTATAGATCTCCTATGCGAATCTATCAAAGAATATTTGGCTGATCTGTTATTTTTGACTGATCTGATCTGTCTGTCAATGGCTCACCGATGATGATCGAGGTGGTGTGCCACGACTTGATCAACCTGTTCGGCGGATGATGTCAGCGACAAACCCTAGGCAAGGGAGCACGTACTTCTTGATGAGCCGATACATGGCACCGCCGCGGCGGGTTCCTAGCGGCCCCGGCGATCTCCGCCGGTGGCGCGGCTGAACCCTCGTCGCGTACAGCCGCGACGTCGATCGCACGAGCGGGTCGCTGATAACGCAAGCCTCCGGCGACGACCGACGGGACATGTCCTCCTTGAACTCCGCCGAGTGGATCACGTCCTCGAAGCTCACGTACCCCGGCGTCGAATGGCAGCGGTTGAAGTAGGCCTCGATCCCTCCATCGTCGTCGTTGCCTTCACCGTCACGGGCGGCAAGCACCAAGTCGTCGTAGGAGTGCAGCCGCTTCGGCTGCCGTGGACCGGCCAACGATGACCGCCAGCCACCGCCACCGCCGCCGCCGCCGGCAGTGAAGCCATTGTTGTCGCTGAGGGAGTGCGAGAGGAGAGGCTGGGACTGGAAGGAGTGGGATGCGAGCGTGGCGGTAGAAGAGAGCTGCATTGCAACTTTTTTTTGGTTTCGATGCAACGGAGACGAAGGTGTTGAAGATAGTGCTCGATCGAGAGATATATACGGGAAAAGTGGTTAGCCAAATCGTAATTAAGGGGGGCGTGGAAATAGTATACGGGTAGCACCTAACACATGTTTTCCGAAATAATCTCTGTTAAGAGAAATTCGAATCGGAACTGAATAAACCGAAACAATATGTGATGTATTGTCCGTTGTCTTCACCTCGTCGCCGTTGAGGCCCCCAGCTGCATGTGGTGCTGTGGGGATGTTCTTCGCCGGTTGATGGTGCCCGGACTGGGAATTGGAGTAGTCGAGCATGCATGGATGCAGTTAATGGACAGCTTCTCATTATGGGCCTTGGGATGACGAGGTGTAGGACAGGCCTGCAGAGCAAAACCAACAAGAGAAAAGGTCCGAGTTAAGTCCCTCGGCTGTCAATCGAGTTTAAATCGTATTCCTGAATTGCGATAACGGAAATCTTGTCCCTCCAACTTGTAAAACTAGGTTAAATTCGGTCCATCCATAGTATAGATGGCTCGTTTCGTTGACGTGAGTCAGGGTTTCACTTACCGTCCGAGTTGCCAAAACCGCGGCACCGCGCAGCCGTGGATGTCGCAAACACCGCAACGAATTTGAAAAATAAACAATTTGAATTCAAAACCACGCGGTAAACGCGGTTACCGCGGTAACTACTTGCTGAAACAACGCATGAGAACGGAGAAAACCGTGCTTTCCCACGCGGTTTTTGCAGCCGAAATCACGGTTACCGTGAGGAGACCGCGTGTGTGATGTTAAATGCAAAAAAAACTTAAAAAATACATGAAAAATAGAAAAATATTTTGTGACTATATTTGTGACATAGGAAAAATAGAACATGTTATATAGAAAACAAAAAAAATTCACATGACCTTTTCTAAATTCTTAATATTGCAGCATATAAGCATACACCGTCATATAACCCTTCACCAAATAATTCACACCAATAATAAGTAACACCAACTTCATTTTAATTGTTGCGTCATAACTATACCTACTACCCATTATTACTAACATGCACATATAATTTTTCTCCATACATATTTTTCATATATCTATTGTTTTATGAGAAAATCTATTGTATGCTACTAACTTTGTCCCCTTTCTTATTGAGTTTGTCAAGTTGTACAATATATCCTCCATTTTTCTGAACCTCCGTAGCATACCACTGCCGCTCACGATCTGTTAGATCTTAGTTATCTCTTAGGTTTATTTTTTTAAAAGACAAAAATACCCTTGACTGAAGTAATATCACGGAGGGAAAAACACAGTTCGATTGGATCTATAGACCATGGAGGAGGAGGATAGCACACATGCGACGATGCCGTCGCCTGCAACCTCAGCGCCGCCGCCTGCTTGTCCTCCCCAGCGTCGACGGTCGCGTCCCCGCCCCCAGCGCCGGCGGCCGCGTCCCCGCCCCCTGCGCCGTCAGCCGTGTTCCCCGCCCCAAGCCCGGGTGACCTCTTCCCCGCCCCCAGCGCCGGCGGCCGCTTCGCCGCCCCTGCCCCCGCCCCCTGCGCCGGCCGGTAGTCGCGTCACCGCCCCCTGCACCGGCAGCCGCGTTCCCCGCCCCCAGTGTTGCCGCCGGCGCCCGCGTCCCCGACCCTGCCCCCAGCCCGGGCGACCTCTTCCCCGCCCCCAGCACCGCCGGCAGCACCTGCAGCTATCGTGCCGCCGCCTGCCTGCCATACCCATTCATGCATGCCGATTAAGGTCTTGACTGCGATGCAATGACATTAACGCCGCCCGAAATTGCCGCATCAGTACCGTATCTATCTCCTCTCAATTCTTCTCTCTTTTTTTCCGTTATACCTCTTCTCCTCATTCCTTTACGTCTTAGAAAAAAGCCTCAGCAATACTCCATCATCACAGAAGCATGCACGTACGTATATATAGTTAGACCAACCATATACGTACGTAAATAGTGAATACATACTTTAATTTGGAGGGTTTTGTCCTTTAAAACAAAACAAAAAACACTCAAAAGTAATTAATAATAAATATGTGTGTAGTAGCAGAACTCCTTATTAAAGCTTGTGAAGTTGCTGTAACCATCAAGAGTAATTACCACTATCATCATCTCATGGCAATGGTAATCGGTAGTGCACTGGAGGAGCAACTGTGAAAAGGGCAAATTTGTCCTTTCACGAGTTCAAACAGAGGCTAACGGCCAAACTGCTACCGTCAGTGGTATGGTAGGGAAGTTCAGCAAAATAGAGGGCATAATGTAGAACTCGACAAACTCAATGGTATATTGTAGAAAGGTGACAAAGTCAGTAGCGCACAATGGATTTTCTCTTGTTTTATATTTGTATTTTAACATTATGTACCGTAGTGTCCAGTGCAAATTAATAATGACTCAACAACAAAATATTCTTAACCATCTTGCTATGAAATATTATTTGCAATAGCTATATTTTAATTTTGTTTCCCGAATTCTCGTTTATGATTTTTAATTACGCCGGAAATATACTTTTTCATAAATTTCTTTGACAAAACTACACTACATATCGACCTATACAACATATTTTTTTATTAAATTTCTTCAAATTTTTTAAATTCTCCTTAAATTTAAATTCGGTTATCGCGACTTACCAAAGCCGAGTCTCCGCGGAGGGCCCGGTTACCGCGGTTACGCAAACCCTGGACGTGACACTCTAGTCAGCAGAAAAAGGAAAAAGTATATGGGACCCATGTATCAATGGGACCCCACTCTCTCTTTTCCCTACTGTAGCATGAATCAACCGGGTTGAGCTACAGCATGCGACGTCGAATCACGACCGTAGCAGGATCTCAAGGCGGTGGTAGGCTGGCCATGCTCCAGCTCCGTCCGCATCCTCTCGGGTCATGGCGGCAAAGACAGGGAAGCTCAATAAGGTCAAGCATCGTGGATCCCTCCACCCCTCTATCACCTTCCTCATCGGCCGCCACCATCACCCTGTCATGAACAGGATGGCAAGCTTAAGTTCACTAGCTCCAACGTTGATCTATGCGACAAGTGAGGGAAGAGGGCAGGGTCGAGATTAGAAGCTACGTCCCCTATCTAGCTAGCATGCCATTGACTGTCCGGGAGTCGTAGGGACAAGAGGAACGATCGATGGTGACGAGGTTCTCCCCTTCCCAGTGTCGGTCTCCACAACTTCCCCTTGCCACCAGGGCGGATATAGAGGGTACCCAAACAAATCATAGCTTAAGCCTATATAGAGAAAAAAATAAAAGTTGAATAAAAATACCATTTATTAACACATGCAAATTGTAGTTTTTTTTCAATTTTATATTTTGATTATATACATTGTGTGTTATATTTGTGAGAATTAAAAAACGTTATGTAGGTTGGACCATTCATAATAAAAATCCTGGATACACCACTGCTTGCTATTACAGGGGCGAGCAAGCTAAGGAGGAGACAAACCGGTGATGGTGAGGTGGCTTAGCAGAAGATGAACACATCCTTTGCCACTCCCGTTTCCATAGACATTTGCCCTCTGGCTCCACCAATGGATATGCGAGCGCCAGTGCAGTCGAGAAGAGAGGCAGAGCTCACTAGGGGGTTGGGGCAGATTGCAAGGAGGTAAAGCTTGGCTCGGCAACAACATCAGGAAGGAGTATTGTGGTGGGAAGGTGGCTTGCTTCGTCGGGAGCAAGGGGCAGTCAGTTCCAGCTAGATCTAGGCATGCTAAGGAAGGCAGAGGATGACTAGGCCTAGCATGTGTTCCGTGGCTATTGCCCTCGCCATTTGGTATTGACGACAAGCAGGGGCGGATCCAGGAAAAAATCATAGGGGGGCTAAACAAACCGGCTACCATGTGCGGGTGCGTCCCTGCCGCCCTCCGTCGTGCCGCGTGTACAGGGCTCCCTGCCATGCCACACGCCGCTGCCGACCCCTACTGCGTGCGTAGGCCACTTGCCGCTCGGCCCGCTCCTACGCGCTCGCCATCGGCTGCCAGCTGACGACCGCCTCCACCACTCCGTGCATCCATCGTACACCGCCAGCCGCCTGAGATTGGGTGGGTGTGAATGAGGATTAGGGTATTATGGTGGGGAGTGTGTGGATTGGGATGAGTATGAACGGTTTAGATGGAAATAGATGAAAATGGATGGCTGAATGTTGATGGCTGTGTTCTAAGTGGCTAGGCTAAGGAAACAAATTTGCTAGGCTTCTTTTCATAACGGTCCAACTAACTTCATCTTCTACCTTCAATCACGAACTGAAGAACTCCATCCCTCATCCCATGAAACCATAGAGAAAATTTGTAGGGGGGTCTTAAGAGGGAGCTTAGGGGGGTCTCCATGGGATCGGCGCCAGTAGTGGGGGCCGAAGACCCCCCAGCCCCCATGCCACCTCCGCCGCTGACGACGAGCATGTTGCCTAGCTGACCATTGTTGTCAACTCGTTTTTCTCACCAACGACAAGGACAGATCCACATGCTAGATCCTCGTGGAAAATAATAGGGGGAGTGGGTAGGGAGAGGAGAGAGAAGATGCAAGAGATAGAGGGATGAGGTGGAGAAAGTAGGTCCCACTGGCATGTGTGTTCCACTGTTTTTGTCTTTTGTTTGACTAGCATATGGGCTCTACATATTTTGTTTATATTTCATAATATTTTCATTTTGCTTTCATTGCCATGACAATGCCCACGTGGGGATAATGGCAAGTCAAATTAGCCACATAACCACCATGTGAGCTAAAATAGACTCATTACTGTCGGAGGACCTAATTTAACCTGGTTTTACAAGTTAGAGGGTCAAGATTTCTATTGTTGCAATTTAGGTATGTGATTTAAACTAGACAACAAGATGAGGTACCTAAAGTAAACTTTATAGGGTGGCAGGAGTGGAACATGGGTTTGCACAACAAAACAGGCAAATGAGTTGAGTAAGGGTGATGCTTTGGTATGTTTGTCTGGTGTGGTTTCTACGATGGATTTTGCAATACATCACATGGAACGAGCTTGAGAAAAAAAATACGGTGTGGTTTCTACGATGGATTTTGCAATACATCACATGGAACGAGCTTGAGAAAAAAAATACATGAACTCTGACTTTTATCTTTTATAGCTTCTTTCATTTGAGAAAAAAATACATTAACTCTTGTAAGATCATAAGCATGATTAATATTTTCTGATGAACAATTGGCTTGCCATTTGGTTTATAAATTGAATTTGGTTTGGAAACAATTAAGGTGTTGGTGCGAGTGTGTGTAACTAATGTGAGTCAGGTTGCGATATCTGTGCTCGGAAACGGTTGGTTTGTCTCTAGTTGTGCAGGTGACTTGAAGTCAATATCGGTCAATGGCGGTGGGATCGTGACTAGGCTCAGGGAGGAGCTGAGGTCCGGACGATCGAGGATGCCAGGTGACGATATTGAATACGAGTTGGCACATGGTGGAGCAACACCGTGTGGGATGGAATCGTAACGGGCTTCACATGTTGTATGTGTAAGCGCCGAAAAAATCGGGAAGAAAATCGGATCAAAACTGGATGAGAAAAGAAAAGGAATTTGCTACAGGTTCGGACACTGCAGCAGCGTCGTTACTGTAGCGCGCGGCACTGTAGCAACCGGATCGGATTACTGTAGCGGACCCGGATTACTGTAGCGCGGCGGGTACTGTAGCAGTCGGACTACTGTAGCACGCCTGATTTTGGCATGTTGGATTTAATTAGGAAAACTAAGAGATGAGCCATATTAGTATAAGGAATCCTACTACTATTTGGTGATAGACTTTTCGATATAAATAGAGACCGAGGGGTATGCCCCCGGTGTGCTTTTGTGAGACTTAGTTGTTGATTCTAGATCGACGATTTTGATAGGAGTGCTGTTGGTGCACTTTGTAAATACCAGTTGATGCAATAAAGTCAAGATCATTCAATCTACGTTTTCGACTTTCATCTACTGGTGATTTTTTGGATTCCGACGATCCGATCGACGTCATAGGAGTGGCGCGATTCGATGATCTGCTCGACGGCACATGAGCGGCACGATCAAGGTAGCAGCGACACAGGAGCGACGTGATTAAGGTAGCAAGTCTTCGTCAATTTCTTCGACAGAGGTAATCCTTTATTCCGCGAAAGATTTTTGGGTTTTGTTTTTCCCTACCATTCACCCCCCCTCTGGTAGGTTTGTTTGATCTTGTTCGATCCTACAAGTGGTATCAGAGCCTCGTTTTCTATTTGATCTTCACCGATCTTTAGATTTGTTTGCCATGGCTGAAAAGTTTTCAAACAAACCTCACATATTTAATGGATCTGATTTTGACTATTGGAAGAAAAAGATGGAATCTTATATTACATCTCAGGGTTATGATATTTGGCTTAAAGTTAATCAACCTTATGAGATTCCTGAACGCATTGATACTCCGGCTCTAAAATTAGAATTTGAAAATAATTGCAAAGCGCGCAATATTATTCTGAATGGGATTTCTCGCTCCGATTTTGATCGTGTTTCGCATCTTGCAACTGCTAATAAGATTTGGAAAGCTTTAAATGATTTTCATACTGGAACTTCAAATATCAAAGAGTTGCGAAAGGATGTTTTCAAAAAGGAGTACATAAAATTTGAGATGAAACTTGGAGAATCCTTGGATGACTATTTGGCTCGTTTCAATAAAATCTTGAGTGATCTTAGATCTGTTGATGCTTCTTATGATGTTAACTATTCTCAATCTGAGATTGCTCGTCACTTTATGAATGGCCTTGATATGAAAGTTTGGGATGTTAAAGTTACTTCAATTCAAGAGTCTGTTGATATGAATGCTTTAACTTTGGATATTCTTTATACTAAATTGAAAACATATGAGATGAATATTCTTTCAAAAAGGACTGATTTGAAATCTACTGCTTTAATATCCTCATCTGGATCTTCTTCTGAGTCTATTTCTTTGGCAGCCTTTGCTGCTTTTACCGCCTTGTCCGATGATCAACTGGAAGAGATCAGTGAGGAGGACTTGGTTTTGGCCGCTAACAGAATTTCTCGAGCTGTGAGTAATATCAGGATCAGGAGAAGAGGAGGACCAATTCGATGCTTTGGATGTGGTCAACCGAATCACATCCGTTCTCAGTGCCCCAAGCTTGGAAGAGGTAAACAGGAAGAAGCTAAACCTCAAGATGCATCTAAAGATGCCAAGCAGAATAAGAAACAAATCAAGAATATGAAGATGAAGAAGTATTATCAAAAGGCGTTGGATGAAGCTTTTGCAGCTGTTCAAGAAAACAGTGACGTTGAGTTTGAAGATGATGAAGAAGAAGACAAGAGTATGAACATTGCTGGTGTTTGTCTCATGGCTAAAAGTTTTGAAGATTCTGACGATGACAACGAGGTAACTGGTCCTTCTAGTGTTGAATATTTTCAAGAAGTGATTGCTAGACTTGGTTACAAGATTTCTAAATTTGAGAAAAAAATTAGTCAACAAGAAGTTACTATTGATTCTCTTAATATTGAAAATAGTAAATTAAAATCTCTTGCTTCTATTGATGATGAATGCAAATCGTGTGATGTTTTATTTGCTGAAGTGAATACTGTAAGAGAAGTTAATCAGAATAATTGCAAAAAACTTGATGCTGTAACCAAGAAATCTAGAAAACTTGAATCCTGTCTTGCTCTTAGCTTTACAATGAATACTAGATTGGTTGATAAATTGTTCTTGGCTAAGAGAGCTTTAAACAAATGTCGAGTTGCTGTGTTTGCTAGTTCTATGTTTAACTTGATTAGCTCTAAAAGAATCAAGCAATCTAGTGCTAAACCTTGCTTGACATGTCCTGCTAATGAGATGAAACTTAAACATGCTTTGGAGTGTGTTAAACAAATGGAGGAAGTTGTTAAAAGAGATGAAGTGATTTCTTGCAAAAATTGTGCTAGTTTAACTCAAGAGGTTTCTTATTTAAAAAGTTCTTTGCAAAGATTTTCTGATGGAAAAAGGAACCTCAACATGATTCTTGATCAATCTAAAGTTAGCACACACAATCGTGGTTTAGGTTTTGATCCTCATGTTCACTTTTCTAGACATCCTCCTACTGTTTTAAGTATTGTTCAGAATGGTGAAATTTTGACTGAACCTGAACCTAAGACCACTGTATTTAAATCTGCTGGCATCATGTCTTCCTTGAGTGCTTCTTCATCAAAAGTTGTGAGTGCTAAACATGTTGTGAATGCTAAACCTGCTTTTAACACTAAATCTGTTGTAAATGCCAAACCTGTCTTTAGTACTACATCGGTTGTTAATGCTAAACCTGCTATATCAACTTGTGCTTCAACTCATCGTGATAAGTATACATGTTCCTTTTGTGGCAAAGATGGCCATATTGTTGGTTTCTGTTTTAGACTTGCTAGAAAGCAGAAAAAGGAACGGAAAATTGCTTTTGCAAAACAAAGATGGCAAAATTTGGCTTTTACCTCGAGACAGGCGGTTAGACTGCAGCAGTACCAGCAGTCAAACCGGTGTTATAACCCCCGTCAGAACGGTGGTAAAGCTTTGGTCAGACCGCAGGTTCCTAAGCAGTTAAACCAGCCTTGGGAGCATTTTTCTAAAAGGAAACATATTGAATTTTCTACTGGTTATGTTCCTGTTAGATCTGGTCGTGTGTCTCAGTACTGGATTCCTAAATGTTTATTATCTAACCCCAGTACTGAGACTTCGGCATCTGCTTATGCATAGGCATTTTTGGCGAGGAAGGAGAACGTGTGGATTGTGGACTCCGGTTGTTCGCGACATATGACCGGTGATAAAAGTTGGTTCTCCTCTCTCATGAGGGCATCAAGGAAGGATTCAATCATCTTCGGTGATGCTTCTACTAGTACGATCACTGCAACTGGATCTGTCAAGGTAAGTGACAAATTTACATTGAATGATGTCGCTTTGGTTGAAAATCTAAAGTACAATTTGCTCTCCGTTTCTCAAATTTTGGATGAGAATTTTGATGTTCTGTTTAAGAAAAGTGGAAGTAAAATTTTTGATTTTTCTGGAGATGTTGTGCTTAATATTTCTCGATATGGAAGAGTTTTTAAAGCTGATTTTGAAAGTAGTATTTCTTCTGAAGTTATATGTCTTGTTGCAAAGTTTTCTAAAGATGTGATGTTCTGGCATCGCAGACTTGGACATATTGGCTTTGATCATCTAACTAGGATTAGTGGTTCAGATCTTATTCGTGGTTTGCCTAAACTTAAAAAAGATGTTGATTTGGTTTGCTCGCCATGTCGTCATGCTAAAATGGTTGTATGCTCGCATACTCCTACATTTTCTGTGATGACGGATGCACCAGGACAGCTCTTACACATGGACACTGTCGGTCCGGCTAGAGTGCAATCTGTTGGAGGAAAGTGGTATGTGTTGGTTATAGTTGACGATTTCTCTCGTTATTCTTGGGTTTTCTTTATGGTTACCAAAGATGAGGCTTTTGAACACTTTAAAAGTTTGTATCTTCGGTTGGCCATTCAACTTCCTGGATCTTTAAGAACCATCCGAAGCGATAATGGTGGAGAGTTTAAAAACGCTTCTTTTGAGAGGTTTTGCAATGAAAAAGGTCTTGAACATCAATTTTCGTCTCCCCGGGTTCCTCAACAAAATGGTGTGGCTGCTGGTTGAAAGAAAAAATCGTTCTTTGGTTGAGATGGCTAGGACTATGCTTGATGAGTACAGTACACCTAGGAAATTTTGGGCTGAAGCGGTTAATACTGCATGCTATATTTCCAATCGTGTTTTCTTGAGATCAAAACTTAGAAAGACTTCTTATGAGCTTCGTTTTGGACATACACCTAAGATTTCTCATTTACGTGTTTTTGGGTGTAAGTGCTTTGTGTTAAAGTCTGGGTTTTTAGATAAATTTGAATCACGCTCTCGTGATGGACTTATGTTAGGATATGCTGCCCATTCTCGAGGTTACCGTGTACTTGTTTTAGAAACTAACAAAATTGTTGAGACTTGTGAAGTCACTTTTGATGAGGCTAGTCCAGGTACTAGACCCGAAATTTCAGGTACAATATCACAGGTTCAGGGGGAGGATATATTTGTGGAGGAAAGTGATGACGAGGACGACGACGAATTGTCAGCTGGTCAGACCGGTGGCACAATGTCAGTCAGACCGCAGGCAGAAGAGCGGTCAAACAGGCCCGGAGGATCTTCCACATGTGCTTCAGGTGCGGATGGTGGTGGACCTCCAGAAACCTCTAGTTCGTTAGAACAGGGTACAGAACATGAAAATTCATCTGAAGCCACTGCTCCACTTCATATTCAACGACGACATCCTCCGGAACAAATAATAGGTAACTTGGATGAACGTACTACAAGGTCGAAGGTAATCACTCGTGATTTTCATGTGAACTCTGCTTTTGTTGCTAATTTTGAGCCCAAAGATGTTACTCATGCCTTAACTGATGAATCGTGGATTAATGCCATGCATGAAGAACTTGAGAATTTTGAAAGAAATAAAGTTTGGTACTTAGTTGAACCTCCTGTTGGTCATAATATTATTGGAACTAAATGGGTTTTCAAAAATAAACAAAATCAGGATGGTTTAATTGTTAGAAACAAGGCTAGACTTGTGGCTCAGGGTTTTACTCAAATGGAAGGGTTGGATTATGATGAAACTTTTGCTCCTGTTGCTAGAATTGAAGCATTTAGACTTTTGTTGGCTTTTGCTGCTTCAAAAGGTTTTAAATTATTTCAAATGGATGTTAAAAGTGCTTTTCTAAATGGCTATATACAGGAGAAAGTTTATGTGAAACAACCACCTGGTTTTGAAAATCCTGATTTTCCCAACCATGTTTTTCGTTTGTCTAAAGCCTTGTATGGCTTGAAACAAGCACCTAGAGCATGGTATGATAGGCTTAAAAACTTTTTACTTGCTAAAGGTTTTATAATGGGAAAAATTGATAAAACTCTCTTTGTTCTTAAGCATGGTGATGATCAACTGTTCGTTCAGATTTATGTGGATGATATCATCTTTGGTTGTTTATCTCACCCTTTGGTTGTGGAGTTTGCTGAAACGATGCACAGGGAATTTGAAATGAGTATGATGGGCGAGTTGACTTATTTTTTGGGATTGCAAATTAAACAAACACCTCAAGGTACGTTTGTGCATCAAACAAAATACACCAAGGATCTTTTACGACGTTTCAAGATGGACAATTGCAAGCCGATGACTACACCTATAGGATCTGCTACTGTGTTGGATCCTGATGAAGATGGTGAAGCGGTTAATCAAAAGGAATACAGGAGTATGATAGGATCATTGCTTTATCTCACTGCTTCAAGACCGGATATACAATTTGCTGTGTGTTTGTGC
This sequence comes from Oryza brachyantha, assembly GCF_000231095.2. Taxonomy (NCBI): domain Eukaryota; kingdom Viridiplantae; phylum Streptophyta; class Magnoliopsida; order Poales; family Poaceae; genus Oryza; species Oryza brachyantha. The sequence continues at coordinate 10,086,372 of NC_023166.2, forward strand.
GCTCGATTTCAAGCTTCTCCGAGAGCTTCACATCACCAAGCGATTAAACGCATCATGAGGTACTTACAACACACTCTTGAATTTGGAATTTGGTATTCTACTTCATCTTCTATATGCTTGAGTGGTTATTCGGATGCGGATTTTGGAGGCTGTAGAATTGATAGGAAGAGTACCAGTGGTACATGTCATTTTCTTGGTACTTCATTGATTGCATGGTCTTCTCGAAAACAATCTAATGTTGCTCAATCAACTGCTGAATCTGAATATGTTGCTGCTGCTAGTTGTTGCTCCCAAATTTTGTGGCTTATCTCAACCTTGAGAGATTATGGTCTTACTTTTGAGAAAGTTCCTCTCTTTTGTGATAATACAAGTGCTATTAATATTGCTAAGAATCCTGTTCAACACTCACGCACTAAGCACATTGATATTCGTTTTCACTTTTTGAGGGATCATGTTGAAAAGGGAGATGTGGAATTAAAATTTGTTGATACTACATTGCAATTGGCTGATATTTTCACGAAACCTTTGGATTCTTCTCGATTTGCTTTTCTTCGGGGAGAATTGGGAGTTATTCATCCTTTTGGCATCAATTAAGGGGGAGTTTTTGGCTCCGTGTTGCATTTTCCTCTTTTGATTTTGCATACATGTTTTAATTAATGCATGGTGTGTTTTAAGAAAAAGAAAAACAAAGGAAGAGCTTTGTTTCGTGCCTTTAGTATATTGTAGTACTTGTTTGCAATACTTGTTAGAGAATATGATTAGTAATCTAGCTTGTCTGCATTTTTGGTTTATACATGAGCTTTTGATATTGCTTTTAAGGGAGATGATGCATGACACTTAAATTCTATACTTGAATTAAGTAAATATGCAATATTGATGCGAGCATATGGGTTGTTTTTAAATGCTTATATATATGCTTTATTGATTTGTTATTCCTCAATAGCTTTTTAAATTGCTCAAGAGAATAAAAAATATCTATGAGAGAAAAAAATGAATACCGAATCCTTGGACAGTCTTGACGACAAGGACGTATTCGATGTGAGCAAAAATAATGGGTGCCGAATCCTTGGACAGTCTTGACGACAAGGACGTACCCGGAATAATTGAGAAAAAAAAATTGAGCAAAAAGGCTCAAGTAAAAAGGTTAAAAATTCTCTTGGTAATTTTGTGCTAGAGCTAATTTGAGAAAGAGTGATAAATACAATGGGTATATATGTACAGTATTTATTTTTCAATCTATGTGCTTGTACCGATGTTGCATTATAACTCTTTGAAATCATGAATTCTTAATGTTGACTTGATCTTAATTGGCATATCTCAAGTTCGTGGTTTTACTTTAGTGCATGCTTGTTAGTTAGCTAGTCACTTTTTCTACCTTGTTATTGCAATACAAGTTCTTGAGTTACTATTGGTACATTGCAAAGCTCTCCGAGAAAAAATGAAAATAAAAAACCCTCGTTGATGAATTCATTGTCAAAAGGGGGAGAACAAGGTAACAAAAAAAAAAAATTTGTGCATAATTGTCATACTCAAAGGATTTTCTTTCTTTTCAAAAGTGAGAGATTTTTGCATTGCATGCTTTTTGGAGTTTCTACACAAAAACAACAAAACAAATTTTGAAGTGTTTGCCAATGTGTTCATCAAGGGGGAGATTGTAAGATCATAAGCATGATTAATATTTTCTGATGAACAATTGGCTTGCCATTTGGTTTATAAATTGAATTTGGTTTGGAAACAATTAAGGTGTTGGTGCGAGTGTGTGTAACTAATGTGAGTCAGGTTGCGATATCTGTGCTCGGAAACGGTTGGTTTGTCTCTAGTTGTGCAGGTGACTTGAAGTCAATATCGGTCAATGGCGGTGGGATCGTGACTAGGCTCAGGGAGGAGCTGAGGTCCGGACGATCGAGGATGCCAGGTGACGATATTGAATACGAGTTGGCACATGGTGGAGCAACACCGTGTGGGATGGAATCGTAACGGGCTTCACATGTTGTATGTGTAAGCGCCGAAAAAATCGGGAAGTAAATCGGATCAAAACTGGATGAGAAAAGAAAAGGAATTTGCTACAGGTTCGGACACTGCAGCAGCGTCGTTACTGTAGCGCGCGGCACTGTAGCAACCGGATCGGATTACTGTAGCGGACCCGGATTACTGTAGCGCGGCGGGTACTGTAGCAGTCGGACTACTGTAGCACGCCTGATTTTGGCATGTTGGATTTAATTAGGAAAACTAAGAGATGAGCCATATTAGTATAAGGAATCCTACTACTATTTGGTGATAGACTTTTCGATATAAATAGAGACCGAGGGGTATGCCCCCGGTGTGCTTTTGTGAGACTTAGTTGTTGATTCTAGATCGACGATTTTGATAGGAGTGCTGTTGGTGCACTTTGTAAATACCAGTTGATGCAATAAAGTCAAGATCATTCAATCTACGTTTTCGACTTTCATCTACTGGTGATTTTTTGGATTCCGACGATCCGATCGACGTCATAGGAGTGGCGCGATTCGATGATCTGCTCGACGGCACATGAGCGGCACGATCAAGGTAGCAGCGACACAGGAGCGACGTGATTAAGGTAGCAAGTCTTCGTCAATTTCTTCGACAGAGGTAATCCTTTATTCCGCGAAAGATTTTTGGGTTTTGTTTTTCCCTACCATTCACCCCCCCTCTGGTAGGTTTGTTTGATCTTGTTCGATCCTACAACTCTGACTTTTATAGCTTCTTTCAAGATTTCTTATCCGGATTTGTCTCTGGTGACCTAGGGTGACCTGTGATGAGCCTCGCACTCTGATTGAGAAGCTACAAGTTAGGGTTTGTTTGGTTGGTGGGATATGCCTGGATAGGAGATGATCATCCAGGTTTTTGATGCGTTTGGTTCGTGGGCGAAACTGGATATGGTGGTCCAGAAATGGAATATTTCATGAAAATACTGGATGGGTGTATCCGGCCAAATTGGCCAGATGAGCTCATCCACCCTCACTAACCGTGATCATTAGTGATTGTTTAGTTATAATTAGCTTGTTTTGTCATTAATTAGTTATTACCAAGTTTAAATTAGTGTTAATAATAATGATAGATATATTTTATTGATAATTTATACTAATTATGATAAGATATTATTATTTACTAATAATTCAATATGCCCATCCCATCCCATCCATCCTTATCCATCCAACCAAATAAAAAATTGAATCATCACATCCATCTAACCAAACATAAAACTATATCATCATATCTCTAAAAATATGGATTCTCATATCTGATTCCACCTTGATCACCAACCAAACGCACCCTTAGATTTTCGGTGTTTGGAGAACAGGTAGAATGGAGGACGGGTAAGGGAAAGTGAGAGGTGTTGCCTGGGTGGCTGCAGTTTGGTGGTGAGCTGGTGGGTTTGGTAGGGCAGCGAAGCGCCCCTGACCCTTAGATTGCACACACAATCATTTCCAAAAAAGCTAGGATGTTTTTTTTATCTACATGAGATTTACATACTATTTACAATATAATTACATGTTTGTATTATAATCGTGTCCATATAATTTTAGTGAAAAAAGTTCGGATGATATATATGTAGTCTTCTATGACTCGTAAACCATGTTGAACAAGCAAACACTAGAAATTTGGATATGAATTAAAAACAGAACACAACACACAATCAAAATAACAAGCTAAAGAAGATGACCAGAGCAGGATTCCTGCTGGAGAAAGATATATGGTGGCGATTGTTTTGGTATTTCAAATAAAAAACCAAATGACATATTTGCAAACGAAAAATAATTCATAAATAAAAATTTTATATACGTATTTCTAGCGATCTAAAAACAAAAGCTGAAAATAAACTCTGATGAAATCCCCCCAAAATCATCTCCATATTTAAGGTTAAAAATTCAAATTGTGGTTTATAAGCGACAAGATGGGGGTGTGCATTCTAACCTCATTTACCATATTTGAAATGATACCTTAAAGTATCATATTTTTTAAAAAAAATTGGTATGTTTAAAGTACTTAGTATCTCGAAATATCAAAATTTGACATAAAAATGGTACTTGAGATACTTTCTGAAGAAGCATAAAATTTCTCGTAAAATAAACCTTTGCCTAGAAAAAGAGTAAAATCAACATGAATAGCGAGCAAAGCACATGCACAACAAGACACAATTATGTTGGCACAATATTCTCAACGTAGCTCCCGGTAGGGTTGAAAGTGATTCGGATAATTTCCGCCCGACCGGATCGTTTTTCGGATTCGGATAGCTTTTCGAAAGTTTTCGTATTCGGAATCGGATTCGGATATTTTTTTTTCGGATACGGAAACGAATACGGTACGGGTGATATCCGTCAGATTCGGATATCCGTCGGATAGTATCCAGATTTTTTTCCGGATATAAAGACCTATGCATTAACCATTCAATCAAATCAGCTCGATCTAAAGAAGTCCATCCTAACGGTCAAACTAGTATTAACCTTAGCTGATTCTAATTAACTAGCTTCGAGTAGTCTAGGCAGACCATACAACCGCAATGGATATTTCTTTTTATGGTATTAGTAATTACTTATATTTAAAAATATTGATAAGTTATATACTTATATTAAAAAAATAGCAAGTTATATTTCTTTAATGATACGTGAAGCTTAGTTTAAGAGGTTTTTATGTTCCGATTAATATTCATCACCGTATTCGTTTCGATCCGTATTCACTCAGTATTTGTATTCGATAATTTCGATTCCATTTTCATATCCGAGTTTCCGATTTCAATTAAAAAAATATGAAAACAAATATGATAGAGTTGTTTCCGACCGTATTCGATCCGTTTTCATCCCTAGCTCCCGATTTATTGTAGTATTGAAGTTGATTCTAGGTTTTTTAACATAATATTTTTTTCATAGTTATTTTTAAACAGGTAAATTCACATGCATAAAGTTCTATTTATAATTATTTTTAATCATTAACAAACCATTCTACCACTTGTGAGCTATAAAAAACATAAGTTGTGGTGGGACCTATCAATGTAATATCTGTCTTAAAATATACTCTATTGGTTTTATGTCATATGACTTTCTAGCATATGATCTATACGTGGTGTCAAAACTCACTAATTTAGTATAAATCTAATTAAAAGTAGAAAGTCTTTGTATTGTGAAATCGTAGAGAGCGGTAGCTAATTCTAACCCAGAGGGAGCAGCATTTACTAACTTGCAACATACAAACCAATTAAATACAACCCTCCGTGACCCCGAAATTCCAAAGTTTCCAACAAAACGAAACCTTCCAAATCCTGGCGATAGCGCCTGGCTGTGTGGCTTGTACGGCCTGGCACGACATACAGCCAGGTTGACACGACTGTTCAGCCGAAGCCTTCAGATCAGATGCCGATGGCCACGCCACAGCCGCGAGCCCCGCGGCGCGATGGGGTCCCCCCCGTCGTCCTGCACCTGCTCCGTTGTTTTCGTTCCAGGTTCAGTGCGTTCACGAGGTGGACGCCCTCCCCAAAACCTCGCTTCGCTGTGCGCGCGCGCCCACCGCGATCCCCCTGATTCCAGTAAGTTTCACCCGCCCGCCCGCCCGCCCGCGCGCGCGCCCACCTTCCGCGCCATTATATCTGCCCGCGCCACGGTCGCCGCCACCTTGCTTAGACAGCACCCGTTCTTGCGACTTGCGAGATGAGGGGTATGGGCGACGACGGCATGGGGCCGATGGCGATGACGCCGCCGCACCCCGGCCACGCCGCGGCGGCGGGGGCGCTGCCGCCGCCGCCGCCGGCACAGCACAAGATGGCGACGATGATGCACATGACCTTCTTCTGGGGCGACCGCGCGGTGGTCCTGTTCACGGGTTGGCCGGGGGAGCGCGGCGCGGGGATGTACGCCCTCTGCCTCCTCTTCGTGCTCGCGCTCGCCGCGCTCACCGAGGGGCTCTCCGTGCTCTCGCGCCGCCTCGCCCGCCGCGGCGCCCCCGGCGGCGGCGGCCCGGCCCCGGCGTCCTCCGCGGCGCTGCTGACGGCGGTGCACGCGGCCAGGATGGGGATGGCGTACCTGGTGATGCTGGCCGTCATGTCGTTCAACGTGGGCGTGCTCCTCGCGGCGGTCGCCGGCCACGCCCTCGGGTTCCTCCTCGCGCGGAGCAGGGTGCGCCCGGGCGCCGGCGCCGGCGGTGCGGCGGCCCGTGAGCACGGTGGGCTCCCTCCACCGGATGGATCCAAGACTTAGTCTCCATCGATTCCGTTAAACGAGCTTGTCCAAACCATAGCCAGCACAGACGCAATGCACTGTATCGGATCCAATGTGCACCACACCACTAGTAAACCTTGGATGTCTCGCTAAAATAATTATGATTTGTCGACTTGCTTGGCATCTGATGATTCTGATCCAGTGCAGTGCAGTCTCCTCTAGTCATTGTACTACTACTATAGTTGTTTTCTTTGTAGCTTAGCTATGGTTCAAGATGGAATTATAGTTGATGACTTGATTGTGTCTTCTCAATGGTTGAATGATTTGTTAGCACAGAAGAATGACCAGGTTCATGAGTGTTACTACTACGAACTGCTTGCAACTGTGTCTGCACTCTGCGCTTCACGTTCACTGCGTAAGTACTACTAGTTGACTGGACTGCCTGAAGGAGGAGGTATCTTCAGAAGTGTACTGTAACGGCTTATTACTGGATATGATGTAAACTGGCAAAATTGTTCGTGCCCTCAAATCTTACGAATTACTATCTTTTCTGTCTGAAAAGAAGATGCAGACCCTTTAACACTCATGTAAAGATGAACTAAAGAAACACAGCTAAAGTGTTTTCTACCGGCCCTCAGCCGTGTAGGGGGTCTAAAAATGTGAACATAATTCAGTTATGTTAAGGAACTGTTTAGTTTCCTATCACATAACAATACCCATAAGTTCAGGGACTGTTACCATAAAGAAATCCTAAAAACCTAATTTTAAATTAAGTGTTAATACGATGTTCTTGGGATATTGTCATATAAAACCTTGGAACGAACTTCTGTCCAAACAGAACAAAAAAACATTACATACAAAACTTGAAGAGAGATATTGAAACCAAATCTGCTGTGTTTGTTCCAAGGCACCAGGCCCAGAGCCCGGTTGGCGCACTTCACCCCGACGATCCAATCAACGGCTCGGCCGGCTGGCCGATCCCCGATTCCCTCGGCCCGTTTCACATGTGCTGAGGTGCACATCGCCGTGCCGGCGGCTCTCGCAGACAACGGCCCAGGATGAAGCGACAAAACTGCATCAAAAGTTTGTGCGTGATGTGGCCCAAATTATGTCAGTAAACAGTTTTCTCCGACCGGTGCCGCGCCGTCAAGCTTATACGTAGTTACACCACCTAACACGCCCACATTCTTTTTCTTTTCCCGTAAGACCTACACGTTTACACCCCCAAACGAACGAAATGATGACCAACATCACCGACACTACGCACCAGCGATTTTAAGGGCATGTTTAGAGGAGCTTCTGATTCTAAGAAGCAGCTGCTTGGTAGTCAGTTTTTAAGAATCTAGAAAAGCTCCTAAACCTAGCTTTCCCAACTTCTCTAGCTTCTGGATCCTTACTTTATTTTCTAGAATTTATAACTACAGATTATCATAAGCTGTGGACCGTTTGGGGTAACTTATGGCAGAAGCAGCTTTTGGAACAAGCTGTAGCTGGGAGAAGCTCTCCAACAGGACCTAAATTTTTAGTCCATAGGATTTGAAAAAGGTGTATGAATACGAATGCATGACTACGTCAATATGTAAGAACTTTTTTTAAATGTTTGAGTGGATAAAATTTTTTTCATGTTTTATCTCTATAGCACATAGAAAAGAAAAATATCATTTGTTTTTCGATACTTGATTCCTCTAATGTGAATGATTTTTATAGGAATCTATTCGTTCGGAATGCAATTGTTTATTTTTTTTCTCCAGGACAAATAGACCCTAATTAACCTGGTCTTATCTCTCTTTCTCCTGCTGCAACAACTAACGCTCACGCAGCCATGTGAATACGCTTGCCTCGCCTTTGATCACTGCGTGCAAGCGGCAGAAAAGTTGCCGCTTTGCAATTTGCTGGTCGGTCGGTCGATCGAGCCGGCGAAATACGGAGAGCGTGGCACGTATGCGAACTTGGCCGTAGGTCACCTACGCTGCGCGTGGGGAAGCAGCTCGTCGCCCGGGATCACCGGGAGGGAGGCCTGGCCGAGACAACCATCCACCCACTCGCGCGCACCGAGAGCTAGCTGGCCTAATCAGCTCGCCTGCTCTGTCTCACTGTCTGCGCGTGGGCGAGCTTGCACGGCGCCATTGGCCGACGCCGAGCCGGTGAGGCGGTAGTGCTCGCTCCACCCATGTCCCCGGCCATCATGAGGATCACCTGCTACATACTAATGTCGCGCTCGACGCGCGCCTCTATATAAAGCACCAGCGGCTCAGCAGCCATGAGACCCATCGACGAAGAGGTACGTACGTACGTGACAGCTAGTGTGACACAAGTACGTAGTAGCTACTAGCTAGTGTGTGTGAGAGAGAGCGAGATCGAAATGGCGGTGATGAAAGGTGTCCTGGTGGTGCTCGCTCTGGTGGCGGTGGCGGCGGCGGCGGCGCTGCGGGGCGCGGACGCAGCCGGGGAGTGCGGGGCAACGTCGCCGGACAAGGTGGCGCTGAAGCTGGCGCCGTGCGCGTCGGCGGCGAAGGACCCCAAGTCGACGCCGTCCACCGGGTGCTGCACGGCGGTGCACACCATCGGCAAGCAGAGCCCCAAGTGCCTCTGCGCCGTCATGCTGTCCAACACGACCAGGAGCTCCGGGATCCAGCCGGAGGTGGCCATCACCATCCCCAAGCGCTGCAACTTCGCCGACCGCCCCATCGGCTACAAGTGCGGAGGTAATTAATTAGTTAACGTGCCATTGGTTCTTGCATCATTTTCACAATTTCACTTTAGTACTTTGGTTGATATATCCTTTCGTGTTCCTTTTCACAGATTACACCCTGCCATGAGCAACTAGTCTCTGCATCACGCGCCTTCTGTCATCTTCTTAGTTTGATCGTGTTACTTAGCAAAGTTGTGTTTGCGTTGTGCATGCATGCAGCATGCAGTTCAGTGTCAGTGTCAACTGTCAAACACCAAATAAAGAGTTCCCATCTTCCGTGGGACCGTGATACCGTCTGTAGAGTTTGTCTCTCCAGGTTCAGAATAGTTGTGTACTTGATATATCAGGAGGCTGCAAGGAAGCTCATGTGAATTCTCAGAATAATAGTAGCACTTGTTTTGTTCATCGACTCGCACTATTTCATTCAATCATCTAACTCCGAATTAAAAACGAAGAATGAATCTGCATTGTTACAGCATGTCTGCTCGATCGGTTTATGCGTTGTGCCCGCAAATGAGAAACAGAGGCAACAGGCAACTAGTAACAGTGAAGAGACTCCAACTATTAACAGTGAAGAAACTCAAATAAGCTTTGGCCTTTGTGTGCGCAGCAAAATACAAGCACGATGTTTGGCCTGCTGAGTACATCCGCATGTGTGACGATTGAAGTGTGTGTTAGTTTCAAAACCTCTCTCCGGCAAAAAACGAGATGGCTCATTAGTTAATTATTATTTAAAAATTTAAAAACTGAATTAGTATGATTTTAAATATCTTTTCTATAGAAATTTTTGGAAAACGCACCATTCAGCATTTTAAAAGTGTAGGTGTAGAAAAGAATGGAGTAGAAGTTAGGAACTTGTAGTCCTAAAAACTCATAAGAAGTCATCAAAAAATTATGAAATATTTTGTAAAGATATATCAATTCATAAACATGGAAATCCAAACTCCATCTACACAATTTGTTTAAACATGGAAATCCAAACTCCATTTACACAATTAGAAACAAATGACAAATGTTCATTGGTCAAATTTGTTTGTGGAATTGTACATCAAATTATAGGATATGTAGTCAATTTCTTTAACTATTAATGATTTTCTCTGTGACATGTAAAAACAACGATACGCCCTCTTGAGAGAGAAAAAAAAGACCATCGTATGATGTGCATGTGGTTAGAGTGGAACCAAATTAAAGTTTCACCTCGTATTTACACTTTTGCTTATACTCATAAGTCAAAATTTGAATTATCAACCTTAAATTCGGGGTTGATTTCATGTTTTTCACCATATTTTATTTCTTTTGTCTTAGCTTTTAGATTGTTGAGAATACATATATAAATGTTTTATTTATAAATTATTTTTTAGTTGTAAATATGTTGTTTGGTTTTTACATTCACCCCAATAGCAGCATCGTAACATATTGTATGATGCTGATATTGGGGTGAATATTTATTTTTATAGAAAAAGTCAAACGACATATTTATAGAGAAAAAATAATTTGCGAATAAAATTTTTATATATGTATTCTTAGTGATCTAAAAGTCAAGGCTAAAAAATAAACTACGTAAAAAATTTAAAATTTAATTTTAAATTTAAGGTTAAAATCAAACTTTGTTTTAGAAGCAAAAGCAAAAACGAGAGGATAGAGATAATTATACACGTGTACCATCATGATGGTCACCATAAGGGGCTAGGATCCTCTGCAGTGGAGTAAAAAATGCAGAGGCGCTACAGTAATTTGCATTTTGTATACCTCTTAACCGTCGGATTAAAACGGATGGACGAGATCTAGTGCTGCAGTTATTGCTACAGTAGTGAACGGTGTTTTGGAGTCCTGTTGCTACATTGTTTTGTGTGTTGTCACATCATTGATTTACTATTGCACTCACATAAACAGTTCTACTCTGCGTTACTGCATAGGATCCGGACCCCACAAGTGCTCCATAAATCCCAGACAGGAGGCTCAGAGTTTGTGCATCCACCTTCCCCCATGCCCGAGTTTGTGCATCCACCTTCCCCCACTCCCGCCAGAGACTAGAGATGGCAATGGAGACCCGTGACCCAAGATCCGATGAGTATTTACTCTATTAGGGTATAGGTATGAGCTAAATATATTACCCGTGGGTAAGTAATTGGGCAAATACTTTCACCCGACGGGTACGTGGGTATGAAAACGTTCTTATGATCCCCATACCCGTTTACCCATGGGTAATAAATATCCGCAAGTTTAAATGCATGTCATGACCTAGTGTCAAATTAGCCTAGCCTAATTTACCAAAACCATAGGTATTTAAACCATCCATACATTTTTCCATCACACTATATGAATGTATGATGCAATATACTATATGGAAACCGTGATATTTAGATTATTTTGAACTTTTGCGGGTATATGGGTGACCCGACGGGTAAGGTTTACCCAAGCAGGTACGGGTATGGGGAAATTTTCTTACCCGTGACGGGTATGGGTATTTTAATGGTACGGAATTTTACTATTGGGTATGTGATAGTAATACCTGATGGGTATTTACCTATTGTCATCCCTACCAAAGAACCAGAGTAGCGTAGCGCATGCTGTGAGTCGGCTGAAATCGCCGTGGAAATAATACTATATGTTTTGTTTATTTTTATATTTATGCTATAAATTAAAATAGAATTTTAAAACTTAAATTTAGAGTTGATTTTGAAGTTTTCTCATTCTAGTTTATTTTCAAGATTTATTTTTAGATCACACACACACACACACATATATATATATATATATATATATATATATATATATATATATATATATATATATATATATATATATATAAAACCTATAAGAAGTTATTAATAAGTGGTGTCGCATATGCTTATAAATAGCAAAAATATAAAATGGGGGCGCATTGTTGAGCAAAATTATGCTGCTTTTCTTCGTATGAAATCTGGTCGAAAACAACAAGTATCACGTACGTACCGGTGCCACATGGCATCTGACATTGTCTTTCAACTACAAAGTTTAATCGCTGCTCCATTAACCGTGGCAAAAGAGTCACATAGCCAGCTAGAGACGCCACGTATATACGTGCGCCTGCAAAACGGCGAGCTGTCGTTGCGCTAGATGTTTACCACTCTAATGATTTCCTTCCCCCAATGCTGGTGGCCACTTTGCACAGTACTAACATTATTGTTTTTTGGATTAATTTAATAGCTGAGATAATTCATCCTTCACCTGTTTTAGGAGATAACAGTACTTCTCAGTATGTTATACATTTATACAGTGCTAATACATTTATACACATATATCATCCATATATAATAATTAATAGATAAATCTAAATAAAACAAAAAATATTTTAATATAAAACAGAGGGAATAGCATTATGGTATATGTGTGTTAGCGTGATCATATCACCACACAAGTCATACCTGCAGGATGCACCACGGCCCACGCTACCAAATAAAGGTGTGTCACAATTCACACGTTTCTTGTGTTAAACATAGCATACGCCACGAGCTGCCACACTTATTTTGTGCATAGAAGTGTTGTATCCTAGTTATATGTCAATATGTTGTGTTTCCTGACGGGTTATATATCGTGTGTTAGCTAGCTAGATAACAGAACAATAGATCGAGTAGGCTATTTGGGTTTGAAGAATCAAACTATTTGGTGTAGATTAACATTAATTCATCAAGAATCTCCTGAAATTAATGGTGTTTTTGACGTGGTTGCCACTTGTTTCATATTCTTTCTTTTATTTTCTCTTCCTTCACATGTTAGGAGAGCCTGGCGGCGGCGGCTTTTACCAGGAAGGGCGACCGCAAAAGTAAGAAAGGGGAGAAAGGAAAATGAGAAAAAAATAAGGTAGCATGCCATGTTAACATATTTTGGAGGAGCAACAGTAGTTTGAGAGTTGAGACTCCCGTAAGATACTTTAAGGTGCAGCTATCCTTTCACGTTTTCACGTCTAAGGTATAGAAATATTTCCATACATATTTCTGTTCTTTTCCAACAGAAAATACAAACTCTATACATATAGTTGTATCATTCATATGAGATTTAACAGTATCTATACTTTGTCTTGAGTGGGAGCAGAAACAATTATGAAAATGTTTCTCATGAACGTGAAGGGAGTAGTTACACCTGATAGTAGGATCTAATTTTCTTATATATATTAAACAAATAAATTTAGGGACCGGTCACACGACAAGACAGGTCTTTCATTTGGACGAACATGTGAGCTTTGTAGGATTCGGCAATAGGAGCATTTAACTTTTTGCAATTGAGGTATTTAACTTTTTGCAACTGATAACAAATTTGCCTCTCAAGTCTCAACCGTCATACAGCCTGTGGCTCTGTGCTCCTTCGATTCCATGCACGCCCCAGAGCTATATAAGCAGTACCCAAGTGACCCCAGTACCCAACAAATCAAAACACAGGTCCAAAGAGAATCAGAGCAACAAGCTTAATTAGCAAGTACACAATGAGGTTCCTCTCCCTGCCGTTCGTCCTGCTCCTGGCCGCCACCGCGGCTCTGGCCGCCGCTCCCTTGCTCGCGCACGGCGCCGGCGTGTGCGGCGGGACGCCGCCCGACCAGATGGCGCTGAAGCTCGCGCCGTGCGCGTCGGCGGCGCAGGACCCGGGCGCCGCGCCGCCGGGCGGGTGCTGCTCCGCCGTGCGCGACATCGGCAGGCACCAGAGCGCCGCGTGCCTCTGCGCCGTGCTGCTGTCCGACACCGTGAAGCACTCCGGCGTCAAGCCGGAGGTGGCCATCACCATCCCCAAGCGCTGCAACCTCGCCAACCGCCCCGTCGGCTACAAGTGCGGCCGTACGTAACATAAAACACACGGAAGAAAAAAAAACCGACGCGATCGACGTCTTAGTTACATATATGATATACGTGTTGCCGTTTAACCTGTGTTATCACTTATCAACTTGGTTAATTATTAGCTAATTGCCTAATTGTGAGGTTTGACAAGTGATGGCTCTGTCTCTTTAATTTGCAGGTTACACTCTGCCCAGCCTGCAGGACTGATGAAGATGCGCCACTGAAGCTGCCTGCAGATCGACGCGTGCGTAGGTCATATAATTTAAGTGTTCACGCCTATCGGATTGACGAATAAATGATAAAATCAAGTGTAGTAAGCAAACTCTTCATGAACGGGACCGGGCATCACTTTATCTCGTGTGGTGCAAATGGTGTGCAATTCTGTCGACAGGTGCTGCTTAAAAATTTAACGGAAAAACGAACAAAATCTACCGTGTGTCAAGATTGGCATGTTGCCTGTGTTGTGCCTTGTGCCACGCTATTACGTACTCCCTCCGTCCCAAAATAAACCAATCTTTCACCTTTTACCTATAATATTTGACTCTTCATCTTATTCAAATTTTTTGTAATTGATATTTTTGTTTTTATTAGATGATAAATTATAAATGGTACTTTACGTATGACTTTTTTTTCTAATTTCTTAAAAAAAATTTAAATAAGACGGATGGTTAAACGCTGGGCATAATTGGTTTTTCTGAGAGGGAGTAATACTTGCGTGTATCATCGGACGCTGGTGTACCCTGAGGCAGAGCAACGGGCTACGTGGCACCACCTCCGCCGCTCGCGGGCTTTCCTCCCATTCGATCTCAGCCGTCCATCGCGAGCGTCACCCCGCGAATGTGAGCACCACCTCGGTCTCCCTATCCCCTCCTGCGGCCCCACCCCTCTCGCGCTCGCTCCACCTCCGTCCATGTCGATGGCGGCCGCAGCTCTCCTCCTCGCTCCCAACCCCGCCGCGCCGGCGGCGGCGAGGCAAGGCCGGTTGCTGCCGCAGGGGAGGAGGCGGCATCCGCAGGTCCTCGCCTTCCGGGCTCCGCCGCGTCGGCGGCTGCGGCTCGCGGTCTCGGCCCTGCAGGAAACGAAGGAGGGGGAGGCCGAGACGGCCGAGGAGATCACCGAGAAGTACGGCCTCGAGTTCGGCCTCTGGAAAGTAAGCGGCCGCCGGCCGACCAGAATCGCTTGCGGGATTTAGCCCGGTAGCTTTCTCGAGGCGAACTTGCATGCTGAGCTCAGAATCGGACTCCGCGCCGCGTTTGTCGCCGCAGGTGTTTAGCTCCAAGGAGGAGGGAGGAGGGGAGGGCGGCGAGGGGAAGAAGTCGCGGACCGAGCAGGCGAAGGAGCTCCTGTCCAAGTACGGCGGCGCGTACCTCGCCACCTCGATCACGCTCTCGCTCATCTCCTTCACGCTCTGCTACCTCCTCATCAGCGCCGGCGTCGACGTGCAGGACCTGCTCGGCAAGGTGAGCTCAAGCCCGCCGTCTTCTTCCTCCTGCTTGCAGACAGAGCCGCGGCTTAATCGGGCGGTGGCTCATTGGCTGCCCTGCTTCTCGCTGCAGGTTGGGATCGCGACGGGCGAGACCGGAGGGAAGGTGGGGACGTTCGCGCTGGCCTACGCCGCGCACAAGGCGGCGTCGCCGATCAGGTTCCCGCCGACGGTGGCGCTGACGCCGGTGGTGGCCAACTGGATAGGGAAGATCAGGAGAGGTGGCGACTGATCGATCAAAGTAAGCGCCTGCCTCCATGCGTGAATTCGTTTTTATCCTGGCTCGTTCATACTTCATACTGAACCGTGAAAAGTACATAGTAGTATCAGTATATGCATCATGCATGTAATCTTAGATGTTCAAGTAGACGGCAACCAGTAAATCTGCTGATATTTTTGTAAAACACATGTTGAAACAGTATCATGATCTACTAATATAGTGCATTCCGAAATAAACTGCATTCCGAAATAAACTATCAGAAATAAATGGTATATAGATTAAGACACTCGCATTACTTATAAAGGATTAAGACACTCGTACTAACAGCCAGAAAGAACATTGGAAAAGCCTTTTTACACTTTCTGTGGCAAAGCTGTAGATGTATTCAACATAGAACAATAGTTGCTCATGTAATGTTACATCTTAGTAGAAATATTTACAGACTGGCCTTACCAAGTAGCTTAAGCTGGGAGAACCTGAGTAAAAGCTCAAGACCTACAAAAATAGCACAACGCCGCAACGCCTCTATGTACAGTAACATCGACCACCATTGGAACTCAAATGATAAGTGGAGCGGTAAGCAAATACGGAGTACTACTATGTTTTAAGATCCATACCGCCAATCCAAAAAACAAAAGAAAAAAAGGCTATCTGACTATCTCAGTATGTACATCTTCACGCTGCTAGCCTGCACTTCCTATTCTCTGAGAAGAGATGCAGATTACCACATAAAGTGCCAGAATCCTAAGAGTCCCATGAGGAAACATAGTCACCAAAGAGGAATGTAGTCATTCCAAAGCAAGTTCAATTGACATCGGTACCTCTGGACTCTGATCTAGCAGTTAACCTTACTGTTCATCCGGGTTGAAACCCACGGCTGTAGGTTCACTGGCTGCAGCAGGCGTCTGGTTGAGTGCACATGGGGCGTCTCTTATTTCTTCAGCTAAGAAATCATTGATATCCATCTGATCCCTCATTTCAGCTGGTTATCATGTTAAGTACTTCAAAGTTCAAGGGAAGGTGCACCTTGTAAGCTCTTACAGTATATCAGAATTAAAAAGAAAATCTCAGCTACTATATTTCCTCAAGGATACATGCTGTTGTCCACATATCAGTAATGCTAATATCACCATCCGTGAGAAGCCAGTAATCAACATCAGTCTGCAAAGGTGAAGAACAGTTACACAGTCTACCACATTGTAATTTCACTATTACTCAATGCTATGGCAGTGTAAAAGATAACAAAGACTAAAATGAACTTGTCAAATTTTTGTTATTGGTTCCAGAAACTTAGCTGTTTATTATCTTAAGCAAGATTGATGTGAAGTACATGGTCAATAATTTAAAATATTATTGCCACTTTTTTTGCTATGTTAAATCGTCCATGTGTGAAGTTCTGTAATATTAATCTTTCAAATAATAAAACTGGTGGATCTCCTGTGGTCAAAATATTCAAGATACTAGGGATGTTCTAGAGTACGCAGCTAATGCAGCATTGAAAATGCATGATTTGGGAATTTAGTATGTTGTTTTTAGCTCAATAATGCGATATGAGTTCTGTCACCCTATATAAAAATGAGAAGTCCATATAATTCCAATTTAAATTGTATCAAAATATTTTTGACATAACTTACATCAACATCTGAAGGAGTAATCTTCTTTATCCCTCCAAAAGCATTTGAAGCATTAAGCTCCAGAGTTTTCTGGATATCCTGCTGGACATTCGGAAACATGTCCTGTGTGTCGCTTTGTCCAGCTTCTGTTGCTATGGAGGGAGGCTCTATAACACTTGCATGCCTAGGAGGTGTTGCAGTATCACCCAGCGCCTCCATTTTCTTATATTGACTGATAATGTAGTAAGGGTGTTCATCAGACAATTTCATTTTGAGGAGAAAGCTTCCAGAGAAGAATAAAGCATTACCTAACCAAGTAAAGATCTATTGGACCCATCGTACTCCTTAATAATATTCTATATCTCCGTTGGAGATAATCACCAGCCTGCTTATGGAAAGGAGAAAAGGGGAATTCATGAAATCACCAATAGCAGTC
Organism: Oryza brachyantha; assembly: GCF_000231095.2. Taxonomy (NCBI): domain Eukaryota; kingdom Viridiplantae; phylum Streptophyta; class Magnoliopsida; order Poales; family Poaceae; genus Oryza; species Oryza brachyantha. Next base: position 10,103,794 of record NC_023166.2, read on the forward strand.
AATCATCAAGTAATGTTCATATGGAGAGATCATTTTTCATGCTTATTACCTCATCAGGATCTGGAACTTCAAGTGTAGAACCACGAGGTCCTTTTATTGCGATTAATACTTCATTCTGAAGAATGTGAAAGGCCATATAAGTTGCATCAGAACTTTAATTCAGCACAGTCCCATAAGTTTCTGTTAAACAAGATTAGAGCAATAGCAATATTGCCTTAGTAATATAGACAAACCTGAAAGCAGGGTAATCCCTTGATGTCATCTTGCGTAACAAATAACCACCTAAAAACAGGAAACAAAATATAGCTCATGATTACACAGTATGAGTATATTACAATTTGCAACATGTAAATTGTCATGAGTTTGACTTTGCACCGGGTTTTGCCAATATTTTCATGTTGCACCAGTTGCAGAAAACACCACCTTTTGACGCTGCAGCGTTGACAAATGGCAAGAATTTGTTCATGATAAGTCCATGCTATCAGATTGTGGATTGGTGGTTGATCTAGATTAAGTAGAAGCAAGCAGGGAGGATGATGGTTGTAAGGTGTAACTGGAGATGGTGAAAGGCTTCAAAGAACGGTGCAAAGTAAAACTCAAGTCAACTTTCTTTGTGCAGAGGGAATTTACTCTTAAATTATTAAACAATGGCATGCTAGCATGTCCAACGAACAGGAACTTGACTACCTATGGTTGTTTTTGTCTTGAGTTAACTCCTCCATCTTTTCCCGTATTTCACTGCAACAAATAATCAGGGACATAACAAATTAGTCAATAATTTTCAGACTTTGCAACCTCTAAAAGCTGCCAACCTTATACTTCTATCTAAAGCTTGCTCCTGGATGTAAAGGTTTTCAACTTCTGTCTGCAAGAACACCAACAGCAGCTTAGATTCACATCTTCTTTTATAAACATTTGGATAAATTTGCTACGAGTATATATATTTAAAAGTTATCTTTTACATGAGAAAACTAGAAAGGTATGTACCTGGAGACATGAAATATCACTATCAAAGTTATTTCCTGAGTCACTCGAACCCCTGTGTTGCCATGAGGTTAGCATCTCACACCATAAATACAAGCATACAAAGAAAACAGAAGATAAAGATTACCTCCAACGAATTCTATTCTTAAGCTTCTTTTCTATCAAACCTGTTCCTTCAAGGACATTTGTAATGTCATATATGCGCCGTTTTCGAACCTGTTTGGTTGGAAACAATATATAAACATGTATTAAAGATAATGGGAAAAATGACTGTTTGAATGTGAGAGGGGTCCATACATCTAATATATTTGCAGCATCATTCAAGTCTAGAATACCATCTTGAGCCTGCTTGAGCAAATTAATAAATTTTTTGGTCAACAGTCCTGAATAAACATCAAAATTCACATGAATAGCTGTCAGTTAAAAAGATAATAAGCTGTACCAAACGAGATGATGTAGGTACATCTAAAAAGGACCATAAATTCATAATGCTGGATTTAACATTTAGGTATGCACAGTTGCAGATTGTTCTAGATGAGGAACTGCTATAATCACCTAATGAATTGTCATAGCGGGAAGAACTGGCAGGAGTAGATGGATTTTTGGGTGAACCTGCAGATATACAAATGTGTGTGCATTGCATTAGTCATAGGAAACAAGTATAAAAACAGAACAAAGCTGTGGGACACAAATAGTTTTCATTTAATCAATATAACTGATGAGGAAGTTTCTACTTGCCAGCATTCGATACAGGTGCCTGAAACCCAGCTTTGCTAAATTTAGCCATTGATTTGTATGTCCTAGCAGATTTTCCAAGAACTGGGGTCATAAGTGGACTTCCAACTCCTTCAGTACATCCAGGGCTAGTCATCGTATGTTCGCTCGACTCAGCAGCCTCACTTTCTCCACATGGAGTTTTTCTTTTCAGCTGTGCACATAAAAGGGGAGTATGCATTAGTAAAGTATGCATCAATAAAAGGGCAATAGTATTATGTCGTGGCCAATTACAACGAAAATTGCCACGTAAGTTCTAGTCTCCTAGATGAGCAAATGCAAATGCACTGAAGATGGCTATATGAGCACAACTTCTAGCAGATATATGCAGCTCAAATATCATTCAGGTATATTGTTCTCCAATCTAGAAGCATGACAGAAACCATTTATCTGAATTGTGACATTATCCTCCAAGATGCTCACGAATAAGTTAAAACAACAGTGAAGACATCTAGTTGTCTACAAAGTACCAAATCCTATTAAGTACCTTCATACTATCCAGTCCAGGCCAACGCAATGAATACATCTAGATGTCCACAAAGTACCAAGTCCTAGTACCATCATACTATACTATCCAAGCTGACGCAATTGAACTTTCAAGTTTCAAAACGGATGTTTTTGATAAGGGAACAAAACCTTACGCACTAACCCAGAACCAAATATACCATGATTGATAGATAGATTGCGAACAAAACCTTACGCCCTCCGATTCCGTCCGTACAATATGACTGATAGATAGATTAATTCTAATCTTCCCCCAAACTATTCGCCGATTGTAATAAGCTGCCACAAATCAACCCAAATCCGTGTGTAAATCCTACACCACCCCTCCAAAGAAAAAAACTAGAAATGGCGTTCGCCGTGTACTGCCGAATAACAGCTCGAACTGCATAGAACCCCACAAAACCCGCAGAGAAACCCTCCCCCCCCCCCCCCCCCGAAAAACAAGCCAGTCAATCGGATACAGTAAACCTCCGCAGTAAGCTCGAAGCGGCAACTCACGGCTGTTCTGATGACAATCCCCTCCTCGATCTCGCCGCCGCCATCGCCGCCCCGCGATGATGCCGCCGCCGCCGCTTCGGCGGCGGGGGACTGCGGAAGGGGGAAGCAGTGGTAATCGCCGGGCGCGAAGCGCATCCGCGCCGGCTGCAGCGGCACGAGCCGCTGCACTGACTGGACGACATGCTTCGCCGCCGGCGCACGGCCGCCTCCCGACATGGCCGCCGGCGGGAGGGCGGCGGGGAGCTTCCGATCCGCGGGAGGAGCCAGACCGACTCTCAATCGGCCGGCTGGGCGATCACTCCCCACGGACGCGGCCGGCGGACTAGGGTTCCGGCGAGGCAACGGCACCGCGGTGGAGAGCCGTGAGGCGGGCGGCGCGCCGGCGTCGGGGAGGGAGGGTAGGGGTGGCAGCGTGGTGGAGGGGTTAAGTGAGAAAAGCGCGAGTGCGAGAAGGAAACGATGGGAGGGAGGGAAATTTTTAGCCGCGTTCGTGCGTCGCGGAAGCGGAGGAGGTGGGCGGGTGGGGCTCGCGGCTTTGAGACGCGGAGGTTTCTCCGAGGGTCCGGATGCAAAAATATCACGCCGCGCGGCCGCGCGGGCACAGACGGGTAGTTTGTGGTGACCACATGTGAGAAACCGTAGGAGAGAAAGGGGAATTCGATTGATTGACAAGAACACACGCAAACGATACAGCTCTCGATCCAACCGGATCGAGCAGCCGCCGCCGACGCCAAGGCGTGATCCAAGCCGAGTGTTCCGTCTAGCTGTCAGACCCCTTTATACATACACTGTCACGCACGCAACTCTCCACAAGTTTGTTATACACGGACCCAATCTGGGCCGTCGTAGCGCTTCCTGGGCCGACGCATTCTCACAGGACGGCCCACGCTGCATGGCGCCTCACTCTGCGGCTGTAGCTTGTCCGGCACGATCCTTCCAGCCGCTGCCTCATCCTCCGCGCCTTCTTCAGGTTTAGCAACGTAGTCCGCCACACCGTCAGGTAGATAACTGACAATCTCCTTCCCTTGAAAGCCGGCTTGCCCCCAAGCCGGTGCAGCAGGAAACCTTGTACGTAGATCAGCAGCATTCTCCCAGGTAGCTTTAGCTGTAGTGTCACCAGACCACTGAGTTAACAATTGAACTTGAGTAGTATTGCCTTGCTTTGCAACGCGATGACCCAAAAATTCCAGAGGAATGTGATGAATATCTGTCATTGGCAACTTCGGCTGCACATGCCCTGAGAATCCCTGAGCGCCCCGGAGTTGAGAGACATGAAAAACCGGGTGAATTTTGCTGGTGATAGGTAGCTGCAATTTATAGGCCACTGCTCCCACACGCTGCAGAATTTGAAAAGGACCGAAGTACTTAAAACTCAGCTTATGGTTAGCTCTGACAGCTACAGAAGTCTGCACATAGGGTTGAAGCTTGACATAAACCCAATCACCAAGCTGGAATTCCCTGAAACTTCGTTTCTTGTCGGCATAAGCCTTCATCTGTTGCTGTGCTCGATTCAGATGCTGCTGCCAACTGCTGGACCAATTGGCGCTCAGATAACCAAGTCTGCAAATCAGCAACTACACTATCTTGAGCAGTAATACCAAAATAGTTTGGAGTATGACCATACAACACTTGAAAGGGTGTTTTGCCCAGTGTGGAGTGATAAGACGTGTTATACCAGAACTCTGCAAGGTACAGCCATGAAGACCATTTGGTTGGTGTGGAGTGCACAAAGCACCTGAGATAAATTTCCAGGCATTGGTTGACTCGCTCTGTCTGACCATCAGTTTGTGGATGGAATGTTGTACTCGTATGCAATTTGGAACCTGATTTAGTGAATAACTGATTCCAGAATTGACTAGTAAATATCTTATCTCTGTCTGAAATGATGATTTGAGGGAGCCCATGCAGCTTGTAAATATGTTTCATGAAAAGATTAGCCACACTGTGAGCAGTGAATGGATGGGACAAGGGTATGAAATGTGCATACTTAGAAAATTTATCCACTACTACCAGAATGCAAGTATAATGATCAGATTTTGGTAAGCCTTCGATGAAATCCATGGATATCATCTGCCATGCACCAGTTGGTACCGGTAATGGTTGAAGTAGTCCCGGGTACTTAGATCTATCAGGCTTAGCTTGTAGGCAAATCTGACATTCTTGTAGCTGTTGCTTGATCATCTTTTTCATACCAGGCCAAGCAAATAACTGTTTAATCTTTCTGTAAGTAACCAGAAACCCAGAATGTCCTCCCATAGGTTGATCATGAAGTTCAGTAATGATTTTCTTCTGTAAATTGATATTGCCTCCCAACCAAACTCTGTTCTTATACTTTATAATGCCATTCTGTAAAGTGAAGGAGGGTCTGGAGTGGCCATTAATACTCAATTCAGTTAAGAGTTGAGTGGTATGGGAATCATCCTGATAACCTTGTGTCAATTCTCGCATCCAGAGGGGAGTAACTGAAGATATAGCCATCATATCTATTGTGTCAGTTTCCTTTCTAGATAAAGCATCAGCTGCTGCATTGAAAGATCCTTTTCTGTACTGTATTTTGTATTGAAGACCAAGTAACTTCGTGAAAGCTTTCTGCTGCCAAGTTGTGTGCAGTCGTTGGTCGGCTAAATGAACTAAGCTGTGATGGTCAGTAAGAATGAGAAATTCTTGATGTTGTAAGTAAGGTCTCCAATGAGCAACTGCTAACAGAATGGCCATACATTCCTTTTCATATGTAGATAATCCCTTAGTTCTTGGACCCAATGATTTGCTCAAATAGGCAATAGGGTGAGTGTCCTGAGATAATACAGCTCCAAAACCAACTTCACTTGCATCAGTTTCAACAGTAAAAGTTTTGGAAAATTTTGGTAAGGCAAGGACTGGTGCTGACACTAGAGCAGATTTCAGCTGCTGAAAGGCTGTTTCAGCATGAGCATTCCAATTAAACTTTTGATCCTTTCTCAGCAATTGCATCAAAGGCTTGCTAATAATTCCAAAGTCTTTCACAAAACGTATGTAATACCCAGCTAACCCCAGAAAACTTCTGAGCTTCTTTACTGTTGTGGGTACAGGCCAATCAACAATGTCCTGAATTTTCTTTGGGTCAGTGGACACTCCTTCAGCACTTATAATGTGGCCTAAGTATCCTATTTGAGACTGCATAAAAGCATACTTGGATAGTTTAATCTTCCACTGATGCTGCTGGAGCAACTGAAGAACTTGTTTCAGATGAGCAAGACGAGAAGTGATATCAGGGCGGTAAATTAATATATCATCAAAAAAGACTATGGCAGATTTCCTTAGTACAGGTTGAAGTGTTTCATTCATAGCACTTAAGAATGTGGCTGGTGCACCAGTAAGACCAAATGACATGACTAGATACTCATAGTGGCTAGAATGAGTTTGAAATGCAGTCTTATATTCATCTCCTTCTACCATTCTTATTTGATGGTAACCCGAACGAAGGTCCAGTTTAGAAAACCAGCGAGAACCTGATAACTCGTCCAATAGTTCATCCATAACAGGAACGGGATATTTGCTTTTATGAGTAATAGCATTAAGTCCCCTGTAATCAATGCAAAGTCTCCATGTACCATCCTTCTTTTTAACTAGTAATGCAGGAGAGGAGAAAGCACTTTTACTTGGTTGAATCACCCCAGCTTGTAACATTTCAGAGACTTGCTTCTCTATCTCATCTTTTAGTGCAGGGCTGTACCTGCAAGGTCTCAAGTTAATGGGTTGTGCTCCAAATACCAAAGGAATAGAACGATCACAAGATCTTCTTGGTGGTAAACCATCAGGTTCCTTGAATAAATCCTAGAATTCTTGGAGTAGAGGTTGTACTACTGAAGGTATAATGTTTGACTGATCTGTAGTAGTAGCTTCTACATGAACAGCATACAGGACAGAACTAGTTTTAATCATGCCATGTAGTTGATCACAGTTTATACTGTTCCCAGTAGTCATTCTAGCTACTACACCCTAAAGCCTCACTGATTTACCTTGGTAATTGAATTCCAGCCATTTATTTTCCCAATCAATTTGCATTGGACTGTACTGCTCCAACCAATCCATGTCCAATATAATATCATAATTGCCTAATGGTAACAGCTTGAAATCATTTGTAAAGCAATTTCCCTACATCCACCATTGACACTGAGGTATAAATTGGGTACAATTTAGTTGGCCCCCATCTGCAACTTGAACTTTAGTTGGATGATTCAGTGAACAAACCCCTTGCATCTTGCCCCCAATGGCCTCATCAATAAATGAATGAGTACTGCCTGAATCAAGTAGCATAAGCAATTATCTGCCCTAAATCCAACCCCTGAGTCTTATAGACCTTGAAGATTCAGTACCATTGATAGCTTGTTGAGATATAGCTAATAGTTCACTATCTATCACTTCCTGAGCAGATTCTTTCGTGATAGAATCTTCTTCTTCCAGATGTATAGCATCCAACAGTTCCTCAACAAAATGGAGTTGAACACTGGTAGCACATTTGTGATCTCTAGCCCATCGTTCTCCACATACAAAACACAAGCCCTTGGCTCTTCTGTAAGCTTTGAGAGAAGCCAATCTAGATTCCCTGGTTTTACTGCTCTCAATTGTTTTTTTGTCTTCATTACTTTCAGGTGATAGAGTATTATTCCTTGTATGGCGCACAGGGCTTTGATTCCTGTATTGTTGCTTCATATAAACTCCAGATTCAGCTGTCTTAGCTGGTACCACCTGACAGCCTTCCATTGCTTCTTCTTGCAATAAAGCTATGGCACAAGCAGTGTCAATATCCCCAGGTCTTTGTACCATTACCACAGTTCTAATATCCTGCCTTAATCCATCAACAAATTTAGTCACAAAGTAGTCAGCAGCAATAGGTTCCCGATAAGCTAGCAACTGATGCATGAGACTATCATACTGCTCCACATATACTGTGACAGAAGAAGTTTGCTCTAGATGTATCCACTGTCTGATCAATGCTTGCAGTTTATCTTTAGAAAACTTTTGACATACCCTATCACACAATTCTGACCAAGTGGCCTCTTCCAGCTCATGATGAATGGACTGCAGCCAAAACGCAGCTATCCCATTGAAATTCAGAGTAGCCACCTTAACCCAATTACTATAGTGCACCCCATAAACATCAAAATACTTTTCGCAATTAACCTTCCACATCTGAGGGTTCTCTCCCGAAAATTGTGGACAAACCATGGGAGGCACGTTCCCAATCACACTAGACTGAACATGAGAAGTCATGATAGGAGTTGTGGAATCATACCCATAATTGATTGGAGTGCCGAACGCCTCTTCTCGCTTGTGATTCCGAATCTCTGCACGAACTTGCTGCATCAGATTGCCCTCCAGATCATCCACACGCTTGCTCAACGACCCCAACACAGCACTCATGTCTGTGACCTTGCGCTCCACCTCTGGTACCCGAACCTCCATGGCATGCTTGAGTTTCTCCAGGTCGCTGCGAGTCCTCTCGTCAGATTCCACCTGTTTCTTCTCATTCTCCTCGATGGTCTTGAGAAGCAAGTCGAGTTTGCTATCTTGCGCCATGAGTTGAGCCGCCTGCCTGGTGAAGTAGCGTGGCTTCTCCAGGATCTCGAGCTCAGCTTGCTCCTGCTTCGAATTCAACGAACCAACGGAAGGCGAGTTGCCTTTTCGCGGAATTCGCTAGAAGCGATTCCAATCCTTCCGCTGGAATTTTGCCGATGAACCAGAAGAATTCGGAGCAACCTTTGCTCTGATACCAAATTGTGAGAAACCGTAGGAGAGAAAGGGGAATTCGATTGATTGACAAGAACACACGCAAACAATACAATTAGCTCTCGATCCAACCGGATCGAGCAGCCGCCGCCGACGCCAACGCGTGATCCAAGCCGAGTGTTCCGTCTAGCTGTCGGACCCCTTCATACATGCACTGTTCACGCACGCAACTCTCCACAAGTTTGTTACACACAGACCTAATCTGGGCCATCGTAGCGCTTGCTGGGCCGACGCATTCTCACAGGACGGCCCACGCTGCATGGCGCCTCACTCTGCGGCTGTAGCTTGTCCGACACGATCCTTCCAGCCGCTGCCTCATCCTCCGCGCCTTCTTCAGGTTCAGCAACGTAGTCCGCCGCACCGTCAGGTAGATAACTGACACCACCGTTCCGTTTACCGTGGAGGAAGTCGAAACGGGTGCACGTTGGTAGCACGATTGGGATAATGGGGAAAAACCATACGAATTTAAATCTAAATCTTTTGATCAAAATCATCATGATTTTTGAAGTGGTATCGTGTGATTCACTGTGATAATCGCACAATTTTCTATGGATAATTATGGCGTATAGTGGGCAATTTTTATGAAAAACGGCATAATAATCGCGAGATATGATGGTAAAACCGTGATGGTAGGAACTATTATGGCAATAATCTTCGTCGTTCTCGCCGTCATAATCGTGATAATCGCCCTTTATCACGCGACATGTGGTCGAATATTTTTTCGATTAAAATCACCTCAAAATCACTTAGCGACATTTTTTAATTGATTCAAGTTCCTTTTTTAGAAAAAAATTCACCACTAGGTTCAGAAATTACATAATTATCACTAGAAATATTATTTTATTTTTAGCCAATTTTTTCAACGCTTTTAAATTCACACGATATTTGATGAACCCTATCACCAAATACCGAAGTCAGCCATACCCTGGTGCTGACTCGGTGTTGTGCACTCGTGGGGTTGTGTAGCCTTCTCTTGGAATTATGTGAGATCTGGTTGAGTTATCACATTTTCTGTTTTAAAGTGTGTATAGGTACTTTTGATTGTTTCTTACGTGAAATTTAGCTATTGTGGTAAATGATAAAAATACATTTATATTGATTCTTCCTAAAAACATAGCACTCATGGTGTCTTGATTGCACATCGGTTGATTGTGGTGCAAAGTTTAAAATTTAGATATTGATACTTTTCCAACTTTAAACAAGCAGAGAAAATCATGTATAGGTTGGCTATGATATGTGTTTGATTTGATTTCCTCCATAGATAAGAGTGAATCGTAGTCTTATAGTAACTTGTATTTCTACATTTTTTTTTCAAAGCTTGTTTTAAATAGTCTTTTCACTTTCACCCATCTCTCTCACTTTTCATGTGTTGAATTTCTATATATATTTGTTTGTTGTTGTCATATTCTCTCGATCCTTGACCATGCTTTTGTGCAACAATTGAGCCAAGGCCTGACGTCTATGGATTGATGCCTAAGATATGCTCAATCACTTAGGGATAGACGTGGGACAATTACGGATAATCCATGGCCCACTCTAATTGTAATATCATCTTACTTCGTTGAGTGAACTAGAGCTAATTATAAATTACTCGTGGATAACCTATGTGCATCCCTAACTCCGCTATATGTAACCTAGACCATTACTATTTAATTATCATGCCTTCGGTAACTATACTAGAAAAGCAAATGCTCGCACCATAGTGAATATAATCTAAATGCAAAGTAGCATAATTCTCTAGTAATTATCACAATTTTTTCTTTCAAGACAATACAAGGTCCATAGTTAGCAATACATCGTCATGCCACTATAATCGCAACATCTTGTGTATTGGTTTTCACCTATATAAAAACATGTCCGGTGGTGGTTAATTTTGTTTCCATCTATTATAAAAATGACCTTTGAAGTTTGAATTGTATGGCCTTGTGTTTACTTGTTATCTGTTGTCACCATGAGTCCACAATGGCGTAGACAAATTAACCGTTTATACATTTGCGATGAACTAAGGAATAGTTGATATAGGCCACATAAGGATAAGTCTAATTAGTGAATGTTCCCTAGAATTCATTCTGAGAGACACTTCATATGCACAAAGTTTATACATCAAATTCATTTGAAACTTTAGAAGTACGCAATTTAGATATGGAATTCGTTTGAAATTTCACATATAAAAAGTTAATACGTCGAAAGATTCTATGCACATACTATGTATATTGGAAGATTTATAGATACAAAATTTGTACATAAATATTCCACGTTGAAATTTAGGGCTAAACCATATCTTGACCGAACTTAGATAAATAAATATATGATGATTAAACAAGAAAATTTTGTCTTCATGATCCTCGAACTTGAAGGTTTGCCCTAGGGCAAGTTTTGTCTTCATGATCTTCGAGTTGGGTCCATTAATCTCGTCGAAACCTTCAAAGTAGCTTTCCTACCTGGTGCACCAACTGTTGATGATCTAGATCAACAGTAATATATGGGGCGGCTAATGAGGCGCAAAGATCAATGGTTAGATTAATACACAAGATTACCTAGGTTCAAACTCTTGATATACGAGATAATACTCTACTACTGTTTGGCGATTGTATTCGGTTAAATATGCGTGTCCCTTGCGGTGTCTCTGTCCTCCTTATATAGCGAGGAACAAGGTTACAGATAGAGGTCTAATCTGATAGGACTAAGATCTACCCGACCCAGATACAGGTGTTACCAAATTCCTAACCAACCTAGTACAAGATGATATTGTCTTCCTATCCGGCACCCCTAACCTGTATGGACGTGTATAGATACAAATACCCCTAGTATAAGTATCCCACCCACTCTAATACCTTTGTTGCCCTTCATTTGTAATGTGCTAGAAAAGACATATTATTTAACTTTAGAAAGTGAGAGCAACAAGCAAAAACATGGAAGAATAGTGAAAGAATATCTAGAAATTCTGAAGAGACTTATATTTAGCAAAGAATCGAGAAGGCTCAAAATGGCTTAGGTCTGACCATACTCCTGCAATAACATAGACATGTGTAAGAAGTAAAGTGTATCATTCAGTTTAGTGGCAAGAGTGTATATTTAGCTTTCCGTCTATCTCAATATCATAAAACAATTGAGTATTACCTAGGTTTTGTTATGTAGCGCAAAACAAATCTTCCGGTGGTATTACCATGGAAATTAACCACGTGTTTCAGTATGAAATTAGAAATTTGCAGCAATGATCATTCGGTAGTTACCTTGTGAGTGCATACTCCTTGAAGCCATTGAGTTTTGAACTTGGTTGTTCCAGCGAGAATACCATAATCATAAATCACAACACAAAAGCGAGACAATCTTAGCATGTATTACAATGATAGAAAAGCATCTTGCATTGAAGACATGGCAGAGGGTGGCTGAGGTGAGATGGAGAGCTAGGGGTGGAAATGAGCAAAATCCGTGGGTTCTTTCACAATCCTATTTAATTCTTTAAAAAATTTTAGCTCAAAACTCTATACAGTTTTCTTTTCAACCCGTTTTGAACCTGACTATTAAATTTTAAAGGTAAAATAGTTGGGCCCATTACCACCCATGTGGAGAGCAGGTGATGCTATGGTAGTGTTTTATTTTTGGCTGCTGATGACACAACAATCGGAAAGGGTAGTAGTTGTTGTGTTGGATTGTTTTTGCTATTTGCATAGGTGCTACAGATGAGATTCATTAGTTCAAGCATCGTTCAACTATGTACCATTGGACCATCGGGCTCTAAAATTGACTCTTAATTATCGTGTCTAGCTTAATCTTATTTAAGTACCTCCCTGATCACTTAATCCCTCTGTTCCAGAAAAAAAACCAAACCTAGGAGGGAACGTAACTTCTCCTAATATAATGAATTTGTAGATTCTTTGTCCCATAAAAAATAAACATAGAAAAAAATGTGACTCTTTCTAATACAATGAATCTTTTATTGTACCATGTTCGGTTTGATTCTTATGCGGTGGAGAAAGTATCGTTGGAGGTACCCTAACCGATGCAACGTGGACGGTATGGTAGAGGCCACACCCACACACCTTTCCACAATGGAAGGTCCGCCCCTGGTTTCAGCCCAACACACACGTCATAAGTCGTGTTCTTTTGTGATGTAAACTAGGGGTGTAAGCGGGACGACACGCCAACCCGCTTATAAGCTAATCTTACACCCCTAGATGTAATCGACGCGTAAAACGTAGCAATTGATTAGCATATGATTAATTACTATTAGCTATAAAAAGCTTGGAAATGGGTTGATATGATTTTTTTATCAACTTTCACATATAAAATTTTCATAAAAAAATAACATTTAGCAGTTTGGGAGGTGTGTTCGCGAAAATAGGCAATCTGAGCTACTTTTAACTTGACTAAAGGGAAGGCGCGCGGAACCTGTGGTGCTATTGGGCTCAACAACACACATCTCTTGGCACCCTAGGTTTTTTGAAAAATACTTCATCTTTTTAACATATCGATCCTTCGCAATAGTAATTAAGACATATTTGCCTTCAATTTTTTTATATGACGTTGTTGACTTTTGGATTTATGTTTGACTATTGGTGTTATTTTTTTTTCAAAAATACAAAATTACAAGTCATACATAAAGTTCCTATCGTAATAAATTAAATTATAACAAAATAATTAATAATTATATTTTTTAATAAGGCAAATAACCAAATGTAAACATAAAAGTTAACGATATCATATAAAAATACAAAGGATAAATAGAGAAGGTCCTATGTTAGTGTTCCATTTTTTATGGATATACTTATGCACAGAAAGGGAGGAAGAAAAATGGCTTATTCAGGCATGCATAAGGCATTGCATGCAGGCAAGGCATGCACCCTCTGTTGCTCTGTCCTTGCTGCTGCTCATGGCAGGCAAGCAGCAGGTCGGTCGGCTGATCGTGCAAGACGACGCGGCGCGCGGGGGCAAGCATAGTTCGCTCGGCTGATGGCATGGGACGACGCGGAGCGAAGGAGATGACGTATCGACACGGGCGGATGGCCACGCCAGCGCAAAACACTGGGAGGCTCTAATTTCCATAGATTTTAATATAGTAGATAGATAACAAAATAATTAATAATTATATATTTTTAATAAGACAAATAACTAAATGTAAACGTAAAAGTTAACGATATCATATAAAAAATGCAAAGGATAAATAGAGAAAGTCCTATGTTAATGTACTATTTTTTATGGATATATTATGCACAAAAAGGAAGAAAGAAAAACGGCTTATTTAGGCATGCATACAAAGGCATTGCATGCAGGCAAGGCACACACCCTCTGTGGCTCTGTCCTTGCTGCTGCTCATGGCAGGCAAGCAGCAGGTCGGTCGGCTGATCATGCAGGACGACGCGGCGCGCGGAGGCAAGCATAGTTCGCTCGGCTGATCGCGCGGGACGACGCGGGAGCGAAGGAGATGACGTGTCGATAGGGGCGGATGGTCACGCCACCGCAAAACGTTGGGAGGGCTCTAATTCCCGTAGGTTTTAATATAGTAGATAGATAGATATAGATAGATAGAACAACGTGGCCGTAGTCAGCCACTAAAACGCGATGTGGGCTGAAATTCCGTTGGGCGCAAGAGGTATGATCCAACCCCGAACCGAGCCGGTCCACAGCGTGCCGAAGAAAATCCAGGCCCAGGCCCGTGGCCTCGACCAACGTTTCCATGGATCGTCGAAGCACACCCCGACCGACGTGGCACTGGATGGGCCACTGGCAGGGTGGCACGTCACCCGTTTAAACCTCTTTCCTCCATTTCGCAAACCCTATCTATCGTGCAGCCTTCTCACGACGAAATCCCCACAAACTCCCCCCCCCCCCCCCCCCCACGCCTCCGCCTCGACAGCCACGGCCATGGCGTGCGCCTTCTCCGCCTCCACCGTGTCCTCGGCCGCGGCGCCTCTCGCCTCCCCGAAGGTGTCCGCCTCCGCGGCGCCGCAGCCGTCCGTGTCTTTCCCCTGCTCCTTCTCCTCTGGGAAGTCCCTCCGTCTCGCCGGCGGCGGCGGCTCGAGATCGAGGGCCCGCAGCTTCGTCGCACGTGCTGGAGGCGAGGTTCGGCGTGGTTTGTTGTTTAGCTTTTTATTTTTTTTGTATCGGTGGCTTTGTGGGAATCGGGTTTGATGCGCGACCGCTTGTCTGCATGCGCAGGGGGACCTGCCGTTGGTCGGGAACACGGCGCCGGACTTCGAGGCTGAGGCCGTGTTCGACCAGGAGTTCATCAAGGTACGGTGTTACGCCGGCTGCATTGCGCCAAGCACTCGCTATAGCGTAATTCAACATTGGAGAATTAATTTGGCTTGGGCCAAGCAAAATGTGGCCTGTTCGATTGTTAGGACTAGATTAGGTGTTAAATCCATCTAGCAGGTGACATTGAGGATTAATTGTCTTGGGCCGGATAAAATTTGGTATGTTCGATTGGTAGACTAGAGTAGGTGTTATGGTTGATTGTGCTTGTTTTTGATATCTTCGTTGATGTTGTCCTTCTGTATATGCAGGTCAAGCTGTCTGAGTACATTGGGAAGAAATACGTGATTCTGTTCTTCTACCCCCTGGACTTCACATTCGTCTGCCCGACAGGTGCCTTAACATCCTTGTGCTCTGTCATGGGAAGCCTTTTTCATGTTTCGTTGTATTCCTAAAGGCTAAACGCATGTTTGTAAGCTTTGCAGAGATCACTGCATTCAGCGATAGATACGAAGAGTTTGAGAAGATAAATACTGAAATTCTCGGTGTTTCAATTGATAGTGTGGTATGCTATTTTTCATCCGCATGGCTATCCATTTTCTTACGTTTATACTGCACATTGCATAAGTGAGTTTATACAGTGTGGAACCCTATCACTACTTGTTCTCTCGCTGTGCTGTATTGAGAATATGATATTTCCATGCCTTCTGGACATGTAGCTGTTCTCTTGATAATATTTGTTGGTCTGTTGCATGTGTTAAGATTATACTTTAGAAACTAAATGTAAATGATGGAGTGTTCCTCATTATGTAAGTGACTATTTGTTCTTAATGGTGATATATTGAACTTAGGAACCTTTAGGTTTGACCAAAAATGCTAATGTTTGATGCCACAATGTTGGACTTAATTCTGTACTGTGATGTAAATCCATGGCGTCTATTATGCCTATGGAGATATGGATTGGCAATAAAAAGTGATGTGCTGTATCGCTGTAACAACAAAGCGATAGTGGTAAAAATGTTCGAATTGGTTATCTCTAGGATGGCAACGGGTATATACCCGTCGAGTATGTAAAGACCGTTATCAACCCCGTGAAAATATAATTTGCCCGTCCCCATCCTCATTAGCGGTCGCGGGTATAGATTTTTCCCGTCTCCGTCCCCGACTGGGTAAAACAAACCTTGGGTAACCCGTACCCGAGTACAAACCCGATTGCAATGCAAATGGAGGAGAGATTTAGGGGGGTGACACCGGCGCTCGGTGCATAGGAGCAACGTCGGCGCATGGCGGCGAGCTGGTGACGGTCGTCCAGGGAGGCGACAGCAGAGCGGAGGTCGGGAGGTGCTGCGGGCGCGAGCGCGAGCAGGCGGCGGCGTGCGCGACCACGAGTGGGGCGATGTCGACGACGTGGGCGAGCAGGTGAGCGAGGGCGGCGGCGGCAGTGTGCGAGAGCAGGCGAGCGAGGGCCACAGCGGCAGTGCGCGCGGCTGCGTGCGCGAGCAAGCAAGAAGGCAAGCGTGTGCGTGCGTAGATGCGAGAAGGCAAGCACGAGCAAGCAAGAAGCATGCTGCGTGCACATGCGTGTGTGCGGCGGCGGAGGCAGTGCGGCTGCCGGCGTCCTAGGGTTTGAGAGCTGAGATCTAGCAATTGCAATTTATATGTTAGGGATTTGGGCTATTGGGCCAAAATAGTTGATGGGCATATTTGGGCCCATTTTAAATTTTGATATAACTGCTAGGATAAATGGGTTACCCGATTGGTACCGGAGACGGGTATATATAGAACGTCTCTATACCCGCCGTACCTGTTGGGGATGGATTCTTGCTCATTTTAATACCCATGGGTAGAGACATGATCCTATACCCATCTCCTAATAGAGCAAATACCCATTGGGTATCGGGTATCGGAGCCCCATTGCCATCCCTAGTTATCTCGAAACAGCTTTGATGACACTGATATAACATCTTAGTATTCTTCTTTGCTTCTGGCAAGGGGGATTCATTGCATAATCAATTTTCACAAATTTGCAGGCAGTACTGTTATTTGATTTCCTTTTCTCCTTTCTTTCTGCTTCTGTATTAAGTATTAGGTTTTTTTTTTTTGTTTGGTTTTATAGCAATTAATCTATTATTCACTTTACTCTATCGACTATAAGTGTTAGGTACCCATAACCTATGCTCCATTGGTGTGTCATGCCGATTTGACTCTGAAATGTCTTCTGTTTGTAGTTTTCCCATCTTGCATGGGTGCAGACAGACAGGAAATCTGGTGGGCTTGGTGATCTAAAATACCCGCTGATTTCTGATGTCACCAAATCAATTTCAAAGTCTTTTGGTGTACTGATCCCTGATCAGGTATACTGCTGTTATGACTGCTTGCGGGTTACATAGGATCTATCTTTGTACTGGATGATTTACTTCAGCTCATGTATGCCCTTGTTTATCCCATAAGAGTTTCTATGTTCTGCTGTCAGGGTATTGCTCTGAGAGGATTATTCATCATTGACAAGGAGGGTGTGATTCAGCATTCTACCATTAACAACCTTGCTATTGGCCGCAGTGTGGACGAGACCCTGAGAACCCTTCAGGTAGAATAGCAAGATAATAAAATAACATCTGCAAGCATGCATTTCCTTTCAATATGTTGCATTTTTTGTCACAAATTTAGCATAGTCTAGTGTCCACAATATCAAATTTTCCTCATACCACTGTGAGCAACAAAGTGTGATGGAAGAAAAAATAAGCATGCAAGTTCATAAATATTTTTCTACGATGACAGGCCCTGCAGTATGTCCAAGAAAACCCAGATGAGGTTTGCCCAGCTGGATGGAAGCCTGGGGAAAAGTCAATGAAGCCTGACCCCAAGGGCAGCAAGGAGTACTTTTCTGCTATTTAGACATTATATTTACATTGATTTTCAATTTTTGCCATAACCTTTGTTGGGCCACACATTGCTCTTATGATCAGAATTGCAGTTATTGCACATATTGACTATCTGCGCTGCCCTTTTCTACAATAAGGATTTGTCGTGTTGCAGTTTTGGATTTATTCTTCTCCCATTTAAAAAAGGAAAATTCAACCATTGAAAAATAATCTTATTTGATTCATAGTCACATTAAAAAGCTGCTAGTGGAACAAGGAAACGCCGATGATTTGTTCTTACCTGGAAGGCTGGAACTAGAATAGCAAGTGCATTGCTCATAAAGTGGAACACAAAATCCTTCATTTTGAGCTCGAACAGCCAGTATCCCAGCCTTGAGGGCATGAACACCCTTGGGCCATATGTGTCTTGCCGTAAGTATCAACTGCATTTTTTTTACCACCGTTCTTGTACCTTTTGCATGTGTAATACATATATCTGATTGATTTCTTAACTTATCAATATAAGCTTTTCTCATGTGCTATTGCCTCTTTTTAGCAGGAATGCGAAAATAAAGTTGGAAAAAAATAACAAAATGGAGTACTGGCCCGTAGAGGACAGCCCAGGGCTGGAACCAGTCATCTTCACTGGACTTCTGCCGCTCCGCACCATCTGAATATGGTTTAAGAGCACTCCCTTCACCAAACTTTTTCAAATAACTGTTTTTTTGTGTTCATCTTGTTCTGATCTCAATAAATTGATCACCAATATGACACCGTGGCACATATTTACTCTCGTAGGAAAAGAATAAATCAAGATAATAGCAGCACTACTACTGCATATCTTAAAACCATGCTTATAATTACACTGGCAGAACCACAGGCACTTTTCCATCACCTTGGAGGCTTGGAGTGGTAGTGTAGTGCTCCTGCCGCAGCTTCTGTGCTGCACCCATTACCAGTGCGCCAGGGATATTAAAATTGGGAAGCTTTTCTGCAGATAATGCCACTCATGCACTTTTTAGCATCCCCTCTTGCTCCACTTTAAAAAGCTGCTTGCAGCAACACAATGCATAGTGTTTGTATAATTCCTCGGCACACCACACTTCTCCTTTGCCATGCACAAATCTAAACAGCAGCCTAACTGCCGCTTCGATTATGTAACTAGAGAAAGAAAAAGAAAAGGAGAAAGGATCAAAAGAAGAGTATGCAGTGATTAGGGCTTCTTTTTCTGCTTTCCTCTTTGTGTTTTCTTTTGCGGTATTTTGCTCCTCTCTGTTCTGGGGTCGATTCTCAAACTGTGTATATACTTTCCTCCTTGAAGCGCTCCTTTTGGGGTAATGGCTTTGTGATGATTAGGGCTTGGCCTTTTCCTCCCCTTTTGGGCCATATGTGACCAAAGCTTTATTTGACTGACCACTTACCACTGCCTCAGATTAGTTTGAACAGACCGTGCTTTGCATGCATAGCGCGTAACACATTGATGCCAGAATCCTATAAAGAAGGTGAAAGTTTATCTGAGCAGAAACTATACGAGTTTTGGAATAGTCACTAGTCACTATTGGTTTTAGGAGAACTTAACAATATTAATGGGGCCCGGTTCTAATGGTTGTGAAGTGGCATATAAACCATTGCACTTCACTCGTATACGATGGTTGAGAAATGAATGGAGATCTGTAGGGAAGGCGTGAGGGGGAAGTCATTTTTTGATACTTCTTGTTTTGGCTGTCTGTTTCCCCATGTTCGTTAATCGACTCCTTTTCCATGTTCGTATCCCCATAAAGAATTATGTTCTTGCACGACTTTTGATGCAAATGCACGCAGTAATGACCGGTCAATGATGCTGTAAACGGGCTTTATTACGTACTTTAGCTTTTGCCTGACAGTTAATGCTGCTCGTAGTAACACTGCAATATCACAAAAGATTTGAGAATGTCAATAAGCTTGCAAATAATGATGCAAATATATTCATGTTGTATTAGAATTGACACACAGGCACTGAAACTTCAGAACTTGCCTAATAATGCATTAGTGAATGTGCCAATTTCTGTGTCTGCTAGTAATGCAGTCTGCTTTTTAGGGAACAGGAATGCTGAAAAGCCTCAGCTTTGCTGAACGGCATGTGGCTGTTTTATGTGCTGCTGCTAGTAATTTTGAGCGTTTCTAATCTTTTGCATGCATACACACATACAATCTACAGAGAGCATATGGGCAATAAGGGGGCCCGCTTTATTCCATATACTTTAAGTCTAGAGAGAAAGAGGCCGTACACAGTTCCCAATTCTTTTAGGGCACAAAAATCTCTCTCAGAAAAGAAAACCAATTTAAATGGGCCCTCTTAAAAGATGAGATGTCACTGCAGGCCACATCAGATCGTATCGATCACATAAAGCATCATATGTTGTATCGTCATCATTGCAACATCAGCCCCATTTCCTGTTCCTAGTGTGATCAATTGTATCAACATACGACGAGCAGTGAACAGGTATAAAAGTATGTATGTACTTTCTCCATGATGAATACATGGATTGCTCCCTCTTGAAATAAAGGCTGTGCTACCTGTCAATCTGTGATACATTATGTGCATCTTTTCATTTGATGTATTTTCTGCTGGTGGCTGTTTAGTTTGATGTCACTTCATTATGTTCTCTTGGGTAAATTTAAATTGTCATCTAGACACCTGTTTCCAACGATTCGGTTTAACAAGAGTTATGCCAAAATGCCATTGTTTCTTGCATTGTCATCATTGTCTCATGATTTTCTTGTGCATCCTCATCAATTTCTCATGTATACCACTTGACACATATGACCAATTGGGGAATAACGAAGTTATGGTGTAAATTTTGAATAATGATGGGGAAAGGGAAAGAGAAGGTACCGAGACCTGTCCCACCTGAGAACTATCCATCCGTAAACAATCTTGATGAGAAAAAGGAGAAATAACTTGCAAAAGATAAGCGACAAAAGCGGTTACTTGTAGTTTTATGGATCGTTCTTTTTGTTTTGTTTTGTATACTAATAGGTTTGGTGGGAGATGTATTCGTGTCTACATATGTTGACATGTATGGAGCCATGGAGATAGGGAAGGCATAAATTCTTATCAGGACATCAGGTAAGAGTTGTATTAAGGCTTTTTCTTATTACTAAATCTAGTATCCCACTGTATATATGGATTCTTTAATTTGCCATTTTACTAGCTAGTTGCATAAAGATTAAAGTAAGAAGATTCGGCCACCATATATGATGATTACAGTGACAACTCACCGGTTACCTACTTTGATTTCTGAGTTAATCCTATGATATTTTCCCCTGACAAAATGGACATGCTAGTATGAACCATTGAAAATTTTCAGGGCATTATGACGTTGCGTTTTCCTTGCATTCACGCCTTACTGCTTATAGTTGTTACACGGAACAATTATTCCTAAAAATATATGCAGCTTGTCTGCTGCAATGACCAATGTACACTTGTCACTTCTCAAAATCCTTCTAGATCAGGTTCTAAATTTTATGGTCGCCAGTGTTTGCGCACTTTGATGCAGGAATGCATAGAATTTAGCTCAGGTCATTCTTTAGAGGCAGCTGATCATATACAGGAGACTAGTCACAAAGATACTGTGCACATCCATATGATCTCCTAGCTAGCTACCCTCTGCATGAGAATGTGAGAGAGGCTGCTGAGACTTGAGAGAGATAGAGGGGAAAGCTGGGGTGCCTTTGTATCTGCTTTGTCAGCACATGCATTCTACTTACCTAGCTACTTTTCCTTTCCCACCACAAAATCCACTTTGGACCCTAAAATTGGCCCAAAGAGAAAGAGAGGGAGGAAAGAAAACATATGCAGCCCTCCCTAACAAGAAAAGCACAAATCCACACACAATAGTTTTCTCTCATCTCCTCTCCTTCAACCAATGTACCTCACCCCCTAGCTACTCAAAAGATGAACATTCACCAACATATAAAGCAGCACTACATCCACCAACTTGCAGGTTGCAGCTGAAGCATTAGTGTAACCCGGCCCCTTCTATATCTGCGCATCTCATTCCTTCATTTCCTTTCTCTCCTCTCTCGCTCTCTACCGTTGCCACATCAAATCGATCGTAGCCAGGGCAGTCGTAGTAGATAGTTGGGCTAACCTAGCTTAGCTTAGCTAGATGAGGGCCGGGGGGTGCACGGTGCAGCAGGCCCTGACGGCGGAGGCGGCCGCCGTGGTGAAGCAGGCGGTGAGCCTGGCGCGGCGGAGGGGCAACGCGCAGGTGACGCCGCTGCACGTGGCGAGCGCGATGCTGGCGCCGCCCGCGGGGCTCCTGCGCGCGGCGTGCCTCCTGTCGCACTCCCACCCGCTGCAGTGCAAGGCGCTGGAGCTGTGCTTCAACGTGGCGCTCAACCGCCTCCCCGCCTCCGCCGCGGTCGCCTCGTCGCCGCTGCTCGGCGGGCATGGCCACGGCCACGGGCATCACCATCACTACTACCCGCCGTCGCTCTCCAACGCGCTCGTCGCGGCGTTCAAGCGCGCGCAGGCGCACCAGCGGCGCGGGTCGGTGGAGACCCAGCAGCAGCCGGTGCTCGCCGTCAAGATCGAGCTCGAGCAGCTCGTCGTCTCCATCCTCGACGACCCCAGCGTCAGCCGCGTCATGCGCGAGGCCGGGTTCTCCAGCACGCAGGTCAAGGCCAACGTGGAGCAGGCCGTGTGCAGCACCACGACCACGACGGCCACCAGCGCTCCCAGCCAAAACCCTAACCCTAGCAGCACCGCCGCCACCAGCCCAGCTCAAGAGATCAAGGCCAAACTGCCACTGCTCGACCAGGCGCGCGACGAGGACGTCACCGCGGTCCTCGACTGCCTGGCGGCTACCCGGGGCAAGCGGAGGGTCGTCGTCGTCGCCGAGAGCACGGCCGCGGCGGAGGCCACGGCGCGCGCGGCCGTCGACAAGGTGAAGAGGGGCGAGGCGAAGAGGCACGACGCGCTGCGAGGCGCGCAGGTCGTCAGCCTCCGCGTGTCGTCGTTCCGGGAGATGCCGAGGGACGACGCGGAGCGGCGGCTCGCCGAGCTCCGGTGTCTGGTGAAGACTAGCCGAGGGCAGGTGCTCGTCGTCGTCGAGGACCTCAAGTGGGCGGCCGAGTTCTGGGCAGGCCACGCCGGCGTGAGGCGTGCCGGCGGCTACTACTGCTCCCTCGAGCACGTCGTCAGCGAGGTGCGCGCCCTGGCGTCGTGCGGCGGCGAGCACGGCGGCATCTGGCTCGTCGGGTTCGGGACGTACCAGACGTACATGAAGTGCAGGGCGGGGCAGCCGTCGCTGGAGAGCCTGTGGGGGCTCCAGACGCTCGCCGTCCCCGCCGGCAGCCTCGCGCTGAGCCTCACCTGCGCCTTCGACGACAGGTACAGATCAAATCCATCCGGCCATCCCAATCCACAAAGTTGTTAGGTCTCACGGTGCAGTGTGTCGCATCAGGTGATCGAATCATGCATGCACCACACCTGCAGGGACGAAATGCCTGATCTCTCTGACCATTCGTTACTGAGCAAGCAGTAGATAGCAGCTGTACCATACCATCATCCCATTTGATGTGTGGTTCTGATCGATGCTTTGCTTGCGCTCTGAAAGCTTTTGCATCTTTTGCGTGCTTTCTGGGCAAAAGCTTTTAGGTCAATCGATGATAGCTGTAGCTCTCATAGCTGCACATCCTCTCTTTAGTTTGGATCTTGCACATTTCTTTCCCCAACTTTCTTGTTCTCCTCTTGGATTACATTCTGATATCAGCATGGAGACCATATGAAATCACATTATTTGTTTATTTATTTCCACATTCATGAGATCAGCATGAGCGCAGCATTTCGAATTTTCGATACAGTTTCAGAGGGACACCAAGGAGGCTGATTTTTGTGGACATGTCTATGGGTGAGGTGACAGTGGAATCTCATTCCGTTTGTTATTCTTTCTGCAGCGCTCTAGGCGCAGGCGCGGTCAATCAGTCCATGAAAGCGAGCCCTGACACCGATGGGAATGGGCCGGCGTCTTGCTGGCCGCTTTTGGGCAGCAGCCACCTCGTCTCCCGATGCTGCGGCGGCGATTGCTCCGCCGCGACGCATGACACCAAGGCGTCGCTGCAGCGCTCGTTCGTCTCGTCGTCGACCAGCCTCCCTTCTTGGCTTCAGCATTGCCGCGACCAGCAGGTGCTCCTCAAATGTTCAATCATACCCACTGATTTGGTGTATAATTAGTTAATAGTTTTGTACTTAATTCTTGCTATATAAATTAATCAATCATCACTGACAAAGAATGTTTTGTTCTTGCGTTTAGGAGTCCACACATTTCACAGATCTTGGCAAGACATGGGGCTCCATATGCGGCAGGCCGTCTCAGCGGATGACGCTGCATTTCTCGGCGCCGGTGTCGCCGGCGTCCTCCATCTCCTCCTACGAGCACGGTCACCACCAGCCTCACCACTCGTGGCTTCTTGCCGACCTCGACGCCAAGCACCCATGGAAACCCAAGCGCGAGGAAGACGACGAGAAGGCCAAGTCGCACGACTCCGGCGCCTCCAACGGCTCGGTGGAGGTGGAGTGCCGTTCCAGGTTCAAGGAGCTCAACGCCGAGAACCTCAAACTCCTATGCGCCGCGCTGGAGAAGGAGGTGCCGTGGCAGAAGGAGATCGTCCCCGAGGTGGCGAGCGCCGTCCTCCAGTGCAGGTCCGGCATCGCCAAGAGGCGGGACAGGTCGAGGTCGACGGAGGCGAAGGAGGAGACGTGGCTGTTCTTCCTCGGAGGCGACGCCCACGGCAAGGAGAGGGTCGCGCGGGAGCTCGCCAGCCTCGTCTTCGGGTCACGCAAGAGCTTCCTCTCCATCAAGCTCGGCGCCTCCTCGCCGTCCGCGTCGGGCTCCACCGAGGAGCACCGGAGCAAGCGGCCACGGACGACCACCTCGGCGGCGAGCGAGGCCTACCTGGAGCGGCTCTACGACGCCGTCTCGGAGAACCCGCACCGCGTCATCCTCATGGAGGACGTCGAGCAGGCCGACCATTGCTGGCAAGTGGGCATCAAGGAGGCCATCGACAGAGGGGTTCTGCGGAGCCAGACCGGAGAGGAGGTCGGCGTGGGCGACGCCATCATCATCCTGAGCTGCGAGAGCTTCGACGCGAGGTCTAGAGCCGGCTCGCCGCTGACCAAGCGGATGAAGGTGGAGAAAGAGGAGGAAGACAAGGATCACCACACAAGTGATCATGACCACAAAGAAATCCAAGCTGGCGCCTCCTCCTGCTTCGATTTGAACCTTGACATGGGGATTGATCAACCAGAGGGGCTCAACTCCTGTGATGTCTGTCTGCTCACGGCGGTCGACAGGGCGTTGCTCTTCAGAAGGCAGGAAGACAAGTAACAGTAATATCTACATGAAGGATCCATGTGTTTAATTATCAGAGGGGCCTTCCGATAAACAGCTCGAGTAGCTAGCTCATTGCACGTCTAATTAGATTTTTTTTTTTCCTTTCATTTGCTTTGGTAAGTTTCAATGTTCTGTTAACTTTGGTTTTAGAGGATCATGGCATTGGTGGTGCGGTTGGACAATGGCATATTATGCGAGCTTCGTTAAGATGGAGCTCTGGTTATATATATTTGTGGTGGTGATGATCAATATATTTTTAGCTGATCTACGGTTTGGATGACGGGGTATACCTTGTATTTTGAACATGTGCTGAATCCACTAGGATATCTAACGACAATGATGATATTTTTTTTCTTGTTCTCTAAATTTAATTTACCTTTGTGTGAATTTTGTCCCAGGGTTTCATTTTTCCCAATCGTCTACTACAAGTTTGTCCAATAAAGGCTATGACCAATATAATCATTATTCATTGGACCCATATGAACTGTCATATATATGAGCATGCCCTCTCAGCGAACTATTAGTATTAACCTTGATGAGAAAATGTTTGTTTTACCTACAAGCTGAATACACAGGCTGCTCAGGAGGTTGCGCCCGTTGCTCTCCTGTGTACATAATATTCGTAGGTGCCACGATTTATACTTAATTATTTCCTCCGTTTTATATTATAAGACTTTTTAATTTTGACTAGATTCATCAAATGATCCATGTATATAATTTGTACAAATGTTTACTAGTAGTCACATAAATCTAGACAAAGCTAATCTTATATTATGAAACTAAGTTACTAATGTATATCGAGTCGTCTATGCACGGATGCACCCATATACGACCCCATTACACTTTCATGCTTACTAGATACAATGATATTTATTTGCATGTTATTACTGCAGCGTTGGCATAAATAATTCATTTGTTTGTTATTTTTAAAATTTGATATGATATGAATTAGAGATTTTCCTTGTTAATTTTGCAAATTTGCCAGCAATAGTCTAATTTCTAATTTGGTCTAGACATTACATGAGGTTTGGATCACGGGTAGGGACAAGATCTAAGCGTGCATTTCTCAAGGAGGGGCAGAGCTTTATGGCAAAACTAAGCCCTGGCGCCCTGCTTGCATGCCCCGTCCTTATTTTATGAAACCTTGCTAACCAAGTGCTACCCTCCAGTCAGGAAAGAATGTCGGTCTGCGATTTGTGCAGTAATACAAATTAATTATATGGTTATCGAGCATATAAAATTTAAGGATAACTAGCACGCGGGGTTCTGTTGGATCAATAGGATAGGATAGTTTGTGTAGTGCGTCCCACAGAAAACTAGTTCTTCGTTTTTTCTAGCATTTGACCATTCGTCTTATTTAAAAAAATTCAAGAAATTTTTTAAAAAAATCACACTTAAAGTATTATCCATGATTTATCATCTAATAAAAAAAATATTAATCGTAATTTTTTCAAATAAGATGAAGAGTCAAACATTATAAATAAAAAATAAAAGATTGATTTATTTTGGGACCGAGAAAGTAGACATCATTGACGTTGGCACGATCTAGTAGCATATTTATCGGACTTGGCAGTCGAATATTTTAGATAATAAGTACCCAACACTCAGTCCTATTCATAATATCACGCCACTTTAACTTTTTTTCTATTTATATAAAACAATCAAGTAGTGAAAGTTTATATATCACACCACTATCTAAGGCCCTGTTTAGAGGCATTTGGAATGATAAATGCCAAATGGTAAAAGTTTTTGTGGTAAAAGTTTTGGTATTATATTTTTGCAAGTTGTTGTTTAAAGGCATGTAAAAATTGTCATCTTTTTACAAAAGTGAGAGGTGATCCGCGTCCCTATGCACTTTTTGATGAAATTTGCTAGTCTAGACTATCAATTGTCAAATATAAAGTTATCATTTTCTTACCCCAGTGTTTTGATCCATTTAAAAAAAAGTACTTTAAAATAATAAAACTTTTGCTATTCTAAAGTATCTAAATAGGGTCTAATTAAATTTGGAAAGTCCAAAACAATATTCTTTTTTGACTGGCCATACGGAGTTTGCAACTATGCAAATACAACTGGGCTTCCAGTAGTCGCTATTTCAGGCATCGAAACAAAAGTTTTAATCTGAAGATTTCACGCTGTGGCACAAAGGCCAAGGGAGGGGGCATAACAAAATATACTCCCTCCATCCCAAAATAAACCAATTTTTCATTTTTTACCTATAATTTTTGACTCTTCATCTTATTAGAAAAATTTTATGATTGATATTTTTGTTTTTATTAGATGATAAATCATGAATAGTATTTTACGTGTGACTAATTTTTTTCTAATTTTTTTAAAAAAATTTAAATAAGACGAATGGTCAAACGTTAGACACGGAAACCAAATAATTGGTGTATTTTAAGGCAGAGGGAGTATGTGGGACCTATAGGCATCACCAATGTCGATGCGCGAGAAGGGCACCGAAGTCTCCTCTCTTGCTCGAGTTGCCCCAGTCATATCCCTTCCCGTCGGAGCCATCTACAACCAAAAGGCGATAATCCATCCCTGATCAGGATCGGGAGAGATGAAGATCGAGAGCGTGATCCGTTGCCGAGATACGGAAGAAGAGATGCATCTATATGACATCCAAGGACTTTCGAGAAATATTGGCGACTGATGCTTGTTAAGTACGGAGTGTATTCATTAGGTTCTGTAACTTACGACGAGAGTACACTCTGTACATAGTACAGTTCTTGGATCATTCAAATTAAAGGGTTACTCGCGCTTTCTAGTTACTAGTTACCATCAGCTAGCTAGCATGGTGTATGCATGTTGCAAACCGGCCCCAAACCTATATATGCATGCATTTATATACAAAAAGATGTTTACAGAATTACAGTACTAGTTAGGCCGCGTTCCCCCCATAAGATAACTTAACTCTCTCATTTAAAAAATATATTCTTTTAATAAAAATTTTCTATAGGAAAGTTGTTTTAAAAAATTATATCAATCTATTTTTTTAGTAATTTATAATTAATTAATCATATACTAATATATTACTACGTTTTTCGCGTCAGATAAATTAACTTATCAGCTCTTGCCTCGCGGCCTTAGAGGCTTAGAAGAGCTCCATGTATAGCTCAAGTACTAGTTGGGGATCCAAGGGAACTCTGAGCTTCGAGCCTTTGATCTCTTTAACGAGGTGTATCATGTTCTACTATCGGAGGCATATGCCTAGCTAGCTACCTACATATGGCAGAAAAAAAAAAAGCCCTGTATCAACCCACATATATCATGGCATTTGCTCTCCTTTTGTGATTTTATCTTTCCTCCCTTCTTTTGGGACCGTCTTTCGTTGGTAGAAACATGAAAAAAGAAGAGAAACGAATAATTTTATCGAGTTGTTTTTCATAGTTAAGGGGTTAGTTTAGATGGGGCTAAACTTGTTAGCCCCACGTCACATCGGATGTTTAGACACTAATTTAAAGTATTAAATATTAAATATAGACTAATCAAAAAACTAATTTCATAAATGAGAGCTAATCCGTGAGACGAATTTTTTGAGCCTAATTAATCCATAACTAGAAAATATTTACTGTAGCATCATATAGGCTAATCATGGATTAATTAGGCTCATTAGATTCATCTCGCAAATTAGTTCAAGATTATTTACATGGGTTTTATTTATAGACTACGTTTACTATTATTTATAATAAGTGTCAAAACATCCGATATGACTAGAGGATAAAGTTTAGCCCCTAGAAACAAATACCACCTAATTAAGATGTAGACCTCGGTCAAAAAAGATAGAGGTAAGAAAGATAGTTAAGAGCTACTAGGGGAGGAAGAACAGAAGAGCATGATAGCATGCTGCTACTTCAGAGCTTTATGTATATGACCCAGAAGAAATATTTTTTTGGCAATCCCGAGGCAAGCCTGGATACCGTCGGAAGAGCAGGGTTTTGCGCCATTAATCTCACGAGACTTCAAGCTATAATGAGGTGGATTTCCCTACTTTATTATATACCAGGAAAAAAATGAAACAAAGTCCATATTCAAACTTAGAATTTCGTTTTTTTTTCCAATTGTGAAGGGAGTTTAACTCACAAGCGTGTTTATTATGCTTAGTGCTGTTTGGTTTCACAGTTAATTTCGTCACAACTTTCGTGAAAATTCTCACCGATTTTACCGTGTAGATCTTCACTTTACTTCAAGATGCCCTTCATGCAATCATGCTCATGCGTCACTGGCATCATCTGAATATGTGTTTGGTGGTGCCAGTGCCATCGTCCCCTCTCTCGGCTGCTAGGGTGCCCCGCGTGGCCTTCTTCCCTACCTATCTTTTCGGCTATATTTATACTTATAGATTAAAATTTTAATTTTTAATTTAAAATTTATTTTTATTCTTTTACTAAAATTTATTTTTTAGTTTTGGTTTTTATGTTGTCAAGAATACGTATATAAAACTTTTATTCACATATTATTTTTTGTTTGTAAATATATCGTTTAGCCAGTCACCCCTTTGCAATTCGTTTTCCTCGCCTTCAATGGAGCCACTGACAATCTGACATCAGGTTAGGAGAGTATTCTTTTCAACTTAGGGGGTGTTTAGCTAGTGAAATAAAAATTTTACATGTCACATCAGACGTTTGATCGGATGTCGGAAAGAGTTTTCGGACACGAATGAAAAAATGAATTTCACGACTGGCGTGGAAACCGCGAGACGAATCTTTTGAGCCTAATTAGTCCGACATTAGTGCATGTGGGTTACTATAGCACTTATGGCTAATCACGTACTCATTAGGCTCAAAAGATTCATCTCATGATTTCTCAAGTAATTGTACAATTAGTTTTTCGTTTTATCTATGTTTAATACTCTATTTAGGTGTCCAAAGTTTCGATGTGATGTTTTTGGGTAAAAATTTTGGGAGCTAAACAACCCCTTATTGAAGGGAGCTATTTTCTCTTTTAAGTAAAATCATTCGCTTTCGAAACTAATGAATGATATATTTTCAATAAAAATTTTCTGTACAGAAGTTTCTTTTATAAATCAAATAATTTTATTTTAATTTTACGTAATAGCTATTGTTTAATTAGCCATATGCTAGTAGCTAGTCTTTCTTATTCGACGTGCATTTTTGCTGTGCTTTGTCCTAGGGCTACGGGAAATGCTTATTTAACGTCGCTACGTTTCCGACGTACTCCCTCCATATTTTTTTTATATGACGCCGTTGATTTTTATGTCCACATTTGACCATTCGTATTATTCAAAAAATATATAATTATTAATTATTTTGTTATAATATGACTTATTATTATAGGAACTTTAAGTATGCATTATAATTTTGCATATTTAGATATAAATTTTGAATAAGACGAATGGTCAAACGTAATCCTAAAAGTCAACGGTGTCATATATAAAAATATGAAGGGAGTACTACACTTTTTTTAAAAAAAAAACTCTTTCTCAGATGAAATTTTTCAAAAGAAATGTACGCTGCGGTTAATAGCCATCCCCTCAAATGCTTACTAGCAGTCGGTGTTATCCATGGGCCACAGGGCCCATACGTAAGAACTACTAGTACATCTTCCAACGCACGGTCCGCAACGGTCGACGCCCAAACTCCCCGTCTCTCGGCCCACCCATACACCTGACAACGTTTCCCCGTTCTTGGCCCACCTGAGGCCCGCGGCCACCGCGAGCTCTCGCAGTCGCAGAGCACAGCGTCGCTCGCAGCCGCGGCGACGGCCGTCGACGACGTCTCACCTCTCGCCACGGAGCGAAAATGGGCTTTTGTCCCGCTGCGCGGCTGCGGGCACGTCGGTCTCACCCGCGGTGTCGCGCGCCCGGTGTCGGTGCGGCCGGGATTTTCCGGCTCATAAAAACCGACCAGCGTGGCGGGGCTAGCTCTCGCTCTCAGCCCCTCATGGCTCACAGCCTCAGCTAACGTCGTCGTCGCCGGGCGATGATTGATGTCGGGTGTTCGGGCGTTCGATCGGTCAGCTTCAGCTAAAAACCTCCAAATCGACCGAGCTGCAGTACATCGGGGCTGGGTGGGCTCGCTGCTACTACCTCCTCTCTCTTGTGCCCTTTTGATGGCAGCGTACGTACACCGACGACGACGTGACGCGCTGCCGAATGCCACTCCCAACTCCCGCTCTTGGGTACGTTGGTGGGTCACTCTCCATCTGCCTAGCGCATTTTCATTTCCCCTCTGCCTCGCTTTCGTCGCTGGATCATCTCATCAGTACGTACGGCGTGAGAAAATGGCCCACGTTAGTACATTATATTACCTGCATCTCATGAAGAAAAATGCACGCTTCATAATTGAGGGGCGTTTTATGGGCTACGGCGCAACGGTACGCACAATGTTGAATGGCGCCTCGGTTGAGCTTGAAACATGAACAGGAGCGACTAGCTATACTCTGTGTTTTTTTTTTTTACAGGGAGATCGATCGATCGACTCAATTGTGTTGTGACTTATAATCTTTGATGCATAAAGGTTGTTCGACAATGACAAATGATACTAGGGTGTGTATACATATAAGGTGGCTTTATTCTGCACAGATTCAGAAGGGGGAAAAAGAAGCGCTGACTCGATAATAAGGTTTAGACTGTTACGGTTGCTACTCCGATACTAATCACTTCTTCGACTTGAGCCGGCGCGCCGTTGAGTCTGTCGCTCTGATGACGGCGCCGCCATGCGTGCGTGCGTGCGTTCTCCGGCGACAAGCTAGCGTACTGGCACGTACGGTGTCCGTGTCGTCACACGTCGACGGTGCAGTCCGCCGCCTGCGCGAACTTGAGCGAGACGGTCGCGTTGCCAGCGCCGACGCCGCCGGCCGTGGCGCTCATGGCGAAGGCGCCGCCGACGTTGCCGCCGCTGGCGGCGAGCAGCGCGGGGCACGTGACGAAGAGGTGGTACCCGCCGGAGACCCAGCTGCCGACCTTCCACTTGACGCGGCCGTCCACCTTGACGTGCAGCAGCACGTAGCCCGCGGAGATGTCCTGCTTCATGGCGTCGGCCACGTACTGCCCCACGGGCACCGACTCCCCGGACATCACCGGCGACCACACCGACACGTCCTTGTGCCCCTGGTAGATCGCCGGCAGCTCCACCGGCACCGTGATCGGCTCGTCCCGGTATGTCGTGAACACGTGCAGCGTCTTGTAGTAGATCCCCACCCTGTCGTTCGGGTTCCTCGACGCGATTGTCACCTACGCACAAGCGGTACACGCAAAAAACCAAACAATTAATCCTTCCATCAGCTCCAAGAATCAAACTCAAGCCAACACGAAAAAGCTAAACCAAACCAACCTGGAGGTTGAGGGAGATCGCCGGGTCGGAGAGGTCGATGTTCCGGAGCTGCACGTCCTGGAGGTAGAAGGAAGGCTTGGAGGGGTGTATCGCGAGGTAGATGACGAGCACGATGAAGCCGACGAGGACGGCGAGCGTGAGGATGCACGCGGCGATGGAGCCGCAGCACCGCCGGAGGATCCAGTCGCGGTGGTGCTTGTCCTTGCCCATCGAGTCGCTCGCCGGCCGGCCCAAGCAACCAAACGAATCAACTTCTAGTTTGTGCTGTGTGGAGTCACTGGAGTGTGATAACTGGCTGGCTGGCTAGGACCGAGGACTGTGTGCATGTGGGCAGAAGGAAAGTGAGCTGCGAAGAGTGGGGGTGGCCTTTTATTAAAGGTCCTAAGCTTAGCAGGACACAGGTCAGTGTGGTGCATGTTTTCAAAGGGGTTTTAATTTTCTTTTTGGGTATAGGGCGGAGAGGCGACGAAAGGTACAGCTCAACTCACCCAGATTCTTCTGCTTCTTCCCTGGCCCCCTCCCGTGCACAAGTGCACAGCACGGGAGAGGGGAGGCTGGCAGGCTGCCCTCGCCCCGTGTAACAGTGTAAGGACACGTTGGAAGTTAGAGTTATGTGTATTCTCTTAAACGACACAAGTTTCTTTAAAAATTATGCTGTTACAGTAATTGAAATAAAAAAGTTGTAAGCATCAACACATAAAAAAATACGTGTTTATTAATATTATTTTATTCTACTCCACCCTCGTACAACCAAGTTTCTATTTTATAAGGCTAAGAATCATTGTTAAGCTTGCTAACCGTTGCAACGATGGTTGTCTCTGGTTTTCTTCTCTTTCTTCTGTATCAGCAAATATTCCTAATAAACAATAATAAGAGTTCACTATTAATCCCTAAGTACATGCTGGCCATTGGTTTAGCTTAAATTGAGAATGGTGCCAGGTAGACTGGGTGTCCCTCTGCTGCTTGGGAATCACTCCATCTCCAGCTGGTCAACTGGAGATGATTACTGTTCGCGGTTGGTCTTTTGGCATGTGCACATCGAGGCTGAGTTGACCACCGAGCTGTGTTATACTGCTGCCCCACCATTTGACCCCTGTCCACTTCACTAATCAAATCTCCTTATTACTTGCTGATCAGGATTAGGATATCCAGCGGTGTACAACGCACCACCAATGTCAGTTTGAGTATTATACAGAGCATGGAACTAACTGCGACAATGGTCGGTTGCGCGCGGGCGCGGCTAGCGGAGACGGCCGGTCCGGCCTACGGATTACGCGCGACGCCAGAGGCGATCTCGCCCATCCCGGGGCGCATCCTCGAACGCGCCCCACACATGGCCGTGCGCCCGCGCCGATCCATCGTCGACCACACCGATCGGGCCCGTGCGAAGGGGGTTGGTGGGGGCGTGGCACGCGAGGCCGGCCGTCGTCGAGGCGGCCGCTCCGACGTCGCCTCACCCAACAGGGCAAAATTTAAAATAAAATCCACCCAAAAAATGATCGATGAACAAACAGACGCGCGCATGACGCGCCAGCGTGCAGCCGTGCGCATGCGTCCGGCTCCGCCCCGGTGCGCGCCCTTCGTTCCTTATCCCCTCCCTCCACCGACCGCGTGCCCTGTGCCCTATGGCACCCTGATCTGTTTCCACCGCCACCATGCGACCCTGTCTCTTAACTAATCATCAACCATCGTTTGCCTCCTCCTCTCCTGAATTATCAGCATCCAGAGCTGTCCTGAACACACCATTGCTTTTGCTTAGACGCCCCACAAAAAAAACACACGCACACACACACAGTTTGATTTTTTGGTCATCATACACCGGATACGTATACTGCCACCCCGAAAATCTGTATAGACGACAGTGCTGTTGATAAAAATCTGTGGAACATTTGCTTTTATGTAGCAGCATCATCTCGCTGTCTTACAGTATATTCAAAGCAGGCTTTTCAGATAAAAAGCGCCGAAGAGAAAGTTGTGGAAGGGCTTGAAAGAGCTTTTGAGTCATTTGATCCATTTCTATGTAGCGTTCCGAGTCACAGCGGGTAGTTAGTGGGATCGGCGGCGTCTTTTTCTCTTGAAAAAGGGAGAATTTAGAAGGCAAATACTGTAGTTTATAAGTATGCTCAGTGTAAAATAAGTGAGAAAATTTACTTTCATCTTTTCCATAAAGGCTGGGTAGAAAAGGCTCGCAAAGGAGGCTGCAAAAAGGATGACAAACTTAGCCCAGAAGTAAAATGAAAAGTAAGGAACTTATTATGCAGACATGCAGAGCCGGATTAGATTTGACGTTTGTGATTAACTCATACATTCAATCACCCTACAGTAATTGGACACTTCAGACCATATCAATTGTCAGGTCAGAGTTTGAGAGAGTAGTATTTTGTTCATTAGCATACCTGGGGATTCAGCACACAACAATACACACGCACACACTGCAGAACAGATCCAGATGCAGGCACCACCATGCAAATACAAGCATACAGGATGTACTAAGTACGATAAGTACATACAGCCAAGGACCATTAGTTCTTTGAAGTACAGAGCTAGAAGACGGCCCTAGCTACTCTGCTTAGCTTAATCGTAGTACTAATGCACTGCTTGCTCACTCTCTGCTGCTCACCGCAAAAAATTGGAGGCAAGTGCACCCTCTGCCTGTTCTTGGACATGTCACCTACCATCCGATCTTCTTTGTTCCGTTTGGTGTACCCGGTAGCAGCAGTAGCAAAATGAAGCACGCATGCCGTTTCACGGTTGGTGTGTAAAGTATGGGGAGAATTATTTTGACGTCTGCTCCATTATTTTGCACGGGAAAAAGGTAGGGGTTGGGCCACCATATGTGCTATAATTAACCGTTTCAAGTAGAATTAGTAACCGAAGTGAAATATATAATACAAGTACGGAGCATCTGTCGTGGACTTTGGTGATGTGAGATGATCGTTACTCTAATTTGCTCGAAACATGTCGTAGAATTAGATGACAGAGGATGAAAAACGATGATGTGTACCTGCTACTACGAGAAGTCTTAGCGAGCGGTGCGGCCATGAAGTGCGAGATTAATGGGCTATAGGCCCATTCAATTCCATTAAAGTTTATATGCCCATGCTTAATGTTAAAATGGATTAATACCCCCTTGAAAATCATCGTGGAGGAATATCAACTTAAATAAGGTGTTACGATCTTCCTCCGAGAATCCTCAAAATCTTTTTGTTCTTGTGCTGCTTTAACTACACGGGTATATGGGCGGGAGCGTATTTCACTCTACTAACTTTAGCGTTAAACATGTTACTAGTAGTTCTTTTTTTGTTATTGGCATCTTCATATTTAGCACTGCTACTAAATCACTCTTTTTAGATGTTATACTTCTTCTATGTGCAAATATAAGATGTTGGCTAGTTCAAAAGCCAACGTCTCATAAAAAAGCTAGAAGGGAGTACTTAGTATCTTGTTTTTCTAGATTAAAATATACTGAATAGTGACTAGATTTTTAACATGGAGGAGAGGGGACATGGGTTGAGTGGCCTTGATGAGGTGCTCACGCCCTGCAGAAGACGCGAGTGGTCTTGGCAGTAGACACGAACTGCTCACCACTCGGCCACTCACTAGAAGGAACCAAAGTCCTGCCCCTTCCATCTGAGCTCGCCAACTTAGAAGATGGAGGCAGAGATAAGGTCATGGCAAAGTCAAATGATGGTGAGATGAAGAGGGACGTACCTGTATCCCGTGACCACGAAGGCGATGATGTCTCGCTAGACAGATCTGCGCTGCCCTAGAGCTCTACCAGCCCCACCGCTTCTTGTGTTGTTTCCTTGTCGCTTTCCCGAAGAGCCCCTAGCCGGCACCCTCGATCACCTTTGGATCTAAAGCTCTAACAGGAGCCTTCGGGACTGCCGTCAAATATGAAGTAGCGGTCAGTCTCCATGACCATCGTTGGATCTAAAGCAAGGAGGAAGGGATAGAGATATCATCACCACAGGGGGAGAGGGCCTATGGGTTGGCTCATCGTTGTTGCCATAAAGATCGTCGCGTAGGAGTAAGGAAGGCATGCTGGAGATGTAGCTCGTCGCCATGGACAAAAGAGGAATGAATCAATAGGAGGAAGGGGGAGAGAATGACAAAGGAAAGGAGAATTATGTTTCTTTATTTGTCTCTAATTTGGGAGGTTGGGTCCAAAGTATTGGACTTGGATGTAAATTTTTTTAAAAAAATGAAGACATACCGTGGATTGACATGAAAATTTAGAGCTATATGTATAGCCACTTGTAGTACAAGAAAACAAATTTTTAAAAGTAGTGATCTCAACCTATGTGAACTTTAAGATCACTCAAATAAAGTCACTTATATTAGGAATACTCTAATATAGTGAGAGTTGATTCTAGGAACAAATTAGCAAAAAGAGACAGGTAAGAAAAAAAGTCCGTGATGGAGTACTATAGAAGTGTACTACATAGATCAATTAGGCCATAAGTTTAGCCGTTGAAGGCCGTTCAGACACCAAAAGTGAAGCCCATGTATTATTTGGTCCGACTCTTGCTCGGTTTGGCTAGCCCGTAGCCCGTCCACAGCCAAGGCGTCCTCCTGGGATTCACGAGGATCATCTTTTGCTCCGTGGATTTTAGTGTACTCTACATTGTCTGTTTATGAAACTTTCTCTATTTATCAATGAAAAGAATGGACATGAAGTAAGGTTTCTTGAGAGTATTATTAGTAGTACTTTTCCTATAATTGATTCAATGCATGTCTTATATAGAGAAACCAAAATACGAGATTCCTTTATCTAAAAATGTTCTATTTTCACGACTTGATCAATAGGCATTACGGGTATGTTCATGTTGTTACCTAAATAAATCTTACCATATAGTGTCAAAGCTAAAATTTGACAAGATCAAGATATAGGAGTTTGACACTTTGTTAGTTTTTGACGTGCTTTTATGAGTAGAATTACCAAATAGTGGTGTTGTTACTTATGACACCGCTAATATCTAAAACAATTGACATGCCATGTAGGGAAACTGTTTTAAGCTCTCGAGGGAACATTCCTTGTCTATTGCATTCTATCTAAATAGTCATAAAAAATATGAATTTTTTTATATAGATAGATTAATATGTGATATATCACCGCACAAACATATAAGTTAAAATATAACTTTTACAATCCATAGCAAAAATAACAAATATATGATTATGAGTATGTGTATACTATTCACAATTTAATTTGTTATGGATTATAGAAGTTATTTTTTAGCTTGCAGGTTTGTGTAGCGATATATTACATATCTATCTTCACAATTTTTTTTACCTTTTATAACTATTTAAATAATATGCAATAGACGAGAAGCTAACGAGAGGACGTGCCCTCGAGAGTTTAGAACCAACGCTCATGTTATGCAGGCTGGACAGTGGTGCGAAGGCACGGAAAAAGCGTTAACGATAAAAAGAATCCAAACTGTTCTGCACAACTATTGTCCATTTCTTTTTCGATTTCAATTTTGTTGCGACTTACCAGCAAAACATAGGGCACTCCTGTCAACGTGAGAACTGAGAAGAACGGTTACTCGTAGACTCGTACTTGTACCAGTTAAATCCAGAAACTGCTGCAGACGCAATACGCCAAAGCACAAGCGGCAGACCGCGAAGCTAGGCCGTACGTCCACTGGGCATCCACGCAAGCATATTCCCCCGCGGATACGCGGGCCCACATCGTTTCAAACCCCCGTGCCAAGTCACCAGTTCCCACCACAGGTCAAGACTGCTCGGGGACCCACACTCCACCTGGCAGCGTCCCTGACCTCTGACACCTCGTCCCCACCTGTCAGCCTCACACCTTCCACGCCTCCTCGTCTTTCCCGTCACGCCTCTCCCTCACGCCGTCGTCGTCGTCTTCTAGCTTTCTCTTCCCCATCATCTCCCGCCTCCGCTCGCCTCTCCTCGCGCTCGGCTCGCGACCCCTACGCGTTTCTAGAATCCAAATCCTAGCCAACCGGAGTGTGCGCGGTGCGCCCCATGGGTGGAGAGAGGCCGCCGCCGATCAGTACCGGCGGCGGAGCGGACGGCGGGGGAGCCTTCGCCTTCATCTCCAAGGGGTGGCGCGAGGTGCGGGACACGGCGAGCGCCGACCTGCGGCAGATGCGGGCGCGGGCCGACCGGGAGCTGGAGCACCTCCTCACGTCGGCGTCGGCGCTCGCGGGTCCGCCGCTGCCGCCGGTGGCCGCGGGGGCGCCCATCGCGGAGGTGGAGTTCGTGCGGAAGCGGATCCAGCCGAAGATCATGGAGCTGCGGAGACAGTACTCGTCGATGGTGCACGAAGGGGGCTGGCCTCCCAAGGCCGGTGCCAGCCTCCGCGTCGACCTCTCGGGGATTACGGCGATCCGCAACGCCATTGTGGCCGAGGGGAGACTCGTGCGGTGGAAGGGCCACACGGGCGACGAGAGGAGGAAGGAGTGGGAGGTGGTGAGTATGATACGGAGCGGGCTGAAGGAGTTCGAGCGCCGGAGTTTGTCGAGTGATGTGCTTGGTGGGTTTCGTGGCCGCGGCGAGTTTGTGGAGAAATTTAAGTTGAGCTTGGTAATTTCAAAGTTTCATCTTAAATCATGATACTCCTACCTGGTTAGGATATAAACCATTTCACTTGGTTTTGCTTATGCACATCTTTTTGTTAGTTACTTATATAATGGAGAAAAAACTGAGTATCAAACATTACTACTAAGATTTTGGCTTTAATGAAAAGGAATCTAAAGGGTTTATATATTTATTGATACAATGCGCTGCTTATCAAATAGATGTACATGGTATTGCTCCTTTTTTGTTGATACATAGTTTGATATGGTAATGCTACTGTATACTAATAATCCATCCTTTAACAATTTTGGAACCCTTCCCTCAAATAAAGTAGTGTTAAGGACTGACAAAATTAGCAATTCCAGTTGCTCATATAGCCATGTTTTTTTTTCTTACATCAGGTAACAGTCCAGTACATTTTGTGCAGACTTTGTGCTTTTGAAAGCACAAAGTGTATCATGTGCATCAATATTTGGTGTTAATTGAAGCACTGATTCACGTCTCATTTTGTTGCAGAAATCTCTGAACAAAGAGTCACATGAATCCAAGGTAATGTCAGAACAAACTACGCATGACTGTTGGTGATCTGCTGTTCAGTGCAAATAGATAGTAACTTCAGATGAAGAAATGCTTTTGGATCGCTTTTCCATATATAACATAAATGGGATTCACTTGCTTTTCATTTTTCTTGATGCTTAGTTCAGTGCAGCTGGAGTCATTTATCATTTATGCTATACTATTTTGCGAAATAGCAACATTTCAGAACAGATTTTGTTATAGTTAGCTGTAGGTCAGAATTTGATGCTAATGGATCTGTAATGGCATATTGAAATACTGAAACTGTAAATATGACTATACTTAGAGCTATATTATGATCATATTTTGATAAGTCCAACCCTTAAGATTCTTGGAAACTGCATTATTGAGTATAAATGTATAACTAGATGGTAACTTTCATAAAGCATTTTTTTTCCAAAGCAGTTAAATTAATGATAATGCAGTCTCCATTGTTATGTCATCTTATTAACCATTTCACAGAGTTTGGGTTTTCTAAACTGAATATTTGCATATAATCTAGGAGGTTCTCCCGCTGGATCTAACTGAAATTTTGGCATATCTGGTGCGGCAATCTGGACCATTTTTGGACCAACTAGGCATTAGAAGAGGTATGGAATGTTTGTTCGCTGCACTCTTCTAACTCTTGCCACTGGCTATCATTAAATCTTTCCATATTATACAGATTTATGTGACAAAATAGCGGAGACATTGTACAGTAAGCGCAATGGCCGGCTCATGTATTATTCTCATTCAGCCGATAGATCTTTAATTGGAAATGAGAGCATGATTGATGAGCTTGATCTGAGAATAGCAAGGGTTCTAGAAAGTACAGGCCATCACACAGAGGAAAGTTTTTGGAAGGATCCTGCAAAGTACAAGAGCTCAGACAACCGACGGCATGTTGCAATTGTCACAACAGCAAGCCTTCCATGGATGACTGGTACAGCAATCAATCCATTGTTCCGTGCGGCATATCTAGCAAGAAGTACAAAACAGAAGGTGACACTGGTGGTTCCTTGGCTCTGTAAGTCAGATCAAGAGCTAGTTTACCCGAATAATATGACCTTCAGTTCACCAGAAGAGCAAGAAAATTATATAAGGAATTGGCTACATGAAAGACTTGGTTTTGAAGCAAATTTCAAGATATCGTTTTATCCTGGCAAGGTAAACATCCAATTCATATCATCCGATTTTATGTTTTTCAACCATATTCTATTCTTCCCTATTGATTTAGATTCCCTGTTTCAAATATTATTCTGTACAGTTCTCTAAGGAGAGACGCAGTATTATTCCTGCTGGAGATACTTCACAATTCATTTCCTCGAGTGAAGCTGATATAGCAATTTTGGAAGAACCAGAGCATCTCAACTGGTATCATCATGGAAAGCGTTGGACAGACAAGTTTAAACATGTCATTGGTGTAGTTCACACAAATTACCTAGAGTATATCAAGAGAGAGAAGAATGGTGCTTTTCAAGCTTTCCTTGTTAAGCATATCAACAACTGGGTGACTAGGGCATACTGTCATAAGGTATTGTGTTTGTTTTTCTTGCATAGAAGCCCTGATTGCTGTACTGCAGCTAATAGCCGGTACATGCAGGTTTTACGTCTTTCTGCAGCAACTCAAGATCTACCCAGGTCCGTTATCTGCAATGTCCATGGTGTAAATCCAAAGTTTCTCAAGGTTGGTGAAAAAGTAGCAGCTGATAGAGAGTGTGGACAGCAAACCTTTTCAAAGGGAGCATATTTTCTTGGGAAGATGGTTTGGGCTAAAGGATACAGAGAACTCATAGATTTGTTATCCAAACACAAAAGTGACTTGGAGGGTTTTGATATAGATGTATACGGGAATGGTGAGGACTCACAAGCAGTGCATACGGCTGCTAGGAAAATGAATTTGCGCATCAACTTTTTCAAAGGAAGGGACCATGCAGATTGTTCACTTCATGGGTGAGAAGCAAACTGCTAAAATGAACCCTCATCCATTGTCCTATCATTTACTATTTGTTGACAACAGTATGTTCTTTTTATCTTTCCTTACATTTAGGTACAAGGTTTTCATTAATCCAAGTGTCAGTGACGTCTTATGCACAGCAACAGCTGAGGCTCTTGCAATGGGGAAATTTGTTATCTGTGCAGATCATCCATCAAACGAATTTTTCAAGTCATTCCCCAACTGCTTAACATATAAAACTTCTGAAGAATTTGTTGCCCGAGTGAAAGAGGCCATGGCTAGTGAACCTTCACCTTTGACCCCTGAACAAAGGTACAGTTTGTCCTGGGAGGCAGCAACTGAGAGATTCATGGAGTACTCAGAGCTTGATAAAGTTCTGAATAACAGAAATGGTTATTATGGACAAGATGGGAAGAGAAGTAAAATGAGAAAGATACCTTTACTTCCCAAACTATCAGACGTTGTGGATGGGGGACTGGCCTTTGCTCATCACTGTTTGACTGGCAATGAGATCCTCAGACTAGCGACAGGAGCAATTCCTGGTACACGTGACTATGATAAACAGCAATGCATGGATTTGAATCTATTGCCTCCCCAAGTTCAACACCCTGTATATGGCTGGTGATGTCACGATGCTTACATTAAATTAATACATATAGTTGAAGGATGTTTCTCAATAGGTATGTCATATGTGCATATTAAGTGATATCCAGCTCACCACTGACCAGAACCTGTAATTATTTAGTATTCTTTTAGGGTCCGTAAGGAATTTATTATGTTTATACTCTTTGCTTGTAAATACATCCCCTTTTCGCCCCTAAATATTTTAGGGTTATTAGCAGCGATATGCCTGTATGTTGTTTCCTTTTTTCTGACATAAACGAATTTAATGAACGCTAAGTTCATTAGTTCAAATTCTTTTTGTGAGCCTTTTGTTTTAGCCTAGCCGATATATGATAAAAAATTTTAAATAGGCAATTTCACTTTGTGCAAGGAAGTCACATCCAGCTTACAAGTTATCTTAATATGGCCTATATAATCCTTAAGCTTCTCTCATATTATAGATGTCATTAGTTTCTCAAATACATGCGGACTTGGTTCCATTTGATAGGTTTACCGTCAATGGTAGTGTTTAATGTTGTCATTTTCACAGTATTCCAATGTATAAAGACACAAGGAGATAGGAAGCTAACGGTAGTTTCTCATATTTATATACTTCATTTTGTATGAGCACCAAGGACATAAATGTATTAATAGAAAACAAGGGCATAATGATGACACTATGAATGAGAATAATACATATAAAGTAGAACTAAGATGGGATTAAGAATAAGCCACTAACTCCATACGCCATTAAGATAAGTGGTAGTCTCTAATTGGCAATGCCGTCTTCTTTGCAATCCATTAACCCCTCATTGTTTATAAGGTTTTCCTGGTTTATTATAGTAGTTTACACAAGACATTTGCATAAGGGGGCATGGAGATGCTTGAGTACTGCTTGGTGGTGATTAGTAGCCTAGTAGTCCAATTCTGTGCAGTTCAAATTGTTCTATTTATTCTATATTCATGGCAAAAAATGGTGACATAGAAGGCTGAAAAACCTTGCTTGTTATATTACCCCTTGCTTCTTGATCTCTAAAGTAGCACACAGTTTGGAATATGTTAGTTCATACAAAACAACATAGAGTTCTGAAGATCTTGTATTGTCCAAAAATACTTCTGAAGGAAATTGCTACAGTTATGGCTTATGACTTGTTATCTTATCTCCCTTTCAAAGTTCTATCCTCAAAGCTAAGTCCGTACCTTTACTATGCACCTTGGTTCTTAGTAGTGGTTGCCAGTGCACGATCAACTAACTAATCACTTCATCCATCACCAATTTCCCACAACTAACACTGTTATCCAATAACTTGTGGTTCATGATGATTTGCATCTATAGAGTCATATCCACTTTATTACCTGTAAGCTGACCATCCTCCAATTCAGCCATTTCTTACTTCTACAAGATTGTCTTTACTATTTTAAAAGGAGCTGGGGTTGAGGGTGTGCTCTACCCCATCACACGCTTCGCAAGACTTTTGTGGTGACATATATGTGGATGCGTATAGTATGTTGTTTGGAGGATCTTCTGTAAAGAAAAATACTTTGCACCTGCAAATATGTAGGTAGTTTATGATGCAGTATTGAGTATACAGCTGTGTAATTTAAGGGTAGTTGTATTCTAATTCAAAGTAAATTATGATGTACATTTATTTGCATTTTTCACGTGTGGACACTAGGCAAATTTTTCTTACTCAAAAACAGGTGTTTTTGGTGATTATAGTAGTCTTTATACTCATCTTACATGCATTCATCTATGTAGAGAAGTGCATGTCGTTTGTAGGATGTGTATACACAGATAGCTGGTTGATGTGGTTTTATTTAGTTTTGGATTTGAAGACAATTATGTCGACACTTTCTATGATTAGAATATATGACATGCATCAATCTGAATTCTGAAAACCATATGAACTGACGGGCCTGTGCTTGTATTTAGAAAAAACACAAGTAAAGAAAGGATGATCTGGGAAACTTATTGATTTTACTAGATAATATTGCTATAAAAATCCATTTTGTTATATTAATAGCTTCAGATTTGTTTTTCTGAAAAAAATCTGTTATCTTACCATCACATACTTTTGAAATGATATTCTGAATGGATATTGTGAAACCATAACTGTTTTCCTGTTATTTTCTTCAGCTCAGCAACACAGGGAGGTTCATTCATTCCCCAAAAACCAAGAAGAAAACCGTCCATTTATATATATCTGCTTATAGTAGTTTTTGTTACAGAAGCCTGCAACGTTTTATTATTACAGTTCAGCATCATAATTACTTCTAGTATCGAAGAATTAGTCACTTGCTCTGTACACAATAAAATCGCAGGCCGTACTAATTTGTTCCATTTAGTATTGGTGCTCCTGACGTTCCCTTTCTGTCAACTCATGATATTGATGACCACGACCACGTCTTTCTGAGATTTTTCAGGTATTTTGAAGCAGGCAAGCCGTGCTAGGTTGTCAACAGATTCAGCAATTTTCTTTACTTGTGTAACCAAGTCTGAAAGAAGTGATGCAGTAACGGCCGCATGCATCACTTGCAGC
The DNA here is from genome assembly GCF_000231095.2 of Oryza brachyantha. Taxonomy (NCBI): domain Eukaryota; kingdom Viridiplantae; phylum Streptophyta; class Magnoliopsida; order Poales; family Poaceae; genus Oryza; species Oryza brachyantha. The sequence continues at coordinate 10,148,266 of NC_023166.2, forward strand.
AGAGCTTTATCCTCTGATATTTCGCTCCTAAGGGCTTTGGCAGCTTTGATGGCTGCAGACATGGAGTTATTGGTTGTAGATGGCACTGTCATTGTTCGAATTGCTGCTGAGAGCTCTCGGAGGGCCTGAGCAGAGTGTGAGCTCATCTCACCGCATGCTGTTCGGACTTTCAGGGACAGCTCAGGATTTGCTTCAGGATACTGTGATCAGGTCAAGGTAAGAACTACTGGTCAATAAATAGGGTTAAGAGTGTCTAGATCTCGAAATTGTGTTGGTTTTCGTAACCACCTGAGATTTTGTCAGTGTGATGACATATGAAGCCATAGCCTCCATAGAGGAAGCGCACTGGCGAGAAAGAGCTCCGATCTTCTGGTATTGGCTCCAAGGGTGTCTGAAGCTGAATTTGCCATGACCAGGCTCCCATTTGGCAAAGTTACACTGCAGGTTTGGGAATAATGTCACATTGCATCGTTGTTACGACCTTCTTGGATGAATGTGTATGTTGAAATTTTTGCTATATACCCGAAAAGTAAGCTTACCAGAGAGTCTTCAGTGGCCTTTGAATTAAGTATGCTCTTGTACGCCTGGAGAAAGGTTTTGCCCTCCAAATTCTCAGCGGAAGCGTTTTCTCCAAAGCATTCAATTTCCATTCCTGCATTCATGTATGAAATTGAGGCCCCACTCTGGAACTATAAACTGCTTTGTTCTACGTGAGCAACTTGCACATGATGATTCTACTTGGGGGACCCACATCAAGTTGTTTTGTGCGCAAGTAGGACAAAGTTACACAAAGTACAAATTAGCACAAGTGATGCCAGAATGACATGGAAGGCTGGATTCTTTTTGTGACGGAATATGGTACCATGTTCATGTTGGAACGCACTGCATGCATGGCAGCCACAAAAGGCCTTTTCAGGCTTCGCAGGAGAGTCCGTGTGTATACATACCTTCGAGGAACTGCGCCAGCTTGTCGAGGTTGCCGGCGGTGAGCTTGTGGAGGTCCTCGCCGGCCCAGACGGGCATGACGAAGATGGTGGTGCAGAGGCAGGTGGCGACGCCGACGACGATGGTGGAGAACCGCTGGTGCGCGAGCTGGATGAGCTCCTCCACCCGGTAGCTCGACACGGCCACCAGGCTGAAGGTCAGGATGAAGATGGTCACCCCGTAGTCGTACCTCGCCTTGATCTCCGGGATGAACCGCGAGAACGTCGCCGCCGACGCTGCAGTACGCACCAGTTGCCATGAACCAACCAAACACATATACGTACCACGTACTGCTTATCTCCTAATCTCACTCAAAAAGTAATTAAGTGCATGACAGCACGCATGCCTAGCTACCTATACTGGTATGAACATGACCAAGCAGTGATTGAATGAACATGCATTCGTACAGCGTACGTATAGTATACCTAGTAAGAAGACGAAGATGGCGAGTAGTATCGGTTCTCCCTGTGCGCCGCAGCGGTTGGCCACCTGATGAGCCCCGACGGCGATGAACCCCGCCACCAGCGTCGCGAAGGCCCTGTTCAGCCCTTTACTCAGCGTGCCACCTGCCAAGTATTCGTCCAAATTTAATTAAGCGATCGAACACGTCACTGATATATATATGCACTAGCAGCTAGATAGCGTAGGTCGATCGAGCGTAGCAGTCACTGACTAGGATATACTATAGTCTATAGCGTACGTGTGTATATATCGTCGCCTAGCTACGACGATACGTACGCGCGCGTGTACGTACGTACGTACATACATACATACGCATCGTCATCCTCGGCGACGACGACTTTTCATGCACTCACCGACGGTGTACTCCATGACGACGACGACGGTGAGCACGGCCCACAGCGTGGACACCCCGAAGCCCTTGAAGAGCGGCGTCACGTAGTAGAGCACGGACACCAGCGTGAGCGCCAGCCCGACCTTGAGCGAGTGCACCACCCTCCTCGGGTCGTCGGCGGCGATGCCCGCCACCTTCCTCGCGAACCCGGCCACCCATCGCCCGACCATCTCAAGCAGCGCTCGCAGCCGCGCCCAGCAACCAGCCAGCCACCCCCCACCGCCGACGACCACTCCGGCGTTCGTCTGGTGCTCCGTCGCTGCCGCCGCCGCCTCCACGGCAGCAGAATGCATGATGGCCATGAAAATGATAAGTTGTGGAGCTAGCCTAGCCTAGTAGTGTGTGAGGTTAATTTGGGTGAGGGATAGATTGCGAGAGAAGCACGGTAGAAGATGGCTGGTGCACGGGATGCCTTATATAGACGCGTGCCCGGGCAAAGAACGCGCGGGCCAGCTGCATGCATGAGCTCTCGATCGGCGCTTTTCGCAGACAGGATCGACCACTTTTTTTTGGAGAATATGACTTGGGATACCGTTTGTTGTTGACGCATGTTTTCTTTTTAAGAACCGGGAAACAATTCTATAAACTCTTAAAACAAACATGTAAATTCAAATATAAGTTATATAATATACCAAATATAACCGTAAATATATATGCCTATAGTTTAATTTCTTGTTTTGTTAATAGAAACTAAATTTAAATTTAAATTTGTATGTCTGTAAAGTGATATATATATATATCATATTAATCTATCCTTTATAAAATATTATAATAATATATTTATCTTACACGTAAGTAAATGAGTAGACGGGTGTTTAGAATCCACTTCCAAATAACCGAAATATTGTGATGTGTTGTTGTGTCTCGTTTCGACTCGTCTTCGTTAACGTTAGTTGCTCTCGTTGTTGTTGCTAGTCGTCGTTGATAGCTGATACAGTGATACTAGGTTTTTGCCAGCTCACAGGTCACTGGTCCGACTGTCCGAGGAAATGTGGAGTGTTGGCTGAGTGGTTAATTTTGAGGAGGTATCGAGTATCGAAAGATATATACTTTATGTATCTGGAGGTACTTTCACGTTTTATATATGTCACACAATACACATTAATTATGAGGCAAATTACTCATTTTTATAGTTTGTTGGCTTATTAAATTTCGGCCATATAGTCTCACAAGATTATTTAATATTTCATCTAGCTGTTTCCATAATATTTATCGTTGTAATTTGGACAAGACTGGTGTTTAACTTCTAGCTAGAACTTTTGAGTACCAATAACTTTTAAATTAAAATATTTGCTTTAGAGACATAAAGACCATGATATAGATTAATATTGAAAATACTTTATAAAATCATATATTTATTGATATTACTATATATATTATACAAATAATGGTTTACATTGTTTTCTTGAAAATATTTTCGTTGTCCAAAACAATAAGCATTTCTAAACTGAAGGCAACAGTTCAGCACTAGCTCGCAACACATCACTTGTTGCCTGTTGGGTGCCTTTATTACTTGTATATTCACTTGAAAATATTGTTGGCTGAGACAGAATGCAACTTGTCCTTGCCTTACAAATGTATGGGTGTGGGTTTAACTAGCAAAATAAATTAAGCAAGCTACATCTTTCCACTCTGACTTTTTTGAATGAACCGACCAAGTGGAGACGTACTGAAGCATTTTCACAAAAAAGAAGCCCTTTTATTTGGCATTTGTGATAATTAAAGCAACTCATGCATCATTTGAAAACGGAAAAAAGGGATCGAGACCTGGTGTGTGATCCATTTCATTGTCTCTTAGTCTCTCTCTACGTACCATCACTAGCTATCAAGATGTGGCCTGACTTATCAATAAAATTTTCTGAAATTTAGGTACTCCTCAACCATAGCTTATCACATTGAATTCCATAAAAGCTCGATCTAGCCCAAGCACACACTTCTATTTTCTGACAGCACTTAATATATGAACCTTTGTTCAATGCATGTGGACAAATTAATCGCTGGCATCTTGTCATCGCTAGTCAAACTCTTTTTCTCCACCGTTGAGAGAGCTGACCACTATAATCACACACCACTACTGTTTAATTACTTCTGTGCTACGTAATTTCCCTAGTCTTCACAGAACTCGCATGAATTCTGTGAGCAAACAGTGGCAGTCGTAGTCCCAGGTGATCCACAGTATTTTGCAGGCGTGCTTTGGTTCAGAGTTCAGACTCACTGTCTGTCTGCCTGCCTGTCTACGTATGTACACAGCTCATACAGCAACAACACATACTTGACTACTGCAAATATACACAATACCGGGCCGTATTTCCTCTTCTTGTTTGGATGGTTTAGCCAAAGCGAGCGTTTCTTCATTTCGTGCAATCTTCTAGGTGCTAAGTACAGCTACTAGCTGGAATCAAATTCACTGCACTACAAGTGAACCAAAGTACAATTATTCAATCTATCCATCCGTCGCCCAAAAAGCTCAGCTTTATTTCAAGAACGAGGTGATATATGCATCAATGCATGCATACGAAATGGCTGACACACAGTTACACAGAGCACAGGGCAGCTGGATCCTGGTGCTGGTCGATTTACAGGCAAGAGAGAGCAACGCTGCGCCGCTTATTTCGCCTTTAACTTCTTCGATCTCGCCCTGTCCAATCCCTCTGTATTATTCGCCTTATCCTGCATAATATATATGCAATCGCGCAAACTCGATATACAGTATCACCAGCCACGAAATCTAGCTCTGTATAGTACGAGAAATGAGTCGGATAACACAGCATATATCGGTATGATCAGAGAACAAAGAAGGGAACATGTGAATAACTGTATCGTCAGTGAAACCAGAACGGCACAGCATGGCATAAACCAAGAATATGTGCTCTGATATGCTTGCTAGCCTCTGTGGATCCCAGAAATCCCACTAGTGGCCTATATCTAAAGGAAAATCATTACCACATTTTCTATTGCCCATTTAGCCCATTTTCTTTCTCATTCCGTCGTAAAATTTCCGCGAAAGCGAAAGACAGATAACTCTGAAATGTAAAGCATCGTTTCTGCCTGGCATGTGCCATTGCAAAAATGTATGGAGCTAGCTAGCAAGTAGCAGCAGCAGCAGAAGCTAGGGTAGTGACCCTCGATCATAGTCATAGCCGCAATATATATGTGATAGACAATCTATAATGGGATTATATGGAAGGTGCTGCGAAGCTGAAGAAAAAAAATGTGCTTAGTGGAATTGCCTTTGTTGTCAAGAGGAAAAGGGGCCTTTTGGACACCGATCGGTAGTGGTGTTCTCCAACTTAAGCTTGGCATCATTTTGATGATCACGCAGTAATGGTCTGTATGACTTCGCTTTGCACTTTAATCTGCACTCGCCCTGTCGACCACCGTACATCTCTGTCCTGTGAAGTTGGTCGTACTACGTACTTCTAGGTCGACCATCTATTTCTTCGGCGGCAGAATTCAGCTGTGCACTATCTCAGCTCGCTGACCTCTTCGATCTCTTGCTCATGCTTGTCTCTTTCTGCCTGTTGCTTCATCTGCTTATCAGGGAGAAAAATGCTTAACTCTGCTAATTTAGGGTTTGAGCTGTGCATTGTCGTGTAGGACGATAAGAAAGAAAGAGACTGAAAATTAAAGAAATGTCTTGCTCGGTTAATTGTGAGTTCTGACGGCCGCATTCGACGTTTGTTAGGTCAGGATGCGGTCAGTACAATACTATGGCATCATGAAATGTCCTTTGGAAAAAAAGGAAAATGACGATCTAGGGGAATCTAGGAACTAGATGCCACGATCATTCTCCTCCCCTGATTTTCTTCTCCGGGCGAAAAATTAAAGTCCAAATCGCCGTCGAATTTTGCGTATGTGTTTCACACCAAGAATCGCAGCAGCTTTAATTAATTTGCTGTTCTAGCTCTTCTTGCAACCGAACGACATATTTATACGTGAAAAATAATTTGTAAAAAATTATATATGTAATAAGACTAGAAAATAAATTTTAGTAAAAAAAACTTCAAAATCAACTTTAAATTTAAGATTTAAAATTTTAAATTTTGATTTATAAGTATAAATAGAATCGAAGAGATGGAAGCGCTAGCTAGCGAGCGTGCACGTAGCGATCGATCAGAACCGTGAGTGGTACGGAAAACCTACAACTTGACCGGAAAAGGAACTCAAAGGTTTCCGACAAAAACACGTCGCCGGTGGTACGGTGGGGCACTCGACCATGGATGAACTCTCCACTTAAATCTTTCTCTCGTCGCCACCACCAGAAGCCGGAGATCGATCGATCGATCGAGCTGGATCCATGACAGGGTATTCGAATTCAATTCTTATCTCCCTCAAAAATTCAGCCACATTTCACCTTCCAATCCTGATTCAGAGCTTTAATTGTTGGATCAATGCTACATATGTACATACGAGCATATATCGTCCTGTACTCAATTCCTTGCAGGATCGAGCTGCTAAACCGTAGTGCTGAGCTAGTAATTAGAAGTCTAACGATACTGTCTCTGCAGCCACAGGCGTCACATCGATCGATCTTGGCACTTGGGTGTACGTCTCTGAATCCAAGCATGCAGCGCAGTGCGTGGTTGCGGCAGACTTTGGCCAAGTAGCTAGCAAGTGACCGACCGAGATCGACGTCGACCAGAAACTTATTACTGAGCTCGTTGGGAATAAAGGCGGCCAGCACGGTTTCGATCGATCGATCGAGGCAGTGCTAGCTGAGCAAAGCCAGCCATCAAAACCGGCACTGCAGGTCTCTGGAGATTCGAGAATCGAGATCAGGTTCGTGCGTGTATGTACAAAAGGTGATCGAAGGGACACGAGCAGCCTCGGCTTTTCAGTCTTATATTTATAAATTTAAATTTAAAATTTTAACTTTAAATTTAGAGTTGATTTTAGGTTTTTTTTATTGTACTATCTCTGTTTCATATTGTAAGATTTTCTAGACTTGTCTAAATTCATCGATTGACGAACATATATAATTTATATATATGTCTAGATTTATTAGCATCCATATAAATCTAGGTCTTATATTGTAAAATTGAGGGAATAGTAATTTTCAGGCTTAGCTTCTGGATCGCTAAGAATACATATATAAAAAATTTAAGTAATTTTACAGTTCTGGAGTAGGTACCGAGAGGTACCAAAATTTAGTGTAAAATTTGGTACCTCATAACTACCTAGGTACCAGGTACCAAAATTTTACACCGAAATTTTAGTACCTCATGGTACCTTCTCAAGGACCATAAAATTGCTCAAAAAATTTTATTCACAAAGTATTTTCCGTTCTTAGCGTAATTAAAAAAAATTCAAACAATCATTCCAAGAGAAGAGGAGATGATATGATCAAACGTGTCAGGACGCAAAGAGAACCGTATCTGCATGCATGAGTAGTACCGTACCGATGTGCATGGGCAACTCCCGGTTTGAAGATCTAATTGCATTGCCCTATCCACTCGTTCGGCTGAGGCGATCGAATGGGGTCACAGAAATGGGGTCTGATTAAGTGAACCAACCGATATGGACGGATTGCTGGGCTGGGTACGTTGTACGGACTTCCCTGCGCATTCTGCCGCTGCCCCTCAGATATCATGCTATTCGTTCACTCCAAAAATATAGCACCTAATATTAAGTTATATAATAATTAATACTATAAATATGAATATGCCATGGTTCTATGTTGCGTCTAATTAATTAGTTTCAGAATGTTATATTTTGGAACGGAGCCCGAGCGTATATTCCTGTATGTGTCACGGTGACGTGTCACGTGAGGTGCACGTCATGGCTGGCGCTGACTCCGGAGGACTACTAGCTTACATGCATTTATCTACGATCTTCCCGATGGAGGCTCTGCCGCTGGAATGGATGCATCATCTATCGATCGATCGGTGGCCGGCATCCGTGGTCCAAGGTGTCGGCCAGCGTACGTGTTTAGTTCGTAGACGGTACCAGCTTGTACGAGTTAAAAAGGGTCGACTAGCATCATGAGGAAGTGCTGGGTCTAGCACGCGGTGTGTTGCGCACCAACATGAACCGTCCCATCGGGTTCATCGGCACAGCTAGTCGCTGCATGCATCGGAGTAGTGATACAGTCAAATTACCCGCACGGCTGTTTGGGGATGAGCACTCTTGACGATTATGTGGACTAATAAATAAAATTTCAAATGTAACTGCATTGGGTGATTGATCGGTTAAAAAACTAAACAGCATATTTACAAATTAAAAATAATTTATGAATAATTTTCTTATTTACGTGTTTTTAGAAATCTAAAAGCTATGACTGAAAAGTAAACTAAAATAAAAAACATTAAAATCAACATGAATGTAGAAGCGAAACGACAAGGGTGATAGTGCGTAGTTATAGACTTGTAGACTTATAGTGCAAGTAATTTCTATTATAAAATACCAGTTACTACTCTGTCAAAAAAAAACATTCCTGGGTTGTGTAGTTCGAGCGTTTGACCATCCGTCTTATTTGAAAAATTTATTAAAAAGCTAAAAAAAATTAGTCGTACCTAGAGTACTATTCATGCTTTATCATGTAGTAACAATAAAAATATTAATCATAAAAAATTTTCAAATAAGACTAAAAGTTAAAAATTCTATCTAAAAACATAACATAAAAATTCGTTTGTACGTGACAACCCAACCGATGTATATAAGGTCTTTTTCGTCCAACCAAACCTCCCATGTGATAGCTTGGAATGGACTCTCAGGAGGGCGTGACTGGGCGTCGGGTATGGCCACTGGAGGAGCTTCCGATGCGCTAGCCTCGCCTCGACGTCGTCACTCCCCCTTAATTCGGTCCGTCCTTGCCAGTTGCCAATGCATTTGCTCTTAGCTGCCTGCGTGCCTGCGTGGGATCCGCGTCGTGCGTGCCCTGTACGTTGACCCTTGCTACGGCTGTACCCCAACTATACACCAACCCTGTTCGCAGCCGGTTGGTCGATCACTCGCTCGCTGCCTGCAAATGCAAGCGTGCGTGCGCATGCGCGACAGCCGGAGCAGGAGAGCCGTCCATTCCATATATATGGACGACCAACGGAGAAGTATGGCTGGAACCGGCAAAGCCGCCGCGGCTGATGCTCGACGCCGGAAATAACGACGGCGGGACCGGCGCCATCCGAACGAAAACCGGCAAGCCGCCATGCAACAGAAGCAAAGGGGTCGACTTGTACTCTTGTTTTTCCTGTCTTTTCTGTTTTAGAACCGAGTGGAATAGCTAGGAATTCAAATAATGCTGGAGTATTCTGGAACATACCAGAAGTTCTCCTATCCAACAGGACCGGTCGCCGCCGCCGTCGTGTTCTAAGCCAAAGTCACTCTCTCCCAATCTCCTCTGTTTTATACACAGGTGAAGCAGTACATGGGCCGCAGCCCATGGTTACACGGCCCACTCCGGCCCAACATATCGGTTATTGGGTTTAGGCAGTCTCCTCTTCCGGAATTTTTTGAATTTTGAATTTTATTTAATAAATAATTTACCAATTTAATTTTGCATTTCAAAAAATCACAAAACTAACCTCCTGCCGCCCTCTAGGAGGACAGAAAGGTGACGTGGCAAACGGTCACTCGGTCGCAACGAACGCCCCGAAATGTCGGCGCAGCAAATTTTGCCGTGCCGCCCGAAAATTTTTCATTGAAACAAGAATTTTTTGATCGAACCGCGGTTATATACGTATATGTACAACATATATAATTATCTAATCACAATTACTATCATAACTTAGTGGTCATTGCCCCACTCCTCTATCTAGGAGACTAGAGGTCAAATTTTGGTACCAGGATATTTTATTTGATTTTTTCTCGGGCTGGCAAAAATAGGAAGAAAATATACTCTTGTGAGGATTTAACCTTGGGTCTCTTAAATAGAAGAGCTGGCAAAAATAATATACTCTTGTGAGGATTTAACCTTGGGTCTCCTAAATAGAAGAGAGAGACAGTAGCCAAAGAACTATTTATGATCTAACAATTACATACGTTATACATATGCGTATCTAACCGCGGTTCAATCGAAAAATTACCGGGTGACACGATAAATTTTACATTTAGGTCAGGGCGGCAAGGACCTAAATGCAAAATTTGCCGTGCCGCCGTTTCTGGCCGTTCGTCGTGGCCGAGTGGCCGTTTGCCACGTCACCTTTCTGCCCTCTCAGAGGACGGCAGGAGGTTAATTTTGTGATTTTTTAAATATAAAATTAAATTTGTAAATTATTTAATAAATAAAATTCAAAATTCAAAAAATTCTCCTCTTCCGCGGCTCCTTCTCCTGTAGCTCATCCGGCAATTCCCGCGGCTGCTGGTCCACTTCTTCAGTGAGCACGTCTGGGATCCTGACACTTTCCTTGTAATTCACAGCAAATTTAATTGAAAGCTATTAACTAGTATAAAATGTATAATAGCTAAAATATATCAGCTATAATATCGGCTCCAGTATTATTCTCTTAACTCTTTCCCTCGCTGATGTATTTAAAATATTCATCTTAGAGCATGAGCTAGATATAGCATAATATCCAACCCGTCTTATTTTTTTTACTCATATCTTTTTGCTTTTGTTTATTCTTATAAACTAAAATTTGATTTTTCAATCATAAATCTCGAGTTGATTTAGGAGTTTTCTCATCGTAGTTTATTTTTCAGAATTAACTTTTAGATCACTAAGAACGCGTATATAAAAAATTTATTCATAAATTATTTTTTATTTGCAAATATGTTGTTTGGTTTTTTCTAAAAAATTCCAAACAACGACTGTGATAGTATGAGACAACCGAGAAAGTAAATCTAAAGAGATCAAACATAAATTCTAAATATAATCCTTTCGTGTGAGCCTCATTGATGTAGTACTGTCGGTCATAACTTCCACTTATAGCTGAACATGAATTGAGTGAGATTAGTTCGGCCAACGGAGGAATGGAGATAGGGATGCAGCGTGAGACTGGAACAATAAATTAGCTACCTTAGTTCATGGATTCTCGCTTTACCAGTGGAACATATTTGTAGATAAGTAATAATATCTTGTTCTTAAATACAAGAGATTCTAAGAATGAATCTAAATAAGTACTTACAGTACATAAACTCTACGGAATGGCGTCCCGTCCGAACGGAGTCGATTAATGAGCCTTCTTCTTCTCCTCCTCCTGAGCTTCCTTCCCGGCGCTGGTGCCCCGTGCTTATTCGCCACCTGCGTTGCCTCCTCTACTCCCATGCCTCCACTCTCCTCTGCTTCACACTGCTCCCCTCTACACCGTGCTGTCTAGCTTCGCCGCTGCCGCCCATCTCCGTCCACCATGCTTCCCTCCGCTGGCTTCGCTCCGCGCTCCGCTGCGTCCTCCATGTTATGTCGTCCCACGTCAACTGCTATCGTATGCTCAATAACTTATCATGTCCGGAAGGGATCCCATACTCTAGTCAGCATGTCTATACTATCATTGATTGGTGATTACATGTGTGTATCGAATGTATAAAACCTTCTGATCCTAATTCATGAATAGAGGAAAACTAAGAGGGTATGGAGTAGAAATCAAAATATTTAGGGGTAACAGAGTATACTGCACAGCTGGATTCTATATAATGTACGCCAGCCGAGATAGGAGTACGTTATGTCGTGGAAATACAATAGACCTGTCCGTTTTAGGCTGGGCCGAGCACCAAACCAAAAACCTCCTGGGCCGCCGTGGCACGCCGCGCACGCGATCGAGCAGCTCGCCCACACCGCACGGTCGCGGGCCCGTGCGCACGTCGAGCGGCGCGGAGTACGAGCAACACCAGGTTACGGCCTGCAGCTCCAACGCCGCGGCAGCCGGCGAGGGGTGAGTCTAATCTGCGATCGCGTGCGGCCGCGCTCCACTCGCGAACGTTTTTTCGGCTTCCGGGGGACAAACCAGCCCACGTGAAACCCCCCCCCCTCTCTCTCTCTCTCTCTCTCTCTCTTCTCTCTCTCTATATATATATATATATACACTTTTTTGTCGTATAAACTTTACGCATATAAAATTTATACATTTATACATATAAATTTTATACATAGAAACTCTCTATATATAAATCTTTATTCATATAAATTTATATAGGTAAACTTTATACATATAAAGTTAAGTCCCTACCTGTAAAGTTTATATATATATATATATATATATATATATATATACACACACACACACGTATAAACTTGGACATGTAAACTTGAGATATATAAACTTTATATAATATATACACCCACAAACTCTCTACATAAAATCTACATAGATACAAAAACATTATATATACATGATATATACTTATTATAGAAAAATATTTATATATAAATTTATACCTGTAAACTTTATACCCATCAAGTTAAAACCTATTTGTAAAGTAAAAAAGAGAAAAAAAAAGTATTGCATGTAGCCAAAATAGACCGTGGGCCGGCCAGTGCCACGCGGGCGTGCGACCGCGTGCACATTAGTCTTTTCGGCCGGCGAGGCCTAAGCAGACATGAGTATAGTCGGCCCAATTTAAATTTAGACTGTTACGGTAGACATTGTCTCGATTAATCAATCCATTGCTAAACTACACCGACACACGACACAATGTCTCAGGTCAATTCTAAGCCTATAAATTTAAATAAAAATATATCTGGATACCATTGTTTTGAAACGGGCGTAGTATCGTGCAATCAGACCTTTTCTATAGCTAAGGTTTTTCTTAAATTAAAATTTCTGTCACTATGATTTGGTTTCTGCCATTTAATTAATTCTGGAAAGCATATGGCGTGCTCGTCGGCAAAATAGGGTATAAACCGCGGAACAAGCACGTTTTTCTCCGGTCTAATTAGAGCTGAGGCGAAGCTTTAAACCAAAGACCGGCATTGGGCCCTAAAAAAAAAAGAACTGTCCAGATTGCCAACTTGTCGGCTCCGAAAGTCGGTAAAGCATGCAAAATCGTCATCGACCTAAAAAACCGCGATCCGCCGGCCGACAATCTAGCACAAGAATTTTATATCAAACCGTTGAACAATCAACTAGATCGAGCCTCAATCAATGAGAATTATATATGGGTCCTACCTGCATATTTATAACCACTTGTCGTACATATACTTTCAGAATAATTGAGTCAAACATTTTAAATTTTAGTTATTAATAAAAAATAAATTCAAAATGATAACTTATATAATAAAAACTTAAAAGTTGATCACGTATCATGTCTGTAACTCTTCTAATTTGAAGTACATTATTTTTATAAATAGTATTGGATAAAATAACATCTCGAAGTATATTTTAAATCCAACAATAATTATATTTTAAAATCAAGAGAAAGTACTGGTATTTATCTAAAATGGTACAGTGTCCATTTCTAACTAATTGGCTCCAACACGGCAGCACCTGCCTTGGATACTTTCAACCTCATTTTTCTGTATCTGATTATGCATATAAACCAAAATTTAAATTTTTAACACTAAATTTAGAATTATTTTAAGATTTTATCGTAGTTTATTTTCTAAACTTTGATTCTGGATCACTAGTAATACACGTAAATTTTTTTATTCAAATTTATTTTTTATTTATAAATATATCATTTCGTTTTTCTTAAAAAGGGCCGACTAGATAAGATCCTAGCTGGAGCACGTATACCTACTTGCCTTGGATCCAGCTCGTATACTGTTACCTTAGATACGATCCTAGCTGGAGCTCCCAGTCTACGGGCCAACCAATCTGAACGGCTGGACCTACCGATTCACACATGCATGCATGGGCCTGATCGATCACCAGCGGCGCACACATGTGACATCTTCATATATCTAAACCAATCAACCTGCTCCCGTGCTATTTTATGCGCCAATTTTCATATGACTCCAGATTGGACCATGTGAATTGCAATATATATAAATGCATGTAAGCGCTCAATTCTTCTCTGCCTGTATACCCCAATTAAACCATGGGAGAGATATGTTGGATTAATTAGGTTATATATTCATATGAACCTCACCACAAATTTGAAAACTTGAACCTTGAAGAAATTTAAAATGATCACACTTTGACAATTTCTCCTATCAGTTCCTATAAATTATTGCTCCTACTATCTAGATGGTTTTTGTCAGGACTATCTAAATGATGTAAGTCTTGGAACTACCTATGCATCTAATGCTACCTACGTACATACACATATTATTATTTTAAGAGAAATTTTATGATACTATCTAAATTTTAGCGTTAAATTTTACAGTCCGTTGAGAAACCATGCCTAATGTTTCTATCTTCCATCCACACCACTCCCCCTCCACCCACCACTAATCCAACCCTACCACTATATATAATATAAGGGACTTCTGTTTGTCCAGGTTCAAAGAAAATGTCAAGAAGATCAATTTCTGGTCATGAATCTTCATGAACATCCAAATTAACTTTTAGAAAACTGATTGTATTGATGAGAGAAACAAGTAGCTTAGTTCAATGATGGAAAGCAAATGCTTGATTTATTGAGCACACAATGTTGAAAAAGACCATGTTATCCATATAGTGGAATCCTTGCATGAATCCTTTTTGATGGCCTCAATTAATTCTCTTTGCAAAATTTTCACCCAAATGTTGTTTTTCAAATTGTACACTTGATTTTCAAGCTTATGGAGATTTTATATCCTCTCCAATTAATCTTCAGAGAGCTAGCTACTTTATATAAACATCAAACATTTCCGGCCTGTTGTAACAATTAATACAATCTTTCCATCAAAAATCGTATGAAGACCTAAAGTAAAAAAAAAAGGTTAATTAAACCTTTAACTCATCTGTTTTCAGATCATGAAGAAGACAAGAAGAGAAATGTCCATCTCTGATTCATCCTTGGTTGCATCTTGCATGCGATGATATCAACGAGGGTAGGATGCATTCAGATGCGACGCCAAGCACGGCGAGTCCCTCCACACCCTGGCGTGCATCTTGAGCATCTCCCTCGCCCTCGCCCTCGTCCGGTCGCCGGAGGCGCCGACCTGCAGCAGGAAGAGCAGTCTCGCCACCACCCCGACGGCCAGCATCTCCTGGAGCACCGCCGGCGTGGCGGAGTGCCTCGCCACGGCGTGCAGCGCGCGGACGGCGCTCTCGGTCCCCGCGGCGGACAGCCGTGTCGCCGCGCAGGACAGCACGGCCAGCCCCGCCGGGTGCGCCACCAGCTCCAGACGACCCTCCGCGCAGCCGCAGAGATGGTCGACCGCCACGATGGCGAGCTCGCACGCGCGCCGGTCGCCGCCGCCGTTGCAGCCGCCGCAGCCCTCGTCGAGGAGGAGACGCACCAGCGCGGACACGGCGCCGGCCTCGACCGCCTTGACGCGGTTCCGGCCCCACGGGCAGAGCCGGCAGAGCACGGTGAGCGCCACCTTGACCGCCTTCGCCGACAACCTGTCCGCGATCACCCTCACCACGCCGTCGACCAGCTCGGCGCTTGCCGATGTCAGCCGCGCGGGAGGCATCGCCGAGACCGCCGATCTCAGGAGATGGATTCCTTGCATCCGCGAGAGGTAGCTCGGCCGCCGCAGGACGCACGCCAAGGTGTCCAAGAAATCGTCGCCGCCGCTGCCTTCTAAGACCCTCTTGAGGCTCTCCTCGGTGAGCTTAAGCGAATGCAGGATGATCAGAGCCGCCTCCTCCGGCGAGCTCTCGTTCGGAGAATCCTGCACGCCGCATACCTCGTCCTGGGAAATCTTGAACGTCGTTTCGACGCAGACGTGCTCCTTGACGACGGACACGAGGAACTCCACGGCGCCGGGGGCGCCCTGGACGCACCGCCGGTTGCGGTCGCTCTCGGCGACGATGTCCGCGAGCTCCCCCAGCGAAGCCATCAGCTCCTGCTGGCCCCTCCGGAGCGGCCCGGCGGCTTCCACGATGGCCGTGACGCGGGCGGCGTCGACGGGAGGGCGAGGGGTGGGGAACCTCTCGACGGCGTGCACGGCGCACCAGCCCTGTATGAGCCGGCGGAGCGTGTGGTTCGGCGTGGGCTCCCGGTCCGCCGGCGCCAGCCGCTGCTTCGTCACGGGGCACTCGCCGTGGCCGTCGGTGAACACCCACCGCTCGATGCTCTCCCTGTCGTACGTGATCCCCGTCGACAGCGTCACCGGGTCCCGCATGATCTCCAGCGAGATCGGGCACACGAAGTACGACGGCACCTCCACCGCCGGCGACTCCTCCCCCATCGATCCTCGATCCTTCCTACCACTCAACTCACCAATATATATATGTACAAATTAAGCCGTCGAAGTACGTAGCCACCACCGGTCGAAACAGGAAAGCTTGAGCTAGCTGCTTATATAGTGGCAGATTAGCTAGAGACGAAAGTCCACGGCCCAACCTAGTCTTCGTTGGCGGAGTTCTTTATGCGACTGTATCAACTAGGCGTAGCCACGGAGCGATCGATCGGTTCGGAAGGTGAGCGAGGTGATCAGCCAATCGACGACGAAGTGACGAATTGGTTGGTGTGGGAAGGGAGGGAGCTGGCTGCGAGCGGGCGCGGCGCGGTGGAATTATAATAAGGGAGGAGGCGGTCGACCGATCGGCTATTCGGGTCGGCGGGAGAGCCGACCAGCGCGGGCGCGGCCACTGACCACGGAACGTTCTGCAGCTTTGACCTCGCCGGGGTTTCAACTGTTACTGTGCCGTTCGTTCCTCGCGTCGACTCTTCTCTACTTCTCGCGTCGTCCGTCTTCTCCGCTCTCATCTGTTTGGCTTTGAAAACTTCGCGGGTTTTAAGCTCGGAGAGTGTAGAATTTTCAAGCCGCAATTAAATTCCCGTCGTGGCGCCGTGGTTTACTACCCCGAAATCAACGTATTTTACTGTGAGTGCGTACGTACGTCGTCCTTTCGGTCGACCAGCAGCCAGCGCCCGAACCGCATATATATTTCGAACGAGCTATTTTTAGTGAGGTCGCCGCTGTGG
The DNA here is from genome assembly GCF_000231095.2 of Oryza brachyantha. Taxonomy (NCBI): domain Eukaryota; kingdom Viridiplantae; phylum Streptophyta; class Magnoliopsida; order Poales; family Poaceae; genus Oryza; species Oryza brachyantha. Next base: position 10,164,998 of record NC_023166.2, read on the forward strand.
ATTTGTTATTCATTTGTTGTAACTCTTTTTATTTTTTAGTTTGAAACTAAACTCTCTCCAAACATATACCCATATATGAATCTTTTGGCAATGCTAGCTTGCCTCGTATGGCCAAATAACACCATCATAATATTGTTATTTGGTCGTACTAACAAGACAATCATGATAAAAGAATACCGTTGTGTCAACTTCTAATAGCATATTGGTGTTATTTACCCACGCCAAATGAGTGATGGTGCCAAAAGATTTAGAAAAACAAATCCAAATCTAGTAGAAAAGAAAATATAGTGAAGAAGGCTGGAGCAGTATGAAAAATTGAACCGTGAGAGTGAAACAGCCTCCGGTAGTTTAACAGGTCTAGCTCCACAAAATAAGCATATATAAGGACATCATCACGGAAAGACTGATTATATCCGTCTATAGAATTAATTGAGTTATCACGTACGATAGAAAATAACATGTCAAGTGAGTAAAGACATGTACAATGTATTATGCCCAACTCGGTATTAGAGTGGGCCCAGCGAACAAACTTTACTAGCTCTTAAACGGCACTATAATGTTGCTACGTGAGGAGGAGAAATAAGATAGGGTCCACTAAAAAGAATGATTAGTTTATTTGTTGTATGCAGTAAGAAACACCACACCACCTCACTTGTGTCAGAATCACTGCACATAAATTATATTTTTTTTGCTTGGTGCCAGTAGTAGCACTATAACCAGTGTATGCTACCAAGCAGCAAGGATTTTTTTTATTTCTTACTACCTACTTTTTACAATATTATGGATGACCTAAGAGAAATCCTAATGCAGTACACTAGTCATGATTTATGTATCCTACATGTAATAAAGAAACTAGTACTAGACACCACTCCTATAATGTAAAAACTAATAATTCACGTATGAATTTAATGTTACTCATCTCTTATCAGGTCTTGGGTGCTAGAAATTATTTCTCATGCAAGACATGGTTTTCTTCTTTTTTTTCATTTAATCACTTGCCACATCATCTTTTATCATATATGACAACTTATTTAATCCTATAAACATCATCCTAATCATTGCATTGTGAATGCTTCAAATGAAGAAAGAGAAAGAAACAATGGCTTGCATGAGATATATTTTCTACCCAACATCTAAGATATAATGAGAGATGATTAACATTAAATTTAAATGTGAATCAATAGTGTTTCTAGTACTATTTTTTCGACACGGAGGATATAAAAATTATGACTAGTGTCTTGCACAAGGATTGCTCTAAGAGTTAGATCTCTATCACACTGGCATGTAGTAGAACTTATTATTTACTTATAGTTTTCTTCCATTAACAATAATTAAGTTGGCAAGCATGATCGTGTGGTTGATGCTTGTAACAATGGTTTAGTTTGTTGACTTGGCATGGTTATATTGTCGGTGGAGATGTTCTCATCATGCACGCTATGTAGTAAGTGGTTGTAACTTCTGAGTAAGTAAAGACCGGTGTTTTCTCATTATCTAAAAATATAAGATTAGTTTTCGTACCTCCAATCATAATAAGAGATATATATTAAGTATAAGGAAGTGTATACCTCTCGAGGATGTATCTCAGTATGTTCTTCGCTTTTTATTAGTTTATTTTTTTTATTAAACTCATTATGACACATAAATTATACTCCCTCTATTTTAAAAGAAACGATTACTATCTCGGTTTTCTTATATAAGACTTTATAGTTTTTGCTAGATTTATGTGGATGTTAAGGAATCTAACCTATATACAAATAATATATATTGATCTATAGATGAACCTATACATATCCAAAACGTCTTACAGTATGAAATAGGGGAGTACTTTAGAAGATGAGGATAAATTATGAGAAAAGAAGAAAAATGCATACCCCTAATTAATGAAAGATGTATATGTTTATGAGCTGAGAGTGGTTGAGGGTACAATGGAAGAAATTTAAAGAAGATGTGGTATTGCTGTCTCCATCCAAAATAACTTTATTTTAGTCTATCTTCTTTTTCCATAAATTCTTCATTTTTGAAGAATTAGTATATTGAAGTTTGTTAATGCAGGAGACAAATTTATTAGGATTTAAATAGGTAGGAAACAATTGCATTGGAATTAAATAAAATGATATCTTTATATTTGAAGCATTGCACAGGTACATGTGAGGAAAACTAATAATGGAGCCTTCTTTGGACGGAAGGAGTAGATAAGAGAAATAGTACTACAAAATAATAATAAATTTGGTATAAATTTGAATCCAAAGTGGAACTTATGGTAGGACGGGGATGAAAATTAAAAGCCTCGTATTTTCGGTTCTGCTTATACTTATAATCCAAACATTTAAATTTTCAACCTTTAATTTGGAATAGATTTTGGATTTTTTTATCGAAGTATATTTTCTAGTCTTGGTTTGAGATCACTAATAATATGTATAAATTTTATCTGGCTGACGCAATTAAATAAAAATTATAACATACTTTCATTTTGAACCATATACACAGCTCTTCCACACATGAAGAGTGGCAATTAAAGTATAGGTCAACTACTCATTATTCTCAACTTAACTCAAATAATTATTGCAGCTGCAGTTAGGAAATGCAAAGTATGGAGTCACATCATTTTCTACACGGCCCACATGTGTGGCCACGATACGCCTTTGACCCGTCTCAGGCGTCGCACGTCTCAACGCACGCGAGCATTTCCTAGTTGACTACTAACGTTGTGTAGTGCTGGTATAAATTAATAACGACTTGCAAACCATGTTGTCATCTCGTCCTCTATTCTGCATTTACCATGTGTTGCTCGATCCATGCCTCCAATCGACTAGTTGTTCCATTCTAAAATTTCTAAATCTTTTAATTCTGACGGTACCATAGTATATACATGCATGTAACCTAACCTCTGGCGCCTAGTCACGAACTCACGATTAATTATCGTAATTGTGCCCGTCGCATGACTGCAGCGTCAAACAGTCTATGCTTAATTAACAAACTCGCGTTCATCACCAAAAATTTATTGAGAAAAAAAAGGTAAGAAAAAACTCATTACTCTTGTGCGTTATCCTGAATAAGTGAAGAACCATCATACATACATCATACATGCGGGTGTATGCACTCGTGCGAAATTGAGTATGCAAACTGTTCAACGTGGGGCCGGTGGGGGGTTATTTTTTCGCGTTTTGAGAAAAAAAGCGGAAAGACATATTTGCATAAAAAATAATTTATGAATATACTCTTAGCAATCTAAAAGCTTAGGCTAAAGATAAACTATGATGAAAAAAAATTAAAATCAACCCTAAATTAAAAACTAAAAATTTAAATTTTATCTTATAAGCACAAGTAAAACATCACAGATATCGGTGAGTACCTGCGCACAGCCTAAGACTAGGTAAAGGTCAATTAATAAGGTCGTACATGTTGATTTTTCACCGTATCATAGTATACATATCCACGGTTGCTTTTATCCCACAACAGTAAACCTAAATTTCTTATTAGTACTCGAGTTTGTACCGATACTATTTTCTATATACCCTTAGATTTTGTTTTATTCCATATAGTTGTACGTATGTGTCTGATATTTCATCTCGATCACATACATGCATATTAACTCTATGAATTGACTTTGAGTTCACCTTTTACTTTCCAAAATGACCATAATTGCTATTGTTGGTGATATTAACTTATAAGTTTCCCACAAAATTAGAACATACAAAATTGTTTCTGGGTTATATGGTTTTCCAAAGAGGCAAAACTACAAAAAGTTTCAAAATTTAACCAGTACTAAAAAAACAAAATTGATAATCACACATGAAATTCAACAGAATTGGATTCCGGAATGCAATTTTCTGAGGATTTGGTGATCCCATCGCTTTTTTTTTTGAAATTTATAAAACTTCATTGAAGTTGCTTAAAATATACATTTTTTCGTTTATGTATAATAGTAAACTAATTTACCTTGTGTAATTTTTGCCCCTTTGAAAATTTCATGATCTTTGATGGAAATTCATTTAAAAGTTTAGGTTAAAATTGAAAATGAAATAATTCATCCCCATTGATTTTGTATAAGTGGAATTTTACTCTGTCACACTTATCTTTTTTATATATAATATAAAGAGGGTAGCGCTAGCTTATGACACGAGCGAGGAGCAATATATCATCATTTGAAAAAAAAATGATGGTCAACTCACGATTAAATAACAGAGTGGATGTTGATACGACCAAATTACGGAAGCTCAAGCTTAGTGTGTATACAGTACTATATCTGTACTTAAATATTTGACGTCGTTAACTATTTTATACTTGACTATTGTAAATATATTTTATGCATATATAACTTTACATATTTTTTTAAAAAAATAAATAAGATGAATAATCAAACATGTATAAAAAATTAACGGCGGTGTAATAATTAAGCGTGCGTGCGTGCATGTCGGGTAGGTTTTCAAAAGCCAAAGGCCACGATTTGGTATAAGAAAAAAAGGTTCAATTTTTTCCGCATGAAACAAAAGGCAGTGTAAACGCATGGCACCAGTACTGTGCATTTGAGCACGTGCCACTTGAACCCAACCAGCAGCTATCGACGCCAGTAGGTAAACGGCAAGGCATATGTTTTTGGTTTGTGTGCGCGTCTCTTTCTGCCCCTGGATGCACGCAGGCGAGACAGAACAACTCGAGGTAAAGATATCCGAATATTGACAGTATGACGTGAGTGGCAAACAGAAAGAGTAAAAGTATGACATAGTTTACTCCTCATACGACCTACTCACTCCGTTGTATGGCCGTTTACGATGTAAAACTTCATATCATTGACTAAATGTACATTAAAGTTAATTAGGCTAAATATATTATGAGCAATATAATCAATTAATATATATATATATATATTATATTTGATCGGTTAACTTTAATCAGTTGTCCACGGCGACTAGATGATATATGTGAGAGACAAAAATAATTAAATAAATCTTTCTTTTTATTTTACATAAATATATATGTGGAAGAGAAATTACATAAATAATATGTGCCGTGAAGCGAAGATGTGCACAGTGCCACGCAGCGGTGGAGTGGCACCAGCACGGTGCTGTGCGGTGGGGTCGCGGCAACGGCCCACAACATCTGACAATGCTCGCCAGTGCCGCTTCATCACCACGCGGGTGCTACTCCCACCGCATGGCACCGATTCAGTGTCATGCCCCACTTATCGACACGTGAAGATTTTTAGTTTCTCTTTGAACACATATATATTCGGTAAAATAGGAGGAAAGTATACCCTTTCTTTTTTTATTTAACACGGTTAAATTTAAGATCATATTAAATAATTATTAATTATTTTTTTATGATTTTGTTTATTAAGAATGACATATAATATTGTATATTTAGCCAAAAGTTTTAAATAAGATAAAATAATTAGATATTTGCTCCGGTCCAACAAAAAAGTAGCTTAAGGTACCGGTAACTTGAGGTACCAAATCATTTTTCATGATTGGATCTAGCTAAATAGAATGTGCACTGTTAGATCCAACGATTAAAAATAATTTGATACTACCGGTAACTCGAGATACTTTTTGTTGAACTGAAACAAATCTCGAATAATTAAACATACATAAAAAAAATCAATGACGTTACCTAAAAAGATGGGAGTAAGTGTTTAAAAACCTTTTTCAGACGAGAGATTAGATCCAGGGCAGGCCGGTACGGTAAGAGCTAGCGTGTGCCGGCGGGAGTCAGCAACAGCGGCGTCCTTTAATTTTGCCGGTGATGCATGCGCGGACCGATTGATCGAGACAATAAGGTAGCGTTTAGATTGCAAAAAAAACAGATGCCACGTCACACGTTTAACTAGTGGAAGTGGTTTTTGGATATAAATACAAAAAAATTATAGATTCCGTCAAAAAAACTGCGAGACGAATTTTTGAACCTAATTAATCCGTTATTAGCACATGTTGGTTACTGTAGTACTTATGGCTAATCATGGCCTAATTACGCTCAAAGATTCGTCTCATGATTTCTCCGATAATTGTGTAATTAGTTTTCTATTTTATCTATATTTAATGCTCCATTTATATGTCAAAAGATTAGATATGATGTTTTTTGAAAAAAATTTTGGGAACTAAACATGACCTAAGTCCACGAACACATAGATCTGATTGGGGGCGGATCCAGAAAAAATTAGGAGAGCTAATTATCTTCTTTCTCCTTAAGCCCCTCTACTCTTTATATTTTTTCTATTTCTCTTTCCTTCCTCCCTCTTATTTTCCCTAGGAATCCAGCGGGTAGGAGGGCTTGAGCCCCTATCATCTATGCTGGATCCGCCCCTGGATATGATCGTGTTAATTTAGTATATACCTGACTCATATAATCTGCTGGCCGGCCTGCCGGTATATCTCTCCTCTCTCTCTCGCATGCGTGTCAAAGTTCATTCGGCGTAACGTGCAGGGTTCATCAGGTCCTGCAGGGAGAGATCTCGTGGTGATCATCTCTAACTTAATTTAATTTTATAAAAAATACCAAAATAATTTATGAATAGAATTTGTATATACATGTCACTAGTGACCTAAAAGACAAGGCTAAAAAAATATTATTATGATGAAAAAACATCAAATTCTAATTGAATTTTAAGGCCAAAATTTTAATTTTTTTACCATATCCGTTGCTTTTGTTTATGCTTATATACAAAATTTAAATTTTCAACCTTAAATTGATTTTATGGTTTTTCACCAAAGTTTATTTTTCAGTCTTGATTTTTAGATTATTAAGATTATGTATATAAAAGTTTTGTTCATACATTATTTTTCTTTTATGAATATATATTTAACTTTTTAACTAATCACCTCTTCGGTTTTTAAGCATAATCAGAAATAAAAATGTAAAGATAAGTTCGTTGGTCACTTCGTGCGATCTACCGACGGTCTACTAGCTCCCCTGCAAAGCCATTTTTGACAAGAACAATTTATGCTGCATTTGATTTGATTTTGAAAATGTAGTACAGCAGACTACAGGAGTAGAGGACGGACTGTGTAGACAGACGTACTTGGTGGCCCCACATGGGAGTCGGCTCCATATGGCTTTGACAAAATTAATTGGAACCATTGCGCGTTAATTCTCGCTAGCTTAATTAGCTAGCTTGGTTTTCTGCTTGCTTGGTGTGAGCTGTACGTAGCGTGCATGGCGGCGGTCGATCGATCGATCGCGTGGTGGTCGGCGTGGTCGGTGATGGGAGGTGATCTCGGTTGACTCTAACCGCGCGCATTAATTAATTATTACAAGTAGTACTCCTATTATCGAGTGGGAGCTAGCTATAGCTAGCTTCTCTGTTTAAAAATATAATTATTTTCCATTTTTAAGTTAAACAACCTTTATTTTTTCATATACTATTCATTTCTTCTTAATCTTAATACATGCTAAAAAACTAGATATATTTATATTTAGTGATGGAGTTAGCAAGTACGCCCTCCCTCCATGTGTAAATATATGGTGTTGGTTAGTTTAAAATTAAACTAACCAACGTCAAATAAAAAAAGAGTAAGTATTATGTATGTCTTAATATATATATATATATATGTATATATATATACATTTCTAGCTTCACTCATTTATTCTAAAAAGACTTTATTTTCTGATAGTTATTGTATCCTGGTCGTTAAAGCATATTCTAGTTTTTATCGTTTTTACTGATTTATAGTATTAGATACGTTAAAATTGAAGTCTTTTCGGGTGCTTTAATATTTTTAGCTGTTTTTTTCTTGCGTGTTTAGCCATGTTCCATTCGTCTTTGTACTCGCACCCGATCCACAAAATCAACGTGTATTATTGACGTGCATTTACTGCTACTGCCAATTAATATTCCCTTGCAAGAATGGACTTGATACAGTGGTCAGACAGAGCTGATCTTTTCGTTAGGCAGAAAAAGGAAAAGGTCCACTAGAGCTCTCTAGGCAGATATAGATCATAGATCGAACGGCTATGCCCAAAAGTATATACAATCGGACTGCCCTGCCATATTATATACAAACTAGTTATATCTGTGGTTTTTGGAGTTTTGAATCCCTACACGTTACGGTCGAGCTCGAGACAGCCTGCCAGCTACTAGAGCAGTAGCTAAGCTTGAACAATTCAACAGTATATTACTCTATAGCGATCATTGGCTCGGTACAAGAGATACGGGATCGCTTGTGTCCAGCTCCGAGCAAAGAATTGCAGAAATTTAAGAGCACAGAAACGATTACTACCGGTGAAAGCAATGCTAGCTAACCTTGAATCAGTCCCGGCCGGCCTGCGTGTTGTCGAGCCATTTTGCCCCGTCCAAACGCGGATTCGCGGCCGGCCGCGGCGTGGCCCACGACCCTCCCGCCATTTGTCAGCTAGCCCACCGAAGCGCGCGACGCGACGAGTAGTCGGCCCGGCGAATAAAAAAACCGACTCCCGAACTCGGCCTGGCTGCCTGCAGCCCTGCAGGGCCGGAACAGTTGGGCACTTGGGCCTATTTGGTGACCGCGACGCACAAAGAGGGGGGAAAATCGCCAAAAGTTCGCAGGCTTGGTCCATCTTTCGGCCGCTTTTCCTTCGCTTAGCCGGAAGGAGACCGCGCGAGGAGCCGAGGAGGACCAGGAAAGATGCCTCCGGCCGGCCCTCGCTGAATGATCGGCGCTACCAGCCGCCATTGTGTGACTTGGTATCTCGTCTCAAGGATTTCGACGGATCATTCTTTGAATGTTCAGTTGGAAGTTGTAACGCACATATGGTACGCACACGTGGACGGTCGTGTTTAGTTCTCAAATTTTTTTTCTAAAAACATCACATTAAATTTTTGGAAACCTAAATAAAGCATTAAAGATAGATGAACCAAAAAACTAATTGCACAGTTACAAAAGAAATGTTGAGACGAATCTTTTGAGCCTAATTAGTCCATGATTAGCCATAAGTGCTACAGTAACCAACATGTGCTAATAACGGATTAATTAAGCTCAAAAGATTCGTCTCGTGGTTTCTAGGCTAGCCGTGAAATTCGTTTTTTCATTCGTGTCCGAAAACCCCTTCCGACATTCGATCAAACATTTGGCGTGACACTTCTTCCAAAAATTTTCTCAATCTAAACACCCCCTTAGCCGGTGTCTCCAAGAATCCGGCAGGATATATACACTCCGTTCTTTTACGGGGTGTTTGTTCATGTGTCAGGAAAAATCCTACCCAACCTCTTCGTCTCATCTCTTGTAGACTAGGTGTCCCATCAAACCTTCTCGAGGATAGGGCCATAGTGCTCCGGTATACTATTTACTATATAAACATATTGTTTAAATGTTTTCTTTTGTGGGAAATAGAATGTTTGAATGACTTTATTCTATGGATGAAAATATTGGCACACATATAACCGAAAAAATGAGAAAGATTGGCATTTTAACTTGCAAGATTGGCACATGATGACAAAATAGATATATATTTTCTCCTTGTTGCCGCCAGATGTAAGAGTTGAACAAACGGTCCTCAAGAAAGGTGGCAACTAAGAACTAGTTTCGTGTGACGGTGGTGGGAACGGTGAGGTGAGGGGATGGCTATGGGACGGCGTGTGACATCGGTGGAGAGGTCATGGCTATGTGGATATTGACATATATATCACGAGGACGACACATGGATAACAACATTGGTAAAGACCGCGTGAGCGGTGGCAGAACCAGGGTCGCCATAGCCTACCATCGCTATGGTGGATGTCGTACTCTCCCATTGCAATAATAGGATAGCCTCCAACCGGTTTTGGGCACGATGAGGCGGTATCGAGGTGGGTTTGACGAGCATTTGGGGTGGCGGTGACATCTCACCAAAGCTCTAACGACGACTCCAAGAGGCCTTCAATGCCTACCATTGCCATAGGGGCCGATGCGTTTGTTCTCCCCATCCTCTTCTGCATTGGTTATGGCGGTGATGCAGATTAGGAAACACTTGCACCCAAGGCTGGTGGCTGTAGGGCTGATTTCCATTCTCATACACCGCTAATGCCCATGAGGATGGTCATGGAGAAATCATTGTCATTTTTGGAGGGGCAATGGTGACACTTGTGAATGCGACACATCTTCTTGAAGACGATGTCATGAAATCTCCTCCCTCTATGTGAAAACATAGTGACAGTGAAATTTTAATGCTGAACCCATCTTGTAGACGTCGTTGGAGAAATTGTGACGGTCTCTATGAAATGGATTCATTCGTAATAGAAATGACAAGATCCAGAGAGATGACTGATATGGAATTTAATTATTTTCTAGCATTATCTTCTATTTTACTCCGATGTCAGTCGCTAGTGGTTATGGGAGTGAAATTTTTTGGTTGTTCATTTCAGAGCTTATCTTCTGCTTTACTTTGACACCATTCTAAAGTAGTTTTCTTGTTTTAATCAAACTATTAATATGTAATTTTCGATCATTTGTTCAACAATTTATATAACAATTGGTCGTGGCTTTTACAAAATAAAGATTTGAATAAATGAGTACTATTATCTTAAAAATAGATCGGCACATAAAAAACATACAGCAACAACATAACCAAACCAACTAAAGTTGGGCCCAGCGTCATCCCCCGGCAATACTGTTTTTTTTTATACAACTCCCCGGCAATACTGTTATTTGTTGTGCACGGCCGGTCGAGGACCCGTTCAACCTACACGGCATCTCACCCTCCCGTCACTGCAAACCCGGCAGGGTCAACCGACGTAAACAAACAAAAACACCACATCACAAAACACCCGAGTGGGGTTAACAGGAAGAGAAAAAAATATATATTCACCGAGCCGAGTCCACTGCCGCCGGCCCGCCGCTGCGCGCCTGCGCTGCCGTGCCGTCCTGCCGCGGAAGCCGATAAAAAAGAACTCCCCCAAAACGAACGATTCCTCCCTCCACGCCCGCGAGGCCGCGACACCGCGCGCGGCCACCGCTTCCCAACCGAACCGGGCGTTAAATTTTTTTTGCCGGCTCCCCCGCCTTCGTTTCGTGAAAAAAATCCCCACGTCTCATTGACTTTTCCCTCCCGTTTTGCCCTTTTGCCCAGCTGAGCTCCACACACACACTCTCTTTCTCTCCCAATTCCCAACACCGCACTCCGTCCCTGCGCCTCATGTTGAACCATTCCCATTCCCATTCCGGACCCGGCTCGCTGTGCCCCCTCCTCCGCGTCCACTCCTCCCGCGCCGCCGAGTGCTCCTCCTCCGACCCGGCCGCGGCCTGCCGGGTGGCGATGGACGTCCCGTCGTCGACGTCGCCGTCGTCGGGGCAGCAGCAGCAGCAGCCGACGACGCCGCGGCGGCAGCTGCAGGGCCCGCGCCCGCCGCGGCTCAACGTGCGGATGGAGTCGCACGCCATCAAGAAGCCGTCGTCGGGGGCTGGGGCTGGCCCGTCGCAGGCGCACGTGCACCAGATGCCGGCGGGCCAGGGGCAGGCGAGGCGGGAGCAGCTGGTCGGGCAGCAGCAACCACCGCGGGCGCCGGTGATCATCTACGACGCGTCGCCGAAGATTATCCACGCCAGGCCCAACGAATTCATGGCGCTCGTGCAGCGGCTCACCGGCCCGGGCTCGGGGCCACCGCCGCCGCAGCAGATGCAGCTCCAGGGGGAGGCCCACATGCAGGACTACCCGATGGATGAGGCCGTGCCGGGGCAGCCGTTCTTCCCGCCGGAGCTGCTGCTCTCGCCGTCGGCGGCGATGTCCCCGGCGGCGAGGCTGGCGACCATCGAGAGGTCCGTCCGCCCGATGCCCGAGCCGACGCCGGAGTTCGTGGACATCACGCACGCCGGCGGGGACGACGACGGCGGCCTCGCGGCGATTCTTGGCTCGATCCGGCCCGGCATCCTGTCCCCTCTACCCTCGTCTCTCCCGCCGGCCGCGGTCCCGGGTCAGTTCTCGCCGCTCCCGTTCGACGCGAGCTGCATCAGCTGGCTGAACGAGCTGAGCCCCATCCTCCGAGCCGCCTCCGCCGGCGCCGCCTCGCCCGGCAGCGGCGGCAGTGGTGGCAACACGAGCAACGGCGGCGCGTCCCGACCGCCTTCGTCCTACTACGCCGACCCGTTCGTCCCCAGCCCCCGGCACCTCCTCGCCACACCCACCGTGCCGTCGCCGGCGACCTGCGCGGAGCTCTTCAGCAACCTGCCGGATCTTTAGCCCGTCCCCGCCGCGTCCGTCCAAGACAGCAACAGTGGCAGACGCAACACAAGCTTAGTTCCATCTCCTCTTTCTTTCTTCTTTTTCCTCCATTTTTTTTCTCTGGTAGGCTCAAGGTGGTGGGCCCGATCACTGATGACAATTTGATTAGTGCTCAGTTTATCCTTGCGTTTTGTTAATTATTCTTGGGCAACCACTAGCGATAGCAATGAGATCGAGCAAAAGAAAAGAACTGTGAGCAAGATGAAACAATAGGCAATGGCAAAATAGCAGCAGTAAGTAGCAGATGAGATGAGTAGAACAAACCGGCCGGCCCAGCCATGTTTTCTTTCGATTTTGTTACATTACATCTCTTGTGTAGTACAGTAGCTAGAAGGCAAGATTTGCTTGCATAATGCATCATTTGTTTATTCTTTACTGCTGGTATGCCCTTGATTGGATTTGGGTTACATGTTGGCCTGGTGCTATTCTGTGTACTACTAGTGAACTGAACCATTGCTACTATTCTGTTCTGTCGTATGTTTCTTGTGATATATATATGGACTGACCGTGTCAGTGGCAGCATGGAGTTTTCTTGTGATTGGAAGGAGAGTTGCTGGCGAAGGAGAAAAACTGTGGATTGGATGGAGACAGGAGACCTGTACTATTTTTGGATTATCTGGTTTTTACTGTATCTATTGAGATAGTATGATACAAAATAGAAACCTTACTTTAGAAATATCGAGCTCTTGTGTAATGGAGTAGCAATATTCACGAAATGCGAGTTTGAGAAACCCGTCCGTAGAAATCGATATCGACAAAACGTAATAACACAGCCCATAGTGTGTGCGACTGTTGTGCGTAGTGGTGGGCGTGTGAACGGGAAGGGATTGGAAGGCTCCGTTTTGTCGCTCGCACGTGCTCCGGGTCCGGGAAGGGAAAAGATTCGGGTGCACCCGGTTCACAGCGCGGAAAAGAGCCTTTGCTGCCACGAACATCCCACTGTTGTGTTCGTTTTCCGCCGACGTCGACCCGCTTTCTGACCGGAGCTCTCGGCCTCGATTCTGATTGCTTCGTGTTTGACACGTATGCAGGGTTTTCGCTATCGGGGTAACCCCTGTCTACGCTGGGAGGGTATCAACTACCGACGGTGCACACGGTAAATTTGGAGAATAAAATTCTGCAAATATTTATGGAAAAATCGCAAAAAACGTTGGAATAGAATATGTATCTGCAAAGCAGTTTGGTGTTAAATTTTATGAAAATGACAATTCTACTATAATATTCTATATCAAAAGTGAGGAGAAAATAAATAAACGCTTGAGGTGACTATATCATAATTTTTTTTCCATAATACGCGCTTCCTTTTTTTCATAATTTTTTGAATACTTTAGGAGATCACTGCCGTGCATGGTGTGTTCTCATGGATATTTGTAGCCCTCCATGTATATCTCTATTCATATCATGAATAATATTTGGTTGTATCATTTATAATTCTATCATGGACACTATAATATCTATCTATATATATATAAATAAAGTAATAGGAAAAGAAGCCACTATGTTCATCCTCGTGAGCTAGCTAGAAAATCCCACATTAATTGAAGAAAAATAAGAAAAATAGAAAAGGCAATTTGACAATAGATTAGTAAATTTGGACTCTTTCTTATTTAGGAACAATGAGGGAATAAAAGAGTCAGTCGGTCAATAGAGGAACAAATCTGTTTTTGGTTTTTATTAATCGGACAGGAAGAGACGTGAACATAAAAGGAAGAAACGATCAGTTTTTCTTATATATATTTTAGTGCACCTGCTGAAGGATAAAAAAAATACCATATAATGGTTAGACTAAGGGCAGTGCGGCAGTGCCATATCCTAAGGAAATATTGGTTAAATTTTATGAAAAAAGTTTATGTATAGGTACAGCTTAGAATTATGATTTAAAACATATGATATTATGAATAAAAAGCAAGACAATTAAAAAACGAGCCCAGGCAGAAATACAAATTATAAAATATAAAAATAATAAAGAATTAAATTAATATCGAGATAAGACTTCACGTAGAAATACAATTTAGAAAAAAAATCTAAAATTTGGATTCGAAACTAAAATTAATCACATTGAGAGATATATTTCTACATGGACTCTTATCTCAATATTAATCTAGAGAAAATAAAAGTGATGAAATTTTATTTTAGAATAAAAAAGTGATAAAAATAAAAGATAAGTCCGTGTAGAAATACATTTTCCACGTTAATTGAATTTTTTCATATCTTAATCGAAGAAAAACGAAATAGCCTTATCATTGTGTTCATAGTAAAAAATGCAACTAAGTAATGGGATTTAAGCCTCAAACCTATACCGGCGTACTAGAAGAGTTCATATGGTCTAAATCAGGAGTAACAACAACAAAATATAATATAATAAAACCGGTAATAATAGTTGTTGATATGGATGCACATTTTTCTTATTTGGAACCATTTATAAACTATTACAAATATATGCTATAATGTGTTTTCTTTAGTACATGGAAGAATATCATTAGAGATACTAAGAAGATAAATATCACTAATATTTTGAAGATAAAGATGGAAAATGAAGAGAAACAAATATACGGTTAAATATCATTAATGTATTTTAATACTAAATGATTTATCACTTTTGCTTTATATACATATGAATTACTATGTTAATCAAAATATCAAACGTATAAATTTGATAAAGTAATCCAGACTTTAATATTTTTATAATAAAATAGGAAAGCATATATGTTATTATGCGAGAAAATTTTATAATGATGCTAGCCGCGCAATCCGCGCGGGCCACCATGCTAATTTATATAATGGACACTACAAGCCTTATACTATTTGTTTCCTATTTTCACATTTTTTTAAAAAACTTTGTAGGATTTTCTTATTTTTATTTTCTTCAGAACAAACAGACCAGGATTTTGAGCTCAAACCACACAGTTTGGGCATCTAAAACCAAGGAGAAGCCGCGGAGTTTGAATCCAAACTTTTTAATAAAAAATTGTCATGGTTTTCACGTTAATCATGCTACCGGCTGGCATCGGTAACAGTTCCACTCACGGTTTCGTAAACTCTGGTTGTATGTACCAACAAGTTTAAGTTAAGTGTAAAATAAGTGATGAACTAATATCTTGTTTCATATCTAGACTCAATAGGGATTCCAAGGAAATATAATCGAGTGAATCATTTAAAGTTGGGGCTGTTTTACATGCAGCTTAGAACTTTTTATGGAGGCCAACCTGTGAATTTGTAAATTGCGGAATCCATAGACCAGCACTTAAGTTGGACGATCAGTTTCTATGGTAGCGTACTGTGCTCAAACCCAACTCCCAAAGCTTCAGGAAATCTCTCATCCGGCGGTGGCCGGGTGACGCAACGGTTGTTGGCCGAGCCGAGACGTGCGGCCTAGCCGCGTTCCCCTCCCCTCCCCTCCCCGACCACCACTTGCAGCACCGGGCCACCGGCGCATGTTGATCACGGCGGGCGATCGACGCCGGGGGCCTCTCTGATCCCGACTGACGATAACCAGCCGGGCGCCCACGGGCGGAACGAAAGCGCCATGCCCAGGAGCTTATGCGGTCGGAGATTGTCCTCGTGTGTTTGACTATAAATAGACTAAATGCTGCAGATAAAACATCACGACTTCCACAGCTTGGCCTCCATAAGGATGACAGTGATTGCAGGCCACACCACACGCTGTCTTGGACGTCAGCTTCTGGTTAATTATTCCTTCTTAGTTGATATTGGACCTGATAGTTAACCTCGGAGAGATGTATTTCTGAAATTGTTTTCTGATCAAGGTCAGATTCAGAGGGAAATTGGAGCCAGTAGTAAATGGTAAAATGGAATGGAACGGCAAAGAAGCATACATGGACAAGAGGGGGAAAACGCATTTGGATTGATCACCTCATTTGCACAAGCACCACAAGTTCAGATTCTGAATTCGTAGCACAAAAAAAATTTCTCCCGTCACCTTCCTACCATCTACCAACAAAAAAGCTTCACCGTGTTAGCAGGCTATCACCAAAGCTACAACTTTCCGTAGCTTCTTCAGCGAACACACACACACACACACTCGCACACTCAGTCAGACTATACCAGGCTGATTGTTCTTGCCTCTGACACTGATCACAATCTCACAGGCAAGCCGTAGTTGTGGTAGGACCGGATCACCCCATCTCGACTTGCAGTCACTATCACCGTGTTCCATGCCGGCGAGATCGTGGAGAGACAGTCAGATAGCCGTGAGGCATCAGCAGTTTTGGCAGAAGGAAGCTTCTCCGCCGGCCATGTCGGAATTCCCTTCATGCTGTCAGTGAAACACCGCGCTGAAGGGGAACGGCGCTCCCCTTGTCGGTGCAAAATGGGTGAACTGACAGGTTCTTCAGTCAGGCTGGGAGTCATCTTCGCCCGTCTTTCTTGATGCACACCAGGCCATGGTACCGCGGTTGTCACGTCCTTGGAGAAGAACTTCTCGCAGGAGCGAACCGATTTAGCCTCGCCTTTCTGCTCGGCGATGCTTGTAACATCAAAGTTCCAGATGTAGACATTGGAATCCAATCCAGCAGATATGAGATATCTTCCATCTGATGTTAAAGATGGTGAAGAGAGAGCCTTCAGATTCCAAGGCCCTGCATCAGAAGGTACAAAAGGTGATATCATCAGTACTGATGCCACAAAATATAATTAGAAAACGTTGATAATGGTATATTTCTCAGAAAATGAAATGTAGCATCTTTGATAGCAAATATACCTTTAAACTTTTGGATGATATCAGCACCATCAGCAACTCGAATTTTGGAACCCGTAGATGTGATTGTAATCCTAGATGAATCGCTTGTACATAACTATAAAACGATAACCACAAATTAGTGGAATGATGTATCAATTTCACGGACACTATTGCCTCTCTATATCAGTATTAAAGAGATCTTAAATGATTAAATGAATCTAGGTAGAAATACCTGCAGACTGTTGACCCGATGGACTGCAGATTTCTTCCCTTGCATAAGCAATTCTTTGTCTAGTTGGATGTTATCACCTAAACAACAAAATGAACTGCTCAGTTTGCCGTCCCAATAGAACAATCGAGACATAGATGTTTTACCGAGTAACAGAAACAACACAGATCACAATGAGCTCTATGTACCAGATTGATTGTAAAAGCGGCATTCTCCAGAAGTAGTGCCAACAATAAAACCCTGCTTTGCAATAAAAAGAAAATTAATATATAATTAACATCTAGTTGTGCAATGTTTTGAACGATTACATTTTGATCAGATTCTAACCTTTCCATCTGGTTGGTAACTAAGAGCAGTTATGATCTTCCGTGTATCAACCCAGTCAACAACTCTCTTGTCCATTGCATCCCAAACACGAACTTTTCCATCTACTGAACCACTGATGAAGTATCTTTCATCGATAGGGTTGAATTGAACACATGTCACTGTTGACAATTTAAAATAAATTAAAGAAAATCAATGCAATAACCCAATATTTATAACATTATAGGACTGTCTGTCATCAGTCATCACAATATTTCTGCTTACCATAGTCTTTGTGTTTGAACAATGCAAGACAACCATCACAGCCAACTTTCCACAAGCGAACCGTCTTATCTTTTGATGAGGTCAAGAGGTGCTGCAGTCAAACAAGTTCAGAACTAGTAAGCAAATGTAAAATTGAAGATATACTAATCTATGTTTATGGTACAAGAAAACATGTTGACATATATTGCACAGAAAGTGTAATTTCAGACAAGAAATTTGAGTATGCATACGCTATAAGAGACAAGAGAGAAGACTTACATCTGACTTTGACCATGCCATATCAAGGATATCATCTGTGTGGCCTTGGAATTCATGTAATGGGGTCTCTGAAATACGGAAAGCTTTCTTGGGCAGTACTGCAAGGGCATGATTCTGCCCCCTTCCTAGCTTTGTTTTGATGACTGTAATTTTATCCTCATAGTCATAAGGTTTGTCTCCAAACAACTTGGAAGACGTTTCCACTTCCATAATCTGCCATATTCGTACAACACAGTCCTCACCACCAGTTGCTAAATACCAGCCTGATGGACTGAACTTCATGACTTTAATTATACCCTTGTGAGCTTGGATTTCTTGACCCAATTGGACAGCAGAAAATTCCACAATTTTTTTCTTTCGATATTGGACTCTTGTTCTGGATGGTGTGCCTGTTGTACAGCTTTTTACATTGACATCGTACTTGCAAATTCCACCAAAACTCCTGTTTTTTACGAAGCTCTTACACAAGCTCTTGATACCCTTTTTCTTACCATTAAGCGTTCTACCTTTTTCTTCCAAGGAGCTGCTATACAGCTTTCGCAATAACTTCTGAACAGACTGAGAAATGCCTGGGAAGCCCTCAAACTCTAGAAGAGACATCACCTTATGTGACGCGACCTCCTTAAGCACGCTAGTTAATTCACCGTATCCATCGTTCTGAACTGCATATCTCTGACCATTGTCAAGATGCCTTATGCAACAGGAGCCATCAGAAAGTGATTCATTCTCAGGGACAGATGAATCCAGAGAAGAAATGTCTCTGGTACTACCCTCCTCCAAGTCAGAGCAAGAGCCAGCAGTCGTAATTTCTCCCTGGTATTGAGAAAAATCCACTTTGGTAGCAACAAATTCATCAAACCCCATTCCCTTCAGGAACTTTTGCCGCCTTTCTTCAACACTAATTGGCTCGTTTGCCCAAATATCGTACTCAAATCTCCTTGATGCTAATCCTTCATCACTTGTGCTGCAGTCATCTGACAACGAGGGCTCCCTTGTTGATGAAATATCATCAAATGCATCAAAGAAAATATCATCCCTGTCTGATTCGGATCTTGGCATATTTAACCGGAATACTTCTAGGCCAAGAAAAAGAATCAACACAGAAGGGGTTCTCACCCTCTGTGAAGTTAGCGCGCGGTGGTCAGAATGTCATCTGCAATTGGCAACACAGGTATTAGCCTTGTCATATAGCCTAGTGCACAAATAGAAAAGCCAAGAACTTGAGGAACACATGAAGGATTATGAAGAAATTTATCTGCACTCAAAAGAAATGTCTGTGGACAACACTATGTGAAGCTATTTACTCCAGCTATGACAAGGAACGGATGTAATTATGGAACAGCAATCAACATGGTCATCAAATAGAAATGAAACAAATGGACTACATAGCCATAAAGATAGAATTACAAATTAACCATTTCCAGCAACTATACAGCAGCATCGTCTAATTACCAAGAAAACAAACAAGAATAAGCACAGGATGCTTCTGCCTCTCCCCACGCCAACTGTTCCCTGAACCGCCCCAGCATCTACACATTTCCTCCTCCAGTGCTATACCAATAACTCACCAACTATGCACGCAAACCCAACCTCGGGGTTCCCACCAAACAACACAGGAACAGGAACCCCAAGAACCCACACGGGTGGCCGAATGGAGGGGCGCAGATCCCAAGCAATCGAGACAAGGCAACAGCTAAAAAACAGCGCAGAAAGGCTAAAAAGAGACAAAAGTTAAAGAGAGCTCTTTGATTCTTTCAACTAGGGGCGGCACCGTAAAAACTGCTGCTGCGGCGGCTGCTGCTGCTTCTACCGCAGTGTACTGTGCCTGCGCCGGAGCTGGCTGGCAGCACGGGCCCACCAAATCGGCCAGCGACGTGCGCAGCCGCCGTGCGCCGGCTATCCTACCTCTACGCCGATGGTCACGCAGGCTCAGGCGTAGGTGCGTAGTTGGCCATTAAAACCGCGTCCTTCAAGAGTTTAAAGGTGTTTCAAAGAACCCCAAAAAAAAAAAAGGTTTTTCTTTTTTCATGGCCAGGAACGAATTTGTATAACAGAAATGCGGGTATAAAACAAAACGAAAATTTGACGAACTTTCGCACTTCTCTATTAAACTTTCTTAGCACCAATTGAGCGCTGCAATCTGACAGCTGTAGTATATGAAACATGAACAGAAAAGGATTGCTCCGTTGTAAAAACATTAGGATTCTTAACTATCCGCGACATTAACGGGACAAAATCCGATCATGCTGGTGGCAAAGCGATCTAAGAGTTAAAAGCTCGCCCGTTTCGTACCGACACAAAATGAAAATTGAAACTCCCCTCTATTAAACGAGCGGAGTTTTCGGCGACGGGTGGTGCTTTGTTATGGGGACTCCACAAATCCCCGGCTAAGTTTGCGCAGCAAATACGAAATCGTGCCTAAAAAATTCAAACTTTCCAAGGAAAATAAGCGAAATATGACGGAAACAGCTCACGAATTCCTTAATCGGCTATTCACGCACCCCCGAACTGTTCCATTCAAACACGAACACACTTCAAACAAGTTCAAGAACCCGAAAAATACAGATATCGAACCAACCACCGTGCCATTCCAGCGCAGAACCAAACCTTGTGCGTCGTCGGAGTTCACGACCGTCACGGCCTCCGCTCCTCGCCGCCTCGAGCCGCCGCCGCCGCTCGTCTCCAGCCGCGCGGCAGCGCCATCACGGGGCCCCAAACTCCCAACCAGGTGGATGGAGGAGCGTTCGAGGTGGGTGGCTGGGTGGGTGGGGACAAGGTGAAAAAAATGGTGGTGGGGGAGCTCGCCCTCGCCCTTGCCCCTGCGCGAGCTTGGGATTTGGGTTCTTCTTGGACGCGTCCGCTTCGCCCTTTCTTTCTTTCTTTCTTTCTCCCTCCTCGTGGCCTTCGTTTTCTAGGCCGCCGCTGCTTTTGCCGTTTCGTTGTAACCGGAGCAGGAGCTTCTAAAACGCCTCTCTAATCCCAACGACGAGGTCTTTAAGCTCGTCCCAAACCAGTCGTCTCCGGCCTGCGGCCGGGCCCGGTCCACACAGTCTCGTTCTCTCTAATTCGCCAGCGATCTTCGTCACCAACAGTTGACCACAACACTTCCAAGTCCCCTCCCACAGCATCACCACAAACGCAAAAATCTCACGAACAAATCACCGGAATATATTTCTTTCCCACACAGTGCAAGGATTATCACAAGAGATAATCTTTATCACTAGTACTAATAATAATATTGTTCTCGTTAGAATTGGGTGTGGTTACTTGTACTAAAAGTTTAAAACCACTAACGAATCTCTGTATTTCGTGGAAATCGTTGATAAAACCTAATTGATTTTTGTCTAAATTTTAAATTCAGTTTGATATTTTTTTTAACTTTAACAAACGAGTTGCTTGTGTTACCGATTCAGTTCGATTTTTGCCGGGTTTGTTAAACAGTGTTAGAACCTATCCAGACCGTGAGATGGATCTTGGCGATGGATAAGAGGAGGTGGTGGTGGGGACAGTGATGCGTGTGCATGTGATTTTGGGGGAAGGAATTAATGGAAATGGCCTTGATTAGTTTAGCATCCATCCATCTTCTCCTGCAATTGGATGCTTTTTCCATGTCCTCTAGATAACCCCACTCCGGTGCACATAACTTCTACTTCCTTTAACAAAAGGATCATTCGACTTTTGGACCTTCGGTTCGCTCACGGAGTCAGATCTCACTTCGCATATTGCTCTTCTTCGTTCTTCCTTCAATCACTTGCCTGGTTTCACATGATGGGAACCATGTACGCGACCTACTTTACAGGAGAATTGGCAGCTGCACCAGCACCAGCTGCTGTAGTAGCATTTTCCCAGATGCTACGACGATGTAGATGTAACAAAAGTTTATACTTTATAGAGCTAAAATTCTTGACCAGCTGGCCCAACCGGACCGGACCTGGTCAGGTTAAAAACACTGTTGTTTTTCTCCCTCCTCTTGGTTGCAAGGCGCTTTTAGCAAAAGCAAATATTCCAGCACACTTATGACAAGATCTAATCTGGCACAGTTAGCTCGCATGATTATTGTATTGTTATCTATGGTTGACAACTTACGTCTGTGCTGGAGTACTTCTACTTGCTTTCATTTTCTACATACATGTTGCCACTCTTAAGTTTTCGAGAAGGTACAGGTAGAGAACTTGCCATATGGCCGTAGTTATGCCACCAGCCCACCACCCATATTCTGGATATTCGTTTACGGGCTTGTACTAGATCACTTGAATAAATGCGGCAGATGTCTGGATGCATAACGTTTTTTTTTTCTTTTTGTACAGAGAATGATGCTCGCTGACTTCTTGGGCCTTTGACAAAAGAAAATGGTACCAAACTGCGCTCATAGATCGTGCCTCAGATCAGAGCGCCTGAATGCAGATAGTTATGCACGGCAGCTTAGCTCTGAACTAGTACTATTATTCAGGAAACAAGAAATAAAAAAACAAAGTGCACTAAATGCAGCTGTGAACTGCATCACAGCTGCAGGCTTGGGAGTTGGGAGTAGTTTGGCTGGGGGCAGCTCCAAAGTGCAGACCCACTTAAACAGACATTCACGTCTTACAGTATGATCCAGCTTAAGCAAGAACTGAACCAAACCATACTAGTACAAAAACTAAGCCGAAACTACTCCTAGTTTATGTAACAATGCAGTAATGGTCAGAGGATGAGCACGCACCTAAGCTGCCGCAGAGGAGTACGCAATTCGCCGACGAGAGCTGCGTGCAAGAAGAGAAGCCGGCCTCTCGGTAGCGACCAGCAAAAAATGTTTCCGCAGGCAGCAGTAGAGGGGGAATGCGTAGTTAGGTCCTCGTGCTTACAGAAAGAAGAGCAGCGGACCCTAATGTACCCATATATAGACATGGCTATGGCGACAAGCGAAGGTGATTAGCAAATAGCAGCATCAACCAACCAATGAGCAAGCTAGCTATAGTGCCCTACTGTACTCGGCAAGGCAGTACTACCATGTGGGCTCTCTCTCTCTCTATCTTCTCTCCCGATCGATAGGATTGACGAAGCGAGCGAGCGCGTTTAACTTAATCCCATCAGGAAGATTCCGATACTTTCTGCATGGATTCCCCCGCAACAACTCCGAAAAGCTCGGCGGATCGAGCCGCTTTTCTTTATGCCGCCCACTTCCCCTACTGCTTTGCTCCTACGGCTAAACCAGTCGCACGCCACGCCCCGCCCCGCGGCCGCGCGCGCGGCTCGCGTGCGCCATTACAAAATCGCCGCGTCCGCCGGCCGGTCGCCTGCCGGGCGCGCCGCGACGGCATCACGAGGTGGGATTACTAGTTTACTACCACAACCCGCTGCGTCCGTCTACTCGGTTCGGCTAACCGCGGCGTGCGCGCGGCGGGACAGAGATTATGCGCCCATGTGGCGACCGCCCTTTCCGCGGGCGGTAGAATACCTCTCCCCATGCGGTACGACGTACGTAGTACGCCCCCATGTGCGCGCGCGCGCGCGGGGCGGCGGGTGCAAGTTGCGGCGGCCGCTCTCGCCGGGAGGGACGCCCCGATCGATGCATGCGCCGCGCGCACCTGGCGGTGGCGCGGCACATGGATGCATGCGTGGGCGGGTTCGGGTTGGGGTGGGCGAGTGTGTGGCGCTGTGGCTGCGACGTCGCGCGACAGCATAAGAAATGCGTCGTCGTCTCCAGAAGTGGACAAGCGACCACTTTTCGCCGGGCCCAGCTGGGGTGCGTCGCATCAGGATCGGAGCTCACCTGCGTGGCGTGGCCTGGCCGCGTCGCGTGCGAGGGTGACATGACAGGGATGATCACATGACAGGAAGAGTTTATTACACAGGTTTTGGAACTTTGGGGGGTTGTTGATGATGATGACGAGGAGGATGACGATGCGTATCTTATAACTTGCTTAGTTTAGTTTAGGGGATATTGGCGATGAACCGGATACGATCAGGATTGAACTTTTCAGGGTGGGCCTGGAATTAAACTGGCAGATCAGGACCGTATCAGCTTGGAGTTGTGTCGACGGTGTTGTTAAGTGGGGGTGGGGAGATACGGTTATGATTTGGTCATTTTGGGCGCTCTGAGAGTGGGAGGATCATGCATGTTCGATCGGCTGGCAGGAATTCACTTGGCTATCATTGACGTTGATTAGGCTATCAATTGGATGGTTCAGCACCCTGCGCAGATTGGCACGCGGCCGGTAAGTATGCTGCTGAAGGAACGAGTGGTTAAAGAGACCCCATTGGCCATTGGATTAGGAAACAACCCTGACAGTCAAGATCGTCTGTACCCTGCAGGGTCTTGTCTGGAGCATTGCATGCCGTATGCTTGTAAGGCCTTCTTTAGTTTCCAATTTTTTTTTCAAAAACATCGCATTGAATTTTTGAACACCTAAATAAAACATTAAATATAGATGGAAGAAATCTTGAGACAAATCTTTTGAGCCTAATTAGTCCATGATTAGCCATAAGTGCTATAGTAACCAACATATGCTAATGACGGATTAATTAGGCTCAAAAGATTCGTCTCGCGGTTTCTAGGCTAGCCGTGAAATTCGTTTTTTCATTCGTGTCCGAAAACCCATTTTGACATCCGGTCAAACGTTTGATGTGATGTTTTTGCCAAAAAATTTTGGCAACTAAACACCACCTAACTTTTGGGCCTGCAAATAGAACACTTCACGTGCTGGACCATGACAGATTTCTTTGGATGGTCAGTTTAAAAGCATAAATAGGAAAAATGTTCAGTTTTGTCTCCCTCAACTATACATGCCAAGTCTGATTCACACCCTCAAACCGCAGAACCTGTATTATATCTCTAATTTCTAAAATCAGTGTAAATTGACTCACTCAGCAGTGTTGATAGCGGTTTCGACTGACACACCTCGTCGATTCAGCCAATAATGCTGATGCAGCGTTGATGTGGACAAATATATATCACACAAAATCAATAAAAATATGTGAACCCATATATTAATGAAAAGAGCAATTTTATAATTTTTAAGTAGGTACTGAGAGGTACCAAAATTTTAGTGTAAAATTTAGTATCTCCTAGTACCTAGACACCAACTGAAATTTTGATACCTTCTGATACCTTCTCAGGAATTGTAAAATTGCTCTAATGAAAATCATTCGTTTTCTTCCTCCTATACTCTCCATCCCTAAATCTACATAAGGCGGCATCCAGCGGGATGGGAGACAACAACTATGGTAGAGGCTAAGCATGGCAGTCAGTGGCGGATCCACCATCGGGGCTAGGGGGCTTTAGCCCCCCTAGCCCCTCTGTGCCATTAAAGCCCCTGCAATAAAATTTTTGGTATTATTCAAGAGAAGGGTGGGCTAAAAGCAATTCTTTCTTGTCCAGCCCCTCCTAATATTTTTTTCTAGATCCGCCACTGATGGCAGTAGCTAGGGCTTCACATGGCGGTGTTGACAATCAGAGGAAGCCCGACAATGGAGATGGTTGGGATTATCCGAGAGGGTTTGCATGACTTTGCTACATGCCACAATGTCGCGTTTAATGGAAGAGTCTGGTCGTTATGAGGAGCTCGTTAAGGAGGAGCAAGCCGATGGCGGCGATAGATCTGTGAGAAATTGAGAGGACTGAGGCAATTGCGCTGATGGAGCTCTTGAAGGAGCAACATGATAGTTCTAGACTGTGAAGCTCAAGGTGCTCCCCCATGCATGGCTCTGGTGAGCTCTTTTGAGCTCTAAGATTGACATGGGTCTCCACCTCCTCGATCCATCTTCCCGTTTGACCTCGGCACCATCTCCGTGAGAGTGTCCTCACTTTGGGTGTATCCTCTTGCAGGCCTCCACGAGCTCAATGAAGTAGCATTCGCTATGCTTCCTGCTCCACCGTTGTCATGCCAATCCGCTCATGGGTGCATGAAAGAGAGAACGTGGAGGCGCTACTTGGCGAGCCCTATGTGAGCTCAAGCTGCTCCCGCCCGTCCCGTGCAAAGGAAATGGGTAGTGATGCTCGGTCAGCTTGAACTCGCTCACTAGTTAGCGGGAAATGAGGTAGCGAGGACACATGCCAACGACCCCTACGTGGCGTGTGAACTATACCCTCTAACTCACCTGGTCACTGGCAAGAAGGGGTGCAGCTAAATCTCTTCACGAAAGACCCGAATGGCCCTAGGAGTGGTGGTCTAACTAACATTGGAGGAAGATCACTAATGGGTGTGATCCATAATTTCTTTTATTTTTCATACCACTTTAGCACCATATCAGTAGGGTAGAGTAAGTCAATGAGCCACATCCCGAAACCTAATATCAATAGTATCAAAGAGGGTCGATTTAGAATGATTTTACAAGTTAGGTGAGGCTCTTTAATCAATTTTGTGGTTGAGAGATACCAATCAAACTCCACTTAATGAGGCAAAACATGCAGACTTATACGCACAAATACTTGCAGTTGAGCCCAAAGATTTACATCCTGGGTTGCCTAGTTGCAAGCCAGAGAGTTTACCCCCATCCATTGTGGAACACATGGGGACCCAGAACATGGGACATGACCCATGGAAGTACAGGGGTCCACCCCCCCCCCCCCCCCCCCCCCCCCATATCAGATGTTGAGTTAGGACAACTACAGTAGATTCTAGAATTACAAGGTAGCGGCCCAAAATCTCCAAATCAAAACGCGACATTTGATTATTAAGTATTTGTCTTAACACTGTGTAAGTTTTCATGCGATTGATGTTATTGGCTGAATTGCTGTTATAAAAATCTTTTGGTTATCTCATATTTTATTCTGACTTATGCGTGAAGCGAAGCTATCACGAAGGAGCTCGGGGAGTAATAAAGAAACTAGATAACATATATAGAGCACAACCCATTTTTTCTCCAAGAGTGTACCAGTACCTTTTCTACACTTGCATTGCGTTGCGGATCAGAGTATCCCTGTCCCACGCTGAAACAAGACATCAGGTAGCTAGATTGGCAATTGGTGGTTTCGCGTCGCGTTCCTGGTGCCCTCCCGCGAGCATTGTTTGTGCTGTCCATGGTGATTAATTAGATCATCGCTCAAACTATCGCATGACTGACACATGTACATGCTGAGCGAATTAATAGTGTTTTTTTAATGAAAGATTACATATTTGTGCATAGTTATTTAATAGCATAACAACAAAATTAATAACTATAAATTAAAAATCTATTTTACAAATGTAAGATAATAAACTTTTATGTGCAAATAGTTAAAAAAATATGTTGTTTTGGTCCGAAAAATATGCGTATAAAAACCGAAAAATAATCTAGCTTAAAAGAACGCATCCTATGTTCCGTGCAACTGGCTTGTCCAAGATGATGACAGCTGAGTTATAGAGATGAATGAATGTTATATACTGTAAAATCAACAGTTCATAAAAAAAAAATCTAAACGATAGCGTTGAACACCTGTTCAATGAGTCGTCCTTTTGAAAGCATGACAGGAATAATCTGGTCACCCACAGACCCAAAATAGCATAGACATTTAAGCTCATTAACTCGATGCAAAATGAATACAGATTGTTTGTTTCAACCAATTAGTGGTTAACAAGCTAGCTTGAGGGAGCTAAAAGCCTAACTCAGCTTGGTTCAGGAGAACTAGCTTGTTAACAAGATATATCTCATTTATATGATCTTTTATACTTTTAAATACATCAGTTTGTCATATGACAACAAATAACAAACCGTACCGTAACTAGTAAATATCCCCTAAATACAAATAGTTGAGGCCAATGAGTTGAAGACGAGCTTTGCTCAACTGGTTGTATGATCATCATATAAAATCTGAATCACAAGTTTTGATCTTGTTATTCACCCCTAGTTTTATCAATAGATTTACCATTTAGCTATTGATTAATATTTCGTTCGAAAAAGAACATGATAATTGCTACATTGCTCTAGTAGAATAGAGTGGTCCTAAATCTAGCGGGGGAGAGAGTGAGAGTAAAAAAAATACACAATATGCGAGTTTTTTCACCCTAGTTTTAACTAAAGAGTTGTCATTTAGCTATCGATCCATATTTTGTTCCATTAAGTGAAGAGCAAGCTATATCACTCTAGTATAATAGTGGGCCCAAATGTAGTGAAGCGAGAGTAAGGAAATTCATAATGTTCAAAAGGAAGTAGTAAGGAGCCTTATTAACTAGTTCAAAGGTGTAGCAACAAGTAATAATGCAGGTAGTAATTTCATCTAACAATAACACTATGACTAGATAACAAGAACTAAACAAATATTAAATCTCTCTCTTCTCTTCGTCCTCTCTCACTCCACGGTCATATCTCCCACCCAAAACCTCTCTTTTTTATTAGAATATGGTCTTACCTTATTAGGTGTTCAATTGTTTCTATGTATCAAATTTAACAACTATTACCTACCGTCAGTGGACCCACTCACCCATATTTACTTACTACTTAGACTGTATTGCGTTGGCCCTAACAAAACAATATCCACATACACATGGTCCTAGATTCTCCCGCCTCCACTTGGAATCAACAAAACATTGTATATTAGTTGTTGCCACCGCTACAGGTTGGCGCATGGTGTCATCTCAGAAAGGTCCATGGGTGCTGATTGTTCCATTGACATCAATTAAGCAACACCAATAATATGAGCCAACAACAATGAGTGTTGAGAAGCGACACCTCTGATTTGCCACAAGACCACAAAAAAGAGTGGCTCGAAGCAATCAACTCGATTCGAGTTCAAGCTAAGTGCTTCAAGCGTAACCCCACCCTACATTTGTGCCCATTACAGAATAGAGTTCACAAGGTCACATATTCCATGTTCATTCCCAAATCAAGAAAAAGCATATTGATATAATTTACAACTTTGCAGATCACCGGAAGACGTTGTCATTGCTGTCCCAAATTTGTATCCCCATCGTGGCCCACGATCCCGTTGTCGGGCCATGGGTGGCCCGCGGAGCCCAAGGCGGCAAGTGCAGTCATTTTCAGGATGGTCACCACTGAGAGTGAGTGGGAGAGGGAAGGGTGGAGCAACGCGGCAGGATCTGGAGACCGTTGTCAAGGTCGCTGCCACCATAGCCATGAGAGGTTGCTGCGACTCCTCTCCACCGTTCCTCTTTACCATGGGCGCCCGCTGCTCCCTCTTCAATGGCGGTGCCCGGTGCCCCCTTACCATCATTGACATCAACTAGGAGCCCATGGGAGGGGCATTGGCGGTTAGTGAGAGGGTGTAGGCGACGAGCGCACGGGAGAGGAGCGGCTGTTGGCTCGGTGGTGGGTGGACGACGGTGGATAGGGCAGTGGGGAGAAAAAATCAACAGTGGACTCGGCTCACGTGGGTGGATCTAGCGTGGGCGTGATGAGGGCTCGAATCCCACTACTCCAGTAGTCCCGTTAAGACTATGAAATGTCCTCACTAAGCATCTATTAATTTTTTTTTGTCAAAGATCAATGAAAAGGGGAGCTGAAACTAAATCTAGTTTGTTCAGACCCCTCTTGTATCGTTTGCTAGATCCACCGCTATTAGCTCGGCTTGGCTTAGCTTCTATATGCGTGTGAACCGGCAACTATTAGATTTAATCAACTGACAGCTATAATATATTAAAGGTGACGATTCTTTTAAAAAACCAATACTAACATTATTGTCAGTTTGTCTATAGAACCCGACACCTAAAGTTGCTCAAAGCCTCAAAGGTGCCCTTTTTTCATCCTATATACATATGGAAAATGGTTAATAGGTGTTGGTTCTAAGGGCATGCGCTATGCAGGCTCCCCACATGAGGAGCCCTAGCATGCCACGTAGGAAGAGGATACACACCCCACAGTGCAAAGTGCCCCAGGTGGGCCCTACAAAACTTTTTTAATTTCCCTAGCAACTCTCTCTCCTCTCTCTCCCCTGTCCCATCTCCTGAGTTCTCTGCCCACTGGCCCTCTCCCGAGCTCTCTCTTCTCTTTCCCGGTCATCGGAGCTCGGCAGCCGTCGCCGGAGGTCGGCGGCGCGTCACGGGCGGCGGCGGATCCGGCCGTCGGGCAGTGGCGACGACGGATCCGGACGGCGGCGCGTTGGGGACGGCGGATCTAGGAGGCGGCCGCGTCCTCGCGGCGGCACATCGGGGGAGGCAGCGCACTTGGCGGCGGCGGCACATCGGGGACGACCGGGCGGAGCTCGTCGGCGTCGGGACAAGGGCGGTCCTCGTCGGCGGCGCGTCGGGGCGGCGGGTCCGGCCGGTGGCACATCAGGGCGACAGGCGGTGCTCCTCCGGCGCCATTTCTGTTGTCTCTCTCCTTGCTTTCTCCGGTTTCTCTCCTCTCTCTCTTCTCTGACAGGGCTACCATCCCCTCGCCAAGGGACGTGCACCCCGGCTGGGGCACGACTCATGTCGAGCTGGAGAACCAGCTCCTCGCCACGTAGGAGCACTGTGCAAGCCCTAAATGAATAGGCACCACCATTACCTATTATGGGTTCTGTGGTAGCGTGCGCATTCTTCAATTTCCCCGACTCCACCCATTCGCAACTCGCAACAAGCCAACACGGAAATGGAAACAGCAATCGTTGGTGGTCTTGCTTGTGCTGCACCGTCGCCACATGCGAACACAATCTTTCCAAAATCACCAAAGTTTCCGATACACATCCTTAATATCTCACCTCTTTTTTACGTTACAGCTTTACAAGTCGAGCTGTGCGCACCTGGATCGGAAGAGAATGGCGCATTTGTGAGCACAGCGCATTGCAGACGCCTTGCCTTATGTTGCATTCCACTACTGCTATGGCTTATCTCTTCGCCGATGGTGCTTGGCAAAAGCCGGTTATATATGGCAGTTTAAGCGCTGTCACATCTGCGTGTCCGTTTTTTCCTTTCTGTTATTGTGCTTGCATTCATTCAATCCATGGACAGCCCATCTTGTGTTCTTGTGCAAAACTGTACTGCCATGGCCAGTTATATTGGCTTTAATTAATCGCAAAGATTAGTAGCTGCATCCTGGATCCTGGCGTATATGTCAATGCGTTTAGCTGCAGGTAGTGCTGTCAGCCGTCTCGTTTCACATGTGCCTGTATCACTATCCCCTCCTCGAGTCTACGTCTCTACGAATCCATTGCCAACTCGATCGTAGGTCTGAGCCCATGAAGAAGCATGCTGCAGCTTCAGGATGCGGGGTCTTTTCTGCTGGTAGGATTGAGAGTGAGTTCCTGTTAACCCTTCAGTTCGTTTTTTGCCTGAGTACGTACTCTATATATGTGTATCAATCTATCTATGTGATGATGTTTTTTCTTTTTTTTTTCTCCTCCAACGCAGAGATGATGCTGTATCCGCTGGTTGCATCACTGGAATACATCTTTTGTTTCGGGGGCTGGACGGTGTCGTGCGTTGCTCTGTTCCACGCGATCGTGTCAATCTACGGTGCAGGAATGGCAGAATACCTGGTAATAATTAACCTCGAGTGTGCTGGGTTCTTGGCCACTAGAATTTCTCGTTTAATGTGTGTGATGCGTGCCCGTTTCTTCGATTTTCGCAGTGCTCTTGCCCGAGGATGACGGCCGAGGAAGCCGCCGCCATGCGCGCCGTCGAGGCGTACATGCTGCTGTGCTGCGCGGCGCAGATGACCGCGGCGGCCGTGGCCATGACGGCGACGGCGGGCCGGCGCGCCGCCCGTCGGGCGTCCGCGTGCGCCGCGCTGACGGCGGGCGCCGCCACCGCGTGGCTGTGGTGCCTCTACCTCCGCTTCTTGCCGGGGCTCCGCTGCTTCCGATGCTTCGGCGTGCCCAGGAGGGTCGCCGTCGTCTCCGTGGGAGCCGGCGTCGCCACGCCGGTGCTGTTCTTCGTCTCGGTGGGCCTGCACGCCGTCATCCGCGGAGACGAAAACGAGTGGGACGACTGATCGGTGGAGTGTGTGGCATGGATGATCGATCAATCGGTCCGTGTGATTTATTGGGAGATCATTTACTACATCCTTATAGTGAGCTAATGCAGTGATGGGGGAGATGATTGCATTCATGCCAATTTCCATTTTTAGACTTTGGTCTTTCTCAGGGAGAGTATTTTATTAACGGAAATACTATACTACGGATCCAATTTCTAAGGGGTCTGCTACCCCACGATATCCCGTTATGTATCGGGATAATCTCTGGTCATGTTACTTTATCCAAGTAACATGGTACTTTTCAGATTACATGTTACCTCAAATGTATTAGGCATGGTATCATGTTCAGGTTACATGGTAACTCATATGTAACATGCTCAGGTAACATGATACCTTATATGTACCATGTATAATACCTGAACAGTATCATATCTGGTACTAATGGTGTTATGAACAATATTATATCACCGGTAGCGAATCCTCGTCGCCGTCGCCGCGGTCGTCGCAGCCGCCGTTGTTGCCACAGTCATCGACGTCGTCATCGCGGGTGTAAGACGCCGAAGCCAAAGACGATGCCGACGGCGAAGAGCACCAGCATGACGAGCGTGCAGATGCAGCACGCCTTGCTTGGCAGCAGCACATCTCCTCCTCAATGGCGGGCGGCGGTGACACGGGCGGAGCACGCGGAAGGAGAGACGCTTTTGCGGGTGATTAGCGGCTGCAGCAGCTGGTGCATGTATCCCGTCGCTCTTGCTCCGGACGGTATTCCGTAGCATTTCCATTTATTTAATTGGTCGACAACCAGCCTCGCTTCTTAAGCATTTTGGTACTGGCAAGTGCATTTCACTAATGTCGTGTAGGTTTTGATTTTGGACAAGAGGTTTCCAACGTCCTGAAATCTCACAAACAAACTTTGGTAGTGCAATCATGGAATTTTTTATTTTATTTATTAAATAATTTACAAAACTGCATTTTCATTTCCGAAATTTACAAATCTAACCTCCCGTCACCCTTTCATAGGACGGAAAGATGACATGGCAGACAGCGGGGCCGCTAGGGATGGCAGCTGACAGCGCCTGGGCATTTTTTTGCAAAAAAATTGATTTGTAAATTTTGAAAATAAAAATATAGTTTTGTATTTTTTAATAAATAAAAAAAAATCGAGTATATCATCGGGCTGATTCGAATGGGCTTCAGCCCATGTTGGCCGAATTGTCAGGGCCCGCATGAGCGCAGATTACAGTGGGCTCTCGTGAGCAGAAAACATCGCGACAAAACGCCGATTCCATTTCACCCACCCCCCGACGAAACCTCGCCTCGCCCTCCGTCTCCGTCTCCGTCTCCGTCGCCTCCACCTCGCGGCGATCCCTCTCCCCTTTGCCCCCCCGCGCGATGGCCGCCGCCCTCCGCTCCTCCTCCGCCGCGGCGAGACGGCTGCTCCGGATCTCCCCGGCCGCGCTGCCCACGCTCACCGCCTCCCGCCCCGCCGCGGTGGCGCCCCTCGCGCGCCCGATCGCCGCCGCCGCCGCCTTCGTCGCAGGTCCCCCTCCCATATCTGACCCTGCTGGTTTGCTTCTTTTGTAGTCGTCGAAGAGGGTGCCTTTTATGTTCGTGCTTGGATTGGGCCGATGCCTGGTTTTAGGGTTCCCTGCGTGTTGCTTGCTTGTTCACTGTTCAGGCTGGTTCCAGATTTGTGATTACCTTGTGGTCGAATCTGATTGATTGCGGGATTGCAACTGTGTAAGATGGGGTTGGATTATGTTGCTTCTAATGATAGTGGAGTCATGTTATTACGTAGTCACTGACTCACTGGTCAGAATAATTTATCAGAAAGTTAGACTTAAGGATAAGTTTTGTAGGTGGCGAGTGCAAATTGTAGGTCATGCAGGAGGTACAGCATCAGTAGAAAAAAAATATTCACACTGCGTGTGTAAATATTTGCATTTCCTGTATAAATATTTACATTTCCAATATGACCCTGAACTGCAGTTCAGATGTGTGATCTTGAAGTGTTTATCAAGCTGGTGCTGCATCAAATGATTGGGTTTGATCACATAATATAAATCATGTGTGGGTTTTAAATGGTATTGCTTCTAAGCAAGATAACGGTTTCGGAGGTTCAAGACCGATCTTTCACTCTTTTTTCTGAAGTAACTAGACTAAATATTCTGTAATCTTTCTCAATAATATAGCGGCAGGAAAAATAACCACTGATAAATTGCTGTATGTCCTTTTACGCAATGAATTTATAAGAATGGAGAACTCAATAAGTATGATACAGGGATGATTTAGAAAAACTTTCACTATTTACCTAGAAGGAATCATTGATGCAGCACTTTGTATCTTCATTTTGCTGCAACGCTAACACTGTTCCTTCAAAATTACACATGATCCCTATCTCAAATTTTCTGTGCTTGTTGTTGTGTATCTTATGCTTGTTTTAAACTCAGGTGGCAACAATGGCTTCTCATGGAACTTGAGGCGCTTGTTCAGCTCAAATGAAAAGCATCTGCCTGCAATATCTGACCCAGAAGTTGAGTCTGCGTTTAAGGATTTGATGGCTGCTAGCTGGACTGAACTTCCAGATTCTCTTGTACGTGAAGCAAAGAAAGCCGTATCCAAAGCTACCGATGATCAGGCTGGGCAGGAGGCTTTGAAAAATGTATTCCGTGCAGCTGAGGCATGTGAAGAATTTGGTGGGGTTCTAGTCACCCTAAGAATGGCTCTAGATGATCTATGTGGTTTGACTGGTGAGGTCAGTACCTAAATCAGCAGTATCCCCTCATTGATGTATTGCTTTCTGTGGATTCGGCGATGATTCCCTTTTTAATGCTTACTTGTCTTACCATCCCTGCTCTTGCAGAATGTTGGCCCCTTGCCTGGTTATATAGAAGATGCTGTTAAATCTGCATACAATCGATACATGACATATCTGGAATCATTTGGCCCTGAGGAAAATTATCTACGTAAGAAAGTGGAGACTGAATTGGGAACTAAAATGATACACCTGAAAATGCGATGCAGTGGCATAGGGTCTGAGTGGGGAAAGGTATGCTCATCTCTTATGTTTCTTGTCCCTGCTGTACATTTTACTTATGTGTCAGCTTTTATACTAGCATTGTGGGTGATGTAATCTCTAAAGGGCAGTGTGTTGTCATTCAATTTTAAATATTCTTTTGTGAATCCATTCAAATTGATCTTTATATGTTATTTTTAGCATGTAATCTGAGTTAGTATTTGTAAATTATTATCTCACTAATAATTTGTGTTAAGAATACCTCTCTATGACTAAAGATAAATTCATATCTGACATCATATTTGCTCATTCTCACTTGTTATCGGAGTAGGTCATATGTCTGTACAGTGATTGTTATTCTTTTGCTTGATACAAGGGAAAAAAAAAGAGAGATTCCATGTACATTCCTTTTTACTTGACAATCAGAACATCGGCACAGAGCATTGTTTGCCATTACTTTTCTATTTGTATATATATAATAAAAATAAAACAACACCATAGTGTTTACTGTGACAAATGTACTAATGCCATTTTCGCATATCAAATCTTAACATTTTACAAATATATAAGTGGTTTAAGACCTTGATGTTTTGACTGCACAGATTTTAAAACATCATCTATTTGCAACTTGAGAGAGTAACTTAGAATGTATACGGACACTTAACCGAATCTGAAAAACCAAACAAATGAACTAGGACTATCATCTTGTCTACATATTCATTTGGTTTGAAGCAGGGAAATTGCCAACAGTAAGTTGAGAACAAATGCAAGGGCGTCCTCTTTTACCAAAGTCCTGTGCTAGATATACCTTATATATGCCAGAATTCAGATAAATGTAAATTTAAATGGATGCTTGATCAGTTTATCTTGTGGCAGAGTTTCAATTGTTTTCTAATGAAAATGGATGAGCTCATGATAACATGTGGAATAATGTTTTCCATGTCACTGTACAATTGATATGCTTGCATTCCCTCTTTGTTTGGACTGAAGAGGGACAGCTTCATTTTCAACACTGGATGCTCATGATTTATTTATTGCACTTGCAGATCACTCTGATTGGCACATCAGGCATCTCAGGTTCCTATGTTGAGCTAAGGGCATGAGGGAAGTCTGCAGATCATAACCATGCAGAACATTGATTTGCTGAGAGAACGATGCATATCAGAACCAGTTGTGCCGATTTTCTTTTCTTCTTACTGTGTAGCTACCTTGCCAATAACAAGGAGATCATCAAACAGATGTGCACTTCAAGTAATTCAGCCTGCTCCAGACTTTGCTGCTGTAATAAGAACGTGTTTCTGGGGTGCACGTTGATTTCTTTTTGCTCCGGTTGTGTTCATGGTGCTCCAGTCAGTGTGCGTGAAGCATTTGTAGATTCAGTTGATTCCTTTCATGAGCCCTGAATTGTTTGTTCAAGCCTAACATTGATCCTACCATGTATGGCTCTGTTAAACTTAGAATAGCTTGAACCGGTGTTCAGATTGTTTGCGCGACCCCTGATTTCTTGTTCAAGCCCCTTTAACATTGTTCACAGAGTATTATGTTTGACTATGTTAAACTGAATTTGGAACTTGAATCTTTATTCAGAATCTACGATATCACGGAGTACCTACAAATCTAGAATAGCTTGATCCGGTGCTCAGATATGCCCATTTCTTCCGTGTTTTGTGCTTTAAGAGCCACGGAAAAATTCGACAGGAATGGTGTGATATAGGTGTGAAGTCCTCGTCAGAGGGCAATGCTATCGCCCGCAAATGGACGATAAAAATGCTTCGGGTGCCCTACATTTTCTTTCGCTCGTCGGATTACAATGGCTGCTGCTGGGAACGGGGACACCTTCCACTGCCGCACCACAGAGTCAATTGGACTAATCATCCATGACCAATTCAGTAATTCACCATCCACTTATCTATAGTTCGTTACGGCTAAATCATCCATCACTGCTCACTTTAGTACTTTGGCGTATCATTTTGCCAAAAAAGAAACCAAGTTTCTTTAATAAATATTGTAGGTTGTTACACCCGTGACAATCTTGGCAATCGGTTATCGCCCTTGTTGCTGCGGAGGATGGATGTGGCTCCCGCATGCGTGGATTTGTGACATTTGTCCTCACAGTAATATTCAGGCCTCCATACACGCTTTCTGCCTCGTTAAGCTTATGTTCAATGCCGGAACCCAACGATGCTGTTTACGAGCACGCTTGACTCACGTATACAACTATGCTTTTTTACTATTTTTGAAAAATATATTTTGAAAAATATCTCAAAATATCAAGAATTTTAGTATAAATTTTTAGTACCTTGAGATATTTTTTTAAGGATGATAAAAAAAACTCATGGCATAAGGGGTTGTTTATTTTGTAAATTTTTTTTGCAAAAACATCACATCAAATTTGTAAACACATATTTGCAAAAACATCACATCAAATTTTTAAACACATATTTTTAAACACATATTTTTAAAAACATCACATCTAATTACAAAACAAAGTTCAGATTCCGCTTGGAAACCGCGAGACGAATCTTTTGAGTCTAATTAATCCGCCATTAGCACATATTAGTTACTGTAGCACTTATGGCTAATCATGTACTAATTAGTCTTAAAAAATTCGTCTCGCGATTTCTTACATAACCATGCAATTAGTTTTTTGGTTCATCTACATTTAATGCTTTATTTAGATATTCAAAGATTCGATATGATGTTTTTGGAGAAATGTTTTGGGAACTAAACCTAAGATACAGATCTTCTTCATCGACCTACCAGTGACAGAGTAGGTGTCTAGATCACTTGCGCCAAGCTAATAAAAAACAACCACGACTATCTCCTGCTTGTTTGTTGGTTTTTATTTTTGATGAGAAATAAAAAACAGGTTGTCCTTTCAATCCACTGACCCAATTCGCCCTACACCGACTTGCGCTGGTTTAGTTGTGTTACTGTTAAAAAAATTGTCTCAGATCGTTGATGCACATGTATAACCCAAAAAGTACGAGAGTGACGGACAATTTCAAACCAAAATAAACTAGAGAGTTATCTATAGCAAATCAACTTATATAAGTAGATATCAAACTAGAGTGATATTTGAAGGATTTTCCAATTTTTCATTTTAAGTTTATAATAGATAGAAGTAAAATTTAATTAATTATGTGCTAATTATCTACCGTAATTTTTATGCGTAGCTCAATCAAACAACCGTATTTGAAGGTGGGCGTGCACCAACTGCCAAGGGGCATGTCTAATGGGCGAACATTTGTGTGCCCGTTAACCCACACAAATATACACAACGTTTTTATAATTTGTATCTGCATGAATAAAGTTTTATTTTATATTTGAAATTTTATGTTTTAAAACTTTATGCATAGAAATAAATTTCTAGCAAATAGAATGTTTAATTAAAAATATTTACATGAAAAATATTATCTTAAAAAATATGGAGTATATCTATAAAGATTATACATCATATAAGGTTATATATATAAAGTATGTACGTAGAAAATTTACATATATATGTAAAGTTTATATATATAAAGTGTTGCAAAGTTTATAACGGACACGCGAACTTGTCACCCATTAGGCTTTTCGCTGCCAAGGTGGGCTCCCGGCCCGTTGCTGGTTGGCGACCGGCAGCCATGCCCCATGTGAAGCGCGCGTCCGTAGAAACGACAACCTAACCTACCGCGTGCCCGTTTGATGGACGCAGCGACAGATGGACGTCGGCTGCACCGCATGCGCATGCTTGATCGTGTACACACGTATCATATCCTTTTCTTCTACTCGTAAATCAAAATTTAAATTTATAATTTAGAGTTATTTTAGAATTTTTATAAAATTTATTTTATAACCTTACATTTTAGATCCCAAGAATATGTATATAAATAAAAGTTTTATTTTTAAATTACGAGAAAACGTCCGCACGGTGTCAGAAACCCAGCCGGCGCATTGCTCCCGGGGATGCGCGCGCCGGGCGGAGTATACCTGCGATGCGACTCGCCGACCGGCTGGTTGCGTGCGACGTCCCACCACTGCGTGCGTCCTCTCGTGGAAGTTCTGTGGCGGAGTAATTCTGTTCGAACCCACTCGTATTTATTGTGTTCTCCTCCATTCCATTCGATCCCTGCGTGTTCGCTGCCTCCTCGAGTTGCATGCATCGATCCGTGTCATAGTGCATTCACGCTAGCGTTGTGCCGTTGCATATAGTAGCTTTCTTCTCCTTGGTCGCCGCTGCAAACAGGCAGGCAGGAAGGAAGGCTATAATAGCTGAACGCTGCAGCCGTGCAGCGCCCTAAATTTTGCTGTAAAAGTTAAGCAGCTCGGACAGCACGGGGCACGGCTGCACGGCTTGACCAAGGAAGGGTCAAATTTGGGCAAGTGTTGCTGTTCTCCTACAGGCTTACAGGGCACAGGACTGGCAGGCCGCCGGCGTCGTTGCCTTCTGCCGATCTATCAGACGACGGACGCGAGGAAGGCTAGCAGCTCTGCAGGCAGCAGCAGCTGCGCACAGGCGATCTTTTATTGGCCGTGAATGTGGTGTTGGCCTTTACGTCTGCACCTCTCCGAAACGTCGCCCGGACTCCCTGTTCAGATCGAATGACGAATGGTAGTAGCTGCAACAGCAGCGGCGAAAAGATCAGACCATCGGCCAGCCAGCTGGTTCCGTTCGTACGCTCTTCGTCCTTTCCACGTACACGGTACATCTCCTCAAAAGCTTCCGAGTCACTGTGCGCCTGTGCCAGTTATGAGCATTGAACACCTCTCGTTGGGCATGCTTCTGGTCTGTATGAGACGACGGCCTGCACCGAATTTATGATTTTAGTTAAAGATACGTCCGTCTAAAAATTATCATATCCAATTCGTTAAATTTATTTTAATAAATTAGGACTATGTACTCCATATTTAGTTTGGACCATCTATTTAAAACTAATCTAACGGATGTCATTAATCTTACCTCATTGAGGTAATACATGATAGAAAAGTAAAAAAACAAAAATATTTAACCTGCTATAGAATGCATTGGGCCCAATAAAGTAGGTAATAAATGCATGCATGATCGACCTGTCATTTTTTTACAAATCCTAATTTGTAACTACTTTCAGATCTTCAACACCATATGTATGTACAACCTGAATAAAAATTTAACGTTTATGTTTAAATTTGCATAATTCAAATTCGATACCAGAATAGTATCAATACTTAGGTTATATGCATTTTGATGCTTGGGGACAATTCAAATATTCATAATTTCAAATATATTTATATTTTATTTCCCATATTAAGAACTTGAAAATTTATATAGTATGGCACTTTGAAATGTTAAGCATATTTGTTTTGTAAAGTATAAAATTTGGTATGCACCTTCCATTGCATGTGTGATCAAACTCGGAAAGGATAACTATATGCATTAATTATTTTTTTATTGCTACGATTTATTAATTAAGAGGTGGAATTATATTTAGCAGTAGATAATCAATAAAATAAATCAATAGTTAGGATTCACTATTAACTCTTACCACCCCAAAGATAAGATGGAGCACCTTAGTATGGCTCAATAAATTAATAATAATGATACAATTGACAACATGATTTAACATGTCCTCAAAAGCTTTCGAGTCGCTGTGCGCCTGTGCCAGTTATGAGCGTTGAGCACCTCTCGTTGGGGCATGCTTCTGATCTGTCTGAGAGGACGGCCTGCACAGATTGTGGTTTGATCCGAAGTATACGTACGATGTGCTGAAACGTTTGGAATCAGGCGTGTTGTGAATCATGTGATGAAAGGTTTGGTTCGAAGCAGAAGAACCCCTGATCGATCGATCACGAGTCGTTGAAAGGAGGGATTAACTGTGCTAAGACGTACTGAATCACTAATCTCCTCGCATGCACTGCATGCATGCGATCTGTTTCCTGCCCCCATCCTAGCTTTATCTTCCTAAACTTGTCGATATCAAACCGTGTTTGTTAGTTCAGACGAGCACATCAGCGTTTCCAACCTATAGGGCAAGAGCCTTCTCTCCTGGCGATGAAAAAAAAACATATAGGAGTGTAAGGTGGTGTTTAGTTTGCAAATTTTGAGCCTAATTAATCCGTCATTAGCACATGTTGGTTACTGTAGCACTTATGGCTAATCACTTTTTAATTAGGCTCAAAAGATTCGTCTTAACATTTCTTCTATAACCGTGCAATTAGTTTTTTAGTTTATCTATATTTAATGCTTTATTTAGATGTCCAAAGATTTAACGTGATGTTTTTTAAAAAATATTTTAGGAACTAGACAGGGCCTAAGCGTATACGAAAAAGCAGCATGTCCAAATAACGTCATGTCATCACGCCTTCAGCCTTCTCATCCACACCTGCTTGTCTTTCCATGGATCGATCCTACTACTTGACCAGATATCACAGGCAAAAAGTGTCAAAACCAACTACTCTGAACGCAAGACTTAATAATAAGCACGCACTGTTTAGTGACGGCATGACGTGATGTTAGTTAAGTAGTTAATTAGCATCGATTGACAAAGGGTTAATGATCACCTCCAACTACTTGGCACAGGTTTAATGCGCATCTAACACACCAAACTTTGAGCTCGTTAGGGTAAATGATTCGGTTGCAAACCGCTATTACTGTCGATCGAGCTGTAAGTCACCTTACATGGTTGCAGCTAGCACACACAGCTAGATAGATACATGGATAGATTGATTTAATTTAGAAAACAAATCTAGCTTCGAGAAATATTTAAAGCGAATTACATCATGTCATGCAACAAGGTGTCTCTATAAATGATGAGGAGTAAAACTGATAAGGATACAGTGCCCCTTAAGGATGGGAATATCTTTAATTTATATGGTCAAAAAAAGTAGGATCATCTCCCAACTTCAACGTTTTTCGTCAAAGTTGGCCCTGCATTTCTGCCCCCACCAAGCTGCAGGAAAGTCATCTCGGAAGCTGGCCAATTTCAAAAATATCATCTCCTTTTCTCAAGTCTCCTTTTCTCTTGGGAGAGATAATGGCACAGCCATATGCATCATATCATTCATTAGCTTTAATAAAGAAATGAAATCAAATTTATAAAT
Organism: Oryza brachyantha; assembly: GCF_000231095.2. Lineage (NCBI taxonomy): Eukaryota > Viridiplantae > Streptophyta > Magnoliopsida > Poales > Poaceae > Oryza > Oryza brachyantha. The sequence goes on from NC_023166.2 coordinate 10,206,824, forward strand.
GAAAAAAAAAAGAGGATGGACAACAACTCTGCATCCAAGAGTAAATAGGAAAATGGAAGAAGCTTCAGCAAGAGATCGAAGCCGTTGCTAATCAATCACCAAAACCTACTCCTTTCTCAATTAATTTCCAAAATATGTAACCACTTTCTACATGGCACATGCTGCTCATATATATACATACATACCACCAATTACACCACACAAAAAAATTGTATCTATATAATGATCTCTATACTAAATCTATATCCAATTCTATGGCCCTCCACTCCAACCTCTGCTATGATCTCTACTGCTTGCTCTACAGCTGAACAGCTCCGGCCGGTGTCCATGTCCATCTTCATGGAGTCCGCAGCTGGCTGTCGAGGCCGACGGAGTTGTGCTGCCGTGACGGGCCGGACGGCGGCACCGGCCCCCTCGGCAAGAACCCGAGGAAATGGTTGGAGGCTCCCCTCTCCAACGGCCTGGCCTTGAAGGTCTGCATGCCCCTCGAGGCATGGCAGCTCGACGCCAGCAGAAGAAGCAGCACCGGCAGCAAGGTCGACCGGCAGAGCTGCAGCAGAACCTTCGTCTTCCTGCAGTTCCTCCTCTGCCAGTAGCACCACCCCATGAAGAGCAGCAGCAGCAGCAAGACGAGGCTGCAGCCTGCAATCTGGAGAGAGTTGTTGTGGCTAGTGTGTGATGAGGGTTTTGGTGAGTGCAAAATGCAGGTGAGGGGGGAGGTGGGAAGAGATGAGAGATGGCGATATATAAGCTAGCGAGCGAGCGAACGCGTTGATCGAGAACGTATGTGTGTAGTATGGAGTATGGACAGCATTGGGGAGAAGAGGAGATAGGTGCTGCCATTAAATTTATATAGGAACATATGCTGGACATGTTCAGTACAGCCCCAAGGGAAGAAGGGGGAATTGCATCCCACAATTCCACACGCATGACGTTGTTCATGGCTGCTATGTGTCTGCAAAGTGCTTGTACAAAAAAGTATGTGGTGGTCTGAACTGAGGATGTCATGTACTCCAATAATAAAGCTCACGTACATTTTTATCACTGTTTGTTTATTACAAAATAAGAAGAAATGAATGAATGACATGGGAGTTTTTCTCTTTCTTTCTTTCTTTCTTTTTTTTTTGTTTTTTTGCTGAATCTACATCAATGCAATTATGCATATTGGTGCTCAATGTTAAAACCGAATACTCCCATCAATTCTAAGACAGCATCCAGAAATATAATTCAATCAAAGGGTTTTTTAAATTTGCACATGTGTTTTAAAATTTTCTTGACAAATAGATCTTGCTGCCCCCACCTCGTTTTTTTTGAAGTATCTTTAGTACTAGGTTGTATTTGATCGATCCCCTAACACCATTACATCGGTGCGTAGTGGCCGGTAGAGCAGTTACAATTGGCAGTGCATGACTCCACCCGCAAGATTCAAATTCTAGAGTCCATAAATATGGTTATGTGTGTCTTTAGTTTGGTGGAAAGTTATCTTCCATTATAAAAAAAAACCTGTACAAAACAAATTTAATGAGAAAATTGTACAAAGTCACAAACATTTTTCTCCAATTGGGATCAAAGAAGGTTCTACTTAGGGTGGTATATATCTGAGGATAATTAATTATCTCTGCCTGCACCTACAGATTGATCAAGTTGGTGAAGAGGTTGGAAATAAATGTGCCCCCATCTACCTCTAGCTATGTCCATGGCCTATGAAGATATAGTTTTGAGGATTGATCAGGGGCAACAGTGGCGATGGACATGGTCGGTGTGGGGTCTGCATGGGTGGGTCTTGAGGATGTTGAGTGCATTAATCAACAAGAGAGGTGCTTGCACGGTTGCACCTGTATAGTGAGAAACCAAGTCTTGTGGAGGAGGAGGAGATCAGGGGAGATTCAGAAGAAAAGGGAGGCAGTGAGCAAAAGTAGGAGCTAAAGAAGGCCCATGGCAGGTGGTGTTTAGATTGAGAAAATTTTCTGAAAAAGTGTCATGTCAAATGTTTGACCAGATGTCGAAAGGGAGATCTGTGTTTTCTCTGAATCTCTGATCACTGAATGGCCCCCACACTTGGGAATTCAATGGCCGTCTTGGGCATGCACTCGCTGATTTGCGTAATGATCACCCGTTCATGTACCTGCACAAACATCAGCACTGATTGGTATCTATACGATGAATTGGATTGGTTGGGATACGTTGACCAGTACTCTACTAACGAACACGGTCTTTTTGAGCTGATATTTGTAATACAAATTTATAATAGACATGCAAAATGGGCTATAATTTAAAATTCTTAACTTAACTCTAAAATTAGAGCATTATTACAGTTCATCCAGTTATACCTAGATTTACCAAAATAGAGCTAGCCGTCCATTTCGAATGAAATACAATAGGGAAAAATAAAAGATATGGAGAGCCTCACCACCATCCCTTGGACGGTAAAGAGCCTCCTTAAATTAAGTTTAAAATTTTAAATTTTGGTTGTGTTGTCATAAGATAGAGACCAAGCTCATACAACAAATCATGCATAATATCGGAGGAAACAGATCCTGAGATTCAACTGGTCATACATAGAGAATAAGTTGATACATTGTCCGAAAGATTATTTTTTTGTGATGAGAAACGTCGTGGTTGTGATGGTATAAGTTGAAGTTGTATGATTCTACTATTAGGATTTACATGTCGTGGCTAAATACAGTACCACATACTATATTTACCATATATATTAGCACATAATATGGTGTAAGTTTCCTAGCTTGAAAGTTTTTTTTTTTGACAAAGTTATCTCGATATGCACCCATCCAAGGTTTTTTTTTTTGTACAACATCCAAGTTCACCTTAAGAGGTTAGTGTGTTTATCATCCGAATACGATAACGATATCCACATACTAACTAAGGTAGATTAAAACAATTTTTTTCAAAAAAAACTTAGAATTTTAATAAATTTTATTTGGTTTTTCACGGTTTGCCGTGTTTACCACCGGGGTATGGTAACCCCATCTCCTGCGGTAAGACGAAGCCTGGTATCCACTCAATACCCAGCTTTGATTGCAAGGCGGCCGGTTGAGGCACACGACAAATTGACAATGTTACACAATTTTGCTTGAATGAGACGTCCCAAACAAAATACCTAGAAAGGAGGACCAGGCAACCGATCGAAAAGAAATGGCAGGAAATTAATCTAAAGTAAACATAAAGCCACACCGCCGCAGACACAACGCAGCACGACGCCACGAATTAGGACAGAGCATGCAGGATGCAACCGGCACAGGCTAAAGTTCAGGTCACAAAACAAAATAGTGCCTGCTCCCTAGGAAGGGAGACAATGCAGTGGCTTGTGGCTGCAATCATGGATTAGGGTCTCCTAATTGCTGCAGCCCCATGCAACAAACAATGGCCCCACTGTTAATTAGTCACTTCCTGTCTAGACTTTTTTTGGGAGTTCATCAGTTAATTACTTATCATTGTGTAGGTGTCTCACACTGATTAAGTACGTACCCCAAATTCAGCCACCGTGCGTGCATAAAACAACATGAAACGTACCATGCATGATGCATCTACTCAAACGGTCAGCAACTAATACAAAGCCATTTTTTTAGTATGGTTCTGAACAGCGGCAGCATGTCCAATGTTAGGAAGGGTCAAGTAGTGATACTGCATTCGAGCCCCCGAATCCAGGAGGAAGCAACGGGCCATGATAAACTGAACCCACATGCAACTACACCGATCGATTTAGGCCTCTAGCATCTGATCTCACTGCAAAGTCCATGCTATTTAGGCGAAAAAGACCTACGTGTAGTTTATTAAGGGATTTGCTACATTTTAGACACGAAAAATTACAAATTTTTTGTCACCGGAAATAGCACATTGTTAAGCCAAAATCGTGGTGTTATATATGCAACATGCAATAGTATATTTTAATTTTCTTCATTATAATTAGTGAGTTTGAGAAGAAAAATGAAAGGAAGGAGAAGATAATAAAACGAGGTGAGTAATTAGTGTATTAATTAAATATTAATTATTTTAAACTTAAAATTTCGATTTATTATTTTTTAAATAACTTTTCTACATATTTTTTTGGTAAGAAACACACCATCTTCATCCCAAAATATAAGTATTTATAGAATTTACAGTTTTATACAACAATATAAACATTTATGCACTGATTTATATTTCAATCATTCTAATGACCGTAGAGTCAATCAAAAGGGAATATAGTAAAAAATTGACCACTGAAATGGCTAAAATGACTAAAATGATATTTTTAACATCTACTTAATCTATGATACACAATATAGAAATGTTTTATTTTTGTAACATACTCCCTACGTCTCAAAATAAACCAATTTTTTTACTTTTTACCTATAATTTTTGACTCTTCGTCTTATTCAAATTTTTTTGGAATTGATATTTTTGTTTTTATTAGATGATAAATCATAAATAGTACTTTACGTGTGACTAATTTTTTTTTAATTTCCTGAAAATTTTTCAAATAAGACGGATCAAACGTTGGACACGGAAACCGAAGAATTAGCTTTTTTTTTTGGACAGAGGGAGTAGGTATGACAGTTTAGGGGTACGAAAAGTTGTTGCGTGGCCTCTCTTTCACTCGATATTAAACGGAACCTATACGTGGTTTTATTTTATTTTAGGGAAAAAAATCCAAATACCTCCCTACGAGTCACCAGTGTTTATATTCTCCCCTACAATTCTTTTTCGTACACAAAACCCCATATAAAATAATTCTTCTTCTATCTCACCCCACATTCTGTTTCTTTAGCGATTTCTCTATTCTTTTAATTTCTCGTTCCCAGTAGCTTCTCTCTTAGCAGAGTCATAGGAACTTTGGTACCTCTCCTGAAAGGTATATAGTACTACCTCTGTTTTATAATGTTGTTTTATAATGTAAAATATTTGACTTTTTTAGTTGTAACGTTTGACCATTCGTCTTATTTAAAAATTTAGTACAAATATAAAAAATGACAAATCGTGTTTAAAGTTCGTTTGATAATAAAGTAAGTCACAAGCAAAATAAAGTTTGTTTAAAGATGAATGATCAAACATTAAGTCAAACATCTTATATTATGAAATGGATGGAGTAGTTTTCTAATTCCACGAGTGTAGCATGGTGTTCATATTATCAAATACTATAGAATTGTTTCGGAGAATGAAACAGTATGTATTTTATCTCGAGCAAGGTACGTAGCAAGAGAGGACATGCTGGATGCTGGCGTGAGGAATTAAAAGAAAAGGAGAAATTGATGAAAACGGGATGTTTTGTGGAAATTTAGAAGAGAAATTGACTTGTAGAGATGTTTGTGTTTGATCGAATTTTCTCCTTATTTTTTATAAGTTTGAATGTCTGTTTGATTTTATAATTTTTATGAGTTTTATGGTTATTTCATGTTGACGTTAGAATAATTTACTCTTCAATCTTTTGTCAAGCAAAAATGAACTTTATTTAAGTAAGTGATAGTGCAGATAAAAAGTGACTGAAATTTCTGAAAATCTCACTTTGACCGAATGTACACCCTCCCTAACATTAATTAAGCACAGCTAAACAGCGAGAATATTACTAAGCAGGAGCATTCCAATCTTTTTACTTTTTACTTTTGATTATGCTTATAAGCCAAAATTTAAATTCTCAACTTAAAATTTAGGGTTGATTTAACAGTTTTTTCACCGAAGTTTTTTTAGCTTTGATTTTAGATCGCTAAGAATTCATATATAAAAAGTTTGTTTACAAATTATTTTTTATTTATAAATATGTTATTTGGATTTTTTTCATTGAAAAGATCGACAAGCAATCACCATTGTACATGCATAAGGCTGTAGCATGATCGAGACGTGCATGGCAATGGCAATCAATATCTCACCATCTCTCTCGAGTGCTCACATCAGTAGCAGCTAGCGATCTGGCGATTCTTTAGACCAGTAGGACGCGCATCCATCCATGCATGCATAAGGCTGTAGCGGCCGGCTACTTCTACGTTGTGTCACTCTCCATCGATCGGTAGATCGCGGTGACGTCCAGCACAGAGACGAAGATGATTAATTGCCGGCCGGTGCTACAGTGCCGTGGATTCTCCGACCGGCGGTTGATCGAGCAGTACAACTTTTGCTGCTGGCCGTGGTCGGCCGGCCTGGTATCTGCATACCGCTGAACAGTATCGAACAAAATACGAGTACTACATTTTATTTTTGTTGGGCATAATAACAAATCATGAAATGGCTGGGTGCCATGAGCGAGTGCTGTCGCGTCAGGCCTCAGGCTGGGCCATCCGGTCCTTCTCGTTTTGTCATCTGACGTTTGAGTGCACATGGGGAATGGGCCTGACGGAGAAAAGGCCCAATTTAGGCCCATTTAAGGAGCAGGCCGTGTTGGACCGGAACCATGCGCGCAGAAAGCAAAAGGCCGAAAACAAGCAAAATGGTTGATTAATTCTGACTTGTTTAAAACCCAGGCTTACATAGGTAGAAGTGAAGCTTAAAACCCAGGCTACCTAGCCCACCATCTTGTAGAGCTAGCCACAAAATCTCTGGGTGTTTCTCTTTAACCATTTGTCTCGTGGTAGTGTCCAGAGGTTTTTCGTCAATCCTTCTAGTTGCGCGAAGCCGCGAACTAAGTGTAGCCGCAAGGACACGGCAAGAAGACAAAGACGAATAGTCCTAGTTAGGCAGCTTAATCGGATCGATCTAGATTAAGATTGTAGATTGATTTGCTGGCCTAACTCCGGATTCAGCTGTAACATGCACATGCACATCTCGTTGCAAAACAGAGAGATCATATCCACACCGCTGTTAAAATGTTAATGCACGGAAGTTTCTTACTACCTGTCTATCTCCGCAGGAATCATGCTTTTTCATGAGAAATCTATGTGCATTTATAACACAAGTGAGGCCCCCCCCCCCCCCCTCTTTCAAACCTCCTGTCAACACGAGGTTTGTTCGTTAGTCATGAAACGGGTTCATGCGGATATCTTGTAAAACTGTCGTGTTTCAAAGGAGGCATTAGAATCTGCAAAGCGTTGGAATTTCAAAGGAGTTATTAATTGAACGGAGAGGAGACGTGTACGTGTGTATAGTATCGGAAAGCGTCGGAATACAAGTTGCGCAACTCAACTAGAACTAGACTAAACGAAGTTTACTGGCAGTAGCGGCATACGTTGTACCATGCAGATTGATCCAATTAACGCTCCGTCACTAACATACGTTTTGCAGCGGGCATCGAGAAGCTATCTCCTAAAGCACGGCAGGCAATCTTGCAACTTGAAAGGCAAACCCGATCGGCAATAATGTTTTCAGGTCAAATAAGGAACATACTAGCAATTCACAAACTGGATTTCCTCGTCCTTGCAAAACACTAGCAGAGATTACAGTTCAGAGCTGGGTAATATCTTCACAGTTCGAGTTGGCATGCATCCCCTGGAATTTGTTTTTTTTTAAAATTCTACTAATATCATAATATAATCAACACTAAATACCTAGCTAAATTAACAAATATAGTTAATTTTCGATCAACCGACTGTTGTTTCCGTAGACACGCTACCGCTTCCGACTGCTTTCAGCGCAGTGGAAGGGTGGAAAGTGTGGAACGCAAGAACCTCCCAAAATCATCTGCTGAACTGCGCAGCTTTCCCCGCTAGTTTCGCCTCGCGTGGCGCCGCTGCGTCCCTCTTGTGCTCGGTCGCGCGACTCGGCGTCACCTCGCGAACCACCCACCCGAATCGAAAAGAAAAAGGAAAACCCGCAGCTCGCCTCTGCCCGCAGGTGCAGAGCTCCGCATCGTCGCGCGCCCGAGTAACGTACGTGACCGAGGCGTGGGCGCGTCTCTCGCTCCCCGTCCCGTCCGTTTCTTCCACCGCCACCGCCGCGCGCCACCACCACTGCACGAGACGAGACGGGACGAGACCGTGCGTGCGTGCGTGCGAGTGGGATGGGGGAACTCGACCGCGGCGGAGCGGAGTGGAGTGGAGTGGAGTGGATCGGAGCCAGTTGCGATTTTGCTTTGGGATGGACCGACTGACCGGTGACTGGGCGAGGAGGTAGTGGTAGGCATTGTGCCATTGTGGGTGCTGATTAGTGTGATTAGTTTTTTTTTTTTTGTACGCGACCTTTAATTAGTTTCGTGGTCGCGCACACACGCAACTTGCACGCCCCTGGTCAATGATTGCAGTCTCCGGCATAATTCAAAGCGATTTATAGCTATTCTTTTATTATGGGGGCCAAGGGGCTTCGACTCTTTTTTCCCCCTCCTATCTGGATGAATTTGGATGTGACCAGGGAAATGCGGTTTCGCTATGTTTTGTTGTTCGTGTACACAGCAACCTACCCAGGAGCAGGGGGAAATAATGAGGCCTACCGTTAGGGGGATTCAGCTGAAAATTGGATGGTTACTTCATATTGTAGTTATACCCAGCAACATCACATGCTTCAGTATATGTTCTTTTTTGTGATCAAGGAGTCCATTAGTCCATAAGAATAGATTGATTTATAGTTGAACTACTCTATAACCATCCTGGCTTACAATTACTCTTTTAAAAATGCAAGTTTAGTTCACCTTGAGTAGATGGCCCTTTTTTATCCAATGAGAGCATAAAGAAGTCTTGTAATTACCAGTTCGTTCAAAAAAAAAGTCTTGTAATTAAGAAATCAATGGCATAAAGAACTCTATGAATAAATAGAATTTATAGTTCAACTACTTTCAAACCATCTTGGCTTGCGACTTCAAATAACACATACTATATATATCCAACTGCTGCTATCTGTTGTTGTAGATTGTATTTTGTGATCATTCATTAGGAATATATAGAAACATATTTCATCCATTCTAATAAGGCCATCTTTCTAGTTCAACTACAAACCTAAGAAAGGTGAACTTGAACGGAGGTAGTATATATCGAGATCAAACCCCTTTATTACTTGAAAGTTGCTAGAATAATTATATATAAATCACAAAAAGTATAAAAGGAAAAGGCAGAGGATGCATTCAATGGAAATTATATTGCGCTGGGGTTATTGTACAACTATATATGACCATAAGACCATTGGTGTGGGTTACCATAGCAAATAACAATCTCTTTTAAAGCTAAGGCCATAAAGCTATATATGCATGAACCTTTTCTTTTTTAAAAAAAAGAAAAAGGCACTTTGGTGGTGACCGGAGTTGGGTTGTATGATCTTTTGAACTTTCCGGTCAAAGAGCGCATCACAACAGATCGGTATGACCTTGCTAGCTAGCGGAGTTGTTCGCTTGGGGGACAAAATTTGGTTGGACTAAAGTGTTGGGGGTGCAGCTCTCCTCACCCAAAAGTGCACTAACACTACGTCCGTTTCATGTTAGCAAAATAGATAATTCAAAGTGCTCATGATTTTACTCAAAGAAACATAAGCACAATGATGCTTGTGTGAGTCCCTATTTGTAGCACCACTAAGGAGACGAGGGGCATCTTTTTGCATGATGGGAATTGGGAAGGTCCATGATTTGATTAACACAAATGATGGTAATCTGGATATTTGCTCTGCGTGTATGCGAAGTGATTTTCCTTCTCAACGCCGGGGTCTTTAGTATCATCAGAACAATACGATCAGTTCTGTTCTACGGAAAACTAGCATTTCAACCTGCAATATCAACAAAAAAGAAGTTGACTTCTATAAAGTAAAAGTTAATTATAGACAAAAGTCATGGTATACTAGTAGTTCTCTTTTATTTTTATTTATCAAAATATAGACTGAATTTAGAGCTGGAATTTTTCAGCATACGATGGATCGACATCGACCTATGTATACCAACGAACCAATTAAATTATTCAAAATATTCTTGTAACTATTTGCAGAAAATATTAAGAGGGGTGGTATGCAAGGAGCATATGGTTTTTTTTTCAAGATGATGGTGTTTTATTAATCAACGAAAATAAAAGCATCTCCAAGACATACCTAAACCTGCTCCCAAAACTAAAATTTAAAAATAACATCTAAAATTACCGGTCCAACGATAGACCAATATCATTTCCAAATTTACCTTAGGCCTAAAATTATCCTAAAAGGAAGCTAGGTTTGGAACTCTCGTCAATGTTCTCACTCTCAAACTGCACCATAATTGTCGTCGCCCGTCCATGACAAAATACCCTAGACAACACCAGAATACCTTTTGCCCTTATCAATTCATAACCGTCGATTGCAATGGAACCCATGTGTGTGGATGGAGAAATGATGGCGGTGCGTAACTATTGAAATCCATCCTTTTTTTCCTTTTTTCTTATGCTTATGTATGAAAATTTAAATTTTTAACCTTAAATTTATAGTGATTTTGATGTTTTTTATTGCAGCTTATTTTTAAGTTTTGTCTTTTAGAACATTATGAACACAAATATAAAAATTCTATCGCAAATTATTCTCCTTTTACAAATATACCATGTGACATTTTCTTCTAAACCAAAAAAAATTACCCCGATGACAGTGGCAAATAGAGAGCAGGTCAAGCAACTCAGCTAGTATACTCGATACCTATTTTAACACACTCCGACTTCTCGGGAGGCCGTGAGTTCTGTCCCGGGCCATCACCAGGACCTTAATTTGTAATGACCCTTGCACAGTTGAACCCCACAATGTAAATCCTTTGCAACCATATATGTCTAAGAGCAAGTTCAATAGTATAGCCAACTAATTAATAGCTCTAAATCATCTATAATCAATTTATATAATAGTTATATGCAAAACATATACTACATTATCTTACCTGTCATACACATACAACTCACTGCTTCTCTCTTTTTTCTTTAAAATATATTTATAGCTAGCTTATAGTCGGCTATTGGAGCTGCTCTAATGGAAATCTATTCTTTGATCTGCCTTTCATTAATTATGCTGGTCTTGCCGGCATCACCAAAGAATATGAACGGAATGCCGGTCTTGCAGATCGATCAGGCCGACTGAACTCCCGAGTAACACGTTGGAGGACCGATACGGACGTAGCAATAGGGATACTTGACTCTCAACCTTTTCCCCGGTTCACACCTTAACCGAAACTGTTCTGTTTGTAATATCGCAGACCAACAGATCGACGTCTGTAGCAGCGACGTCTGGAAATTGATCGATGTACCACACAGGTCGTTAATAATGCTACGGAAACGACGCGGCAGAATTGACTTGGAACAACGAAGTTGCAGCTAGCTATGCACGGATTTTTCCTCTCTTTCTTTTCAACCCTGGAGATGTGGTTAACAATAATGTAAAAAAGTATTTTTAAATTCACACTAGATTTAGTTTTCTCGTGGCAGGGGCCTGTGTATCTGCGTGTGGGTTCCCAGCCACCGAAAGCATTTATTTTCGAAAGGGGAAAGACCAAAACACAGGTCCCCCAACGCCACAGTGTGTGTGCTCCATCGCGGACAAGCAAACAACCACATATACTACAATATTATATAAGATTAATATTATTGAGTGATGACCATACAAGTTAGACTAATTAAAAATTGTACTGTCTTCACTTATTTGTGTACTGGATGGTAGTCAGTCTCTTCAATTTTTCTGAAATTGCCATGATTTTCTATCTTCACGTGAAAAGAGAATAAGGGAGTGATTGAACAGCATATTTACGAATGAAAAGTAATTTATAAATAAAATTTTTATATATGTATTTTTAGTGATCTAAAATGTAAGACTGAAAAATAAACTACGGTAAAAATCCTAAAAGAAATTCTAAATTTAAATGTAAAAATTTAAATTTTGGCTTATTAGTACAAGTAGACGCGAAAAGACATGGGTATAATTTACTTGAGATTAAAAGAGAAGAAGATTAACTACTCTGTCTAGAACAAAGCCCGGACATATAATATGCACCGGCAGGCATGAATGGTGTACTGTTTGATCAGTCAAACAAGCAAGCAAGATCTGCATAAATGATTTGGTGGCCTTGTGCTATCTATAATAATGCTATAGTACTCCAATATATATCATCATCCCAGCTAATCTGGAGGCTGGAAATTATTAGCACCAGCACACGCCGCGCGCCGTCTCAACTTCCGCGGATCAGAGAAGATACATGTGGAATATGAATAATATTAGGTATAGCATCATGTTCTTTGTGAAATGCTCCCCTTTGCCTCTGAGAATCACAAACGTGGTTCTTGTTCTTGTTAATGAATGGTTTGGGAATGGAAACCGGTCTGACTCCCAAGCAAGGTGCCTTTTGGATTTTGTACCTCGGTGTCATCTTTTAATTCCTTGACATATGCAGCAAAGGGTATATGCTGAGACGTGTAATATTAGTAGTTTTCATCACTTCGAATAAAATATAGCTACCACACACATGAGCTTTTTATAGTTTCAACTTTATATTCCTTGTTATTAGAAATAGGATTAATTAATTTCTATGAAAAATTATTTGGTTTGCAGGAATGAAGTATATGAAATCCAAAGTAAAATTTTCTTTTCTACAAGTTATAGAAAAAACATAGAAAAAATTATATCCACTTAAATCTCTTGGAAAAAAATGTATAAATGGTGTGGACATATATTCTTGTTCCTATGGGCTAAAATTCATCTAAACCAAATAGGCACTCAATTTTTTTTGCAGTAATGAAGTATATGAAAACCAAACTAAAATTTCATGTTGTACGTGTTGTAGAGAGAAAACATGGAAATATTTCAATCCCCTTAAATCTTTTGAAATTTTTGTTTATAAATGATGTGGGCATACATTACTATTCTTCACTTTTCCTATTCCTATCGGCTAAAATTCGTCCAAACTGAATAGACTCTCAATTTTTGCCACAATTTTTTAATTGATTATATTAAAGCAATGCAATAAATGATTATCAACAAATATTTGAAACTCAAAAAAATATCTCTGACTACAAATATAACTGTAGCAAGACTATGTTGTGCAATTGGATCAAAACATTGTTAGTCAAAGGTTAACTCGATAAGTATTTCTAAATCAAGGGAGTAACAAATTATGGTGCAGATGAAATTGTCTTTCTATATACCAATGGTTAAGATTTATAATATTGACTGCATGGATCCATAAACACAATATACATTGGAACCTAATCATTGTTAATCTCATGCACATATTTCGCTTACCTGTCCTATTTAATATTTTAAGGTATTTGTGAGATTTCAAGCACCTATTTTTTCACTTTGTTGGCCATGTAGAAGCGCATATTTTTAACATGTGTGTCTTTACTTTATTTTTATATAAGTTTTCATATTTTATATTTAAAATATGTAAATATTTATCAGTTGGTTTTGTTTAAATTTGGGGAAATAAATTGGTTAACCTTTGCCTAAAAAAGTCATAATTAAATACGAAAAGCTGACTAAAACTGCATCCTATATTTGAATTGCGCACTTCGGCTTCCTCATAGTCAAGAATGCTTATACTATTTAACCGAAGGATAGGTAAATGGATTTTTTTCTAACCTTTTTACTTTCCAACTTTTAAAACTAAATATTCTCAAAACTTATATTCAAATCTAAACATTTTGGCCACTTCATCTAGCAGGCACGGTAAAATTACACTGTCACACCGATATAAATGGTGTAGCTGTGTTATCTGGCCACATCCAAAAACTAACATGGCAAAATAATTCTATTACACCATACCCTAAGCGTGGTGTTATTGTCAAGACGTTTAGGTTTGAAAATAAGTTTTAAAATGTTTAGTTTTAAAATTAAAAATAAAAAAGATTTAAAAATAACAAAAATCGTAGTATATAAGACTAGTTGTATTTCATCCAACGAGCACACCTGAACAGACGAGGGAAAGTCAGCTTTACAACTTACTCTCAAAAGTGAAAATATCGGTCCTCTCAAGGAAAAGGTAAAAACGTAGACAGGCATGGCATGAAGCGTCAAAGTCACGGTGTCATTGCGACGGTGAACGCCATTCACCTCAACAACATGAAAAAAAAAAAAGGAAGATGGTGATCCAACAAAGCAACGAACATGGGAAACCTCGAAATACAAACGATACTCATCAATTCCAAAATAACTTTATTTCTAGTCCCCATCCTATGTATACCAATATAAAAATATAAAAAATCAACTACTTTATCAAATCATAATATAATTTGTCCATCATTTTATCAAGTTCAAATGCATTTTTATCATACTTTCATAAAATACAACGCAACAGTTACTAAAATATAAACTTATTTTGAGAGAAATAAAATAACTAAACATAGAATTGAAATAATAAGTTCCAGGTAATCCTTCCATATATTTGAACAGTTTGTCAAACAATCCTGAAAATAAAACTAGAAACCTTTGTGATCAACCTAAACTACGTTTTAAATATAAATTTCTGTCGTGGCTTATAAATTAACAAATTACTAACAAGAAGAAGTTGGAGGGAAAGGGCCTAGGAGTATACTAAATAAACGAAAAAAAATCAAACACGTATATTTCGTCCTCGTATGATTTGTTTTACTCGCATTTGGCCGGATGCACGCACAGCTACGGCCGAGCTGGCTGGTATCGGCTACTACCTCGGATATTTCAGCCGACATCCCAGTCAAATTTGACGAATACAGTCACCTCATCTATCCCATTTTCCTTGTGCTCATAAGTCATAATTTAAAATTTTTAACTTTAAATTTGAAGTTAATTTTAAAAAATTTTAATTATAGTTTATTTTCTAACTTTTTACTTTTAGATATTTATGAACATGCATATTAAATTTTTACTCTTAAATTATTTTCTGTGTGTAATAAAAAAGACTATAATACTACTTATTAAATATTATGCGGTTAGGAGTGAGCGCGCAGTTAAGAGTATATTGGGGATAAATTTGAATAAGTGGTATTTGATAAGATAATTAGTACTATTGGATAATACTATTTTTGATAAAATTTAAATTCTAGAAAGACAGGTATCTCTGTAACAGAATAATTTCGTTTTAGATCATTCTATACCCAGAATAAAAAATTAGAAAAATTGAATATTCTCTGTCTTTTCTTGTTCCAATAGATATGTCTTCTACTCTCTCATATTCGAATGCAAATGTTTAATGTTTTCCTCATTTTCAATGCAAATATTCCGCACTTTCTCTATCCTTAACATATTAAATACTTAAAATATAAAATCATTGTGACACAACCAAAGAGAGAAAAATTAAAATTATTTTAGAGTGGAGGTAAGTCTTTTTTTCTTTCTTTCTTTTGAAACGGCGAGTTGGCGACACCGGGCCAGGCAGCCACCAGCGAGGCAGCGAGCGACAAGAGACGCGGACGGACGCGAGGCAGCGAGCGGGGAGAGAGAGCGAGCGAGCGTCGGGCACCAGCTAGCGTGCGTGGCTCTCCTTTTCCGGTTTCCATTTCGACAAAGACCGGGCGACGGCGACACGGATCCATATCGCTGACCATTGACCGGAGAGAACAAAATCTGCGCAGCCCAGCCAGAATAATGTACTGTAAGTTCCAAAAAGAGAAGCAACCATTTTTCCCTGTGTTTTTGCAGTTTTCATTCTCCGCTGCAGAGCCAGTTAGGCCGTGTTTAGTTCCATAAACCTTTCTAAAAAAACATAAACCTTTCTAAAAACATATAGCATCGAATCTTTGGACGTTTAAATGAAGCATCAGATATAGATAAAACAAAAAAATTAATTACGCTCTTAGGAGAAAATCGTGAGACGAATCTTTTAAGCCTCATTAATACATAATTAGTCATAAATGCTACACTAATCTATATGTGCTAATGATAGATTAATTAGTCTCAAAAAATTCATCTCGCGGTTTCCAGGCGAGCTACGAATTTTGTTTTTTCATTCATATCCGAAAATTCTTATGACATCCGACCAAATACTCGACGTCATAAAAAAATTCTTTCCCAACTAAACGGGCCATTAATTGCTCTAGTAAATTTTTCGTTATTTTTTGCCAATACATTGTTAAACGATAACGAGAGGGGAAGCTAGAGGAGGAAAAGGAGAGAAGAAAGGGAGAGGGGTGGAACAGCACGACAGCGGCCAAAGCAACGGCGAAAGCGACCGCTCACCCAGCCCAATACGTCACCCTCATTGCTTCCTTTGACTCATCCTGCCTTTCTCTTTGAATACCCCTCCTCCTTTTTCTTTTTCTCGTGGTATTCGCCACACGCAGCTCTTTGTAACACACTCTTTTGCACGTACACTCCCAACAAAAGGAAAAGTTGCATAGTACTACTACAATGGCAATGTTCTTTTCATGTTGAAAGATATAAGATTATTTGATTAGCTATTTAATAATATAAACGATTAGATTAAGTAATATAAAGTTAAAAATATACTGTAGAAAAGTGAGACGATGAACTACCTCATACAAACTTCTAAGAAAATAAACCATTTAAGTAACTTGAGAAACGTGCAGAAAAGAAACCGAGAAATAATATGTGAATAATCTATAAAAAAGAACACGACCACTAATATAACATGTTTTATCGAGAACACATGAATTTTAATAGGATTTTCATATATATGGATCTTGAGAATTGCCCCTTTAAAGAGGCCTTTGTAAATTTGTTACCGTTTTTTTTATTGCAAGGATACTACTCGAACGAATGATAGTTCTGGTGGTAATTTTATAATTTTTTACTGATAATTTTATAATAACTAGTACATTTATAATTACCACTTTTAAGGTAAGTTTAGAAGTTGTCTGTGCTTTAGATGAGGTAAACTTCATTACCAGTGTTGTCATATGATTCTAACCAAATTGTTATGTGCTAGTTTAGACTTATCGAAACTTTTAGAGTAGATATTTTATATTTAAATTAGAGTACATAGTCGTTTCAACTCCAGTTGGTTGAGTTAATAAAACAAAAGTAATTTATAGAGATGCCTTCTTATACCTGTATTATTTGTGCTTGAAACCCAAGGTCAAAGAAACTATCCACAATAACAAAAATGGGAATTTTGGTTCTATTACATTGAAAACCCTTAGAATTAATTTTAAAATTAGGTTTGAAATTTTAAATTTTGGTTACGGCTTGCTAAGACGACCGACCTGCAATGAGAAGCGAGATTAAAAGTCCCCCCCTGCTAAAATGTATGCAGTCCTATTGTTTTCATGGGGTTAAGAAATTATTAAAAAATTAAGTGGTACCGTCTCTATTTTTTTATATGACATCGTAGACTGATCTTATTTAAAATTTATATCTAACTATGCAAAATTATAAAGCATATTTAAGTCCTGTATTTCTAAATCATATTATAACAAAAATGTTAATAATTATATAATGTTTTGATAAGAAGAAAAGTCAAACATGGACCTATAAGTCAAATACGTCATATAAAAAAATATGGAGGGAGTAAAAGTTAATAATTGATTGGGAAGAGAAGGTATATGAAATTATGATTGGTTTAGACAAGACGTTTATAGAAAATAAGTAAAATTTATAATATATTTGAACAAAAGAAATAAATTCATTTCGGTACCGGAGAGGACCCATTTGTAATCATTTCGGCGATAAAAATTTCTTATACCAATTAAATATAGTTCCAGGGCCACAGCTGAAAATGCCATTTGGAAAAAAAAAAAAGAGAAAAACTGTAACGGTAGTGGGGTTTTCACACGAGCACGGAGACCAGGACGCACGGCGCAAAGACCACTCCACCAGCACTATATACCCTCCCCCACCTTCTCCTCCACCCTCTCTCTCGCTTTTCTCTCCTCCGCGGCCATTGCCTGCCCAAGAAACGGGGGCCGTCTCCCACCTCGTCTCGGTCTCGCCATGGTTAGGAAGGAGTCGACCACTAGCATGAGGCTCCCCCCGCAGCACCAGGGGCTGGAGGTCAAGATCCCCAGCTTCTTCCGCTGCCCCATCTCGCTCAACGTCATGCGGTCGCCGGTGAGCCTGTGCACCGGGGTCACCTACGACCGGGCCTCCATACAGCGGTGGCTCGACTCCGGGAACAACACCTGCCCGGCCACCATGCTCCCGCTCCCCTCCACCGACCTCGTCCCCAACCTCACGCTGCGCAGCCTCATCGCGCACTGGTCCGCCTCCGCCGCCTCCTCCTCCCCCGCCGCCGGCTCCGTGGGCTCCGGCGCTGGCCCTTCCCCCGCGTGCCTCGTCCGGCAGGTCGCGTCGTCGGACGCTGACCCTTCCACGGCGCTGCGTGCGCTGGCGGCGTATCTCTCCGACGATGACGTTGACGAGTTTGAGAAGAATACGCTGGTGGGCGCCGGCGGCGCCGCCGAGACAGTGGCGTCGGTTCTTAGGAGGAAGGGTGAGCAGCAGATAAGCGTCGAGGGCGCCGAGGCGGCCGTCAGGGTGCTCGCTGCTACCGTCGCGTTGGATGGAATCGAGGATGCGAACAAGAAGCGGGTAGCCGCCGGCCTCGCCGCCGATGCGTCGGCGTCGGCTGCGTCCCTGGCACGCGTGCTGCGGGGAGGGAGCGGCTTGGAGGCGAGGATCGACGCCGCCAGGCTGGTCGAGTTCTTGCTAGCCAATGCCGCCGGCGAGGCGAAGGAGGCGATCGCCGAGTCATCGGAGCTGGTCGGAGAGCTGATACGGCTCGTCGGCCCCGTCGACGAGAAGGGCAGCCTCGACATGAAGGCCGTCGACACCGGCCTCTCCTGCCTCGCCACAATCTCCCGGTCGCGCCGCGCCGCGCGCGCCGAGATGGTACGCCTCGGCGCCGTCCCGGCCGCGGTGCACGCGCTCCACGCGACGGCAGAGCCGGGGCCCTCCGCCAGGGCCCTCCGGATCCTCGAGTCCGCCGTCGGCTGCGCCGAGGGCCGCGCCGCGCTCTGCGAACACGCGGAGGAGGCCGTCCCGGCGGTGGTGGGCAAGATGATGAAGGCCGGCCGCGACGGCGCCGAGGCCGCGGTGGCCGTGCTCTGGGCAGTCTGCCACAAGTACAAGGACCGGCGCGCCGCCGACGCCGCGGCGGCGTCGGAGGGCGGCCTGACGAGGCTCCTGCTACTGCTGCAGAGCGGGTGCTCGCCGGCGGCGAGGCAGATGGCGCTCGAGCTGCTCAAGATTTACAAGGTGAACGCCAAGAGCTGCCTCGCCGGCTACGACTCCAAGACCACCCACATCATGCCGTTCTGACCTAAAAATCGAAGCTTGGTCCGGCGATCATGCAGTGGAAGTGGTGCCATGGAACAGGAGATCAACTTCTTGTTCCCTTCTACTCTTCTTCTTCGATGTTTTCTTTTGTTTTTTTTCTTAATTGTAAGTTTATAGAGAAACAGGAGATCGAATTGATTCGTGAAGGGAAGAACAAAAATAATCTGTACATGGGTAGAGAGAGTTTTGATAGGAAAAACAAAATCAATGGGAAATTAACCGATGAGTTGATTCTTAGTCCAAAAGTTTGCAATTTTGCATGATCAGAAGAGACGCACGGAAACATCTCCAAATCAAATTCCTTCTGTATTTGCGATATTGGTCGATCATGCATCTCCACTCGATGCACAAGCACAACAACTTTGGGAACAAAGCGAAACTGATCGGTGCCGTGGTCTGGCACAGAATTAGAGATTACAGTGTGCATGGCATATCTTCCAAGTCAGAAAGCAACACGCATGGTCATCAGAGGATAAGCCTAACGAGACGAGACGCCTCCTACAGGCTGGCAAATTTAGGCTTTTTTTTTTTTTCAAAAACATCACATTAAATTTTTAGTCATCTAAATAAAGCATTAAAGATAGATAAATTAAAAAAACTAATTACACATTTACGAAAGAAATCTTGAGATGAATCTTTTGAGCCTAATTAGCCCTTGATTAATCATAAGTGCTGCAGTAAATAACATATGCTAACGACGGATTAATTAGGCTCAAAGATTCGTCTCGCGGTTTATGCTAACGACGGATTAATTAGGCTCAAAAGATTCGTCTCGCGGTTTCGGCGTGAAATTTGTTTTTTCATTCGTGTCTGAAAATTCCTTTCAATATCCGTTCAAATATTTGATGTGACATTTCTCCCAAAATTTTCTCAATCTAAACATCACCTAAGATGGTGTTTGGGACAATATACTAATTCCCTTGTCCTATCGAATATTTGGATGCTTATTATAAATAGTAAACGTGGACTATTAATAAAATCTATCTATAATCTTGACTAATTCGCGAGACGAATCTATTGAGCCTAATTAATCTAAAATTAACCTATGTGATGCTAAAGTAAACATGCTCTAATTATAGATTAATTAGGCTTAAAAAATTTGTCCCGCTGATTACCATTCGTTTGTAAAATTAGTTTTTTATTAATTTATGTTTAATACCTGTTAAACATCCGATGTGACATGGGCTAAAAACATCTAAACAACCCTTAGACCAAAGCCCCTGTTCGATTTGACCGGTCATGCATCATGTCTGGTTCGCGCCACCCGCGTGCTATGGAGGCGACGAGACGTGTCCGTGCCGCCAGGCCATGTCTGAACGGACCAACCGAACAATTCGTGTGACATGTTTTTCTCTCCAGCAAGCAAGCAAGGCGAATACTGGAGAATATATCTTGACGAAACTGCTGCTTTCACCTATAAATCGAAACATTCCACCTAATCTTTTCGCGCTACTGCTTATAAGCCATAATTTAATTTATAATTGAATTTAAGGTTTTAGCTGAAATTTATTTTCAGTCTGGTGTCTAGATCATCAAGAATATATATAAAAGTTTTATTTATAAATTATTTTTCGTTTAAGAATATACCGTGTAGTGATTGCCCATTCTATCACTGTTCCGAACAAAAAGGGTCTTAATGGGGTCATTGATCGATCACCTAACTAAAGCCAATCACACGAGGAAAAACAAATTAACTTCCTTTCTGCTTTATTAGTTCTAGGAATTAGTAGCAGTTTTCTATAATGTGATCGGACGCAGCGCGAGTAGGCGACCGGCCAGGCAAAGAACCAAAGTTTCCGGTGATCTCTTTATAGTTTTTTTAAGTCGTAACCAAAGGCGAGAGGGAGTCATCGAGTCAATCCCGCGCAGCTCGTAAATTGTTGTTTAGGAGATACGGGCAGCGGTGATAGTTGACTCACGAGGACGCCCTTTTGGTCTTTTGGGGCCTTGAATTAGGCGAGAAGAGCGTGAAGCACTTCCTCCTGTGTTCTTATTTAATGTCGTTGGCTATTAAAATTTTTATATAAATAAAAAAAGGTTAAAAGTAGGGGCGTAAGGAGTCTATCCACGAACCCGCTTAAGTCAGTTAAGTGAGCAACCCGTTTAATTGGTCGATTGGCGAACCGGCCGACTGTTAAAAGCCAGAATTAAAATTAGTTTAATAACAAAGTAACTCGTTAAATAAGAACAAAATGACAAACTAAAATAAAAAAATACTACAGTACGTAGGCGATGGGAGAAGGCAGGCCGGCCATGCCATGCCGACCGATGGTGCCAAGGAAGGAAGGTCCGAGAAGGTGGGCGGTGGGTGTTATGTGCCCTTTTTTTGACTGCAGCGTGCCCTACCGATCCCTATACAAGCTGGCCGCCGTCCACCCTGTCTTCGATCAGCCAAGGAAAAGGAGTAAAAAGATGGAACCAGTTACTGCGCGAATGCTAATAACACGACGATCTCGTTTCCAATGGTATTTTAGACTTCATTGAAAGGCAGTTTTTTAAGTTGGGACTCATTCACTCGCCTAGGAGAGGTGCTAAATTTAGCTCTCCAAAATTTTAACTTTAAACTTAAAGTTGATTAGGGGATTTATAGTAGTTTATTTTTTAACTTTGGTTTTTAGATCGCTAAGAACACATATAAAATTTTTATCTATAAATTATTTTTTATTTACAAATATGTCTTTTTGTCTTTAAAAACCAAAAGATCACCCTGATTGTTTGATTTATCATCACCCATAATTATCATTTTCATATTCCTACCTACTCCAACAAACTATACATATTAGAGAGAACCAACCAATTTCTCCATCCATGTTAAGAGGATCCATACAAAGGAAGAAAGGGAGGAGAGATTGTGTATGGGAAAAAATAACGATGGCACTCACATTTCGGATTTAGCCACTCCGATAGGTTGTTCGTTCAAATGGATTGTCTGTTTAGCCTTGTTTTAATTTCTTTGCTATGTTGGCTAATATATTATATGCAGAATGAGATTCCATGTTCTTTGAGATGTTCTGAGCTAGTGGCAGTGCTAACTACACCGTTGACTGCGGGTGACTAACAATAATTTTTTAACAATCTAGTACCAATTTTCTTGAATCTCGAAGGCATTTTGTAGTGGAGACAACAGTGATGGAGCCTACTTAGTCGTCCAACTTGCTGAGGAGTTGCCTCCGTCACTGCTCAAAGCAAAATCAACTAGCCAATGTGTATTAACGTAGAGTCAATTCTCTCAAAACCACTTCAAACACTAAAGTAATACACCCGGCTGTAAGTGATCGACATGTACTTTGCATTTCAATGATGAGTAGCAAAGCTTGACATCACATATCCCTCCACAGCGCCCATGTGGTCAACTCAATGGGTGACAAAAACCTTTGTTATTGTCACCCGCAACCTTCTCTACTGCCTTTATCCCTGAAAACTTGTGGCATGCAGGAAGATGACAATAGGGATTTGTTTGCCACCCAGTTTTGGCATGAAGAACTAGTCGTATAGCGTGACATAAAACTAGGTCAGACTCCTCCATGGCTAGATCCAGAAGAAGCTAAGAGGGTGACTGAAGGCAGCTAGGGAAACGATTATGGCGCTGACCAGATCCAGCTCCTCAAATGGCTAAATTCAATGTTCCCTTGGTGGAAGCATCCAAACACACATGACAAGTCCAATTGCAATTGGTGTAGCGTATGGTCAACAATGAGGAAAGGACAAGGCAACGACTGATCGTGAGAGAGTTGTAAGCAAGTTGGGAGACATGGCAAAGGAGGCGAATGGTGTTAATAGTTGTGGTAAGGCTAACGCCCAAAGTGTGGTGGCGCATGGAGATGATAATCGTGGGTGGACCAGCAATGTTAGAGGGTGCAAATGGTGACAATGATTATGAGACATGCGGAGGTGAATTGTGATACCTCGGTGAGGAAGCTGGTTAGAGCGATGGCGACAACTACATTCTAGAAGACGTGAGATAGTGATGGCTTTGGGAGGTGTCTTAGCCCCAGTGACAAGGGTTAATTGGCTTATCGTTTCTAAGCCAATACCTTGCCCTGCGGTCTATCGGGCTAAAATTGGTGAGGCTTTAAGCATTAGATCCCTTATGGGTATTTATCGAGGTGTCCTGCTCATGCTCTCTAAGTAAAAATAGGAACATTCCTAAATTTTCTTGGGTTGGTGGGCAGAGACATTTTCGGTGTTGTGGTCTTCCTCTTCGTTGGAGACCTTATCTTCGGTTTTTGACAGCTAAATAAGCTGTTTTTGTTGGCATTGACAAGTTCTTCTCTCACATACTATCTTATTATAACCATTCTGTATGGTGGTGTCAAGAAGCATATGTTTTTACCTTTTCATGATTAGTTGGCTTCAAACAACGACATTAGGGGGGTGTTTTGTGGCACCCCTCGTTGTCACATTGGCAACGATTATATAAGGAACTAGCAAATCTTTCTTCTCTCGGACTCTCTTCCTCTTAAATTCAAAACTAGGACGACATATTGCAGCGTTCAATCTCTGCTTATCGGTTTGCCATCGTTGGCTTTCTCGGCGTTGGTGGCTTGATTGGCGAGGTGCATTCTTGATACTCTTCTGATGATGCAAAACTAATACTTCTATGAGATGTTGTGCCCAACGTTTTCTCTTCTCTGTCGTGAAGTCCATTTCTTTTTTTCTCCTATTTAATTTTCAAACTAACTATCGTTGCAAATTGCCGTGGATTCACCATGTCCTAGAGGCACATCATGTCTTAATTATGGCATCACTTTCATTTACGCAATTATGCCCTTCTTTAATTCCGGTATCCTTTGTCTATCTGGAGAATCAATTGGTTCCAACGTAACCCTGATACACTCGGTTTACTTCAGTCAGCCAGCGCTAAAAAAGAGAGAGAGATCGAAGCAAAGCAGATACGTACGTGCGGACCACGAAATACCGCACTAGTAGGCCGCGGTGACCGACCATGCGGATCCGTCCGTGGACGCGTTTACGTGCGGACCACCCCCCGCGCATCCACGGACCTTTTTCGCGTGGAGTTCACTCTCACACGGCGATCGATCCCGCAATCGAGACAGGGAGCTCGGAAGCGTGCGTGCGTGCGTCCAGTCACCAGTCTCATCGACGGCTTGCTGCGGCTCTGATTTTCCTGCGCCAGGTGACTCGAGGTGACCAGACCTGCCGCTGCCCGTAGCCAGGGCTAGCAGGTAGCAGCAGCAGCAACCAGGGCTGGCTGGCTCTGATGACCACGTAACCCGCACTACAAGGAAACGCAAGAGATCCTGGTGCTCCGAACCCACGGCGAGGCGAGGCACGCAAATGCAGCCACACGGTCGGTCGCTGCCGTGCCGTGCATTGGTGCCCCAGTCTTCGTCGCCACAGGGTTTACTACTGTACTGGACTAGTACTCGCTTTTCTACCTCCTTTGCATAGTTGCTCACCGATTCTCGAACGTCTTATCTATTTCATTCTTTATCATGAAAATAGAATTGAGCTTCAATAGTACAGTGATCGTATTATCTATTTTTAGATGTGATCCATATTAGAAGAAAGAAACTTCATATTTAAGATGATCTCTCAAACTTCATATTTAGATGATCTCTTCATCCTTCAAAGAGATACAGAGGATGTCATATATGAATGATCTGGTGAAGTACAAATAGATATGAAGGATAAAACTATTTTAGATAATCATCTAAATAAATATATAGATGATCAAATTTAGATAAGCTGTTAGGAGTTAGATGCTCTATGGCTCATGCACTGGGGCGATTGTGTGTGCTGACTTGGGCAGGCGTGCACCTCAGCTCAGATTGCGAATTAGGCCGGCCTGCACTTTACCTCGGATTACGTCCGGCTTTAAACTTGTTGAGTGGACTAGAGGAGCCGGTGATGGCCCAATATATATGGGTCGATTTCCATCTGCCTTTTTCGGCTGTTACGCGCACGATCGAGCGACCAAACAGCGGACCGTACCGGAGCGATACGTGTATCGCACTCGCTAGATTTCGACTTCAGCCTTCGGTTGCTCGCTGGACTATAGACCGGTCCTATTATGGCTTTTCAACTAAGGAGATGAGCCCAGCCCATTAACCCCCCTCGATTGCTGGCCCATACGGTGTGCCATGGGAGCGTAGAACCTGTAAATGTAACTCGAGCGCGTGTGGAAGTCCATGCAATGCATGCCTACCTAGGGCCTTTCCTTTCCAAGTTTGAACGTCGTGCGTGCGTGCGTGTTTACCGTACTCGCGATCAGTGGCAGGCTGGCAGCCAACCCCAGACCAGGAGATCGAAACAACATAGACATATAGATAGATAGATGATGGAAGTGTTACGCTGTTGTGTATATATAAGCGGTTGCATGGGTAGAGCGTTTCACATGTACACTGCCGCCCACGACGTGCTGTGCAAACCAGCAAAAATATATCAATATACATGGGTGGCAAAACCGCTCTCCTGGTGGCCCTAGTGGCCATGGGCCTCGTCCTGGAGACCCCGGCGGCCGCCGGCTACGGCGGCGGGTACACCCCTACGCCGACGCTGCTGAAGCACGACCCGAAGGCGGAGACGACGAAGCCACAGCACAAGCCGAAGCCGCCGCCGCCACACCACGACAAGCCTGTTACGTCGCACTCGCACAGGCCGCCGGCCAGCACTCCCCCCAGTCCCACCAACGACGGCGCCACGCCGGCGACGACGCCCAGGAAGGCTCTATCCGCGCCGCCCTCGCCGCTTCCGAACGCCTCCCCTACCCCGAACGACCCGCGCCTCCGGCGTGCACCTACTAGAACTCGAAGCTGCCAGCGCCGATCGATCGATGGCTCAGCCTCCAGGCGTGGATCCACAGCTGTGTCGCCGGCAGGGTTAATGGACGACTCCAACGACGTGATCCGGCCGACCGGGCGTGTTCGTCGGCGTAATATTGTTGGTGGCGACTCCACCAGCCGAGGCTTGTTGAACCCATCCCGCTGATTGAACTGCAGGAGTAGCTCACTGGCTACGTACCGTCCGGTCCATTCAACATGATTTATTTGTTAATTAACAAATTATGGCTGTTTTAGCTCTTATTATAGTCGTTAACACGTACGTTGCACGGTACTGTAAGATTTAAATTTCAAATTTTAGTTGTATTATAATATTTTATTTCATGTTCGTAACTTTGTAAACTTAATTTAGGAATTGGGAAAGAAATAAGTACATGGTGGTACTTGAGTTGAAGTCTCATTTAGATAATGGAGAATACCATATGACATTTATATGCTTTAAAAGAAGCTATAACCACTTTATATGAGTTATAAATCAAAACAGGCATAATTACAAAATCAAAGTGATGACAAAAAGGATAAACAAGTAGGCACCAAAGCAAGAGATAAAATTAAGATATCGTATTCCTAACTCTCCACCCAAAATTAGTGAAAATTTGCAATGCCCTTTACTATAATTTACGACATGCAGCAAGAACTCGTCCTTTATCGTCATCACACCTTTATAGCATGGCCTAAACAACCTGAGCCAATGGATTGCTCCGTGAATTACCTTCATATAGGAATTAGTTGGTGCTTTATCAAAACTATATCATTTATTATAAGCCAAAGTTCTCAACATAAAACATATGCTCCTATTAGCACGAAAATTTATTAACTTTAGAACCCATCACACCCAACCAACTCCCAAACAAATGTGAAACATTTTTAGGTGATTTGAAATAAAAGGAGACATGAACAATTCTCCAAAAAGAATTGGCAATATAACAATTAAAGAATAAATGTTGGATAGATTCATTATGCATAAAAAAACAAGATTTTGTACTACCATTCCAATTTCTTTTTGCTAAATTGTCCTTGCTTGAAATTGCCCCTTTATAAAAAAAACTTTAAATTTAGTGAAACTTTTAACTTCCGTATGAACTTATTCCTCTCTGTATAACCATTCTTAATTAAGGACAAATGCATTGAATGAATAGAAGGTTGACTATTTTGGTGGAGATTCCATCTAAAAATATCTTTATCCTTATTTAATGTAACATGCACAATTGAGGCTACCAAGTTATATCATGAAGCCAGATTTTGATTCACTAAGAGCAAGTTTAATAGTAGAGCCAACTTACTAGCTATAAGTTTATATTATAGTCAACACATATAATAGATTGACTATAATTTTTATCTTTTATCTCTTTCTCTTACCTTTGCATTTAGTGCATTTTTTTAAGAGTTGGTGTATAGCTGGTTCTTGCATGAAAGCCAACCCCACTTCTTTTTCATTACCTCTTTCCTCCACATCAGCTTATAGCTAACTTATAGTCTACTATTATAATTGCTCTAATAGCATGTTCAAAGGTAGAGCTCATTATCGACTTTTATTTGATATCCATGTCAGCAAGAAGAACCTATTTTGTAATGATATGTATAAAGGTAGAGTCAGATATAATTTCTTTATTAATATAATAAAATATTTTTTATTACGTTAGTTTCTTTTCTGTTCACCGTCATG
Source organism: Oryza brachyantha (assembly GCF_000231095.2). NCBI lineage: Eukaryota > Viridiplantae > Streptophyta > Magnoliopsida > Poales > Poaceae > Oryza > Oryza brachyantha. The sequence goes on from NC_023166.2 coordinate 10,234,337, forward strand.
CAAGAAAGTTTCTTTTAATAAATGCAAAGAGTCGACTCTAAGCCGTTGCTATGCATGACAACGGTTTTTCTCTCTCCTTCTATCTCTTTCCTGCATATCACCAAATTTGCTTACGTGGTGACTGAGAGATTCAAATCTGTGTATGTGCCCTAACGATCTTCTAAAAGAAACATGTAATGAAACAAAGTTTAACACAATAGCAACAGACGCATTCTTCTTCCGCACAATGTTATATAAAGAGGTATACTGCTCCTTAAAAGATATATTCCTAATCCATTTATCCTCTCAAAATCTAACATTATTCTCATGGTTAAGAACAAAGATTTTCCCAAGTTTAAAAACTTGTCCTTAACATTGATAAGTCAAGACAAAAGATGGGAATCCCCAGGCTTTTTGTGTACTTGAGTAATTATCTAGTTATTACTCCCTCCATCCCAAATTAATAGTCATACAAGAGAAAACTAGAAATCCCAAATTTATCATCATATAAGAGAAGAGAGCCTATTATGCATTGATTGTAGTGTGAAAACTCTTTGGTTAACACGTACATTAAATGCTGGCATGCATCTGCCCAATCAGCTTTGATGTACATGCAGCTTGGGATTTATAACTCTAGTCTTCCAATGCTAATTAAATAGATTCTTGGTCTTCATAACTAGACCTTATATGATGATCAATTTGGAATGGAGGGTCTCCTAAGTATTTTTTGTCATACGCCATCCTCATTGATCAATTTAAACAACCATCTTATCAGTAGGCATTGGTTTTGTATGTCAATATTCTAAACACCAAGTCCACCTTGATCTTTAAGTTGGCAAATCCCATCTAGTTTCTAGTCAGATGATACCTTTTCTTATAATTACCACTTTGCGAAAAAGAAAAAGACGATTTATAATGACCATTTTTTTCGAGAAACACCTTTGGAACCTTGAAAAAAAAAAGAAATCATAAACATAGCTAGACTTGTTAAAACACAATTAAAATCAAACCCATTGTTTTCCCTTCCGACTACTTACTTTCTTTCCAATTCTTACATCAATCACTTTCCAATCCTTATTCGAAAGCTTACTAAAATTCATTGTGACCTTTTTGGACTCGATTATAGTTTATCCATGATTAAGTACTGATGGTGCAGCACTCCGCTGCAAACCACTACTAAAAATACAGGCTAACCATACAATCCAGCTTGCGATAAAGCCTCAATGACAGAACAAATATATTCAGCAAATCGGACAGATATAAGGAGATTAAAGATGAATGCTCCTAACCCTCCTGCACTACACTGGCTCTCTGAGTACGGCGAGGTGAGGTAGGCAGGGCAGCGGGCAGCCGCACGGGTCCGGTCGCTGCCGTGCCGTGCAGTGCGTTGGTGCAGTCGCGGTCGTTGTGCTCCGTTTGGTAACAATACGTTTTGTATGAATTTTTTTTATATGGGTTGTTTAAAATCAAATAAATTTACTTTTACGTTTTTAATAATTAATACTTACGCTAATTAGGCAGTTTGTTTTACGTGACATAGAAAAGCTCCAACCAATAGCTACGACGTTCCGCCGGTGCTGGACCTGGACCAATCTATGGGCTGATTTCTGTCTTTCTCTGGGCTGTTACGCGACAGAACAGTCGAGAACAAATTGCAGGCCGGACCGACCACGGGTTTTTTTTGTAGTTTGGACTTCTGGTTGCATCTCGCTGGACGCTCTCCCAGATCCACGGCTTAACGGCCTTCTCAGTATGAGGGGCTGTTTGTTTGGAGGTACTTATCCATAAGTCTCTTTATTTTAGTTTCTTTTAGCCTCTAAAATACTAAATATGAGGGACTAATAGAGATTAAAACTATCTAGGTCCATAAGTCTCTAGGGGAGGTGCTAAAAGGGACTAAAAACCTACAGTACACCTACTCTAATACTCTATGTCTATAGCTATGTGTGTGAGATGTGTACTATTGAGTTATTTAATGAGATTTTAGTCTCTTTTAGTCTCTCCAAATAAACAGGATAGAACTAAAAGAGACTTATGTTTTAGTCTTAGAACTGATTTTTAATCCTAGGAATTATGGAAACAAATTAGCTGCTCGATCGCTGTTTGGTTCTCGCCATGGTTTTCTGGGTCGTCGAGTTGTGCTCCGAGTCTATCTCAACTAGATGGGGCTCCATGGGTGCTCGGGTAGCGTCCAAAAGATCATTCACCTCCCTGTTCGGCTGCTCTTCGGCTCAGGCACATCCTCACCCCAAGCACTGCTCGCTCGGCCAAACTTTTGTCCACACTCTCGCTACTACTGCATGCATCGACATGTCAGCGTGCATCTTGTGTACACTAGTACTAATATTTCCCAACTTGCAGATCCAATTTGGGAATTCTATATGCATGTGTTCTCAGCCCCAAAAAGATCGAACACGTGGGAACCCTATCTCTGATGCCGGCTTTCTCCTCTTTTTTTCGCCTGGATAGGCAATGGCTGCAATCTTTTGTAAGACAGTGCTAGATAGACTTGTAATTAAACAGTGCCACTATTCGAAAGTCTGTGGGTTTCGATGGGAATATTTCAGAATTCATAGGTTTACTGTAGGCCAGCACATGCACATCAGAACGAAGCAAAATGCTGAGCAGAGTTCACCATTCAGAATTCTTAAGGAGTTTGAAGCCATTTCCCGGGACTCCGGCTTCCTGCCAATCCATTTTATAAAATCAATAAGCCGCCAAAAAAACGAGAGAAAAAACTCCTCCACAATCCAACTGAACTAAGGGTCCATTTCTACTTTCTTCAGCTCAGCTGAATTTCTGAAACCACATTAAGTTGAGGTTTCTTCTGGTGTCTTGTCACTGGAACAATTTGATCAAGTGACCCAAGACATATATCATGGGTGTTCCTGCCATGCGTGGCTCCTAGAAAGCATTCAACGAAATCATGGCGCTCGTGCTTTGCAAAAGGGGAGAGAGATTCTCTCCTATCATCTGAACCATGCACCTAGCTCTCAAAGCATATCCAAACCATGGATGCATGCATGATAATAGACACTGAAACCACGAAACTACATATATATTCAGAACCCCTAGCTACCGTACTGCACATATAATCGTCGCCAAGCGCCTACCCATTTGCCAGTGTGTAGTAGCAACCATAAAATAGGCTACGGCTCCTTTTACGGGTTAGAGAAATGGCCTCTCCAGAACTTTCTAGAGGTGCGTGAGAATCTCATCTGCCCGAATGAAGAATTACACAACCGCCAAATCGCAACATGAAACATGAGAGCACCATCCACATATACCGGGATGGGCTAAAATTTTTAATCACCGCCGCACTTGAGTTAATCCAATATCCCTTCATTTGGGGAATCATCGGCATGGTCTTTGCGAAGTCGTGGATACATAAATACATCCACCAGAGTTTAAATTCTGGTGCGCATAAATATTATCAGGTACGGTTGCTTATTAATGGTAGAAATTTAGTGATGTCAGGATTGACCATTGCCGGATTCTCTCGATCGACTCCGGTATATTTTACTTGTAATAGAATTTAATTTATACCATTGATATTTTTTTATTAGATGACTGTGATTAAACTATACTACCAACAATATTAGGTGTAGTAGAAATTTGAAGGGGTAATAGCATCCTTTTTAGTGTGATCTTTATCGAAAAAACAAAATTATAAAATACTGCTAATCAAATAATTAACAAGGTATAAAAATACTCTTTTTCTACTGATAGTATAATACTACAAGTAAAATGCACCGGAAGTTGCCTAACAACTTTAATATTAGAGAGGGTATTGCTATGATTGTACGTATGTACGTGAGTATGCTGTCTGGAGCGATCGTTTTGCTCAGTGAGAGAAAAGGTTAAATAACATATTTATAAATAAAAAATAATTTATGAATAAACTTTTTATATATGGGTTCTTAGTGATTTACTCCCTCTGTTTCTAGTCTTGCCTAGATTCATATAGATGCTAATGAATCCAGACATATATACAGATTATATATATTCATCAATGGATGAATCTAAACAGAACTAGAAAGTCTTACAACATGAAATGGATGCGGTAACAGTTAAGGTTAAAAAATAATCTACGATGAGAAAAACTCAAAATCTACTATAAATTTATGGTTGAAAATTCAAATTCTAGCTTATAAGTTTATGTTTAACCGCGTGCGCGGGCACGTTATCTTTGCAATAATCAATGTTTCGTTCGATCTATTGAAAGTGTTGTAATCTCTGTCATTGCTACAAGAACTTGGCTGGCCAGCATTTTTAAGTGCAAACAACGTAGGTAAATCTGTCTAGTCACTGAGAAAGTGGTTGCCAGTTGCCATTGTATTTTGATGACCAACATGTGCAGAGAAAACACTTTCAGCATACCGCCCATCCATCTCTTGTCAAAAAGCATGTACACTTCCCCCACAGGGCAATGCACATTAGGCACAAACACTGTTTTGCATGGCATCTCATCACTGTCTTAGAACACAAGTAGTGTGCCAAAGCTACAGCAAAGTCTAATGAACAGGTGCTGAGCCATAATGCGAGTCGGCTTGATCAGCGGTGGATTCATGAAGGCGTAGGTGGATAGGTGCGCAACGTAAATATCAGAGCAATTATTGCGACCTTGTGATGTGTCCAATGGTGGAAACAACACTGGTGTGAATGGTATCTCAAGCTAAGGATTTTTCATGGATTTTGTGTCACATGACTAATTCGAGCTAGGGATTTAAAAAAAAATATATGTGTAAAGATAAGGATTTTTTTAATATAAATTCGTCCTTGTTTTAATATAACTGCAGAAATGCGTGGATTTCATAGTTTTTCTAATAGCAACAGAACTATCGCGAGCTGCTTACTCCACCGACAGGTACAGTTAACCTGGATGGAGACGGATTTGTAATGCATCTAGTTATAAGATTTTATTTTGTTAAGTATTGTTCGTACATCGAGCGATTCCAGTGTTTGTCCTGTCCATGTACCATTAAAGACATTAAAGACGAGAATTAGCTTCTCGATTTTTGGGGGAGACCAAAATTTTGCCTGGTTTTCTGCAGCTTGGCAGAGGAAAGAAGAGGACGTCTCAGCCTTTTCAGGGTTGTTCTTTCCTTGGTGCAACCCGTATTTGCTAAAGTTGTTGGCCATATAATCGAGCAGATGGTATTTGTTTCATCAAGCCGTGTTTGTAGTGCTGGTTGAACTGGAAGTGATTGGTTGTGAGACGAGCTGCTTGTTTCGTTGCTCGCCTTAATTTGCCAAAATTTTATGGCTGTTTGGTTCGTGGTTAAAGTTTACCATATGTCAAATCCTAGGTGTGCCATAACTTATTGTGATACTGTTTGGTTGAGTTTTATCGTTGAGCTAAGCCACACTTTGTTAGCACATAAGCATACGAGGCATACTCCTTTTTTTTCTACCCAAAGTTTGCCGGAGTTGTGACCAACAATTTGTTGGCCATACTTTGAGTGGCTTGCACACACTTTTGATAAATTGAGTTGTAGCAAAGTTACGAAGCGTTTGGTTGTCATTCACATTTTGCCATAGTTTGTCATACGTAAAGTTTATGTAAATTTGACAGTTTTTTTGGTTGCAAACACAGTTATGCCAAGATTCTCTTCTGGCAAACTAGGGGATGTTTGGGTGAAGATCACATTCTTACAATTATGGCAAACAATTTTGACCAACTTAGCCTAATGTTTGTTCTGTTGCCACATGTTTTGGTTTCGTGTCCCTACTTGTCATATGAATATCTCTTGACTCAAAATTGCCTAACTTGTGGCCAATGATTTATAAGCCACAGAGACTGCCACATTATGCTATAAAAGTTTGACAAACTGAAGCATGAAAACTACATAAGATCTAGGCCCCACATGTCAGTAACTTAAAAAAGAGTGGTCACATTCCTTTAGACTTGTATTTTATAAACTTAACTTAGTCAAGTGTGACAACTTCTGTGGGCAAATGGTGGCAAGGTATGATTGGCAACCAAACAATCCCTTGGTCTCCATAAAAGGTGTGGTATGCCTCAGTTTGTATGTCTTAGAAATTATTGGGCAGAAGTTAGACAAGTTTAGGCTAACAAATACGCATATGACAAGTGAGAATAAAAAAAAAGTTATCGTATTGCAAACATGTGCCTACAAAACAAACACTAGACTAAGCAAATATAGGGGCTGGGAACTTCTCCCCTTTTTTTGCAATACGTAACAACATTGTAGCATACTATTAACTAAATATTAGCTAAAGATATTAAAAGGTGGATTAATATGTTTATTTAGGAGAACTACTTAAAAATTTTACAAAAACCACCTCATTTACTAGATGGGGAAACATGCACGCGGAAAACATACGACTAGAGGTTGGGACGGAGGGAGAAAAGAACATACCCTAAAGTTGCTTGACAAAGTTGTGACTTACGAACACCTCCAATAGAAATAACCATTTTTGGATCTCTAAATCACTATTTGACCAACTATCCAAAAGTTTAGAGAGCCATTTTTCATTTTCACTCTAATAACCACCCCACTACCTTGGGGGTCCCACCTTTTAAAAATAAGTGTCGATTGGTGGTCTACAACTAAATCGGAATATAAGTAAGTTTTAATAGTATAATTATATTTACCTAGGGGCCTTGAAAAATATTGGAACACATAACTTTCGGCCCACCGCCACCCTTAATAGTAGTTTCCTATGAAGTGAGCTCTCGGCTAGCCCGCTCGATCTCTATCACTTGAATGAGTTCTCGTCACCCCCATAATCTTATCGGCTATATCATTTATTATATGAAATATAAGCCATTGTCTTATTAAATTGATAGCTGAGGTGAATTTTATATTGTTTCAGTTACGTCTAATCTATTAAGACTGTTCTTAATAAACTAGATTGATTGCAGTGGTAGATCCACATTTTGTAATGTTCAGTCACCCGATGGCCATCAATTCATCATGTTGATAGTGAATTTTCATCATTAAAATATTTTATCTGTTCAATTAATCGCACTCTTGGATTGTCTTGGCTAAGTCTGATTTATAAGATTATTCTTAGTAAGCTACATTAAATATTTTTATAAGTCTTAGTTGGTTGATGATCTTTAGAGCCTATCACATATTTATTGCTTTCATATTAATCATATAGTCGATTGTCCTACTACGGTGCTTTTAGGCCAATTGACTGGTTACACTAAATGTCCGTTAGTCTATTGGTCGATCAGCTAGTTAGTCTGATCGAACTCTTTCTATCTTAATTGTCAATTGCAGAGGTTAAATTGACTGGCGTACACCGAATCATGAAGACTTTGGGACCTACTATAAAGTTAAAAGTTAAGTAAATCTCTCAAGTCTTCTGCGTGTTGGTTAAAATTTTATGTCAACGAGAGAGGGGAAAAGAGGGGAATCTCATGGTGGACTATGACCGCGTTCCGAAGATGAAAGATGTGGGTTGGAAAAACATAGTAATAGATTAATACATGATTAATTAATTATTAATTATAAAAAATAAAAAATAGATTAATATGATTTTTAATGCATCTTTTCAATAATTTTTTTATAAAAAATATACCGTTTAACAGTTTGGGAAGCGTGCGTGTGAAAAAAAATCTGGCTTGTTTGTCTTGTCTCCCGAACACGGCCTATTTTTAGCGAGCTATTTTGCTTTGAACAGCTAGGGATGATAGTTGGCAAGCGTTCGACATCGGGATGAAGAGGCTGTTGAAGAATTCTTTTTCAAAATTATTATATTTGAACTTAAAAGGTGGGACCGAGAGACAATTGGTGATACACTGATACTCGAACTGTGACCACCATCCAACCATCCAGCTGTCAAGTCAAGGTTGCCCTAGTTCAAAAACGGCATTGGAAAATAAAACGCCCTGTGTTTATTTCTAGTACCCTAAAAGCTAACTATTTAATTAGGTGCTTCAGTGCTTGTATATCGTCACGATTTAGGGCAATGCAGTATGTAGTTGCATCAAAAATGTGCGGATCGATGAAGCGTCAAAGTGAAGTGTCATGGGTGGCCTAATTAAGCGATAGGAGTATTAGAGAAAAACAATCATAAATGAGGCAAGCGGCCGGGGTCAGAGTGGGTACAAACACAAGCAATACTTAGGATGCGTTCTTTTTTATCGGTTTATCCTCGGATTATTTTTTAATTTATTTATATGTATGTTTTTCTAAACAACTAAATGGTGTGTTTTATAAATAAAACATTTTATATATAAGTTTATCATGTTGCCATTTTGAAGTAGGTTTTGAACTTTATGTTATTTAATTTCTTGTTTATATCTCTAAATAGATGTTAAAATAGATAATCTTCGACCTTTTTACATATAAAAGCAAGCCTGCGGTAGTTATATATAAGAGTATTGCTTGTGTGCTCCAGATGATTGTTACGTATGGCATAATCATTCTTTACCTAGATCGAGACGTGATGCGGAATCGGATAAGCCTTATGTTTTAGGTAGTGTTCTGGCCTCAACGGAGCAATCTAAAACAATGGCGGAATAAATCTCCACATAATGATCACACTTAACACCGTCGATCACAATGTGCAAAATGCAGAACATAGCCGCAAGCGTACTCACTACTCATCCAATGCAAACTGAGCATGGTTACAAGCAAGTCGATGTCGACATTCGGGTTGGAGTAGTGTATGGCAGAGGCAGAGACTATACTAAAAACTTCCTGGCAGAACACTGGCCAAGAGCACCTATCCCCATTCCCCTCCCCCTCCCCCTCCCCCTCCCCCCGACAATTCCCTCCTCCCTCCGCTTTTCTTCTCCTCGACAGACGAATGCTATACTCCGCTGATCTTCATCACCGACAACAACGCACACAAACGCAGCTGTCACGTGCGTGCTGTGCTTCTACGGTGCTGCTAGCTTATTACTGCTGTGAGCTGTGACAGCGTGCGTGCCACAAGGGTTAAAGAGCTGAATACGACCTGCTCCACCGAGGGCCCTCCCTGGTAAACAGCTACTAGTACACTAGTATGGAGTGCTAGCTAGAGTTCCTGACCTACACGTACGTCAAACGTTTCGGACCACGGCCTGGACCAGTGGACACGACCCCCCAAGCGAGTGACCACCGGCGAAACCCCCCTCCCCTCCCCCACATGCACGCCAATCCCCTTCGCCTCACCACCACCACCGGGTGCCGCCCGGTCGCCCGCTATACCTCGCTCGGTGGTGTCACATGGCCCGCCTCCCCGCGCAAGGATCCAACACTTCGCCGTGTATATAAGCGGTGGCATGGGTAGAGCCTTCCTCACACACCGCGCCCCCGAGCTCGCTTGCCCGGGCGAAAGCTTTACACACAGAGGGGGGAGAGTGTGTAGTGCAGTGAGGTGAGTGAGAATGGGTGGCAAAGCCGCTCTCGTGATGGCCCTCGTGGCCATGAGCGTGGTTCTGGAGGCCACGGCGGACGCCGGCTACGGCGGCGGGTACACCCCGACGCCGAAGCCCGCCCCGAAGCCGGAGAAGCCGCCGCACAAGCCGCCGCACCACCACGACAAGCCGCCACCCAAGGAGCACAAGCCGCCGTCCGGCCACAAGCCCCCGGCCTACACTCCGCCCACCTACACCCCGACGCCCAAGCCGACTCCGACTCCACCGACGTACACGCCGACACCGCCAACGTACACCCCTACTCCCAAGCCGACTCCTCCCACATACACGCCCACTCCTAAGCCGACTCCTCCGACGTACACTCCCACTCCTCCTACCACATACCCCAAGCCGACGCCGCCAACCTACAAGCCAACGCCTCCTACATACCCCAAGCCGACGCCGCCAACCTACAAGCCATCGCCTCCTACATACCCCAAGCCGACGCCGCCAGCGTACCAGCCCCAGCCGAAGCCAACACCTCCTACGTACCCCAAGCCGACGCCGCCGGCGTACCAGCCGCACCCGAAGCCGACACCTACATACCCCAAGCCAACTCCTCCAACGTACCCTAAGCCTACTCCGCCAACCTACCCCAAGCCGACTCCTCCAGCGTACCCCAAGCCGACACCGCCAACGTACCAGCCGCACCCGAAGCCAACTCCTACGTACCCCAAGCCGACTCCTCCAACGTACCCCAAGCCGACGCCGCCAACGTACCAGCCGCACCCGAAGCCCACTCCATCGTACCCCAAGCCGACTCCGCCAGCCTACCCCAAGCCGACTCCTCCAGCGTACCCCAAGCCGACGCCGCCAACGTACCAGCCGCACCCGAAGCCCACTCCATCGTACCCCAAGCCGACTCCACCAACGTACCCCAAGCCGACTCCACCAGCGTACCCCAAGCCGACGCCGCCAGCGTACCAGCCGCATCCCAAGCCGAATCCTCCAGCCTACACTCCCACCCCGAAGCCCACGCCCACGCCGCCGACCTACACTCCGGCGCCGCCAACGTACACCCCGAAGCCGAACCCTCCCTACCACAAGCCGCCGCCGACCTACACCCCCGGCCCGCCGCCGCCGTACTAAGTTGCATTCCGCCGCCGCGCTCTCCGTCACGTTCCGAGCAGAGGTACGTATTTCATTTCTCGCGCGCTGTTTCAGATGATGAAACTTAAACCGAGCTCTTACAAAACGGTGCGTGTTGGTTGCGTGCAGAAGGTGACCGACCGATGGACCAAAGTGTTGTGCGAGAGGCCACAAGACGAGACGCGAGGGGGCTTCGATCCCTGAGTTGCTGCATGCATTGCCAACAAGCTGCTGCTGCTGCTGCGTCGTTTACCTATAGCTTAGGGCCAAAATATGTTGCGAGGAGAAATAATGCCTTGAGTTTCAGATTGCTCCAGTGCTCTCTCCCTTAGATGGTGTGATGTGATGTGTTGTGTTGGTCGACTTTGTACTGTTCGTCCGGTCTAGCCGTGTGGTCCGTGGTAATTTGTATGGTATTGTTGTGTTACGGTATAACCCCAAAAATAAACAGCGGAAATGGAAGTAAAACCTGTTTTCCTTAACGTGGTATTCATCTTCCAGCATTTCGTATCTCTGTACTTTTGCACGGTCCGACGACGAGTGATGTTTGCATGTCATAAAAGCCTATTAACTTCACTCGACGTAGCACTCTTTTAGACCAAATGATATGTTTTCTCATGTCATGATTATATTATAAAAATTTAAACAAATTGATAAAATAAATAAACTGATAAAATATATTAATGTGTGATATATTATGCATTAATCTATATATCCTATTAAAAACATGCCATTTGAACACGCAAAAACTGCTACCAGCTCGAGCGATAAACGCCACACACACTGCCACAGTGACATAGATTCACTTGGAACTTGGAAGACGATAAATACTTCCATCAGAAAGAGGCCACGGTGTGACATAGCATGACCATTGGTGACGACGGCAATATAAAAGTATGCAGTCGTCTGGTCACGTACGCAGGTGTGCAGCAGCCGTGAGCTGTCACGCGTTGCTACAGTCTTATCTCTCTCGCCGCCGCACAGGCCACAGCGGCCGCTCTGCACTCTGCAGGACGCCCATGCTGCATGCGGCTGTGGCATCGAAAGCCTTTTGCTCCAAAACTTCAGGACCAGCTCAGGATCATCAGGCTTGTTGCATCTCCATTTTCGACGCAAGCACACGCCTGCCCGATGGACTTTCGAGTGCAGCAAGAACTCAGATAAGACGTGCACGATGAACTTTTGGAGTGCAACAAAGAACGTATGTACAGAGTGTAAGCATGGTTTAGTGATTAAGTGGATCTTACTACAGTTCATATAGCCATGTTAAGGTGGTGTTTAGATCGAGAAAATTTTTGGGAGAAGTGTCACGTTAAATGTTTGATCGGATGTCGGAATCTTTTGAGCCTAATTAATCCGTTATTAGCACATGTTGGTTACTGTAGCACTTATGGCTAATCATGGGCTAATTAGGCCCAAAAGATTCGTCTCAAGATTTTCTTTCATAACTGTGCAATTAGTTTTTTGGTTTATCTATATTTAGTGCTTTATTTAGGTGTCCAAAAATTCGATGTGATGTTTTTAAAAAAATATTTTAGAAATTAAACAAGGCCTAAATAAGGAATATGATGAGCAGAGAGAAGCTGGGTGGTGGTGGTACCAGTAGTAAATTTTTTGGCAAGGTGTGTGAAAGCTGCGGTCACAGACTCACAGTGATGTCGACAAATGTGGAGTAATGAATTCGACGAAGCGAGAGAGAGCTTTACAAGGACATTGGTCGGTAGAATAAATTGGTGTTGCAGTAAAAGAAGCGCATAGAATAAACTGCGGTATGCAAGCTGAAATCAGCAAAACAGATCCTGGTCTTCCAAAGGCTCAACCGTTCAAGTGCTTTGTTGTGAAAAGCCGAAAAGGTAAGGTGAACAAATATTATAGCAGCACTAAAGAGGATAAAATCATATTACTCCAACAAGCAGTGCCCCTGTTAATTGTACAAATGGTAAGACAGATCGTGTTTTCACTTCTTAACAGGCTTTTACCCATGCATCCATTCTAGAATGTTTTATTTTTTATTAACTAGATTCATATAAATACTAATAAATTTAGATATATGTAAATAATATATATTAACCAATAGATAAATCTAAACATTTTTTTACGATATAGAACGAAAACGGAGAGAGCAGTACTTCTGTATACTATAACCCCCAACTCACATGGTACATTTCAAGAAAAACTATGACCATGGACATTATTGTCACACTTGAGATGGTTAATACTAATACTAGATAAAACTTGGGAACAGAAGCATTAGCATATTTTGTTCCATTAAGGAACTCTGTGGGACAGCCATTGCATATAAAACTCGTTTTCTATTACTCAACTTGATCATACGAATATAGTGCGGGGTTGTTGCGATTCTCTTCAGCTGTAATATTTTTTCACCGAACGAGGCATATACTACGGCGCACGACAGCACATGTTTGGGAGAGTGTCAGCAGACGATGTGATGGCTCCATGTATTTGGAAATCGCTTTGCCGATCTGAAAACTACTCAGATTTTCGCACAGTCGTAGTCGTGCACGACGCTGCATTTCTTTTCGGTTTTGCTCAGGCCTTATTTAGTTCACAAAATTTTTTTCTAAAAACATCACATCGAATTTTTAGACACCTAAATAAAGCATTAAGCATAAATGAACTAAAAAACTAATTGCACAGTTATGAAAGAAATCTTGAGACGAATCTTTTAAGCCTAATTAGCCCCTGATTAGTCATAAGTGCTACAGTAACCAACATGTGCTAATGACGGATTAATTAGGCTCAAAAGATTCGTCTCGCGGTTTCTAGGCTAGCCATGAAATTCGTTTTTTCATTCGTGTCCAAAAACCTCTTCCGACATCCGATCAAACATTTGACGTGACACTTCTCCTAAAAGTTTTCTCAATCTATACACCGGTTCGCTGCCTCTACCTCTAGTTCACACGAAACGGGTTATCTTTCATATATCCCCACATGGGTTTGTCGATGGATGTCAGGGATCCCTGGAATAAACTTCAGAAAAGGTGTATTTTGCGCCCCTTCCCCACCTCTTTCTTGACATGAAAAGGCACAAACAGGCAAAAGAAGATGGGAAAAAGAATGCACAGATACCAAAATCCAAAAATATTAAATGAAGTGACAATTTCTACGAGTATAGTGCTGTAGTCAGTAGGATGTGAGTTCAGTTGAAATACAAGGGCATTTTATTTAATTATTTTACAGTGAAATACACGTAACACATACCTATGGTGGTGTTCGGGACAAAGACTTATTTTTAAGTCCATTGTCCCATCGAATGTTTAGACATTTATTATAAATAGTAAACGTAGTCTATAAATAAAACCCATGCATAATCTTAGACTAATTTGCGAGACGAATCTAATAAACCTAATTAATCCATGGTTAGCCTATGTAATGCTATAGTGAACATGCTCTAATTATGGATTAATTAGGCTTAAAAATTCGTCTAGCGGATTAGCGCTCATTTATAAAATTATTTTTTATTAGTCTATGTTTAATACTTTAAATTAGTGTCTAAACATCTGAAGTGACATGGGGCTAAAAAGTTTAGCCCCATCTAAACAACCCCTATAGTACCACCCCATAGTACCAGATACTGAAAAATTATCGTACTAGAACGTATGTAAGCTTTGATTGTGGGAAGTTGCGTTACCATTGGGCAAGGGGAAGAGGACCTTGCGCCGGTGTGCGCGAGGACATGAGAATAACCTATAGGGCAGGTTTCAGTAATGGCGCTCTTAAGTCTTAACCGGCCTGAAAGTTCATCGACTCTTGCCTGGAATCCCAAAGACGGGTTACTACTTAAGTACAGAGGTAGGGTACGTAGTTTACTGGAGTAGTTACTACCTCATGAAGTTATCATCAGCCGTTGGGGCAAATGCAGAACAGCTGGCTGAGGGTATGATGCCGATCCCTTCGTCCAGAAAGGAAGGAAGAAAGCAAGAAAAACTATGGACAAGTACTATCATTGACATTGATTAAGAGCAGCGTGGAACTCAGCAGCATGGATCAGAAGGATCCAGAAAAGCCAAAACAACAAATGCTACGAGGCTCCACGTAACAACGACCACATTAGCCGTCTCTCCAACTTTCAGTACGAACAGGGCAGCAGCTTCGTTTACAACGCATTTTTGAGACCGTATGGGGTGCGTGCCCCTGTGAAGCGGTGAGCCGTGAACCCATTCCCCGTGACGCGCGAGAACACGAGCCGACGACGGCGACGAGCACGCACGCCATGGATTCCAGTCACCGGCGTCACGGCCACCACGCCGCTGATGATGATCGGTGATAATGCCCCCGCGTCGCAGGGGAGGATGAGCCATCGAGGCGGGGCCCATTGGCTTTGACCCGCGCAGCCGCGGGAGCAGCGGATCGTCCTTCGCGCGCATCCATCCATCCACTCGCATGCCGAACGAAACCGAACCACTGTCGCGGCGCCGTGCCGACACCGCGCGCGTGGTGGGTGGGTCTCTCATCCACATCCGGAGGCGCGAGAAGCAGCCGAGCAATGCGACGCCAGCGATCGACCGGGGGAGCACGGCGGGCGGGCGGCGATTAAAAAGGGTTTTCGCCGTGCTAACCACGGATAAAATTATGGGTGCGATGCGGAGAATGAACCAAGTTGATGAACGTGAACGAGATTAGGTAGGGTGGCGTCCTGGCCCGTGGCGCGCCCAGGCCCAATCAATCAAACTTGAGATGGGGCCGGAGGACGCTGCAGCTTGTCGAAGGTGCAAGGAGGCTTCCGTGGTTGGGGCTAGAGATGGTAACGGGGACCCACGATCCGAGATCCGATGGGTATTTACTTTATTAGTGTATGGATATGAGCTAAATATATTACATGTGGGTAAGTAATTAGGCAAATTATTTCACCCGATGGGTACGCGGGTATGGAAACATTTTTATGACCCATACTTGTTTACCCATGGGTAATAAATACCCGCAAGTTTAAATACATGTCATGACCTAATATTAAATTAGCCTAGCCTAATTAACCAAAACCATAGGTATTTAAACCATCCATACATTTTCCACCACACTGTATGAATGTGTGATGTCCTAAGTATCTAGCGTCTATGCAATATACTATATGGAAACCGTGATATTTAGATTGTTTTGAACTTTTACGGGTATATGGGTGACCCGACGGGTAAGGTTTACCCAAGCGGTATGGGTATGGAGAAATTTTCTTACCCGTGACGAATATGAATATTTTAATGATACAAAATTGTACTAGTGGATATAAGTATGAGATAGCAATACCCGATGGATACCCGTTGCCATCTCTAGTTGGGGGCTGAGGGGTCCTCATGGGCGGCCTCTTCCTCTGTCCTTCGCCTCTCTACTTGCAGCT
Source organism: Oryza brachyantha (assembly GCF_000231095.2). Classification (NCBI taxonomy): domain Eukaryota; kingdom Viridiplantae; phylum Streptophyta; class Magnoliopsida; order Poales; family Poaceae; genus Oryza; species Oryza brachyantha. The sequence continues at coordinate 10,250,137 of NC_023166.2, forward strand.
AGCTCTTCCTGTCCCGGGTTATTTTTGGTTCGATTCGCCGACTCGATCTACTAATTTGATAATTTCGTTGTTTGTTTAGGTATCCTCATGTTCCTTGCATGCGTTCTAGGTTCATCCAGGGCAATCAAATCAATCATTGTCCCCGACAAGGCTAAAGATGGATGGGCGAGGGGGTGACGACGATGGATGGGCATGGGACTATCACCAGTGACTACGTGCAGCTCGGTGGTGTGGGTCAGCCCAGGCAGCGGCTAGCTTCTCTTTTCTTCGTGACTCGCGGCTGCAAATCAGGGGCGTGGTTGGGCGCCTCACCACTACCACGCCCTCGCGCCGAGAGACAGACAGAAGTCACAGAACGGACACATGTCGCGTCGCCCGCCTCCCGGTCTTGCACGGCCCGGCCCGGCTACGCAACATTAATCTCAATGTAGAGGTACACAAAAATGTACTCTTCGAATTGATCCCTTTTAATTAATCTCATGCTCTTGCTCCGGTAAAATGTAAAAAATGATAGCTCCGTGCTCGTATATGGACCATTATGGGTAAATTTTCTATGTTAAGGAATAAGGAATCAATCACGCAGGCTGTTCCAACGCTTTATTGGCAAACAAAAAAAATGGTTTCAGATCTCACTGTCATGAGAAGACTAGATCCACCTAAAGCACTGAGTGCACCTTTCAGATTGACCTTACCAGCGGATAACGCCGGCGATGCCGGTTTGGCCTAACCATCCTGCGCAGCTCACATGCCTCAAAGCATAGCCGCTTAATAATGCAGTTTTATCTTTTCGTGATGGACAATAAGAAACGATAAGGAAATTGTTTCTGCAGAAAACTAACCTGTATATGTGGCTAGCATCATGGCTCCTGGATCTTGAACTCATGTTATCAATGCCAGAATTGCTGTGAGCTTCGTCAGACCTCAGGTAAAGAACTTGCAAAGATATTGTCCGACACCAAGGCAGTAAACAGAAATTCAGAATTACGTTCTTACGGGCTTATTTGGTTTAGAGGAATTTTAATTTATAACAATAGAAAACGTAAAGAAATATGAATACATGCATACATTAATTCATAGTAACTTTTTAAAGAGCTATAAGTGAATGGAAAATTTCCTATATTTTTTTCTCTGCAACTTGTAACAAAGAAAAACTTTAGTTTTTTCCATACTCCATTTTTACCAACTGAATAACTTTCATAAGAATTTTTTAAAAAAAAGAAAATCCAAATCATTTATTGATTTTTCTCAAAGCGAGTAGACCCTAAAATAAAATGCAGACGACGTGATTTCATAAGGCAAGAGCCAACCAATCAAGACTGATAATAATTACATTCCAAAACTGCAGTACTGCAGAAGTCAAATGCAAAATTGCGCTGAATGCCAAACTATCACTTGGCGCACTTCTATCCTCTGCTTCTAGAGTCTACTCCTAGAACCGTTAGATTGATTTCTGCCAAACCGACGAAATTCTTGTGAGCTCTACTCTCTTGTGGAAAATTTCTTCAGTCCAAAGAAACGTCGTTGAAGCCCACTAGTATCTCTTGTGCACTGTGGTTCGGTCCAAAGACACCGCAGCCGCAGAGATCAACGCCCGTCCTTTAAGGTCCAAACTAGCCCATTAAAGTGTCAGTGCAACTATTCAGCTAATGACGAGAGGACACATCGACAGATCGGTCAGGATATTCCATGCTACTCTGTACTTGACTACTTTAGGTACAGATATATACAGCCGAAAGAGAAATACACTAGTAGGCACTTTGCTATCAGTTCTAATACTACATTTATTTTGTCTCAGATTATTTATCGGTTTTGTGTATGTGTTTTCTAAACAACTAAATAATATATTTTTTTAATAAAAAATTTATATATAAAAGTATATCGTCTTATCTTTGTAGAGTAGTTTTTTTAAATTTTGTATTAGTTAATTTTATCATTTGTACTATTAAATAGCTATTAAAAAATTAGATAATCTTTTATCCTTCATCAAGCAAAAGAGTACAATATAACGGATGATTTGAGTGTTTAACAATATATCTATAATATATACTCCCTCTATTTCATATTACAAGACCTTTTAGATTTGTCTAGATTCATCCATGTATTAATGTATATGGTTTGCATTAGCACACGTATAAATCTAGTCAAGACCAGAGAGTCTTATAATGTGGTACAGAGAGAATACTTTGTATCACTTCTTAATAGCACTACAAGTCATCTACTACTTCCGTCCCATAATAACCTTATTTTTCGTTTTTCCGTGTTTAACGTTTGACCATTCGTCTTATTTGAATTTTTTTGTGATTAATATTTTTATTGTTACTAGATGATAAAATATGAATAGTACTTTATACGTGGGTTTTTGTATAAAATTTTCAAATAAGACGAATGGTCAAACGTTGGATAAGGAAAAACGAAAAATAAGATTATTATGGGATGGAGGTAGTAAATGTATTTTGAATGGCACGTACATACCGTAGAATACATAATTCACCGTTACGTTTGAGTGTTATCAGCTGTTTTATGTTAAAAATACGTGTTATCAAGCTACTGAGAATATTTTTAATATGGGACTACTACTCTGAAATCGAAGTGCAGCCAGGCACTAAGGCCGAGTTTGAACTCGAAGTGCCAGCCTACCAACTGAATGTATAGGGATGTCTTCTTTTTTAGATGAAAATGTGTTTTTAGATGAAAAATAAAAGATTAACTTAGTCATTTAATGATATAAATAATGAAATTAACTATTATGAGTTGAAAAAAACTACTTTAGAAATATGATATGATGAAATTCTATATATACATGTTTTAAAACCATAACATTTAATAGTTTGGAAAACATGTGCACAAAGTCAAGAAATAATCTAGGGACAAGCCGGAAAAAGAATACCACATGACTACTTCAAATTAATGAACTCACAATTTTCCTAATGAAGGGGCAGATTAATTGCTAGTACAATATTAGCGCTACAGCATGTACCAATGGTTTGTCTTACTGTAAATGAATAGTGTCTCCATGAATCTCAACTCTTGAATGTGATTTTAGACAGCCCTAGAATGATTTTAGAGCAAGTTCAATGGTATAGCCAACTATTAGCTATAATTTATCTATAGTTAATCTAATAGCCAATTCATATAATAGTTATCTACAAAACATCAATACTTGGTTCCACATATCATATACACATTTTGTCCTAGAGACCGTGTATAGGTGGCTATAAATTAGTAGTCTACATCTCTTCTCTCTTCCCTCTTATCTCTTTAAAATATGCTTATAACTGGCTTACAGCCTGCTATTGTACCTGCTCAACAAGTTTAATAGTATAGCCAACTACTAGCTCCAATTCATCTATAGTCAATCTAATAGCCAATTCATACAATAGTTACCTACAAAACATCAATATATGGTCCCACATGTCATACACACATTTTGTCTTAGAGTCCGCGTGCAGCTGGCTACAAATTAGTAGCTCACATCTCTTCTCTCTCATCTTATCTCTTTAAAATATACTTAGAACTGGCTTATAGCCTGCTATTGTACCTGCTCTAAGCAGGTACAATAGCAGGCTATAAACCAGCTAAATGCTGATGTGGAAGAGAGAACAGATGAGAGAGATGGGAAGCTGGCTATAAGCTTATAACCAGCTCAAGCACAAGAACCAAGACAGCATATGAGACAGACATGTATGTTCTGCATTAAAGATGAAGAGCTAACCATTATATGAGTGGGCTATAAAAAGATTATAATAAATCTTATAGTCAACTTGTTGGCTATATTATTAGTCTTGCTCTAGGTTATCTTCACGCTAAAAGGTAAAAACTGCACTCGAACCGAATCGCAGGGTACCGGTCCAAAAGCGTGGAACTTGGGGCTAAAGTGTGGAACTTGGAGCCCCCTTGCCACACGGCCCAGTCGGCGCTCCAACATTTCTCCGGATAGCCCTCTCTCTACTCTCCAGCTCTCCAAACCCAAGATAATGGGTTTGGCAACATCGAACAAACTAGAGATTCAAACGTCCACTATAAAAAGGCGCCAAATGGAGGGGAGCTGGGAGCCAATCCAAGCGAGCCAAAGATGGCCGCCGCCACGAACCACATGGGCATTGCCCTCCTCGTCGCTCTTGCGGCGGCGCTCTCGTCTCACTGCACCGCCTCCTCCTTGCCTCACTATGCCTTCCCGCCAGTCGAGGCACCATCTGAGGCTCCGGCTCCCTACGCCGAGGCGCCATTGATGGAGCAGCATGGAGCTGGGCACGGGAAGCATCACCACCGTGAGCTGTCGCCGGCTGAACCGCCGTCCTACAACACGACGGAGCAGAAGCACCACGGCCACCACCACCGCCGCCGCCGCCACCATGAGCACCATGAGGCCCCACCGGCGCAGCCCCCGTCTCACCACCACACGCCGCCGCCGCCACCCCCAACTCATCACAACACTCCGCCGCCGGCTCACCCGTCGCCACCGCCCCCAGCTCACTACTCTCCGCCACCCCATCCGTCGCCGCCACCTGCTCACACCTCGCCGCCGCCCCCGGCTCACCACCTGCCGCCCCCGCCGCCGTCCCGCTACCCGCCGCATACTCCGCCTCCACCACAAAAGTATCCACCGCCAGCTCCCCATGGCAAAGCAGCACCGCCGCCACGTGGCCACAGGAAGTTCCCGCCGCCGTCTCCGCACTCGGTGAGTTTGGCAATGGCGCCCTCGCCATCTTATTTCAGTGCTGATCCACCATCTAATTAAGAGGTGGCTGATCGGCAGCACCTCTGCTCGGTGAGGCATAAGCTAGAATGGAGCATACCTTTGATGGAAGGGACCAGAGTAGCTAAGTAAACTCGAGGTTAAAACTTATAGGCAAATAATCAGTATGCCCAGGAGCAACTTTCCAAGGGCGTCCGTGCTTGCAACATTTTTATCTTCCATACTTTCAAAGAGATACAGATTGAAGTATGTAGTTCTTTTGAAATCATGAAATTGCTGTAATGTCGTTTCCTTGTTTTTACCAGTCCAAATATGAAATGCATGTTCTATGCACTGTGCTGGAATGCCTGTGACCGTGAACTGTGACACAGAAGCTTTTTTACCATCCTTATAAAAATATCTTAAGATATTAAATTTAGTACATCGAGGTACCAAAATTTTACACTAAAATTTTTGATATCTCAAGGTATTTTTCAAGGACGATAAAAAAGCCTCCTGAACAATGATTTAACCACATAAGTGGTCAAACTAAACGTTTTCACTTTTCATTTCTCTGAAAATGACATACTCTCTATGTTCTTTATTTGACACCTTGACTTTTATGTATATGTTTGACTATTTAACTTATTCGAAAAATTTATATATTAATTAATTAATTTTTTATTTGATTTATTACTAAATGGACTTTAAACATGACTTTTAATTTTGTATATTTACATACAAATTTTAAATATGACGAATGATCAAATATAGATTCAAAAGTTAACGACGTTACACGACGGAAGAAGTAACATTTACCACAACGCAAACATAGCCATCTGATGGTCTGAACTATTAGAAAACATTGATAATCCTTCACTATATGTATGCTATGTCATGTGGGGACACACCTACGTGCGTCAACGTCGAGCCCGCGACGTTAGGAGAGCCACGGCCCAGACGTCCACAGCAGAGGAAGGCAGAGCCGAGGATAGTAGCTAGTCTTGATTTTAGAAGAGTTATTTCCTAGTTTAGTTATTTCCAAATTAATAGTTTCCAAGTTTATGGTCTACGGCCTATTTATCTTGTACTTCGGATAACAATTAAATCAAGCAAGTTATCAATCTATCTCCCCTCTCTCTCAACCAAGCCTGCGGCAGGGGGAAACCTCGCCGAAGAAGACGACGGACCGAGACTACGAGCTGCGTAGCCGAGTGCTGGCTACCTGAGGGCTTGACGCCCTTGACATGCTAGGAAACTTTGACTTTTTTTTATCGTTTGACTATTCGTCTTATTTAAAAATTTAGTACAAATATAAAAAATGACAAGCCATGCTTAAAGTTCTTTTGATAATAAAGTAAGTCACAAGCAAAATAAATAATATTTTCATAATTTTTTGGATAAGACGAATGGTCAAACATTGTAAGCAAAAAAGTCAAACATCTTATATTATAAAACGGAGAGGATAGATTATAGTGTGTAAATATGCATTTACATATCTAACCTGGCAAATCTAGTTAATTATTTTTGCCCACTGATGTAATTGGCGTTTGACTTGCGGGTAGCAATGATTAATAGGTAGGTGAAAATTCAGAAAACAACATAAACTTCTTTGCAAAATAAAGACAAACATAACCACTTGTACTGAGAATATGAAGTGAAATATCAGTGAGATATATTCAGACCATCTTAAAATGGCACCATCCGATGAAAATAAATTGCGTGCAGAACTAACAATTTCAATAAGTAAATTCATTACCTCAGAATTCCAACCATAGTAATATGCATGTAGGAAGGGGCTCACCAGTTTAGGCTTGTTACCCAAAAAAAAAAAAGCTCTCATAAGTGGTAAAGGAAACATTGAAAAACATTACCATCGTTGCACCCTGCAACTTGGAAATAGCTAGGAAAAGGTAGATATACAATTCATCTAGTGGCAGATTGCAGGAACAGAAAACTGCACAAGGCTCACCCGGCCAAATCCGCAACAGAAATTTGCTCAGGTAAATGCCATAACACTATCTTCCCTATCATCTTAATAAATCTGGCCATCATTCCTTTGCCAGCCCGGCGAAAAAAAATATACACTGAACTTAGAACACAGATGGCTGCAGACAGGCTCCATGACAACAATCATAGCCGGTCTGTGATTTGTGAACCAAATCAACCAGTGAATTGTCATATGCTAACAACAACTTTTGGTTAAGTTGCATGAAGCGTGTGTTAGCATGTTATGGTGGTGTGGGTTCATTGATCTTGCAGTTGTGCATCATGAACCAGGGTATTATGATCATGTACGCTACTAGTACAAGCAGAGTAACTACAAGACAATCTATCATCCAATTTCCAAGGCATGGTTGCATGAACGAACAGTCAGCACTGAAATTTGAAGCCCATAAGAGATAGTAGACCGAATGGCCTGAAATGTCATCAACCTATCTCATCCTAAACAGCAAATTCACAAGCCCTCGGAGCTAATTCATACACAAAATTGATCGCTGATAACAAAAATTCTCATGAACTGAACTGGCGAATCGATGAAAGCACCCACTGCACATGCAGCAAGAGAGAAAAAAATCCCAGTAAAAGAGCGCACCAGAACAGGGAGCAACGCAATGTCTTGTCTAAACAATTCGAAATCGGGAGGGGCACGGCAAGAAATCGCAACGATTCCACGCCCAAATTGGAGGTCCAAACTCTAACACCCAGAAATTTAGCAAACCGCCACAGATCAAACAGAGTCCCTTCACATAATTCCCAAGCGGCAACCATCGAAGCAAGAACAAACCGCAAACGCACCTAGCTAAGTAGCGATCAGGCCAAATAGGGGCCAGTGCCTCACCGGTGTGCGCCTCCGGTGGCTATAGCCGGTAATACATCACGCCGCGACGCGGCCGCTCCTTCTCCCTCGACCAGGTAAACAAGAATACAAGATTCCTCCCGGAAAAAGTTCTGGAGGTTTCTAGAAGATACTGTGATCTGAGCCATTGGCGATGTGAGGAAGAGGAACCGAGGAAACGGGAGCCAGCTTGTCGAGGAAGCCATCTGGTAATTTTTCCTCCTGGGCTTCATCGTTCTATTGGGCTTCGTGCGGCCCAAGAAAACAAAGCTTTCAAATATGGGCCCGGAATCTGGCAAGGCCTGCCCCACAAAGAGAGCAGAGTCAGTCAAGCCAGGCAACGGACCAACCCATCAACCATCGCCGCCTCCGCCGCTCCCGTGCTGTTCGCCGGCGATGGCGGCGGCGTTGCCAATGGCCTCGCGGCGTGAACTAGGAAAGGCTGAGCTCCCCACTGACGCCCTAGGGTCTGCCGGGGGTAGTATCATAGTGGGGTTGCGGGGGGGGGGGGGGGGGATGGATTTGGGGACGAGGAAGCTCGTACTGGGGCGGAGCCGCCGGAGCGGAACCTGCACGCGTCGTGCTTCGCGGTCTAGGAGCCCGAGCCGACGGCGAGGTCTCCGGGGAGTGCGACGCTGCCATGGCCGCCGTCCTCGCGCGGTTACCTGCCAGTTCCGGATTGAGATCCTCTGCTTCCTCTCGTCTAGCGCTGCAAGCACCAGCCTCGGTAAGCGAGCACCTGCCCCTCCCTCCCTTCGCTTCCTCTTTCCTCCCTATGTTTGCGAAATTGTGATGACGCGCTCGCTAGGAAACTGGTGCTGCCAGTGCCTCGGGTCTTCCCCGAATGCATCGCCTTGACACTCCGCGCAATTTTATTTTCCAGTGTGCAGAATCCTCTCACGAAAATGTTGGTGAGTTTCTAGAAAATCTTGACAGGAACATACTTTGCATATGGAAATGGTACTGACAAAACCTGGCTATACCTGGCAAATTTGTTTTAATACAGCTGATGTAGTATTGAGGGTGATGGCGAATGAAGAATGATAAGGTAGCTAGCTGGCAAACTTTCGAAGCTAATGTTAGTTGTTGAATTTTTCATATAACCAAACTCTGAAATGCCCCATCTAAGGCATGTGAAAATGCCTGATAAAATGTAAGTGTGAGCATCTCTTGATACTGACACCTCTCTCATTTGCTGATAATCTAATATTTATTTTGCTCCATGTAATTCATGATCGTGTTAGTGAAGATATAAATTGTGAGTGCTTTCACTATTAAGTCCTTGCTCCTATGTCACTTTACTTTTCTTGTATCCACCCCTGAAAAGAATCATAATCATTTTGATAAGCATGGATGTGTCGATGTGATCTATAATTTTACACCCTCCATCCAAGACAAAAAAACAATTCCGGGTTATCGTAGCCAGGAATTGATTCTTTTTGGGATGAAGGTTTTGTTTAGTTTTGTTCTGATATTACAGATTAGATAAAACTGTCATCGATTCTTAATCTGTCTTTCTTGTTGTTTCTTTCCTATCTAGTATGTTATCTTCTGTGACTCTGTGTATTCTAGCAAGGGAGGAATAAAGAACAAAAACATTTTGTATACTCTATCAGAAATTCTTTTTTTGCTCAATATGGATGGAAGTAAGCGTCACAGAAATTTTAGTTTAAGCAAATTTTTTGGACTGCTCCTGTGATTGCTTAGCGTGATATAATGGCTTGATATTATTGAGTTGCAAGTTTTGAAAAAAGAAGTTTGAATCATAGATAAGAAATAAATTCATGGATAGATGAGAGATTGAGAAGTGAGAGGGATAAGACATTTTTCTCATTTGATGAAGAACCTGGCAAAGTCAATGACTTTTACCAGCATTAACAGCTGAAAAAAGTGAATCTGAGAAACATGCCGATACCATGGATCAGCATGATGTTTCACCAATTCCTCTTTCCTATGACAATCACCAAATAAGGCTTTCACTGATGGTAGCTTCAAAATAAGAAGATCATGTAAATTCGTCAGTGGCGGATCTAGAATCCGAAGGTTGAAGGGACTGATTACCTTCCTCCACCTTCAGCCCCCCCCTTCTTCTTCTTCCTCCCCTCTTCTTCCCCCTCCCCTCCCCTCTATTTTCCACAGAGAATCCAGCGCGTAGGGGGGGGGGGCTAGAACCCCGCTAGCCCCCCCCCCCCCCCTTAAATCCGCCCCTGAAATTCGTCATTTTATCAAAAATATTGCCATGCATTATCACTAACAAATTAGCTGATGTTAAAATGTTCTAAAGTTTTCCAAAATTACAAAATTTTCCTAAAATACATAAAGACTTCGATATGTAATATTCCCTGTCAAAAAATATAAGGTGTATCTTGTTTTGTTACAATAAGACTTTGACTAACAATTGCTTTACTAATATATTATTTATGTGATACAAAATCATAATAATAAGAAAATACTTTTGTATACGAACCAAAGTATTTTACAAGAAAGTATTTTTAATAGAGCATTTTTTTAATCAATGTCCTAACAAAGCAATTTGCGCCCTATAGTTTTGGACAGTGGGTGTACTTGCTGCTGATGCTATGCTGAGTTGAAAATTGCATCAAGCAAATAAAATAAATCTTGGTTTTTGTTAATGATTATTGAATTATTAATACTGGATATGCTTGTACTGAACTTTCCTGGCCAACATTATCGGAGATTTTTTGGTTCCAAAGTATCTGAACCTTTATGACTTAATGCTATACCTAGTCTAATACTATAATGCAACTAGTTAATAATAATTCTAACCTAGCAATTTGGCCAATCTGATGTGGAAGAATGTGGACAAGGCCCAAATGCATTAGAGTAATTGTGCACTTGGGCTTCTTCTACACTTTTCTGCATGGTTTATCTCAGTTATCTGGATGGACAGTTCATTAGTAAATAGTAACCATCCATATGTCTATACTTTCCATCTCTTTCCTTTTTGTGGGCTACTTTTTGTCTCATTTGCTGTTGATAATAATCCTATATCTCTTACTTGTAACTCAAGAGTGGTTATGTAGACTAGGACACCAAAGCATAAAGCAATGAGCTAAGATAAGGTTAACAAGGGAAAGCTTGGGACAAGGATATCACATACACGTAGATGTCTACGACTTCATCACTGAGCAAGTGTTAGTGCAATGGTTAAACCAAGAAGTGCTTGAGGCAAACAGTTCTGTGTATATCAGGAATCAGTCCCAACCTTTGCACATATATGTTCTTTTCTCTTCACAGAAGAATAACATGTCCTGGTGATCACCTTCATGGTGTATACAGGCTATTGCCTGAAAATTTTGGTTCGATGATACCATCATAAATGTCTTCACAGTTTTCATATTTTGGGGCACTATCTCATCTAAAACCCCTGTGATGTTAGGCCCTCAGGCCCTCACTCAGGCATTTGATCCTTCACCATCCTACAGGCTCATCCAACTGTCGTCAATCACAGGCTCACAGCCCTGTAGTTCAGTGTTGCTGTGTTGGTATGTTTATTTGATAGACACTTAGTTGTCATCAATGACCAAACAATATTTAGGAAATTTGCTTCTTACTATTTGTGCTTAACATCTCAATGAGATTATTTGAATCATCTAGTATGACTACTTAAGTAATATTTTTTATTACACTTATCGATGAGTCAAATGAAGCTGACTTGGATATCAGAGTGACTATTGAACTTCTATATGTAGTTACCATTTAATTGAGCATACAGTTCTGTGGATGAAACCACACTAACAGTTTATATAATGCTTTAAGATCATGTGTTTAACTTATTTATGTGCCAGGATTGGATATGAAATGCAGGTGACTTCGACACCTAAGTGGGCTTTGAGCTTGTATATGCTGGTATTTCATGACAGAAACGTGCAGATTTGTGGACAGATGAGCACTCATGGTTAATATAATGCCCCAAGATAACATGTTTAACTTATTTTGTGCCAGAATTGACTTTTTATTGGTCGACTAACCAACCATTTGACAGGTGCTTTGCGCAGTAGGATTGCTGTTGATGGCCCAAGCAGCTCAAAGGCGACAAGTCAGCCCCCAATTTGCTAGCTGGCTGATTCTGGCACACACAAAGTGGAGGGGATCAAAACAGGCTATTACCAATAAATAATGATTTGTGAGTGCACCAAGAATATGTAGCTGCACTGTTTGCTTTGTGTTTAAGCTTAAATGATTCATTTTCAGTATTCAGTGCAATCTCCTTGTTCCTACAGCAATATAGTTAAATTGCAAGTTGCAGAATCTACATAATTTATATCATGTTGCAATTGATTCCCTCTGGATCTGTTAATGTTAATAATGCAATTTCATGATGAATCAAGATAATTTAAAGTGATAAACTTATCTAGAATTTTTTTTGGCACTTAGTGGTAGTGTTTCCGTAAAAATTTACAAGGGCACCAAAGTTATTTTGCATCAAGGTATTCCTATTTCTCCCTTTCATAAACAGTTAACTAGTTTATCCACTTCCTTCTGTCAAAGTAGCAAGACTGTATAAAGGAGCAATGGGAATCACATATTTTCTCTGCAAATATTAAGAGTATGTGCCATTGTGCCAATTTTGTAGCTCCTTGCAAAAATGTTTATAGCCACCCAGGATGAACTTTCAGCTGGCGTATTCCTGAGAACACAAATATATTTTCCAGCTTATACAGCTATAATCTCCATCTTGCATATGTTGTTTATAGTATTATTAGTCAGACAAGAAATGGTGCTGCTTGTGGCCCCCCAATTCCCAGAAGCCCCACTGAGATGCAGCCCACTTGCCACAAGCAAAGAAGCTTCCAATTGTGCACCTTCTGGCCTTTGCCAAAAGCATTTGTCTCAATCGGTTGTCAGGACCCAAAGGGTAGCCAATCGTACTAAACCAAACAAAAGAAAAACGAAACCATATTATTTGTCGTGTCAAAGAGTCTATAAATACTTCACCACAAACCCGCATATGATTCTGAGGAAGAACAGAGCATACCTACGGAACTAGGTGAGCCCAAGATCTTCAGTTGCAGGATTCTGAAGAAAGCTTGTGTTCGTACACCAAGGTAGAGATGTATTCAAGAAGGATACTGCTTCACACCCCATTCTCTGGGCAACCCTCTGGCCCTAGTCAGCCAGTGTCCAGTGCTACTGTCGTTGAAGGTGGTTCTCCTGGGACCAACTTTGATGCAAACATCGTCATGATCCTAGCTGTTCTTCTCTGTGCACTGATCTGTGCACTCGGGCTTAACTCAATTGTCCGGTGCGCACTAAGGTGTTCAAGCCAGATGGTGGTGGATCATGAGCCAAACCGGGTCACACGGCTGGCTCAGAGCGGGCTGAGGAGGAAGGCCCTTCGATCCATGCCTATTCTTCTCTACTCAGCTGGGTTGAAGCTCAATGCTGTGAGCCCTATGTGTGCAATCTGCCTCTCTGACTTTGAGGCTGGGGAGCATGTCAGGGTCCTCCCAAAGTGCAACCATGGGTTCCATGTCAGATGCATTGACCGGTGGCTCTTGGCACGGTCCACATGCCCAACATGCCGGCAGTCCCTGTTTGGGGCACCACAGAAGGCCTCTGGCTGCTCCGAGTCTGAGGGAAGCCAGGCCGAGCCAGTGCCAGCTCTCCCTGTGCTGGTGCCACTTAGACCTGAAGGTTTGGTTACTACATATGATTTTTAGAATCTTCCATTGCTTTCTTGTTGCATCAAGCATGAGAGAGTGGGGTGAAATGGAGTAGGTTGTGGACTTGATCAGGTGTGACCGCCAAACTGGCCTGTACATTGTGTGGTAGATCTGTAGTAGGAAAAGCTGTACAGATTGCTTTGGAGTTTTAATAGTAGTATTAATACCTGATGTTGCTTTGAGAATGTGCCGTGGAAAAAAAAGTGTGCTATTGGCTTCTGTAAATCTCATTTGTAATGCCATTTTGTAGGGAAGAAATAGGAGTGAAGATTGCAGATCTAATCATATGGCGGTGCTGCACCACCAATCAACCATTATGGTGATTAGAAATCAAGCATTAGTTGCTAAGGCTCAAGTCAGTGGGATAAGCATATTCTGCTGCAATTATCGAGAGATGAGGGCTAAGCAATCTGAATGCCTTGTGATCATGTATGCCCCAGAATTGACAGGTGGGTCCACGCCCGACTATGGCCTGTGCACTTTGGCTATTTGTGCTGTCTGCTCCAAAAGCTTGAAAGGTAAGTGGCCAATGCACACACAATCTTTTCTTCTAGTTCATGGAAAGCTAATGCCTTTAAAGAATTTTCTAGCTAGTTGTGTGGCTCTCGCACGATTTGGAAAAGAAAATAGCAAGAACATTAAGCTGTGCACACTGAAAACGAAAATTGCTCGATGCCCAGTTGCCCACTGAACGGGATACTCTTTTCTGAACCTGTGGTTATGAGAATGTTGCAGCAGTGTTACATATACTCTGCAACCCGATAACAGTTCCACTATACTTCCAACGACTCACTCAGAAGATTTGTTGTTATGAGAATGTTGTAGCAGTGTTAAGTAGAATCTGATAGCAGTTCTTTCTATTTGTTCGAAGGACCCACTAAGAAGATATGTATCAGTATTTGAAAGGGATGTTAGCATTTCTGTTGTCCCTTACGAAAAAAGGGAGCCACTGGTTGACAGAGTTCATCTGTTTGCTTTTAAGAAAAGTCTCTAGCGTATGAAGTATGAACTACTTGAAGCTAGCAATGATAGTGTCTGCCAATTTTGCGGACACTAGGAATGTCCTGCTTATAATCAAAATATCTGTGCACCCTTGCATTTGAGAAGAAAAGATGATTTTTTGCTTGATAGTAAATATTGCATGTACATACTTGGATAGTAAAGATCAAAAACAAAGGAAATATTGTTAGTTACCAAATAAAATTACGAGTCCTTTATGTATCCTGCATGTACATACTTGAGAAAGAACCAAAAAAAAGAGGTCTAAAACAAACATTTTCTTCTACTACCTAGTATTTGACGTGACACTGTAAATCTAGACGGAGGGTTTGTTCAGATTCGTAATACTAAGCTATGTCTAATTTAATGCTAGGTTTTAATATTTTGAGACATGCAAGTATATGCTAATTTCCACACAATGAATTCCTCCTCCGGTTCTTGGTTAATCATGAACTATGGTTATGAATTCTAAGACTGACATTTTGCCTGTCTCCTGCTGAGTAAAGAAAAAAAAAGAAATTCTTCGAAAAAAAAGTTATGAAAGTAACAGTTGTTTTTTCCATCATGAGCTATAGTCACAATGCTTCTGATCTTCGACTTTTAGATTTCGAATTGACCACCATTTCTCCCACTACAACAAGATATCATATTCTCCGAAAGCCATAGCCTATGATTAACCCGATGGAGCCGCAAAGGGAACAAACCTAGTCCACAAGCGGCAAGTTAAAGGGGGGACATGTCATGTAAAGCCAGGGGATTCCCATCTGGTTGATGCATGACTGGAGTACCATCTTACAGCCTCAATTGCTTAGTGGGGATGGCTCATTTCAGCCTCTGATTCCTTGAATGAAAGCCTCTCAAACTGACTGACACAAGCACACAGACAGCAGCAGGGTGAAAACAAGGGGAGCCAATGAGTGGCTGCATGGCTTACCGACTTTCTTTCGCTTTTGCTTAGTCAAAATTTGATAGTTAATTTTAGGTTTTTTTTATTATAGTTTATTTTCTAACCTTAGCTTTTATATCATTGAGAGCACATATATAAATTTTTTATGCATAAATCATCTTTCGTTTATAAACATGCCATTTATCCTTTTTTTCTTAGAAAAAAAAAAATCAAACAATCGTCCCTTTCAGGTGAGTTGGAGTATGATTCGGCGGCCGCGACGGGGACCAAATCTTGGGCGACAAAGTGTGATGAGCACACCAGTCATCTGTCATCGCTGATCGATCGCTTCCTGCACTTCTAATTCCTTTTCGGAGCTTTGATGCCTGATGGCCGTTGTTCCACGCCTTACCATGGTTCACCACATGTTTTTGAACAATGCGACGTTGCTGTGATTGTGTGTGATATTGTGATCTCGCGGATGGAGTAGCAAGAGTATTAGAGCATACGGATCGCGTAGTTTACACTCCTCTCTCTCTTGCTAGAGTCCACTGCACTGTACAGAGCGAGTTTCTATTGATCTAGCAGGTCTTTAAACGGTATAATCAAGAATGAAAAAGAAACTACGGAAAAGATTGGTTGGCTTGACGACCACTAAACCATACCATGTGCCAAAATAGCTGCCACACCACAGGTGTAAGAATCTAGCATTGTGTTGGCCACCACTATACGTGACCGATTGCTATCAATATTAATATGAAGCCGCAAATATATCACACATCATTGATAGCTGACCATAGGGTGCATGTGCTCTCGTCGTCACCATGGATTAAGGTTATATAGAGAAGGAGGGTGAGAAAAGAAGAAAGATACGCTCATCCTTCGCATAGACCTATCACTATCCAAATAGCCAAGAGCAACACAACTATTCAAGATTTGTTGCCCAAAGTCAAAAAAAGATAGAAACGGGACCTCAAAAGGTGATGCATCTAGGGAAGTCATAACACCAAAGGTGTCACTGTTTGCATCCATCCAAAAATCCTTAGCCATGGTTTTTAGTTTTCACTAGTAAGGTCCTGCCGTGAAGGAAAGGAGAGAGAGGTGCTTCGATAGTCGTGGCACTTATAAGCATCATTGTTGTTGGCCTAGTGTGCTACCAAAAACCTATGTTAAAAGGACACCCATGCAATTTACTGGCCCTAAAACATGTGAGTCTGGCTTTATTGTGAACTAGAGTTAAACCAAGATGATTGGATTGACCAGTCTACGATGAATGAGCTTCTACATTTATTAATGTGCTAAAGAAGGCCCAATGTTGCCTGAAAATGGCATAACTACCACTAGCTGCACCCTACCATCCTGTTACTACTTTAGTTGTGTTCTAATTGAAATGGACACTCTGTTTGTTTGTTAAGGTCCAACACTTGAATTGGCTACCCTAGCAATTTGACCAATGGAGTCATTGGACTGGTAGCCTAACTAGCTTGACCTCTGGTTCGGTATTTTCAACTATGCCTTTACCCACGGCTCTAGTCATGATATTTCTTGTGGACCACTTTATGCTCCAGTTATTGGCAAACCCTTATGTTAGGGTCCTCTCCCAAGCAACGCCAATGCCATATCTAATCCCATCCCCTCACTACCCAAGTCATTAGTCATCACTTTACCTTGGAGCTCCCCATGTCTTAATTTAGAAACATATAAGATAAGGAGGGGAGCTTCACAGAGAAAAATGAGACAAAGTTGGCAATAGGAAAACAAGCAATGGTTGCCGTACTTGTTGTTGCACTACGAGATCTAGGTGCAGAAGCCCTTGATCCAATGGCGTTGCCATCCTCAATGCATTCCCTCATTGCAGCACTACATGAGGAGGCCAAGAGAAGCCCTGCCACCACCATGCTTGCCGTTGCATGGGTGTTTGGCAGCTAGCTCAAGTGGTGGCAACCCAAAGTTTTGAGGCATCCATGACACAAAAATCATGTGGTGCGATTTGTTTCCTAGAACCTAGATTTTGGGACAAAACAATTTCTTGATTTTAAGAAAATAGATGGATAAATGGTTGTACATGAGATAAATTTGAATTCTAAATGTAGCTACTATATTCATTCCAAAACACAAGCATTTCTTGATTGTCTATTAAATACTAATGTGATGCCAAAAGATTCCTATTTAGTGGCTTCAGTTGTTAATTTTTTATTTTTAAATTGATTATATTCCTTTTTCAAGCACCTAATTGGTTCTGAAATGATTGGAATAATGAAATTAATGCAAACAAAATTCTTATATTATGATATAAAATTTGAATACCAACCATCAGTGCTTATATTTTAAAACAAAGGGAGTATACTTTAAGCTGGATAGAGTATTTTCTAAAGTACTAGTTAAATACCCGTGCTTTGCTACGGATTTTATGATATGTTATCAAATTTTCTTATATGAAATAGTCACCTTAATTTGAATTTATATGTAGATATCAATTTATATTTAACTAGTTTTTAATATCAAGAAATTTGAGGGCTAAATTATAGTAAACCGTAGTGAGGGCAGGTGGTGGTGGCAATCTCACTGCCACCACCACTACTCCTTTTTATAGGAGTATAGATATCGTGAGCATCCACTTACAGCTTCTTTGAAATGCATATATTTTAGAAAAAATAGTTGATTTCCTCAAATATCCTCTAGTTTATGGACGGGCTGCATATCGGGTGCTTGGTTTATGGGAAAAAAATGGGGTGTTGTTTCACCCATTATAAAAAATGTTTGAACTAATGAAATAATGAAACACAATTGAATTGAATCACGCCTAAACAATTTTTGCCACAACATATGAAACACCAATTCTGAGCTATTTAGATATCATTAGATCCGAATAGATGGAAGATGTAAAATGAAACATCATAAAAAGCCCATAGCAGTATTTTAATCTAACCAATGAAACATCCAAATACATAGGCTAGAATATCGAAAGTTAGCGAACTCCTAGCTAAAAACACTTGTATAGAACACATCCACTAGGTTGCGTTCGTTTGCACTGACACCATGCATATTATTTCTCGGTTTTGTATGCAACTTTTCTAAAATACTAAATGATATGTTTTTTAAAATATCTCTATATAAAAATTCATCTCTTAATCTTTTTAAATATATTTTCAACTAATTAATATTATTATTTATATTATTAAGTAATTACCATTAAATTAAACGAGCTTTCATCACCAAAAGAACGAGACATCAACCGAGCAGGAGACGCTGTCATGGCCTCATCGGCCGCGGCGGCGGCTAGCTGGGGAGGCCATCCATGGGCCAACGGCCGGGCCGCACTTGTAAACTGGGCGCAAACGAGAAACAATACAAGCCCCCCGTATCCTATCCTCTGACGCGTGGGTCCACCGATCCTCCTCATACCGTCCCAGCCAATAGCGTCGCGTCTTTCACCACCCCACGGATCGCAGCCGCCGTTGGAGCCATCCCAGCCGCCCACCTAATCCGACGCTCCAAACCCACCCAAAAATCTCCCCGCGCCCGCGCCGCTCCTCCCACGAAAATTTTCGCGATCCCGCCTTCTTCCCGCCCGCGCCAGCAGCTACAAATACCCCCAAACCCCAATCCCAAATTCCCCACGCCTCAGTTCGAATCCGCAGCGCCACTCCACCCCATTCGAATTCGAAGCACAAGAGAGGGAGAGATCCGATGGCTCGCACCAAGCAGACGGCGAGGAAGTCGACCGGCGGGAAGGCGCCGAGGAAGCAGCTGGCGACGAAGGCGGCGCGCAAGTCGGCGCCGGCGACGGGCGGGGTGAAGAAGCCGCACAGGTTCAGGCCCGGGACGGTGGCGCTCAGGGAGATCCGCAAGTACCAGAAGAGCACGGAGCTGCTGATCCGGAAGCTGCCCTTCCAGCGGCTGGTGCGGGAGATCGCGCAGGACTTCAAGACGGACCTCCGCTTCCAGTCCTCCGCCGTTGCCGCGCTGCAGGAGGCCGCCGAGGCCTACCTCGTCGGCCTCTTCGAGGACACCAACCTCTGCGCCATCCACGCCAAGCGCGTCACCATCATGCCCAAGGACATCCAGCTCGCCCGCCGCATCAGGGGCGAGAGGGCCTGATCGGGTTCCCCCTCTGCTGCATCGGCAGCCTTGCTGCTCTCCTGTTCCAGTTCATGCCTCGTTAGATCTAGAAGTGTTTGCTCGTGAATCTGTGCTAGCTGTCTTGTAATCATCACTTGCTTGAAATGAGTTCACATCGATGGAATATAGCCAGTTCTTGCCAAATTGTGGAGCTTGTTTGGTTGCTTCCTCGTTTATTTGTTGCCCTATTGGATGATCGTCCAATATCTGAGAATGTTAGTTTGCTCTCCCTCAGGATTCTGATTCGGGTCGAAAGCCTATTTCGGATATCGTTTTGTTATTTTGAAGGAAAAGTGAAACAAATTTATAGCAATCCAAAAATAATTTGTAATTAATATTTATATATGTGTTTAGTGATTAAAAGAATAAATGTTGTACAAAAAATTGTGATGGAAAATCATAAATTAACTTCAAAATTATGTTCTAAAAGTTATATTTTGGCTTATAAGTATAGTTGAAATGCAAGTATGAACCATTGCAACACACTCAAAGTGCAGTATTAGTATTTTTTCTCTTGATCAGATGTATTTTTTTTATGATTTGGATGGAAATGGAATACACCGCTCTTTTGTGTAATTTCGGTCTATTAGTTCAAGCATTCCATCCCTATTCCAACCTGACGAGCACTATGAGGACTCTGGTATGGGCTCAGCCCATTGGGCTTGTTCTTCCATGAAGGGCCAACCGGCCACGCCTGAACTCACAAACTTTCTTAGAACTAGTCAGAATTTTCAGAGCCCCAGTCACAACTCAGGCAATCCCCAACAAATCATGCAAGAAAGAACCACCATATAATGGAGCTAATCTCAATAAATATGGTCCGTGTTTCCCTGCTGGCCTGGTGAAAAGTGAAAACGATTACAAAACGTTAAGCAATGATCACGTATAGGACCAATTATAATTGGGAATAAGAATATAGTCATTACTGCTAACTGATATATGAATTCTATATACTGTTAGACTTAGTACTGCAGAGGATCTAAATCCAGCTTATTGCCACTACTATTGGGCAGTGTTTTTCTTTTTAATAGTTGGCATATTTTTTTTTGATAAATAGTTTGCAATATTTTTGACCTATCAGCTAAACATTGTATTGGATACGGTGTGACAACGCTTGATTTTCGGTTAGAAATCGGGCGCCTGATCCATAGTCAATGAGGGTGAAAACTATCACAGAAATTCCGGATCTACCGAGCACTATTTTCGTAAAAAAATGTTACCGTTTTCAACCATGTCTGTTTTAGTCATAAATAGAATTTGATTCCCTTTTTAAAAAGTGTGTCTGCAACGTCTTATGTTTGACACTAATCTATCTATCTTATATATATTATATATATAAATTAACGGAAAAAGGAGTCTCATGTTGCTCCTCGCGCGCTAGAAATTCTAAGATTAATCGAAGAAAAATAAAAAAAATCAATCGGACAAGCAATTGGAAAAGAATCAAAGAAAATCGGGACTCTCCAACCGGAGATCGTTAGTGCAAGCGATGAGATCGTTAAGTAGGCTCTAGGAGGTGGAGCCCACTAGCAGCCACAGCAAATCCCACATTAATTGGATCGGACTTGGTGAATATAGAAACTGTAGGAAACGATATCCACGTTAATAGGAATCAGACTGAAAAAAGAAAAAGTAACGGACTTTTAATTAGACAAGGAAAATCAAAGGAAAAAAGAGAAAAAAAAGAGAAAAGATATTTTTAAATTTGACAGACCGTTGAAAAATAAGGAAAAAAAAGAGTCCATGTATAATAAAGTTTAGAAGAATCCAAATCTTGAATTAAAAAATTAAAAATAATTGATATTGAGGGAAGAGTCTATCTATAAATACAATTTAGAAAATCTAAAATTTTGGTCAATTGGAAACGATATCCGCGTTAATAGGAATCAGGACGAAAAAGGGGAAATAACGGGTTTTTCTAATCGGACAAGGAAAATCAAAGAAAAATAAGAGAAAAAAAGAAAAGATTTTTTTAATTTGACCGATTGATTAAAAATAAGGAAAATAATAAAAGAGTCGATGTGTAAGAAAGTTAGAAAAATCCAAATCTTGAATTAAAAATTTTAAGATAATTGATATTGAGAGACGAGTCTATCTATACATACAATTTACAAAGTCTAAAATTTTGGTTAAAAATAGGAAAAAATTAAGAGAAAGAGTCAAAATACAAATGCAATTTAGAAGTATATAAAATTTAAATTACAAATTAAATATTATGCATAAAAGAGTTAATGCACAAGTAAAATGGGATTCTATGTAAAAATATGACTAAAAAAACTAATATCCGAATTAACAATTTAAAAGTAATTACTATCGAGATAAATGACTCTATATAGATAAAATTTATAACAATGCTAGTCTATGCAGTATACGTAGGCCATCATACTAGAAATTCTCACGAACAATATATATATAAAGTAATATAAAAAAGAGCATCCACGTTGTACCTCATGAGCTAGAAATTATGAGATTAACTGAAGAAAAATAAGAGAGAGAAAAAAGATCAATCAGAAAAAAAGAAAAGAAGATCAAAATATTTGCACGGGTACGTCAATTTGATCGGACAGATCAGGCTTATTCACGTGCACGTTAATTTGATCGGATACATCAGGTTTATTTATACGTGACATCTCATTATTGTGTTTCTATAAAAAAATAAAAATAAAAGATAAGGTCTACAGCCACTACGTTTACTCTTAGGGCTAGAAAATCCCACACTAATAGAAAGAAAATAAGAGAAGAAAAAGAAAATATAATGATATTTTGATCGGATAAGGAGTTTTTTTGAGAAAAAAGAACGTGATTTTTTGGAAAAAAAGAAAATATAATGATTTTTTTCATCGGACAAGGAAAGAAAGAAAATCATGTTTTTTATCGAGCCATCGAAGCAAAATAAGAGATAAAAAAGATAATATTTTTTTGGAATTAGGTAAAAGGGAAAAATCAGATTTTTTTGTCAGTTGTAGTATTATTCTTATATATATATTATGTTATTAAGATAATATAAAAAGAACCACTGTCTTACTTTGCGTGGAGATTCAAATGTAAAAGTTTGATCTAAATTAGGTCTGAGTTTAAAACTATATTTACACCTTAATATTTATATTTTACTATATAATATGAAACTATATTTGATATTATATAAAAAATTTCATAACGTTAGCCGCGCACTCTGCGCGGGTCACCATACTAGTTAGTTAAATTAACCAATATGATTGACCTATGATCACTCAAGTGATTTGCTACTGATTCCGACCATTCCCGTTCGATGCCACCCCTCCCTCACGTCCAACCAGTTAACTCCAAATCCTGAAAGGTACCAAACCCGTGAGAACCCCAAATCTAAATGATACCCTGCATGTTTCTATCTGGAAAGTTGCCAGGAAATGTGCACACGAGCTCGCCAAATCGTTTCCACATGCGAAGAGCGAGGCCTCAACACGTCCGCCCTGCGCATGCGCGGCTCTGCTCCCCAACGCGTTTAGTGTAACTGTGTAAGCCTATCATGTTTCATGTGCTCCATGTTAAAAATACCTTTTTTTTTTGCATTACTATTACTATCTCGTCCTAAAAAAATTATTTTTGTTTTTATTTCTAGCGTTTGACTATTCATCTTATTTAAAAAAACTATAAAAAAATTTAAAAAATAGTCACATAAAGTAATATTTATATTTTATTATCTAATAACAATAAAAATATTAATAGCAAAATAATATTAAATAAGACGAAGACTTAAACATCTGTAACCCAAATCTAAAAAAATAAACTTAGGACGGGGGAGCAGCTAGCATGGCCAGTACGTTCAGTCGTTCACCACCGACTCTGACTCGGCAGCTTACCGACGCCTTAGCATTCCGTAGAAGTTAGAACAACCTACTCCACTGAGCAAAATTACGCCTACGTACTACACGTCGTGTCAACCTGAACTCGATCTCCCCGTCTCCTCGATCGCCATGCCTCTCCTCCTCGTCCTAGTGGCAGCCCTCCTCCGCGCATGGTGCGCCGCGGCCGCGACGGATACCCTCTCGCCTGGCCAGGCGCTCGCCGGCGACGGCAAGCTTGTCTCCAGCAATGGCAAGTTCGGGCTCGGCTTCTTCCATACCAGCAGTAAGTCCACTTCCGATCACACCGACGCTCTGAAGCTATGGCACTTAGGTGTATGGTTCAACAGGGTTCCCAAGCTGACCCCCGTGTGGGTAGCGAGCCGTGACAGCCCAGTAGAGTGCCCCACCTCGCCGGCGCTCGCATTCTCCGGTGACGGCAACCTCGCCGTCGTGAACCGGGCCACCAACGCCACCGTCTGGTCCAGCCAAGCGAGCATCAAAGCCAACACCACCACCGTGCTCGTCCTCCTCGACAGCGGGAACCTCGTCCTGCGCAGCTCCGGCGGCGACGTACTGTGGCAGAGCTTCGACCACCCGACGGACACCCTCCTCCCCGAGGCGACGATCGGCATGAACAAGACCACCGGCGTGAGCCGCCGCCTCGTCTCAAGGAGGAGCAAGACCGACCATGCTCCGGGCGTCTACTCCATGGAGCTCGGCCGCGACGGCGTCGTCCGGATGCTGTGGAACTCGTCCGTCCCGTACTGGTCCAGCGGCGAGTGGAACGGCCAGTACTTCAGCTCGGTGCCGATGATGGCGGCGCGCCACCGGTTCAGCTACACGTTCGTCAACAACGACCAGGAGGTGTCCTACGCGTTCCACTTCCACCTGCGCGATGAGTCGGAGACGACGTACAGCTAGCTTCCTGGACGTGCCCGGGCAGGCGAAGGTGCTCGTCTGGCACCATGGCAGGCAGGACTGGGTGAGGGTGTTCACCCACCCAGGCGATCAGTACTGCGAGGTGCACGCGGCGTGTGGCTCCTTCGCTGTCTGCAACGACACGACGCTGCTGTCCTGCAGCTGCATGAACGGTTTCACCACCGAGGAGCTATCGTCACCCGGCAGTTGGGACCCAGCTGAAGACAGCATTGGTGGATGCACAAGAAACACCCTATTAGATTGCAGCAGCAGCAGCGGCGGCGGCAATGGCACTATGGGTTTGATCGACAAATTCTATGCTATGGCGGGTGCTACGCTGCCCTTTGATCCTCAGCAGATAGGGCATGCCGCAAGCGCAGGCGAATGCGAGGAGGTTTGCTTGAGTCACTGCTCCTGCACTGCATATTCATTTTGCAACGGTGGTTGCTCCGTATGGCACGGTGAGTTGCTCAACGTGAATCACCATCCGAGTGATGGTGCTACCAGCAATGGAGAAGCTCTTTACATTCGTCTCGCTGCAAGAGAGAAGCAGTTTCGAGCTAGAAGAAACAATGGAGTTACCATTGGAGTTTTTACCATTGTTGCGTCTTCTGTAACTTTGGGTATCTTGGCACTCATCATAATACTAAGAGTCATGAGGAACAAAAGGAGGTTAGTGAAGAGTAGTCACGTTTGGAGTGGACTTATTCCATTTAAATACAAAGAATTGCAGCGCGCAACGAGAAACTTTTCTGAGAGGATTGGGGCAGGTGGCTTTGGTGCTGTGTTCAAGGGGTTGCTTGATGAGTCCACCACTGTAGCAGTGAAAAGGCTCTATGGATCCTACCAGGAAGAGAAGCAATTCTGGGGCTGAGGTAAGTTCAATAGGAATGATCCATCATACTAATTTAGTCAAAATGATTGGTTTTTGTTGTGAGGGCAACAAAAGGCTACTTGTTTACGAATACATGTCGAATAGTTCTCTTGACACTCATTTATTCCAGAAAAGTGCTTCAACTCTAAATTGGAACGTCAGATATCAAATAGCTCTTGGAGTTGCTAGAGGATTGGCTTACTTGCACGAGAGTTGTCGGGACTATATCATACACTGTGATATCAAGCCGTAAAATATACTTCTTGATACATCATTTGTTCCGAAGATCGTAGATTTTGGGATGGCAAAGCTTCTAGGAAGGGACTACAGTCGGGTTGTGACTACAGCAAGAGGAACTATTAGATATCTTGCGCCTGAATGGATTAGTGGAGTGGCCATTACGCCAAAAATGGATGTATATAGCTATGGTATGGTACTGTTTGAAATCATTTCTGAAGAAGGAATACACATGAAGAATACGGTAGCAATGGTGATGACTTGGCTTATTTCCCCATTCAAATTACACGTAAGCTTCTCGAGGGGGATGTCATGAGCTTTGTAGATCAAAGTCTGCATGGTGATGTTGTCTTCAATGAGGTTGAAAGAGCTTGCAAATTCGCTTGCTGGTGCATCCAAGACAGGGAATTTGACCGACCAACGATGGGTAAGGTGGTTCAAATTCTCGAGGGTTTTGTTGATGTCGACATGCCCCCAATGCCGAGGCTGCTCGAAGCTATTGCTGGAAGGTGACATTCAACATGTACTGCACTTGCTCTCTTTATTTCTTTATAAATTGCAACTGACTACCTTCTCTTTTTCTTTGTGCCAGAAAAAAAAAACATGTTGTACCTCCACCCCTCTGGCGACCCTGATGGGTTCTTTTGTGTGCAACAAGGCTTTGTTGCGTTCCCTCTTCTTGGTGCATGCAAATACTAAAATTTGATGATGTGGATTATGTCTTTTATTTTTTGGTTTTCTTTGATTACCCATGATGGCGCCCTAGGCATATGTGCCAATTTCTGGTGGTTATATGACCAATATCAGGGGGGCTATATGACCAATATCAGGGTCTACCATGTACTGCCTACATCATTGGGATTTCAATAGGCTCAAATGACACGTGCTGAAAATAACGGCTTATTCTTTTAGATTCTCTATCCAGTACATTCTACCAATAGTATTATACTGTCAGTAAAACTAATCCCAGTCATTAATTAAAAATGATATTTTTTCACTTTGTTAATTAATTGATTAATAGTGTTTTGTTTTTTGCAATAAAGATCACAATAAAATGACTATATTACCCCTTCAAATTTCTATTACACCTAATATCATTGGTATTATAATTTATCATAGTTGTTCAATAAAAATAAATCAATTGTGTCGATTAAATTCTACTGCAACTAGAATACACCGGAAATGAATCCATTCTTTTATTTTTCTTGCACAAAAGATGCACGCACATATATGGATACATACATCCCATAAACACACTTAAAAACATAGGGGTTAGCGATAAATCCCTATCGAATTAAATTCCTATTAGGAGTACACCTGTCCTGTATGAACATAATTGTCCACGTCGACATTTAAATTCTGATATTTTAAGTAATGCACCTAAATACCTAATACATATGAACTAGCACGGTGGCCCGCGCATATTGCGCGACTAGCCGTTATAAATTGAATCTATATAGGGTCTCTTATACAGATAATAGTTACTTTTTAATTTCTAATTTGAATTTCAATTTTCGTAAATTACAATTATTTTAAAGTTTTTAATCTAAATATTTGATTTTTCTAAGCTGTATTTACACCTGGACTATTTTTATTATTTTTCTTTATTTTCAATTCCGAAATTATATTTCTAATCTGATTCTTTTTAACCGAAGTTTTAGATGATTCCAAATTATATTTATAGATGAACTCTTCCTTTAATATCAATTATTTTAAATTTTTTAATCCGAGAATTATTTACACGCAGACACTTTTTATTATTTATCTTTATTTTTAATTTTGAAATTGTATCTCTTAATTTTTCTATTTTTAACCAAAATTTTAGATCTTTCCAAATTGCATTTATATATGGGTTGTTCCCTCAATATCAATTATTTTAAAACTTTTAATCCAAGATTTAGATTTTTCTAAAGTGTATTTACACATTGACTCTTTTCTTTATATCCAAGATTTGGATTTTTGTAAACTTGATTACACATGGAGTTCTTTTTTATTTTTCTTTATTTTTAATTGATTTTTCTTTCCTTGTCCTATTCCAAAAACATTATTTTTTTTCTCTTTTCCTTGTCCGATTGCAAATCCAACGTCCCCGTCCAATGCATGGAGGTCGATCGATGCGTGCATGCGCCTAGTGCTCTTCTATTTTTATCTCTTCCTTGTCCGGTTGATATTTTCTTTTTTCTTCTCTTTTTTTTCTTCGATTAATTTAAGAATTTCTAGCCCATGAGAGATACATGGAGGCTCTTTTTCCTATTACGTTATACATGCTTGATTTTTAGCTCAGGCGAGCTCGCTCATGCTCGGCTCATTAACAATTCTAAACTTGATGATATGTGATAACGATCTAACGATACAAACAGTAAAAGATTGACATATATATTTAAAGTTTTGTAATAGTGCTTTTTTCCAAACAACATTTTTATTAACCTCCGGTCCATGTGTAGCTAGCCCATGGTTCTTCAAAGTGTAGGCAAGCATGGTCGTGGAACTCAATGTAGTTTCTTTGCTGCTAAATTAGCATTATTATAAATTATATTTATATAGTATCTATTATTTTGATAATAATTATATTTTAATTGTTAATTCGAATTTAATTTTTCTAAATTATATTTTGACATAGAAACCCATTTACTTGTATTATAAACTATATGGATACGTAAACTCTTTTATGCATAGTATTTAATTTGTAATTCAAATTTTAGATATTTCTAAATTGTATTTATACATTGACTCTTTCTCTTAATTTTTTAACCAAAATTTTAAATCTTTCCAAATTGTATTTATACATGGACTCTTCCATCAATATCAATTATTTTAAAATTTTAAATCCGAGATTTGGATTTTTCTAAACTATATTTATACATGGACTCTTCTATTATTTTCTTTATTTTTAATTGATCTTTTCTTTCCTTTGCCCGATTCAAAAAATATTATCTTTTCTTTTTTTCCTCTTATTTTCCATTGATTTTCCTTGTTCAATTCCAGCAAAACTGTTATATTTTCTGTTGATTTTCCTTGTCCGATTCCAACACGTGTACAGAGATCGGAACTTAAGCTAGGGATGATAGATAGAATTTGCTAATGACCAGGATTCGATAGATTTACTTTTGTCCGATTGAAGATAGAATTCGCTAATGATGGATTCGATAGATTTTCTTTTGTCCGATTGAAGATAGAATTTGCTAATAATCATCCATAGATTTTCTTTTTGTCCGACTGATTTTTTTTCCTTTTTTCTCTTATTTTTCTAGGGACGATAGATTGAATTTGCTAATGACCAGGATTCGATAGACTTATTTTTGTCCGATTGAAGATAGAATTTGCTAATGATGGATTCGATAGATTTTCTTTTGTCCGATTGAAGATAGAATTTGCTAATAATCATCAATAGATTTTCTTTTTGACCGACTGATTTTTTCCTTTTTTCTCTTATTTTTCTTCGATTAATCTCAGAATTTCTAGCCCGTGAGAGACAACATGGAGGCTCCTTTTTTATTACTTTATACATATAATAGATGACTTCATCATCGCACCTACTATATATTTATATTGGAGCTTTTCATAATATTGCATATTCTAAGATAGTCATATTTGATAATTTTCATTGAATGATAGTTGTGCAGAAATTAATTTTCCCTGTACGGATTATTCTCAATTGAAAACTTGAGCTGGTAAATTGAAATCACATGATGGTCGGCACCAAGATTTGTTATCACGAACTCCCAAGAGATTTAGCTTTTTATTTTTTGTTTGCCCTAGTCTTTTTTTTACTTATGTTTATGCTTATATATAGAAGCTAAATATTAAATTTTTAATCTTTAATTTAAAGTTAATTTTAAAATTTTTTATTGAACTTTTTTCAGTCTTTTGTTTTAGATAACTAAGAATACATATATAACAGTTTTATTTATAAATTATTTTTTATTTATAAATTATATAAGTAATGAATATCTCCCTGAAAGACTATTGTTGAAACGAATAGTATAGTCGGTAACAGCTATGGATCTTTCACCCTATAAAAGGCCCAGCATCCGTTTCCTCCCTGCACAGCACAACAAGCTACCAGCTGAAGTGCTGAACACGTGGGTCAATGAACTGACGGTTTGGACAAGAAGACCAACGTCCAACGACCAACCATGGATCGCAAGATTCTCATAGTCTCATTTCTGAGAGCCTTCGTATTTGTTATAGAAGGTAGAAGTTATATTTGAAGTTATAAGTTTGTATAGTGATATATATTATATTATTTTACCTTCATATTTTTTTTATTTTTTGATGACTATTTAAATAATATGTAATATACAAGAGAATATCTTCTAAAGAGTTTAGAATACTTTTCCCAATGAGTCGCTCCTTTTTTCCTTTATATTACAGACTACGCCAGACGACACAAGTATCTCAAGTAGTAGTAAAAAAAGGAAAAATTTGCTACAGGACACTCAAATTTGGCACTCTTTGCCATAGCCGTAAAATCGCATTTTGGCCCCAAGGCATAAAAAGAAACGGATAATTTGTCACTGGGCACCGCCGACATTAATTTAGTGTTTTTGTTACACTTGGAAAGAGAAACTTAAAAAAAAACAGTATTACCCTTGGTGCTTGGGCCGGGTCACGACGCCATGCCTTCTGCCGGGCCGTCGGGCCTTATGGCCGACTATAATCTCAGGTTATTCTCAAACCAAACAAATCCGTATATGTTAGAATGAAGCGTTATTTATAACTAGTAGCTACTTTTGAGCTGACCGTGCCTCAGCCACGTGGAGATAAACCACACGTCTCGCTTTCCATTTTCTTGGTAGTCCTAACGTCACTACACTACTCCGCGTTCTTTAGATAGGTTTACTAACTCATGTTCTATATTTTTTTTCAAAAAATATCTATAAGAAAATTGCTTAAAAATTATATCAATCCACTTTTTATGTTTTTATAACTAATAAATTAATTAATTTCCTGCTACGCTTTCTATACGCCGGTTACTTATCCATCTGAAGAACGCAGCGTTCCGTGTCATCATTTGGCTTGGCTTTTAGAATAAAATCTGTCATCATTTGGCTTTTAGAAGAAAAATAGCAAACTAATGTATTTATAAACAAAAAAATAATATGTAAATAAAATTTTTATATACATATTCACAGTGATCTACAAGCAACCACAAAGAAAAAATCTCAAAATAAGTGAAAAGATGAGGCTCTTACGTCGTTAATCTGCATATCAAAGAATCTATCCAAGATTATCGAAATCAGTCAGATAGCAACCCCGTCGCGTGTTTGGCTAATTATGGCCTTCCAGCGAATGATCGAATTTGTGCCAACTTTACAAGGAACATTTGTTTAATGACCATGCTAATCTTGATTGCATTTTAAAGGTTAAACAGACGACGGTTTCTCTCTGAAGATCATTGCACTGGACGCCAACTTTGTGCCGAGCTGTTTGACCAGGTTATCTCTTAGCTCCACAGTCCAAAACATCGCAATGATAAGACATTAAAAACATCTCAAATAATACAGAAGTCCAGGAAGACGTGACCCGATTTAGTTTTCAAAGTTGAAAACAAACAGATGTTGAGCACAAATTTGGATCATTCGTCACTACGTACAAGTTGAGAGCTATCAGATGTCATTTGTGCCGCTGTCAAAATGTCATTTTACCCATGACTGGATCCAAATTCAACCCAGTAGATCATTGACAGAAATCACCCGTACTTTCGCATTCTTTAATTCGCCGGCCGATGCAGATGTTGAGCCCAAATTTGGATCATCCGTCACTAGCAGGTACAAGTTGCAAGATTTCAGATGTTATTTATGCCAATGTTAAGGTACCATTTCAACCCAGTCGATGATCACTGACAAAAAAAAAAAATCAGCTGTACTTTCGGATTCTTTAATTAACCAGCCGATTAATTGGTCACTTGGCCCTAAGAGTCGCGCATATGTCTCTGTCATGATGTACTTTTTTTAATGCCGTATATGCTAGGTCAGGCCAATGACTCCATCTTTCTAGCTTCTGCCTTCAAATATGTTTGCACCTGCCAAGTCCCAACGACCATGCAAGCTTTCTCGTATCCACTAGTGTGTTTTCTCGTATCCACACGCTGAAGTAGCAGTTGCATCCTCTCTCATCTAACCTGACCCAAGTTACCATTGCAGCTGTGCTAACCATTCTGTTTCACCATGTCTCTCCCCATCATTGTGCTAGTCCCTTTGGTCTTCACTCTCCACTTTCCAGCATCCTGCAAGGCGACGGAAACGGACACCGTCTCAGCTGGGAAGGCACTCACCGGCAACGACATGCTTGTCTCCAGCAATGGCAAGTTTGCACTTGGCTTCTTCAAAACCAGCAGCGAGTCCTCCCACAATGCTTCCAACTGGTACCTGGGCATATGGTTCAACCAAGTATCAAAGCACACTCCAGTATGGGTTGCCAATGGAGATAAGCCTGTCACTAGCGCCACTTCGCCGGAGGCCACAGTCTATGGTGACGGAAACCTAGTCATCTTAGATCAGGCCACCAAGTCCATCATATGGTCTACCCAGGCTAACATCACAGCCAACACGACAATGGCCAAGCTATCAGATGATGGCAACCTTGTCCTACAGAACACAAACTCTTCACTTGTCTTCTGGCAAAGCTTCGACTACCCAACAAACACCCATCTCGCCGGAGCAAAGCTAGGCTGGAACAAGGTCACTGGCCTAAACCGGCGTCTTGTTTCCAGGAAAAACTCCGTGGATCCAGCTTCTGGCATGTATAGTTATGAGTTAATTGACAACAATGGTTCTGCCAGGTTCATCCTTTCAGCTCACAGCTCCATATCATACTGGTCTAGTGGAGAATGGAATGGCCATTACTTTGGTTCCATACCAGAGATGACAGGTAAACGGTTAATTGATTTTACTTTTGTCAGCAATGATGAAGAAGAGTACTTCACATATACCTTACTACATAACACAACAATCATGCGTTTTACGCTGGACATCTCTGGTCAAGCAAAGATATTCTTGTGGGTGGAGCAGGCACAAGATTGGGTACCAACCTACACAAACCCAAAGCAGTGTGATGTATATGGCATTTGTGGAGCTTTCACAATCTGCGAAGAAAACAAGCTTCCTGTCTGCAGCTGTATGAAAGGTTTCTCTATACGATCACCCAATGACTGGGATCTAGGTGATCGAACTGGCGGCTGTATGAGAAATACTCCGTTAGATTGTGGCATCAACAAAAACACAAGTGTGCCAGACAGGTTCCTCCCTATGCCATGTGTTGGATTACCCAATAATGGCCACAACATAGAAGATGCTACAAGTTCAGGTGTATGTGCACAAGTTTGCCTAAGCAACTGCACTTGCACAGCATATTACTACGGTAATAATGGATGTTTTGTTTGGAATGACGAATTGATTAATGTGAAGCAGCTACCTTGTGATGATAATACTGATGGAGCAACAATTTACCTTCGCCTTGCTGCCAAAGAGGTGCAAGGTATAAAAAGCAACAGACGACCAATAACTATTGGTGTTGTCATTGGTGCAAGTGTCGCTTCCTTTGCTTTATTGACAGTCTTCTTGATACTGATGATTCGAAGGAACAAGAGTTGGCTATCTGGTCACAGAGTAAAGAAGTTTCATGATGGTAGTGGTATTATTGCATTTAGATATGCTGATCTGCAACATGCAACAAACAACTTTTCAGATAAACTAGGTGCAGGTGGTTTTGGCTCAGTGTTCAAAGGGTTTCTTACTGAATCTAATATCATAGCAGTTAAAAGGCTTGATGGTGCTCGCCAAGGAGAGAAGCAATTCAGAGCTGAAGTGAGATCAATTGGAATCATCCAACACATCAATTTAGTTAAACTAATTGGCTTCTGTTGTGAAAGTGATAGAAGATTGCTTGTTTATGAACACATGCCAAATCTCTCTCTCGATACTCATTTATTTCATAGTAATACTACATCCTTGAAGTGGAGCACAAGGTATCAAATTGCTCTTGGGGTTGCTAGAGGACTAGCCTACCTTCATGACAGTTGCCGTGATTGCATTATACATTGTGACATTAAACCAGAAAATATACTTCTTGATTCATCATTTGTTCCAAAAATTACAGATTTTGGGATGGCGAAGTTTCTGGAAAGGGAGTTTAGTCAAGTTCTCACTACAGTGAGAGGGACTATAGGTTATCTTGCCCCTGAATGGATTAGTGGTACAGTTATTACGTCAAAAGTTGATGTCTACAGCTATGGAATGGTTTTGCTGGAGATCATCTCAGGAAGGAGGAACTCAAGCAAAGAATTTGCAACTCGTGATGACTATGAATATTTCCCTGTGTTAGTTGCACATAAGCTGCTGAATGGTGATGCTGGGAGTTTGGTGGACCAAAATTTACATGGCGATGTTCATTGGGAGCAGGTAGAAAGAGCTTTCAGGGTTGCATGCTGGTGCATTCAAGATAATGAGCTTGATCGACCAACAATGAGTGAAGTTGTTCAATATCTTGAAGGTTTTCTTGAAGTTGGCATACCCCCAGTGCCACGACTACTTCAGGCTATTGCAGGAAACCCATACTCAGAGTGAGCAGATTTTTTTTTTCTTTGCTTATACAAACATTTAATTTGAGAACTTATCATACTCCTGAAACATATGCGGATGAGAAACATGATAAGAATATGATGTGTTGCCACCCACTACATCATTTCGTATAATATCATAAAAGTATGAGCTTTTTTACCATCCTTGAAAAAATATCACCTCAAGTTACCACACTTTTTATTTTTTTAGTGTAAAAAGTGTAGTATCTTAAGGTATCAAAAATTTGTACTAAAATTCTTGGTATCTTGTGGTACCTTTTAAGGATGATAAAAGATCCCTAAAAGCATATGACCCATACTCAAAGTGAACAGAAATTTTGCATAGCATCTTAATTCGAGAACTTGTCATCATTGTAACTGCCAGAAGGCCTAACTGCACCTTTTCCATATGAGCAGATAGTTGAAGGATACCTGGACCAAGCTTCATAACAAGCAGGGTAACTGCAAGAAGCTTCACAGGTTGTTGTTGTGTGCCTGGACCAAACTTCACAAGAGGTTGACACATTACATGAAGATAGGTTCGATGTTTAAACCTGGGAGGCTCCATTAAGTAGTTTATAGTTACATGAAGTCTGAACCCTGAAAACATTTTAGAATATTAGATTCTCTGCAAACACATAAACTGGTATCTTTCTTCATGCAACATGTAATAGCACGCTGCATGAAATATATGCAAAGCTTAAAAACGGAGGTTCTTGTACCAACAACAAGAAACCACCTCACCTGAGATGGTAACAGTCAGTAACTAAAAGAATATGGAAACCAACTAGCACAAATGCATTCCATTCACTGCAGAAATCGAAATCATCTGTGGCTCTGCTTTGAGCACCTGGCAAGTACTTAATTCCCTGGTACAAAGATTGGCCAGAACAAACTCAGTGGTATGCACTGGCGCATTGTTTCCAGTAAGAATCTGACTCAGCCCAGCTGCCCAGCACCTGGACAGCACTGTCGATCTAACTATCCACTTGTTCAGCGAACGATGAACCCTAAATGTAGCATATTAGCATTATATCCCTGGAGCGAATCTTTGGCACACAAACTAGAACAAAAAAATTAAACTAATTTATCCAAATCTATCTTTTGTGTTTTCAACGAACACCATTGGCGGCACGAGATGGCGAAAGTTTCCAATCAAATGATGCGCGGAGGGCGGGAACGGCGCATCCCACAAATCCCACCCGCGTTTGGCGAGCGGGCTACCCTCCGTTGTTTCAGAGCGATGCAATTTCGTTTCTGCCCCTGTTTCATATTCTAATACTGATTTTGCTCTTTTTTTTATAGAGTTTCGTTTTTATCCTTACTTTTTTAATTGAATGAATTGGTTGCCCTCATTTGAATGGAAGGACTAACGGTGTTAAATGACATGTTAAATGACTATTTTACCCATGCACGAGAATATTATTTTGATCTGTTTTTTTAGTCATTTGTGTTGTTATCCTCCGTTATAAATCATAGAAATATACAAAAGCAATATATTATTAATTCAAATGATATGTTTAAAACCTTATAATTTTTTAAAATATTTGACAGAGTTTCAAAACTATGTAATTTTTAAGCATGGTAATTTCATCATTAATTATTTCAGGAAGTAAATCTTTTATTTTTTATATTAAATATATTGATCAACTAACGATCAACATAACTTCCATCCAAAATAGAGACAAACAGTTTATTCGGTTAAAAAAGAGGGGTAAAAACGAAAACCCTAAAAATAAAGGATAAAATCAATATTAAACTTAAAATCGAAACAGGAACGAAATTGTTCCAAATAAAAAAAATCCCCGAGCGAGTCGTGGAAGGAACTACAAGGAGAGGAGATGCTGCCATCGCGCATCTGCCAACATCCTCATCTCCGCCGGTGACTGCTCGCCGCCGTCCGCCCCGCCCCGCCCCGCGCGTACGTAGCGGAGGTTCGCACGCCTCGGCCCTGTCTGGTCCGGGGCTGCGGCCAACCTAATCTCATCAACTTCATTTACACTCGTGCAATCGCGCTTCCCCGTCGTGCCGCGCAGCCCTGCGTCTGCAGCCTCACGTGGCGAGGCGCGCGGCGCGGCCGTTCGAGGCTGTCGACCCGTGTCCCTGAAAAAACGCAGACCTTTAATGCAGTCGCACGCTCAACGGTAGGCCCACGTGGTGGTGTGGACAACGGTGGACCAACGATAGGTACCACGCGCGTAAACGCCAGTTCCGACCCGCCTACTTCAACAAAGCGCACAAGCCCACCGCTCTGGGTGATCTCTTGTCGAAGAAACATGATCTTTCTTATCTTTTCCCCTCTAAGCAGGACTATTTTTCACCTCTACTGTATCTGCTCATATTTTCGTCCTGCCCTATCTATGCTCATTATTAAAAACTTAGGGTGCTTAGTTCATATTATTTCTGTGGTGAATACCCAATCTCATCCAATAAGTTCTATCAAAGGCTCAATTTAGCCCGTGAGCTTTCATTTTTTCCATATATGTCCTCAACTTATTTATTTTGGTTTAAAATCATACTTAGATTCACATGATATGCCACATGGCTAATCACATTCTTTATAGTGAAAAATGTTTCTTTTACCCTTAGCTTGAAATTTCATACACTAAAATAAATAGCATTGTAAAAAATAATATGCTAATATATTATATATGTATAAATTTATAAGATTTCCGTAGCATGTAAAATTCTCAAATCTGGTCTGATAATATGTATAAGTTGCATTTTCGTAGCATGATGCAAAACTCGCAA
Organism: Oryza brachyantha; assembly: GCF_000231095.2. NCBI lineage: Eukaryota > Viridiplantae > Streptophyta > Magnoliopsida > Poales > Poaceae > Oryza > Oryza brachyantha. Next base: position 10,286,509 of record NC_023166.2, read on the forward strand.
ATCTGATCTGATAATATGTAAAGCTGCTTTACCAAACTAGCACCAACGACCCACGGTTCAACAAAACTAGATAAGAAGCCCAGCTCATAGCGTGAGACGGTCAGTACCAACCTTGATTACTCTCATGATTAGAGCACTAAACGGCATATGGCCTAGTCGGTTTCCATGGCCGATCAAGCATTCTCATTTTTAAAAATACGCATCACATGTCAAATCACCATGGCAGGAGCCTGACAGGACGAGAAAGCGATCTCGGAAAAGAAAATGGTGCAGCGGTTAGTAGTTATAAGAGAGCGTGGCATAAGCTGACTATACGTTTATACAGAGAGAAAAAAGTGTAAGCAGTCTGTTAGCTTGTAGCCAGCTTGGACATAGGAACCAAAAAAAACTCTGTGAGAGTGACATATGGATTCTGCATTAATGACCAGCTTGGACATAGGAAAAAAAAAAACTCTGTGAGAGTGACATGTGGATTCTGCATTAATGATAAATAACTAACTAGTATATATGTGGGCTAAAAAAAGCTATAAGAAACCTTATAGCCAGCTTATTGGCTATATTATTAACCTTACTCTAAGGTCTTGTTTGGTTCTCAAATTTTTTTTCCAAAAACATTACATCGAATTTTTGGACACCTAAATAAAACATTAAATATAGATAAACTAAAAATAATTGCACAGTTACGGAATAAATCTTGAGACGAATATTTTAAGTCTAATTAGTCCATGATTAGCTACAAGTGCTACAGTAACTAACATGTGCTAATACAAATTAATTAGGCTCAAAGATTCGTCTCGCGGTTTCCAGGCTAGCCGTTAAATTCATTTTTTTATTCGTGTCCACAAATCCCTTTCAACATCCGGTCAAACATTTGATGTAACACTTCTCCTAAAAATTTTCTCAATCTAAACACCTCCTAAACTGATCACTACTAAAATAGTATCCCCTCGATATTTTAACATGCTGACATTATTGATTTTTTTAAAGTACGTTTGATTATTCATTATATTAAAAAGATTTACGTAATAATTATTTATTTTATTTTAATTAAATTAAATTTATTATTAAATATATTTTAGTTATAATTTATATCTTTGTAAATTCTCACGAATTTTTTAAATAAAACGAATGATCAAAATCATTATTCATTAAAATGAGGAAGAGCATGTATTTCATCCGTTCTGCAGCATGTGTGTACCTGCGTGGTCATACAGGTGACAAACGAACAGATTCATTGACCCAACTTACCCATTTTTAGCAGGCAATGGAGTCGAGCATTGGCATCCCAAGGAAGCTGCTCACCAACGAGATAGGAAGGGGGAGAAGGAGCCGTGCAGTTCCCCATTTCCATCCCAATTTCCTTGCTCGGTTCGCGCGCTCTCTTCTCCCACTAATCCAGAATGCCTCTCGCCGTCACCCTTCTCGGATTACTCCTGTCGCTGCGCATCTCTGCACGCTGTGCTGCCATGGACGCCACCATCACACCCGGGCAAGCGCTTTCCGGCAACGACAAGCTCGTCTCCAGCAATGGCAAGTTCGCGCTCGGCTTCTTCCTCCAGACCGGCAGCAGTAAGTCCTCCTCTCACGACACCTCAACAAGCTGGTACTTAGGCATATGGTACAACAGAATCCCCAAGTTAACTCCGGTATGGGTGGCAAACGGCGATAGCCCGGTCAGGGACCCCAGCAATTCAGAGCTCGCAATCTCCGGCGATGGCGGGCTCGTCGTCGTAGACCGATCTAACGGATCCATCGTCGTCTGGTCTGCCCAAACAAGAACCACGATGAACGACACCGTTGCCGTGCTGCGGAACAGCGGAAACCTCGTCCTACGGAGCTCCTCGGACCCGTCCGACGTGCTGTGGCAGAGCTTCGACCACCCCACGGATACTTTCCTCCCCGGAGCAAAGCTTGGCTGGAACAAGATCAGTGGTCTGAACACCCATCTGGTTTCCAGGAAGAATTCAGCTGACCTAGCTCCTGGCAGATACCGTGTTGAGTTGGATCCAAGTGGTGCCAATCAGTACATCTTTACGGCATCGAGCTCGTCCACGCCATACTGGTCGAGCGGGGTGTGGAACGGCCAATACTTCCCCTCGATTCCGGAGATGGCAGGACCCTTTGTCGTGAATTTCACGTTCGTCGACAACGATCAAGAGAGGTACTTCACGTACAACTTGCTAGATGAGACGGTGGTTTTCCATCATTTCTTGGACGTTTCGGGTAGAACAAAGACGTTCGTTTGGCTCGAGGGCTCACAGGATTGGGTAATGACCTTCGCCCAACCCAAAGTTCAGTGTGATGTCTCTGCTGTCTGTGGACCTTTCACGATCTGTGATGACAATGAGCTTCGGTTCTGCAAGTGCATGGAAGGTTTCTCCGTGAAGTCGCCACAGGATTGGGAATTGGATGATCGGACAGATGGGTGCGTGAGAGACACTCCATTAGACTGTGCTAGCAGCAGAAGCACGTCAGGTTTGACTGACAAGTTCCGTTCTATAGCCTGTGTAAGGTTGCCCCAAAATGGCTACAGCATTGAAGCTGCTACGAGCGTGGATAGGTGTGCCCTAACTTGCTCAAGCAATTGCTCTTGCACTGCGTATTCCTATGGCAATGGTGGCTGCTCGGTCTGGTACGATGAGCTGCTCAATGTAAAACAGCAGCAGTGTGATGGCATGGCTGATTCTAATGGAAGGAACCTCTACATCCGCTTTGCTGCAAGAGAGGAGCAAAGTAGGAAAAAGAACACAAGAGGGTCGATTTATGCTTCGTTGCTCTGTTTATGCTGGCAACTGCACTGGTGATTTGGTGGAACAAAAGAAAGAGGTACAGTTGCACATCAAACAACGTTGAAGGTGAGAGTGGAATCGTCGCGTTTAGATTTATCGATCTGCATCATGCGACTAAAAACTTCTCAGAAAAGCTGGGGGAAGGCGGGTTCGGTTCTGTATTCAAGGGGTTTCTCCATGGCTCGAGAATCATAGCAGTGAAAAGGCTTGCTGGTGCACATCAAGGAGAAAAACAATTCAGAGCAGAAGTGAGCTCGATTGGACTAATCCAACATATAAACTTAGTAAAACTAATTGGCTTCTGCTGTGACAATGATAGCAAGCTACTTGTTTATGAACATATGCCCAACCGTTCCCTTGATCTTCATCTATTCTCAACAGATAAAATTTTGAATTGGGACACTAGGTATCAAATAGCTCTTGGAGTTGCTAGAGGGCTATCTTATTTGCACGAGAGCTGTCGGGACTGCATTATACACTGTGATGTTAAACCTCAAAACATACTTCTCACTGAATCATTCGCTCCCAAGATTGCGGACTTTGGAATGGCAAAGTTTCTAGGAAGAGATTTTAGTCGAGTTTTGACGACAATGAGAGGAACCGTAGGATATCTTGCACCCGAATGGATTAGCGGAGTGCCTGTTACACCAAAAGTTGATGTTTATAGTTACGGGATGGTTTTGTTGGAAATTGTTTCAGGAAGGAGGAATTCAAGTGGAGGATATTCCACTAGCAGCGATGAGGATGTTTATTTCCCGGTGGAAGTCACACACAAGCTTCTCGATGGAGGTGTAGAAAGCTTGGTAGATCTGAATTTACATGGCAACGCCAATTTAAAAGAGGTTGAAAGAGTTTGTAAGGTTGCTTGTTGGTGCATTCAGGATAATGAGTCCGACCGACCTAGTATGGGTGAAGTGGTTCAAATTCTGGAGGGTTTATTTGAACCTGACACGCCTCCAATGCCAAGACTACTACAAGCTATTGCAGGAAGCTCTTGTTCTACATCCAGATAATAGTATGTTCACAATCATTTATATTTAAACAGAATTCTTCCATAACCAGCGAGAGGCGTTATATTCAACTTTCCTTTGTATAAGATTGCCAGTCGCAAATGTAAGCTAAATTGTCGATATATGTTGAAATTTCAATCAGTGATGAAATCACAACAGCAGGCACCATTGCTTCCTCTGTAGCAATGTAGAATATGGAAGGTCATGCATGCCCTCTAGGCTTTCCAAGAAAGTGGTTTACTGCTTTCGAGTTTTCAACACCTGTATTCACATGGATAGGTAGATCGATGTTTGCTATCCCACAGTTCTGCATCGTTTACTGGGATTGCTGGTCTTGTCCAGTCTCTGTCCTGCATACAATCCTGCTGCTGGTACTAGTTCTTTCACATATATCGCCAGAAATTTGGCCTGCTCTAGTTGCAAACAAACAAACAAAGGTCAGTCTTAATATATAGTTTTATGGTATAGTTAATAAGACTGTAAACTAAGTAACCAAGTTAGAAAAGTTTTATGAGGATGAAATTCCTCTCTCGTCTTATGAAACTCTCTCATTTAATGATGCTGCTAAGTTAGTAATTTTAATAGTGTGTCCTCTATTTAATATGTATGACACCTCTATAAAATATACATTGAGACTGGTCTAAGAGACGGTGGAAAGAACAGTATCCAAAACGCATAGAGACGGCGAAACCTTACCACGCGGAGAGATTGCACCCGCCGCGGCGTAATCTGTCATCTCCGTCGGCGACGGCAGTGGCGGCTCACTGTCCTCGTCTCGTCCACGACCACGACGCCGAGCGATGAGGCAGCCACGGCCCTCCGCAGTGGCCACCGCGGAAACGGCCCATTTCTTTCCTTTTGCAGGCCTGTTGAGTCTTCTGCCCCCCTGCTAGCATGGTTCCACTTACCGTGATTATCGTAATAATTGGACCTACGGCTGGGAGACGGCTTCGGTTTTGTCCGAGAAAAACCATCCAAATTCAAATAATTTGAAAATTTTTGATAGAAAATGAAGAAAAACAAAGTCATTATATCATCAAAATCATTGCACATGATTTATTCTTTTGTCCATAAATATTTTTTTAAAAAAAAGCACGGTACAAACACATATGCTTATATACACGTGCAAAAACCCACCATTTGAATGCAAACACGTATTATATTTGAGCAATTTAATTTACAGCCCTTCTCAAGGTACCAGGAGGTGCCAAAAATACCTCCTGATACCTACTCAGGTACTGTAAAATTGCTAATTATATTTACATGAGCATGCTTCTATATAAAATTTAACAAGACTAGGAATTTGTGGTAGTTTCCATGTTTAAATTAAAAAAAACACTTTACTCGCGTGAATTATTTTATTGGATCACTTAAACCTAAACTAGTTTTTTTTCTCATTTTACCCTAAACTATAAAATGGTTCACTTTGCTCCCAAATAACATTCTTCTTTTGTTGTTTTTATAGAAAGTGTGTTTTTAGTTGCAATTTTGTAGAAATATGACATCGTTATCAAAGCTCAAAAATATTTTCAGTTTTTTTATGACAGTGAGCTTGAACTTTCAAATTTGAATGTTCAAACTAGTTTTAGGTGCTTTCAACCTATGTAAACAGTAACTAAAGTTGTAAAATAATGTAGAGAAGTAATTTGTGATATATCTATTTATCAGTCTAACAGATATAAGATGCCCCATTACAAGTATCTAGTTTAGGCCTTGTTTAGTTCTCAATTTTTTTTCCCAAAAACATCACATCGAACTTTTGGACATTTAAATAGAGCATTAAACATAAATGAATCAAAAAACTAATTGCACAGTTGTGGAAGAAATCTTGAGACGAATCTTTTAAGTCTAATTAGGACATGATTAGCCATAAGTGCTACAGTAACCAACATGTGCTAATGATGGATTAGTTAGGCTTAAAAAATTCGTCTCGCGGTTTCCAGCCAGAATTTGAAATTTGTTTTTTCATTCGTATCCAAAAAACCATTTCCGATATCCGATCAAACGTTCGATGTGATGTTTTTATCAAAAAATTTTGGCAACTAAACACCACCTTAGCATGTGTACTACATACTAGGTCCGGAAACCCATACATATGGATAAAGTTTCAATCAAATACTACTTTGAAACAAATATAGAATTTTGTTTGTACCAAGACTATTCAGACAGTACCTATATTTGTATTCCTAGTTTCATCAGGACAAGGAAACATTTAAGGTGTAAATACAGGTGGTCCTCCAAGAAGTGAAGTGGGCGGCCTTCGTAGCCAAGACAATACAAACCATCTCCAGTCTCATTGAGTTAATATTGGAGAAGTTCAACAACACCTAGCCACCAACATCTATGCTCAAGATTTGTCAATGCAGTTGCAGACTAAATTATGGTTTTTCTTTTCATGATTTATTCTCATGAGAGATTGATATAGGGCGAACGCTGGTCTCCTGTCGAACACGACATAATGCTGTTAGCCACCTCAAAGGTCTAAACATGTATAAAAATCTTGTCTCTCTTGCCCTCTCGATAAATTCGTTTGCATACTCATGTCAGTTGATCCCTGTGTCCTTCAAATGCACCGTATTATTCATCAACACTATCATAATCTCGCTAAATTTTAACTTATGTATGGAACAAAAATAGATAAATATTTTGTTTGGGGGGGGGGGGGGGCTCTTTGTGCGTCTTCTGCGTAATGAAAGAAAAAAAAGGAAAATCAGTAACCTTTCAATCTGCCAAAGGTCATCATACGTGCACTCTATCAGTTCAACCATTGTGTATTCACGGAGAAATTTCAAAGCGTGTGAAATAGTACTTATATTTATAATGACATGCTGAGCACAATGGCAAGCACTCAGCTAAACATATATGGAGATCAAGGAAATTTGGTGTTCAGTGTCAATCCTTCAAGTACGATCACGCAACGGTTTGACATGATAATATAGTTAAGCCCCTTAGTCAATATGTGTTAATCTTTTTTTTTCTTTTTTCTTTTTTTTTTTGTCTCCGTTAGTTCCGGAGTCCGGCAGTCCAGCTGATCAGTTTTCAACGTGAGCAATTTTGCAGGACTTGAGTAGTTACTAATAGTTACTAAAATTTTGAGTTTTTTTACCATTCTTGAAAAAATACCTTAAGATACTATCATTTTTAGTGTAAAAAGTGTGGGGTTTTTTTATCATCCTTGAAAAGTACCTCAAGGTACTAAGAATTTCATTATAAATTTTTGATACCTCAAGACACTATAATTTTTACATTAAAAAGTGATAACTTGAGATACTTTTTCAAGGATGGTGAAAAAACTCAAAAATTACGGTACCTTTGAGGTACCAAAAATTTGTACTAAAATTCTTGGTAACTTGAGATATTTTTCAAAGATGGTAAAAAAGCTCAGTGTAAAATTTGGTACCTCTTGGTACCTAAGGTACTAGAAGATACTAAAATTTACATAGAAAAAATGATATCTCCTGATACCTTCTCCTCGTGAACTGCTAAAATTACTTCTGTGCAAGGCCACCACGGTTATGTTCTCTTTCACACCCTTTTCTGAGCAAACATGCTAATGTCAGAGCGCAATCTCCTATCCTGCTACTACTTCCAGGGCTGCCAGGTCTTCTTGGTTATGCTTATAATTATGTTTACACTTATAAACTAAAATTTAAATTTAAAGTGGATTTTAAGATATTTTTGTTATAATTTATGTTTTCAATCTTTTATTTTTTTTATTGCTAAAAACATGTATACAAAGTCTTACATATACGACGAGTTATCTTTTAATTGTTAATAGACGGTTTCGCTTATACATGTTAGAAGCAAATCGATGACCAGTGTTTTCTGATATCGGCAAAGAGGTCATTTGAAGTTGATATCTTACATCGTTGGTCATGATCAATCCTGTGGTCCAAATTTGTGTTCAACGTCGGATATCATCCGTGCCCACTGGAAACAACGAGTACGCTCCTAAATTTTCTGTCTCCTATCTGAGGTTTTCATTTGGACTTGCCACCATCAATGCTTATAAGATAGAATTTAAATTTTAAAACTTAAAATTTAGAATTGATTTTAAAGGGTTTTTTCATAATTATTTTTTAACAATTACTTTTAGGTCACTAAGAACATGTGGATAAAAATTTTAGCTACAAATTAATTTTTAATCATTAATATGCTGTTACGCTTATGCTTATAAGTAGAAAAACAATAAGGATTCTTGGTCAAGAAAATGAAATAAGTAGAGTCCACTGCATTGGTATCAAGAAATAACCCCGCACTTACATCTTTTGCCTGTTTAGAAGTATAAGTGAAACCGCTTATTAACGATTAAAAAATAATTTATGGATAGATTTTTTAGTACGTATTCTTAACTATATAAAAACAAAGACTAGAAAATAAACTATAATTAAAAAACTTAAATCAATTCTAAATTTAAGTTTTAAAATTTAGATTTTTTTTAGCTTATAAACATAGCCATATATAATCAAAAAGATGGGGCCTGCATGTTGATGGCGAAGGCATAAAATAACCTCACTCTCTGTCTTGAATAGTTGGCAGGGATAATTTCTGAGTCCAAACGCTCCAGCGTTGAGGTTTGACCAAGATGAGAAGATTATTCCAGATAACTTATCATACTTCTCGAGGACTATTTCAGGCTAAACACACTTATCATCAATTAACACGGAGTGATCCTCCTGCCGCCTTCCTCGAAAAAAAATTAACACGGAGTGATCGAGATGTGCGCGCGCCCACACAACACGCCATTCTGTGAACTGCGTTAATCGCTTGCCTGATTTCAATTCTAAACATCAACTGTGCTTCAATCCCGTTCCTCCTCCAGTTCTTCGATCTCCACCACGCTTTTTCCCTTGTTCATCATGTGCTTCCTCATGCCTCTCCTTCATCATGTCCTTCTTCTCGGCCTCCTGCTGCTCCTCTCCTTGTACACTCCGGCGAGCTCCACCATCGCCGACGCCTTGTCACCTGGCCATGCACTCGTCGGCGGCGACAGGCTTGTTTCCAATAACAGAAAGTTCGCCCTCGGCTTCTTCAAGCCCTCATCCGACACAAACCACAACTCGTACCTTGGCATATGGTTCAACAAGGTCCCCAAGCTAACCCCACTATGGACCGCCAACGGCGATAACCCGGTGGTGGACCCCACTTCACCGGAGCTCGCGATCTCCGGTGACGGGAACCTGGTCATCCTGGATCATGCCACCAAGTCCATCGTATGGTCCACCCATGCCAACGTCACAACCAATGACACCGTTGCCGTACTACTGAATAGTGGCAACCTTGTCCTGAAAAGCTCCTCAAACTCGTCCGAAATCTTCTGGCAGAGCTTCGACTACCCAACAGATACACTTTTCGCCGGTGCGAAGATTGGCTGGGACAAGGTCACCAGCCTGAACCGGCGTCTTGTTTCTAGGAAAAATTCGATTGATCAGGCTCCCGGTATATACTCGTTGGAGCTGAGGCTCAGTGGGGATGGTTATCTGCTATGGAACTCAACTGTGCCATATAGGTCCAGCGGGGATTGGAACGGACGATACTTCGGCTTAGCGCCGGAGATGATCGGAGTTGTCATGCCAAATTTCACATTTGTTCACAGCGACAAAGAGGCTTACTTCACATACACCCTGCATGATGACACGGCGATCGTGCACACTGGAATAGATGTCTTTGGGAGAGGTTTTGCAGGCATGTGGTTGGAAGGGTCACAAGACTGGCTAATCCATTACAGGCAGCCGGTACTTTACTGTGACGTGTATGCAATATGTGGGCCATTCACAATTTGCGACGACAGCAAGGACCCATTCTGCGATTGCATGAAGGGCTTCCATATAAGATCGCCAAAGGATTGGGAGCTTGACGATCGAACAGGTGGGTGCACGAGGAATACTCTGTTAAGTTGCGATAACAGCAAGGGCATGACAGGCCTCACAGATAAGTTCTACCCTGTGAAAAGCGTTAGGTTGCCTCACAATGCTGAAAATGTGCAGGTTGCAACCAGTGAAGATGAATGCTCGCAGGTGTGCTTGAACAAGTGCTCTTGTATTGCATATTCCTATGGGAAAGGTGGCTGCTTTGTTTGGCATGATGAGCTGTACAATGTAAAGCAATTATCTGATGATTCTTCTGGTGGAAATGGGGAAGTTCTTTACATTCGCCTTGCTGCAAAAGAGTTAGAAAGTTCAGACACGAAGAAGAGTGGAAAATTAATTGGTGTTGCCATAGGTGCAAGCACCGGTGGTGCTTTGTTTTTGATGATCCTTCTACTGATAGCTTTGAGGATAAAAGAGAAATGGTTTACTTACACACTGCAAAGGCATGAGGGTGGCATTGGAATCAAGGCATTTCGATATACTGATTTGCAACGGGCCACCAGAAACTTTTCAGAGAAGTTAGGGGGTGGAAGTTTTGGTTCTGTATTTAAGGGTTACCTAAGTGACTCTACCATAGCAGTGAAAAGGCTGGATGGTGCCCGTCAAGGAGAGAAGCAATTCAGGGCTGAAGTGAATTCAGTTGGAATCATCCAGCATATTAACTTAGTTAAATTGATTGGGTTATGTTGCGAAGGTGATAATAGGTTACTTGTGTATGAATACATGCCAAATAACTCCCTTGATGTTTGTTTGCTAGAGGGTAATGGTATAGTGTTGGATTGGACTATCAGGTATCAAATAGCTATTGGAATTGCTAGAGGCCTTGCTTACTTGCATAATAGTTGTCGGGATTGCATCATTCATTGTGATATCAAGCCAGAGAATATACTTCTAGATGCATCCTATGTGTCTAAAATTGCAGATTTTGGAATGGCAAAGATTTTGGAGAGAGAATTTAGCCATGCTATGACTACAATGAGAGGAACTATTGGGTATCTAGCTCCTGAATGGATTAGTGGAACAGTTGTTACATCTAAAGTAGATGTTTATAGCTACGGGATGGTTTTGTTTGAAATCATATTAGGAAGGAGGAACTCAAGTCATCAAAATTTCAGGGATAGTGATTGTTCGTTCTTTTTTCCCTTGCACGCTGCACGCAACCTTCTCAATGGTGATATTGAAAGTCTTGTGGATGCCAATTTAAAAGGTGGCATCAACCTCGTGGAGGTTGAAAGGGCTTGTAAAATTGCATGCTGGTGCATTCAAGATCATGAATTTGATCGACCAACCATGGGTGAAGTGGTACAGTACCTTGAGGGTCTGCTTGAACTCGATATGCCACCGTTGCCGAGACTCTTAAATGCTGTCACAGGAGGTTCACATCTAGCGACACCACAATATTTTGAGTCACTCTAAATCTCTATGATGATTTGTAATTTCTAATGGTCTATCATAATTTATCTTGTGTTTTAAGAAAATCGGGCATAGCATTAGGGCATTCACGGTGTAATGACTATATTGGTTTTCATAGAATTAAATAAGTTATCACATAGGATATAATGTAATATGGCAGGTATGTAAATGAACAAATAAAAGGAAAGAATGTTTTGTATTGGACGTGTTTTATACGCAACGTCCAAAATTTAATGAAATTAAGTAACTTCAAATTCAAATATAAATCAGTAGTTAAAAAAGTAATATATAGTAATAGATTAGTACATGATTAATTAATTATTAATTATTAAAAAATATAAAATAGATTAATATGATTTTTTAAAATAACTTTCCTATAGAAAACTTTTGCAAAAAATACACCGTTTAACAGTTCGAAAAACGTGCGCGCGAAAAACGAAGAAAATAAGTTAACTAGGAGGGCTGCCGAACACAAACTATTTATGTCACACCAAATATTTTAACCGCTCACTGTATGCCTATCCAAGGAGTAGCATTCCTCGTACCTATTATCATTCGAAGGTATACAATCGTTCTCTATTGTAAAAATATGAGAGATATGATCCGATTTATCATATACAATGTATTTGGATTATATTTCTAGTTTTCTAAGATGAATCCTAGTATTTTCTTTTGAGACTCGTAGATTTTCCTAATAAGGCTTTGAGTCTTTTTCTATTAGGACTCTTGGATTTTCTCTTATATATCTCTCTTATAAGCTCCACGAGAAAGGTGTGATGGCCCATTGTATTTCCCTGCTATTGTAATCATCACCTCATAATGGCTATTACCGGCTGGCCCGTGATTTTTTCCCATAAGAGTTTCCACGTTAAATTTGTGTCTCAGTTAAGCCTTTATTTTCTTAAAAAATTAAGAGCATGTTCAAAGGTAGAGTCTAATATTGATTCTTTCTTCATCCACGTCAGCAACACTAACTTATTTTATAAGTGTATCTATAAAGATATAGTCAGAGTATAGTTTCTTTGTTAATACATTAGAATGTTTTTTATTACTATTCTTTCATTTTATTCTACCCCATGTGATAAAAATTTCTTAAATAAATGATAAGAGTACGATGACTCTGTCGTGGTCATACATAACAACTATTTTTATCTTTCCCTATTTCTCCTTCCTCCATGTCATCATATTTACTCATGTGGCAATAGAGAGAGTCAGCTAATAATCGTCATTGTGCATGCCGTAAGGAAATGATCAATGTTTCCTTCTGTGTCATAAATTTACAATTAATACCATTAATAAATCTAGAGTTATATTTAATTTTCTCATAGCTAGAAAATTAGAATTAAAAACAAATAGTTTGAAACCATACTGCAAATAATCCCTTCCTGTTTTTCAATAGATGTCCATAAGGGGAAAGTAATTGAAGTAATTCAGATATATTGTGTTTAATTCGCTTTCAATATATTGCACACATTTTTTTCCTTTTTTGGTGGGAGATCATGCCAGCCTTACTAACAAAATATATATACTTGGTACAACAAATAAGATATGTAGATATCACGGTACCGCATATACCTTGTCATGTTGAAAACTCAGATGTTTTTGAAAGCACAGGAGACGAGTACCTTGTCAGCCGAGAGTGGATTGTTGAGCCTAGCATTAGCAAATGTGTGACAAGCTGATTGTTATGCTCATTATACAAATGTAGTCTATATATGGCATATATAGACAAAAAATTCTTTAGTGGCAAACAATAAAAGCGACAAGCGGCAGGCTGCAGGAAATACGAGAAGACATTCGATCTGGCAGAGGCCATCGTACGTGTATTCTATTCCATCACTTTCAGACCACAGATCAACCGATTTAGTGCGCCGATTGTGCTCAATGACAAGCAAACATGGAAACAATGTGGCCGGCCAGCACCAAACATTTTAGTGCCGATGATTACGCACCTACGTGACATGATAAAATATAGTTAAGGCACTAATCAGTGTGACAGTATTGTTTAATAATCATCGTTTGCCGTGCCCCCATTATTTTGGTGGCCGAGGGTGTCCATTTTTCAACACGCTTTGTGTGCAACAGTGCAAAGCCCAGCCACAGTTTTCTGCTCTCTTTTCACACTCTTCTTCCAATAATCCAATCGGCAATGCAAGATCCTGAGAAGGTGAGCACAATCTCTGGAAAAGGCACCGAAAAGGATGGGAAGTGGACTGGATAATCATTTTTAGCACGATTGAACATTGTTTTTACTCGCAACATGCGTAGTGGTGTCCATTTTCACATTGTTCTCCAGAGAAAGCTTTCGTTGTAGCATTGGCATCACGCCATTTAATCTGACAATTAATTAATAGAACATCTGTGCATGGAACCTGATGAACCTGGAAATCTTTTAGACATACCTAATGCATTAATATTATCACATGCACCAATGCACCATGTTTCAAATCAAAATTGTTTAAAGAAAATCAAAATACTGCATGTGGAAGGGAAGGGGGAAAACAGCTTGATCTCAAACAAAAAAATTAAAGCTCGTACCAGCTAGTTGCGCAATCTCAGGGTCCTGATACTGATCAAACTAAAGGGGATGACAAACAGCATATTTATAACTAAAAAATGTTTTTTAATAAAAATTTTATATATATATTCTTAACGATCTAAAAACCAGGGTTGAAAAATAAACTTCAATAAAAAAACCTCAAAATCAACTCTAAATTTAACATCGAAAATTCAAATTTTAACTTATAAGCATAAGTGAAAGCGAAAAGATAGGGTTGAAGATTTCTGCGTACCAGCATTAACACACGTGCCTGCACAATGAGCGCCATTCAGTCCATTCCTATGGTCCCCTTCCTATGCTTGTCTCGTTTTCAAAAAATTCTGATGCCTGTGCTTCCATTTTTTGGCTCTTGCGTTGACTCCCTCACTTCTTCTTGCATCTACTCCAATCCCTCGCATCCTTTCTGGACTACTTTTTTGTTGGCCATGGACTGAACTGTGCTCTCTGCGGCTTCGTGTGTGAAAGGATTTTTTTTTTAATGTCGGCATAAGATGACATTGGAAGTCGACATCTTGCATCGCTTGGTCCATCGAGTGGTCCATATTTGTGCTCAACATCAGACTGATTTGCCTTTGGGTAAGGAATGTCATATTCGATCTCATCAGTGCCTCACTGGAAAACTAGCCTAATTTTTCTGCCTCCTAGCTGAGGTTTTCATTTAGACCTGACACCATTTCTTAGTCAATAAACCACTGCATTTGTGTTATGGAAGAACGTGTACAGTGTTTTGCAAGGTTTAAAAGGAGTTAACTTAAAGAACATACTACTCACCTTCGTGTTGCTGGCAGACCCATAAAACAACCTTTTTCTTCTTGTGTACTAGTTGCCATGGATCATTTGTTAGTCCAAAGTCCAAGCGCTCCAGCATTGAGGATTGACCAAGATGATAACATATCAATATAATCCATCATACTTCCCGAGGTCTGTTTCAGGTTAAACACAATATCATTAGTTGATACGGACTGATTGAGATGTGTGCCCACACCACCACGTTGACCTGCGATTCTGTGAGCTGAACTAATCGCTGGTCTGAATTTCTTAACAGCAACTGAACCGGCTTGCAGCATCCCACTCCTCCAGCTCCACCAAGCTCCCCCCTTGTTCCTTGCCAGCTTCCTCTGATGCCTCTCCTTCATCACGTCCTTCTTGGCTTCATCTTCCTCCTCTCCCTACACACTCCGGTGAGCTCTGCAGCCACGGACACTGTGTCACCTGCCTATGCACTCGCCGGCAACAACAAGCTTGTCTCCAACAACAAGAAGTTTGCGCTCGGCTTCTTCAAGCCAGGCAATGAGTCATCCAACACCAACCACAACACTTACCTTGGCATATGGTTCAACAAGGTCACCAAGTTAACCCCACTGTGGACCGCCAATGGCGAGAACCCGGTGGTGGACCCTGCTTCACCGGAGCTCACGATCTCCGGTGACGGAAACTTGGCCATCTTCGATCATGCCACCAAGTCCATCATATGGTCTACCCGTGCCAACATCACAGCCAATGACACCATCGCCGTGTTGCTGAACAACGGCAACCTTGTCCTACGAAGCTCATCAAACTCATCCAACATATTCTGGCAGAGCTTCGACTACCCAACAGATACGCTTTTT
Organism: Oryza brachyantha; assembly: GCF_000231095.2. Taxonomy (NCBI): domain Eukaryota; kingdom Viridiplantae; phylum Streptophyta; class Magnoliopsida; order Poales; family Poaceae; genus Oryza; species Oryza brachyantha. The sequence goes on from NC_023166.2 coordinate 10,301,761, forward strand.
GCTGGTGCGAAGATCGGCTGGGACAAGGTCACGGGCCTGAACCGCCGTCTTGTTTCCAGGAAGAATTCAATTGATCAGGCTCCTGGTATATACTCCTTGGAGTTAGGGCTCAATGGTGATGGTCATCTGCTATGGAACTCAACCATAACGTATTGGTCCAGTGGCGACTGGAATGGCCGATATTTCGGCCTAGCGCCGGAGATGATTGGAGCTGTCATGCCAAATTTCACATTTGTCCACAATGACCAAGAGGCCTACTTCACATACACTTTGTATGATGACACAGCGATCGTGCACACTGGACTAGATGTCTTTGGGAGAGGTTTGGTGGGTATCTGGTTGGAAGGGAAACAAGACTGGTTGATGAATTACAGACAGCCAGTAGTTCATTGCGATGTGCACGCAATCTGTGGACCTTTCACAATCTGCGATGACAACAAGGATCCATTCTGCGACTGTATGAAAGGTTTCTCTGTAAGATCACAGGAGGACTGGGAGCTTGATGATCGAACAGGAGGGTGCATCAGGAATACTCCATTAAGTTGTGACAGTAGCAAGGACAGGACAGGTCTCACAGATAAGTTCTACCCTGTGCAAAGCATTGGACTGCCTCATAATGCTGAAATTGTTCGGGCTGCTACCAGTGGAGATGAATGCTCACAGGTTTGCCTGAGCAACTGCTCCTGTACTGCATATTCCTATGGGAAAGGTGGCTGCTCCATTTGGCATGATGATTTGTATAATGTAAAGCAACTATCTGATACTTCTGATGGGAATGAGGGAGTTCTTTACATTCGCCTTGCTGCAAAAGAGTTGCAAAGTTCAGAAAGGAAAAGGAGTGCAAAAATAATTCGGGTAGCCATTGGTGCGAGCATTGGCGCTTTGTTTCTTATGATCCTTCTACTGATAGTTTGGGTGAGAAAACGGAAATGGTTTGCTCCAACACAGGAACAGCCTGAGTGTGGCATTGGGATCGTTGCATTTCGATATATTGATTTGCAACGAGCAACTAAAAACTTTTCAGAGAAGTTGGGGGGAGGCAGTTTTGGTTCTGTATTTAAGGGGTATCTAAGCGACTCTACCATAGCAGTGAAAAGGCTTGATGGTGCCCGTCAAGGAGAGAAGCAATTCAGGGCTGAAGTGAATTCAATTGGAATCATCCAACATATTAACTTAGTTAAACTGATTGGGTTTTGTTGTGAAGGTGACAATAGATTACTTGTGTATGAATACATGCAAAACCGCTCCCTTGATGTGTGTTTATTTGAGGCTAATAATATAGTTTTGGATTGGACTATTAGATACCAAATAGCTATGGGAGTTGCCAAAGGTCTTGCCTACTTGCATAATAGTTGCCGGGATTGCATCATACATTGTGATATCAAGCCGGAGAATATACTTCTTGATGCATCTTATGTGCCTAAAATTGCAGATTTTGGAATGGCAAAGATTTTGGGGAGAGAATTTAGCCGTGCTATGACTACAATGAGAGGAACCATTGGATATATGGCCCCTGAATGGATTAGTGGAACAGTTGTTACATCCAAAGTAGATGTTTATAGCTATGGGATGGTTTTGTTTGAAATCATATCAGGAAGGAGGAACTCAAGTCATGAATATTTCAGAGATGGTGATTATTCCTTCTTTTTCCCCATGCAAGTTGCACGCAAGCTTCTCTATGGAGATATTGGAAGTATTGTGGACGCCAATTTGAAAGGCGATGTGAACCTAATGGAGGTTGAAAGAGCTTGCAAAATTGCATGTTGGTGCATTCAAGACAATGAGTTTGATCGACCAACAATGGGTGAGGTGGTACAGTCCCTTGAGGGTTTACTTGAACTTGACATGCCTCCATTGCCAAGACTACTGAATGCTATCACAGGAGGCTCACATCCAGTGACACCACAGTATTTTGATTCTAAATCTGCATGTTGATTCACAATTTCCAGTAGTCTATCAGAACATTATAATTCATTTTGCATTTTAATATAACTAGGCATAACATGTAAGATCTCTAAGAGATCATGTCTTATATCAAATAAACTCAGTACTGTAACATGTAAATTAAGATCTCTGTAACCAAGAAGGAGATCATGCAAGCCTTACTAACAAAATAATACGTTGTGTCATATGTAAAAACTGTAGGTATCAGTGTACCACCTACACTTGTCATGTTGTCAATTGAGATGTTTTTGAAAATGCAGGGGGCATTGGCTTGTCAGTTGAGAGTGGATTGTTGAGACTAACATTGGCAAATGTGTGACATCCTTCTTCTTTTTTTTTTTTTTTTGAAAACACAAGAGCCATGTGTTTCATTTCATTAAGGAGGAGAAAAAATACAAAAGATCAGTTAAAAAAGGACTACTCAAAAGAAATAAAAAAGAAGAAATAAGAAAACACAAAAAGGCATTGCCAAAGCGATGTGCAACCTGCAGGAGCTAAGCTCCTAGGGGAGCAACCGGGCTAAGAGTTCGTGAAGAGCTCTTGTCCCAGCAGTGCACCACAAAATACTCTCTTGCCACAGCATCTAGAACGGAAACAATATTAGGAATGCGTGACATCGTGAGTGCTTGACAGCTATGTTCATATTATGCAAATATGGCCAATCTATGACCTATACATGAGAGGCAAAATTGTTCACTGGCGAACAAAAGGGAGAAGCCTGGCTACTTGTTTTTTTAAGGGTAAGCACATTCTACAACTACAACAAAAGAACTTTGTATGGTAGAGTAATTTGTAAGTCGAAATGCCGAATACCTGAACTGCAAGGAATTTAAGTTGTGGCATGTTGCACAGCAGGTACCGATCACTGAAGGCTGATAATAAATGAGCACATTTGGTTCTCTCTCTTTCTTCATCTACAGTTGCTGTGCTGCAGATAGTGCGATTTATAGGCTGTTCCATCCACCAGAGACAACCTACTGCATCAGTTTCCATCAAAACTTAACTGGTTATTGATCTGAGAAAGATAAGTGCCAACATGAGTAAATAACAGAACATAATAGAAGAATAGAAGTGTGTGGCTAAACAAAAGGTTACCTTGGTGAACAGGTCAAGGCAAGTCGATGGTAAGAACAAGAAAGTAGAATTGGATTAGCCCCTTGCTCGATATGGTGTTCTGACTTAGACCATCCAAGATAATGTCATGTATTATTCGGTTAAAGCCCTTTTCTGGTGGTGTACCACCCAGCCACAGTTTTGTTTTTTCACTTTCTTATTTTACATGACAAGGTGAGACCTGAGAGATGTGCTATGATCCATGGACCCAACAGTCAGTGCGACAGGGGGTAAGGTAGAAGAACACATTCATTGGAAAGGTCAAATGGTGAACGATTAATTTGTTAGTCATCATTTAACACTATAGTTAGCCATTGCTTTCATAAGCTCTGATGAGTGCAGCAGCATATTCATACACAGCAGTGGAAATCAGAATGGTGCTACAACATTTTTTTCTCTTTCAGTTAGTAATGAAATATAGAATTGACATCACACCATTTGATCAGTAAGTTAGGACTGTGTTTGTTATTAGAGGGTATTTGATCACATTGCATCCAAAACATGACAACCTTGGTGTGCATGATTTGGTGAGTACACTGGTGAAATGTACACCCAGCTATCAAAAATACCAGCATCTTGGCCAACTGCTATGTATTGCCAGACCTCTACACTTCATTGGATGCTATATTGAATACTGACCTTTCCTTGGACAGTTAGCAATAATAGATAAACGCCAGGTAATTTATATGCAACATCTACTATAATCATAGATAATTAAAAATATGCATCCCTCCTCTTCTCAAAGTGAATCTACAGTTAACCAGACATCCATGGTAGTCCTGTACATAAGTCAATCTCCCTAGTGTAACTAAAAACAGAAAACTAGGGAGCATGACATACATTAAGTTGTGGTTACATCTTGAAGCACTTCCTGGGCACAAACAGCAGCAGCCATCTTATGAACTACAGTTTGTACATCCAAGAATATATATACATTCATACAAGCTAAGCTAAAGAGGTATGCAGCTCGTAGTACCAACCTGTCAACTACAATAGGGAATAATCAACTCAAGTTGCTAGCAAGAGTAACTACTAACTACAACTACTTGTACCAAGTGAAATGCAGCATACCAGTATGTATAGGCCCATTTCTAGCTGGTCCTTGTCATCTACAGTTGATGGATGACATGTAATCATCAAAAGCCTCCAGTCCACAAGGCGCCAAGACAGACAGAGCTCACGTGTTCCATGCTGTGCTCCAAAGAGAGAAGCACGACACCTTGTAAGTAGACATTTATATCTACAAGACCTACAGAGAAGAACGCAGATTGGTCAATTCAGATGTTTGTGTGCATAAATTCTCATCAGGTAGATGAAGACAACAACAAAAACCAGACAGAAACAAAATTTCAATAAACCAAGCTTCACATGTAAATTCATAGAAGGGCACCCACATATGGCATGTCTATTACTCATTTACCTGGTTGTGTTGGCTGCTACTTGACACTTGAGAAGTGTGATAGGTTGCAAAACCTAGATGCTGAAAAAGTGTCGATCACGAATTATGTCAGTATTATTTCCAATACTCAATAGGCTGGCTAGAATTGGCATGGTGGGTTTAATCAAAAGTTCTTAATACCGGGGTGAAAGTCGGATCCAAGCCAGAGGGCATTTCATCATAGCTAATTGGGCCCATCGGACTTGAAAGATCAATCCCCTGGATTAAAAGCAAATAAACAGCTATCTCAATCCTCTAGATTAAAAGGAAATAAAAACTTCCAATACAACACTACTAAAAGAACATCATATATGTTGGGAGGCTTCATATGTAACTTCATAGTTCATACCCTGTAGGTTTTATAGGTTGGAGTTTGGCTACCTAGTGGGGACATGTTAGGAGGACCCTCAAAGGCCTGAATGTTGAAAAACGTCATCAATATTTATTGCACTAAGTAAAAATGTAGCACGACATAAACGTAAAATTACTAAGTTAGATTACTGAGACCAATGCATGTAACATTACAGTCAGCTAACATGATATCATGAAGATTGCAATATTACTTCAGATGAAACAGTACCTCATCACTTCAGCACAACGGTACAAGAAGCAAACTTAAAAAATGCATGAAATCTCTCAACAAAGTAATGTGGGGTACGGGTAGAATCCCAGACAGCAGACAATTTCATAGTTTGAAATGAAGAAATATTCAGACCTACAGTTTGACTATACAAAAGTTGGGAAAAATACCTGGAACATGTTTCCAGATTGAGAACCATCTAACAAAGTATACTGCACTGCAGGTTGTTCTGAGTGCACCTTCTGCTTCTTTCGCAAACCTTTTTCAATGCAATTTCTTGATTGGACCTTATTTTTCTGCCCCTTCTTCTTTGATTCTTTTGCTGTTGTGCCACTTGATTTGTCCATGATATTTTCTGCTTCAGTGTCATTTGTGATAGAAGGTAAGGATATCTTAAGGCTCTGAACATCAGTCTGGGACAGAGTTGCATCAACACTAGTCTGTTTCTGTAGTATTTCTTCAACTTTGTTGCTAAGATCTACCCAACATTGGTCTAGTACTCTGTAAGACTCCTCACATTCTGACGCCCGAGCAACAAGCCTAACATACTTTGGGCATATGTGTTGATAGCGACTAGAGGATTCCAATAATTTATCTGCTTGAATTGCTTGACCTTGACTATCTCCAAACGTCAAACACCTTGCATATTTGGTCCAGCGCTTCATAATATACCTGTCTGGTAGATACTTTATATCCATTGCATCTAAAATTTTCAGCGCATGGCTACACAAGTAACCATTTCTTTCAAACTTTTTACATGAGCATGAAACAGTCTGCTCAGTAGGGTTTCCATAAACTGTATATTGCTTGTCTTTCTCAACAACTGAAACAACATACTCACGACAAGGGCCACTTTCATCACGGTTCACAATGTAAGCTGACTGGAATTCTTCGTATTCTTCTTGAAAAAGTGGAAATATCATATTGGTATAAGCCTCAAAAGCTTGTATCAGGATAGGAGCTTTAATTTTGAAGTAAGGCAACTTTAGCCTTGAACTATACTCAACCTCCAGTTCTTTGTGCCGCCTATCATTTATAACTGCCTCAACATGCCCCAACAGTATAAGAATATTTACCTCGGGTCTCAGATGATCACGCACATCAGACTGTAAGCAGTCATTCAATCGTGTGCCTTTCATCCCAGCTGAGAAGACCCCTTTCATATAAGGTCTAGCCCATTTTTCTTTTTCCTCAAATACCTTTTGCAACCATACATTATCACAGAGGTTATGCTTATTGATCATAGTATCCCAAGAAGTGAGAAATTCTGTCTCTTCTTCATACAAATTGACGCATGCCTTGAACTCCTTCATGAAATCACTGTCACCTTTAAGCTGATTTATGTTCCTCGCTGCGGCATGCTTTAGGTGCCATGCACATATAACATGAATTGTCTCAGGCATCACTAAAGAGACAGTGTTTGCTATAACCATATCTTGGTGTGAAAAGCAAGTTTTAGGTGCTTGTCCAGACATTGTATGCAAGAACGTCTCGAACAGCCAATGGAAAGACTCTGCAGTCTCGTCATACATGAGCGCTAGCCCAAAAACAATAGGCTCACCAAAATTGTTACAACCGACAAAAGAGCAAAAATGGCGGAGGCTTATACTGTTCCTAGACACCACATCAAATGCAATAACATCACCGAACTGACTGTAGTCAGTAATCATCCTTTGATCAGCCCAGAAAACATTTGCCACTTTATCCTCAACATCCAACTGCACAGCATGGTAGAATGAGGGGTTTGCCAGAGACTGTTCTTGGAAATAATTCAACAAAGCACCGGCTTCTCCATACTTCATCTCCCATTGCCTCCTAGTTCGCAATGGCTGCCGGCGCGCTTCCCTTGCACTCGCATTACCGTTCTCTTCAGAAGAACTCTGCCCTCCCAGCTCACCCCCATTCATCAAAAGGTCAGGCGGTGTAACAGCATCAGGCAATGTAGTCCAATGCACAATATTGGGCTGCAGAGGATTGGGCATGCAGGAGGTAGAGAAGAGTGGGTGGTTGTGCCGCGGCTGGAAGGCGTATACCTCTAACCTGGCGCCGGGCTTCTTCCGGCGGATGACGAGGTGCGCGTTGCAGCCCGTCCTCGAGTCCGGCATAGGCACCATCTGATTCCCTCGTTTGACATTGGCTCGGTAGCCCTCACGGGAGCAGGCGAACTTGCGGGAGGTGATCTCACCAGTCTTCTTGCTCTTGTTGGCGTACTCCTTCCGCACGTTGAACCCTACCTTCCAGCCGTAGTAGCGGTAAAACTCGTACGCCTCGTGCTCGCTCTCGAACTCCATCCCCATCCGCGGCGTGTACTCCTCCGGCCGGGTAGGAGCGGTCCGGACGCCGCCACTCCCGACCGCGCCAGCGGTGGTGGTGGTGGCGGCGGCGGCGGCGGCGGCGGCTCCCGTCAAGGAGGGATTTCGGGATGCCACGGCGGTCGTGGCGGCGGCTACCCTCAAGGGATTTCTGGCGGCGACCGAGGGCTTCCGGGACACCGCGATGGCGGTAGTGGTGGCCCGCGAGGCGCTCCGGGGTGCCGCGGCCACGGGGGTAGTCGTCCCCGAGGGCTTCCGAGGTAGCACACTAGTGGTGGCTGCCCCCGATGCCTTCCGGGGCGCCGCGGGGGCAGCAGCGGCGGGGGCGGCGGAGGAGGAGGTAGCGACAGATGCCTTGCGGGATGGCACGGGGGCGGGGGTGAGGGTACCCACCGATCCGGATGGCGCGGGGGCGGGGGTAGCACTAGCCACCGAGGCATTCCGGGCTGCCGCGGCTGTGGTTGGGGGATTAGGTTTCGGCGCGGCTGAGAGGGCGCCCTCATTGCCTGAGGCGGCGGGCTGTGGAGGCGGGGAAGGTGGCGCTAGTGGTGGTGCTGGAGCTGGGGGTTGCTCGGGGGGAGAGGACTCTGCGGTGGAGCTCATCGCCGGCGCGAGGGGAGCCTGCTCGCCGTCGCCGTGCTCTGTTCCTGCAGAAACGGCAGCATGTAGAAGACGCTTTTCGCGCAAAGAAGACATCGCATACGGAAAATACAATTTCGCGCAAAGAAGATATTGCATCTAAGAAAGCCGCTTGCGTTTGGACAAAACGGCTTGGAACATGTTAAAACCTCTGCTCTGTTCGTTTTGTTTCCACGAGAGAAAATTCGCTCAAAATGCACCAAGGTAAGATGATTTTTCCTCCGCTCAAATTTGTTTGCCTCGCATATTTTTCACTAGAAGGATTACTAGTGTGGTTAGCCATATAAGAATTAGTTTATGAACCCAGTTTTGTATTCTAACAAATTAAAGTCGTTTTCTGTAATCTATATTTTCAGGCTTGTTTTACGAAGCCAGTTTTTTTCTGTAATCCATATTTAATCTATATTTTTAGTCTGAAATCCATATTTAATCTATACTTTTAGTCTTGTTTACATTAAATAGTTTACCGATCCAGTTTTGTTTATTTCCATGTAATCCATATTTTGCTTGTTTACATTTCAAAAACTAAATACTATCATAATGTAATATCGTTTAGGTTCATATGGTGTGTGTATTATATTTATATATATATATATATATATATATATATATATATATCCAAAAAAGTCTTACGATATAATACAAGAGAGAATACAGAGAAAGAATAGTACTAGCAAGACACAAGTTCCCAATATACAGAGGAAGCTAAAATGAATGTATCCAGTTGGGACAAGAAAAAAGAACATGATGGTGATGTTTCCCTCAAAAACTGACATTTGATTACATTATAGTTAATAAACTTAATTCACATGGTTTCGGGTTTGAACCCAAAAGAGAAAATGAAAAAAAAAACACTAAAGTGGACTTCAGGTCACCAACTCTATCAGGCTTAAAATAGAACTGCAAGCTGTATGTGTACAAAAAAGAATGTATCTTGAACAGAAAACATATTCATAAAATCGAGTATACAACTAATGTCGATATAGGAAAAAGAATGTTCAGGTCCCTGGTAAAATTACATCAAAGGACAATTAACTCAACCAAGAAAAATCATATATTCATCAGCTGCAACAATAACAGCACCAGGAGTACAGGAGCAGGTTGTCACTTCCGCGGCTTCCTTCCCTCATGGCCCAAGCTCAAGCAGCCTGCTCTGCATTCTGCAATAGTCACTTTGAAATCAGACTAGCAGGTGACATCGCATCAGACAATACTAGGCACATCTCCAATCCAGCTACAAACTGCACGTGGCCATCGGGTTCTAATGCAGTCCGCCAACGGTGCATGCTGTGAAGTCTGAACCGGTGGAGCAAGGGAAAGAACACCATCATCCTTGCTTCCACTGGTTGACGCACTTACTACATCAGCTAGATACTCATCTTGGGTCCACCTTGGCGGGACACTGACAGTTAACTTGCACAGCCTGGGTCTCTGTATTGGAGTTGAACCTCCGGCGTTAGCATTCCCATTAAGCACAGACTTCGCGATTCCATTGAAGTGGTAGATAGTGAATTGCTTCTTGCCCATAAGGCCGGTAGGATCCTTCATGCCTCCTGCCCTTTTATCCAATTGGAGTAGTGCCTGCCAGAATTCACTCCATACTATAATGCCAGCATTACAGAGGTCCTCAAGCTTATCAGAAGGAAAATTTATGTCAGTGTCCCTCAGAACTTGTTGGAACCCCTCAACACTAATAAAGCCTCCACCTCCACTTTGATCTTGTGCATCAAATGCCCTCCTTATTTTAGATTCCCGCTCTTCCAGCTCATTCTCTTCTTGGACATTGGGATTCAGCGCAAAAAGGACGGAATAGTGACTTTCACTTCCTACCACCCATATTGGCCATTTAGGGCATTTTAGGTATTGACCAACCTTGCACAAGTTTAACGATTCAAGAAGGGTAAGGAAACCAACTTCAACATCATTAGGTATCCCTTTCAGGAACATGCCACCACCAAAGTCCACCTTGCCATCAAATACATTTGACACGGCCTCTCCACAAAGTAATAAATTCACAACTTCCTGCAAAATCACATTTTGGTTGACAACGTTGGTTCAATATAAACTGTTTCCAGTGACTTCAGCACTACATTGCAATAGTAAGTGCAGTATGACTAACATGGTATTGCCTACTCTGCTAGATAAATATCTACCATGACAATGGTACAATGCCATCCATACCTGTGAAGCATGCCCAAATGGGGCAGTGACCAATGGGAGGCTTGGGTCATCCCTATCTGCTTGAATAGATTCCTGCATATACGAAGACATAAATTGCAAGAAAATGAAGACAATATCAAAATGCTTTGACATGCACATATATGAACTGAAGAAACAATTTAACGGTAATCATAGAATAAGACACTGTTTTCTTCTGAGAAGTAAGACCTGATCCAAATGGAAGCATAACTAATAACTAGCTGTCCAATATCCTGGTAGCTGAATTAACCCAAAAGCTCCCTTTATATAACCAATCTCTTTGAAATCTTGCTATGTACTACCTCCGTCTCACAATGCTACTTTCTAGCATTGTCTATATTTATATAGATGCTAATGAATCTAGACATATATATATAAACAATATACATTGATGATATACAAAGAATCTAGGCATAGCCAAGACGTCTTACAATATGAAACAGAGGAACACTCGTTTTCATTACCACATTCTCATTGGTACAACAATTCATCAATTTCCCCTGTCATTATATTACTACATTGACAATTTTAAATGTAATATGATTTTGTGTTACCAATGCATGCATAATAAGTCATTGGGGGTTATACCAGGGTACATACACAAAGTTTCTGATAAGATTTTTAAAATAGTGATGTCTTCACTTATTGAACACAGATTAATAGAATGCACAAAAAGTTGAGAACTTCAGGATAAACAAAGGCATACCAATCCCCGTGACAGAAGAGCAGAGATAAGAAATAGCATGGCTCCTAATCGACTTTCAAACAAAGAAATGTTTGCTAGAAGATTGTTAAATGCATCCTTCCTTGATGTAAATGTACTTATTCTAAGAACTTTCTGCAAATCTATAGCTGAGTCAACGGAAAGGCCTTCCAAGAAGGCAGCCGTGTCCTGCAATAAGTTTCATAAGAGCATCACTGGCATGTTCAAGATGGAAGTATAAACAGCTTAGAATCGATTGATCTTTCAATACATCCACTTACCACTCGATTGACATCTCCAATAGATGCTACAACAGCTCTTTTCCTGGTTCCACATAAAAATAGAATCTCCAGCATAGCATGAACCAATGCTCTAACAAAAAATAGATAAGAATTCAATAACAATCAGTTTAATGCAAAGAATATTAAGGAAACACTACTCTGTACATATTGTGCATCTTTAATATATTCCGTGAGACATTCAGAATAATCAATTGTAAATAATATAAAGGAAATTATAACAAAATGAAAAGAGGAAAATGATAGTTCTAAAAGGTCTCTAATAAAAAAACTAAGGCTTTAATGTTGTTCTGATAAGTATTTCAATAGTTTATTTGTAACAAAGTTTTGTTGGGAAAAGGACCAGTGTTTTCTTGGCCAAAATTGGAATTATCATTCCCTGATATGAACTTGGGCGGAGAAATAACCAAAAGATTATGATCACATCAGAATCATCTAAAAGGAGCAAAGAAACCACCTCGTCTTTCTGTCATCAGTCAGAGAAGAAAAATCGTCCCTTGCAGCAAAAGAGCTCTGATAAAAGCGTCTTTGTCCCAGTGCATAAAACGGATCACTAACTTCTGGATTACACAGGTCATCAGAGAAAAACAGAAGATATTTAAGAACATAGGCCTGCACAAAGAAACATACCATCAGAAATGTTGATTTGAAGAAAACAGAAGTAAATAGTGAAATATTGTTGGACCTTGAGTTTATCTGATACATTAGTGTCACAAATCAGGAAAATCGTGCATAAAATACATCCCAAGAAGCTACTCAGCTTTAAACAACATTGTTTCTGTTAAATCTAATGGAACAGCACAAAACTCCAACCTTTCTCCTGCTAACATATTTTTGTTTGTACTCCATTTCAAAATATAGGGCATATTTTGTTTCATTAGGACAATGGTTTGACCAAAGATAGTATAATCATAAGAAAGTACTTTCAAAAATACGAATCTAATAATTTCAATTTTGTGTCATGAAAGTTATACCCTAATATATTAATGTTAGGTCAAATCGTTGTCCTATCAAAACAAAATGCGCTATGTTTTGAAATAGAGGGTGTACATACACTTTGTAAAGATACTTTGAATTTCTTTCATCAGTAACTAGACAGGTTGCTTAGGTTAGTTGTGAGGACCATGTACAGGCAGTCCAACTAAAAAGTTCGAGTTGCCAGAACAGGTGAACAAAAATTTAGGGAGTTGCAGCAATTACAATGGTTTCTCAAATCATTTAGTCGTTATGCGCTACTAATAAATTCATAAAATCATAACACGTTGCAGCATCAGAAAGTAACAATAAACACTTTAGTCAGTAATTCAGCATGGAAATCTGAAATCAGAGGGAGGCTAGAAAAATATTAACATTTCTATACAAAAAGGACAATCAACTAATCGCATTTGGGTAAAGCAAGGAAGAGGTACCTGTACTGTAGCTAAGACACCACAAGGGCCACCTTCATGCTGTACCAGTCCCATGGTTGTTTCAGGATCAGAGCTAAATCTGCTTGCATCCAATAATAATTAGACAATAGCAGATTAATCGGACAGCATTGAACTGTGCAACAAAAGCCATGATATGATTGACTCAGTGCTATCCAAGCAAATCATTTGCATCGAAATTAAAATATGTTGTAGTTGTTCTTATCTAGTGTGCAAAGTCTGTAAAGCTCTAGCCAGTCAGGGAATAGAATGACGGACAAAATTAACTACGAGCTGCTTCTCATCTTCCTTATGCAATTTATGCAGGGGTTATCACACTACTCTTCATCCCATCAGTAGTTACACAGTTCTAAACAGGTGGGCACAGACTTCTACCAAAGGCTCACACACACACACACACGCACACACCCTTGTGTAATTGTGTTACCAAAAAAGGAACTTCTATGCATCAAGTCAGTGAGGCAGGAACATATTTAATCAGACTCTTGGTTTAAGAAGTGGGATGACAATCCATGAGGTCTGCTTTTATTGTTGACTGTTACCGACTTTACAACCCCTAGGTAAACAAGATACAGTTATCTAAGCTACAATCATATACATCCACCATAGACAAGCACCATGATTAATCTACAAAGAAGTGTCAGTGACTCAAAAAACAATGCATGCAGGTTCGTTCAATACCACAATAGTCCTACTTCAGAGCCTCAAATCAACCTAGTAACAACGCCTATTCATTGAAGATAGTATATTGATTTGCAACACCTAGCAGCTCTTGTTTCACAAATACTACAGAATTAGTTACCCTTTAAATCTTGAATTTAGCATCACATGTGCATCATTCGTAACCGCTAAAAATACATATGGCTCATTCTGTAACACCCAACTCTAATATATAAATCATCAGCGCAAACCACAAATATAAACAACAGCAGCCTATATATGGCATGAATTGTTGACTACAAAAATTAACAAGAATCAAATTTCAACCTTCTCAGTTTACAAACATTGAGAACTCAGTGAAGGAAAAAGTTCACCAGCTAATATGATACTTCTTCAAACCTATTTACGGTGTGTTTTAACCATCAGATCAATTAAGCAGGTGAGTGAATGACACAAGAAAACAGCTGTACTATACATCATAATCACTTTGAAGAAACAAGGGGGGCTCAACTTGTGCAGTAGCTTACAAATATTATGGAGAACTAGCTAAAAGCCCGCGTGTTGCAACAGATATTTCAAGAGATAAAAGCAAAAATTATAAGCTTCTAGCATGGCCAGATAATCAAAGCATATAATGCTATCTCCAATAATTTTAATGTTAGAATTAATATGCATTGTATATCCTTATTTCGTAAAACTATAGGTTTTCTGGGAAAAATTGTAGGATTTTTATCAAGATATTTGTCTCATAATATCGCTTAGGGTTAGTAACAACAATAGTAAACCTATGAAAATAAACCTGATTAGAGTATTTAAGTGATATGCTGAACGTCATGCATCAATGCAGAAGCATGCAAACTTGCAGACCATGCACACAAGGGAAATTAGCATACAGCGTCAAATACACATACATAAATATCCCTCCAGCCAGTAGCTTGTGAACCTGATGCATTGTACTCTAGTCGGTAGAAGGTGCATTGTGGAGGGGTGGAGGACTGCATGCGACCAGCAATCGATGGGAAGTTGCAGGGGTTGATGAGGCAGGGTATGGGAGCTTTTGACACTGTGGACTCAGATGGAAGTTGTTGGGTGTGGATGAGGCAGAATGGACACCACCACTAATGTTTTAAGTAGTATAGATAATAAGTGTATGGAGAAAAAGATGTAAATGATGCTTAGATGTCCATCAGAGGGAGATCGGACGGTGACAACTTGATGTAGAACAGCAGTAGGTGAAGGAGAGTACTAATTTGGGGAGGAATAGATTTAGAATAGACGGCCTTAGGAAAGAGCACGTGTTATGGCTGGATGTCTATTCATCTTAGGTTGCTTCATAGAGATACAATCCCCGTCCTTATATATACATAGGATAACTTGACCTTCAAGAGGCTGATCTCTAATCACTAACAATTAAGGAAACAAATAACTCAATCAAATCTTATCTCTAAAACAAGAAACCTGCTTTGCTGCTACCATCACACGTGCTTACTGTTTGCACGTATGGCACGTGGTTAGTAATTTATGCAAATCAGCACGTGACAAAATAACGCGTTAAGCTTTTGAGACATCTATTTTGTGACCAAAAATTAAAAAAAAATGTGCATTTCTATATTTCGTGCACATGGAATATCTACTAACTGCTGATGGTCCTGCCCACTATTGATGTTACTCTTGAGTAAAGTTAAGCATAACTAGCTGCCAATCTAACAAACCACAAGCACCACAGATAGCTCTTATTTCCTAATCTACAACTACAATATTGGTTCTAACCTCTAATCTAACATATAAATAAATATAGCACATATAAACAACTACTGCCAGTGCAAAGTCGAAAATTAAAACCTAGAGTGGTACCAGGTTCAGGAGGATTCAGGATTTCAGGGATACCCTCCCTTTCATCACTTCCAGATGTCCATCCTTACCCATTTAATCAAGGTAACATATGTTCCGTGTCAACTAACAACGCCATGGAAACAGAAATATGTTGATGCGTATACAACCTTAAGATCAGACAACCCAAAAGTTACTAAAAGTCACTTCTTGGTGCTGTCTTGAACCGGACCTTCTTCATGCTTATTATCTTTATTGTGTTACGTAACCAATAACATGTGTGGCATGGGATCAAATTTTTTTTCATCTCTGGACTTTGAAGTTCTATAACCAGACCATTTATTTCCTCTAATATACTACTGAAAGATGAAGGGTTGCAGATCTCCTGCAACCGCCGTTCAGACAAGAGGAAAGAAAGAGACAATAGAAGGACAGGAAGAACTGACCTGATGCCCTGATTGCTCCACTGCGCCAAGACCTCCTTTTGAAGCTTACTGCCAAACACCATTACCCACAGCTTGTCAGCAGCATCGGGAGGCAACTGCTCCCCCTCCGCCGCAGCCGCCGCCGCTGCCTCCACCTCCACCTCCACCTCCACCTCCTTCGCTTCCTCCATAGAAACCCCCGACGGTCCCGGGTCCGCCTTCACCTCCACCTCCACCTCCTTGGCGACCGCCTCCGCCGGCTGATGCGGAGGCCGCCGCGGCGACACCGCGGCGGTGACGGGCGAGGAGCCCAACGCGCGGAGCCGCTTCTCGGCGGCAGCGGCCCTGAGCTCCCTCTGCTTGCGGCGCGCCTCCGCCTCCGCGTCCAGCGACTCCTCCCCGGCGGGCGGCGGGGGCTTGCTGCGCTTCGGCTCGGGCTGCTGCGCCGGCGGCGAGCCCTGGAGGCTCATGCGCAGCGCCATCTGCAGCTCCTCCTCCTCCTCCCGATCCCCCATTGGGGCAGCCGGCCGGATCGATCCAATCCCCCCCCCCCCCACCCACCCACACACACACACACCAAACCCTAGCACGCGGGGGTTTGGCTCGGGGCCCCCCTCGGCGGCCCCGTCTTAGCACCGGAGCTACGGGAGCTAAGCTAAAGCCGAAGCCGACGCGAGGAGGAGATTTCGGAATTCGGGCCTGCCGTGCCGGGATCCGCGACGCGGCGGCGGGCGTATTTGTAGGGCGGCTCTCGCTCTCGTGGCGACGGCGAGGCGACGGAGGCGGTCGGGTCTCTGGTGTGTCAGAGATGCGTTCGGCTGTGCGGCCTGCGGGGGATCGATCGATCTGCCGCGTGCTGCAGCGGCTGCAGTGCGGGCGCAGTGTATGACTCGTGGGGACAGGTTGTGGTCTGGCCCACTTGTCACCGGCTGGGGGTGGTGGGCCGCTGGGTGGGTAGATAGGACGTTCCGGACGTTTTGTTTCCTGCTTTGGACATTTTGGAGGAATTGACGGGAATAGCCACCGGCCGGAGCCTATCCTCGACGTTCTCGCTTTTCGGATATCCATGGGATGGCCGTTTTGGTCGACTCTAGCTCAATTAAATGAACTAAATTTTATTTTATAGTGAAACTTAGTTTATTTTGTTGAACTAGAATTGACTCTAAACTATCCGTGGGTCGATCCATGCCCATCCTTAGATATCCATCTTCGCGTTTTGATTTGCGCAGTGTTGAATACGACTTTCATGTTGAGGCCCGTTTAGGTTAAAAAATTTTGGGAGATGTCACGTTAAATGTTCGATCGGATGTCAAAAGGTGTTTTTGACACGAATGAAAAAACGAATTTCACGGCTGACCTAGAAACCGCGAGACGAATTTTTGAGCCTAATTAATCCATCATTAGCGCACCTGGGTTACTGTAGCACTTATGTCTAATCACGTGCTATGTAGGCTCAAAAGATTCGTCTCACGATTCCTCACATAACTGAGCAATTAGTTTTTCGTTTTATCTATGTTTAATACTCTATTTAGGTGTTCAACGATTCGATGTGATGTTTTTGGGTGATAATTTTTGGAACTAAACAGCCCCCGAGACAGGTCGCTTTTAGGCTTGCGGTCTTTGAGCGAACGTGTTTTTGAAACTGCTAAACCTGGTATGTTTATAGGATGTCATGTACATTAAATAGAGTAGCGGATAAACAAAATTACTGACTTGGCAGGGACATTAATCAAGAGAGTTTCATAAGATGAGAGAAGAGTTTCATCTCTATGAAACTCATCTGGCTCGGTTACCTAGTTTACAGTCTTTGTAACTATATTATGAAACTATGCATTGAAACTTGCCTATGCATGTTTCATGGGGTGTCATGCACATTAAATAGAGTATCACGTCAGCAAACTTGATGACTTGGCAGGGTCATTAAATGAGGGAGTTTCATGAGATAAGAGAGGAGTTTCATTCCTATGAAACTCATCTGGCTCGGCTATCTAGTTAACTATGCCATGAAACTATGCATTGAGACTGGCCTAAGGTCAATCTCAATGATGGTTTTATGGAGATGGCATGCACATTAATCAAGTAACACATCAGTATTAAAGAGAATATTTGCATGAAACTATGAGCAGAGAGAAGGAATTAGTTTTATGGCCATAAAATATTTGAGCGCTGTTACCAGGTCCTCGGTAAAGCAGTGATATTCACATTGAGGGGCTTAAGGCGTTTCATAGAATCAAACATTGTCTGCGTATAATTAATTAAATGATTTATATAGCTTTGAAAATGATACAATGAAACATTGTTGCTGTAAATAGTTGTTTCATACATTATTTCATTAAGCTAGCTATTTTGAAACTGTACAGCGAAACTAGGCATTGAAACTAGGCATTGAGATTGACCTAATAACTACGTACATCCTAATTTGACTTTATTTTTCTACTCAATGTTTAACCGTTCGTCTTGTTTAAATTTTTCTAAAAAAATATATAAAAATAATCACATATAAAATATTGTTCATGTTTTATTATCTAATAACAATAAAATATTATTATTTTTGCTGGAAATAAAATATTAATTATAAAACTTTTTAAATAATCCGCTGAATATAAATAATGCAAAATACACTTTTTTAGAACGAAGGTAGTATTTTTTTTATATAAAAGTTTATTTGGCATTTGTAAAGTAAGTTTTTATTTTATCCTCCCTTTGTTCCATTATCCTAGGCGCAATTATTTTTACAAATGTTTTAAAATACATGTTACATGTCAATTCTCCTTAAGTGCACGTATGCAGGGAAGGTGTAGGGTATGTTTTGGTTAGTTAAAAATTCTTTGTTTTGTTGCCTCCGTCTGACAAGCACTCATGTTTTGTTGGTTGCACCGTATACCACCACAGCCAGCATTGTGGTGATGGCAGAGAAGGTCATGACAGAGGAGGTCTGGGAGTGACCAACGAGGTGCCAGGTAGCCGACAGGGACGGATCCAGCGTGGGGGCTGTGGATGCCCCAGCCCCTACACGCTAGATCTCCTATAGAAAATGAAGAAGAGGTGAGGGAAAGGAGAGGGAGATGAATAAGAAAAAAGGGGCTTAATGACGAAGAAGATAACCAACCCCCAAACTTTAGATCTTGGATCCATCCCTAGCCTGCAAAGGTCATGAACACATTGTGCATGCGGCAGCAAGCATGAATGGAATTCGGTCATGCACGATCTTAGTTGAAACATTACGAATGTGTTTCGTTGGTACCTACGTCACGAGCAGTTGTGCCTTATATAGCAAAACGAGGGGGTATCAATTACTTCACTTGTTTATACACTCAAATAGTTATAACAAAAATCATATAATTTCTCAATCTTATCCCAAAATGTCACCTACCATCTTAGAGCTAGTGTCGTCACCTTTAAATTGTTACGTCTAAAACTTATTGGAATAAATCATCATGTAGTGAAAATTTAGTTTGGTTACTCTAAAAGTTATCTAATATCGTTCTGAATGAGAACTTGAGTATGTCGGTAGCATTGAGTGTTTTGTATGGGAATTAAATTATTTTAACATAAACGAAAAGGGTCATAAATTATCAGATAAGAGATCAGGTCAAATTTTATCATAAAAATCATGGATAGCATAAGTATACCCCATGTGCCCAAATTAGGGTGTGGTTTCTCTCATGAATCCGAAAAGACAGTCACAAGTAGTTCTGACTAGTGGATGGGCACCAAGTTCATCATCATATTCCTATCACCAACTCATTCATCAGCAAACTACACAACAATGACGGTGGCTTGTTGCCTCTTCCTCCAGTCCTGCCTCCTTCTCCATTATGGTCGAGCCCTGAAGGATGATAACGTTTCCCATGCAGTAGACCAGGTTGCTTTCATCGCTGGCTACTCACCCCCTCCTTTGCGCGATCGCCAAGGGATCATTGTTGCTCCCATGCAATCAACCAAATTTGTCTCCGATGGGTCATCATCTCCTTCTCCACCCTCATCTCATTACAACGCCTATGGGATCCCCATTGTCAAACAAGTAACTACCGTTGTCGCTGCCAACGACGAGTTCTTGACAATGTCGGTCTACTAGCTAAGCGGTTGCTTGCATGGACTTGAAATGGGTTGAAATGGTTTGGAGAGGTGGATTGAATACATAAATAATATATAGGTTGGGTTGGTTTAGGCTAAAATAAAATATGGGTTGGATTGGTTTGGATTCTAAGAAAAACATAATGGATTAAAGTGGGTTGGAGTTTTGTATCTTACTACTTAGGTTTGGTCTGGTTGTGGGTTGGATTTGAAATGATTGACAGGCCTGGCAACACCTCGCCTAGTGGAGGTGGTAGGTAGAGGTTAGGGGCTAAGAATGTTGTATAGAGTCTCACGTTGCTAGAGGGGGACCATGTTATGGAATCACGCCGCTGAGGGAGGGCATTGCGTCGCGTCATGTCGAGGGAGGACGGAATAAGACAAAGTCTCACACCAAGAGGAATGATGCCATGGGAGAGTGCAAACGCTATCGTTGTTGGCGGATATGGGAACATCATCGTTGTTAAGTCGAAACAGAGCCAGAGAGTAGTGCTGCCACTATTGTTGCTAGACAGGTGTTGGTTTCCTTGACATGTGTGTGTGGGTCGAGGGGGGCTAATTCCATTAGTGGTATGAGGACAAAGGGCTGTCATTTTTTTATTTTGGCTTGGATCTTTACATATTACATAAGGCCTTATTTTTATTAATTTCTTTTGCATCAATTCAAAAGTTTATATTTAGTTTCATTGAAGACTTCTTTCTAATTTCTATAGCGATTGCTTATTTTCACTATAGTAATTTATGCATGCTAACACAAACAATTCAAAACACCTAATGAAAACCTAAGCACTCCTAAGCTCTAGGTGGCGGGCCACTAATTAGCACCTAGCGTACTTTTGCAACCTTGAGTGGAGTCACCACTTTTAGGGTTATATGCTTCTCTTTAATATATTAGTCAAAATTTTGGATGTATATAAAATATACCCATTAGATGATTTTATAAGATATTGCAAGCGGCTTTTTAGTCAATATAATATATATTTACACGTTCAACTTACATGCTTCTTTAATTTGAAACACAAATGTAAAAATCTTTATCCCACGAGATAAATATTTCCCCAAACCATCACGCATGGAGCCCCATAAAAATTAAGATAAAAGGACCCGATGATATGTAGAATATAAAGACCGCTTCGCTAAATACACATTGGTCCACAACATACATAAATGGGCGACTGTTTGGCTTTTTCATATTTTATGAAAAAAACCAAATGATATATCTGTAAGCGAAAAGTAATTTGGAAATAAAACTTTTATATACAGGTTCTTAACGATTTAAAAGCTAAAACTAAAAAAATAAAATCCAGTGAAAAGCCCTAAAATTAACTTAAAATATAAAGTAAAAAATAAATAAAATTTGGGGTTATAAGCATGAACTGGAAAAAAATGTTGGGACGAAAAAAAACACAATGATAAAAAAGAAACAATGCACCACACTGACCGCCCGGTCCCGCGCATGTTCATCTGGTTGGTCCATACGCGTATTTGCACGCCCCCTCCCAGCTCTCTCCAACCAACCGCAACTCCCCCCGGTCCGCTCTAGTACGCCACGGTCGGCAGCCGGAAAAACCAGCCGGATCGAGCTATCCACCGTTCCACCAAGGCATCATCAGGCTCCCCACACCACACAGCTGCTGCACACGGGAGAGCGAGCGCACGGAACGCTGGACAAAGATCCAACCGCCGTTCGGTCCACCGTGACCAGCAACGAACACGTCCCCCCGTTCCGTGCGTGTGCGTGTGCGAGTGCGAGTGCGAGTGCTTTAACCCATTCATCGTCAAGCGAAACGCCCTCGGCCCCAAACCGGAAGTCCGTAGCGAAATCTCTCCTCCTCCTCTGTCATCACTCTCTCTCCCCCCTCCTCGTCGTCTCCTCGTCCAGATCCAGGCAGGGCGCAGCGCACCGGGCCGGCGGGGGGGCGGGCATGGCGAGCGACAGCGACGTCGACGAGGACGAGCTCCTCCAGAGGGCGCTGCAGGAGCAGGCGGCGCGGGACCTCAGCCACCAGCGCCCCGCGGGGGCCGGCAAGCCCGTCGTCAACCTCGTGCGGCCCCCCGCGCCCGCGTCCCGTGGCGCCGGGGCCAACGGCCGCGCGGGCGGGGGCCGGGGCCCGGCCAAGGCGCGCCAGCCCAGCCGCGGCGGGGGCGGCGACGACGACGACGACGACTCTGAGGTCGAGATGCTGTCCATTTCGTCCGGGGACGAGGACGTCGCGCCCTCCCGCGAGCGCGGGCCCCCGCCGCCCCGCGGCGGCGGGCGCCCCGGGGCGCGGCGGGCGGCGTCGAGGGACGATGGGGATTTCGACGACGACGAGCCCAGGAGCTGGAAGCGCGTCGACGAGGCCGAGGTATGGGGGATCGCGGAGATCTCGATCTCGGGCGCTCGTCTTCCTTGCTGGTTTTGGGGTCGCATGCTTTGATGATCCGATAAATTTGGTTGGTCTCGCTGGTTTCTGACGCAGCCAGTTGAGTAACTGGTTTCTGGCAGGGTCGAATTGTGGTTAGTGCATTTAGCTAGTCGTGTGGGCCTTGAGCTTTATGCCAGCTTGATCATGCAGTTTGTTTCTCTTCTAATGGAGATTAGCTGTGGTGCTGCAGAGTAGAGCTCCTTGTTGGGGGACGAATTATGGTTAATTGCTAAAACTTGGTCATTGGTGTGAACTGTAGGTGCTAGTGTGTTTCAATCACACACATTGTATAATGCATCTTGGTAGTACATATGATATATGGAGGTATAATAAGGGATTGTTGGACTTATAGCCAGGGGTGAAGCTAGGCCTAGCCGCGTAGGAAGTTAGGGCTTGAGCCTTCCTTAATGCCCATATAAATTCTGTAAAAACCATATTGTTTCTGAAAAAGTGACTCTATTAGCAACCTTAGGCGTGCGATTTTCCTGGCTCTGCCCCTGTTTATAGCCAGCATTTTTACAAGTTCGCTAGTGTGACAGTGACACACAATGCCTGATGATCACATTAAGTTGCATTTTTACTATTATTGTTTTGTGCAGCATGCATTTCTGTCAGCATGAGCTTTCAGTAAAGTTCATTTTGACTTCCTTCTACCTGCAAATTAACATTATTCTAACCTCTCTCAGCTTGTTTGAATAGCATGATTTTCATTTTCTATTGTTACATGTCTTCACGAATCATTTCATACCTGCATTCTCCATATAATATATGTTAGATGCACCACATATAAACTTCTACTTTAACATGTTATCTTGTACTGAATATGCCTAATGTCTGTCTGCCTTTGCTCCACCAGCTTGCTCGCAGGGTTCGGGAATTGCGTGAAGCAAGGGCAGCTCCTACAGTTGATCAGAAAGATGCTGCTACAGCAGCTCAGAAGGCACTTACAAGCATACAGACTTTACCTAGAGGAGTAGAGGTTTTGGACCCTTTGGGCCTTGGGTAACTATCTGCATCATAAAACTCACTCAATACATGACATTCATCATCTTCTTTTATATATGTTTCCACATTAATGTACCACCTGCTACTTGATAAACATTGTATAAAATGCAATCTCCTCATGCATTGATAGTATGTAGATAGCATTAGCAGACACATTGGTTCTAAAGGTTTTGAAAGTGAGCAGTACATGCCGCCGAACCTTACCAAAACATCAAACTTTCTATTATCAATATATTTTGGTAGCAAAGAATGTTAACCTCATAGACATTAATAATGTCGCTCTCTGCATTGCCTAGTACATGGCTGGTATGCTCTTTATCACATGAGGATTAAAATTACTAATTTAATTCCCTCTCTACATTCTTTTTTTAAATAATATTTATTCCCTTACCAGAGTCATGGATAATAAGTCTCTGCGATTAATCACTGATGCCTCCGTAAGTTCTCCTGTTTCAAGGGAGAAGGCTCAGGGTTTGGACCCCAATATGCGAGGTACGATTTTGTTCATACATTATTTCGTTCTTTTATCTGTTCTTCCATAACAAAGTGCATGTTTCTATTTGCAGAGAAAGTTATATATTCTTCTCCAAATTTCGACCCGAAGGTTTTTCTTTCATGGGTTCACAAAGACACAAGTGCTGCTGACTTAGAGTCGGGTGCTCTTACCTTGAAAACTGATCTCAAAGGGAGAACACAGCAGAAAAAACAATTAGTCAAGGAGAACTTTGATTGTTTTGTTTCGTGCAAAACCACGATAGATGGTATCTGTTCCTTCTTTTTCTTCTGCTCTATTGCAGATAAATTCTTACTATCTTAACTTTCTCAGTTGTTTTTAATACCAGCTATTTTTCTGCAGACATTGAGTCGAAGCTGAGACAGATAGAGGAAGATCCTGAAGGTGCAGGGACTGCTCACTTGTACTCAGTTACCCAGAGAATTAGTGGTGTAGCAAATCGTGCATTTGAGCCTCTATTTGAGAGGCAGGTATACCAACTAAATTTTCCCTAGAACTTCATTTCACTAACCGTGATTAGCATTACTGTAGTTCTTGAGTGCAGTAATGTAAACCCTTGTGCAGGCCCAAGCTGAGAAGATCAGATCTGTTCAAGGAATGCTTCAGAGATTTCGGACATTATTTAACCTGCCGAGTGCAATTCGCGGGAACATTAGAAAAGGAGAATATGACCTAGCTGTCAGAGAATACCAAAAGGCTAAATCTATTGTTCTTCCTTCTCATGTATGTCAACTTCATTTAATCTGCGCCTTTTATTTAAATGCATTAGAAGTGATGGGAATGGTTGGGATGGGTGCCAATTGGTCATAAGTCATAACCCAGTATCTGGGGTACATTATTACAGTTTTAGGCTACTTCTAGTGTAGTAACACAGGGAAACATGTACGTTCTTTTTTTATTTGATGGTTTTGATCTTTCAAGGTTCAAGTCGTAACTTTGACCATTATTTCTATAGATATATTGATACATACATATAGTATCATGAGAGTAGCTTGGGATGGAGAAATCTAGCATTATAGTTTCATATAGCCAAGCTAGAGTTTTCATATATTGATGGTAAACCTTTCAAAAGTTTAACAACATAGGTTATAGGACGTCAAAAGAAAGGAAGAAGTATTATCTTACCTATTGAGTACCTTAATTGTACATAAATATCTACAGTTGGCATGGGTTTATCAGGGCTTTAGTGGGGTTGCTTTAATATCTCCATTCCTCTTTATTTGCTTGTTTATGTGGGAACCCTTAACCCGTATGGGGAAATCATGAGAAAAGCATGAAACAATTTTCTGATTGATATTTTTGAGTCTGAAAGGATTTTAACACTTGCTAACTAGATAAAATGGGATGAAATAGATATGTGGATTAGATTCTCTTTCTTCCTTTCATGCTGACAGCATGGATTATATACCTGATGCATGCTATATGAATTTCTTCATTTTCCAAGATCAACTGTTGTCTGCATCTTTAATCTTTTCTTGTGAATCGAATTTGCATATTTTTCTCTCTGTGTCAATTGCATACATATATGCATTAGATAATTAGTAAAACATTATCCGAACTAATAACATTACATGATTGATTCGCACAAAGCTTGTAAAAATTGAAAGTCTTGCGATATACAAATCTACTCAATACCTTTTTGCTCATGCTTGTCACTTGCTTGATTTTCCTATCTGTTTATTGTATGATTTACAACATATTGAGTGTTCTGATGCAGGAGTAATAGGGACTAAACATTTAACTATTGTCCTGTGCCATCACTTCTATTTAGGCACAAAGCACCACAACATATTGTTATTTTAAATGCGTTCAATATTTTTACTATATTTGTTTATGATGAATGACTGACACAGGTGGGGATACTAAAACGTGTACTTGAGGAAGTGGAAAAGGTTATGCAGGAATTCAGAGGCATGCTATACAAGTCCATGGAGGATCCTCATCTTGACCTCGCTGAGGTTAGTCAAATCTGTCCAATTTCGGTGTTGGGGATTGGAGTTCCCTACTATTGTTGATAGTTAATTATCATGTAACTTGCAAATTTTGTTAGTCCCAGGAAGTTACTAGATAACTTTATGTAGGATGTTGCTGGCTATAAATTGAACAACCTGATCACTTAGTCATTAGTACTTGTGCTATTTATAGATACAATTTTTCCAATGATTCCGTTCTATCTGCCTCCTGATTTTCTTGCCAACTGCCAGCTTGAGAACATTGTCCGGCTGCTGTTGGAGTTGGAACCTGAGACAGATCCAGTGTGGCATTATCTTAATATTCAGGTTACAGCTCTTGACTAAAAGCTTCGTGCTATAGCCTTCCTGATATTATCTCACTAAATTTATCTGTGCTCTGTCATGTCTGTACTTGCTTGTACTTATATGTTTTATCTTCATATTTTCTATCAGAATAGCAGAATTCACGGATTGTTTGAAAAGTGTACCATAGATCACGAAGCACGAATGGAGGTTTTGCAGAATAAAATTCGTGAGAAAATGCTATCTGATTCAAAATGGAGGCAGTTACAACAAGATTCAAATAAATCAGTGAGTAGTTTGGGTTCAGCAGAGCAGTTATTTGAGCCCCCTATCTTTTCGCTTATGCTTACGCTTATAATCCAAATTCTGAATTTAAAAGTTAAATTTGGAGTTGATTTGATGTTTTTTCATCATAGTTTATTTTCCGATTTTGCTTTAGATCGCTAAGAACACGTATGTAAAGATTTTACCCACACATTATTTTTTAATTGGTAATAAGTGAAATAATGAGGCTATAATTATCTACTTATGGTGTTACAATTTTACATGGTATTTGCGCCTCTTCTTGCTTAACATGGCACATGTTCCTTATGTTCTCCAGTTGGAAGTTGATTCTGCTACCGGTGACTCTTTTCAAGATGATCAACTGTCAGCAAACATTATGGCTGATGAAGCTGATAACTTAAGGGCAGCCTACATTCGCAGGTTAACTGCTGTACTTATCCAGCATGTTCCTGCATTCTGGAGATTAGCATTATCTGTCTTCAGTGGAAAATTTGCAAAGGTATGATCAGGCAGAACCATATTACTTGCATCATATATATGTGTAAACTATGTTTTTAGCAAATTGCCTTAAGCTGTTACATTTGCCCGCCATTGTTGTTAGACCTTTCTCCAAAACATATAGTAAACTATGAACCCTTGCATCCCACCTCTTGTCCTATATCGTAGAGTGTACTAAATGAGATCTTATATAATTTTTTAGATAATGCCATTCTAAAATACAATGCATGCTTCAAACCATCTCATGAAAAATGATCATGCCATCTTATGTGATTATGAGAAAGACTTGCTTTGATTTATTGACTATCTTTTGTTTTCAGGCAGCTGCTGGAAATGTACTTTCTGATTCTGACATGAATACAAAACAGAGTGTAAATAAGACTGATGATAAAGGTGGAGAAGCAAAGTACACAAACCATACTCTTGATGAAGTTGCTAGTATGGTTCGTGCTACTGTATCTGCTTTTGACACCAAGGTATAATAACTGCATTTTTGAAATTTTAACATTCGATCAGAATCCTTAGTGATTTGATTGTATTAGTCATTGCAATATGTCCGTATATCAACAGGTTCAGTGTACTTTCCGTGATTTTGAGGAATGTAATATTCTTCGTCCGTTCATGGGTGATACTATAAAAGAAATAGCTAAGGCTTGCCATACTCTTGAAGGGAAAGATTCATCTCCAACTGCTGGTATATTTAGTGCCCTTTCTTAGAATTTCAGATACATGTCACTTGGTGTTACACACTGAATGTGCTTTTAACAATAATTCCAGTTAAAATGTTGCGCACCCTTCATTTTGAAATGACGAAACTTTACATTCTACGACTCTGTTCATGGATGCGGGCTACCACTAAGGAGATATCAAAATATGAGACTTGGTTTACTTTAACCACCCTCGAGAGGAACAAATCTCTCTATGCAATTTCAAGCATGCCCTTGGAGTTCCGTGATATCACAATTTCGGCAATGGACCGAATTGATTTGTAAGCATCTCTTTTGTTCAATATTGCATTTTGTTAGAGTATGATATCCCCATGCATGCTTTATTATTTCTGAGCTCTCTAAACCTCCAAAGTTGCCCTTTTCTTATATGTTTCCTTGTAATGGTCTGTTAATATTTGCATCTGGAAATCTATTTTCGGTTAATTATTGTTTTTCCTGCCTGATTAGATGCCTAGAGGTATGTTCATTTTTGTAAGCATAATAGGACTGATGACAATAAAGTGTGGGCAAAGTATTTTTCATTAGTCATATATATATCTATACTCCTATAAAAAGTAGTGGTGGTGCCCTGGTGGGTGGTGAATCTGTCACCCATCCCACCATCAACTCTCTCTTATTTTTAAAAGAAAACATGATCGTAGGACCCACATGTCAACCACTCCCATTAACTGTCTACTTCCTCGGCCCCAAAATAAGTGACTTCTTTGGGCGCGTTCGAGAGAGCCTATCCGGTATAATAACTACCTATTTTTCCGCGCGCACGCTTCCCAAACTGCAAAACGGTACGTCTTTTGCTAAAAAAGTTTATTTAAAAGATTTTTTAAAAAATCAGATAATTCATTTTTATAGTTTATAATAGCTAATACTTAATTAATCATATGCTAATGGTGTTTCTCGTTTTGCGTGCGCCATTAAGTCCAACTCCAACCTCTCCTCTCGAACGCGCCCTTTGGCTAATTTCAGACAAATTAGTACTCAAGTAAAATGACCGTCGTAGCCTAGCTAGTTAGCACTTTGTTGATGGAAGAATGTGCAATAATTGTGCATGCCCTTATTAATCTGATTTCTTTCATTCTAAGCCCCAAAGTTAGTCACTTATTTTGGGATAAATTGTTTGGCCAATTATGGTCACTTATTTTGGGATGGAGGTAGTACTCTCTTAAAAAGAAAAAAAAAGTCTGTGGGACCAATGGAACCACATGTCAGTAACAAATATATGCAGCAATTAAGAGATAGTATATGCAAAAACAATAGTAATAACATGTCAATGAAAATTTTCTTTAATAGAATCCTGTTGCAATGCTAGTATATGATAACAACTTTATACACTTGTTTTATCTGTCGCATCAATCTCATTGCTGCAGCTATCATTGTTTGTGTTATTAAGGGCTCTTTTGTGTCCTTTTCCCCCAAAACACAGGACTGCACTTCATTTCATTAAGAAGAAAAACTGTACAACAGAGTGATCCAAAGAACCCCTCTAGGACCATCCAGAAAAAACAAAAGAACCTCAAAAAAGTGTCACACAATGAAACACCCCCTAAGAGAACTAGCCGTCCAAGGGGAGTGATCTACACAGAAATTTGTGGAGCGCCTTAGCTCGAGCAATACACCATAGAGAGCTCTCTCTAAGCCACTTTTGCAAAACAGCCCAGATGCTAGGTGTAGCACAGTAATATTTTGCTTTTGCTGCTACAAAAATTGCATCCAACTAATTGTTAGTTTGTTACACTGAAGTAGAAACAAAGAAGTGTTTTTGAAAGCCATGGCAACAGCATCCATATAATTGTTACATCGAAATAGAAACAAATAAGTGTTTTTGAGTTTTGAAAAGCCATGACAACGACAAGCGTGCCATTCTCTTATATAAATGAATACTTCTGGTTTGTTCGCACATATTATATCTTGGATATGAAATCAGTGAATCATTGAGATTTTATGGTTGGCCTCTAGGCCTATTCCCTGTAAGAGGCTGAATACCATCTTCAACATGTTAACAAAAGTGATAATAGATATTGAATTATATATTGAAATAAGTTCCTGTGAACTGTGCAATTTTTCATTCAAGATCAATGCAAATATTGATGTGTTGATGTTTTTGAAACAGCCTCATTCTTGTGCCCCATTTTTTATGGTTTTGATCTGGCTCCTAATCCGTGTTTTTCTATTACAGCATGATTCTCAATCTGAGGAATGAGACTGCCAAGTCTTATGACATTTCTCAACAGCTCCTGGAAATTCAGGAATCTGTCAGACTTGCATTCCTGAATTCCTTTCTGGATTTTGCAAGTATGGATTTGCTTTGTAGCATAGTTACTGAAGATCTTCCTAATTTTGTATCTAATTGTTGCATCATCCTTTATTAACAAGCTGTGTAAATTCATCAGGTTATCTTGAGAGGTTTGGAGGGGAACTAGCTCAGGGCAGATCAAATAAAGAAAACAACCATACTCAAAATGGATATGCAAATGGTATCGACAGAGAAACATATGCTAGCATGGATGGAGATTTGTACAAGAAGCTGTTGGTTGTTCTGAGTAACATTGGGTATTGTAAAGCTGAACTTTCAGATGAACTGTATACCAAATACAGGCACATTTGGTCCCTAGTCAGGTACCTGATGAACTTCTCTTGTTTTCTGCTAACAGTGTCACTGCCAAATTTGACCTTTTCTTCTTGTATTTGCTTTAAGCCCTGAATAGTTTGTCTAAAAGCTTATTATTTCATCTCGAAGCAACGCTTCCATATATTTGCTTCTCAGTGACAGTGTTTTTCTCAGGGATAATGATGAGCGTAGTGCTGACATGCGAGATCTGATGACTTCTTTCTCAGCAATTGAGGAGAAAGTCCTGGAACAGTATACTTTTGCAAAGGTATGGTGGAAAATCCAGAACTTACTGATTAATCATTAACAGCCAAAAGATTTAAAAACTATAACCATGTTAGCTTTCTTCCTTTCATGACTTTGTATGCAAAGTTATCTGTGATATTTACTGTTGAAAATTTGAAGCACTTGATATAGGCCACTACTTTTATTCAGTAGGGGTATGTTAAAGAAAGTAGTCGATGATAGTGACTAGTGATGGTCACCTCATCTTCTGAAGTTGTATGGATATATCTACATAGACTTGCACATGTGTCTTTGCACTTACTAGTTGACCTGATTTTTATCATAGATGTTTTTCAGACTCAAGGATATCCTGTTGTATTTTGTTTAAGTCTGGAATTTATTGCATATATTTATTCAAGATCCATCACAAAACAATGGTATTCTAGTTCTAGAAAAAAAACAATAGCTAGATACAAATATGCATAGTTCTGACTTTTGTGGCTGATTCTTATTATTGGCACCCTGGTTAATGCTCTAGTTTTTGGATCTGTTAGTACTGTGGAATATGTCAGACGTTTATCAACTCCATAGATTATCAATATTTTTTTGATGATTTGGACAACTGTAAATCTCACACATTTGTTTGAGATGCCTATTGTTCTGATGGAAGTGTTAGGAATTTCATATATCTATATCTATCTATATCTATACTCCTATAAAGATGAGTAGTGGTGGTGGTTGTCGGTGGTGAATCTGCCACCTACACCACCACCAATTCCCTCCTATTTTTTGAAAGGAAAAATAACTAATACCTATATCAAACCATTTTTATTAACTCTACTTTAATAACATGCTAATGATATTTTTTAATAAAATATCGTTGCAACGCAAGGACAATATGCTAGTCATGCTTGATATTGATAACATGATATTTAAGGCTATAAGGTCTTAGTCTTTGCACATTTTATCTGCCTTTGCTTTACCCTGACTTTTTTTTTTCCTGTAGTCAAACTTGATCAGAAATGCAGCGACAAACTATCTGTTGGATTCTGGGATTCACTGGGGAGCAGCACCAGTAGTAAAGGTATTTATCATAAAGGAATTCAACCCTACTGATGTTATGTCTTCCAAATGTGTATCCTAGAAAAAATATTGAAATGACCAATAGTATATATTACTGATAAATAGTCTGTAGATGAGTTCAGAACATGTCTTATATACTCACGTTCCTATTTGCTACAAGACCAGTTACCAACTTACCATAATATGTTTGGTCTACACTGCTATGTGCTGGCCATGGCTGGTACTTAGCTTGCATATATTAATGGCAGCCTCATATAGTAGTTTTATGATTGCCTTTTGTTGCCTTATGTGATATTATTATCCTGTTCCTTTTGTTGCCTTATGCGATATTATTATCCTGTTAATTCTTCCGTGGCATGTACATTTTAATACGAATCATTCCCCTTGTAGGGCATCCGAGATGCAGCTCTTGATTTACTACACATCCTTGTAGCCGTACATGCAGAGGTTTACATTTCTGTTCTACCCCTGATTATTAAAAATTTTCATGTGATATTACTGTCTTCTTCACACTGGATATACATTAATTACTGATAAATCATAAATCTGCTTCATTTGCTCTTCATAAACTTCCTTCTTTGATGTAATTCTCTTACCCGTGGTTTCAGGTATACTCTGGTGCAAGGCCTTTGTTGGAGAAGGCGATGAAAATTTTGGTCGAGGGTTTGATTGACATCTTTCTTAGTATTTTCCATGAGAATAAAATCAAAGGACTTAGACTGTTGGATGCAAATGGTTTTTGTCAGCTCATGCTCGAGGTAGTAATTTAGTTCATTTTAGCTTTTAGTTGCATTAGCATCTTCTGAGTCTTGCTTTTAAATGGTTCAACTATGAACTTAATAGTCGTTACTTTTGTATCATGCGTGCAGCTTGAATATTTTGAGACTATACTGCGGACATACCTATCAACTGAGGCAGAGCAGGCTCTGAGATCCTTGCAAGAGAATTTGTTGGAGAAGGCCTGTGAAAGTGTGGCTGAAGCCTTGGAGAATCCTGGACATCATCGTCGGCCAACTCGTGGCAGTGAGGATGCTGCATCAGATGATAGACAATCTATATCACCTGATGATTTGCTTGTAAGTTCTAAAAGATGTAAAACATATGGATTCATTCTGGCATCAACGCAATTGAATAACACATCTAGTAGGCTGCATTACATTAAATCTGCTGAATATACATGCCATATGTGCACCCTAGGTATGTATGATCATATGACCCTGGATTTTGGAAAGCACTAAGTTAGGACTTCTGTTACTCTGTTCATCTAACAAAAACTATCTTTATTGAAAGTTCCATTCTGTTTTTAGTTAATTTAGTAAGGGAACGTGCTAATCAGGAAATATTTGTTTCCCCCCTTTTTCCAGGCTCTTGCTCAGCAATGCAGTAGCGATTTGCTTCAAGGGGAGCTGGAGAAAACCCGGTTAAATATAGCGTGCTTCATGGAGTCAACTCTCCAATCAACACCTGCACCGGCAGGATCAAAACCCGCTGCTTATCATTCATACCAGGCACCTGCGGCACATCAACCAGTTCAAGTGTCCTCCCCTAGTTTTAGAAGGCAACAGACAAGTACAAATTCACCTGTAATCTCGAGGCGACGTAGATGAAGAAAATGTTGAGAACCATTCCTTCATCCACATGCCTCTTGCCCAAATTCTCTATTTTCTTTGTTTATCTTGCATTTGCTTTCGTTTGTTACATGTAATTAGCATCATGTTGTCATGTATTATGAATTTTGATCCATTCTTTTGGTGTTGTAAGATAAAAGGGATGTACAGGGGCTGCTGTACGGGACTATCTACTTGTATAATTTCCATGAGCCTGGTATTATTGTTGTCATGTTTTCTGAAGATACCATCTAAACTTAACCTTCTGCAACCGAGCGTCATATTTGTTGGTGGCTCATTGCCTTGTTAACCCACGAACTCAGTCCCACTTTTTGAAAGTCATTTCTGTTTGTGCTGTTCATTCATATATGCAGTATTCAGCGTCCGTGGAGACAGTCTAGAATGCAGGAATTATGGGACTATTTCTGTGTGTTTTGGGTACTGCAACGATTGATTATAAAGTCTGCAATTTTTTACAGCTACACTTAAGTTGTCTGCTCCCTCTTAAAGTGTATTTGTCTAAGACCGGATACTGAAATGCCAGCTACAGCATGCAATTGATCTTATTTAATTCGTTAAACTGAATGCCTTTTTTTATTGCAATGTAACATGATTTTTCCTTTTCTGATCTATCATTGTACATTGTTTATTCTCTAGGGCATGTTCATTTTAAAGGAAAAAAAGAGATGATTTCAGGAGGAAATGAACTATTTTCTATGAAAATCCTGCAATACGATGGAGCCATAAACGTAGAAGTTCCCCTTGTTTTTTCCGTTTGAATCGATTACATCGTTGAATGTTAATCTCTTCTTACCTTGCTGTCAAATTCTGAAAGCCCTGCACGTACACGGCAACTACATTACCATTACACCACCTCCAAGATTCGGTCATTGCACCCACGTTCTCTATGCATGGCTGCACCTGCATTTGTCGTGCGCCCTCGCACATCACATGCCTCGCGATCCATGAGGCCCTCGTCTCCATTTTTTTAATTTCCCCCCACGACGCAATCTGTTTGAAGATCTTAAAGATTATGCTGTATCTATTTTATAATATAAGATTTTATAGTGCCCATGCGTTGCAGCGGGGAAAAAATTTACACCAAGAATTCATATTATGTAAATGATGAAAAATAGCTTAAATAACCAATTACAAACGCATTTGTCACGTTATAGGAGCATTGCATATAAGCATAAAAGTTTCACGAACTACAAATAAATTGTGCTAAGATAGGGTGTCATTATAGAGTTACAACCGAAATTAGATAGAACAATACAAACACATACTTAAACAAATGACGCAGTGAATCATAATCTACCAAGCATGCTACATTTTAAATAAAAATGTTCACTTCTTTCAACATTTAAGTTTAGCTTTTAAGTTTAGCTTCTAGACATGAGAAAATTAAAATGCAAAACATGGCTGCATGGAAGAAATGTACAATTTTGTTCCATAAAGGTTTGCCCTATCTGCACACGCATTTTTCGAAGAAAAACGTTGTGCTAAGGCCTTTACTAACTATTCATGCACTCGGTCCAAACTCACATTATATGCACTCAGTTTTTTTTACCTGATAATAATAAAGATTAACATAAATTAACAAGGACAGATCGTCTTACCTTGTTCACGCTTTGCTCTAAGCATGGTTGCTACAATAATAGGTTGCTCATCAGAGCATATTGCCTATTTAGTCAAATGGTTGATAAATACTTTGTCCTTAATGACTAACTTCACAGGTTTGAAGCTACATAAACATAGATATGTCTTAAGAAAGTGAGAAAAATATACATGTAGGCAAAATACATAATGCATGCACTGACTGTAGGTAAAATAGTTAATGGCACTGAAATGCAATAGTGTTATGTATGGAAAAAAATACTCATGGTTCAAAAGGATGATTACAGTGGAGAAATATGGTAAAATCATCAAAGGTTGCCATACTGACTATACAAGTTGATCAATAACTCTAAAATATAAATAACGATTCCATAAGTGTACATATATTTTAGCCTTATGATCACAAATTCAAATAGAATTGCAAACAAAGTCTATAGTGTTGTAGGCGTTCTTACAAAAGAAAAATAAAGAAATGCCATCAAGAAAATAAAGAAATGCCACCTAATAATGCACGGAAAGTATGTAAGAAAATGCAGCAGTTTTAGTTTTCAAATAAACTATGATGGACAACAATAAAAGCAAGAGATGGGTTAATGGCATTTCTCAGCTATGACTAATTCAGCATGGCAGCATCTCATAACCAACACCAGAGGACCTAATCATACAAACAAAAAAAAACATCCATCCACTCTCACGTTTTGTGTAGCTTTTAGGCTAGCATAAAACTAAACCTATGAAAAAATCATTTTTTATGCAAGATTGTCAACTACAAAAGAAAAACTACAAACTAATCATAATTAAATCCTGTTGCAACGAACGGGAAATATGCTAGTGGTAGTAATTAGTGAAAGTTGCATAAAGAAACATGTTGCTGTGTGTGAAGAGGATAATCTAAGTACAATACCAAATATATATGTGCATTGGACAAAATCAACCTTAGCATTCAGCTCTCCATCAGTACAGCCACGCCAAGTGAAATTAACTAATTATGTCCTTTCATCTAGTAAAAAACATTGCAGTAGACTGTGCGGTGTGTAGGTGTGAAGTCAAATAGGATGATGAATTGCAACTTGAGAGGGGAAACGACATATATGCTAAAACTGAATAGTGCGGACACTAATAGAGCCATCAGGGTAGATGAACATAACAACACATGAACAATTTCCTTTAGTCCCATCAATTTTGGCTGTCCATCAAGGATACTGAAAAATCAAGAAAAAAATACATGAATTTGAGTATAGGTAAACTAAACCAGCAGTCTGGAAATAGTGGCAACAAAGAAAGTGGACAGTATAATCACAAGTTTATAGTGGCCTCAACAAACCAAGTTTGCAAACTCAAACAATGAGCCCTTTGTGCTCATCTCCGCTTGATGCAAGCTCAACGAGCAACCTCGTGCACACCCTGGTGGACCACATCACGAATCCCATGCCAATCCTCGCTACTGGAAAGGAGGAAGAGGAAAGGGCCAGACAGGTCGACGTCCGCATGGAGGGAGGGGTCGGCGGAGCGGAGCGGGTGGAGGATGGAGAGCGTCTTGCTCCGGATCTGGCGCGTGTTGATGCCGAGCTCCTCGAGGAGCGGTGGCTTGTCGTCGAAGGAGGCGCTGGAGCACGGGCAACGGGTGGTCGCAGGGGCACGCGATGGCAACCGGGAGGTGCGTGGCCAAGAGGTCGCCGGAGCGTGGCGGCGGCTGGGGTGCGTGGCCGGGAGGTCGTAAGGGCATGGAAGGAGCGGTGGGCGGTGAGCAGCCGGGAGGTCGCCTGAGTGCGCGCGGTGGGCGGGGCGTGTCGCCGGGACGCGCAGATGAGAAGGCGCCGTCTTGAGGCTGGGATGCTTCCACCGACATGGCAATACCTGTCCACATGTTAGGGAGAGAGGGCTGACACCCCTGGCCCACACGTCAGCGCCTGCTATTGGTGGTGGCAGACTCACTGCCACCAGCCACCACCACTAGCGGGAGCAGAGATGAGCTAATAATCAATATTAATTATATAATTAATAGATAAATTTAAATATGGCTAAAAAACATCTCACGTGAAAATAACGGAGAGAGAGTAAGAACCAGTTATTGACAAATTAACTTCTTATAAAATCGGAAAAAAAGAAACCAAGTTTTTTAGCTTTTGGTTCTTAGTTTCATTTCTTGAATTTGAGTAATGTTTAAAGACTTCTGACTTCTATAGTCTCTGCTTAGAGCAAGTTCAATAACATAGCCTACTATTAGCTCTAAATTATCTATAGCCAATCTAACAGTCAACTCATACGATAGGTACCTACGAAATATATATTAAACTATTAATATCTAGTTCTACTTATCATACATACTGTGTTTCTTGGAGTTTATACTGTAGCTGTTCTTCTCTCTCATCTCTTATCGTCTTAAAATATATTTATAATTATAATTGCTTATAGTTTGCTATCTTTTATGTCACGGTCTCAAAAAAAAAAAAAGGCCTCAGAACTGTCGCATGTGGTCATGTGCCTGCTGGTTGATGCTCGAGCAAATCAAGAAGGCATCGGGATTTAGAGCCGATTTGGCCTCTCAACTCTTGCCTCCCGCCAGCGCGCGACGGCGGGAGCGCAACGTTATCCTCGTAGATGTGGCCACAGTTTCTGCAGCCGGACGCGAGCCTACCACCATCTCCCACATGTGATGGCCACGCCCAGTTATCAACTCCTCTCCTGACGTCTCGTCTCGTCTCGTCCCGCATGGGAGCGCGCGGAGGCGGCGGGAGGAGGAGCTAGCGCGGCAGCAGCATGGTTCAGCAGCTGAGCCGGCAGCACCGCGACCCCACTCTATAGCCTGCCTGCCAGTGCCAGACATGGCGGCCTCCGCCGTCGTCCTCCTCCTCCCCTTCCTCCCGGTCGTGGCGCAGTGCTGCCGCCGCTGCGGCACCGTCGCGCCGACGAGCACGAGCGGGCGAGCGCCGGCGCTCCGCACCTCCTCGCGCGGCCGCCTCGAGCCGTACGCGTGCTCTATCCGCGGGCGACGACCGCGCCTCCCCGCGGCGAGAGCGGCGGCGTCGTCGGTGCCTCCCGAGCAGGCGCAGGCGGCGGTGGGGTGCCGCAAGGGCCTCGGCGACGCCAAGGCCGCGCTGCGCGCAGCTCTGGAAGGTTTCTCTTCTCTCTCTCTCTCTCTCTCTCTCCCTCGATTTGCTGCACTGCAGCTTCTTGGTTGTGAGTTCGCTGTTCTGATCCTTGGAGGTCAGGCGTCAACAGAGGCATATTCGGGATGACGTCCGAGAAAAGATCGGAGATCCATGCGCTGGTGGAGCTCCTCGAGGCCCGGAATCCGACGCCGGAACCAACCGACAAGCTGCACGACAAGGTATCCATGCCAGTTACTTTTACCAATGCACTTAGGAGGTGTTTGGATTGAGAAAATTTTTGAGAGAAGTGTTCTGTCAAATGTTTAACCGGATGTCGGAATAGGTTTTCGGACGCGAATGAAAAAATGATTTTCACGGCTAGTCTAGAAACTGCGAGACGAATCTTTTGAGCCTAATTAATTCGTCATTAGCACATGTTGGTTACTATAGCACTTATGGCTAATCATGAGCTAATTAGGCTCAAAAGATTCGTCTCAAGATTTCTTTCATAACTGTGTAATTAGTTTTTTGGTTCATCTATGTTTAATGCTTTATTCAGGTGTCAAAAAATTCGATGTGATGTTTTTGGAGAAAAATTTTGGGAACTAAACAAGGCCTTAATTCTAATCAGTTTGACAGTGTCCAAAGTCTGCCGTCTCGTCTTTTCGCTTACTCTTATGAGCTAAAATTTAGATTTTTAATCTTAAATTTAGAGTTGGTTTTAAGTTTTTTCATCAAAGTTTATTTTCTAGCTTTGGCTTTTAGACAGTTAAGAATACATATATAAAAATTTTATTCGCAAATTATTTTTCGTTTATAAATATACTGTGAAAAAGCCAAACAATGTCCTAATCACTTGATGTTGATCAGGGTTCATCTTATGAATTCATGATAATACTGCTCCAGTTAAGTTCAGTAATAGCAGGGATAGTTCGATACTGGTGTGATAGCTTGATGGAATAGGTGGAAAATAGATGCACTAGTTCAAGATTAAGAAATGTAGCAGTATGGAGTTTGTCTCTTTTGTAATGTTACTGATTGTATGTTGTTGAGAGGATGGAAGGTGGATGGGTGCTGGAGGCTCATCTATAGCACGATTTCGATACTGGGGAAAAGGAGGACAAAGTTAGGACTGAGAGATTTCATCAGCTTGGGTGATTTCTTCCAGATGATTGATGTCAAAGAGGTTAGTGAAGGTTACTGAAAAATTTTGTCATGCTAAATTGTTAGTATTGGCGGCTTGGAGCTGCGCCGGTCTGTTCTATTGCTTGTTCATAGTTTTTCATCAGTGCCTTTTCCTATGTTTTATGCAAATTTGATTTAGTACGATTTGATTTTAGTACTCCTCGATTATTGGACAATAGCAAAATGATCAAAAGTTATGTTAGCTAATGGTTACTACTACAGAAGTACAGCATTAATGCTCTGTTTTCTAGAAAAACAGAGTACTACAAGCCTATAACCATGAAGTAAATAGTAGTGAAAATGAACCATGAATATTGTTACACAATTTTTATACTGGCAAACCAAGTAAGTTTTGATTTTTGATATATCTTGAAATAAATGGAGATTTAGCATCACCTTCTCTACACCCAAAGGAAAAGGCGATAAATGTGATAAAATTCAGTGCAAGGGCGTTGAAGATATTATCTGGCCAACTTACTATTGAAGCTTCATACAGGATCACTAGTAAATCAGTAAGACTTCTATCTGCTTCTCATCAATCGTTACACTGTTTTTGCAACCCGACCAATTAAATTTTGAAGTACATTAATTTTTATTCTAATTCTTATTTTCAGAGGGTTGATATCACTCTTGAGAGTTCGACCATTACTCCTGATCAGGTACAATTCTTCACTGAGAAATTAGCTTCATATACATAATTAGTAGTGTTGGCTGGGTAGAGTTTCGAGTCAAAACTTTTAGAACAAATCTGTTTCAAATAATCTTGAGCAGAGGCACATTGTTTTCATTCACAGGAATGCGCGTGCAACAGTGTGTGGTTTCTATTTTCTTTGAGGGACATGACTAACCATTTTACTTGCAACATGTAAGCAGCTGTAATTTCTCTAATGTTCACTCTGGACTGTCATGTGCAGCTGATGAATATCTTCCAGAAGAACTATGATACGCTCCTTGCTATATTCAACCCAGAAGGCTGGCTCGAGATAACGTATCCTTTTTGGCATACACTGCTTGTGTGAAACATTTTTGTTGTTCTATTTTGGGAGTGGATTTTACAATAGCTGCTACAGATCACTAGTTTCAGTACGTTTCAAAATTTTCTCTAGTAGTGGCACGAACACTTTTAATCACCAATATGATTTCAGTTAGCATATATGTAGCACCAGATTAACCCAATGCGCATCCAGAGTTTTCCTCAAATTTCTGGCAGATATGTAGATGATTCTCTGCGGATAGGAAGAGATGACAAAGCAAACATCTTTGTGCTGGAAAGGGCAGACCCCTCGGAAGTTTGACAGCATTTGAAACAAAATGCCTGCATATACTGGTAGTTTTCTGACGACGAGTACATGGACATTCCGGCAAAGATACCTTGCACATATCCTTCCTGTAGCACACGGTGGTTTTTGAAAGCTCGGTGCGGATCGTCTGCTCAACTTTTCGTTTGTTGTTAGATTATACTACTTCCATTTTTTTTTGTACGGAGCAACAAGGCATTTTCCCTTTCCGACAAAATTGTGCAAGCTGGGAAGGCTCGTGAAAAAGTTCAGTTACATAGAGAATCGGTACAATAAGAACTGGTGTACTTTGAAATACACCATTGTTCAATTATTCTTCCTTGTAACACATAATGGAATGATTGTACAGCTTGGCAACACACTTTAAATATTTTTTCTTTTAATGATCTCTGGTTGATGCCTTGCATCTTCTTTCTTCCATCGCCATGCGTTTTTCATAGGAGGGAAAGAACTGGATGAAGAAACAACCTAATGTGCGTCATGTAATTTTGGTGGAGCTTAAACCTTTGATAGCACAAATTCTCTTTTTTTTCATTACTATTTTGCACCGCATGCAACAAATGTTTTAAAAGAAGTATTCATGATGAATATGTTCGATTTAGATGATCCTGCGCCGCATGTATTGTTTGTATGGCTGTACTGTAGCTCATATATTTTCGTTTTTGCATGAGCACGACTGCATGTTTCAGCTTGAGTGTCGTATGTTCTGGTCACGTTTGTGTTCGGAGCGCGTCTTTAGCAGTAGACCGTGCCAATACTCATGTAATTTGCTTTATATATGAAAATTAAACCAAGAAAAGCTGCAAGTAATGCACGCAGCACCAAAAACTTTCCCGGGTCGAACACTTTGGTGATTTCACTGTTCATCATCATCTACCTCCGACCGTGTGCGAGATTGAGTGAATTGAGGGGGGGGGGGGGGGGGGGGGGGGGCTGACAGAATATATTTTAGCAAGAAACATCTTTATATATGATCTAAAGGCACATCATTGGTTTTCTACCGTCAACGGATATCTGGCAAAAAGCGAAAGGGCCTATAGCCTAGTAGTTACAAAGGCCTCAGTAGTATCTCCTCGTTGGAGCGAATTTTTCAGAATTTTCTAATGGCTTTGTGCTTTCAGTGAGATCTGAATGAAAGCAAGATATCTAGCAAAAATGCTCCACGAAATAAGCGAGGGTGGCCTGCATAGAGTAGCTGGGCTGCCAGGGGAGCCCGTATTTCTTGCGGAGATGATGAGTTTTGGCCCAGCCCAGATTGCTTTCTTACCAAGGCCAGCGATCCAATTTCACTTTCATTCGCAGGCCGAAATTTATGGGCCGCACGGTGAATGCGCTACCGCAGGTAAATTCTAGGGCCCAAAATAGGTTCACGCGCCGCTGCAGTGCTGCCGGGCTGCCGGCTCCTCACCGGCGAACGCCGGGGGAGAGTCTCCGGTGGCGTCAATCCACGGCGGCGCCGCCTGAGCGATCACGAGGAGCAGTACGCCGGTAGCAGTGCGGAAATCGATAACAGACTTAGGCCGCGTTCGGCAGATGCTGCTAGTTACCTTATCTCCCTCGTTTTCCACTCGCACGCTTTCCGAACTACTAAACGACATATTTTTTAAAAAAATTTCTATATGAAAGTTGTTTTAAAAAATCATATTAATCTATTTTATATTTTTTTAATAATTAATAATTAATTAATCATGTATTAATCTATTACTATTTTTTCATGTCGAAAATAAGTTAACTTATCCATTCCTACCGAACGCAGCCTTAATCGGCTGTGGAGGTCCAGTCAAAAAGAGGACGGCCATGTACCCATGCTCTCGTTGCAAGATTGAACTTGAGATCCTAGCTAGATCCAACCAAACCCATTCTCAAGCCACATAGCGAGAGCATTATTAGGAGGCACATACGTGTGGTGTGATCTGCTGCTACGTCCTCTCACTTGTCTTCCCAAACAAAACAAGATACAAACAACAGAAACATGAATAATGGAGAAGGCAAACAAATAGCTCTACGTTTGCGATGGTTTGTTCAGATTTTTTAAAGATTATTTCTTGCCTTTTGCATGCGTATTTTCTGAACGGCTAAATATCATGCTTTTTTACAAAAAAGTTTTTAGTTCATTATATTACATTTCTAAAGTAAATTTTTTAATTTTATAGTAATTAATTTCATCCTAATATCATTAATAACTATAAAAAATCAAATAATTTTTTTTGTTTCATGTTTCATCTGTAAAACGAAATCAGATAATCTTATATCTATCAAAAACACATTCTCTTCTAGTTTCAGAAACGATGCGGCAGCTAGCACGGCGGATACATAGAACAACGTGCGGCGCATATTTTCATCCATGATCTATCTAGCGGTGACCGCGATCTTCATGCCCTTGTCGCAGTGCCCAGGGAAGCCGCAGATGAAGAAGGCGACGCCGCGGGAGAGCGTGACGCGGTCGTCGCCGGAGCTGTACGTCGTCGCGTTGGCCGGCACCTTGCACAGCGCGTAGTCCACGTCGCTCACCGCCACCACGTTGTGCGAGCTCGGATCGTACGTGAACACTGCGCACACATACATACGCACGCCGCCGCCGCCATTGCACCGGCGCCGGCCAAACGACCGATCAGTTTCAGTTAAGAAAAAGAGGAGAAGCACAGACGAAGCAGAAGGAAAGATAAGCTAGGCTGCAGAGGAGCGTACCCAGCACGTCGCCGGACTTGAAGGGCTTGTAGTTGGGCCACCCGACGACGCCGAAGGTCCAGCCGCTGCTGTCGCCGACGGGCCACTCCCTCTGCGACGCCGCCGCCGGCTGGACGCCGCGCCGCAGCGCAAGGACGACGTCCAGGAGCAGCCCGAGGTGGACGAAGCGGCAAGCTTTGTCGGCGCCACCACGGCCGCATGCCCGCGACATTTCCGACGTACTGTCCTACACTACTCCTAGCTACTGCGCACTGGCGCAATTCGAGGTGTCCTGTCCCGGGCGAAGAACGAGGAAGAGCCTTGGGTCAAAGGGCTCTCCTTTTGTAGCAACAACTGGCTTCATATTTTTTTTATTTTATTTTTGGTCTCATATTTGGAAAAATGTTCTAAATGACCAAAGTATATACTACCTTCATTCCGAAATAATATCGTTTTTCAGTTTCTACCTCCGTTCTAAAATAAAATTGTTTTTTATACAATGCTTTGACTCTTCGTCTTATTTAAAAATTTTTTACGATTAATATTTTATAGTTACTAGATGATAAAACATGAATAGTACTTTATGCGTGACTAATTTTTTTAATTTTTTTTATAAAGTTTTCAAATAAGAAGAATGATCAAACTTTGGACACAGAAATCGAAAAATAAAGTTATTATGGAACGGAGATAGTACGGACGAGGCATCTATGGAAAATAATGAATATTTGCTATGTTGTTAAAATATTAAGAATACTATATTTTTAACTATGAACATGGATAGGCGTACTGTCCAGGCTCATAGCTAAAATTATTATCTTTTGGGGACAAATACAATATCATATACGGTCGAAATGCAAAAGCTGTAATGTCCAAATTCTGCTTTATAATTTTACAAGACCAAAACCGCCAAATACTCAACCATTACATTTAGTAGGCTATTGGTGCATATATAGTCCAAATACAAAAAATTATCTGCAAAAGAACATAGCACATAGAATCAATCATTCCTTTCTAACTTTTAAGTGGTATCTGTATGTTCCTTTACAAATTTCCTTTTTTTTCCTTGTCTTGCTTGCACTGGATGTTCCACAGCCATCTGTGTTGCAAAACCAGAATGAGACTGGGAACAGAAATTGACAAAAAGGTCATGTTGGTTTTGAACGGAAGATTTTAGATTTCTGTTGGTGTGCCTTTTAAGCTCATAAAAGTGTACTGTTTCATGTAAAACTTTCCTATAAGAGTTTCATGTCTAACCTTTATAAAGTAAAAAAGATCACCTTATGTAGTTAATTTAGTCATTTATACCCATAAAGAGCTATTAAAAAATAAGATAATCCTTCACTCATTCAATCTCAGTTATCTCAAACACTGCCTTCTAACCCACAGATCCTACAAACATACAGTCCAAGGAGAAGACAGTAAATATTTGTCAGGATTTGCTAAAAGCTTACTTCAGGGGCTGTTTGTTTTGAGAGACTAATCCATAAGTCCCTCCACTTTAATTCCTTTTAGCCCCTAAAATACCAAATATGAGGGACTAAAACTATCTATGTCCATAAGTCCCTAGGGAAGGTGCTAAAAGAGACTAAAAGCCTATAGTACAGCTACTCTAGTCTATAGCTATGTGTGTGCTGTGTAGTATTGAATATGTCATTTAATAAAATTTTAGTCTCTTTTAGTCCCTCCAAATAAACAGGATAGAACTAAAACGAACTTATGTTTTAGTCATAGGACTAATTTTTAGTCCTATTACTTATTAAAACAAACGACACCTTAGAGGTGCAATTACGTCAAGGAGATCAGAAAACGTCTGTACTAAAGTGAAGCAGAAAAGTGAAGCACACTCCACCTAAAATTCCATCCTAGTGCCAGTTTATATCCAGCTACCGAGCTACATGATCATGCTTGATATGCTCATATGCTGATATGCATCGCATGACCCCAGTAGACGCAGACCCGGCGGCGCTGGTCTGCGGCA
The DNA here is from genome assembly GCF_000231095.2 of Oryza brachyantha. Lineage (NCBI taxonomy): Eukaryota > Viridiplantae > Streptophyta > Magnoliopsida > Poales > Poaceae > Oryza > Oryza brachyantha. The sequence continues at coordinate 10,346,457 of NC_023166.2, forward strand.
TTGCCGTCAAGCGCACGGCGAGCGGCGGCGACGGCGACCCGCACGGTGAGCAGAGCAAGCGGGCAGCGGCGACGTCGCAGGTGGGACAGGACGCCGGTCAACAAGTTCAGAAGGCCGTGTTCTCCGACGAGGGCAAGCAACCCGGCGCTGAAGACGACCACGGCGATGGCTCGGCCCCGGCGCTTCGCGCCGCCAAGAAGATGAAGCGGGACGAAGGGCTCCCCGTCGACATCATCAACAAGGAGCTCCGGGACAACGACTGCCTCGCCATTATCCCGCTCGCCGGCGCAGGCGGCGGGGATGTTCCCCCGAGCCTGCGGCTGCGGCGGCGGCGCCTGCTCGAGATCAAGAAACGGGGCGTGGAGATCGAGGAGCAGAGGCTGGCGCTGGAGCGGCGGCGGCTGAGGTGGGTCGAGGCGTGCGGGAAGGGGGACACGGAGCTGGAGAAGATGCGGCTGGAGAACGGTAGATTGAGGGTGGAGAACGAGCGGTTGTGGATGCGGCTGTTCAGGCGTGGTGAACTGGAGCTCGGCGCCGGCGTCAAGTCGGAGAGGGAGCAGGGTCGTCGCGACGGCGCTGCAGAAATGGAGAGAGAAACGAAGCCTCTAGCGTAATGTCATCTTTTCCCTGTGTTAGCTCCATTTCACATTTCTAAATCTTGAATATACAAATATTGCACTATCAAGATTCTTTGACAATAAAGGACGAGACCGAAACAGTCTAATTTATTCTTAATTTCTATAAAATACAAATAGAAACATGGCTTGGAAAGTACTACCTTAAATGGAAATCCAATTTATTCCTTCTATAAAAATCATCCGAACATGTGAAAAGCATTTTTTTTAAAAGTTTAAGGTGGTTACGGTTTGGCATTTTTAGAGAAAATAATTTATGAATAATATTTTTTTATATGTGTGCTTAGTAGTTTAAAAGTACGGATTGAAAAATAAAATACGATAAATAACTAAAAATTAAATCGAAATTTTAGATTAAAAATTTAAATTTTAACTTATAAGCATAAAAAAACGAAAAGAAAAGATGAATCTCTCAGCCTTCTCGGCCAGCCCAGCGGCTAGCGCCGACATGTCATTCTCCTGGCCCATTCGTCTCTGTAAGTCGCAACCGGCCTGCCAACTAGTGTGCCCCTCGCCAAATCTCCTCAGCTGGTCACAATTTTTCTTTCTTTGCCTATAGATCTATGTGGGGTTCATTTGGAACAAAGTAGTTTTGAGGTAATTTTGAAGGATTCGATTACTGTAGAAAAAATCCTATATGAATTCTTTCAAACAAAGAAATGCCTCTTCTAAATTTCTTTGAAATTCCTTAGTAATACCTCAAAACATAGACACTTTTCTCTCTCTTTTCTAATTCCTACATTTTTCCTGCACTCGATTCAAATGATTATTTCCTGCAGTTTTTATGTATTTATTCAATCCATAGAATTTGGGTTGATATGCTCTTCCAATTCTATATTTTGTTATGTTAGTATGTTCTGATAATCATGCATTTCAAAGGAGTACTTGTTCTACATTAAAAGCTGTGGAATTCATGCCCTCAATATATATGTAGTTCTTTTAGGAGTAAATCTCACGACTCCGATTCTTGATCACCACTTAATTAACCCCTTTAGAGCAAGTATAATAGCACTCTGCAAGTCAGCTAAATCCTGAGGTGAAGGAAAGATGGGAGGAGATAGCGGAGAAACGGCCTGCAAGCTTATAACCAGCTCCGACAAAGAACCAAGAAATTCTACGAGAGAGACAAATGTATCATGTATTAATGATGAATAGCTAACTACTATATAGTTAGATTGAGAGAAGACAGTAAAAAGTCTTACAACCGACTTACCGGTTATATTATTAGCCTCGCTCATACGGTAACTCATCATTCTCTTGTAACCTTTTTGTCCAGAGCTAGCACAGGTAATCTTGTCCATTAGCTCTGTCTACAGTTGGCTTGCCTAGCTAGCTGTGTTTCAGGGCCGTGAAAGATGCAACTCATCTAGGCATCTAGCCTACGTACGCAGATATGGTTCCTCTTGGTTCTCCAGTATACTAGCCTTTTTCTATTTATGAACTCGAGTGAATTCGTCCAGACAATGGAGCCTCTCGATCTGTCTCTGGCCTAGATAAAAGATGGATCGAGTAGCTAGGCTGTACCGGTGTTTGGTTTGGTACCTGACGATTTAAGGCGATCGCTAGCAAGCCGACCAATCCTCTCACTCTGTTTTTGTCGCCATGGATGATAAGGTGATATGCCAATAGATGACCATCACTGTCACTGATGGTATTGTCTAGCAATTATTGTTTCCCTGCTTAAATTTTCCACCCCCACACTCTCTCTGTTGGTACCATGGGAGTGATAGATGTTTTCTGCCAGTGTTACTAAACTTAACTGTAATATATATTAATCTATATATATAAATCTATATAGAACGGAAAAATATGGGAAGCAGCTACATACTCCATCCGTACTAAAACAATTTTATTTTTCACTCATCACATACGTAACAATACAAAAGCTAAAAGATAAAAATATCTTTCACTTTATCAAATCTCAATTAACTATCCCATACTTTATTTATTCACAATACATCTATTTCTTATTTTTACAAACCCGCAGTTATTACTCTAAAATAAATATATTTTGAGACGAACTAAAATGATTAAAAATAATCTTATTTTGGAACGGACGTGGTACTTAAATTGTTAGGGTAGGTAAGTGAAGACCTAAAAACACATGTGAAATGTGTGCCTAACGCAAACGTTTAAGCTGATTAGCCCGCCAGTGTCAAGAAACGTGCTGGACCTGCTGGTAGCTTATAGCGATCGGGGTGAGCTCATCGATCGGCTTGTCGTGTCTGCAAGGAGGCGAGGCCACACCGCCACAGCTAGCCCACATCAAGCGGCGCGGCGCCGAGGCATGCATGCATGCAGATGCAGCTAGCTAGTGCCCGCCTCGACAGCTATCCCAGTAGCGGATCCACGGGGACGCCCGCCACCTGTGCCGCCGCCTGGCTGCCCCGCCACCTGGCCGCCTCACGGCGCGCGACGCGTAGGCGTTGCACTCGTGAACGAGCCCGACGAGACCAGACGGCGTACGGCTCCGCGTCTCCCTCTCTCGATCTCCGGGCGTGCTGGCTCTGGCTGGCTACTACTTCTGCTGTCGCGATCGCAGCGGGCTAGCCGCAGTACCCTCTCGCGCTCTTCTGCGACGAACCAATTAAGCTGCGGCCTGCGCCTGGGCGTGTGTCTGCGTGCGCGGGGAGAGTAGTGAGCTGGAGGAGGGGGGGGGGGGGGGGAGGATCGATCGAGCGGGCGAGAGAGAGAGAGAGGGAGAGAGGGATGGGGAGCGCGGCGGAGGCGGCGAGGCCGGTGGCGGCGATGGTGGCGCTGCAGTTCCTCTTCTCGGTGCTGCAGATCGTCATCAAGCTGGCGCTCAACGACGGCATGGACGCGCGCGTCCTCGTCGCCTACCGCTTCATGTTCGCCGCCACCTTCCTCTGCCCCATCGCCTTCGTCGTCGAGAGGTACTGAACTACTGATACCATCACGCACACTGCTCGCTGGCTCTCAGGCATGCGAACTCCTTATCCTTGTCGTTCTTGTTTTGGGGGCGCTCAATGCATATCCATGGTGGTAACCGGTAGTCTGGTCCTGATGATTGTTCATCTCGACTCCAATACCTTCCATGACTATTACTTTATTGCTGATTTAGTTTACTTGATGGTAGATCATGCCCAAGCTTAATAGAGTTTAATTACGGTGCACTTGATGATTGTTAACATCCTCTACGATGTCTCAGAGCAGTATTTGTTCAGTTAACAATCAATGGTTTTCAGGGGCAGTCGGGCAGAGCTTGAACGAAATAAAGGGAGGTGACACTCAATTGTCTTTTAGTACTTTGAACCGGGTTTAGGCTGCCACGAGTGTCTGAATTTAAATTGAGGGGGTATATTTATAGTGAAAATAGATGAACCATAGTTAGAAAAATTTCTAAACATTTCTGAACTAGATAGGGTCATACTGACAAACCAAGTGAACTAAGATTAATCTGAAGTCTGAATCTCTCCATGTAAAAGTCTTATGATCTTTTCTGGATTGCTTATTTAATTTGTGCTTTGCCTTCTTGCTTACTTAGATCTTTGTACCAACTATTATGTTACAATTTCTAGTCATCTGCATTTTCTTAATCACTCTGCCATCTAATATTGTACATCACTTATCCTGAATTTGCAGCACTGATTAAGTAGCATGCAGATTTAGTTTGTATCTGAAGAGATCCAGCTAGACTTTCTTTCCATGTTCTGCATCATGTAGGGGGTTCAACAATCCATTTTCAGGTCTAAATATAGAATTGATGTTCATTTCATCACTAACAAACATAACATCTGATTTGTTGGCAGTTAATGTAGTGGTTGAAAAACCTACTACGTAAGTATACAAGAAATAAAAAGGGATCGCCTTATGACTTGACAACCCATGTAGCACCACTAAAATAAGGCAATATTTTCATTTTTATCATCACGATGAATAAGAGGAAATGAAACAAAGCCATTTTAGAAATTCTATAATGACCTATAAACTACTCTTAGAATAGAACATTAATTATGTATTCAACTTTTTCACGGCGAGCTAAATACATATTGATCCTAATGACTTTAATTAGGTGGTGTTAGATTTTACAATTAGTAATTCAGTGTTTTGATGCCAGGAAGAAACGACCGCCACTAACCATGAAGGTGGTGCTGCAACTATTCTTGTGTGGATTGTTTGGGTAAGTACTTGCTAATTGCTATTAGAAATCCTATGTTAAAATTTTTGAAGTTATTTTTTTTCGTTAACAATAGGTCAATATCCCTTGTATTTTCTTTATTATAATTGCCTCTATCTAACTGGTGTTTTTCAAGACAAGTACAGGTTAATCCAAAGCTTCTCTATTAGATACTTTCTGTCAGCTAGTAAAGTCTGTCTCTGTATTTTTGTTATGTACCTGAAGGTATAAAATAAAAGTTGTGTTGATTGATCAGAAACACAAATCAAATATCCATGAATGTTCAATTTTGCCTTTTAATGCTTCCTTGCAATAAATACATTATGTTTGTGTATTGCCGAAATGCTCAAGCTTCAAGTTAATCCAACTAATAGCCTAACTGTGTCAGTATCAATAGAATAGGATATTTATCATTTTATTGCACTGTGCCCCTCATACTGCATAACGGAATAAATACATATATCAATTCTGAAAAGTTTCTTGTACTCTCTAAATATTTTTCCTGTGATTCCGATAATCAAAATTCAGATGCAGAGTTCTTTAAACATTTGTGTAAAATGGCTATATTAATGAGTTTCAGGGTCTATGTTTTCCATTGGTATTCACTATTTCTTTGACCAGGAATCGGATGAAGATCTTATAGATCACTTTCACTATGTCAAGGATTGGTCAGTTTGGAGAGACCAAATTCGCTCAACAATATTATCTAGATGAAAAATCTTGAAACAAATGAAAAAAAAAGTACATGAATAAACTTGGAAACCATTTCCTTTCATATAAATGATGCAACTACCAATTATTTTGTTCCATCTTTGTTATTTTAAAACTTGGTCATATAACATGAATTTTTTGGATGTCACTTGGCCGCCACCACTTATGATCATAATTTGACATTGTTTGAGATGATGGCCTGTGTAAATTCTAAAGGAGCACTTCATGTAAATTTTGGGTATTATTGTGTCCAACTGTATACCATGAGGATCATGTTGATCTCGAGGTTGTCACCTTCGAGGTGGCCTCGAAGATATTATTACCTAGCGTAATTGATCCTCAAAAGGTTTTTAGCCCATAGTTACGGATAATATGGTCACGAGACACATCACACCATAGGAATTGCCGACACTCAAACTACCCATGAATCATCTTGAGTTCACAATTCACATGATTCACATGGGTTGTCATGAAGATGTTAATTGTTGGATACACTTGTCAATAGGGCACCACGCTACAACTTGTGCTCTACTAACCATAGATTTTGGCAAAAGTTTCCCAAACAGCCGATTGTTGTTGTATGTTTCCCTAGTCCTAGCCAGGATTTCTCAGGACCATGATGCTGAAATGTATCAAATTTCCTTCCTGCCTCAATAAAATTTAGGCCATCGTCCTTTTGCTACCCTGATGAAATAAACACCATTTCACCAAAACAAAACAACATCTGCTTAAACTTTGAAGGTACGTCGAACCGAAACAAGCTTAACATGGTTTTGGTATGGCTAGTATGGCCCAATAGAGAAATTCCAAAAGCCCGAGCACCTAATTAAGGGAAAAAAAAGGCCCAATACGACAAAAATAGGCTCGAGATTCAGTCTAAACTTGGCTTGACAGCCTGGTTAGGCTACCTAATTGAAATCGGCTAGTTTTGGCTGAAGGCGAAATTCTTTCTCCGCCTATCATAGAAAAAGTAATAATATGGAAGTTGGGTTATACTGTCATGCCACAAGATGGAACATGGAAGGGTTCCTTTGGTGTGCAATGCTTCGAAGTAAATTGCATTTCAATATTTGGGATTTCCATATATTTTAGTATATTACCCTAGTTATATTTATGAGTTTGAAGCTTCTACAGTTGCTATTGTCATGGCTAAGGTATCAATATTATTCCGTTAGATGATTTGTTGATTGCTCAACTTAAAAATCAATTACCATCTTTAGTAAAGTAAGTGCATGAGATCCTACCTGAAATTAGTGTGGAACACAAATTATTGAGGATGGTATTAACCATGGCTTGGTAGCTTGGCATTATGAAGCCACGTTCGTTTTCAAATAGTTTGTTTCGACATTTTCAATTTTATGTATTTTCTTCCAATTAGAGAGGATGAATGAATTGTCCTAGCCATATAGTTCGGAATGATTCTTTTTGGGCTCTCTTATATAGACGTAAATCTCTGACTAACATGTGCTACTTACTGTTTTTCTGTTTACATACTTGCAGATTTTCTATAAACCAGAATCTCTATGTGTTTGCCATAAAGTTGACTTCTGCGACATTTGTTACTGCTATCAGCAACCTAACACCAGCAACCACCTTTCTTCTTGCTATATTGACCAGGTACAGATTTTGCACTTACATCTTATATTTTTCATTTCAAAACATACAAAGATAGTTTATATCTCTTATTATTACTGCATAACAGTACTATCATGTGAAATATATTACTTCAAGAACTGACTAAAAGTAAGTCGAATTTCAGTTACAATAGTTATGTATTTTTGTAGCAGTCAGAACATTTTGTATTTTCCATCTTATTTGTAAACTCCATTTCAAAAGGGTTAACATTAGCTCCATTCTGAACAAAACAACAGGCTGGAGACCTTAAAACTAAAGAAGCCTGCTGGACAGGCAAAACTTCTGGGAACACTTATAGGCATGGGTGGTGCAATGTTGCTTACATTCTACAAGGGACCTGCGATCATGCTAGGACTCCCCCGTCTCAAACTTGCCCACATCACTGAAAATCACCAGTCACACCCAATATCGACAGGAAATCAAATTATTGGATCATTTCTTGGGATCATCAGCTGTTTCACCTATGCAACATGGCTAGTCATCCAGGTCATGATCTTACGCCCACTTTCTTGTTTCAACGGTGCACCCACTCAACTGTTGCGATACGATGTTGTTTGGTATTGATGCTTCATTCACATTTACAGGCGAAAGTGAGCAAGGTTTACCCATGCCACTACTCAATTGCTGCGATGGTGTGCCTCTTCGGCGCACTTCAGTCCACTGTCATGGCAGTTTGTGTCCACAGAGACCTGGAACATTGGAGGTTAGGACTTAACATCAGGCTCTACTCGTCAGCTTACGCGGTAAGTGGTTCAATTCTGCGTTTCATATTTCAGGATAATAACAAGATCGGCTCTTATAATTTCTTCCCAACCAAAAGGGTTTTATCATGCTTCATTGCTTCTTGATTCACACCAGGGACTCGTAGCGTCAGGATCGGCATTCCCTCTGCTGTCGTGGTGCCTGCGAAAGAAAGGGCCCCTCTTCATCTCCGTGTTCAGCCCGCTGATGCTCATCTTCGTCGCGCTGCTAAGCTCGGTTGTTCTCGAGGAGGCTTTGCACCTCGGAAGGTGATATATGCTTTCCCCTCCTTGATACATTTCTGAATCCAAGCATAGCGTTTCAATTTGTACCGTGGACACAGTTTTTTTTTTCTCATGAGAGAGTTCTAATGTTATTTCTGATGTGCAGTGTGCTTGGTTCTGTCCTGATTGTGGGTGGTCTGTACCTGGTGCTGTGGGGCAAAGCAAAAGAGGCAGCTGGTCTGTCTCAAGATGAAAATCTGGGCAAGGAATCCATTCCTGTGACTGCTACCGGTGAGAGTGAAATACAGTGAGGAAAGTAGTATGGATTCGGTCTACAGATTGCTGTATGACAAAAATGTAGGAAATATGTTCATGAATTTCTGATAGAATATACTCCGTTTGGATTAGGCATTGATGTTTCTACATCAATCCACATCTCATCTAGTTCTATGGACGTAGTAGTCCATGAATAATCTGTTTCTGGGACATGTTCGATTGCCATATATTTGCCTTTAGCACCTCTAATCCTACCGCTGTGAATTTAGATAGAAGTAAAAATGCTCTTCATGGTCATCAGCATTTCAGAAACCAGATTGGGATTCCGTGAAACACTAATCTGATAAAATGCATGGGGTTGACGGTTTTCACAAATGCATGGTTAGGACTTCGAACAATCTACAGAGAGAAAGAGCTAGTGATTATAATACTAAAAGAACTACAACTAGTTGCACACTTGTACTCTACCAGAGAGCCCAAAAGAACAGCATCATGGCGAGAGGAAGGGCGAGCTGCTGCACCGTCCTGGCTCGAAGCAGGGTGCCCATCCCCACGACCTGCAAAAGGCGCCACCACCAATCGATCATGGAGCAAATTGCAAAACAAGTCGGTCAGTCAGTCAGAGCGAGGCAAGAAAAGGTGCGATAGATGCGATGCAAAGGGAAAGGTGAAAGCGAGCTCGCAAAGATGCAGCAAAAGCTGTGAGAAAAAAAAAAGGAATCAGATTGTTGCTAGAGATTGGAGATGGCGATGGCATCTTGAGAGGTGAACAGTTGTTAGGCTACCTGCTGTTCTTGGCCCGGGGTGGGCATGGGCAGGACGGTGGCCGAGTCGGTGACGCCGGCTGGGAGCGGCACCGCCGGGCTGCTGCTGATGAAGGCGGTGCTTGTCCCGCCCGACGCGGCGGCAGGAGCCGGAGCGCCCGCATTGCCGCCGGACGGCTCGCGGCCAGGGCTACGCCGCTCCGACGGCAGCGTCGGCATGTCGTCGCCGCCGCCGTCCGAGCCAGGCAACGGCGCGAGCGCCGGCACCGGCACCGGCGCCGGCGCGGGTGTGGGAGCCGGTGCACCGAACGGCGCCGGCCGCGGTGAGTAGTCCGGCACCACGACGGTCATCGGAACCTTCTCCTCGCCGTAGCCCCCGCCACCGCCGGCGGCGGCACGCAGCTAACCAAAAACACAGCACGGTCAGCAACGACAAACACCAACCAGACAGTCAGTGGTAGTACTGCCAAGCCGCACTTGCCACCGTCGCGAAAAAAAAGAACCCCACCCACTCACCTGCAGTGAGACGGACGCGCCGCGCAGGTCGAAGAGCGCGCGCGACGGCTGCAGCACGACGGCGAGGGAGCAGCACAGCAGCAGCATCTTCATCTTCCTCACCGCGCTCTGGCTCGGTGGCCGCCCGTGATATCTTTGTAGCTGGTGCGTGTGCCGTGCGCGGTGGACAGCGTCGCAGTGGTGTGTGCGCGCACCGGACGGACAGTGCAGTTGCGCTGCTGTGTTTGGTGTGCGGAACGAACGGAAAGGCTGCGACGACAAGAAAGTAAAGCGGCCACCTTTCGCCGCTTTCCTCGGTCTCGGGGCGTGGCGGCAAGGAATCCCCGATAATTGAAGCATCGATTGGTGGCGCGGCCACCGGAGCACGTGGCCTCCAACACGCACACGCACGACTCCAAAATGGTCAATGCCTCGTTCGAACGGTTGGGTTCATCGCCATGAGCCCCTGGCTAGCTCTGGCTGATGATGAAAGTGGTAGGTCTCCTCTCTGTTTATTTGTTCCACAGATTCGGAACGGAGCTCTATGGGAAGAGCAATCGATGGCGTCGCGACAGGGTTTGCGAAACCGTGGAACTCGTGAAAACCACGGTACCGCGCACCTATGGATCCCGCACGGATACCGCCAAAACCACGAAACCACGACAAATTTGAATCTAAAAATTTTGAATTTAAAATCCGCGGTTACCGCGTGGTTTCGGCTCAAACCCGCGCGGTATCGGCCGAAAACCACGGCTAGTGTAATCCGACAATTAGGTGCAAATTAATTTTGAAAAAAACTGTAAAAATACAAGAAAAATAGAAAACTAGTACGTAGCTATATTTATGACATTTAGGACATGTTATATGGGAAAAAAGAAAATTTAAACATATTTATTTTCTAAATTCTTAACAAAATTTGGCATCACAAGTATACTTACAATCAAATATTATGTATAAAACTAATACATGTTTACAAACATGTAACCACATTAGTATATATATAATTTACCTTAGTTTGGGTACTGGAAACAAAAAGCCTACAACAAAATATTACTAACTATCTACATCACAAATAGCTAACGCAATAAAAATATGTCTCATGTATCACGTATCAACTATATAGTCTACTAAGTATTGCAAACATTCAAATATGTGTCTCATATATCAAATACATACTTAACTAGGTGCTATGAAGTGTGAACAATACCATTTTTTTATTTTACCTAACTATTTTTCGGTATTGGATTTTTATTCATTCGTAAAAAAATAGTTTTTTCATCAATTTTTTTACCAAACATCATTACAAATCAATCTCTACATCCTATATTTTTTTCACAAATTTCCTTAATTTTTTTAAATTTGGATCAAATTTGCGGATGGTTACCGCGGTATACCGAAGCCGTGCCCCGGCGGAGAGTGCGGTTACCGCGGTAACCGTCGCGGTTTCGCGAACCCTGATCCTGACCATCCTCCAACAGGCCTATCGTTTGGCTTTTTGAAAAAAAAGAGAGAAACCTATATATTTACCAATGAAAAAAATTATGAATAAAATTGTTCTATATGTGTCATTAGCGCTTTAAAAGCAAAGACCGAAAAATAAACTATGATTAAAGGACTCTAAAATTAAATTTAAATTAACATTTAAAATTTTAATACTTTGGTTTATAAGCGAGAAAATAATGCTGCAGATAGTTGGCGTCACGATAATAATGTGATATACTGACGCATATGTACTCGCCTAGACTAAACTGGACTAATTGGATGGCCATTGTTGGACTTGCATACTTCGACGGGGGCAGGCCAGCAACGAGCAAAGTCTCTGGGACATCCACACCTGGAAGGGTGGAACAGGCTCCTCTGACTTAAATCACAATGGCTAACACACAGGTCTTATGTTGGCATGGCTTTCTGATCTTGGAGAAATCAAGTGAAGCGGTCGGCCTTAGTCGAATCCATCGAGATCTATTGGACTGAAAACCACATTAATGAAAACGGATTCATCTCTTAGGGCGTGTTTGATTATAAGATTGGAGTGAGTTGGGTTAGAGCCATCTCGTTTCGCTAGTGTTTGATTTGTGGATTAGATAGGTTGGGTAGGAACTAATAAAAAGTAATCTGTCCACATCCGAGGGGTACCGGTCCGCCAAAATTGAGTTCATCGAAGCATTGAAAGATCGGTCATAAACCCCTCGTCAAACACCAGGTTTCCCCCAACAAAACTCTTTTCCGACTACACAACGTCGACAACAAGTCATCCCATAGATCAGAATTATATACTACATGCAAATTTGGTTGAATTGCATCATTGGTTATGGGTCCTATAATTAGATGTAAATCCATTTAGGAGTTAAGGTGCCAAGAGTTGGGTGGCAGTGGAAGGATGCCACCGATCCAATAGATGTTTCTCTTCCGAATGGTCCAATAAAATCAGAATACTTGTGTTTCTTTTTCTATGTGGGAAAGAATACCTGTTTCACCAAAACGCTGGCAACGCATGGAACCAGATCATGCATACGCACACATGTAAAAAAGAAAGCATATTTCCCGTCTATTATTCCTGTCGGTAACACAAGATACTAAACAGACAGTGTCATCTATAAGAAACAAACGGCAACCACCGTAGTGCATTTTTACAATGTCGTTGGACCCACCCAGCACTATCAACGGCCGTCTCCATCGTCCCAGGCATCGTTTGAAATAGCCAAAAATTTTGATTGACAGATTATATGATTTTTATAGCTACTCGAGGGTAAATTAGTTAACTGTTATAAACTTGAAATGTTATATTAGAAAAAAAATTCCAAAAGAAATTTTATCCTATTTTTTTCACAAAACATATCCATTTACGAGCTTAGCGTGTAAACAAAAATCCAAAATCAAGAAACAGAGAACAACATGTAATCAGAGTATCAGACACCAAAACAACAGAGCAAGAGGACTCAATGATTGATCGTTGCACTACCAAGAGGGAGAAAATCTTGTTGGATTTCTACTCGTTATGTCACATAAAAAAAGAAAAATCAGTGAGCCAGTGACAGTGATACACACATCTCTCTATCAGAAAGAAAGAATCGTGTAGCATTGGGTTCTTTCAACTTGTTTTGCTAGCTCCCACATGTCCACGAGCTGGCAGCTCACCTGGATCGTGCATATTCTACTGCACCACACAGGAATTTCACTTCGTCCTAGATCTGGCACACCCACCGAGGCGTCCGGCGTCGTGCGAATTTTGAGGAGCTAGCTAGCTGCGACTGCGAGGGTGATGGGCGGCGCCGGCGCAGAGGACGTGGAGGCGGTGGTCGTGGGCGCCGGGATCGCGGGGCTCGCCACCGCGCTAGCGCTGCGGCGCGCGGGCGTCGCGCGGGACGTCGGCGGCGGCGGTGTCGTGGTGCTGGAGCGGCACGCCGAGCTGCGCGCCGCGGGCGCCGCGCTCACCATCTTCCCCAACGGCTGGTTCGCGCTCCGCGCGCTCGGCGTCGCGCGCAAGCTCACCCCTCGCTACGAACCCTACGAAACGTACGTACGCGCGCGAAAGGTCGGATTCGTGAATCGCTCCGCTGAATTCTGCGTGCGTGCGTGTGCAGGTCCGTGGTGACCAACCTCGAGTCCGGAGCGACGCAGGTGTTTCTCTTCGGTGGGCACAAGAGCAGGTTCGATTGTCACTTTTCTGCATGTGGTTTGATTCAATTCGTAGTAAATTTTTCTGTTGGATTCTTCGTCTGCAACTGAAACTGATTCGAACTGAGTTCTAAATTTGTAATGAGTGATCTGAACCTGTCGATTTTTGTGGCTCACCTCGACTGGGAATTGAAGGAGCGGCGAGGTCAGGGTGAGGCCGGTGCACCGCAGGGCGCTGCTGGAGGCGATGGCGGAGGAGCTGCCGCCGGGGACCATCCGGTTCTCGTCCAGGCTCACCTCCATCAGCACCGAGCCTGCCGCCGATGGCTCGTCGCCGGAGCTCGCCGTCGTGAGGCTAGACGACGGCAGCGTGATCCGGTCCAAGGTGCTGATCGGGTGCGACGGCGTGAACTCGGTGGTGGCGCGGTGGCTGGGCCTCTCGGAGCCGGCCAGCTCCGGCCGCTCCTGCGTCCGCGGCCTCGCCGTGTACCCCGGCGGCCACTCCGTGAAGAAGGAGCTCAGGCAGTTCCTCTCCCACGGCCTCCGGGCCGGCATGGTGCCCATCAGCGACACCGACATCTACTGGTTCGTCGTCAACAACACCATCCCCGCAGGCAAGCCCCCAGTGAAACTCACCAGTGCAACGCGTCGTGCAAATTCCTCTCTAAAAACGATGATTTTATTGGAAATGTACACCGATTGCTCTCTATCACAATTACAAATTTGCCACGGTTTTAAAAAGATGTTGCAAAATATCACTAAAAAATTATAAAAATATCACTATAACTGTCATTCGAGTGGTATTCTTGCAATTTAGAAAAAAGAACGGTGACACATTTACAAAAGCTCCAAATGATAATCTCCATCTTTTCATTTCTATCCATGCTTATAAGCAAAATTTTAAATTTCAACCTTAAATTTAAAGATAAAATATAGTTTTTTCACCAAAATTTATTTTTCAAACATAGTTTTTAAATCTCTAAAAACACGTATATAAAAAATTATTTATAAATTATTTTTATTTATAAATATACCATCAAACCATCCCCGAATCATATTTGTTCTGATTTTTTTTTGTGTGTGAAGAGAAAGAGGCCGGTGGCGATCCCGAGATGATCCTGCGCGAGGTGACCGACAACCTGGGGAGGCACCTGCCGGAGGAATTCCTCGACGTGGTTCGCCACTCGGACCGGGACAACCTCACGTGGGCCCCGCTGCTGTACCGGGCCCCGTGGGCCATACTGACGGGCCGGGCCGCGCGCGGGCCCGTCACCGTGGCCGGCGACGCGTTCCACCCCATGACCCCCGACATGGCGCAGGGCGGGTGCGCCGCGCTGGAGGACGCCGTCGTGCTCGCCCGCGCGCTGTCGCGGCGCGCCGGCGCCGCGGCCGACGGCGTGGCCGCCTACGTGGCCGAGCGCCGGGGCCGCGCGGCCTGGATCGTCGCCGGCGCGTACCTGTCCGGCTACGTCCAGCAGGGGAGCACCAGCGGCCCCGGCGTCCGCGCCTACGCCGTCAAGCTGTTCCGCGACTGGATCTTCTACAGGTTCATCTTCCCTTTGCTCGCCGACACCATGTGGTTCAACTGCGGCGACCTCACGGCCCCGGCGCCGCCGACGCCGCGCGACGCCGAGGAGGAAGCCGGCAAGAAGAGCCACGCACACTATCAGTAGTACACTTGACTACTCTAGTACAATCACTGCAGGTGGAGCCGGATCATCAGCAAAGCCATGCCATGTGTTGATAACTTTGATGGTCGCTAATTGCAGAAGTTAACCGTGGCACCATCAATCTATTTCAGGTGTACAACGTGATGAATAAGTTTGTTGTGTTTGGGAAGTGAGGTTAGATGAGATGCAGATGTGATGTCACCGCAGTGAGCTACATCTGCAAGCCTCTAAATTTGTTGGGGATAGCTTGATTGTTCGTGAGATCAGCCAAAGATGCTCCTCCTCCTGTGCAAGCAAGAGCAGTGCATTTCCAATGTGGCAACAAAGTGTCACCTGAAATACCAGAAATAATATATTTTTTTAAAAAAAGGAGAGGATGGAATCCACTAGCTTAGGTTTTCTATTTGCTTAGGTTTTCTATTTGCAAAACCGGACTTTTACACTAGTAGCCCATAGATTTATGATTTAGTGGTACTACTACTGCATAATTTTCTCTGTGGCTTGCAACAAAACGTTGCCTTCAGTGTCATTCAATATTTAATCTGGAAGAACGACCTGAACATCTGAGATATATATATATATATATATATATATATATATATATATATATATATATATATATATAACCAATCCGATTCATCACCGGCCTTTGCTCTTCTCACGTGCCAATTAATTAACCTACCTGAAAAGTGGTAATCTGTCCATGCATTGCCCAATTATTTGGTCATTAGGACCTGTCTCTGAACATGTTTTCAACACGAGACAATTGTACGACAAGTACCTAAGCACGCGTACTACACAAGATCAAAATTAGAAGGCCGTGTGTTGGTACAGTCCCATAACCAAACCATCCCAGAGAGAAACCTAGCTGTTTCAGGCAACTTGCACACCTGAAACACCTAAGCTTCTGTCAGGTTTTATTTCCATCTCTATCTTTCGCCTCTGGATGGCACCAGAAACCACCAAGAAATGCTTGCACACAATCTACAAAAGGGAGAAAGGACACCGGAGAAGATACAGCTCGTTGGATCGACATGCAGATATATGGCGGCGATGTGGAGTGCAAGAATCGGCCATGGAAGAAAAAGAACAGCAACAACACGGCCTAAGGCTGGGCATCAGGGAGAGATATTGGCCGGCTACCCTGATATCAGGGGGGTGTCATCAGGGGAGGCAGCTAGACTGTTAGCTAGCAAGTTAGGGCATAAAAAACTTTTGGGTAGTACAAGACAAAGCTTGAGATTTTTTATCTGTCAGGTTCTAGGGGTGCTTGCATATAAAGGCTTCAGGTGAGGTCCATTTTAAGCCAAGGCAGGGCTTGCAATTGGTGCAACTCTCGATAAGAGACGCAATTAAACAGTGCTTCCCAAAGGATCAAAGAACTTGAAGAGGAACAGTTCATGTGCCAATCCAAAGGTAATATCAATCATCAACTGAAACGAAGAGCACTAAAAGTTTTCAAAATCAGTTTATTTGCTCTTGTGTATGCATGCATGTATATATGCTACGATCATCTGCCAGTTTATTGCCTTCAATGGTGCTGAAAAGTTTGTGTTTTGTGTGATGCGAAGCAGGCATGGAGATGGATACGCCGGTGCTGAACGTTGAGGAGGAATACATCAGCACGCTGCACACGCGATCCAACGCGCGGTTCTTCGCGGGGAAGCAGCAGTCGATCGGGAGGGAATCAATGGAGGCGCGGTTTGATCCGCAGCAGCAGGACGTCGTCCCCGCGGACGTGCAGAGGATGATTCACCGGAGAACGTCCTCCGAGATCGAGCTGGCAATGGCGGGATACTTTGACGCCAGCGACGAGGCGTCGGAGATCTGCAGGCAGCTGCTGGTGAACATCAAGAACGCCCAAAGCAACTACCTGTCCATGGACAGCTTCCTTGCAAGCATCTCGGACAGCGTCGCCGTCGCCGCCGCCGCCTATGCCGGTGCCGACGCGACGACTTCTCGGCTTGCACTCAAGCCTTTCGCCGCCAGAAGCAACCCGTTCAGCGCCGCCACGCGAAGCAACTTCCGGCGCATCCATGACAGGTACTCGTCGATCCTCCACGCCATCAAGTCGAGCCACGGGAAGGTGGCGAGGAAGCTGAGGCTCGCCAGAGCGGTCAAGAAGGTCTCCCGGACGTGCCTCGTCGTGGCCTGCGGCGCCGTGGCCGCCGCCTCCATCGCCGTGGCGGCGCACCTGCTGTTCCTCAGCCTCCTCGTCGGGCCCGCGGCGGCGGCGCTGTGCCCCATGGCGCTGAAGCGGAGGGTGACGTCGGCCCTCGCCGGCCGCGCCGCGAGGCGGTCCAGGACCGGGTCGCTGCTGCGGCTGCAGGAGCAGCTCGACACGGCGGCCAAGGGCACGTACGTGCTGGGCAGGGACCTCGACACGGTGAGCCACCTAGTGGCGCGGCTCTCCGACGGCATCGAGAGGGAGAACGCCATGGCGTGGTGCTGCGCGGAGAGGGTGGCCGCCGACGGCGGCGGCGGCGGCAGGTTCCCGGTGCAGGAGATGGTGAACGAGCTGAGGAGGAGCTGCTCGAGCTCGAGGAAGCTGGCCGAGGAGCTGGAGGAGCACGTGTGCCTGTGCCTCGCCACCATCCATAGGGCTAGAGTTCTGGTGATCAGAGAGATCTCCAAGCAAGCTTAACATGAAACTTACTGCAAGTTTTAATCATAGCATAGAATTCCATGTTTAATTAGGAGTAGCTGATGGATGATTATATATAGCATGTAAATATATTGCTTTTTCTTCCTTATGTTCCTTATGTTTGTTCATTCACATGGTCAGAAATAATTTTGGAAAATTGCTGAAGATTCAGGGTTTATGCAATGATCAGAGAGTTTGGTTTTATTGGCCATGACTTCCTACCATTCTTCCAAAATTTAGCAGACAGCATTTTAAATTTTTTTTAGCAGAGAGTTTGGTTTATGCAATGATCAAAGATACTTTTAGCATGATTTATAATTTTATATATTTGCAAAAATATTAAATAAAATCAATCTTTAAATATAAATCTAAACATCAACACCGCTAAATAAAAAATATCAAAGGGACTACCCTATTTGTCCCATAATTTCATCGTCATAAATTGTAGATGATCCCTCACGCCATATATTTGGCCATATCCTTCTTGCTTCTCCCATCTCTGCGTTTCTTCTTTCTCATTTCACTATACCACTCATCTATGTATGGAGCTAATCAGCTAAGAGCATGACATTGGAGGAGGTACCGCTGGAATCTGATTGTGTTGGTGGCATGTTGGATTATTGTGCGCGACCGTCGCTGACGGCTTGTGCGATGTCGGTGTCGGTGTGTTGTCCTGGGGAACTTCGGCTGGAACATGGCGAAGCTCGTCGATGGAACGGGGAAGATGAAGAACGATGCCGATTCACCACCAAGGCCCTATGGGCGCAGAGGTGTGGCTTGCTCTGTTCTTGGGCACCTTGCTGTTGATTTGGTGTTCTTTTTCTTACATTTTTTTTTCTAGAATTGATTATTTGTTCATTTTTCTTAAGTTTTTTTATATATGGTTTTGTTGATATATTGCTGATGCTGAAGTGATTAAATAATTATGTGCAGGTGAAACTATAGATTTGGATGAAATCTTCAGAATTTCTTGACTAGAGAAAAAAAAATGATGTTTCGAGAAATAGAGACTAGAGAGGAATGAATAACCATGGGCACCTCGTCGGAAATCCTCAATCCCAGTAACACCGCTGCCTCGCCGTCGCCGTCGCCTCTCTCCCGGACACACTCCGCTCATCCCCCACTCAGGCATGGCGGCGCCAACGCCGATGGCGCCCTGCCGCCAAATGGATCTCATTCGACTCAACGGCGACTTCTCCAAGTGCATCAGGGAGGACGACGCGGGGTCGCTGACGCCAGAGGCCATTGCCGACCGTGTTGGTCCGCCGCTCGGAGCAACGTGGTGGCCGTGGCTCACCGGCCTTATTTTGTAAAGGGAATTAACTGGGCCGAATTTAGTTGAGGACCGAATTCTTTCATGAGAATACAATGGGCTAAATTTACACTTGGACCGAATTCATTGATGCCAAAAAATTAGGCCAAATTCACGCGAGGGCCGAATAAGTTGACGGGAATTCGGTGGACCAAGCTATCGTGTCGGCTTAATTTGTTGATGGCAATTTAGAAGGCCCAATTCATAAGTTGGCCAACATGGTATATGGGACTTCTGTTGTTCACATTCAATCTGGGCCCAAATCTGTAGACGACAAATTGGTGGGTCGAAACTTATATTGGCCCGTGATTGTGGGAGCGAGTTAGGGCCAAATTCTGGAGGATAAGTGGGCCAAAACCATTGGTTGGGTCAATTCATTGTCCGAAATTAGGTTGGCCAAATTCCGTCGTGGACTTTGGTGGGTTAAATTTACTGTGGTAAACTATGGGCCAAATTTATATACTCTTTGTCCAAAATTAAGTAGGCCAAATTTGAAAAAAGTCAACTGTAGGTCTCTGAACTTGAAGCTAAGTTTGTTTTCGTCCCTTAACCGGAATATCATAAATGTCTACCCCTAAACTTGAGTAATCCGTCTAAAGTAGATTACTCGGTAGCATTGACTCATTTTTTAACTGGTTTTACTGATATGGCATTCGGTGGGTCCAACATATCAAGTTGTTTTATTTTTTTTCTCTTTCATTTCTTTCTTCCCTCTCTTCCTTACTCTCCTCTCTCTTATTCCTCTCTTCCCTGTTACTCTCACGTCTTGGGGCGGTGGGCGCCGGGACACGGACGGACGGCGGTGGGCGAGCGGCGGCGGACTAGAGCGTCGTCGTCGTCAGATTCATCAAACTCGTGAGATAGATCGAATTCGATATATTTTAGGTGCTCATAAATTAAATCAAAAAGAATCAGAACAAGATGTGATGACAACAATTTTATTAAAATGGCGACAATGGGTTAATTAAGCAAAATAAAAAGGATTACAAGTGATACAAATGGTTACAGCGAATCAATACCAAAGCAAGCAAATAGCACAAGAATAGCTTATTCAGGCCGAATTACTCATGCAAACTCGATCAATGGCCATTGCACGAGATTAAACTCAATCAAATACACGACGAGTACGCATATAATTTAGCAAGTGAAGTCGGAGGGACAGGTCTTGCCGCACTTGTTGAGGATGAGGCTGAGGTCGACGGGGATGTCGAGGTTGACGCTGAGCACGTTGGCCTTGATGGCGGTGCACAGGCAGACAACGGCGTCGACGTCGGTGATGCCGGACAGCAGCGGGCAGCAGTCGTAGGGCCCGTGGCCAGCGTTCACGCCGAGCGCGCCGTTGAGCATGTTGGCACACACCCTCAGCTCGAGCACGTCAATGGGGCAGTTGCCATGGCCGCTGTGGACGGCGGTGGGCGAGCGGCGGGCGGCGACGGGGGCTAGGGTGCGAACAGCGGCGGATGGGTGGACCGGGACATCAAGAAGGTGACAAGCGAGATGACGCTGCTCATCACCACTGCCACGGAGCTCTTCCTCGGCTCCCTTCCCGCCGGCGCCCACAGGGCCGCTTCCTGGCACGGCCGTCGCGCGGTGCGTGCCGTGCACGTGCGGGCTGCGGTGTGCGAGCACCGCCCCACCGTCGACTTCCTCGATTGCCTCGCCGTCGCCGAGGACGCGCCACCGGCACGCGCGCGCCAATCCCATCGGGGGCGATGGAGGAGAGGAAAAGATGGCACCCCTAGCCCGCCGGCCGTCGCCGCCGACAGTGCCCCAGTCCGCCACCGTCCGCACCCCAGCCCCGTCGTCGCCCGCTACTCGCCCACCGCCGTCCGCCCCTGCCCTCGCCGCAGCTGGTCGACTGCCGTCGACCCCAGCCTGCCTGCCACCGCTCGCTCACCGCCCCAAGACAGAGAAGAGAGAGGAGAGGAAGAAAGAGAAGGAATGATAAAATAACCTGAAATGTGGGACCACCGGATGCCACGTCAGCAAAATCAGGCAAAAAACGAGTCAATACTGTCGAGGAAACTATTTTAGACGGATTATGCAAGTTTAGGGATAGACATTTCTGGTATTCCGGTTAAGGGACGAAAAACAAACTCAGCTAGTTCAGGGACCTTTATTGGACTTTTTCCGCCAAATTTTGTTGTGGACATGGTGGGCTAAATTTTGCCATGGTAAACCATGGGCCGAATTTTATTGGCCATGTTAAGCAGTCTGATTTCATTTTGTGGCCATTGCTGGGCTGAATTCTTTGACTGGAATGAGGTAGGCCAAATTTATTCGTTGGCCACAAAAATTTTACGCGCCGAATTGATAGCGATTCCGATGAGGGGATTTTGACTAATAACAATCATAATCTGGTGTTTTGTGAAAAAAAAAAGACTAAGGGAAGAATTTGTGACCGGACTGATATCGCCGCCGTCGTCGCCGCATATCCGTCGCCACACTCACCGTCGCACGCCTCCTACTCACCCACCTCTCCACACTCCACAGGGTTCAGCGCCGCTGCTTTCTTGTGCCGCCCATCGAGGTGAGGGGAGGACGGTGGCGCCCAGGAGGCAGCTCTCCTCGCTGCCATACTGCGGCGACAGCAATGCACCAGCACCGTCCGCATCTGAGCTTCTGCTCTGCCCGCCCCCTCGTCGGCGCCAGTGCCGATCTCTTCGCCACCGCCTTTGGCGAGAACCCTAGGAAGGATGGCATGGACGACGCTGACGTCGGTGTGGCGGAAAAGTTCTGGTCCGGTGGCCGGTGCCGGCTGCCATTGCTGATCGTTTTCGGAGCACCGGTGGTGGCTCTCCGGCTTTGCGGGAGGATCTTCGAGTTGCGGAGACGCGATGCGGGGACGAGCAAGGAGAGCATGAAGGATCGCCGGCTACGGCGACATCGGCGTCGAGGCGGAAGGACGACGGCGGCAGCCGGCAGCCATCGACGGGAATTTCGTCAAACGTGAGTGCATTGCCCTAAAACCAGAAATGTATATTCTTAAACTCATATATACCGTTTAAAAAAGATTCTTCGGTAGTATTGGCTTAAGGTTTGACCGGTTTTACTGACGGTGTCATGAGGTGGTCCTCGTATGTCAGATATTTTTTTCTCTTTCCTTCTTTTCTTTTCTCGCCCGGCCACCGCCCAGAGTCGTCGCACACCGCCGTATCAACCTGGCCGCCTCCTTAGTAGCCGCCGCTCGGCTTGGCTCGACCGCGCCCACGCCAGCCACTCCCCGGCCGCCACTCGCTCGTTGTTGGCACGCCCGACCCGGCCTCCAAGGCCAAGCCTGCCGCGCCTCGGAGGGGCTCCTGGGGCCCCAAGAACCATGCCGCAATCCTCGCCTCCCCCAAGCTCATAAGGCCCCCCACGCTCAACTTCGACGACAACAGGATGCCCTTCAAGGCTGCGCCCTCGCCGGCCAGGACCACCGCCTTCGTCATGAAGCGCAGTAGCGTGTTGCCTAGGATGACTAGGAGCAAGAGCTTCGTGACACCAAAAGATGACCAGGGTGTTTCATTCAGTAATCTCAGAAAGGGAGCAGGGTAGGGAACATCTTTGGAGTAGAGCACCAACATGACACCAAAAGATGATATCTCTATCTCCTCCAATCAGTCATAACACAAAAGCCTGAACCAATCCATGAAGAAGCCACATCACATAACATCAGAAAGAATTCATATCTACAAAAAAAAAAAGTACACTCAACACTCATATCATCATCAAAAAACACCAAATCGATTATGTGCAGAGATCATCATCATCATCATCACTGATGTTACAAGTTACGACGTTGAATTCCTCACGATTAGTTCATGCATCGATCATCAGTAAGCTCTGAACTCCATTGGCATGTCGTTGAAGCTCCAGAGACCACCGATGTTCACTGCATCCTGAACGGCTTCGGCACCGAAGAGAGCATCGATGCTGTCATACGTGCTCCCTTCAAAGTAGCCCAGCTGCATCATGTAGTTCGGCTCATAGTACGTGAAATCATCGGCAATAGCTGCCTCTGCCTGATGAAGTGATGAGCAAATGCTCCGTTCGTGTCTTTGCATCTTGCTCCGTCAAGATCGTTCAGCTCGAACGCGTCGAGCCATGCAGCCGCCATTGGTAGAGGATCTGTCTCTGGCAGCAGCTCGAGCTTGACGTCGTCAATGGCAGCAGCGGAGTCGGTGCTGCTGCCAGCCGAGCTAATGGAGTTGGACTTGGACCTGTCGCTGCTGAACTTCACGTCGCCGCTCCCAGCCTAGTCGTCCCCTCGATCGCCGTCGCCCTCGCTCGGCTTTGCCCGCGCCCGCGCACTCCACCGCCTCTAGACCGGCCGTCACCTCTTTTGCCGCAAGATCGGCCGCCGCCGCCCTCGCTCGGCTGTGCTGTCTAGCTGCCTCGGCCGCCTCCAACCCGGCCGCCACAAGCCGCCACCACCCGCTTGGCCGTCACCGCCTCCGCCCGCGCCCTCCACCGCCCACGCTCCGTCCTGCAACCTGCTGCTTCCCGCGCCGAGAGATTAGAGGAAGAAGAGAGAGAGGACAGCACGCGAGAGGGAAGAAAAGAAGGAACAAAATTTTTTCTGTAAAAAAAACTGACACGTGGGACCTACCACATGACAATACTGGAGGGACCTGAACGATGGCACATATTTATGATTTTAAGGTTAAGGGATTTCGGATAGACTCCCTGTTAAGTTGAGGGATCACATGTAAACGTATTCCTTTGTGTGACAAATTGTGGATGGGCCAAATTAATCGGAGGCCTACTCAGGAAACTTAACTGGGTCAATTTCAAGTATGGTCTTAATTCGTTAATGGGCATTGGGTGGGCCAAATTCTATGGCTTACCAAATTTATCAACGAGAATAAAGTGGGCCAAATTCATGTCAACCAAATTTAACTGGGCCAATTTCAAGTGTGGTCTCAATTCGTTAATGGGCTAAATTCTACGAGAATAAAGTGGGCGAAATTCATGTAAACGAGGGTAATTGGGCTGAATTTAGATATGGACTGAATTTGTCATCGAGTATTCAATCGGCTGAATGTAACGTCGAGTGGAATTGGGTGGGCCAAATAAAAAATTAGACTTGACAGGAAATAGATATGGCCAAATTTCTGTGTCGCCCGAATTCATCTACTGGACTTTAATGCACTAAATTTAGTAGAGGGCCGTAATTTTGTTGATAGGAGTTTCTCGAATAAGTAGGCCAAATTCATCGCTCGGCCGAATTTGTAATGGGGTTGTGAGCTAAACTTCTCTTGGGCTGCATTCGTTGATACGCAGTAGGTGGGCAAAATTCATTTGTGAGCTAAATTCGTTGATGGGTATTAAACGAGCAGAATTGGTACATGGGCTTATATGGGCCGAACTTGTTTGTTCACCGGGGTGAGATGTGAGTTTAGTGGATTGAATTAATTGTGGCCTGGATTTTTCGACGTCACTTAAGCAGGCCGGATTCTTTCGTGGCCGTCGGTGGGCCTAATTCTTTGATTGGGTTGAGATGCGCTGAATCCTTTGACGGGCCAATTCGTTGAGAAGAATTAAGTGAGCTGAATTAATGTTTCGTTAGATGAGAATTTAAAGAATTTACCATCAAATTTGCGTGCCGTGACATTTTTATCACCTAATCCGTGTGTTCTCTATACTATATAATTTGGACTGTTAACTGTTTGGTATCACTTTCTATATTTTTCATGTATTTTTTATTTCTTAATTTTATTTATACATTTTATGTAGGCTTGTGGACATTTTTTCCCCCCCGGCTCACCTGTTAGATCCAAAGAGAGAGATTTCTCCGTCCAAGCATCCGCGCCGGTCTTAGCCCTTCGCCGCTGTGACGCGCTACAGCATCGCCCCCACCACCGACGAGCATGATGTGCGCCATCGACGCCTCCGCTCCCAGCTGGACGCGCGACCGCCCCCGTCGCCGAGTGTGCCAGCCCACCACCCTGCAGCTACTGTGTGCCACTGCCCACGTACGCCGCCCGAAGAATGTGCACTGCGTGAGTAGTATCATGGCAAGGAGGAACCAACCCTTGGATAAATATTAAGAGACATAATCCTTGTATGGCTTCGGTCCAATCTCTCCCAGCTCTCCTCTCCTTTTCTGTCAGTCGAACATTACAGATTGATTTCAGGTTAACGGTTGCACAGTGCTGCTCTAACAACATAGTTGCAATTTTCTGACAGCATGCATGCATCCGTAAAGAAATGGCGGCATGGTGGTGGCGCACGGTGGCGGGGTGGTGGGTGGCGATCGGCGATGGGGGTGACGCTGAAGAGAGCGTCGTAGCGGCAAAGGGCAAAGACTGGTGCGGCGCCTGGACGGATCGATCGATCCAAACAGACTCTCTCTTTGGATCTAACAGGTGGGCCCGGGGCAAAAATACATGAAAAACGGAAAAAATGGTACCAAATAGAGTAATTAGTAGTGATATATTATAGGAAACATGTGGATTAAGTGGTAAAAATGTCAAGACACGTGAATTTGATGTTAAATTCTCCTCGTTTGATAGGCTGAAATGTTATTGGGAATTTGTTTGGTAAGAATTCATTAGTGTAAATTAAGGAGGCCAGAATTTTTTTGTCGGTCGAATTTGTTGGCTCGTATGATATGGGTTGTATTCCCTTGTGGACCTTCTCTTTTGACGGGAAATAAGTGGGATGAATTCATTTGTGGCCGTAGGTGTCCGGAAGATAAAATTAGTCTGAATTCAGTTGACATGAAATATCCAGGCCCAATTACTGGTTGGTCCGAATTCGTCCACTAGAATTTAGTAGTGGACTGAAATGGCTGATGGGAGTTACAAAGGTTGATTTTATTATGGGGTTAAATTTGCGCACGTTAAATTAGCAGGCTGAATCCTTTCATTAACGTCGCTGCTCCGAATTCCTTGATTGGGTTAGATGCGATGAATTCTTTCATGGGCCTAATTTGTTCATAAGAATTAAGTAGGCTAAACCCGTCGTGTCATTTGATGGGCTAAGTATGTCATTGGAAAATCTTTGGGCCGAAATATTAGTGGGCCAAAATCGCTGATATGAATTTGGTAGGCCAAATTTATCTCCAGGTCGAATTTAATGACGGGGAGTATGTGGGGTGGATTCCCTAATGGGCCTTATCTCATGGCCCAAAATAAGTGGGATCAATTCATTTGTGACCATGGGTGGGCCGAAATAAGACCCTGTAAGGGGATGTCAATTTTCTCTATGGGGATGGGGCACATTTTGGCTCAGCGGTATTCAGTGTCGGGGCCTATGTTTTGGTGGAGACGGGGATGGGAGAGGGTTTACACCCACGGGGACCTTGGTATGTATATCAAACTTTAAAACCTAGTACATTGAAGGTCCAATAATAAAAAAGCCTACTCAAATAACAAACCTACCCCTGGTCCTATTCTTTCTCACTCTCTTTGGTTCCTCAATCTCATGTCTCATTGTATTCACAGGCACGTGGCAAATCGACGGTGGCACGGAGGGGTGATGCGGTAGGAGGCGACGGTGCGGGGACCCAGTGCGATAGCGCGCTGGCCAGCGTCCTCCGTGCCCTCTCCGATGACAGTGAGTCTCGTACTTCATTTTCTATCTCTCGGTGCATTGCTGCGTCGGAGCCCGTATGGGATGGGATCTACTGAGGTCAGGGCTGGGGAAGAAGTTAGCCCCATTTTCATTTTTGGGGCCGGGGCTAGGGAAGGATTTCGGGGTCAGGGCCTTTCTTGCCTAACCCGACCTTGACCTGTCCTGTTGCCAATACTACCATATCACCCATTATTGGGAAAAACATTATCGCAAGCAGCCAAAAAATGGTCTTTGCAGGCGGGGCGGTTGCCCACCTGTACGAAAACGATTGTGAAGATCGCCAATCTTCGCAGGCGGGTTGGCCGTCCGCCTGCGAAGATAATTTTCGCAGGCGGACGTTGGCTAGTCTGGCCCGCTTGCAAAAATAGGAAACTGTCGCGTGCAAAAAAAAAAAGAAATCCGCATGTGAAAATAGGTAGAAATTTTTGAAATTTAATAATGGTTTGCCCGTAAATGTAATAATAATTTGCCCGTTAATAGAAATTCTTATAGGTAGATTATTATGTGAATATATTGGAAGATTATCAAGCATTTGGTACTGAGAAATTTACATATATTACATAACTCAAAAGTATTGCATATATATATATATATATATATATATATAATTTTTGTAGATGGTGACTTCAAATACGCCATGTAGTTACACATCCTGCAAAAATTGAACATACCATCCCAATTTCATTCACATATCTCCCACATTTCCCAAATCACATTCACAATTAACACATAGCCCCCACATGCACATATAACCCCCAATTTCATTCACATATCACCCTCATTCCCAAATTCACATTCACAATTAACATCACATATTACCCACCCCTCGTTCCCATTCACACCAACATGCACACACATATAAAAAACAAACACCCACATGCACAAACGTCCGTGGACGACGACCGGCCAATGACGTCTTCGCTCGTGCACACACACCAGCCGATGAAGTGTGGCCTTGGAGGGGCCAGCGGCAGGGGAAGGGCGGCGACACGGTGGAGCTAGCGGCGGTGATGTGGCCAACGGCGATGGAGGCCGGGGCCGGCGTTGGAGCTCGCGCGCACAGGGTGAAGCGGCCGGCAGAGGCGGCGGTGGAGGGGACGGCGGTGGAGGCTGGCGACGGTGGCGGGGACAACGGTGGAGACCGACGGAAGTGGATGGGCCAGCCTCGCGGTGGAGCTGGTGGCGGCGATGTGGCCAGTGGCGGTGGAAGACGGGGTCGGCGTTGGAGCTCACGTGTGCGCGGTGAAGCGGTCGGCAAAGACGGCGGTGGAGGGTTTGGCGGTGGAGGCCGGCGATGGTGGCGGGGACGGTGGTGGAGACCGACGGCAGTGGATGGGCCAGCCGCACGGTGGAGCTGGCGGCAGCGATGTGGCCAGTGGCGGCGGAAGACAGGGCCGGCGTTGGAGCTCACGTGCACGTAGTGGAGCAGCCGGCAGAGGCGGCGGTGGAGGGGCTGGCGGTGGATGGGCTGGCGGCGGCGACCGAAAGTAGAACGTCGGCGTGTACGGAGGACGGCGGCGGAGGACGACGGTCGGAGGGCGATGGTGCAGGCGGGTGGCGGTGAAAAAATTTGGCAGCCTGACGGCGCCAAAACTTTTAGGGTTCCTACCCGGACTTAGAAATTTTGGGCCCGCAAGTGGGGCCGTATATAGGGAAACTATCTTTGCAGGCGGGCGGTCCGCCTATGAAGATGATTTTCGCAAGCGCACCGCTCGCCTGCGAAGACCGTTTTTACTATCTTCGCAAGCGGTCCGTCCGCCTGCGAAGATGTAACCCCTACACGGGCATAACTATTTTCGCAAACGGTCCATCCGCCTGCAAAGATTCTTACAGATGTGAATATATTTATTTCAAAATCTTTGTTAGTTTATTTTGTAATTTGATAATGTCTACAATAGTTGTCACAAAAATCGTAATTGTACGTACAAATATACAAACCTTAATATTATTATTTTTGTAATTTGATATGTCTATAGTAGGAGATAGATGTGATAGCAAAGTAAAAAAAATTGAGAATTCATGTTACCACACTAAACCACTACAACAAATACACATACATCTAACATCAACATATGAAAAGAAAGTAAATTAAAAAACATGGAGCTTTCCCTTCACAATTTTGCATGCATAAATCCATCAGAAATTGAGGTCTAAAAGCTTAAAAATTACATACCTAGTATGGAAATGAGTAGATCTGAGCACCGTAGAAAAATCCTCCGAAGATTTGAAGTTCAAAACCTTCTCCTATATTTAAGTCACTTTAGGAGAGAGAAACTTTAGGGAGAATGAACCTGGCTCGGGGAGGAAGAAGACTATATAGGAGGATCTTTGCAGGCGGGCCATATAAGTGGCACATGTAAAGATCGATCTTTACAGGTGCACGATACCTACCGCCTACGAAGATCGATCTTCGCAAGTGCTGCTTATATGGCCCACCTGCAAAGATCGACCTTCGCAGGCGGACCGTCCCCTCCACCCTGGGTGCATTTTTTGCTGGCGCGGTTTTGGCTCTGAAGAACATGCCCGCCTATAAGAATTGAACCACTACGACAACGAAAATGAGTTTTCTAGTAGTGGCACTTAGTTAGGTGGAGCATTTTGCTAAGCACACCATCGGCCCCATTTGTCAGTCAAACACCTTCTTAATTTACTTGTCAAAAAAGTAAAAAGAAAAAGAGAGAAAATGACGAGACCCGCCGTCCCTTTCACCGTTGTGCTCTATTGCACTGACTGAAAAAGTCCCATGTCTTCCAATTGTTCATAATGCTAATCATCATCTCATTTATCTCAATAATATATCATCATCGTAACCATCAGCAAAGCCATGCCATGTGTTGATAACTTTGATGGTTGCTAATTGCAGAAGTTAACGTGGGACCATCAATCCATTTCAGGTGTACAACGTGATGAATAAGTTTGTTGTGTTTGGGAAGTGAGGTTAGATGAGATGCAGATGTGATGTCACTGCAGTGATCTACATCTACAAGCCTCTAAATTTATTGGGGATAGCTTGATTGTTTGTGAGATCAGCCAAAGATCTCCTCCTGTGCAAGCAAGAGCAGTGCATTTCCAATCACGGCCGTGTGTTTGTACAGTCCGATAACCAATCCAAACCATCCCAGAGAGAAACATAGCTGTTTCAGGCGACTTGCACACCTGAAACACCTGAAACCACCAAGTTTTTTTCGCCTCTGGATGACACCAAAAACCACCAAGTTTTGTCAGGTTCTAGGGGTGCTTGCATATAAAGGCTTCAGGTGAGGTCCATTTCAAGCCAAGGCAATTGGTGCAACTCTCGATAAGAGACGCAATTAAAGAGTGATTCCCAAAGGATCAAAGAACTTGAGGAAGGTTTGATCCGCAGCAGCAGGACGTGCAGAGGTTGATGGACCGGAGAACGTCCTCGGAGATCGAGCTGGCAATGGCAGGATACTTCGACGCCAGCGACGAGGCGTCGGAGATCTGCAGGCGGCTGCTGGTGAACATCAAGAACGCCCAAAGCAACTACCTGTCCATGGACAGCTTCCTTGCAAGCATCTCGGACAGCGCCGCCGCTGCCGATGCCGGTGCCGACGCGACGACTTCACTCAAGCCGTTCGCCGCCAGAAGCAACCCGTTCAACGCTGCCACGCGAAGCAACTTCCGGCGCATCCACGACAGGCACTCGTCGATCCTCCACGCCATCAAGTCGAGCCACGGGAAGGTGGCGAGGAAGCTGAGGCTCGCCAGAGCGGTCAGGCGGTCCAGGACCGGGTCGCTGCTGCGGCTGCAGGAGCAGCTCGACACGGCGGCCAAGGGCACGTACGTGCTGGGCAGGGACCTCGACACGGTGAGCCACCTGGTGGCGCGGCTCTCCGACGGCATCGAGCGGGAGAACGCCATGGCGAGGTGCTGCGCGGAGAGGTTCCCGGTGCAGGAGATGGTGAACCAGCTGAGCAGGAGCTACTCGCGCTGGAGGAAGCTGGCCGAGGAGCTGGAGGAGCACGTGTGCCTGTGCCTCGCCACCATCCAGAGGGCTAGAGTTCTGGTGATCACAGAGATCTCCAAGCAAGCTTAACATGAAACTTGCTGCAAGTTTTAATGATAGCATAGAATTCCATGCTTAATTAGGAGTAGTTGATGGATGATCATTCACGTGGTCAGAAATAATTTTGGAAAATTGCTGAAGATTCAGGGTTTATGCAATGATCAGAGAGTTTGGTTTTATTGGCCATGACTTCCTACAGCTTATGACTCACTCAAGCTGATTAAACACAAATTCATACATCTCTAGACCACTGCATCCTGGTCAAACTGAATCTCTCGCACATCTAGTACTAGTGCACTGATCAATCAATATTTGAACTAGCTAACTAAATTGAAGTGGTGTAATGTAGATCGGCAATCAAGTTAAATGACCATCAATACTTAGGGAAACACTGGGCTTGTGGGCTGCACTTGTGTTCCTTCACATATTTGTTCCTCTCTTTTGACAGAGTTTGCCTGGGCTAAATTTTAACTAGCAGGGCAGCTCATTGGATCACTCGTTGGAGGGCTAGATAAGATCTTGACTGACGTGAAACTAAACTCTCTGTTTTTTTTCTATTTGCCACCATTTACTTCTAATTTTATGTTTAATTATTTATTTAATTTAAAGATTTAAATAATTATTAATTATATTATTGTGATTTGTTTTATCATCAAAGATAC
This sequence comes from Oryza brachyantha, assembly GCF_000231095.2. NCBI lineage: Eukaryota > Viridiplantae > Streptophyta > Magnoliopsida > Poales > Poaceae > Oryza > Oryza brachyantha. Next base: position 10,377,569 of record NC_023166.2, read on the forward strand.
TTTTAGCATGATTTATAATTTTACATATTTGTAAAAAATTAAATAAAATAAATCTTTAAAGATAAATCTAAACATCAACATCGCTAAATAAAACAAATTGAAGGGAGTACTCTATCTATACCATAATTTAAGAGTTTTCGTTATAGAAATGTATAGCCAAAATCCTTTATATTTTAGGACAAATGTATTTACTAGTACACCTAAAAGTGCATGTATTTTTTTCTTATGAAAATTTCTCTTAAATGACCCATCCAATTATCGATACAATTACACCATTATGTTAGTAACAATTAAATCTTTATAAAAAAGATCTCACAATCAATACAGCTGTAGAACTTAAACCACAAATGGGCCAGCTTGCCCAGCTAACAAACTAAATAACATACATGACACTTAACTGTGGATTGGCCAGCATTGCCTGGTTGATTAGTGCAACAACTATCAGCACGAAAAACTTACCTGTGGAATTTCAGCCACATCATGTGTGCCATCAACAGTGGGAACCATTGATGGTTGCTAATTGCAGAAGTTAACCGTGGCACCATCAATCCATTTCAGGTGTACAACGTGATGAATAAGTTTGTTGTGTTTGGGAGGTGAGGTTGGATGAGATGCAGATTTGTGGTGTCACTACAGTGATCTACATCTGCAAGCCTCTAAATTTGTTGGGGATAGCTTGTTTGTTTGTGAGATCAGCCAAAGATGCTCCTCCTCCTGTGCAAGCAAGAGCTGTGTATTTCCAGTGTGGCAACAAAGTGTCACCTGGAATATCAGAAATAATATTTTTACAAAAGGAGAGGATGGAATCTACTAGCTTAGGTTTTCTATTTGCAAAACCAGAGTATTACACTAGTAGCACATAGATTTTGCACATGATTTAGCACTACTACTACTGCATAAACTTCTCTGTGGTTTAAAACAAAACGTTGCCTTCAGTGTCTTCTACTGTAATATTTAATCTGATATATCACTCTGTTGTTAATCTGAAAACCTGTCTGATTCATCACCGGCCTGCCTTGCTCTTCTCACGTGCCAATTAATTAACCTACCTGAAAAGTGATAATCTGTCCATGCATTGCCCAATTATTTGGTGATTAGGACTTGTCTCTGAACATGTTTTCAACACGAGACAATTGTACCACAAGTACCTAAGCACGCGTACTACACAAGATCAAAATTAGAAGGCCGTGTGATGGTACATTCCATAACCAAACCAAAGCATCCCAGAGAGAAACATAGCTGTTTCAGGCGACTTGCACACCTGAAACACCTAGGTTTCTGTCATGTTTTTTTCGCCTCTCTTTCGCATCTGGATGGCACCAGAATCCACCAAGTTTTGTCAGGTTCTAGGGGTGCTTGCATATAAAGGCTTCAGGTGAGGTCCATTTCAAGCCAAGGCAATTGGTGCAACTCTCGATAAGAGACGCAATCAAAGAACTTGAGGAACAGATAAAGTTTTGATCCGCAGCAGCAGGACGTGCAGAGGATGATGCACCGGAGAACGTCCTCCGAGATCGAGCTGGCAATGGCGGGATACTTCGACGCCAGCGACGAGGCGTCGGAGATCTGCAGGCAGCTGCTGGTGAACATCAAGAACGCCCAAAGCAACTACCTGTCCATGGACAGCTTCCTTGCAAGCATCTCAGACAGCGCCGCCTCCGCCGCCATTGCCGGTGCCGACGCGACGACTTCACTCAAGTCGTTCGCCGCCAGAAGCAACCCATTCAGCGCCGCCACGCGAAGCAACTTCCGGCGCATCCACGACAGGCACTCGTCGATCCTCCACGCCATCAAGTCGAGCCACGGGAAGGTGGCGAGGAAGCTGAGGCTCGCCAGAGCGGTCAGGCGGTCCAGGACCGGGTCGCTGCTGCGGCTGCAGGAGCAGCTCGACACGGCGGCCAAGGGCACGTACGTGCTGGGCAGGGACCTCGACACGGTGAGCCACCTGGTGGCGCGGCTCTCCGACGGCATCGAGCGGGAGAACGCCATGGCGAGGTGCTGCGCGGAGAGGTTCCCGGTGCAGGAGATGGTGAACCAGCTGCGGAGGAGCTGCTCGAGCTCGAGGAAGCTGGCCGAGGAGCTGGAGGAGCACGTGTGCCTGTGCCTCGCCACCATCCATAGGGCTAGAGTTCTTGTGATCTCCATGCAAGCTTAACATGAAACTCACTGCAAGTTTTAATCATAGCATAGAATTTCATGTTTAATTAGGAGTAGTTGATGGATCATCATTCACGTGGTCAGAAATAATTTTGGAAAATTGCTGAAGATTCATGGTTTATGCAATGATCAGAGAGTTTGGTTTTATTCGCCATGACTTCCTACCATTCTTCCCAAAAAAATAAAATCAAAGATTTAAAAAATTATTAATTATATTATTGTGATTTGTTTTATCATCAAAGATACTTTTAGCATGATTTATAATTTTACATATTTGTAGAAATGTTAAATAAAATGAATCTTTAAATATAAATCTAAACATCAACATTGCTAAATAAAAAAAATGATGGGAGTACTCTATCTATCCCATAATTTAAGAGTTTAGTTATAGAAATCCATAGCCACAATCCTTTATATTTTAGGACAAATGTATTATTTCATAGTGAGTATATTTCATCGTCACAAATTATGATCCCTTTATGCAGCTTGAACATTTAATTTAAAGACTATTGATCTTTCTGATCACGTAACTGAAAAGTTCAATTCTTTTCTCTTCTTTGAGAAATACTATTGTAGATGATCTCTCATACAGTATATTTGGCCATATCCTTCTTGCTTCTCCCATCTCTGTGTTTCTTCTTTCTCATTTCACTATAGCACTCATCTATGTATGGAGCTAATCAGCTAAGAGCACGGCATGGGAGGAGGTAGCGCTTGAATCTGATTGTGTTGGTGGCATGTTGGATTGTTGGGCGCGACCATTGCTGACGGCTTGCGCGATGTCGGTGTCAGTGTGTCATCCTGGGCAACGTCGGCTGGAACATGGAGAAGGTCACCGATGGAACGGGAAAGATGAAGAACGATGCCAATTCACCACCAAGGCCCTATGGCTGCAGAGGTGTGGCTTGCTCTGTTTGTGGGCATGCACCTTGCCGTTGATTTGGTGTTCTTTTTCTTATTTTTTTCTAGAATTGATTATTTGTTGGTTTTTCTTAAGTTTTTTTATAGATGGTTTTGTTGATATCCTTGGTGATGCTGCAGTGATATCATGGTGCTCTATTATCTTGTCATGATACCTTAGTACATTTATGTATCAACTAGTACCTAGATATTACGTATAGAGGGATTTATGGTTCTTGAGAAGGTACTACGTACTAAAAAATACCAAATAAATCTGCCTAAGCTTCTCAGGGGACCTCTTAGGCTCAAACCGGGGAGGCTGCACTATCGGCACCTCGTCCCTTTAGGGATCCCTCATATCCCTGTGGAACCTATACGTGGGCCTCTCCCTTCTTGGGAAGTAGATTGGTCCCCGTTGCTGTGAATATTGGTCAGGGGCTCCATCGGCTACCTGTCGGATCAGCCCTGACAGCGTGTTTACCAGTATCCCAACTGGTTGATCAGTGTGTGGTGGACCGCCGAATCGACCATGTCCTGCAGATTTGGCGGGTTTTCCGGGGGTGGGTTGCTGCCCTGTCCTGGCTCCAGAGTCAGCGTTGGGAGTTGGGATTTCTGCACCGGGCCGCCCCTGGTCATGCCGAATGACTCAAGGCATAGCTTCTGGTAACTGTCCATGTGTTGCTGCACCAGAGCCTTCTGTTCGTCAGTGTGTTTGTCGAGAGTGACCGGGAGGATGTTTTCGGAGCTAACTTCCTTTGCGACCATCTCTTCCGTCTTGAATGCTTGAACGCGTGACTGGCTTGTGGTTGAACTACGTCTTCTTAGCACTGGTCCCACTAGGCATACCAAAAATGTGTTAACGCTGAAAATAATAACAACGTGTCACGCATGTAGACCTGGGACTTACTCTAAGACCACTCCAGTACAGGACCTAATTCTTAGCAGAAAGCTTGGTCTGCCAGTCAGTTTGATCCTGTAACTGACAAGATATAACATGGAAAATAGTCAAACCCGAAACTGCTATCGGCTAGATAGCTGATACCGTCCCAGGACCCTAGCCGATGAGCTAGACAATTGACTTTACAGGAATTTCGTGATGGTATATATAAATATGCTCAATCGACCGAATCGTAAGTAGGGTAACCACCGAGCAGACCAATCAACTAATTAATCTTAAAAGAAAGGATTCGACCAAGACAGTTTTAAGATTAATTAGACCGATCTAGCGTTTATCACACATACAATCACCAGCTGATAGGAGACTAAACATGGAATTTAAGGTAGACCGGATTGCTATACCAATTACTAGCATAAAACAATAATAATTAATCGCATACATAGTCACGCTAAACCTAGAAGATCGGACTCAACCAAGACAGTACAGATCTAAGCATAACTATGTATGAAATCAGTAAACTATTGCGGTATACGAATAACAAGATATCAAACCGGCGTAATCTGTCAACCTAATTAACCTCAGCCGATCGGACAGATTCCTATAAGCAGATCGAACTAAACACGCATAGATTAGACCTAACCAAGGCAGTATGTGATCTAGCATAATACAATTATGGGAATATGAAGATCGATGAACTTAATGAATAAACCAACAGATTACTTGGGATAATGCTGGCTAGAACTCCAACGATAAGCCCTCATGAGAACTCGATCCAATATGATAACATAAATCTAGCCTACTAGATTGATTGGACCAAACCGAGACAGAATTAAGTTGACTAGATTCGTGCTAGCAGATCGAACATAGGAACTCGCGAGGATTTGATCGAGAACTATTACTACTTCAAGCTAAAAACAGATTAAAGCAATAATAAAACTCAACCCATCGATCAACCAGGCAGTAGATCGGACTTAACCGAGACAGTTCTGTTCTAGCTAATCGACTGGTTTTGACGAGCATGAACTTATGTTGCGAAGCTGACAAACCTCGCGCCGAAATCCCAGGCAAGTCAAGAAGGCCAGCGATGCGCTGAAGATATGTTTTTAATCTAATTGATGATTTACAATGACCCCGGGCACACATATTTATACCCTCGGATCTAACTAACCTAACCAAATAAGGATTCGTATTAGCAACTAACTTATTACATCCGGACTTTAATTAACTCTAAAATCCTAAACAAACTCTCAGATAACAGCTAACTAATTTACACGGACTCGCAACTAATATCAAATCCATCTCTAAGTTCCGGGTCCAATCGAACTCTAATTCCTGTCCGACTCAAACTCTATCAGCTGCATCCGTGCCATCCTCATTTTTCTTTTCTCAACCGATTCGTCCTTTCTTGTCCAATTCGATCTTTAACTGCGTTCCAATCCATAAGAGTGATTTTATCAAAATCCGGCGTTAACATCCCCGACAAGGCGCAGGGCAGGTGCGTCGTGCTAGAGGACACCGTCGTGCTCGCCCGCGCGCTATCGCGGCGTGCCGGCGCCGCGGGCCCCCCGGCCGACGGCGTGGCCGCCTACGTGGCCGAGCGCCGGGGCCGCGCCGCTTGGATCGTCGCCGGCGCATGCCTGTCCGGCTACGTCCAGCAGGGAAGCACCAGCGTCCCCGGCGTCCGCGCCTACGCTGTCAAGCTGTTCCACGACTGGATCTTCTACAGGTTCATCTTCCCTTTGCTCGCCGACACCATATGGTTCAACTGCGGCGACCTCACGGCGCCGCCGCCGCCGCGGCCGCGCGACGCCGAGGAGGAAGCTAGCAAGAAGAGCCACGCACACTATCAGTCGTACACTTGACTACTCTAGTACAGTCACTGCAGGTGGGGCCGGACCAAATGTATCATCGTACCATCAGCAAAGCCATGCCATGTGTTGATAACTTTGATGGTTGCTAATTGCAGAAGTTAACTGTGGCACCATCAATCCATTTCAGGTGTACAACGTGATGAATAAGTTTGTTGTGTTTGGGAAGTGAGGTTAGATGAGATGCAGATGTGATGTCACTGCTGTGAGCTACATCTGCAAGCCTCTAAATTTTTTGGGGATAGCTTGTTTGTTTGTGAGATCAGCCAAAGATGCTCCTCCTCCTGTGCAAGCAAGAGCAGTGCATTTCTAATGTGGCAACAAAGTGTCACCTGAAATATCAGAAATAATATTTTAAAAAAGGAGAGGATAAAATCCACTAGCTTAGGTTTTCTATTTGCAAAACCAGAGTATTACACTAGTAGCCCATAGATTTAGCACATGATTTAGCACTACTACTGCATAAATTTCTCAATGCTTTAAAACAAAACGTTGCCTTCAGTGTCTTCCAATATTTAATCTGATATATCACTCTGTTGTTAATCTAAAAACCTATCTGATTCATCACCGGCCTTGCTCTTCTCAAGTGCCAATTACTTAACCTACCTGAAAACTGATAATCAGTCCACGCATTGCGCAATTATTTGGTCATTAGGACTTGTCTCTGAACATGTTTTCAACACGAGACAATTGTACGACAAGTACCTAAGCACGAGTACTACGCAAGATCAAAATTAGAAGGCCGTCTGATGGTACAGTCCCATAACCAAACCAAACCAAACCATCCCAGAGAGAAACATAGCTGTTTCAGGCAACTTGCACACCTGAAACACCTGAAACACCTAGGTTTCTGTCAGGTTTTTTTCGCCTCTCTTTCGCCTCTGGATGGCACACCAGAATCCACCAAGTTTTGTCAGGTTCTAGGGGTGCTTGCATATATATATAAAGGCTTCAGGTGAGGTCCATTTTAAGCCAAGGCAATTGGTGCAGCTCTCGATAAGAGACGCAATCAAAGAACTTGAGGAACAGATCAAGGTTTGATCCGCAGCAGCAGGACGTGCAGAGGATGATGCACCGGAGAACGTCCTCCGAGATCGAGCTGGCAATGGCGGGATACTTCGACGCCAGCGACGAGGCGTCGGAGATCTGCAGGCAGCTGCTGGTGAACATCAAGAACGCCCAAAGCAACTACCTGTCCATGGACAGCTTCCTTGCAAGCATCTCGGACAGCGCCGCCTCCGCCGCCATTGCCGGTGCCGACGCGACGACTTCACTCAAGTCGTTCGCCGCCAGAAGCAACCCATTCAGCGCCGCCACGCGAAGCAACTTCCGGCGCATCCACGACAGGCACTCGTCGATCCTCCACGCCATCAAGTCGAGCCACGGGAAGGTGGCGAGGAAGCTGAGGCTCGCCAGAGCGGTCAGGCGGTCCAGGACCGGGTCGCTGCTGCGGCTGCAGGAGCAGCTCGACACGGCGGCCAAGGGCACGTACGTGCTGGGCAGGGACCTCGACACGGTGAGCCACCTGGTGGCGCGGCTCTCCGACGGCATCGAGCGGGAGAACGCCATGGCGAGGTGCTGCGCGGAGAGGTTCCCGGTGCAGGAGATGGTGAACCAGCTGAGGAGGAGCTGCTCGAGCTCGAGGAAGCTGGTCGAGGAGCTGGAGGAGCACGTGTGCCTTTGCCTCGCCACCATCCATAGGGCTCGAGTTCTCGTGATCTCCATGCAAGCTTAACATGAAACTCACTGCAAGTTTTAATCATAGCATAGAATTCCATGTTTAATTAGGAGTAGTTGATGGATCATCATTCACGTGGTCAGAAATAATTTTGGAAAGTTGCTGAAGACAATGATCAGAGAGTTTGGTTTTATTGGCCATGACTTCCTACCATTCTTCAAAAATTTAGCAGACATCATTTTTTTTAAAGGAATTCATACAGCATATGACTCACTCAAGCTGATTAATTACAAATTCATACATCTCTAGACTACTGCATCCCGATCTAACTGAATCTATCGCACATCTAGTACTAGTGCACTGATCAATCAATATTTGAACTGGCTAACTGAATTAAGGTGGTGTAATGTAGATCAGCAAATCAAGTTAAATGGCCATCAATACTTGACCCAAAACACTGGGCTTGTGGGCTACACTTGGGTTCCTTCACATATTTGTTCCTCTCTTTTGACAGAGTTTGTCTGGGCTAAATTTTAACTGGCAGGGCAGCCATTGGATCGCTCGTTGGAGGGCTAGAGAAGATCTTGGCTGACGTGAAACTAAACTCTCTGTTTTTTTCTATTTGTCACCGTTTACTTCTAAATTTATGTTTAATTATTTATTTTATTGATAGATTTAAACAATTATTAATTATATTATTGTGATTTGTTTTATCATCAAAGATACTTTTAGCATGATTTATAACTTTACATATTTACAAAAATAGTAAATAAAATGAATCTTTAAATATAAATCTAAACATCAACACCGCTAAATAAAAAAATTGAAAGGAGTACTCTATCTATTCCATAATTTAAGAGTTTTTATTATAGAAATGCATAGCCAAAATCCATTATATTTTAGGACAAATGTATTATTTCATAGTGAGTATATTTCATCGTTGCAAATTATGACCCATTTATGCAGCTTGAACATTTAACTGAAAGACTAATTGATTTTCCTGAAAAGTTAAATTCTTTTCTCTTCTTTCAAAAATACTATTGTAGATGATCCCTCACACAATATATTTGGCCATATCCTTCTTGCTTATCCCATCTCTACGTTTCTTAAATCTCATCTCACTATAGCACTCATCTATGTATGGAGCTAATCAACTAAGAGCACAACATGGGAGGAGGTAGCGCTGGAATCTGATTGTGTTGGTGGCATGTTGGATTGTTGGGTGCGACCGTTGCAGACGGCTTGCGCGTTGTCGGTGTCGGTGTTTCGTCCTAGGAACGTCGGCTAGAACATGGAGAAGCTCACCGATGGAACGGGGAAGATGAAGAACGATGCCAATTCACCACCAAGGCCCTATGGGCGCAGAGGTGTGGCTTGCTCTGTTTGTGGGCACCTTGCTATTGATTTGGTGTTCTTTTTGTTGCATTTTTTTAGAATTGATTATTTGTTAGTTTTCCTTGAGATTTTTTTCTTTTTATAGATGGTTTTGTTGATATCTTAGTGATGCTGCAGTGATATCATGGTGCTCTATTATCTTGCGCTGATGGTTTCATGATATCTTACTACATTTAATTATCAGACCCACGATACATATATGTACCAGGTACTTGGTCTAGTACCTAGATCTTATGTATATGGTATCTGATACCTAGTACCAAATCTTGTATATAGGTATCATTTATCAGGTTACCTGATATCTCATACGGTTTGGATTCGGTAGGTCGCGTTCGGCTGTCCCAATTACATGTCTGGATTCCCTCGTTTTATGTACGCATATTTCTCTGTCTTTTTGCTAAATTTTTTTATAGGAAAGTTGCTTTAAAATATCATATTAATTTATTTTAAAAAATTTATAATTTATAATTAATTAATTAATCATGTACTAATATATTACTCCCTCCTTTATGTATGACACCGTTGACTTTTAGGATTACGTTTGACCATTCGTCTTATTCAAAATTTGTATCCAAATATACAAAATTATAATGCATACTTAAAATTCCTATAATAATTAATCATATTATAATAAAATAATTAATAATTATATAATTTTTTTAAATAAGACGAATGGTCAAACGTGAACCTAAAAGTCAACGGCGTCGTATAAAAAAATATGAAGGTAGTACTACGTTTTCACACCAGATAACTTACCCCAAAACCATTCCAAACTAACCCGGCCGTTGGTATCAATATCTAGTATCTAGATTTTACCACTGACTCAACATCATTACTAATCCGGTTGGTTGAATGGAATGACTACTGTAGTTGTCCTCTTTCTTTCTGCATATCATTCTTTTTCTTTAGCTTGCGTATCTTTAAAAAATGACTCATATATATATATGAGTCTGTATTACAGAAATGTAGGTATCATCCGCTTCCTTTATTTTAGGTATACGATGTTTTGGTTCTATCTAGGTTATGAATATGTTTAGATTCATCAATATCCATATGAATATAGGAAAAATCAAAGCATCTTATAATCTAAAATAGAGTTAATAAATGACGCCACTGAATTTGCACCACACGTTCACCATTTGCTTTATCAAAAAACTTACGTAATTACAGTTTATTTAGGTATGATTAAATTTATTATTAAATTTTATTTAATTATAAATTATATTTTTTTGCATATTTACGTAAAATTTTTAAATAATAGAAACAATTAACATATAGAGGTCATACCATTTAGAGGATGTGTTAGGCTAGTCCATTCATTCCTTCATTTTAAAACTAGTATTAGGGCTGGGCCCAGTACAATTCATGGGTATTTTGTATTCAGATGTATATCCATGATTTTTAGCAAAAAAAAATACATATATATACTGTATATACATATGTATATTCAAAAAAATAAAAAGAAAGCACATATTCAGCCCAAACAGACAAAAATAGACGTGGTGGGTCATTTTTCTTACTTTTGGGCCTCTCCACCCTCTAACCCACGTTCCACGACCCATTCGGCCCAACATTTTCTAACCCTAACATGAGGGCTGTGGAGAGCGTGGAGGCTGGTTGTGGCTGGGGTTGGCGGCCGGTGCTTGCGGACTGACAGCGGCCAGCGGCGGCGAGGCTGCGCGGATCCAGGGAGGCGGGAGCGGCCAGCCGGATTGGTCAAAATGATTGTTTTTGCGTTCATTGAAACGGAATTCTTCTCGTAAGTAAAGAATAAGGACATCTTAACTTATTTTCAAAATACGGAGCATCGCAAAGTTGTTCTCTAAATTGTAAGAATTCTTCTAATTTTATCGTTTTTCATCCTTTACATGTTTCACATGCTTTCACTTTCTATAAGTTGAACAATGTTATGTTGTTACTAATTCAATGAAATATGACTTTAGACTCAATTTAACATTTTGTATTATATATGATATATATTGGACAATCACATAGTGTTCGATGTTATTCAAGCCAATTAGTGTGATTTTAGGTATAATATTGTTTACACCGTTACATTTTAAATACCAAAGATGAAATCGTGCACCCGCCACTGAGGTATAGTATATTGTCTATATGCTACAATAAAATTTTATTCAGAGATAGTTATTATTATTAACCCAAGTCAAAGGTGTATACAAGCATGTGGCAGAAGAACATGTACGTACAGAGAGCACAGACCCTCTTATACAGTACAAACCCTGCAGGCGCAGCAAATACACGCATACGTACGTAGTACTCTCATATACACGAGCACATACTGAGCCCGTACGTACAAAAGCTCAGGCTCTTATTCAGCTACACGCACACACAGTCGCACACACAGTCACAGACGCCACGCGCGCGCGCCATGGCGACACCACACGTACGGACGCCGGCGCCGCCGCGCGGGCATGCATGCATGGCGCGATCAGCTAGCCGAAGAAGTGGTGCTTCTTCTTCCCCTCGCCGCGGCCGGACTCCTCCTCCTCCTGCTCCTCCTCGGCGTCCTTCGCCGCCTGCTTCGACTCCTTCCTGTCGTGGCGCTCGTGGAACGCGAACCCTCCGCTGCCCAGGGCCACCGCCGCCGCCACGCCCTCCTCGATCTTGTGCCGCTGCGCGTTCTCCGGGTCCTTCTTCACCTGCTGCCTCTCGTACTGCAGGTGCACGGCCGTCGTCATCAATGGCGGAGGCTTGGCTTGATTTGAGGAAACTGATATATAATTGATATAGCTAGGCGCGTACCATGGCGAAGGCGCCGGCGGCGAGGGCGCCCACCTCGCCGAAGCGCTCCTTCTTCTTGTGGTCCTTCTCCTCCTTCCTGTACTTCTCCGAGTCGTCCCGCGACGACCCGTCGTACTCGTCGTCGGCTTCGGCGCTGGGCTTCCTGTACCCGCCGCCGCCGCTGCCGTACTCGTCGTCGCCGACGGGCTTGTCGTACCCGCCTCTGCGGTCGCGGTCGTAGTCGTCGGTGCCGGACTTGTTGCGGCCGTACTCTTCGTTCCCTGACCTGTCGTACTCGTAGTCGTCGCCGGCGCCGGACCTGCCGTAGCCGCTGCGGCCGTACTCGTCAGCCATCACGACACGATAGAGTTAAAGGAACTTGACACGATCGATCGATCGAGTTTGTTGCACACTTGCACCGTGTTTCTAAGAACACATCAACGTGAAGTATTTATAGCAGGGAGCAAGCTGATCAAATTTAATTAAGTCTTGGATTGCTTCAGAAATTAATCACATGTAGGGGTAGTAGATTGTGGCTAATACGCTGCACACGTAATGCCGGAATCAATCAAATAATTACTGGTAAAAATCAGTCATAACCTGGATATTTTTTTTGCAAACAGGAATTAGATATTTAGATATGGTTCTTAGTTGCATGTCGGCGTCATTTGGTTGGGCCACAAAATAATATTAATGTTGGATGGGGTTTATTCTCAGCATCAAGGATTAGTTGCTCTAGATTATGCCATAAGGACCAAGTAATGAACAGAGTATATAGAATAAAATCTGCATACATAATGTTGAGTGAGTCAGGGATTATATTGTTTTCTACGACAAAATCGGGCTTTTCACACGATTGATTTGAGCTCCTGACATTCGCGATCGACCAGATGCATGGTGAAGTGACAAATATACTAGTACCAGTGTGTTAGTGCCTTAGTGGAGATATTTATTCAGAGTAATTAAGCTTTGCTTGCTTGGCAATGTACACCATCACATTGGACCGTGGATATTAATTAACTAATATAACCATTGCATATGTACAGGTTCAATGACAGGCGATCAGGATTATCCAGTTCCTATGCAAAATGTATTCAACGCAATGTTTGCTATCACGCATTCACGACCATCGCAGAGAGGCCAAATTAAGTATTTTTTTTCCTTCTTGTTAAGTATTATATATAGGATAGGAGTGGTTCAATCCATAGATTATCCGTGGCCGAATCATCCTTGTTGACACCTTTTTAAATTTGAATGCACATGCTTTTCTCTCTCTTTTGCAGATGTTCAAGGTTTATTTGGAATTTTTTTGAGAAATAACATTGTTTTAATAGAAAATCGTAAGATTAGAGACCATCCGTGAAAAATCATAATTTTAACACCCTGTCGAACAGTGGGTACGTGTTTAATTAGGACCTATCGAACAACAGCAGCTCGACAGGGGACCCTATCGAACACCCACCGTTCGACAAGGCCTACCACCTAGCGCTGAGGGGCCTGTCGAACTACTGAAGGTTGACAGGCCTCTCTGTTGAACTGCTGAAGGTTGACAGGTCCCCCACCACCCTAGTCAAACGATGGTGGTGTTCGACAAGCGCCTGTGGAGGGTCTGTCGAACACCACCAGTTTGACAGGCCCCTGTCTAAGGCCTGTTGAACTACCCCTGTTCGATAGGCCCACTCGCCGTTCGATAGGGTACAGTAGTTCAATAGGCCCCTAAAATTTCTGATTTTTCATGGATAGACTTTAATCTTGCAATTTTTCATTAAAATAATGTTATTTCTAAAAAATCGTTTGCTTGGACCCGCAACAGTTAAACTAAAGGGTTTTTTTTTATCATACTTGAAAGGTACTAAATTATAGTAGCTCAAGGTATTAAAATTTTACATTGAAAAATATAGTATCTTGATGTACTTTTTAAGAACGTTAAAAAAAACTCTAAACTAAAAGGTAGGGTAACTTGTCTTGTGTTTAATTTCATCGTGATGGCTGTAGTTTGGTCCCGAATAATTAATTTAGGATTGGTTTAGTTTAACTTAAATAAACATGTTTTTATAAAATTTTAGTTTATTTAGTTGAACTGAGTACCTGAGCTAAACTACTCATGGGTCAACGCATGTCCATCCCTAATTTACCGTTTATTTAGTCAGAGCTATAAAGCATGTCAAGTTCGCTTCTCACACATAGCATGCACCTTAGCCTAACCATCATCACCAGACAATTGTTTACCTATATAAGTTTACCTATCGCCACGAAGTTGTGCTCTAAATATGATATATTTTGTTTGTACTTTCTAAAAAGGAATTTTCAACCCAAAAGAAGTAAATGTTTACGATCCATGTTGTGTGTGGATTATCAGGCTTGAACTTGCGATTATAAGGAGAGCCGAGATAAGCTATATTTGTAGAGCAATTTTACCATCCTTAGTAGGTACCATGAGGTACCAGTAAAATTTGATACCTCTGGATACCTTAGATACTATAAGGTATTAAATTTTAGATAGAAAACAGCGCATAGTACCTTTTAAGAATGAGAAAAATGCTCATATTTATAATCCATTAGTTGAGTCGTTAAACTAGCGAAACCAAATAAATTGGGCTTTAACGAGCCATATCTATACCTATCTCTATGACTATTCCTCTAGCATGGCAAAGCGACTCAAAACGGACCTAAAATGTCAAAATTAAGGTGCCCTTTAAGTTGAAAATTTAGCTCCAACCTTCTCCCTAATCAAACTGCCAAAAAAATAGCATCCTCACATGTCTATCTCACCATTTACAAGTTACAAGTTAAGTAATTAACGAGAGCATTGAGCGTGGGCTCCCAATCACATGGGGAGGGGAACATTGAGCATAGCCTCCCAATCGCTTGGGGGGGGGGGCAATTTATGTTTTTATTGGTATCGTGGAATGAACCCGTGTTTTATAATTAGTGTTCTGAAATGAGAAATTTAGAAGTGGATTTTTGGCTATAGATGGTAATACGTGTAGGATCCGTATATAGCTCACATGTACTACTATTTGCCAGCGTAAAGCTAGATGACTAGACGAGATCGACAGAGGAAGACTGGATCGAGCCGGCCGGGGAGGAGATAAGCTCGATCGATCACACATGATCACAAGCATGTAGCCAAAACGCCGGCCCCCTGGAATATCAGAGCCGGGGGCCATGCATGCCCGTGCGCGAGTTAAGTGTGGACGTCATTCTATCGGCCGGCGAGTCGTCCTCGAGTTGGTTGGGTGGCGCCAAGGCGAAAACGCCCTGTCGGCCAAGGCATGCAATTGCAGCCGCGTCGGTGTCGGCAACGGGAGGAGATCAGACTTTCGCGCGCGCGGCGCCCGCGGCATATCCCGTGTAATATCCAGCATGCGTATCCATCCCCCGCCACCGGCCCGGCCCGATCGATCGAGGGGAGGGGAGGGGAGGGGACGGACGCGGTCGCTAGCTGATCTGACAGCCGCGACGGCGACGGCACTGCCCCTTGACCACGTGGAGCAATCCTCCAGAGGCCTCCTTATCGTTTCGCGCTTTCTCTCCGTGCACGTTAGACTTTCTGACATTGGCAATATTAATACGTACGTGTGCTAATGAATCTTGATTAATATACATTAATACATAGATGAATCTAAATAAATCCAAAAAAATCTTATAATATGAAACGGAGGAAGTAGCATGTTAACAATTTAAAAATGCTGCAAGGGTGTTGTTATGTTTCTATGAGCGAATGTTATAAAATAAGTTAAGATAGGAAAGAAATAAAATCAACTTCAAAATTAAGTTTTAAAAAGTAAAATATTGTTTTATGATTATAAGCCGTTACGAAAACGACGACGCTCTGCACATGTTGCTGCTTCAAATAATAGGGAGTAGTTGTTGCCTTCTGAAGATTTTGTTAAAAAAAATTGCACCATTTTAATATTTACCTATAAAACTTATTTCTAAAATCTGTACCATTTAATGACAACATCTCGTCTAGCATGATGAATATAATACCGTCACATTGTAATTTGCGCGTAAGTATCATTCTATACCTGTATGCTAGCTGGCGTTACAAAGCCCTTCCCAATCCCCACGCTAGTCCTGCTAGTGTGACAAATCATTAAAATAAATAAATATTAAAAAGGTGTAAGAAATTAAAAAAACTAAACCCCTAATAATTACCTATATTTTCTATAACGGAATTTAATCTAGCCACAACTACGAATTACAAAATATTAAAAAAAACTATTTAAAATAGAGTTTTTTTTTATCATCCTTAAAAAAATACCTAAGGTAATTTGTACTAAAATTCGTGACATCTTGAAATACTTTTTAAGGATAATTAAAAAACCCCTTTAAAATATATCGGTTTAAATTCAGAGGGAGTCCCTACATGGTTGCGTGGATATATACGTGCACGTATTACCCTGTATAACAGGAAATTGCTTACATATAACAGCATCAAAGAGTGTATCCGTACTTGTTTGCGTCATTGCGTGAATATATATATAGCCTTGCCTGCTACTTCTGCATATATCACGTTTTATTCATGTGGAAACAAAGCAGAGCCAGAGCAGTACATCTTTGTACATGTATCAGGTTCACGGCTACACTGGTACATACAAACATAAATCCAGAGCATATACATATTCGGAGACAAATTAACCCATGCTGTGTAAATAAGAGGGAGTACACATATGAAACCCTTTAGTAATGGTGTTGGAGCATCAAGAGTGCCCTGATTCGGCTTCTTGACAGTACTTGTTTAGTAGTCATCGGAACCGGCCTTGCCTCTCCCAGTGGCATACTCATCGGTGCTCGACTTGCTGTAGCCACCGCTGCCGTCGTCGCCGCCGGTGCCGTCCGTGCTTGATTTGTTGTAGCCGCCGCCGCCGCCACCATAGCCATCGGTGGTGGATTTGCTGTAGCGGTCGTCGCCATAGCCACCGGCCCCGGCCTTGTCGTCGTAGCCGCCGGTGCCGTAGTTTTCTGTGCTTGATTTGTTGCTGTAGCCGCTGCCACCATATTCATCAGTGTTAGAAGTGTTCTTACCACCGTCGTAATCGCCAGCGTTCGACTTGTAGCCGCTTCCGCCGTAGCCATCATCATTGCCGCTTGCCTTCTTGTATTCGTAGCCACGACCACCATAGTCACCGGCGCCAGAGTCCTTGTAGCCGCTGCCATAGTCGCCGGCACCGGACTTCTTGTAGCCGCCACCGCCACTGTAGTCATCAGTGTCGGGCTTGTAGCCACCGCCACCGCTGTACTCATCGGTGCCAGATTTACTGTAGCCACCTCTGCCACTGTAGTCATCAGTGCCAGTGCCGGATTTGTTGTAGCCGCCGGTTAAGTCGTCGGCGTTGGATTTGTTGTAGCTGTCAGTGCTGCCATATTCATCGGTGTTGGTGTTCTTGTAGTCACTCTGATTGTCACCGTTGCCGGACTTGTTGAAGAGACCAGTGTCCCGACCATAGTCATCACCACTGCAGCCATAGCCTCCAGTGCTGGTCTTGCTGTAGCCACCTTCCTTGTCGTCGTCGGCACCAGACCTTCTGTAGCTGCTGCGATCATACTCATCAGCCATTTTAAAATGAAAGAGATTCACACAAGAAAACACAGGGAGATGCTCAGTTGCACTATGCTTTCAAGAAGCATACAGTAGGGAGGTACTTATAGCAGCTGATAGCTAAATTTAGGTATTTTGAGAGATAATTTGTTCTACCCGATCAGGGCTCCAGCGATCAGAATTACAGGTGGCGATATAATATGGTGCACAATTAATAACTGAAAGCAGTTTGTTTGTAGCCTAGGTGAGGATCTTTTTGTGATATTTGGAACCAGGGGGCAAATGGGTAATTGGAATTGGAGCAAAATTCACATGACCACAAAAATAGATGCTTCACCACAAAATTTTCAAATGCACCACATATTATTTTAGTTGACGTAAACACACTTGAAAACCACTTATACTGTCCACATGTTGGAAGTGATTTTTCCCATATCTGTATTTGGGTCCTATATTCGTTAATTGATCATTATCACAGACATTACCTACAGACCAATGGAAAATCACATCTTGCAAAGTGGATGCAGAAATTGCTTAATCAAAGCAAAAGAGAGAACTTTTTTTGCCCTAATCAGATAAAATGTTCTCTCGTGTAGTTTCATTATAATAAGCCCTCATAATAAATGGAAATTAGATGACAGGTCGCAAAATCATGACATTTGGACAATACAGGAAATTTTTTTCTTTAGCAAACTACAACCGTTTATGCACTGAAGTAGTTTGGTGCAAAATCTTAAACCATGATAGAAAAAACAAACCCTACGCACTAATAATATTTCAACACAGCCCAACCAGCTAGCTCGTATTTCAAAGTGAATACTTGTACGTATACAGCACATACACACATTGTCATGCAAGTAGTGATATCTAAAGAAAATAAGGGAAATACACATGCATGAGAAATTTCAGATTTTTTATCAGCACCACTAGCTCAAAGTAGACAGGTCTGTGCTGGCAAAAAGACAAGCCGGCCCATTAATGTAGACAGTTTAACTCCCCACTCAATCTGTCAGTGGAAGAAACATTGCAGACAAAGGAAAAATGCGAAAGCATATTCCAACAATTATTTGTCACCAGAATCAGCAATGCTACCAGGGAAATTATGGCATTATCATGAATTCAACTTGCTATCATAGTGTCATCTGTTTACCAGCAACTGTAGTTGTTTCTTTTGTGGCTTCAGGCTGCAGTTAAATCTAAATGACCAGATAGCTCAACCTGATACCTAGAACATGCACCTCAATTATTTAGAATATTGCTACTGAAAATTATTGAAGCTTGCAATTCCATAATTCAGTAAAAAGTTACCTTCACTTACTCTGAAGTTAAATGATGTGGGAATGAGCAAATAACGAACACAAACTAGCAGCTCAAGGCTTGCAGTTGTATCAAACTGTGTTTCATATTGATACCCGAACGAATTGCAACTGATAACCATTCATTTCGCTTACATATTTTCAAATTGAAGATAATATCCCTGCAGATATGGTTAAATTTGATTGAAAGTTAACTAAGAATACCGAATAAAGAAAAATCTATTGATCACACCTAAATTGGAAGACAGAAAAGAACAGGAAATAAATAGAACATACCACATGACTCAACAGAAAATCCATGATTGTTGTCCATTTGTAAGGATTTGAAACTGTTACAAGTCAATGTCGCTTCCAAAGAGTTCAGACTGGTTAATTTCATCCAACTATATTGAATGAGACCCTCTGTTTTATGCATAACAAACAGCTGCCACATTGTCTTCCAAGTCTGAAACAATTATTGTTCTAACTTGAAGAACATATCAGCCTGTCAGAAGTGTTTCTCATAGGAACCATTTTGCGCCTTGGAAAAACTGAAATATCAGTTCCTTGAACCAAGACATACTTGTGACTAAAAAACAATGCTGTTCTTCTTTATTTCCCTTTAAAATCTACATTTGCTTTTCTCAATTAAATATTGCAAATGTCTTGAATTATTGCTAGATGGAATGATTCTTCCATGAGCTGCCGACAACAAGCAGCTTACAACCAATGAATTGAGAGCATCTTCCAATCACAAATAGCTGACTCTTACTAAAGCAATAAAGAGAGTTTTGTTTTGGGCCTTTATTCTTGAGTAAACTTTTGCATCATTATTCAAATTGAAGATTATTCCATTCTTCCATGAGTAAAAAACAAGATTTGGATACTGACCAAAAAAAATGTTATAAATAGAACAGGACAAGGAACAACCATTATGACATGTACTGTGATTAACTTCAGATAAAGATGTTTGGAAGACCTCGGTGATTCCTTCTGGAAGAGGTACTGTAACTTTAAACTCTTCTCCTAGCTGAAATGATTGGGAAGAGTTCTCGAATCCATAAACAATAATTCAAGACAATTCTGCTGCAGTGCTAACATAACAATAGCTGTATGCAACAGACTGTTCCCATAAACTCACTGAGTCACTGCTAATATGTATTAACTTCGTTAATCACAATAAAACAGAAAGCAATAATAGCATCCATGTAACTTCCCCTTGACAAAAATGTAGAGAACTTCTGTTTGTAGATGAAACTATCAGTTCGATCCTACAGCAAACTTGAAAGTAAGCTGCTCACCTCAATAAACACAATAGATCACATCAAATGTCAATTCCAGGGGTATATCTTATAAACACATACCTAAGCTGCCACAGAGTGATCATTGTACAATATTGATACATTCAAGCAGATATTTAGCACGATCAGCCAAATAATGCTGTGGACCATAGCATATATCTGCAAGATATTTGCTGTAGGTGATGCAGCAAACAGCTAAGCTCAGAATGCACTCTTTCTGTTCCTTAATGAGAGTTGCTGACCCATGTTTACAAGAAAGGTTGGCAGAATCTTCCTCAGAAAGCTGGAAAGCCTGAAATATTGCTGGACCAAGCCAACTGAAGTCTATGGGGTTCTTTATCTTTTCCAGGCAGGGTAAGCCTTGGGCTAAAAATGGCCAGCACCCTAATGACAAAGAAAACATATGCTTGCTGAACTTCTCACAAGTTGATCTGAATTGATCGTACTGCACAGTATCATGTTTTGCTAAATTTGTTGACGCAAAGCTAAAGATAGTTTGAGATATGTTTTTCCTTGTTTCCCTCTTTATACATTCAGCAAAATCTAACATGGACTGTCCAGTGCTTAGCAAAAAGTGCGACAGAAGGGTCATAAAGGAACATTCAGATAAAAATAAGTGATGTGTAGCCCCAGCAAGAACTAATGAATAAGCTGCTGCAGCTTTTGTCATTCTGAAAACAACATCACAATTTTCTCCATGCAAACTATCAGTGCTTGATTTTAAGGCACTACACCGGTATGCAGAGGCAAGTACCATGAAACTGCTGATACTGATGTGATGTAGAGGGTGTAGTATGTATTTCCTTGGTGACTGTTCCTCTTGCTGCAAATTACTCATCAGGTTTTCTGAAAGCATGCTTTCAATTACATCGCAGCAAGCTTTAGGGTCATCAAGAAATGAGCATTCAGAGATTGCCTGCTGTAAGATATTGTCCAAATCCTTAATTGCTGGATCTGTAACAGCATCATCTGATGTATTCAAGTTCCTAGCATCACACTTATCAGAATAGACATGTCAGCATGGAGAAACCAATAGCCTTTTCTTTCAAAAAGATAATTTGCTATTTTTAAACATGAGTTTTAGAAGACCAAAAACATTTTCTTAGCACGAATGCATAAAATCAACTAAAATTGTTTATATTATTAACTGGCGAATATATAGCTTATTGGTTCAACTAAAGTTGGGGTGAGATTTATCTAGAAGTTCAAAGGCATAAGTTCAATTCGAAAGCATGGTACAAAAGACATTTGAGATTCAAAAGATTCTCAGTTCTCAATGGCTAGAGTGATCCTCATGGCAGAGTAGCAATGCCGTGAAACTTCCATAACAGTGTGTAAATGCATTGTGATAAAATCAAATTGCAAAATAAAAGTGCATGGCAAGGTCCAACTGCAATGCCAACATTTTCTTCATAGTTTGAATCTTACACTCAGAATAAGATCCCCGTACGGTTTTGGTACTGCAGTACAACGCTCGCAAGAACAAATGAATTTATACTTGGACCACAGATCTGAAAGCCTTGCTTCCTGGAAAGTTTAGTTATGAGTGTGATGACAGTATCACAGTAGGGAAAGCGTCAGAAACTACTAGTGCAAATAGTTAGGAAAACAAAACTTTCTTTTAACATCATACAATATACTGGACCTAAATTTAGCAAACACCACTAACACTAGCTGTTATTAATTCATTAAGTCAATCACTATGCATCAATTGATTGTCAATGAGATAAAGTGGTGTAACTGTGTGCATCAGCCTATGCTAAGATATTGAAATGTAAATGTATAACATACATGCACTCTGTTATGGGCAAATGGGATTAAGATCCAAGGCTCCAAGCAAGCCTTGTGTGGGTACTATAGCACCATGGTACTGTTTGCGTGGGACTAGCGTCCTCTATTGGAAATTACTCAATATAGGAAGTTTTAGAGCTGTACATGGGTATTAAGAAAGTAGGTGAAACTAAATGGGGGGAGGGTTGTGATTGGTCAAGAGAAGGAATTAGGTGGAGAAATTGAATGGTGAAAGCTTGTGATTGGTTGAGAAGAAAATATAGGTGGAGAAGTTATATTTTGGGACAAATTTCAAATGCTAGAAGTTGCTATATGTTGGGACAGAGTGAGTAGATGTTATGCCTTACTCAGGTTACTGTGTTCCATTAAATTAGAGAATATCTCCTAGGGGTTAAAGTAACCAAGTTTATACTTGAACACTGTATCAGTCTCTAGTATTAGTGTATCACCCTCTCTGTCAACGATTTCACTGTGTTCATACAGTGCTATACCCTTGGTCCTTGGACTAAGCAAAGAGTGCCCTACCTTCAGGCCACCAACTCAATTCCGTAACACACTCCCTTACAGTTTTTCTATATATAGTAGGTGCACATAAAATTACGTTTTCTACAGTTTTCTGAAATCAAAAGGGAAAATCTCATAATCTAAAAATTAATAATTTGATGTCTCAGAGATTAAAGCAGGAAACAGATTACAAGTGCACGGAACAAGCAAAAGAAAAATAGTACCCTGGTCTGAAGAAGATCAATGTATGTTATGAAAACTTCATCTCCCTTATTGATCGACTTTGTGCAGCGAACAACAACTTGTGGACCATATCTGCATTGAGCTGAATACAGTGACAGTGAAGTTTAAAATGATTGTTCTGTAAGTTACAAAATCAAATTAACATGTAAAGAAGTACCATGAGCAGAATCATCTTCTTCAGACTGCCAAGCATGCCACTGCAACCAATATGGAGTTCAATAACTCACTCTGCAGTGTGTAATAGATATCTCCAAATGATGCAAGAAAAAGTATTGTGGATACTAAATCAAACCATCAGTTAAACTCCATTACCACATCTGGTGCAGCTCCTTTGCAAATAGGGACTACACAGGATTCTGGTTTGTCTGAAGTACAGTCTTCATTCCGTGAAGCCAATACAAATCGGTAAGAAGCATTAGGACAGCAGCTATGATTGAACCATGAGAATCTAGGGCCATAAACAGCAATCCCCAGAGCCCTTCCTTCACTAATCTGCACCTCAACACTATCTGTCATCACTGCCCACAGTGCCACCTTCTCTATTGTCAGACCGTTGGAGAAACCAAGTGTGGTTTGCATTCGTAATTTCCTGGCAGACAACATCAACAAACTTCCCTCCATAATCATCTCGGCAATCTCTCCACCTTCCTCCATAACTTGCCCAATACCACTTGCCGAAAGTCCACCGATTCTATTGGGACTGCTGACTGAATCAAATGAAACAAGATCACGCATCTCAAGCGAATAAAGAAGGCGCAGGGCAGCACGGATATTGCTTGTTTCTTCCGTAAGATAGGAGGGGGAGGCTTCCCTGAGATGGTTCGCAAAGAAGCAACATTCTCCAGAAGATGAATGCACTTCACAGTCTGATATACAGCAGTCTGAGCAGCAGTATCGAACATAACCACACGTCATACAAGACATGGCATAGGGGGGTTGAGTCGGTATGTTGCGGAAACATGAGGAACAATGCGAGTGGAGTAATGCGTCGTGCAGGGCGGTAGCATAAGGCGCAATCGCCTGAGATAGGTCCTCCGACATGTCCACAGATTTACTGGCTCTCATCCCCATTGCCATGTTTTGTGAGACCTCCTGCAGCGAAGTTTTTATTTTCCACAAAATCAAATTCATGACTAACAAAATCACCCAAACACTAATCAAAACTGGACAAGGATCCCCCCCCCCCTCAGGATAATCTATAAAACTGTCCAGCCATAAATTCAACATCTGGCTATAAGTCAATCTCCAGCATTCTTACTGCCTACCTTTTGGCCCTAACTGACCTTACAACCATACCAACAACTCCTCAACAAATCTGGCCATCTCCTTTCCCTCTAAATCTCTACAATACCCTGCCTAACCATTTCACTTCAAGCGAGAGAAGAAAAGAAAAGGGCACTGACCCTGAACTTAACAAAACCATTCTAGTAACCCTATTTAACATCAGGTGCGCCCGCGGTGGAGAGGTGAGGGGTTTGGTTTGCTCACCTCGAGACCGACAAAACTTGCTAAGAACGAATCCGCCGCGACCGCACCGGAGTTAGTGAAGTATGGGAAATAGGGGAGGGGTCGATGCGGTGGGTGCGCCGTGCGCCCCCGAGCCCTCGACCTCCCGGAGACGGAGAAGACGAG
Organism: Oryza brachyantha; assembly: GCF_000231095.2. NCBI lineage: Eukaryota > Viridiplantae > Streptophyta > Magnoliopsida > Poales > Poaceae > Oryza > Oryza brachyantha. The sequence goes on from NC_023166.2 coordinate 10,401,518, forward strand.
AGAGAGAGTGTGCTGTGGGGCCTACAGGTCGATGGCCACCTGTCCGCCCGCCCACCCGTCCATTGCTAGAAACGGAGACCGTCCGATGCGAGATGCGCGGTGCAGATCGACGGGGGAGTAACATTTACTTGGCAAACTCCAGTTAAATTAAATAATACTCTCTCTTTTTTACGCGGTTAACTTTTTAATTTACATCTAACATTTTTTATATTTAAAAATTTTATCCAAATATATAAAATTATAAACCACACTTAAAGTTACTTTAATAATAAATCAAATTATAATAAAATAGTCAATAATTATATAAGTTTTTTGATTAAGATGAAAGGTAAAACATAGATCAAAAGGCCAACGACATCAAATAAAAAATCCGAGGGAGTATTACCGTAATTTGTACCTACGGACGCCGTAGGAGATATTGGTCATGTCTGTGAAGGATAAGATTTGAAGAAACAATTGTTCACAGTAGAAGCTATAGCCTTATCTTTTTGCTTTTATTTTTGTTTATAAGCTAAAATTTAAATCTTAATCTTAAATTTGAAATTAATTTTATGATTTTTATCATTGTTTATTTCTAAGATTGTCTTTAGATCACTAAAAACATATATAAGAATTTGTGTCATCACCGTATACATTCCTTAATCTTCTACACCTCGGGTCTTCTCCGGTGCCTGACCATGGCGGTGCCCCCCGCCACCCGGTTGCCTGTCTCGGCGGCGGTTTCCGTCGCGACAGCACCGCGCATCCGAGCGCTCTTTTCTGAGCTGCCTTGCCCTCATGTTCCGTGAGATCAAACAGAAAGATGCTAAATTCCACGGAATTAAGCCGCTTTCTGCAAGGAGAAATCATGCCTGAGCCTCACAGTCACAGGTCTGTTGAGCTCAACTCAAAAATGTGTTTGGTTCTTTTGTTTCTTTCCTCCTGGTTTATCTGTCACGCTGCAGCATCATGATTGAGAGAAGACAGGGAGATAGGATGGTAACATTTCATAGGATGGTAACATTTCAGAGCATCCATGGTAGAATTAACCAGATTTTTCCATTCAGCTGTAAATCAACTTTTGCCCAAAACTCAGTACATCACTAGTCTGAAATTCTGAATCCTAATGGCACCAGCTCAATGTTACATCTCTGCGGAAACCATGTTTCCTACAACAAGCAGCACTCGATGATCTGAATCTAGAGAAACAACACTGCAACCCCAGAAAATGGGCTGACAACTCAGGGGATTCCAGGAAGGCTAGCGGAAATCACCCGTCGCTGGTTAATGTTAAGGCAAGGACGACACAAGTCAGGGTGAAAATAATCGTAGCGGCAGCAAAGGCCAAGATGGCCCTCTGCGAGACGCCCTGATTTTCTTGGCCAGCGAGCTCAACCTCTTTCAGGAGACCTCTGATCTCGTCAATGTCTGAGTCCTTCGCTGCATGGATTAGCCTGTTCTGAACCTCATCAAGCTTTGCAAGCCTCCTAGCGCGGCTAGCTTCTCTAGCAGACCAGATGAACTTCGTCATCCTCCACAGGAGTATACCGACATAGATTGCCACAACACAGTCCACAGTGTAATGATGGCGTTCACGAATCTCCCTCTGTGCGCTATGCAGGACAAGAAGCCATATTGCGACGGAGATCCAGCCCCCATATGCTTCCTATGAGAGCACGAAACAAATTCAGAAGAAGTTCAGAACTCAGATGACATGGATTGCAAGTATCTCTAACATAATGCCATTGCAAACAGAAGACACTATCTCGATGATGGGTGACTCTAATAAGTATTAAGTAACTTAGTTCCAGCTTCCAGAAGAACAGGGCAGACAAGATACTTTCATGTTGTAACAGGGATAAGGTAGAAGTATAGCATACCGTCCATGCCATTGCAGTAAGTACAGCAACAAGCATGTGACCACTGTACATAAGATCATTGCAACCACCACTAGCTTTCTTCAGCAGATGGTACCATGAAGGTCCCTCCCCATGAGTTGGCCTTAAAATGTCTACTAGGAAGCTCATCCGACCCCAGTCAGGTCTATACTCACCAGGGTAAGACTGAACAGCAGCTGTAAAGTGCAGGATGATAATTTAGTTTCTCAATTTACCAAACTGACATTTTAATTAGGTGATAAGCCAAGTGCAAGGTGATAAGCCAAGTGCACTAACCATAGGCCACATCATCTCGTATGACTCTACGGATAGCATCGGAGTCTGAAGCATATGGAACATAATATTTTTGTGCCCAAGGATGAGGATGCCCAGGTATTTGATACCGAGCTGCAGTGCACCAAGGTCTTGCAGATGGAAGAATAGTAGCAACAAATGTTACTGTTCGAAGCAAACGTCCAATTGCCATAGTGAACATATATCTTGTGGCTATTCCAAGACCAGGAGCTTTGATGCAGTCAAAGAGCACTGAGAAACCAAGCATGATAAACAACATCAAGTAATGGTGCAGAGTGATAATATGGGCTCTCAGTAGATCAACCACACTTTGAGGAAGCTTCTCGTTCAATGCTAAAAGCAGCCATTGGCCAGTGTCAGGAAGTGGAGCAGCAGATCTGTTAAAACAGTAGAACGGACTTCAGTTAACAAAAATTATGATGACTTGATGCTTCGACATATGAATTTATCTGAGCGTGAATATGAGCACATGCAAATAATTACTTGAAACAAGGTACATATTGTAAGTGGTAATGTATAAGAGTTGTCAAAATCGAAAAGGTGTTATTGTTCTTGAAAGTGAAAACCCAAATCTGAACGAGCCATAATCATTTTATAAGAATATCAAGTTTGTCTTCACAATCTATTTGTAGGCTTAAGATAACTAGCTGATGTACACAGGACTAAATTCAGTCAAAAAGAATTTTCAATGAAGTCAAGAAAGGAAGCATCAACAGACAAGGAATACGCTGGATTAAGTACATACAGATGCTTAGCTTCCTTCCCACTGGACTTCTAGATGGCCCTTTATTCCAAAAGGCCATTTATTCCTTACTTAAACTGTAATCCGGCAATCAGCATTAAAGCTTTTTATTCGCTGCACCACCAAATACTATAAACCCGATCTTTGTTCGAAAGTTGAAAAGGCAAGATGTTAAGAACCACACAGAATAGCAAGGACACAACAAACGAGCCATTGGACTATTGAGAAACTGAACTCTTGAAAGCACAAGGTTACCATAATGAAGAATCTGTGCCACAAATCAAAATTCACAATATCGTCTAATCAAAACTAGTATGTCTACTCTAGAAACAAGATTCAGTAACAAAAGTCACCCTGCAAATTGTAAGTTTTTAAACTGCATGATACCTTCTTCATTCCAGCAAACTAAAATTAACTATGTTATGATTTCCCCAAGGTGTAATATACATAAACTTGTAAAACTCTCTCTTCTATGTTATGATTTCCCCAAGGTGTAATATACATAAACTTGTAAAACTCTCTCTTCTATGCTCAAATTTCACACCTAAGCTTTAAATATTACCCATTAAACAATAAATCAGCTAAGAAAGGGATGCACCCCTACGAGCAAATATCCGCAAGACCACACCATAAAAAAATCCTTCCACAATCAAATCAAATTCAAAGCTACTAGCGCTAAGGGAGATCCAACTGAACAAACGCAATAAATAGCAATTAAAGAGCATAAATCAGCTCGATAGCTCCCAGGAAAGAGTGGGAAGACACCGACCTGTGCCACTGGAGCCCCATCACGGCGGAGACGAAGCGGACGGAGATGGCCTCGCAGAGGAAGGCCCCCAGCATGAAGGCGATGGAGCCGAGGAAGGGCAGCGCGGCGCGGAGCTCGGCGGACCAGTGGCGGTAGAACGGCGCCCGCGCGGCGGCGGCCAGCGCCAGCGCCGCCCAGAGCGCCGGCATCAGCCGGTCGTGCCACGCCGGGGAGAGGTACCGCAGGTAGTCCACCCCGACGTAAGCCGCCGCCGCGACGCCCAGCCCGCCCACCCCGAGAAGCCTCCGGCCCGCCGCCAGCCCCCGCGAAGGCCTCAGCCTCGGCCTCGGCGCCTTCCCCCTCGCCTTCGCCATGGCCCCTCCCTCCCCTCCCCTCCCCTCTGCGCCGCGCGCTCTCCGCGGGAGCTCGTCTCTCACTTGGTCATGGACTGTGGGAAATGAGGTCAGCTCAACGAAGCTCGGAGATCCGGGGCACCTTGCCCTAGGTTGCGGGTGATGTTCTGAACCGTCCGATTGGAAATCAACGGCCCGAAAACCCCACCATCTCGATCGGGAAGACGACCAGCGTGTTGTGTTGGTAGAATTTTTTTTTGCTAAAAATTCAAAAATAGATTTTTTTAATCAAAATATTGCAAACTCAGTGTCCTAACGCACATCTAGTGGCATGAAATATAACACGCTCCTGTAACTAAGCGTGGAATCTGATGTGGCGGTCAACGATAGGAGGTAAGACGATGGCCGTTGGACGAAGGATGGCACATCTACATGTGGCCCCATTGATGCTTCTTATAACTAAGCATATTGTCCCCGACAAGGGATCATCCATAAATGTACAGGGGACTAGCCATTTTTACAAGCGGATCCCTTGTCACCCATCACTTAGGCATCTTATGCCCGAGCTGCCAATTCCGAGAGGCAAAAAACATTGATTCAAGTGTTGTTACTTCTAATAGCGGCGATGACATTCTCATATGAACTTGGAATCAGGCAAACTTTATATCCATGGACATATACATAAAAAAGTTACATTTGTCTCTTCTTGGCTTTGTGAAATCGTGAAATTCCGCTTGTAAGATTATGTTTTTTTAAGTGAGAAGTTTCGAAAACCCATTGGATAGAGCTTTGAAAAATCTACAAGCAACATAGTTTGTCCATTTGAGATCATATTTTGTGTGGTTGATTACTGTATGCTCCTAGATGAAAAGAATAGAATAAAATAAAGTTGACTCCCTCTCCAGTAGAGAGAAAGCCTTGGTTGTTTTGTAGGCGGTCTCCTGCTCAGGCTTAAAATGCCATCTTATCGGGCGGGTAGGGGGTTGCTTGCAAAATAGTTAGGCCCCACCCAGCTTGTTCCACCGTTTGTCATGTCAGATTTCATGCCCAGCAATGGGTGTTTTATATTTCTTGCCCACTAACTAAGTGTTGGAGGCGTAGATTTGCTAGTTTTTCAAAAACAAAAATATACTTTTGAAATTTTTATTAGAAAATAAAAATAAAACATGTGTTAGTAAGCATACCAATAGGCCCAATAAAAAGTTCACCATGACCAAAAGGCCCATTATGCATCTCTCTCAGGCTCTCACACATGCAATAATGCAGAGGCAGAAAAAGTATGCTTTGGGTCCTATGTTTTAATCATGTCTCTAAACCGCAACATCGAAAATCTTGACCCTACAACTTGCAATGAGTTTTAAAACAAAATATATGTATCCATATGTTAGTCAAACAAAATATAAATATAGTGAGACCAATATGTCAATGGGCTCCACTCCCTCCACCTCTCCCATCTCTCTCTCATTTTCTTTCTCTGCCGGTGGGCAGGAAAAGTCGATGACAATGGTCAGCCAAGAAGCAGGGAACTCACAAACTTGTCAAACCGAAGCAAGAACTAGACAATTGGAGTGAAATAATCCCCATCGATGATCCTCAACCTAGGGTGTTTGGTATGGAGCTTCTCTACTACTCCCTTGAGCATTGAAATATGCACCCATGAGAATATATTGAATAGCTTTGAGCACCCACTACATGAACCATACCCCTCATTTATTTCTTTGTTTATGGTCAGGTACACTGGAAAGCAACTATTGTAGATGGCATCGCTCCAAGCATAGTCAAGTCATTTGCTCCCTCAACTAATAGTGGCCGCCATATGCATAAGGAATTAGAGCAAAGCTCCACGCAACAAGCACTATGAACAACAACAAGGGAGCAGTTGTCACCTCAACACCATCGAATATGCCCTAAACGACATAAGGCATCAGATTGTAGGCCAACCTGATATCCTTCACGGTGAATAGTGGCACACTACAGTCATTTCTACTAAATTTACCTACAACAAACAAAGACTTGGAGAAGATATCCTTGCAATCTCTTTAACCAACAAACGAGGGGAAACATCAAAATCACAAATAAACATCCATGGAAATGGAATGCAGTAGGTATAGAAACATTTTTTTCTCTTCGGCATAAACTTTGGGTGGAGTTGCAAAAGGGGGGGTTTGATGTCATGCAACCATTGGATTTGGGAGTTCCAAACCGTTTTTCTGAGATCCCTCTTGCCAAAGAATTCGGTGTCAAGCCTTGTGGTGCCGATGATGGTGAAGTTGGTGCCCTATGCAAAGTTGGCATACTTGGCCTTGGAAGGGGGCAACAACTGTATTCCGAACCAAGGTTTCCAAAACCACAATAATCATGGATATCGCCAGTGCATGGCATCGGTTTTGGGTAGTTTGCTCCAATAAAAACCGTGTGAATTCAAAAAATTGAAAAAAAATGGTGAAATCCAAAAAAATCATGGTGATAGTTATGAAATTTCTAAACATAGTGGTGAAGAATTTTTTTCGAAATAAACAACATAAATCAATCAAAATATGGCATAGAGTGATTACAATTCAGTTTAATCGAGAAAAAAGGAAGGACACAATACTCGCAATCCCCCCCCCAAATCTCCACGATTTCAAGCCCTTATCATGCGATTATCATTGTGAAAACCGTGATAATCGTTTTGACCAAATTGCTGCAATTATCATTGCATGTCATGTGATTCTCGCTCGGTACCACGTGGTTTCTTTACCAAAAACCACAATAATTTATTTCAAATGTTTGGATTCAAATTTCCACAATTGTTATCACAATAATCATGATTATTGTCGATTATCGCACCTTCGTCAGGTCATGGTTTTGACCCCCTCCACGATTTTGCAAACCTTGGCGTGAACTTGTGTGTTGGGATTTAGGGCAACCACACACATTTTGATGTGGAGAAACACATGCAAAGGAAGAAAAGAAACACACTAAGGAATGTATATTATTGATGAAATCAATGACGAACCGACCACCGAAGTATCAACTAGTGAGATAACCGAAGTAGGTATGTCCATAGTGCGACGGTGGTGAGGTAGTTTGAGAGCCCTTCGTCACCAAGTTGTTGATGTCCCTTAATGAGTCCCCGGAATTAAACACTGCTTGGTATTTCATCGTCATCGACGCTAACGACATCGAAGGTCCCTGTAATACCACTACAAGAATTGCCACTACATACATGCCCACATAGCCCTACCTCTCCCCTCACTTATGGACATGGACCAACCAGGGAACCGGTGAACTCGAGCTTGGCATCTCGTTCGTGGCAAGGGGATGGTGGCGGCTAACAAGGAAGACGATAGTGGGGAGGAGGGAGCCATGGCACCCGACCTCTTCAAGCTCCCCCATCTCGCCACCAACCAAGAGGACATGAATGGAGTGGAGCTGGAGTGTTGCCGTTGTCCCGAGCACTAGAGTCACATGTCAGCGCGGGAAAAGAGAAACAGGGAGAGCGAAGGAGAAAGAGATGGGTCCCACTAACATATAGGTCCCATATGATTATTTTTTACTTTTTTTTTTTGCTAACTAGGATGTCACGTTAGCGAAATCAACCATCTATACTCCCAAAGGAAGTAATTTAACCCGATTTGCAAGTTGGAGGCTGAGATTTACGATATCAGACTAGATGATAAGAGGAGGGACATTTTCATACAGTCACGCAACCTGTCAAATGCAAAGGTAGAAAGGCTGTTTAATTCAGGGTTAAAAACCGGTGCAGTGTTTGTAAGCACTTCTATTAATTAAGGAAGGTACGCAAGGGGAATATATTTTTGGAGGAAGAGAGCTAGCTAGTACACTAGCTTTTAGGTGCCAATTAAGCTAAGCAGATGCACACAATTTCGATTAGCCGAGTGCCTTTGATTAACTAACGCTGTCTGCTTCTGTACGTGTAACCGATGATCGAGCAGCTGAGACCAACATGGTGAAGTGCAGAGGTTGTACTTGCCCCTGCAAAAAAGAGGCTCTAATGGAGGAGGTGAGCAAGCATGCATGCAGTCATGCTCGAAGGATCGAGCTGGAAAGGTCATTACCGGCTCCCTCAAACCCCCTTAATCTAGCATTATCATGCCGTGATCTCACCTCTCCTATCATTCTGTTCTTCGCGTTCGCCTCCTATAAAATGACGATCACTCTCCCTTGACTCCTCACGCAAATCAACGTACACAATTAAGCAGCTAATTATCTGTAGCTAAGCTAAGATAAGCTAAGAAAGCTACTTGAGATCGATGGCGGCGACAATGCGTTGGGGCCGCGGCGCGCTCGTGGTGGCGGCGTTCGCGGCGGTGGTCGCGGTGTCCGGGCTCGGCGTGGCGGCGAACTACGGCGCCCCCGGCGGCGGCGGGTTCTTGTTCCCGCAGTTCTACCAGCACACGTGCCCGCAGATGGAGGCGGTGGTGGGCGCCATCGTGGCGAAGGCGCACGCCGAGGACCCGCGCATGGCGGCGTCGCTGCTGCGGATGCACTTCCACGACTGCTTCGTGCAGGGCTGCGACGCGTCGGTGCTGCTCGACGCCGACGGCAGCGGGCGGTTCGCCACCGAGAAGCGGTCCAACCCCAACCGCGACTCGCTCCGCGGGTACGAGGTGATCGACGAGATCAAGGCGGCGCTGGAGCACGCCTGCCCGCGCACCGTCTCCTGCGCCGACATCGTCGCCGTCGCCGCCAGGGACTCCACCGTCCTCACCGGCGGGCCAGGCTGGGAGGTGCCGCTCGGGAGGAGGGACTCGCTGACGGCCAGCCTCAGCGGCTCCAACAACCTCATCCCGGCTCCGAACGACACCCTCGCCACCATCGTCGGCAAGTTCCGCAACCAGGGCCTCGACCTCGTGGACCTCGTCGCGCTCTCCGGCAGCCACACCATCGGCAACTCCAGGTGCGTCAGCTTCCGCCAGAGGCTGTACAGCCAGAACAACGACGGGAAGCCCGACTTCACGCTGAACCCGGCGTACGCGGCGGAGCTCCGGGGCCGGTGCCCGCGCTCCGGCGGCGACCAGAACCTGTTCGCGCTGGACCCCGTCAGCCAGTTCCGGTTCGACAACCAGTACTACCGCAACATCCTCGCCATGAGCGGCCTGCTCAACTCCGACGAGGTGCTGCTGACGCAGAGCCACGAGACGATGGAGCTCGTCCACCGCTACGCCGCCAGCAACGAGCTCTTCTTCCAGCAGTTCGCCAAGTCCATGGTGAAGATGGGCAACATCTCCCCGCTCACCGGCCACAACGGCGAGATCAGGATGAACTGCAGGAGGGTCAACCACTTCTAGAGTTGACCTAGGCCACTCCAAACCCATTTGCTTCTTAATTTATTTGTTTTGCATGTTTTGATTTCTGCCCTTGTGTTTGTGTGTGTGGTTGCATTTCGACAAACCTGCACCATAATGGTTGCTTTGTGATTGTGTTTTGCTTTGTTCCTCTCCTCGTTAAACTGTTGATATAGTTTTCATGAGTGTAATTTCTTGCAAATGTATCGAGAAATGGCTGGTCCAATAAAAGTGCATTTCTATTTGTTTCTGTCACATGTTCAATGTTCACGTACCGCCCGTTCTAGATTTTGGCACGGAGACTTGCACTTACGGCTAACTATTCTTTTAGTGGTTAATGGTAAACCCTTAATCGTGATACCTAAGTGATGACTTTGTCAATTTTGAGATGTACTGGCATGTGATGTGTATATGTGTCCGTTCATAATAACAATGAGGGTGTTCACACATATATAAGAGTAAACATTTGTAGTATTTTTTTTAAAAAAAATGGGCTCGACTACAAATCAGATGCACGCTTATTTCTGAAAAATCGGGTGCTATTTCATACCATGTAAGAAAATGTTTTGCTGCTAGATCAAATGTTTGAAGCAATCAAAATGGTGAAACACAGTTGAATCATGGTTGAAACATTTTGCTCTCACATGTGAAACATTGAGCTTTAATTGTTGAAACATCTAGGAACCTGCAAGAGTCGAAGATAAAAAAATGAAACCGTTCAAAGCTTATAGCAATATTTTAACCTACATGTCCTACACTAACTTACATATGCTAATGATATATTAATTAGGCTTAAAAGATTCGTCTTGCAGTCTCTTGCCGAAATCTATAATTTATTTTATAATTAGACTATGTTTAATACTTTAAATATATATCCGTATATCTAATGTGATGTTTTTGAAAAAAAAAAATCTGCAACCTCAACGCTGGTCGGTGAGGAATGGTCGGGGAGCAATGCGAGTGTTTTGGAACGATTTTGCTGCAAGCATCGGACGACCGATGCTGGATTCTCCAACAAAAGTGTACCAAGAATGTTACATCCCCATGGTCTATAAATGCTATGTGCCCATAGATGGTAGCCTTATTGTTTGGTTGGAATTAAGCATAAGAGAAATATCTCATTAACGAAAAAAGTTACGTGCAAAACTTTTATATACTGTTATTAGCAATCTCAAAAGTAAATATTGAAAAATAAACTACCAATGCAAAAAGACCCCAAAACCAGCACCAAATTTAAATTTTGGCTTATATAAGTATAATCATCGTGAGTGAAAAGATGAGTGCGTAAATTTCCCCGCAACTGTTGTGTTGGGCTGATTATGGGCCATAAACCATTACCACGTGAATGGCAACCCGATGTCTGGTTCAGGTAGGCCGGAATCTGATACCCCTCATCGAATACCGGCCCAAATGGAGACAGATACCGCTCAAAAAAGCCCATCTCCTAACCCGGTTCATGGGCCTCCAATTTAGACTGGTCCCAGCCATTTACGCTCTACTGGGCTTCCTGGAGATACGGAGCTCGGCCGTGCGCTCCTCGAGTGCCTCCCCGTGAAACAACGACGCCGCCGCCGCCGCCGCCCGCCACCGCCGCGGCGCCGCCGGTCGCCGCCTGTCTCGACCGCTAGCTCTCTCTCCCTCTGACCATCTCTGCACCTGCACCGGTCCGGCGTAAGGTAAGGAAGGGGGCGGTTTCCCCGGGCGAGAAGAAGGGCGGGGGGCTTTGGTGCTGGCGCGCGTGGAGCATCGACGACAAGCGGTTGCGGGCGAGCTCCCCTCCCCCGCCCGGAGGTTCCGAGGTGCACGGAGAGGGGCGCCGAGGAGGCTCTGTTGCTGTCGACCACATCGTAGTTCCCTCCGGTTCTTCGCAGGTGGGCCTCTGCCGCCGTTTCCAGGCCGGGGCTCACTCCCCTAAACCTCAGAATCTCTCTCGCCGCGGGGGGGCTGTCCCATGGCGGTGGACAAAGCCGGCGGCGGCGCCTCCTCCTCCTCCGGCGTTGCCACCTCCGCCATGGATCGCTTCCACAAGATCGTCCTTAGTTGGGACTACGTCCGCCTCGCCGCGGACTCCAAGGTACGCGCCGACCGAACGACCAGCCCGCCCGCCGGCGGCAACAACTGCAACATTTGCAATCATGGGGGGACCTTGATTTTCTATGGTTCGTGGGGGCAGGGCATGGAGCAGGCGAAGGGGCTGCGGCGCGTGAAGAACACGTACGCCTCGGTGGCCGAGTACCTCGCCGTCTTCGAGCCGCTGCTGTTCGAGGAGGTTAAGGCACAGATCGTCCAGGGACGCAGCGACGAGGAGGAAGGTGCCAGGCTCCTCTTCCATGTTGCTCCAATTTGCTGCCGGCTCATTTAACAATGTTTACTGTTCTATTTGCGGTTCTGTGTGGTACGAGCAGAGGCCGGACAGGACTGGCAGAAGGGGATTGTGGCATCGTGCACCGAGTCGGAAGGGTTCCACAAGGTGTCCATGGCGGTGCTCGATGATTTTCGGGATATGGTGTCGGAGAATGACCTTCTGCTGCTCTCCAAAGAGAAAGTAAGTGGGGTAATTTGGTAGCTTAGTGTATGTTAGGGCACTGGTGTGATAGGGAAGTGTTCAAGGCATAAATGGCTGGAGAATTTAGCAGAACCTGTAGTGTGTGAAGAACTTGAGATATTGTTAGTTATGTGCACTCCTACATTTGAAAGGGCTATTGAGAGGATGAGACAGAGTTTTGCACCAGAAAAAAAAAACTCCTTTTGCTGTGCTTTCAATGGTTTTAGATAATATGCCAGACTAGCGAAACAGTACATAAGTTTTACTATGTGGTATTTCACAAAAAAATGCCATGATTGAATTCATCATATTAATATGAATTAAATGCTAGCCATATTGATAATAAATAACTAATGCTTTTGATATACGTGCACCTTTGCAGTTTGAAGAGGGAGCGACTCCCAGTGCATACGCCTTTGCCTTAGTGGAACAGCGGGGTGGCAGAGACATGATTTCTCTTAGGACATTTATGGCAGGTGAAATAAAAAATCTTAATGTAGCAAAACCTGTGAGCTGTTCTAGGCTGCAGCGTATTGCTTCCATTTTTTCAACCACAGAGAGCTTCCTCTGGATTTTAAAGGTGAGTGCTACTAAAGAATGCCCGAGTTTTCATGGTTGCATCATGTATTGATTACACTCATGAATTTGATATTTTCTTTTCTGGTCAAAATTATCAGATTTGCAGCTTGTCTACCATAATGCGAGAATTCTCGGCCATGCACTCTGTAGCATCACTTCCTTTTAAGGATCTGATTCTTTCAGCTAGTGAGAAGAATAGAGACGGAAATGATCAAAACCGTGCTTGGAATGTCCCTGAACCACTTATGGATTATCTTAAAACAAACCTTAATGATTCACAACTAGATGCAGTCAATGTGAGCATTCTTCTTAATATTCTGTTCTGTTGCTAACTTTAGTTCTAAGAAAAATCACGTCTGATTGACCAATGCATTATATCTTGTAGGCAGGTCTTTCTCGCAGGTCCTTTGTTCTCATCCAGGTTTGTTTTCTTATTCCACTTATATTATATTTATTTATTATTATTATTTATTATCATTTAATCTATTGAAAACATGCAACTGTTGGAGCTATTTTAGATGTATGCTTTTTTCTTGAGAACTAGAGTAATATGCAAAGCTACATGTGCTCTACTTGGTGTCACACACCATTTACGAAGAAGTTCATTGTATATTTGTAGGGTCCCCCAGGAACAGGAAAAACACAAACTATCCTTGGACTACTCAGTGCTGTTCTCCATTCTGCTCCTGCAAGAATGCAAACCAAGTAACTTCTTCACCTTTGTATTTTATTTTACCGAGTGAAATATAGACTAGTATTTCCGTTGTGGAGAGGAGACACCTTGATACCAGAAATGAGATATTAGAAGATAGAACATAAATATAACTTTTGAATACAGTTTTCAAAAGCATATATCCCTATTTGTCATAGTAACCATTCTTATACGAAGGACATGTATCTGATATGCTTTATGTTCCTGTCATGCAGAGGCGGTTTTGATGTTAAAAAACATGGGCAAGAGCTGGACATTGAGGGCAAGTATGTTAATGAATTGGCTCTTTTCAATTAATTCACCCTTCGCTATTTTTCTTGTATCCTTCTGCTTGTTAATTTTCCTTGAAACAAGTTCTGTATGGTGTTTAAAAATAACAAATTCACCTCATTTCATGGTACTTCTCTTAGGGTTTGTTGGAGCGAGAAGATTGTAGCTATTTCTATATTTGTACTATTGTATATAGTGATTAATCAGCATATAGAATTTATATGTTGGGTAGGAACTGATTAAGAATTTTTTTGTGTTAGGGCCCGTTTGATAGGGCTCTAAACTCCAGATCCTAGCTCCAAACTCTAACTCTAGTGAGAGCTGCTCCTGTGGGAGCCGGAGAGCAGATCAAAACTGTTTGATTAGCTTGGTCTGCTCCAGAACTCCTAAAAGAGAGAATACGAAGTAGATTGACAATAATAGCCTTGCGGATTATGTGTAGTCATGATTAAACCATAATTTAATTATGTTTCTTTTCATGTAATTAAATACTGATTATTTTTCTTTTGAACTTCAACAACACAACTATATGGTTATAAAATACTATATGATAGTTAACACACAATATAAATATTTACTAATAATATATAGTAGCATGAGTGGTAGATTCAAGTAATTACAATAAAATAATAAAGGGTAGTGGGTCTTTTGGCATGGAGTGGAGCTGTGGAGCAGCAAAAACCCAGCTCCACCCATATAGTTCATTTTTAAGGAGCAGCTCCGCCAACTCCACTAAAAAAAAAAATTAAAATCTGTACCGTTTGGCACAACTCCGGCTCCAGTTAAGTTGGAGTTGGGAGCTGGAGCTGTGCCAAACGGGCCCTTAGTTTGCTTCTTCTTCTTCGGTGGAATTCTGCAGTTCTTCTATTTGCTGCACGATAGTGTTGCAAAAATTTGTTGGCACCATCTTACCGCAGAGCTCATATGATAGGCATGCACACTGGATGAAGGCCTCGCCTTGGCTGCTTGGTGTAAATCCTCGAGATTTAATTATGCCTGTAGATGGTGATGATGGTTTTTATCCTACTGGGAATGAGCTAGTATGCTTCTGCACTTTGTATTTTTCTAAGTTCTGCCATATTGCCTGGATGAATTTCCTGACATGATAAATTCCTGTCTTGGTAGAAACCTGAGGTTGTAAGTTCCAATCGCAAATATCGGGCCCATGTGTTGGTCTGTGCTCCATCCAACTCAGCACTTGATGAGATTGTGCTACGTGTTCTTCAAACAGGTAAAGGGGTTTCTGGAATTCTGGTGCTGACTGATCCAATGCAGAAAAATGTTCTGACAGTAAAAATACCTTTGCAATTTCACCCATGTAATACAAACTAAGCATTTTATATCATCTAATCACTAATTTATTAATCAGAAAATCAATCATCTAACTCATTCTTATTTTTCTTCCTTTTTTTTCCAGGAATACGTGATGAGAATAACAACACCTATAATCCTAAGATTGTGCGCATTGGACTGAAGGCACACCACTCTGTGAAAGCAGTTTCCATGGATTATCTCGTAAGTGATTTTAGTTGCTAGGCATTTTCTGTCTAACTCAACTATAGTTGCATTGAGTTCATATCTTTGCAGATACAACAAAAACTTTCTGGTGTGGATCGTTCATCCGATGGTGGGAGACGAGGGGCTGGTGAATATGATCGAATTAGAGCTTCAATTCTTGATGAAGCAGCCATTGTACATTCATTTGCTTACTTTCAGCATTCTAGAAATCATTTAATATTTCATCCTGACTGTCAAGCAAAACCTGCAGGTATTTTCAACGCTAAGTTTTAGTGGATCATCCATTTTTAGCAGGATGGCCCGTGCTTTTGATGTTGTTATAATTGATGAAGCTGCACAAGCTGTGAGTGTTTGTTTTATGAAGACTATTACACCTTGGAGCATTTTGCCACTCTCAGATTTAGATAATGGTATTTATGTATTTCTGTTATTTTGAAATTTCTGAAGTTTGGCATATCCTCTTTTTCAGGTGGAGCCAGCGACTCTTGTACCCTTGATCCATGGGTGCAAACAAGTTTTTCTTGTATGACATCCACCTGTGTCATATGATTTACATTGCCCTTTTTTTTTTCTTATTGATTCTTTGTGCATATCTCAATTTTCAGTGTGTGTACACACACTGTTTCTGTAGATACCATGATACACAAACCCCTTCAACTGAGCTGATTGTGATCTCACATCCTAACCTTTTCTTTAATATCTCATCAGGTTGGTGACCCAGTTCAGTTGCCTGCTACTGTAATTTCATCTACTGCTCAGAAGTTAGGGTAAGACCTCTCTTCTTTTCTATCTATATGCTATTGATGTAATGTTTTGCAATATTCTAAATAATACTAATGAATCCATTAGGTATGGAACTAGTTTGTTCAAGAGGTTTCAGGCTGCAGGTTTTCCGGTGCAAATGCTCAAAATTCAGTATCGCATGCACCCAGAGGTAATATCGCCTAAATTCATCAAAATATGGATATTAGAATCGTTTCTTATTTTATTAATCCACTTGAAAACAGATTAGTATATTCCCCTCAAAAGAATTCTATGAAGGGGCCCTAGAAGATGGGGAGGGACTTGGCAAGAAACGTCCATGGCATTCCTACAGCTGTTTTGGGCCATTCTGCTTCTTTGATGTTGATGGGATTGAGTCCCAACCATCTGGAAGTGGTTCATGGGTGAATGAGGATGAAGTGGAATTCATAACTCTCTTGTATCATCAAATGGCCATGCACTATCCTGAACTCAAATCTAGTTCCCAGGTAGCTGTCATATCACCATACAGGTATCAGGTGAAGCTCTTGAAGGACCATTTTCGATCGACCTTTGGTGATCAGTCTAAGGAAGTGATAGACATAAATACGGTTGACGGATTCCAGGTTTGTTTTTCATGTATTTGCAGATCTGCTCTATGTATTATAGATTTGTAGCAAATCACAATGATTATAGCTTTGCAATGTTTACTTCTTGATCCCATTTATAGGGCCGTGAAAAGGAAGTTGTCATTTTTTCATGTGTTCGGTGCAATAAGGAGCACAAGATCGGGTTTGTTTCTGATTTTCGACGAATGAATGTCGCCATCACCAGAGCTAGGTCTGCTGTATTAGTAAGTAATGTTTATGCAAACTCCAAGTCTCCTGCTCTTGCATATAATTCCTGTTTCTTCATGGTTTGCAGTTGATCAATACTATCTTTTGCATAATACAAATTGAGTATGCAACTAATGAGTACAGAAAGAGACATGTTCTAGCTCAATAATGGAAGAGTTCTGCATCCTAGTAAAGTGTATACAAAGCAAGGAACATTTCTCTCATACACGACTGCTAGCCATGCTACTTTAAGGTGGCTGCTGCAATTTTTGTTCTGTCATGTGAGGCTGTAACTTTAGGTTCATAACTTGAATTTGCTTACTGAGACCAATTAGCTGTGCAATATGAAAATTTCAGTTCATGGATTCCATCCATTCCGCAGGGGTTAGCGTTGTAAAAGTAAATCATAGACTACCCATCTAGTCAATTAGTCTTGACTCTGGCTATATGAATATTTTCTTATGTAATTAACTTTGTTGGTTTAATTATCAATCCAAATAATAATTTGCATGCCATAGGTTGTAGGTTCTGCTTCGACGCTGAGGGAAGATAAACACTGGAACAACCTTGTCGAGAGTGCCAAAGAGCGAGGTCGCTATTTCCAGGTCTGTTTTCTGCCAATTTTTTTTTATTTCCTTTTGTTCAAAGCGTAGGACGTAAACATTTGAATGAAACTAACTATGAGCATCTTGCAGGTTCCAAAGCCATTCACTGCATTCTTTGTGGAGGATAAGCTAAAAACCATGAAAGTGGAGAGAGCTCCTCCAGAGGTGAGGAATGTGCAAGCACTCGAAGCAATAAATGAAGCAGTTGTAAGGCAAGAGCTCATGGATGTGGATGATGCTGGGGACCAAGAGGATGAAGGGTACGATGATGACCCCTTGGATGTTGATGATGGTGGCGGTGATGACTAACCGTTTTACTGCCATAGAGGTATATAGTGGAGCTAACCTTTTTAGGTGGGCATGGATTTTGGTACCCAGTACCTGAGGTTTCAGTTTAGAAATTCAGTGCCGTGATTGTTTGCTATTGTGGGTGGGAGAGGTGGCTGAATGCGGCTACATCTTATCTTATGTTCTGAATTATGTAATACGAGCCCCATGCACCAAAAGAACTGAGAACCGCTGAACTGGCTTTCATTTGCCTGTGCTATAATTACACGGCAGTTGTGCATGAAGGCAGTTTGATGGCATTTTGCTCGGTTGTTCGTGTAACCTGTGATCTATCATATTTTTACGTATACTTGCAGTTAGTGAAGAAAATGATGTTACCTCTATTTCCTATGATGTTCTAGCTCTCTTAGATTCATATTGATGCCAATAAATTTGGAGTCACATGTATTGATCCATGTATGAATCTAAATAGACGAAAACATCTTATAATATAAAACAGATGAAAGAGTTTGCTTTTCTTCGTGAAAGCCAAGTGCAATAACCACCGACTCTGCCTGGGCGGCAGCACTTGCATGTGAACGGACAGATAGTATTGGCCTTTACAAGGCAGTGCAACTGCTCATATACACAGAAACACAAACCAAGTAGAGAGGTGTATCAGTGTATGTACCCGAGAGGGAGGATGGTCACCTAGGCAGTTTGGGTTTCTCCTTTTCATGGATATATAAGCCATAAGGTAAAAGTGAGCTGGACATTCTAAGTTAAAGGAGTCAGATTTCTATATTCGTTTTTGCCCGAATGGCTTTCATCTTTTCGTCTATACTTATAAATCAAAATTTAAATTTTAAAAATAGATTTAAAGTTGATTTTAGGGGTTTATCATTGTAGCTTATTTTCTAGCCTTTGTTTTTAGATCGCTAAGAACATCGTATATAAAAATTTTATCAACAAATTATTGATAAACCATTTCACTTGTGCTTAATTATAGTGAAACATTGACGCGGTAAGACTGGGAGGCACTGGGACTTCAGGGAATGCTGCATTTCCGGCTCCATCAGCTATGGGTGTGGTTGCTTCAGTACATAAACACCTGGCTGGACGTCAAGCACAACGAGAGGCTCTGCCATGCTTGTGTTCATGTCTACACCAAATTGCATATAGATTTGATTATGAAATCTGCGCAAGAAGTGGGGGAAGGTTTGCAGTCCGGTAGAAGCAACCTGCGGATCAACCGAGCCAAAGAAGATGAGAGAGTTATGGACTTACGGTCATTTCATCAGGACTGTCAATTTTGTTGTTTATAACGGTAAACAAATGACCATACATTTTACATTTCAATGTAAACAGGCTTACGTACACAGATGTGTTTGAGTCATACCTCTAAATGGATAATGTATGGCCATTTCAAATTTGTTTACGTCGGTAGAAGCATGCGTTACGCAGTACGAACAAGTGTATCAGAGGTGCTGTGCTGGCTAGGGTTTAAAGATGCTAACAATTTATTGGAAAGTTAGTTGTGAAGGTGAAGATCATGGCATCTTTGTATATGAAGATCTGTAGAAATTCTCACATATTTTTTAGACAATATCGAAAACCATAGTGAGGTTTTAAGGTTTCCAATTATTAGTGCTTATCTAACTTGCATCGAGAAGCATCTAGATGAAAACCACATCCAGATTCTCTGGATGGGCGATAGCGGCACACTTGCATCGTAACCTCTGTGGAGGGGTCATTTTTGGAGGCTTCGCTTAGCAATGGTCGATGTAGCTATAGGTTCCTACCTTAGTGGGTGGTGTTTGTTTGGTTTGGTTGACACATGGTTCCTGGGCGTGCGCTCCTGATCTCCTGTGAATGGCCAACCTTAGCCACTTTCCATCATCGTAATCTGTAACATTGTAACATTTTTTCTCCCAATCTTAATACCATTTGGATAGCCCCTTCTTGGCCTTCCCAGCAAAAGAATATGAGTGCTTATAATTCCATACTCCAAGTATCTCTGTGTGTGTTTCATTGTCTTCAATTGTTTTTCAGGAAGGCCTAATATGAAGTATGATCCATAATCTCTAAGAGCATAACACAAATACTGCAAGACCATTTTCCAAGCATCTCTTATCTTGGGTGGTTGTGGAGGTTAAATAACCTCAATACTGCTAGACCATTTGCCTTTCTTTAGGGCGCTACTACCTCCGTTTCATATTGTAAGACTTTAGTATTGTTTAAATTTACAATTAATGAATGTATATAATTTATATATATGTCTAGATTCATTAGCATCCATATGAATCTAGACAAGGCTAGAAAGTCTTACGTTGTGAAACAGAGGGAGTAGCTTCAGACGTTATAAGGCTCATTTGAGCAACCATATCCAGCTGCTAGGAGCAATATATGAGAGACACTGAATGGCGACAGACAAAGTTATTTGCTGCCTTTGTGGATTCATTCCTTGAAATGAGCTGAATTGTGGGATTGGGAGGCACCGGGATTTTTTGAGCTACAGACGACACTGAAGTATAGCAGATGAAATATTTTTTATTGTTGAGTTGCATCTATTTGAAAGGTAGAGCTGTGGAATTCTGGATGACTATGCAGGCTTGGCATGGGTTTGGATATGTTAGGCCCAACACCCGGTTGGAGTTCCCTGTCCATGATGTCTCTGGTACCAAGTGATGTTCGTCGCACACAAGAACAAGGTCTGAATAGTCTTACAACTCCGAGATCTACACGATCTGAAGATACACGTGCACCTTCGTTCTCTAATAAAGCTAAATTTCGCAACGGTGGTGCTGGAAAGAAAATAGCCAAGGATGATTGTGCCAGAGCTAGAGATGGAACCTGATAGAAGAAATTGAATCAAATTCTGGTAATGAATGGTCAACTTGTTATTTAATTCGTGCATAAATTATGATAATTTACAATTTGATGTGCAATTCAAATTTAAAAGTGAGAGTCAATAGCCGATTTGGCCTCCCCTAGATGAGATAGGCAGTAAATTGCTGCCCTATGTATTGGTAAGGAGCAATAAATTGTCTTTTTGTTGGTACGGGGTTAAAACAACAGCTGAGCTATTCAATAATTTGTAGCATGTGAGGTGCTCATACTTCACAGAAACGAGAGACCCCTCTCTCAAAAAAGAAAGAAAGAAAAGAAATGGGAACACGGGGGAGAGAGAGAGGGGATCTCACTGTGCAGTGTGGTAGAGCTGGGTGAAAATAGTCATGGAAATTCCCAATCTACCAAACACCGTTTTCATAGACATGTTTTTATTTCCAACTTTTTTAGCCCCATATAGAATTTGATTTTTATAAATTCTTTCGGTGTTGGATTACCCTCACCACTAAATAGTTAGGGCTCCTTTGGAATGCATGATTTGAATATGGGAATAGAAAAATATATGATTTAGGATGTCATACTAACTTACTTCTATGGAATACCAAAACACATGAATTTCTCAATCATGTTGTTTGCTTTACAGGAAAATCGTATATGAATTTTGAGAAAGAGTGACATGAAGAAAAAAAATTTCTTATAGGTTTGGGCTCTGGTAGATTTCATCCAAAATTTCTATGTTTTAGGTCATTCCGTAGGAATTCTAAAGGGTTCATTCCTTTGATCCAAATGAGAGAAATTTTTCCAAAGGATTCATACCATACAAAATTCCTCTAAAATCTCTGTTACAAAGCGAAAGAGCCTGTAGCCTAGTGGTTACATAAGGTTTTAGTAGCACCTGAGGTCCTGGGTTCGACTCCTCGTGCCCGTGGTGACTTCGGGGTTAGGTGCTCACAGGAAAGAGTGTGCGTGCGCTGTGAGCGTCTGCGTTACACTGTGTAGTTTGATAGACATGGTACCATTCATTTTCACCCCTCAAGCTGTGTACCAATTTGCTTTCTAGTCAACTTGCACTGCATATTTAGATTTGGAGCAATCACACTTGGCAGACTTAGATACTAATCTGCATAGTATTGTGCCTGCTTGTGTTGAATGGTACATGGCTCATGGCCCGCCCTGAGCCTGCTTCTGTTGATCAGTTTTGATGTTATGACTGTAAATTTTTCATCTATTGCTGTGTACAGAAATATGGAGTATATGATATGCTGAAGCTGTAAATTTGAAAGAGGGAAGAGGAAACAGGAAATAATTACTTGACTTTTGTAACAATTCTGACCTTGATATAGTTAATACAATTTCTGAAAGTATAGCCTTGCTCATATTATTGCTGATAAGTTTGGCCAGATGTATTTTCTTTTGCAGAAACTTGTTTAGTTGTGTTTGACTATTGTGTATGATGCTAAAGATAGGCTACTTTATGTCCTGTCAACTGTTGGGCATATTATTGTAAATTCCAGGGATTGTCTCTGTTTTAAGGATTACTGTTGTTCCATTACTCCCACGCTTATATCAAACAGTACTTTTGGCTGGGTGAGTTGGCTGAGTCCCCTTTTTACCTTTTCTTTCTGCCAATTTGTAATTACTGTACAACTCCATACATTCTAATTTGAGATATCTGTTCATGTTTCTATTTTATCACATAAGAAAGTTATGCAACAAGTGTTGAGGTACAATACAATCCTCATGTATGAATAGGAAAAACATGTAAGTTGTTCAATTTATTAATTATATAAAGACTTTTTCAAATTAAAATTAATTTGAAGATTTATTCACTTCACAACATAAGTACTTCACATAATTTTTTATTGGAATGATTCATGCGGTAACCTTACCATTCAACACAACAGATGACTGAACTCAGATCAAAATCATCCAACCAAACATCATTTTCTGGATACAATATCCATAGATACAACCAACCAAACATGATCTCAGGTCATCCAGAACAAACTCATACAGACAACTAAATAACCAATTGCATGACTCTAGCCAGACTGAGAGCAGTTAGGCTAGAGGATACATACCAGACTGGGATCATACAGATAACCAAACAGACCCATAGAGACTTACAGTGGGAGTTTGAAACAACTCACCCACATAAATTTGTGTGTGGACCAATAAATTGAAGGAGAATGCAAAATGATGACAGTTTTTTAGATGATGGATTTTCATTAATCTAGCCCTTATATCCACGAAGATATACACAATCAAAAGATACATGAGTTCTTAGAGTATAAACCTCAATACCGAGGAACACAGAAGAAACATAGAAGGAAGAAAAAGAAGAGTAAGCTTCAACCTTCTACTAAGCATAAGCTCTAAATTTGATTGTAGTTGCTTCGACACCTTCCAACTCTTCACCGCTATCTTCCTTCCACGCGGGGACCTCCACCGCTACTCGAGAGAGCTAGAAAACAAAGCCTGTATTTGTATTGATCTCATTTCCATGACTAATTTACATATAAGGGTATATGTCCTTATATATAGGACTCACGAACCACCATGCATAAAAGACAACTGACCATTAACTAAGCACTAGCTAGTAGTCAATTGCTAATTCACTTGTATAATTCTAAGGCCTTGTTTGGTTCAGGTGACTAATATATTAGTCCATCTACTTTAGTCTCTTTTAATCCCTAAAAACCCAACCAAGAGAGACTAAAAGGGATTAAAATTATATTAGTCTATTAATCTCTTCTACAAGCACTTATTGGGACTAAAACTTCCTTTCACACATACCCCTTAATCAAAATTTCTATCCATGATGTACTTTTTAGTCTCTTTTAGTCCCTCTAACCAAACAGTATGGACCAAAGATTCTAGTCCTTAGACTAATTTTTAATCCTAGGACTAAAGCCGCGTTCGTTTCTAAGGCCGGTAAGTTAACTTGCCCTGGCGCAGAAAACGTAGTAATAGATTAGTACATGACTAATTAATTATTAATTATTAGAAAAATATAAAATATATTAATATGATTTTTAAAACAACTTTCCTATAGATAATTTTTGTAAAAAATACACCGTTTAGCAGTTTGGAAAACATGCGCGCGGAAAACGAGATGGACAAGTTAACTTATAGGGAGGCCGAACGCGGCCTAAAGAACCAAACACCACCTAACTTAAGAACTAAGCAACAACCAAAATGTAGTTAGTGCTTTAGATTCATCTTCTTTATAACTCATGGGACAACTACATAATGTAAATATTAAGTACTTACCAGAAACTTCGGATACTCAAATCCATCTTTACTAGCTAATGCTAGCTAAGGAGTAATTCACGGAACTAGAAGTCCCATTTTCGCTTACCTTCCTTTACCAAACATCTTCACACAAATATACTAACTTGATTTGATGTAAAATTAAGGTGCTTTTATATAAACTCTTTTTACTTGCAACATGACTGTGTGTGCCATGTTAAGAGATGGAGAACATCGTATATACCTAGAGCAGATTTGGACACGGGAAATTTAACTTTTTACCACTCCTCTTTCATGAGCATTGTGAGAGAGATTGAACTCTTCATGTGAAGAGTGGAAAGAAAAGATAAAAGACCCAGTCTAGGCACTGCTGTAGGCCGAAGTTTAGTGCCTACGTAGTGCATAAGACTAAGGAAGTAGGCATGATTTTGTTCTCAAATTTTGAATAAATTGCGGGCTTGGGATGTATCAAGAATTCAAGTGTGTCTCTATTGTTGGATTTTGCACATGCAAAGGAACTACCAAGCAGGTGCCTTCCTACTTCTAGGGTGTAGGTGGCGATTGTTAGCTGACTCCATCCATCGTTACGCTAGCAAATATGATGATAGAGAGAAAAGACAAAAATCATATTATGCATGGCAATGGCTCAGAGTCGATTGTTAGCACAAGAGAATTTTATTAGCATGTGGTAAATAAAAAGGAAAGGAATGTAAAACAAAATATTTTATTATATTAATAAAGAAACCATGCATAACTCCTACTTTGTACACACCCTTGAAAGATGTGTGCTTGTTGCTGATGTAGATTCGAGAACAGTCGATACTAGGCTCTATCTTTGAACATGTGTTTAAATCTCGTGGTGAATGAATGACTAATGAGATTATGCAACTAGTGAACAATATAGGGAGATACACACTAGGTTGCCAAATTTAGCTACTTGATTTTTAGGTTTGGCAAGTGAGATACCATGGCTATCCAAATATCTATAGTCTCACCTTTTTGCTTATGCCTATGCTTATAAGCCAAAATTCATATTTTTAATCTTAAATCTAAAGTTCATTTTGATATTCTTTCATCGTTGTTTATTTTTCAATCTTTGTTTTTAGATCGCCAAGAATACATTTATAAAATATTCATAAATTATTTTTATTTTGCAAATACGCCATTTCATTTTTTTCTCCAAAACCCCAAAAGATGACCACCATGTTTTTCATGCTAGGTTACATCTTTTATAGAACGTGAGATACTCCCTCTGTCCTATAATATAAGCGGTATTCTTTAGTTATGTTACATAATATAACAAATTTTGTCATTTTGCAGAATCCTTTATTCACCACCTATTAATTTTATACTACTTCATACATACCAATTTTTATATCACTTTATTATTCGAGTACTAACTTTTATATAGTATCTTATTGTCTCATATATTCTCTCAACTTGGAGCACATGGCATGGTCTGTAATTTTAGCACTTTGTTAATTTTTTAATAAATAACATAATCTCTTAATCCTCCATTTCGTATTATAACACATTTTGGTCTTGCCTTAAATCATCTCTAGCCCGATAATATGTGCACCCCTTTAGTATAAGCTATTCTACATCCCCTTCCTTCCAAGGCCCATCCCACCTCCCACCCTCCTCTCAAGGCCAAAAACACCCCTACCTCATTTAAAGGCTGGTCAAAGGATCAACCCTGTGGGTCAACCCCTTTATGGGTTTCCTCTTATGTCTATCTAAGCTCAAGCTCAGCTCTCGCCTCACAGGAATTGTGTAGTAGCACGACGACAAAAATGCAATAACACGAAGACTAATTTGTAGTAACAACGTCGAAACATATCCATGAGGGATTTACTTTTTTAAAACAATTTTTTTCAAATAATATGGTACAAAGTTCTTAAAAAATAATATATGAGGTGAGAGATAAAATTGTTTAAAGTTCAAAATCTTAAGAAATATCTATAAGTGCAGTAACGATACGCATTCTATATAGTAATAACGCTATGTTACTATAAAGTATGTATACTGCACAATTGCAGTAACATCGCGATATACGTGCAGTAACATGTGTGTTGCACAATTGCAGTAACGTCGTGATAGAAATATAGTAACATCACGATAGAAATACAGTAACATCATGATTGTATATTGTTGCTACAGTACAACTAATGCATGTGAGAGAGCTAAAATATTGTATTCCCAATCTTTAGAGAGCAATATCTCATGTGTTTTATATTATTTTTCAAAACCGTTTTCACCATATTGGTTAAGAAATAAGATTTAAAAAACTAGATCCGTCACGATTATATTGACATTGTTACTGCATTTTATAAGGCATGTTACTGTATTTCTGCCTTCATGTTACTGTACTTTTCAGATAGACGGGAGTTGACAAAGGTAGGGCGTGGAGGTAGGTCAAAAGACGGATTTGACCGGTGTGGTAGGGTTTTGATCAGGCTAGTTAAGAGGTTTTGGACCCTTGGAAGAGGGCGGGAGGTGGGTTTGGGCCATATGAGTAGAGGGGGCATAGAATAGCTTCTAAGGGGAGTGTACATATTAGTTTTGCTATATATATATATATTATATTATATTATATTAACATCTACATGAATCTAGAGAATGTATAAATATACTGTAATATGAAATGAAGTTAATAACGGATGAGATCGAGGGAGCAGTTAACGTTTTTTTTTTCCGAAACTGCTCATAGCATCTCTGTTTGAATCGTTGTAAAAAATATGAGAAAATGGTATCCAGTTAAACAGAATAGACCTGAGTCTGAGTCTGTTTAGTTCACGAAAATAAATTTTTTGGATGTCACATCGGAGGTTGGATCGGATGTCGAAAGAAGTTTTCGAACACGAATGAAAAAACTAATTCCGTAACTGTAGCACTTATGATTAATAATCGACTAATTAGGCTCAAAAGATTCGTCTCACGATTTCCATGCAAACTATGGAATTAGTTTTTTCTTTTAATCTATATTTAATGCTCTATGCATGTGTCGAAAGATCTGAATGTGATGTTTTTGGCAGAAATTTTTGCCAACTAAACATGCCCAATACATGTATCGGATCTCATAAGTAGTTGTCAAACATATTTCTTCTAAACCTTTGGACATCTAAATTGAGCATTAAATATAATGAAACAAAAAACCAATTACACAGTTATGAGAAAAATCGTGAGATGAATCTTTTAAGCCTAATTAGTTCATAATTAACCACAAGTGCTACAGTAACCTATATGTATTAACGATGATTAATTATTCTTAAAAGATTCATGTCGCAGTTTCTAAGCGAGCGGTGAAATTCATTTTATTATTCATGTCCTACAACCCTTTCGATATCCAATCAAACGTGTAACGTGACATTCAATTTTTTTTCTCAACTGAACACCCTCGGATGGGACGCTGTTCGGTACTACTCTCCCTCTTTTTGAAAAAAAACTATTTGAGTGGGCTACAGAAACGAAAAAAAAAAGCCCGTAAAATTTGGCCTCGACGCCTTGCGCTGCGCCCAACTCGACCTCCCCTCCCTCCCCACTCCATTCGGGCCTCGGCTCCCCCGCCTCCCTCCCACCTTGCGTGCTCCTCCTCCCGCCGCCTGCGCCGATCTCCCTCTCCCTCCAACCCGCGGGCGGCGCCCGCCCTGCTGCTTCCGCTGCATCCTCCCCGGGGTCCCCGTCCCGCCAGCAGCGGTGCCGGCGGCGCGGCTTGTTGCTGCTGCTGCTTCTACTACAGCTTCCGACGCGTCCTCTTCCCGCTGGTGAGCACCCGTGCGCGCATCCTCTACCTCGTCCGTCTCGATCTGAACGCCTTTGCTCATTATTTGTTTTGTTGGCCATAGTAGTAGGTTAGTGGTAACCAGTTTGTTCCCGGAAAAAAAAAGTTTGTGGGGGCGGTTCAAACTGCCCACCACGTTAGGTCTGGCCCTGATTTGTATATGTGTGTATCTCAATGACATTGCTTAAGCAGGTTTGCTGTTCATTAGGTGGCTGAAAACTCCAAAATAATTAGTTGAATCTACTCACTATTGACCTAGTGCGAGATTCGTGCTCTAGCCGGCCTCCTTGGTGAAAGCGCCGCCGCCGCCGCGGCTTGTCCGGCGATTGGGTGATGGTGGCGGGGCGGGCGGCGGCGGCGTCGGATTAGGGTTCGTAGTGGACTAGTGGGGTCAGGGTGGTGGTGGGGGGGGGGTCTGTTGGCCTTGGAGGGATGGGTGGGGCAGTGGTCGCCATGGCGGGTCCATGAGGCGGTGCCTTGGCTGCGAGAGAAGATGAGGGTGGTGAGTTGGATTGGCTACGAGGTGGGGGTGGCGATGGTGGATCTGGAGGTTTGAGCCGCCGGAGGCGTGGGAGGAGAGATGCGGCGAGGGAATCTTATGGAGTTGAGGAAGAGGGCAAGACAGTGGTAGCTCAAGTGGTCGATGAGGGGGGTGGCGGGGAGGGCTTGGCCAGCAAGGCAGAGGGCAGCGGGACGCTCATTGGCTGGGCGGGGAGGGATTGATGGTGTGAGGGGGTTGAGAGATGGAGATGAAGAGGTAGGTTTGTGAAGGCTGCACGAATCTTGGAACAATGCTAGCTATCCAAAAATTGCTGACAAAATTCAGTTGACGGATGAATAAACAAGACCTTGTTTTAATACACTCACATTTGGTAATTTTTCTCTCTAATTTGAAAATAAGGAAAGTTAGTGGCATGCTGCAAAAAGGATAGGAAATTATGGGGAACATTAAATATGATTCTTGAGGCATCGCTGAAGTGGTTAGGCAAGTACAAGATCAATTTGTGAACTCCCTCTTGCATTTGCGTCTGCCTTGCCTATCTGAGAGGCGAGGGGCAAGAGGAGGGGAGTAAGTTCACCCCAGAACCGTAGGGCCTTGGCGGGGGATGATGCTCCCATCTCACCATGGATCTGCGCTGCCATTGCATCTGGCACCCTCTATATCTTGGCATCATCCTATCTGGCCCATTGCATTTGCCAGCAAAGTAACCCTTCACTCCCATCCATCGTCTGCTCAGTGCTGGTTCGCTCCTTTCTCTCTCCTCCCCTCTTTCTTCCTATTCTCTTTCTGTTGCTGCTGGGCTGCCACCATTGCTGCTTGCTACTGGCACAATAGTGCTAGAGAGTGGTGGACTAGGTGGAGTAGAGGATGCTGCAGAGATAAAAGGTGAAGGAGTGGAGGTGGCGGCTGCTCTGTATAGAGAAATATTTTGTTACCATGCTAGAGAACCCTGTGCCATGGCAGGAGAGGAAAGAGACCTACGAGCGCTTTAAATGGGCTATTCAGCTGGGCTTTATTGTATTGTACGTGAGCATTACAGTGTGCTGGTGTGCTGATTGGCAGAATGTAGTTTTTGGCTCATATCTTTTTTCTTTGCTATTTTTGTCTTTTGATAGGAGACATTGCCTCGCCTTATGCCTTACTAGCTTACTGCTTAGGGTGTAAGGTGGCTGTGGGTTGCCTTGCCTCATCTTGCAACCTAAACCAGGACACCAATGCATGACACATTTGTTGTTTAGATGGTGCCAACTAAGGTAGCATTCTGAGTAGATATTCGCGGATGAAAGCTGATGGATTATTTACTTTGATTATAGGGATAATGTAAATATTGTATATTATAAACCTCGTAAATAGCTTACAACAAGGGGTCTAAGCAACCAATGTTATCAAGTCATCTGATTAGTCACGTTAATCATGATTAGTCAGCTTAACTGGAATCTGTGGCTCGATCATGCATCTCGAGGCGATCAGCTCGATCAGGAAACTAGTCGTCCAATTAGTCATTGATTAATCATGGTTAGTCATGCGATTAAGAGGTGGACGACTAGTTTGAAAGAGGCCTCAAAGTAGCCAAAAAAAATACTTGCTTTATTTACACGTATTTATAACAATGCATTTGTTTAGTATAGTAGTAATATAATGTATAGTTATACTTAAACATACTATAGTATTATACACTTATACAGCATAGAAGTTACTAGTATACAACTACAAATGTAGAACACATGGCCTAGGTAGAAGGACGACTAGACACCGACTAGCCCCTACTAATTGAACCGGATTGACGACTAATTGGGACTAATCGTCTGATTGCCCCCCTTACAACTAGCCTCAACTCTACGATTTGAAAACAACAATCTGGTGAATACACAGAAAAGACTGCAGTGTATGACTGTATGTTCGCATCTTTTTTGCAAGCATGATTTCATATGTTTGTCCATTGAGGATACAAAGAGTAATTATTGCAACATTTTCACCCTCAACCACTATTTTAATTGCACGAAAGATGTTGAGTAGCTGTAATATGTCATTAATAAAGCTATGTATGGTAACTCTTTATTAATTTTTTCTTGGATCTAGTTCTTCCCTAGTTTGGGTGCGCACATAGTGGGTTTAGTAAAACATTTTGTTTCTGTACAATCATAGTGGGTTTGGAAAATATGTAAAATGGTGAGTATTGTTTACACATTACCCACCCCAAAATCCTCTATCCTTCTACATATCATTCTATCCTCTTCTCTCTCTCTCTCGCATTTGTCCCCTCTTTATCCTCCGTTCTTGTGCTACTTGTACTCCCTCTTACACTATTTTAATCACTTTGCCTATCCAAACCACATTACAGATCTGTCCAGGAAAATATTCTGAAAAGTTGGGAGTATCATTTAAATGACTCTCCCCAAAATCCTCTATAGATCTGTTCCAGGTGAATAATGCTACATGCGACATCTGCTTGTCGTCATACGTACCTTGTTTCTGCATTTGCCTATTTCTTGTCTTGGGGATATTTCAAATATTCATATATTGTCTTCACATTTCACTATGTGAATTTTGTGGTGGATCTGTGACTACTTCTGTACCTGTTCATGATCAACAGCGATTTGGATCAGAATCTGCAGATAGCATGAAAAAAATGGATATGAAAATTGGGGGAAATTTAGGTTTTCCTTGTTGGATCTCGCTGGACACGCATAGTCCATTCATTATACTAAAGTCTGCCCCACTAGCAAACATAAAATAACTACATAGCAAAATCAATGACACACTGAGATTTGCCCCATTTTTTTTTTCGATTGTGCAGGAGATCTGCATATCATTCATTAAGTGTGAGGGGAAAAAGAGGTGGAAAGTGTAGTTAGAAACCTAACACCCACCCCAGAAAACCTTACAAGTAACACCTTGGGCTAGGGTCCTTCCAAATTTCAGCAAAATTCTTAGATCATTTGGAGCAAAGCATCATTTGGTTTCTTCAAAATTTCAGAAATTGTCATAATTGTAAGAAGTTACTTGGTAGATCAAATATCTTACTATTCCCTTGGTGCTAGACTGTTATCTTTAGCAATTCTCATTTTCTGGGCCATACCTTTTTCTTAACAGATTAGATACTTCACCAGTTCTTATTTACATTGTTTCTAACTTATTATCCAGGAACTTACTCATAGGAATTGGAAGGAAGGATTACTACATTAAGGTTGAGGCATCTCGTTAAGCAAAATTTCAGCAGTACACTGGTATAACCTATAAGTATGAGAGCTACTTTTTATTTGCAGCGCAGACATATATTTGGCACCAAAATTTATGTTGCTTGTGGTTACATGTGGTTAACAGATGACTCCAAAATGGACTGAATGCTTTCCTAATAGTTATAAAGAACTATCTTCAAATGAAAATGGAGAGATCAAATCATCGATAACAGAAGCTGTGCCTTCGTCTACAAGCTGTTTTGGTTCGCCAGCTGTTAACAGAATGTGTTCCCTATCTGCAAAAAAGAAGGATGTCAATGTCTATAAGAGGATGAAGATGGATAAAGAGTCAACTTCCGTTACAGCAAATGGAGAATTTAAAGAAATGATGGCTCAAAATTGCACTTCTTCTGAAGACCACTCTTCATTACTGCTACCTGTTAGCTTAGATGCAATGATTTCAAATTCGACACCACCTATCCTAGAGCACGATGAGCCTGCTGGAGTTTCGCTGGTGCCGAATTCCGCTGTGAATGATAGATCTTCAGTATCTAGTATGCTGCCACATTTCATGATGTTAGATAAAAAAGATGCTACTGAATGTTCCTCCTCAAATATAGGTCCTACAGAACCAACGACAGGCTTCACATCGGCAAGGGATCTTTGTATTGCCATACTGAGGGAAGATGGACTCATAACTGAATCAAGAACTAAAATCACTATACAGGAATTCACCGATTATGATGCCAACTTATTGTTCCCATGCAATACTTGTGGGGAATCAGATCATCCACTAAAGATGCTTATATGTGATTCGTGTGAAGCAGCATTCCATCTGTCTTGTTGCATCCCTCGCGTTCGTGAGGTTCCAACTGATGAATGGTATTGTCCGCCATGCTTCAGGAAGAAACCGAAGGGTCTCTATGGCAAGTTGTCAGAGGGAAAGGTCAGGCCTTCAGGGAATATCAACCAAAGACCTCATGGCATGAGTCATATAGAGTTCATGTTAAAAGATACCGAACCATATGTTACTGGGGTTCGAATTGGTGGAGACTTTCAAGCAGAAGTGCCAGAATGGTCTTGTCCCACTTCCAGGTGTGTTCATATAACCACTGTTAGTGTTTGTATCTGCATTAAGAAATATGGTAGATACAGTAAATGACAAACTTAAATTTCTGAAAACAGTTGCAATACATGGAAACAAAGATGATTTAACTTTTTTTTTTGGCTATGGTCATAACAATCTGAAGTCTTGTAACACACAGTGTTTCTAATGCATTTTTTCTTTGTAGTGGTGATGTTTATTTTGAGGAACCCTCTGAATTTTGTCCTGCTGACCTCACTAAATTGAATGTAAGATTTACACCTTCCAGTTAGTAGTTTCCTGTATTCCCCTCATAAAGTTTCTTAAGGTAGTTCCTTGCCTACACAGTGGTCAAAAACAAATATTCAAAATAGACCTTCAATTGGTAATTGGATACAATGCCGCGAGATCTTGAGTGGAGGGGATTCTGATAAGCCAACAGTCTGTGGCAAATGGAGAAGGTAAAGAAAATCAGTTTTCTGCATTCCAGTTTATATTTTATTGATGTGCATTGAAAATTATGTTTATTCTGTGGCAACTCATGATATCAGTCTTCTATTAAAAATTTGCAACTCAGATTCCCATCATTGCCTCTTTTTTCCAAGGCACTGCATCATAGGTTTTGTTTGTGGTTCCATTTTTATGTAATAGGGTTATTAAAGGATGTTAGGATTTTAAGATTACATAGTGTGAGAATTTCTTCCTGTCCTGCAAGGTGGATATAGTGGTTCTCAAGTGAAACTAGGTAGGAGTTTGTTGAACAAGTTGAACATGTCAAACTTAGTCTATTTATAGCCTGATGGTGCACAAAATATAACATGCTTATACACATGTTTTTCTGAAGAAAATTCATATTTTTTGGTGAGCATAATCCCAAAATCCCAAAACTGATAAAGATGATCTTATCTCTAGACTTCTCTACACTATTTGTACCAGACTGAACCAATGCTGTTAGGTTATGAAGTCAAGTCAACTTGCCAGTGTGGTGATTTGTTGTCTTGATCGACTATATGACGAACAGGTCTCTATTAGCCATGACTGATCTACTGGCTAGTCATCAGTGTTTTAACGTTTAAGTCATTGAATCCATCCTACTTCAGTCCAGTTCGACTAGCAATGTGCTTAATAGTTTTGTGAGTGAAACACTAGTTATTTACATACCTTTTCTGTAATCCTGCTGCTTTACATTAATTTTCTCTTTCCTTGTTCATGTTTTGTTGATTTCTCTATGCTTCATGGAATCTCCTGTAGGGCACCTCTATTTGTTGTCCAGTCAGATGATTGGGATTGTTCTTGTTGTCTACCTTGGGATCCGGCTCATGCTGATTGTGCTGTTCCACAGGTAATATTTCATTTGTTTTGCTAAGTATTATATTTGTTGCGCAAAAATGTGGCAACACATGAACATAAGTCGCACAAGACAGTTCTTTATCATCAACTGTACAGTTCTTTTACATTCTTACATTTAAGAAGTGCATAATTATTTACATATGGTTTAAAAAGGTTAGCCTGCTGCATTTATTTGTCCTAAAGTTTCTTTACTTCATTTTTTTACCTGAGGTTTTTCTGCAATTTCTATTTCTGGGAAAGATGTCTGCAATTTGCATTTGTGGAATTGTCGATATGTGTCTTTATTGGTTTGAGAAAGTTTGTTCTTATTTGCTCTGCACCTGATCTTGTGAATTCTATACATCTAATATCTGTTTGCCTACTGGTAACAGTATTTTCAAAGTGACTTTTCTTTTTCCTGAAATTATATTGTTTGCTGCAGGAATTGGATACAAATGAAGTTCTAAGGCAGCTGAAGTATGTAAACTTGGTAAATTCTAATACTTCAAGTTAGTGCATCTCTATGTGTGTTAACTTTCTACATGTATTAAGTGTGACTACTTTTGTCATGTGGATACAAGACTGGAAGAATTGGTAACTAGTAAGTATTAAGGGTGGTGAGTTTCTTGAGACGGGAAAAGGGTGCACTCTGAGAGTAGCACAGCATTTTTGGAATTGGGTTTGCACCTAACATCATAAATCTGTGCCCCTCTTTACTGCACTTCTCGTCATGCCTCTGTTGGTGGAACAATGTACTGGTGCACCATGTTCTTGTTTGTTAGAATCATCATCAAATTCTGCATGCACATTCTTAAATATGTTTTCAACGGAGTGTTCAGTTCATGTAGTTACTCATACTTACTATAGTAGAAAAGCCTTCCTGATGACAATACAAAACTGTTGCTATTTACTAACCTGGGTACAGTATTTCTTGTTTTTGACTGACCTCAGGTGGCATAGCTGTCAAACTTTGGTTAGGGCAGTTTTTATTTTTCTTTTATAGTAGGGCATCAGTTAAAAATGCTGCTCCCTCCATTTTATATTGTAAGTTTTGACTTTTCAAAGTCAAACTTTAAGTTTGACCAAATTTGTAGATACAACCTAGCAACATTTTTAACACAAAACACATATACCATAAATTCAATTATTAATTTAATTAAACTAATTTAGTGTTGTAGATGATGCTACATTTTTCCTTTAAAGCTGGTCAAACTTAGTTAATTTGGACTTAGAAACAAGTCAAACCATCTTATAATATGAAATGAAGGGAATATATAATTATTGACTTTATCAGTTGGCGAGTTAAAAATAGTTCATATGAAACTACTTCATGCAATGAGCTAAAATGTTTGAAATCAACTGACATCCTTTTCTTTCATGAATATTCAGCTGAAGAATAGGCTGGCTTATCGAAATCACAAGCCTAAACTTCAGGGATGATACAGCCGTAATTCCTATCATCCAGTAAGAATGGTTACCACCCACAATGTTGTTTGAGTGGAGCCGCTTTTGTTTATACGACACCTGCAAAGCATGTTGTAGCTTTTTCCATTGTTCGTCATCCTTTGTATTGTCCTCTTCGGTTTTCATCCAAAATATTTGTATGACCTTGCAGTGTAGGCTTGTTCATGCAGTTCCCAAAGTAGTATCTGCACAACTACTGATTTTAGCTGCTGCCAGACAATCCTACGATCCTCCAAGCGATTTTGGATGATGTAATTTTTGGAATATAATAGGGAAGACAGGAGTATCTGTAATGACATTTAGTATCTTGTGAGCATTTCTTTAATGCTGCCATCTTAGCTAAGTGGGATTATTCCATCTTGTAATGCCTGTCGTGTTGTAGAAGCAGTAGATACTGTGTTCTATGCAGCCAAGCAAATATCTTTGCATAAACAGTCACCATCTTGTACAAAGGGGAAAAAAGCAGAGAATCTGAATTGATATTTTGGAAGTGCTTCTACGTTGTTTACATACCTTTGAAACTACGCTACTGATTCTTTTGATAGTATTATCTTCGTTTCATATTGTAAGACTTTCTAGTCTTGTTTAAATTTATTAATTGATGGATGCATATAATTTATATATGTCTAATAGCATCTATATGAATCTAGGCAAGATTAAAAAGCCTTATATTATGAAATGGTGGAAGCACTTCAGAATCATCATTGCCAAGTTTGGAGGATGATACAATATAGTAACGAGTTGAAGGTTGCGACCAATCCTTGCGATAAACCAATTTTATTTGCTTGGGGCATAGAACCTCCCATGTGGTTACCCGAAGGTAACTGCAAAATTAAAAGGAACTGACTTAACCTTTTCGTTTTCTAATGAACAAAGTTAAATGATATATTTACAAATAAAAAATAATTTATAAATAAAACTTTTATATATGTATTTATTGGGATCTAAAAGTCAATACCGAAAAATGAACTATGATAAAAAACCTTAAAATTAACATCAAATTTAAGATTAAAAATTTAAATTTTAGCTTATAAATATAATTAAAACGAAAAGATGATTCCTACATCATATGGACTCGAAACTTAATAAGGCAGCAACACGGAACTATACCACAGTGTGAATATGTGGACCTCCAGTTTCTGCCATCGGAGCGGTCGTTGCTAGATGGAATTTGAAGACATAAAAGTGACACTATTTATACTCTACCCCACCAGCTGATTTTACTTATCAAAATCATCACGGTAAGATTGGACAGCTAGGACAAACTTCATATCTATATATTAGAGACTTTATAAATTACAAATTATCTTGCAAATTATAGAATTCTCATATCTAAAATTATCTTTACAATTAAAAATAAGACAAACACTTTGAAAACAAGGAAAACACTTTTTATATATTAGAGACTTTATATAAAATATAAATATAAATATATACATTTTTAAATCATAAATTTTCTATAAATAT
Source organism: Oryza brachyantha (assembly GCF_000231095.2). Classification (NCBI taxonomy): domain Eukaryota; kingdom Viridiplantae; phylum Streptophyta; class Magnoliopsida; order Poales; family Poaceae; genus Oryza; species Oryza brachyantha. The sequence goes on from NC_023166.2 coordinate 10,437,804, forward strand.
ACGCAGTATACCTTTAGAATCGCTATTTGATCGCAGTGTTGGCACGACATGTGTGGTAGCACAAGTCGACACTAGATATCGAAGGATAGGAGAGAGTGAGGAACACAAGCCAGGTGAAATGTGATGGTTCTCAATTGTGACATGCATACTGGGTTTAGGACTAGGAGGTATCAAGAACTGACATTTGCGTAGTCGAAGTGCATCCTTGATGAAATGGAAGGCTGGGATGTTTCTTACCCTTAAGGAAATGGTAAGCACATGTCCTAAATCTGCTGTATTTAGCACGGGAGAGGCTTGCCTGATCCCGTGTGATTCTTGCATCCATCCTCCACAATGCTTCGGCTGGTTCCGGCCTGTTTGTCAGGGGATGGTGTTGCAGCTTCTCTCCTCTTATCTCTTAATTCTGGTTTTCTTCTTGGCCTTTCCAAAATCAGTAGGTAGAAGTTGGAGTTACATATCAGCATTGAGGAGGAGACTTTCGTATGTGTGGCACATTAGTTTGTTTTTTTCTAAGTCATGAAGGTCGAGTGAATCCATTAGTAGAAAAAAATTTATAATGTGCTCCTAAGTTTCTCCTATTGGACACTATGATGTTATTAAATAAACTATTCTATTATGATATTATATTTCTAGATCCATTTGATAAATACAATCCGGTAGAGCATTAACATTCTAAGCCTGTTGTTGCAATGACAAGCACAGTGCATTAGCCAACTACATTGATAAATGGGTGAACAAAAGCTACCAAGAACAAAAGATTGAATATTTTTACATAAGATAACTTATTATCTGGAGCAAAACTACATGAATATTTATTTAAAATTAATTATGTAGAAGAGGGGAAGCGGTATTCGACGACCCGACAAGGTATGGCAAGCGCCATACATTGCCACCATTGTCCTCTACCACCGCGAATCATGGTGGTCATTGTTTAACTTTTTGAGAAAAAAGTGGAACTATATATATACAAATAAAAATAATTTATGAATAAATTTTTATATACATACTCTTAGCGATTTAAAAGCAAATGACAAAAAATAAACTATAATAAAAAAACTCCAAAATCAACTTTAGATTTCAGGTTGAAATACAAATTTTGGCTTATAAGCATAAGAAGAAAAAGATGATGTTGATAATTCTTCTAACTTCGTCCCAAAATATATGCAGTTTAGGTTGTCCAACGGAGATTAAGGTTGAAAACAAAGAGTACATCATCTTTTAATTAATGAGAAATGGATAGCGGTTAAAGGGTACATGAAGGCAAAATGGAAATAAATTTTGAATGGGAAGTGATCGATAGAAAAACTAGTAGTACGAATAGTATCAGAAATGTTTATATTTTAAGATGAGATTCAAATGATAGAAATGGTTACATTTTAGGATGGAGAGAGATGTTTGCCAGAGTGTTAGGAGTAAAAGAGAAGGCTTTCCTATCACTGCAATATTAAATAGTTTATTTTTTCTTTCACCAAAGAAATCAAGTGACTGCATCATGCTAGAGGAGAAAAGAAATTATGTGTGCTCCCAAACTATTTCTAAATCAATTGGACACTCACGTGTTTGTTGGAGGAAGAAAAAAATATTTCGATATCGCTTTCCTAGATTCCTTCTGATAATCTTCGAAGGTTGACCTGCAGGGTGCAGGCCAATTCAACATATATCGCTCTAACAACCAAACAAGAAAAGAAAAGAAAGAACTCAGTTTGGTTCGATCGGTAGTTGGTTTGTGGTTTATTTCTATCCGTCAGATGCGATCACGACGGGGTTTTTGATATGTTGCTGCATTGTTCTTCAATGTAATTTAATGTGATGAAATTTTTTGACTTGTTAGTGATTGATTCTAGACTAGAAAGGCAGCGCCGCTTCGCCGCGCTGTAACGTAGATGAGCAGTTCCATTGGACCGGTTAGCCCGTCCGGGATCAGATGTGAAATGCTCTTCCTTCATCCTAAATTAAGATTATTTTTATTCCTCTTGTTTGTCACAAAATACATTTCGTTTTGAGCTATTATTGTATTAGAGTTTATGAATGTTGGGAATAAATACATTGGATTTAGATAAAGTCAAGATAATTGCACTGGAATTTGATAAAGTGAAATGTATAATAGTCTTCATCTTTTCTATTGGTATGTGTGAGATGGAAGAAGAAAAAAATTATTTTAAGATGAACGATTATATATTCTTCTGTTATAGGTAATGACATACTTCCTCTGTCCTAAACGTTTAGATTTCATTTTTAACTTGCCTCACATGTAACTATACAAAGTTATAAAATCGAGATGGCCTCATTTTTGTAAATCATCACGCATGTCTCCTACTTTTTGAAATTCCAGTACATTTATCTGCTACTTTTTAAAATATCAATGTATTTGTCTCTTACTTTATCAACTCAGATGCAATAATTACTCAAAAATAAAGTCCTTTGTGGAAAATAAGAACCAAATGTGAATTCTTTTTGAACAAATATAGTGTATATGATGACATATTGATTCTTATAGTTAGTTATGAGGTTGTGGCCTACGGCATAATGAGTGATATACAATTTGCTAGTTTACAGGTTTGGAGGATACTTCGTCGGGCCCTAAAAGACTTTATTTTTATATTTTTTTAGACGAAGAAAATATAATATATACTACTATTATATCCATCCCAAAATTGTGATATATGATAATTTCTAAAGATGAATATGGGTATTAAGAAAGTACATGAAAATGGTTGAGGGAGGTTGTAATTGTTTTAGAAGTTAAAATAGATAAAATTAAACAGGGAATAATTGTGGATAAAGGCTTTACTTCTAGTAATTTTTTGCTAGAGTTTGGTAAAGTAGAAGACAAATGCATTAAGATTTAAAAGGGGACAAATGTATGCAAGTTTGAAAAGGTATGGGACTAATATATTAAAGAGTAAAGTACATGGCCGGTCCTTAAACTTGTGGCGCGGTATCACTTAGGTCCATAAACTTAAAAAATACACATTTAAGTCCATGAACTCGTTTTAATATCTAAAATCACAGACCTGGATGGTACATTAAAACGAGTTTATGGACCTGGATGATACATTAAAACAACTTCATGGATCTAAACATGCATTTTTTTAAGTTTATGGGCCTAAGTGGTACCGCGTCACAAGTTTAAGAACCAGCCATGTACTTTAAATAGATTTATAAAGTGATGAGCATTCTTATTTGTCTACCATTGTATAGGTATATGTGTACGTGATAAATTAAAAATAACGTATTTTTGGTAGTAAGGAGGGAGTAACCGTTAAAAATAAATAAAATGGTTTATAAGCAGTGCTAGGCACAACAGTAAGCAGGGGCTATAGCAGCAGCTTTTTTTGGATGGACAGATGTAGTCAAATGGCTGATGATTGCTGTGCCACGTGGACACACCCACCGTCTATGAAAATGGTTGAGGGAGGTTGTAATTGTTTTAGAAGTTAAAATAGATGAAAAAAATTAAACAGGGAATAATTGTGGATAAAGGCTTTACTTCTAGTAATTTTTTGCTAGAGTTTGGTAAAGTAGAAGACATAATTAAGATTTAAAAGGGGACAAATGTACGCAAGTTTGAAAAGGTATGGGACTAATATATTAGAGAGTGAAGTATATGACCAGTCCTTAAACTTGTAGCGCGGTATCACTTAGGTTCATAAACTTAGAAAATACACGTTTAAGTCCATGAACTCGTTTTAATATCTAAAATCATAGACCTGGATGGTACATTAAAACGAGTTCATGGACCTGAATGATACATTAAAACAACTTCATGGACCTAAATGTGTATTTTTTAAGTTTATGGAGCTAAGTGGTACCGCGCCATAAGTTTAAGAACCAACCATGTACTTTACTCTATATTAAAGGTTTATAAAGTGATGAGCATTCTTATTTGTCCATAGGTATATGTGTACGTGATAAATTAAAATAACGTATTTTTGGTAAGGAGGGAGTAACCGTTAAAAATAAATAAAATGGTTTATAAGCAGTGCTAGGCACAACAGTACGCAGGGGCTATAAGCAGCAGCTTTTGTTGGATGGATAGATGTAGTCAAATGCCTGATGATTGCTGTGCCACGTGGACACACCCACCGTCCGAGAATTTACATGGAATTCGGTATTAGAGATGTGGTAGTTTGTGGATGGACAGCTAAAATTTGTTCCATTTGTATTGTTTGTGGATTTGCAATATGATCTAGGTTTAAAATGCTCCAGTGTTATCAAGCACGCGAGCTCGATAGTTTTCTCCAAAAACCCCTATCTTTTCTTGTTCTAACATCACTAAACTGCTTCAGTGTTAGTTGTGTTTATACCCCACCGGTTCAAAAATTGATGGGTAATTTTACCAACATTGAGAATATATCTAAAGGTGCCACCATATTTTTAATATAAAACTCCACTAGTTCCTATATAGCTAGATGTATTAATATTTTATATTAAAAAATGGTATATTTAGATATTTATTCAAGAACCTCAAATAACATCCTAAGATTTTTTTTTCAAAAACCAACATTTCTCGGCATAGATACCGTTTTTCAACGGGAAGTGAATACTTGTGCTGATATCAGTTTTTGATTTTATTTTATGCCTCGCAGGACTTTTTGTTTCCTAGTCTGTTGATCGAATTGACCTTTGAAACTTAGACAGATAATATATCATAGACGATGTTACTAAATTTGTTCAGAATACCTTATCATTTTTCCATGAACAATATCTTATTTTTGCTCCCCTCCATTTATTCAGGAAAAAAAAGGGAAAAATCAATGAGGGGATTGTATGACCTGATATTTTCATTTTTAGGACACCTGACATTTTTTTTCACGGGTTTACAAACCTGCATCAAAAGTGATAAGAGTTTTTTTTTACCATTCTTGATATGTTACCCTTGATATGTTACCCTTAAGGTATCATATTTTCTAGTGTAAAATTTAACATATCGGGATACTAAAATTTTGTGGGTTTTCTCCCTTTAAAATGTATCTTTAGTTACCATATTTACCAGTGCAAATAACTCTAGCTATTACTAGATATCTAGTGGTACCAAATTACACAAATTTGGTACTTCTATGTACTTCCACAATAACCAAAAAATTTGTTAAATTTTACACTAAAAATTTAGCCTCTTTACATACTTTTTTTATGACTGTACAATTTCGCCAGTGACAACTATTTCCAAACGTGCCACACTATATAAACGGAAGCCACCATCAGGAGAATGAGGCCTAGCTCAGAACAAGCATCTCAAAAGGGTGCAAGATTGAACGTGTTTAGATGCACAGACTAGTCCTGTTCATGCAAAAGAAAACCCATTAAGTTGTCCATCTATTGTTTAATATCTAAAACAAGAGTTGCAGCATGTAGCTAGGTCTGAGAAGCATCAGGATGGAATTTGGATTGGGTGCAGTCACTATAGGCCATGCAACTTCGACAGTTGCGTCATCCAAGGTGTGCCAAACACTATTAGTGCTCCATCGCCATCAGCTCAAAGAATTAAACAGTAGAATTCATGTCTATCCAACGCAAGACCATGCTGTGTCTAAGCACGAATCACTTACTAAGTGTAAGCATGCATCAGTTACTACATGTAAGCAAATATGATATATCCCGGTAATTTTACGACGATGATAAAATCATCCTCGTTCGGCAGTCTAAAGAGCCATGCACTTGTCCGTCATTAGTGTTAACAATGACGGTATCATCGGTGCTTGCAGCTCGCATCTCTGCAGACACAACCACCTTTGGCTGCTCTCGCCATGTTCAACATGAAGCATATCGACATAACCACGAGAAAATCAGACCTTGCCATGTTTTTCATCACTGATGTCACTACTTTTCTCATGATTTTAGTCATGGATGTGTAATAAAGCATCGATCGGATCGTTGGACATGATCATTCTACATTATGTCAATGGCATTACGGTTATTGACACATGGGTTCCATTCTCCTACTGATAGTGGCGTTCCTATATAGATCTAGCCGGGGTCCCGGGACCCTGGGTAGATTCTAATATTTAGTTGTTTTAGTCTATATTAACTATATTATTAGTTAAAAATAAAAATATTTTATGTGTTATGACATGTACATGTAGGACACCGGTAATTTTTTTTTTGGTTCGCCTATGTCTACTGGTTCGTATATATGTCAGTGATTATGTCACTAGTATAACGATAGAGGATTTGAATCTTCGGAATATTGTCATGAACTAAGGATCCCATTTTCATTCTCATCGGTGCATGGTTAGAGGCCGAGGGCCAGATCGGTCCTGGCCGTGTGGAGTCATGTCCAAACCCTTTACCGTTACCCGTTGTCTGATTGGGTACCGTTCGATTCAACTTGGATGGTGCAGATCAAGCTACTGCCAAAGTTGCAGCCGCGGCATATGATCCAGATCCATCGGGGGGAGGCCACTCATGTGAGAAGTATTCCGGCGTAAGGCTGAGGCTGCCGCTTACTTTATCCAAAAACCAAATATTATGATACTCGAAACTCAAGATATTAAACTTGTAGTGTAAAATTAATTTTGTATCTTGTATTACTTATTAACAGTTATCAGGTCTTTTACACCATAAAAATATAGTATCTCATGTTACTATTTTAAGGAGAGTAAAAAAAAAAAATACTCGTTCCAAATTGGAATGATTCGACGTGCCACTTTGGACCAGCAAAACACCTTCCTGTTTGGCTCCTGCACTAATCCCTCCCTTTGGGATTTAATTCAGGTAAAGTGAGTGAACCTAAGTTTACTGATCTGCTTTTAGCATTGCTACGGCCCATTCATACTGACCGGATTCCCTCATTTTTCGCGATGCTACGAGTAAGCAACGGATGCCATTTTGAAATGAAAAAAGAACAAAGAAACAAACGTAAATGAGTCAGACAGACCACATCGGTACAAACGATACATATGAAACCATCCTATTCACTCGATATTTGCCAGATCAGCTTCATGGGCGATCTTTGAAATTGATTGACCCAGCAATAACTTCACCGATCCCGGCCCATTTTCTTCTATCCAGTGATACAGTCCTACTTTTTGTACTTTGCACAAGAGCAAACATGTCCACACACCGTGTGCAGCCTATATGAACCGGCATAAAAGAGACTCACCATTCACCAACACAGGTTGCATTTGGCGCACGCATATCTTCTAAACTGCTAAACGGTGTACACTTTAAAAAGTTTTCTATAGAAAAGTTATTTTAAAAAATCATATCAATCTATTTTATGTACTAATCTATTAAAAAAATCATATAATTAATTAATCATGTACTAATCTATTACTATATTTTTCGCGTCGGGGTAAGTTAATTTACCGGCTCTCAACGCGGCCATAGAAGTCCAACAAGAGAGGTTCACCACCAGCAACTTAAAATGGTTCAGAAAGCCATGTAATTGATAGTCTTCAAAGCAGACACCGGCAATTTTGGTCTCTTTAGAACCAACGTCAGGGCAGCAATGCACTGCAGATCAGCATGCACATGTGCTTAGGTTTGAGAAGCATCGGGAGCTACGCTATGCCTTGATCATTGACGAGGCCGCTGTCATGTAACCGAGAGTGTACTGTATAGAGTGAGTGATCTTCAATATCTTGATATGATCCATAAGATATTATCCATAACTTAGGGCTCGTTCAAAACATAGAAATAAAAAGAAACATATGAATATGAAAAATGTAAGAACATGATAATATTAAATATGAAAAACACAAAATTTAAAAATACTAAAAACATCATACATGTTTTTTGGAACACAGGAATATAATTGAGTATAAAATATAGTTCTTATTGATTTGATAAATGTTTAGATTATGATTATTTGAAGTTATATGCATTGATTTGTATTCTTTAAGGAAAATAAAAAGGAGCTTCCAATGAATGTGGTTTATTCCAATGAAATCATGGGCAAATATTTTCCCTCTAATCGAAAGGAGTAATGGTAAACAAATCCTATATAATTGAATCCTTCTATTTTCCTCCAAACTTCATAAAATCCAAAGAGGCCTTATAGAGAAATTGTGCCAAGTGGGTATTTCCAACCGCAAAAGGAAAATAGAAACGTAAATAAAATTGACATAGCACTCGTTTTAAATTCTCTGATATCAAACCATCATGTTCGTCCAATATTCGCCCGTCCATTCAAGGAATGGTCATTGAAATGAATCAAGCCACCAAGAACAAAAATGTACTGGTTCTGCCCTAAAAAATATGCTATTTGACCCTATTTGAAAAGTAATTATGAAAACCACTGGTTTTAAAATTTATTTAAAAATGATCCGTTTTGCTTGCGCCATCTGTAAAGGTGGGGAGGTTCTTCATTTCCACGGCAGGGCTTGACGTGGACCTTGCTAACTTAGTGTTGTGGCGGCCAGCGCATCCATGTGCGAGAATCTCCATGCTAATCCCCTGGAGCAAAGACGAAGGAACTCCATGTCATCGGAACTGGCGGGGAATAAACGGTTTATTTTTTAAAATAGTTTTCAAACCGATTCATTTTCATAATTTATTCTCGAAAAGAGTCAAATAGTGCAAAACCAGTGTTCTGCCCTATTGGGAGAACGACTCTAACCTGTGGCCACACCCACAAATTTTCTTCAGAAAGACTTTGTAAGTCCCTAGGGAAGAAGGCCACTGGAACCTACCAACCCAGAGGATAGTTGCCTCTAATGGTCAAACTAAAGATAGGCCTTTGAGGATCTCGAGGTCAATGTAAGTAGTGTTTATGGTAATATGAGTGGGGCATTCAATGCTCCCACCTAACCAATCGATTGAGTGTTGGATATACATGAGCGGTAGTGGAGGTCATGGATCGTGGATGACATGTCAGTCACGGGATTTATAGTAACCGTCAAAGGGTATGTAATCTGCTCTCCTAAAAGAGTGAGACAAACATAATAAACTGTTTTAGTACTTCTCAGTTTCTCTAGACACAATTGTTGGATTATTATCCAGCATGCTCAAAACACCAATACAGAGAAAAGGCCATGTTCTCTGTACCAGAATAAATGCTCCTAGTGTTATTAGCAGTTGAAGTACGCTCCTTAATATATAAGTTTTACTACCAGTAGGAAAAACCGTTCTAATAATCAAATTTCAGTGGTAGTATAAATAGGTACAACACATTTTAATTATAAGAGACGCACCGAACAAATTAATTTCTCCCACCAGTTAAAACAATTATAAAATACCTTTACAACATTCACACCGCCATCTTTTGACTTTTGCTTAGGTTTATAAGTCAAAATTTAAATTGTCGAACTTAAATTTAGAGTTGATTTTGAGGCTTTTTCATCATAATTTAATTTCCAACCTTGGCTAGTTCTTTTCGATCGCTATGAACACCTATACAAAAGTTTTATTCGTAAATTATTTTTTCGAATGCAAATATACTGTTTTGGCCTTTTCGTTTAAGAAGCCACGAGACGACTCCCTCAAGATGGAGGTCAACAAGAGCAGCTCTCATCTAGTCTAGCAGCTTAAAATGGACCATGAAAACGCATGGAACACAATCTGCCAGCGTGAAGCAGGCCGGAGGTCCTCAAACCAACACGGGCAGCAACGATTCTACAGGTCTGAGAGGCATTAGGGGCTCCATTACCCACTGCTTGGGTTCCGGTTACCACTAGCCGTGACCAATTTAGCATCGGCAAGCAACGGTGTAGAGCGCAGTGCAGATTCCCGGTTCCTACCGGTTCACTATGCGTAGTTCAGAGCCCTTGCAGCTGAGCCTTCACCCGCGAGTAAGCAAATCACCTACCTTTTCTTCTCCTTGATTTGCGTTTGCACAATTTCGCAGATCACCCAAAGGATGCGAAACCAAATAATGTTGGCCATGACTTCGCGATGGTTGAGCACCGTATGAGTAGTGTCACTGTACTTGCTCTGTTCTGAAATATGAAACTATAAGTATTTTCTGTTTTTATGATTTGTAGTACAATATAAATACTTTTAGCCATTGATTTTACTGCATTGAAATCTGTATATATAGTTTCAACCAAAATCTGATGCTTGGGAATGAGATCTAAGCAATCTACAATTTAAAAAAACTAAGTAATGAGGTGGCTAAAACATTATCTTTTGCTATAAACATAACATTCTCAATGGTGACAAACTGTTTCTAGAGTGAACCAAGCCGATAAAGTTAATCGGTTCTGCCTATATATGTTCCTTTGACTGCCAGGACGTCCCTGCCTTTGCCCCTGTTTAGTTCATAAAAATTTTCACGTTCACCCGTCACATCGAATCCTTGACAATGTATAAAATATTAAATATAGCTAAAAAATAAATTACATAATTTGGAATGAATTTACGAGACAAAACTTTTGAGCCTAATTAGCCCATAAATAGCCATAACTGCTACAGTAACTCACATGTGCTAATGACGGATTTATTAAGCTTAAAAAATTCATCTTGTGGTTTCCTAACACCCTATGTAATTATTTTTTAAATAGTCACTAAAATAGTCTTCCGACATCCGATCAAACATCTAATTTAACACCCAACCCAAAAATTTTTATGAACTAAACAAGTCCTTTGCTGCACAAGCGACACAAAATTAAAGAGAGCCACCAACACAAGGACAAGGAGCTAGAGCAGCAACTCACCTTGCGCAGCTTAAAATGGTTCAGAAGGTCATACGGAAATGGAATAGCCTGCTGCCTGCCATAATAGTGCTTCTCAAACCCTCATGCATGGGAAGCAAATGCAAGGAAGTATTATGATACAGGCAGAGGCAGAATGTGTGTTTAGGTTTGAGAAGCATCAGGAGCTCAGCTACGTCACTATAGTTCTTTCTCACGTCATTATCAAAGCAACTGACCTCCGAAGAACATGATTGCAACCCTATAAATACAACCGTTGGTTGATGTATCACACTTTGGAGGGACACAAAAGCTTACATAGGCCTTGTTAGTTCTCAAATTTTTTTTCCAAAAACATCACATCGAATCTTTAGACACCTAAATAAAGTATTAAACATAGATGAACAAAAAAAACTAATTGCACAGTTACGGAAGAAATCTTGAGATGAATCTTTTGAATCTAATTAGTCCATGATTAGCCATAAGTGCTACAGTAACCAACATGTGCTAATGACGGATTAATTATGCTCAAAAGATTCGTCTCGTGGTTTCTAGGCTAGCGGTGAAATTTTTTTTTCATTCGTGTCCGAAAACCCCTTCGAACATCCGGTCAAACATTTGACGTGACATTTCTTCCAAAAATTTTCTCAATCTAAACACCACATAGTACTTTGGTGTTGTTTTCGTGAGATGCAGCATGCAGGAGACACCGAATAAATTAATTTCTACTACTAGTTGAAACAATTATAAAATACCTTTTTCTCTTTGCACAAGAAAACATTAGCACCCCCATCTTTTGGCTTTTGCTTATGTTTATAAGTCAAAATTTAAATTGTCAAACTTAAATTTAGAGTTAATTTTGAGGCTTTTTCATTGTATTTTGATTTCCAACCCTGTCTAGTTCTTTTTATCGCTATGAACACCTATACAAAAGTTTTATTTGTAAATTATTTTTCGGTTGCAAATATACTGTTTTGGCCTTTTTCCTTTTAAAAGCCAGAAGACAACTCCCTCAAGATGGAGGACAACAAGAGCAGCTCACATCTATTGGTCAAGCGCTCGAAAGAAAATTAAAACATCGGTCGATTTTACAAGACATTGGATTGAAATCAAACAAATATAGCATCAAGGCAATAAGCACAAATCTTGAAACAAATCTAGTGGACAGAAAAATCGATGGATAGAATAAAAATTTTGAAGCGATCGACGAAATATAGCAAATCTGCTACAATAAAAGTTAGTTTCACCTGCTGCCGTACATTGTTATCTAGTTCCACTGCTGCCTCGGTCTTTGGCTTCCTTTTTGCACCGTGGCGCTATTTAATCTCTTCCACTCTATGGAGCCCCGAGGACAAAGTTCCCAACAATCAGCTTCAGCGAGATACATTCATATACGTAGCTAGGCATGGGAGGCTTCGGGAACACAGCCGCATCGTATGTTGAGGCTTTCCTCCCAAACGGGGGAGCGCTGTCACCGGCTTGCTGTGCCCGTTCGATGACCAGTGTCGACTGCTCGTACGCACCGCACCATCCTAGCACCGTGAACTTTTGAATCCATCAAAATCATGTTCGCTGCATCGCAGGTAGGAAATGATAGACCACGAACGTTTCTTTTGTACTTAGTACCACCTTTGTTTCTGTTTCCGTGGTTTTCGTGAGGTGCAGCGTGAAGGAGTGATATTAGACTATTATTATTATGGAAAAGTAACTCCGGCACATGGCAAACAGTGCAACGGTGTATTTTGTTTTGCGGTCTGTAGATTGAGTTGAGCTCTGAAACTTAACTAGACGAAAAGACCATAATGGATGATAGTATTAATATATTACTTCAGAATATTTAGAACTAACTTCCATATATTTCTTCCAACATTATCTTGTTCTGCATTCGCTAATCTTAGGTTACTTGGTACGTCTAATGTGAAATTTTGGTATCTAAACATGATTTCTCATGCATAGTAAAAAAATACTCGTCCTACCCAAAAGCATATATTTTTTCATTTAGATTTAGCATTTAATCTCATCCATGATTTCACTTTTAGTGATCAAACTGTTGACAAGAGTCAAATGCTTAAGAGCTGTGCATATGTAGTGCATATGTAGGAAGCACGGTCCTAAACACAACATCAACAATTTTATCTGCCCAGAATTTGCATGTAGCCAGGAGGAATAATCAGGATTAGCACAGTTGTCAATCAATTTCAATAGTAAAAATGGATTCGAATTAACAGCCCGAATAATTGCCATATAGTTTGAGGAATTACCCCCAATACCATTATAGCCATCCCTTAAACTCTTCAAACCGGACAGAATGGTGCCCGCGGTCACATTTTTCATAACTAAGCATCGGCTTATTTTAAATACTAGCATATTCATCCTTTCGCTTATGTTATAAGCCAAAATTTAAATTTTTTACCTTAAATTTTAGAATTGACTTTGGGGTATTTTTAGAGTAGTTAATTTCTTAGTCTTAGCTTTTAGAACGCTAAAACATATATATATATATATGTGTGTATGTATGTATGTATAAGTTTTATTTAAAAATTATCTTTTGTTTACAAATATACCGTTTGACTCTTTTCAAAAAAAACTAAATAATCATCCCGTAGAATAGGGGGCTACCTATGGTCAAGCGCTTGAAAGGAAATTAAAACATCGGTCGATTTTACAGTACATTGGATTGAAATCAAACAAATATAGCATCTGGGTAAGCAGCACAAATCTTGAAACAAATCTAATGGATAGAAAAATCAATGGATAGAATAAAAATTTCCAAGCCATCGACGAACAGCAAATCTGCTACAATAAAAGTTTCACCTGCTGCCGTACGTTGTTATATATCTAGTTCCACTGCCGCCCCGGTCTCTGGCTTCTTTTTTGTACCGTGGCGCTATTTAATCTCTTCCACTCTATGGAGCCCCGAGGACAAAGTTCCCAACAATATAATTAACATGATCATCTGCATATATATGCATGCGTACTAATTAATTAACCCAATAATCATGCGACTCATGCGATGTGGCCGTAGACGCATAGATAGATGTATCAAAGTGCGTAGGCATAAGAGACGTCAGGAATGTCGTGGCCTCATTTTCTCGTCAACTAGGCACAGAGATGGCACCTGTGGTGCTCGGGGAGCCCTCTCCATATAGTGTTACGGTGTATCTGCGTCTTTTTTTTCTCTTATGTCAGTATCATTTGTTTTGTTGCACACATGAACAATGTTGTCTTCAGCAGGGTAGTTTTTTTAATTTAAATCTGTATTGTAAAAGACTGGATTTAAAGTTAAAAAAAATTGTTGATATTCCCAACAGCTAGCTCACAAGTCACAAGATCTAGTTTCTCTGACGACTTCCAAGATGTTTGAGATTTTCTTAATAGGTTTTTAACATGGAAAAGCCGAGCATGTATATATAAATGAACAAAATCTAAAATCCATTAAATTAATAAAAAGAAGCAAATTCTCAAAGTAGAAATCTGAGATAGAAAATGTATGTGATAGTGAAATTTGTTTTTCCAGTATCATCTCACACATATCACATATCACTGGCAAAATATCCTTCGGTTTGCAATGAATTTCAAAAGGAAAATCTGAAGTTTTTGAGATTGGAGATCATATATTTATCAGGCAAAACATATAGATTTTCCAAGCAAATGTCCTATCAAAAAATGCCAAGCCACACACATAACAGATATATTCATGCAGCCTTGCAACATCCCACCACTCGAGAGGATGGCAGATAAACAACCATCTCGGGTTTTTTTTTTATGTTAGAGATACATCCTGAAAAAAATTGTGAAATGATAGATGATTTCTTGTTACCTATGTTACAACTAGGTTTTAAGAAAAAAAACATAATTTTTTTTATAATATGATGTGTGGGTTAAGAGCTCTTTATTAATCTAATTTCAGATGCACCAAGTCCTTGGAATTTATCTGTACTGAATCTTCCACTTAATTAAGTGAATGTGAGGTAAATGGAAATAATTTAAATTATGGGTGAGCATTTGTTCCATATTCATTTATACTTAGTACCAAGCCTTCCAAGCTTAGACGCACGCTAGACCCAAAACATACAAATCTTGGTGTAAACAACTGATTTTCCTTATATCTTATTGGGAATTAAAGAGATGTCTTCTCCCCAATAAAATAGAACTAGGTGCATCCACAATACGTAAATACTTCATATATATTATATGTATTGAGCTGGGGCCTATATAGATAGATAAGGCCACAGACCATTTTATATATGCGGTGTCTAGCAGTCCTTCGATACCATAATTAAGGGGAGCCATAACCAATAAAATTTGGGAAAACCTAAAGAACGGAATACCGTTCCGACGGGATCGTTAAATAAATTTTTGCCGTGCGCGCCTTTGCAGCTTTGTCGCAGTGTGGTAGGGCAACGTGTAGATGCGTGGATGTGATTTGTTTTAATTATCCCGTTCGTATGGGATAACGTCGCCTAGCAGTCCTCATAAATTTATGTTTCTACTCTTTTACGTGATAACCTTAGCCCCCTCCACCATTTGTAAACGGTAGGATTGTTGCAAACAAATCAGGTAATATCTGATCCGATCTGCTCCGAATCTGCCCGACATAAGGATTTTGTACAATTCTTTAGATATCTAGCTTATATGGATTCATATGCGGATAGGTATGCAGACCTAGTATGAGTAATATTCGACCAATGCGTACTATCCTATAGTTATTTTGTAGTTAATCCAGCTTTTAGGCCATGCAACCACTTTAGCCCTCAACCATCTTGCTCAATGTTATAATGTTGAGTATTGATAATTGAAGTCCACAACTATAAATATTTTTCTTCTCTCGTATGCTATGTATTATTGTTTATAGTTACAAGGTGCATCTTATTAGTTTGTTGTATTTATATGGAATGATGACTGAGAATAATTGGACATCATGTAGTGCTATTATTTTAGCGTCATGTGGTTAATTTTTGTGATATTGTAGTTCAGTTGTTGCCTCGTAGTAATGACTTATCAATGGCATATATACATCATATATGGTAATTTTAATCCGCTTCAAAACTGGTTCCACACCGCATCCGCATCCGAAATAATATGCTGCATATCCACATCTGCACATCATCCGCACCGTCTCTAAATCCAATTTATAATTGTGGTCTAGGATACAGTACGATGACTATCCGTCCGAATTCAATCTGTTTGCACCTCTAATAAAAGGCATCACTTTTATCTGATGGAAAGATCAATTTGTTCTTTGGTTTGCATAGGCCTGCTCCCTCCAATATATAGGGCCATTGCCACTGAAAAATGATTATGTTAGTACACCTCAATTCATACACCGTGGATGCTGACTTACTAGTTTTGCTTTTAGCAAGCCTTGAAAGGCTACTTACCAAATTCCAACTACACCGACATGTTCAAGAATCAACACTCAAAAACAATCCCATCAACAGCTGTTCCCTGTCACTAACTAATCTGTAGGTATAGTGCTAGAACTGAAATAATAACAAATAATCCCTCCATCCATTAATAAACCAAACTTTTGGTTTTCGTGCCCCACGTTTGATCATCCGTCTTATTTAAAAAAATTTAATGACTTAAAAAAATTAGTCACATATAAAATACTATTTATAATTTACCATCTAATAAAAATAAAAATATTAATCGTAAATTTTTTTTAATAATCACCATGTCTGAAACAATAATCACGATGGTTTTCTCGAAATCGATAATCATGGTTTTGTATAAAAACCACATGATATATCGTGATTATCGTGATATACGTCACAATCATCACGATATATCACCAAGATTTTTTGTTGGATTTTTCTTTCAATTTTTTTAATTCTTTATATTTATCAAACCAAACTGTGGTTTACTATCCTTTCCTAGCGATATGACCAATAATAGTGACGATTATCATGATATTACAAACTCCATTCTTTATCACCAGTGCACACAATTTTCCTTGATTTCTAGAGCTACTGTGCATATATATACAGCTGCTGCGTGAGGGCACCGAAACAGAGAGGCTAGGCTATAAAGAGCAGCCAAGATAGGGCAGCAAAAGATGTCGATCTAGAACAAAGCTATCTCAAAAGAATCAGTCGTCGCTATCAGGCCATCTGGGTCTGGAATACTGCCTTGATGCTCATCAGGGATGAAACGGCCCTTTGAAACAGTGTGGGAATTGGAGAGGTCTGAAATTTTTGCTCCACAAGCGAGCTAAATTAGACGGGCTAAGGACGGCCAACACAACAAGTGTATGATGCGTGATCCAGGAGATGCATGTAATTTCAACTGAAACCGTCGTGCGTTTTTCTCAACTATATAAGCTTTTGCTTATATTTATAAGTCAAAATTTAAATTTTTAGCTTTAAATTTAGAGTTGATTTCGAGATTTTTTTTACTAAAATTTATTTTATAGCCATGACTTTTAGATCGCTATGAATATGTATATAAAAGTTTTGTTTGTAAATTATTTATATTTATAAATATGTCGTTTGTTCTTTTCTTTTAAAACCTAAAAGATGAATGTTTGTAATTAATTGCTGTTCATAGTTTGGTGAAGCCGCAGAAGAACCATGTGTCCCGCGCGCGCTCTGTGGGATGATGTGGATTTACACACTTCGCTAGGATATGATATGAGCGCATGCTTCTACCGATACACGGAATTACGGAAAGGCCCTAACTGGATCCCTTTGCCTTCAAACTAAATCACCATATTACTAAACTACCCTTTTGATATTATGGCAATTTCCAACCTACGCTTATTTGTAGTGATAATATATACTGCCATCATCGCATGTGTACCATATAAGTTCTCAAAATACAAACAAAAGACAGTACTCCAGTCCAATCTATATATACATAAAGGATAGTGTTCCAATCCGGTGCGCATACATATAATAGATAGCTGAGTGGTTCTCTCATTTTGGAGGGCAACCATATTTGACGTGATCGACCCACCAAGGCTTGTAGGGCATGGGAGATGTTGGGAATTACTCAGTTGCCTCCTGTCGTACCATCCTGCACCTGGTGTTGCGGTGCTGCACAAGCAAAAAGACACAAATGACCTGATCTGTGCTTCGTGGAATGTTATTCTTGTTCCAACGTTCGTTGTGATGTGATGAGAGCGCATGCTTCTACATACATGGAGAGATGCTCTGCCTCAGTGATCCCTTTGTCATGCTGGTTGAGGGATTGAGACAGATCATGAGAGGTTGAGACGGATCATGACGTATCATGGTTGCTTAATCATACGAGGACTCGTGACAATTTTAATTAGACTGCCGAGCATTTTTGAACATAATTAGCAGAATTGGAGATGATTATTTTTTAGTGAACTAGATACCAGATACGATACAAAGCCCTTGATATCTACTCAAGTATTGACTATTATAGTGCTACTAACAAGTGAGTAAACTAGAGACCATCTCCAATACTAGAAAAGAGAAATAGAGAAGGAAATGGAAAATAAATTTAATAAACCACTTCGCTATAAAGATTCTTCCCTACCAAACCGTTGTGTTCCATGGAAATCTTTGTGTCCACTCACATTGACAGTTTTTATGATTAATCCTCCAGCCTCGCTTCTGACTCATTTTTTTTGTACACGCTCCAATTTTATAGTTCTCGTCATTTTGGATAAGAGTGCGATCAAACTATTAAAACTATGACTATCAATAATTTTAAAATAGTAAGTTTGAAAATACTAGCACAATATGTATAGATGAGTCAGAAAGATTGCTTTAATGCAACTAAATATTTGTTTATTATATATATATATATATATATATATATATATATATATATATATATATATATATATATATATATATATATATATACGCACACAATAGAAAAATCCTTGTGTGTTGCACCGGGTTATGTTAATTTTAACTGTACAAATCAAAATAAATTTTGAAAATAAGTTTAAAAAACAATTTACGTGTTGAGATGGAAATAATAAATATGCTCGTATACAATTGATTTGGGAAGCCTACATTTCATCGAAAAGCTTATAATGGAAAATAGTAAATTATACTTAACATCACAAACAAATTAAATAAAATGAGTGATCTTTCGATAGCAAAGAGATATAGGGGCACATTAAATCCTATTATCTCATTTTCAACTAATTTCTCCGAGTCCTACTCTCTTTGATCTTTTTATTTGAAGCAAATATTTAATTGCGTTACTACAATAAAAATACTAATTGTATTTATACTTAAATATACAAACTGAATTTCAAAATAAATTAAAATGCATCCGAGGAAAGCGGACTGTGTTCAAATACGCCTGTGCTGTTACTGAGCCATTCAAATGGCATGGCTACCAATGCAGAAAAGGGAGTAAGAGGAGCAATTTTAGGTCCTTGAGCAGTACTGAGAGATAAAAAAAATTTAATGTAAAAATTGGTACCTCTTGTTATCTTAGGTAAAGCCCCGCTCGTTTCCCCCTTTATCAACCCCAAATTTCCTTGTTTTCACGTGCATGCATCCTGAACAGCTAAACGGTGTATTGTTAATTTGTAAAACTTTTCTATAGGAAAATTGCTTTAAGACTAATCCATTTTTTTATTTTTTATATTTAATAATTAAATAATCATGTATTAATATATTACCGTATTTTCCGTGTCGGTTAACAAACCCACTCCCGAACGCAGTCTAGGAGGTACCAAATTTTACACTAAAATTTTAGTAACTCTCAGTACCCATTCAATAACTATAAAATTACTCATAAGAGTAACCTCTATCTTGATAGCAAGGCACCTAATCCATTGAGCCACAACCTTACATTGTACTTCCGTGAATGCAAGTTCTATTGAGATTCGGTCTAACGGCAGCCGAAGCACACAAGCGTGCGGACGCGATCGGGAGACAGACGACATAAGTACTGTTCTTTTTTATAATAGTACTAGATTAATAGAAAAACATAATTAAAAGACAGATTTAGAAGACCGTGCTATTATCCAATACGACCAGAATTATATATTAAACTAGAGAGATTGACCGGCTCTCTACAAGAGTATATATATATAATATCTGTACACGTATGTGTGCAGGCTCGTAAGATTCGTCTCGCGAATTAGCCTAAGATTATGGATGAGTTTCATTAATAGACTATGTTTACTATTTATAATAAGTGTCCAAACATCCGATATGACTAGAGGCTAAACTTTAGCCCTAGAAACAAACACCCCAAAAAAGATCGAGCCATCATCAAGACTTTAGACATCTCAACAGGAGCTCAGAGCTCTAGGAGCTTAAAATGCACAGTGGCCAGCATGCCTTTGTTAATACGTATGAGAGGCATCAGGAGCATCGTTATGCCCTGCTTGTCGCGACCACCGTGATCGCTGATGAATGCACCATCTGGCTTGGCCACGGGTACGCCCGTTGGCTTCCAGTACGCTGAGAGCTAACAGCTAGGTCTTGCTTTTTCTACCAACCGTTTGGCTTTCTTTTTTGCCCCTCGACCAGCGGCCGACGTCGATGGTATAGATTTAATATTACAAGATAACGGGACAACCCTTCTGTTTTAATTGCATAGTTTTATAGAAAGTCTACTTTTAGCATTCACTCTCTCTCAATTTTGCTTGTGATCATAATAGTTTAGAGAGATCCAAGGCAGTTAGAAGGTCGCTGGTATGGTCGCTGTCACGAGTGGAGTTACAATGCTCGCATGCGTCACTGCCTGTACTTTGGGATATGCAAGTGCATAATCCGTCACCGAGTCTAATCTAATAAAATTGAACTAGCTAGATTCGATCATATATTAACTATGGACCGACCTACGCGTATTCCTACATATATGCACGGTAAAAGTAAGCAGTTCTTTTAACAGTGTTACTTCACAGGTACAAAATTGTAGGGGCACAAGGGTTTAGATAATGAATTATAGTCTAATCGTTGGTCAAAAGATGAATTATAGCCTAATCATCTGAAATCAAATCCCAAAAGCCCATTCGAACTTTCAAACATAAAGGCCTTGAGTACATCTCCAAATCCAGTGAGGTGTCACCGCCGTACGTACCATCCTAATCTGATAAAAAAAGCAAACAGTCTAACAAAAAATACCTCGAGATATTAAATCATTTATTATTAGATCTAACTGAGTAGTATGTGCGCTGTTAGATCCAACGATCAGAAACGATTTGGTACCGTGAGGTACCGGTACCTCGAGGTTCTTTTTGTTACTTTTTATTGGACTATAAAATTGCTCTTGTTTTATACACGAAAAGATGGTATGTAGCGAAAACAGACGAGGCATCGGGAATCCCGTGGGGTCATTTTATTGTCTGGAGGCCGTCTCCAGTAATCATGCGGCCTCGCTTTTGGCTCATTTTCTCATGCTCCTAGTTCTAGTTTTACAGTTCTTGTCATTTTGGATAAAAGTATGAGCAAAACTTTTAAAATTATGATTATTATAATTTAAAATATTTAGTTTAAAAACAATGAAACAATATGTATAGATGAGTTATAAAAAATACTTTATTCAAAGTAAATATTTATTATATATATATATTAATAGAACATCACAACCAAAGATAGCTTTAGAATATTGTGTCATTATCTTAAAACAACAAGAATTATAAAACTGAAGACGGTAACCGGTTCTACAATTCCACCTTTCATAATACCGTGCACAACACTAACTCTACAAGAGTATATACATATATAACATCTATGCACGTACGTACGTATCTACATTTTTGTGAACCAACATAAAAGAATGAGCCATCGTAAGACATTAGACATCAACAGGAGCTCAGAGCTACGAGCTTTCTAAAGCATGCTTGTTAATACGTTTGAGAGGCATCATGAGCATCGCTATGCACTTGTTGCGAACACCGTGATCGATGATTAATTAATGTACCATCTGGCATGGCGACGGGTACTGCCGGAGGATTCCAACTCGCCGGAGGGAAGCAGATAAGTTTTGCTCCTTCTACCGAACGATTACCAGCTAGCAAGGCAACAAATGCACAAATTTAAGATTAGCAGATGCCTAACCAGCCTTCAGTTTTAATTGCACAATTTTATAGAAAATTTACTTTTTAAGTTCCTCCTCTCCCGATCGATTTCCCTTGTGACCTTAACAATCTAGAGAAGTAAGCTCGCTGGTATGGTCGCCGTCACTGGTGGTATTGGCATGTTTGCAGGCGTCAATAATTGAACTTAGGGATATGCGCGGGTCGTCGCGAGAGTAATCGGTGACCCACTCTAATTTAATCAAATTGAACTAGTTAAAGTCGCTTACAGGTTACCTGGGCTGTGAACTCATCCGTGTCCATCGATCCCTATCCAAACAGTAAAACTGTAAAAGTAGGAAGTTCTTTCAACATCGTTACTTCACGTGCACAAAATTGTACGGGCACGAGGGGTTTAGGTAATGAATCATGGTCTAATCATCCGAAATCAAATCCCAAAAGCCTGAACGTGAGTCCAGCCCATTTGAACTTGCATACATAAAGGCATCGAGTAGAACATCTCCAAATTCAGAGAGGTGCCACCGCGGTACGTACCAACCAGCCTAATCTGATCACAAAAATGAGAACGAACGTCTCACACGCTTGTGGTGAGTCTAGGCCATCTTCCAACCGACACCCGTAGCATCGATAGAACATTCAGGGTGGCCGTCACGTTCAGTTCAGGTATTAATTTAGTACAAAACGTTCTGAGTTGCTGTGTTCATGTCAGGAAAATTACCATAACGTATTCTTCTAGACTTGGACTACCACAGAAAGAGTCGAATCTGCACGGGTATGGTTCCCAGAAACTCGACACTGATAGCCCTCAACCCGAGTAAAGAACCGGTACATATGACTGCTCATTTGTCATGGTTCTACTGAATAACCGGCGCAGATAGCATTCGCTCCTCCATTGAGTCGAGATCAAGTTAGTTAAGTCTAACCAAAAGGTGTCGACTTGTTCGAGCTAATGATTTGATAACGAACATGGTGGCTCATTTTCTTATTACTTTATATATCATGCTATTATTATTGGTTTAATTTATATACGTCCAAATTATAATTACGCATCAACTCTTTCTCTTAATATTACTTAATTTAACCGAATTTTGGATATTTCCATTTCTAGATGGTCTTTTTACTCAATATTAATTATTTTTTATTTTTCTCTGAAATTTAGACTCTTTTATGCGGCATGTACGTCTCTACATATCATGGAAACATTTTTGAACTCTCTCGATGGTTAATATATATAAAAGGCACTAATCCAATCCAATCTACGTTTATGTGTGCCTACCTTTTGGCTTATTTATAGGAATAAGCGAACCGACATACATACAAACGAAAAATAGTTTATAAACAAAATTTTTATATATGTGTTTTTAGCGATCTAAATGACATGGCTGTAAAATAAACTATGATAAAAAACTCTAAAATATTAAGGTTAACAATTAAAAGAGTAAAATATATGGCCAGTCAATAAACTTGGGAGCAGATATCATTTAAGTCCGTAAACTTTTAAATTGCACATCTAGATCCTTAAGCTTGAGAGCGAATATCATTTAGGTCCATAAACTTGGAAATTGCACATCTAGGTCTACCGTCTCGGTTTAATGAATCATAGCCATGTATTTCACTTAAATTAAAATTTTAGCTTATAAGTATAAGTATAACCAAAAATACGAGTGCAGTATTCCAATCCAGACTTTGTCCTGGACACATACATAGAAAGCCTTGCTGAGTTTAACCAAAGGGGTGATCGGTGTGCACTTGGCGCAGGCTGCATCCGTAGTGGTTCCTGGGGGCATGGTAGGCGTTGGGAATAGCTCAGCTGCCTCAGATCCAACCATTCTCCGCTTGGTGTTGCTTTGCTCGACGAGCTCGCGACCCAAGAGCCGGCGAAACAGCGTTAGTCACCGTTGTGTTGTCAGCCAGCTGAAAGAGCACCGAGGACGAGGTGCATCCGGAGTGTAGACTTCGCATCCATCCTTCCATATGAAATGAATGGACGTGGAACAAAGGGTGAATCATATGATATATTTCCTATGCATGATTTACTGTTACATGGTTCACTAACAAAGGATGAATCATATGATATATTTCCTATGCATGATTTAATGTTACATGGTTCACTGTGTTATATGAAAGCGAAAGGTTCAAGCAAGGGGAGACCTTGGTTGGATGATCCCTTCGTCCTGAATTGCTTTAGCTCTGAGGATCTTTGTTAACTAGACTGTCGAACTTAAGCGGATTTGATGATGAGCTTAATTTAGTATCAACTCTGAATATGATTGGTCGAATTGCACTCTTTTTAATTTGTTTTTTCTAGGGACAGAACTGGGCTCGTTAGCAAGTGACCACACTGTTATCCCGGTGACGATGCACACGATCATTTTAATTTTTTCTCACGGTTACCGTGACTTCTACTAGCTAATAATATTATGTAATTTTTTGGTGTTTGCATTTCAAAAAGGTAAAGCTCCAACAGTCCACGACGAAAACTAATGCAGGAAAGGTATTAGAGATACTTACTGAGTAATGGTAAAATGGTACTTGTACACAAGGCAATTAAGTTCAAAAAATTAAAAAGGTAATGCATTGATATTATGTTGATGAGACCAATTGTACCAATTAATTCGGTTTTGCATGGTAGAGACCACATTTGTGTGATTTTCGATTGTCTTTCCGAAGTGCAGCATGCTTTATGTAGTCTTCTATAGATTTGCACGGTGTCACGTAGTTATATTATGGATGCAGGGTTGATGGAAGGAACATGTTCTTATACTTTTGATCAAAAAAGCATATGATGACACTACACCAGAACGCCACACCTGTGAGGGATGGCACTGACCGGGCCGTGAGGGGATACCACTGATGGGCCAACGGCCTGGTTAGTGCCATCCGTCACCTCTGGCGGGTTGTAACCACATCTGTCACAAGTGTGGCATCCTACCTCGGCCTAGCAGCGGCCCATCACTGGTGTTCGATACCACTGACGGGCCAACGTGAAAATCCGTCACAAGTGATATCCCATCACCTGTGACGGGCTGCGTAGAATAAGCCGTTTCTGGTATGCCATCACCTGTGACGGCTTTTTCAGTTGCAAACCGTCACAGTTAACCTCCCACCACCTTTGGCGGGTATTTCTTTAAATCCGTCTATGCGTGTGTTTGTGCTATAAATATCCCTAACTGCCAACTGTTTTCTGTCCCGACCAGTGCACTGCTCACAGTTGGGTTGGGAGGACAAAGGGGGCGAATTTTTATAAAAATTGGAGGTAAAACTAAGATGTTTGACCATTTTTTTCTTTCAATGTTTGACCATTCATTTGTCTTATTCCAAAAATAATGGAAATATTTTATAATATTTTTCAATCAAACATCATATAATATTTCTTTATGTTATTTATTGCAGATGGATCGGAAGTGGATGTACCATGTTCATCGTTTATCCACGGAGTATAGGGAGGAGGGTCACTGAATTTGTTAAATTTGCGAACAATGACATGAAAAGCAGGATGAGCCTGTATATATCGTGTCCATGTAATGACTGTAGGAATAAAAAGATGATCCCTGATAGTTCAGAAGTGCATTCTCATTTGATAATGAGAGGATTCATGGAGAATTATATATGTTGGAGCAAACATGGAGAGCAAGAGGCAGCTGATGTTGATGCTGATGAATAGTGTCAGATCAAAATATAGTGAACGTCGCCGCAGCTCCAGAAAACATGTTTTCACCGTCTCCGTTAGGCGGAGATACCATTGACTTCGACACTGAATGTCTATCTCAAATGTTGCATGACATTGAAGATGTAGATGACAACGACAGAGACATTGCATGACATTGAAGTTTAGTAAGTTGGTGGAAGATTGTCAGATGCCCTTGTATGATGGATGTAAGTCGAAGCACACCAAGTTGTCCAGCGTGTTGAAACTCATGAAGCTTAAGGCAAGTAATGGATGGTCCGACAAGAGTCTTACAGAACTTCTTGAGCTGTTAAAAGACATGTTGCCAGAGGGGAACAAATTACCATAGACGACATACGAAGCTAAGTAATTGTTATGTCCGTTGGGCCTGGAAGTTAGAAGAATTCATGCTTGTCTGAACGACTATATTTTGTATTACAAGCAATATGCTGACCTGGATGCTTGCCCTGTATGTGGGGCTTGTAGATACAAACGAGCAAAAAGTGCAAGTGAAGGAGGTAAGTCAAAGAGGGGAGGACCGGCAAAGGTTGTATGGTACCTCCCAATTACGAAGCGCTTGAAGAGAACATTTGTGAATAAGGAACAAGCAAAACTCGTGCGTTGGCATGCCGAAGAACGAAAAGTCGATGGCAAGCTTAGCCACCCAGCAGATTCAATACAATGGCGGAGAATCGATAGGTTTTACCAGGAATTCTCAGAGGATCCAAGAAACATGCATTTTGACATGTGTATAGATGGAATTAATCCATTTGGTGATTTGAGCAGCCGTCATAGTACATGGCCAGTTCTTCTTGTAAACTACAACCTTCCTCCTTGGGTTTGCTTCAAAAGAAAGTATATTATGCTTGCCATGCTCATTCAAGGACCGAGACAACCGGGCAACGATATTGATGTGTTCATTGAACCAATAATCGATGACTTCGCGACACTTTGGAATGAGGGCACACGTACATGGGACGCATATGCACAGGAGTATTTCAACCTCCATGCAATGGTTTTTAATACCATCAACGATTATCTAGCCCTTGGCAATCTTTCTGGCCAAACAGTCAAAGGAAAATAGGCGTGTTTGGAGTATATAGACGAAACAAGAAGCAAATGATTGAAGCATTCACACAAGATGGTCTACATGGGTCACATGAGATTTCTCCCACGGTATCACCCTTACAGGAATATGAAAAAAAATTTTAATGGCCACAGAGATACAGCCAGACCCCCAGAACACCCAACAGGGACATATGTGCACAACTTAGTGATGGGAATAACCAACGAGTTTGGAAAAAAGAGAAAAGCTGTAAAGGCAAAAGATAAGAGCATGTGGAAGAAAAAGTCAATATTTTGGAGACTACCATACTGGAAGGATCTTGAGGTTCGCCACTGCATAGATCTGATGCATGTTGAGAAGAATGTATGTGAGAGTTTGATGGGGCTACTGCTTAACCCAGGCATTACAAAGGATGGTCTAAACGCCCGACGAGATCTGCAAGACATGGGTATTCGTCTGGAGCTACATCCCGTTACCACAGAGTCTGGCAGGGTGTACCTTCCTCCAGCCTGCTACACTCTATCGAAAGATGAGAAGATGAATTTGTTGACATGTCTTAGTGGTATAAAGGTTCCATCTGGTTACTCGTCAAGAATTAGTAGGTTCGTTTCACTGCAAGACCTTAAGTTGGTAGGAATGAAGTCGCATGATTGTCATGTTCTTATAACACAATTGTTGTCCGTTGTAATAAGGAATATTTTGCCTCCTAAGGTGCGATACACGATAATGCGGTTATACTCCTTCTTCCATGCTATCGGCCAGAAGATCATTGATCTTGAGGGACTAGATGAACTACAGGCAGAAATTGTGAGAACGCTATGTCATTTGGAGATGTACTTTCCTCCAACTTTCTTTGATATAATGGTATATCTTCCAGTGCATCTTGTTAGACAAACAAAGTGTTGTGGACCTGCTTTCGTGACGCAAATGTATCCTTGTGAAAGATATATGAGGATCTTAAAGGGTTTTTGTACGAAACCGATCCCACCCCGAGGGAAGCATCATTGAGAGTTACACCAGCGAAGAGGTCATCGATTTTTGTGTGGACTACATGTCGGAAACCTCTTCAATTGGATTACCACGATCTCATCACGAGGTGAGGCTTGATAGTGTGGGTACTGTTGGACGGAAAATAATAAGGATGGATCGAAAGGTGTATGATAAGGCTCATTTCACGGTACTCACGCATATGACCGAGGTAGCGTCGTATGTTGATGAACACTTGGGATTTCTCCGACATGAAAACCCAGGCCGATCAGATAGTTGGGTTAGAAACAAGCACATGTCTTCCTTCAACGAGTGGTTCAAGAATAGAATTACGAACGAGCAGAACTTGTCTAGTGAAACATTGAAGTGGTTGTCACAGGGTCCTGAATGGAGTGCCACAACTTGGCAAGGATATGACATAAACGGATACACCTTTCACACGATGAAGCAAGACAGTAAATGCACAGTGCAGAACAGTGGGTTGCGCATTGAGGCTGGTACCGACGACGGTGGTCGCCGTGATCAGTACTACGGCAGAGTAGAGCAAATATTGGAGCTAGACTACTTGAAGTTCAAAGTCCCGTTGTTTCGCTGTCGATGGGTCGATCTTCGCAATGTAAAAGTTGATACGGAAGGTTTCACCACTGTCAATTTGGCTAACAACGCCTACAAGGATGAACCTTTCGTTCTTGCTAAACAAGTTGTTCAAATCTTCTACATACTTGATCCGTGTAACAAGAACCTACATGTTGTTCATGAAGGCAAAAGAAGAATAGTTGGATTGAATAATATCACAGATGAAGATGACTACAACCAGCACGTGCATGGCATAGCTCAAGAAATACCTCTAGAAGAGGAGGAAGCGGAAGATGATGTTCAACATGCCCGCGTCGACCATGAGGAAGGATTATTTTTGTAATTTATGTCATGCACGCGTATGAATGTAATATGTTTGCAATGCTCATTAATTCATATATATTTGGCTAATTAATCTATTTTACTGATTAAATTAATCATCTATCAATCTACTGCATTAATGTCATGCATCATCTATGATAATATTACTCATGTATAAGTAGAAATTTTACCAATGAACATTATTTTTCATATAATTCCAAGTAGAAGGTCAAAATTTTAATATCACTTTTATTAAAAAAACTTACCCTAAGAAATTTATTTATTTTTGTATTTTACTTGCCAGTACAATTTTGATACACTTTACTTTTCCCATCTGAATGTGTAATTTGTTTCTAAAATTTATTTTAATTTACATAATAAAAATTAATTTAACCCGGTGCAACCTTGAAGAGGCCAAACCCTAAGTCAACTGACGGGTGCCAGCTAGAGGCCGTCACAGGTACGCATACCTGTGACAGGTTAAAACCTCAGATCCATCAAAGGTCCTGATATCTTTGACGGCTCCATGTATCCCACCCGTCAGAGGTACGCTTATCTGTGACGGGCCCTTAGTTGGAGTCCGTCACAGATAATGTTGACCCAAGTTAACCTAGGGTTCGGCCTCTTCAAGGTCCAGACCCGACCACACTCTCTCTCAAATTTCACCGCCGCCTCCCCGCGCTCCCCCTGCCTGTGCCATCGCCGCCGCCATGGGACCTAGTCTTCGGCACGCCTCCCCGACCTCGCCGTCAGCGCTGCCTCTCCGGGCTGCGCCCTAGCCCCCGCCGGCCGACCTCCCCCTTGGCGTTGGCTCCGGCTCCTACTGCCGCGCCAGCTCCTCGACCTCGCCCTCGGCGCCACCTCCTCAGCCTGCTGGCCACCGCGTCATACTTCGGCCCCGCGTCGCCGACCTCCGCGTCAGCGCCGCTTGCCCCCTCCCCCTCCCTCTCACTGACTCCTCTTCCTTCTCCCGGACCAGGTAGGCCGCCGCCTTCGCACCTCCCCCTCCCTCTCACTCCAATGAGTTTGATGCAGTGGATGAATTTGCGATGAATTTAGTATGATTTTGATGCACTGGATTAATTTACGATGAAACTAGGTTTATTTTGATGCAGATGAAGAATTTTGGATGAATTTAGGATTGGTTTGACGAATTTCGGAGTAATTTGATGCAGTGGATGAATTTAGAATTAGTTTTATGCAGTGGGTGATTGGCCAATGATGAATGCTCACGAACAGATTATCTACACTTGTTTGTTTTTTGAAAAGTTGGTTGTTTTGTGCTCATAAATAGATTATGTATACTTGTTCTTTCTTTCGTGGTTAAAATTTGGCTACTTTATGGTCAAGAACAGATTATCTACACTTGTTATTTTTTTGTGGTTAAAAGTTGGCTATTTTATGGTCAAGAACAGATTATATACACTTGTTTTTTTTTTGTTAAAAGTTTACTGTTTTATGGTCAAGAACAGATTATCTACACTTGTTTTTTTTTGAAAAGTTGGTTGTTTTGTGCTCATAAATAGATTATCTACACTTGTTTTTTCTTCCATGGTTAAAAGTTGGCTGCTTTTTGGTCAAGAACAGATTATGTACACTTGTTTTTTTTGAAAAGTTGGTTGTTTTGTGCTCATAAATAGATTATCTACACTTGTTTTTTTTCGTGTTTGCAAGTTGCCTGTTTTCTTGTGCAAATGATGGTATTTGATGCATACTTTCTGAGCAAAACTGAGGCCATACCTTAGTACAATCATGTTTAAAAAATATAAAATTACATGTTCCAAAAATGATAGAAGGTTTGTAAGCATTTTCACATAAATAGACCATGACAACGCCCGTCGCATCCCCGTCGTCCGCGACGCCACCGAGGCAACAGGCAGAACCCGACCAAGCTACAGAGGAGGTCAGGGGAGTTGAACCCATGCCGACAACGTCAGTGCTCCAGGCACAAGAGGACCCAGCTGTGGAGCCAGTCCCGGTAGGTCAACCATCGACGACAATGGCAAGCGAACAAATCGAACCTCAAGGTAAATTATAGGAAAAATTTGCAATACGTGACACTTTTGCAACACCAACCTCCTGTTTGTGTTATAGGTGCGCCGCAGGAACAACAGACCTCGATGTCGGGGAGACTAGTGCAATTAGGTCGAGTAGAAATCCTCGGACATAAAACAAATGGCCCACGACAGTGCAGGTGATAAGAGAGGTAGATGTTAGTGGTAGGCCCACAGCGCCGAGAACTGTCATAGGAAGATGGTCTAACTGCTACAGGGTGGCGGCCCGTGAAAATTTCTGCATCCTACATAAGGATATAGGGAAGGTGTCGGAAGCCGAGAAGGAGCAAGCTTGGACGGCTATGGAGAAATGGTTCACATTTCCAGATGAAGCAAAAGACAGGCTTAAGCGGAAGGCAATCTAGAAGATGGGTAAAGCTTGGAAGAATTGGAAGTCCAAGCTCCTAAACGAGTACGTCATCCCGCCCGGCAATCGTCTGCCATTCATCGAGTACCCTCAAATTACGGATGTAGTCTAGGAGCAGTTCCGCCAACTGAAGAACACCGATGAGTTCAGGGAGTCAAGTGAGGCACATCGCCGACTACAACTGCGGAATGAGCACCCGCATCATCTGGGCACGGCCGGGTACATCGGCAAGGAGCAGATATGGGCCCAAGAGGATGCGGCCGCTGCAGCTGCGAGTCTCCCCACCCCGTTCTCGGACATTCCAGAACCACGAGCTTGCAACTGGGCAAGGGCAAGGGGTAAGGTCAACCCGGACGGCTCCATCACATTTGACAACAAAAATGATGCCGTCGTCTATCGAGACCTAGTAAGATCGCACCTTAGCATAAGTAATTCCCATTTGTACGAGGTGAAATATTGTAACAACCTTTCTCGCTTTTGTACAGTTGAATTTGGTTGCCGAACAAGCCTCACAGAGCGAGGTGGAGTCCGCGCCGAAGATGCGCGAGGATGACATTCTAACGAAGGCGCTCGGAACCAAAGAACATCCTGGTCGGACACGGCCTGCCATAGTATAGCTCGCAATACGGGAAACGAAAAGTCTCGAAGGAAGAGAGAGACGCTCGTTTAAAGGTTGAGCTTTAAGGTGGAGGTTATTCAAGAGCTGCAGGCAAGCATGGACGCCAAGGTGGAAGAAAGGCTTAAACAGGTCCTGGCCGACATGAACATACCCCGAGGCACACCACAAGCTGTTCATCCTACTCCTCGAGCACATCATGATGTAAGCCCTATTCCTGGTAGGAGCAGTTGTGCATCCACGGAGGTGTCGGCCCCTGGTGTACCTGTCGTAGCACTAGCGGCAGTGGACAATATAGAGGTAATTGATGTTTTCCTATCCAAATGTACTCCAACACCTTTGCACGTTCAAATATTAATTTGAAACTTTACACATGCAGAACGTAGCGCAATGTGCCCTATTGGTGAGGGTCCACCCAAATTTTGCTCAGGAAGTCACTGAGGGCATGGCTTTCAAACCCTCCGTGATAGAAAAGATCCATGGCGCAACCCTACTATCTGGGTATGTCAAGGTGTCCATCGATTCAGTAAAAGATAACTGGTCAGCCTATCCACTACCTGTGCCCCTCAACGATGAAATCATGACTTTGGGTGATGTGTGCAAGACATTCATACAGTGGCCTAAGGAAGACATAGTTGTCAAGATGACTCCTCGTCCAAGTCGACCGACGGAGCTCACACCTCCCAAGTCTCCCAAGTCAAAGCTTTCTATCGAGGCTCCGCGTGGACCGGCAATGTCGTTACCGCATTCACCGGATGCACCTGATATGGATTTGGGCGATATTACTAAAAACATGGCTCCGATCAAGACCACAAGAAAGGCCGATAGCTCCCCACCAGTTGTCAAGGGACCACACAAACATGACCGCGGGGGCGCTAAAGGCAAGGGGACGGTCGAGGAGTCGGCGCCGGCACCCAAAAGGGGGAAGGCTGCAACTTCAGCGAGGGACACCAAATCGAGGAAAGTCGAGAAGGCGCCGGCCCAATTTGAATTGGGCAAGCCATTGGTGGATGACCATATATTAGTCATGATGGGCATTGATTGTAGAGAGCTACATAAACAATACATGGAGCTGAGCAATGCCAAGCGGAAAATGAGGGAGTCATCCATAGTTGGACATCACGACCACCAGCCGTTCCTGTCATCGCCTGCATATGTAACTATAGGCTTTGATGACCTCTTCGACCTGTTCAGGATCCGGAAGTTGGACACCGAACTTCTAAAATGCTACTTCTTGTAAGTGCAATCCTTACTCATTTCTTAATGAACTGTCTCCTACGTAGATTAGTGCTAATACGTACATGATTTAAGGTTGTGTTGGCTTGAGAGTCGTCGCCATGGTAACCTGGTTGGGTTCCTTGATCCATTGATGATCAACGAGGTAAATTTATGACACAGCTTCGACGACGTAGTTGAATATGTAAACCGGTGTTTATGGGCCCACCAAGACAAGGAGTACATCATGTGCGCATACAACCAACAGTAAGAACACAGTACGCTTCATGTATATTAAGTCTGAAGTTAAGGTTCTTAGTACTAATGCCAGATATCCACCGTGCAGGCAACATTGGGTTCTGTTAGTTATCGTACCTAAATGGAATAGGGTCGCCTATCTTAACTCCAATAAGACCAAAGAGTATGATTCCACTGAAATCATTAAGGCCTTAAATTCGGCTTCGGGCCCATATGTGGCAAAGGGTGGTAGGCACAAGGATGGCAAGAACGAGTTATATCATGACACCAAGTTCGCATGCGCACAACAGATCGAAGACCAATATGGTTTCCACGTGTGCCACAACATGTCGACACTCCTAAGAGCGGTGAAAGGTTTCGACCCTGAGTTTGTTTCTAATGGCAAATAAGCTTATTTCAGTATCAATTTTATTTTTCTGAACGTTTTAACCCCTGACTTATTGAACAGAAAGGTAAAGCTGGCACGAAGATTATACCCATCAACCCCCCCCCCCACGCTATTAGAGGAGAAGTGTGCGGCTTCATTCTTGCTGAAATAATGAACAAGAAAGGACGTTTTCACGCCACTTAGACATTTTAACTGGTTTAATTCAATATGATGTACAATTAACCATAAACTTGTGATGTACATTTGAGCACAATACAAGTTGTCCTTGTTTTATATTTCTGTGGGATGAATGCAATGTAATTTACTCTCATATGTATAATATTATGGTTGTTTGCTAAATTTTCTTCAATTTTGATCAAATACTAATTACATTGGACTATTTCATTTGTTTCTCGAATTTAAATACGACAGGTCATACATATAAAAGGTATGAATTTGTGGCTTTCATGCATTTTTCTGGGCAAAATTATGGCATTTCAATTGTATATACAAGGTATGAATTTGTGGCATTTCAATTGAATATGTTGGGAATTACTGGTATATGTGAAGTTGGGCAATATGTCAAGTTGGAGAGAATATGTAAAGTTGGGCAATATTTGAGTATTTATGACCTACCTATGATTTTTACTGCTATCTATATGTTTATTTTTCAGAGGGCATGGCTAGCGAATCCTGAGGCTAGCCAACTTTTAGCATTTATTTTTTTCTAAATTTAACTTATCACTGACGGGTTAGAACTAAAATCCGTCATAGGTAGTAACTCCTCTGACATGTTCTCGCTAACGAACCGTCAGAGGTGACTTGTCTATGACGGTTACTACCCTTTGGGCCCGTCACAGGTGTGTTACCTGTGACGGGTCCTAACTGGCCGAAGGGTACGGGCGATCAACACCTTTGACGGGCCAGAAGATATGTACTCGTCAGAGGTGTGAATCACGTCTGACGGCTTTCCACCCGTCAGAGGTGACTCCACTCACCAGTGACCACTGATCACTAACCATGGCCAAAACCATCACAGGTGAGGGTTTGGGCCTGTTACAGGTGATCATGTCCAGTGTAGTGTGATATATCATTGAAGAGCAATTTTACAGTACTTGAGTCCTTGAGGTACCAAAATTTTAGTGTAAAATTTAGTATCTTCTAGTACCAAGATATCAAGAGGTACTAAAATATATATAGAAAAAACGATACCTGCTAATACCATCTCAAGGACGGTAAAATTGCTCATTGTTGAAATAGTGTACTTAAATATGTGCATACATTATTTACTAAACCATGAAGAAGGAATATTCACGTAATACAAGTCAACTTAACTTGCTTTTGTGAAAAGAGAAAAACGACGATTAACCAAGACAGAAGATTTGCATACCAACATAAATCCATGTTAACCGAACACTTACAAATGAAACAAATACAATATCTTCAACACCGGTGACAACGCTCCTTTCTCTTGCTAGCACGTTAGCCAGAGTCGTCCCTTCCCCTATGGATGAGCACGGTCCTTTACCGACAAACGCACGCATGCCCAATTATACCTTCTACCGAAATAAGGAAATATTTCTCGATACATTTAACATGGAAGGTATTTATATAAGACAGAATTATCACTTCAATACTTTCATTATAACACCACTGCCATCAATTAGAAACATTATTTCCGTACCTTACCCTCACCGATCAATGGCTAACGTTACACCACCTGTGCATACCTACGAAGTACAAACACTCGCTGCTATACGGTGCGTCGGTGCTACTAACAAATGAGTAAATTGGAGATCGTCTCCAATAATGGAGAAAAGAAAAAAAACAGTGAAGCAAAAGGGCAAATAAAATTGACGGCAATCAATGTGTCCAATCGCATTGAAGCATGGTTTGTAAAAAAAAAATGTAATAAAGAACCATTCTGGCATCATTTTGTTCTAACCAACTGTACATTACTCTCTTCAATTCTACCAGAGCGGGGTGTATAAACATACGTATACGCACGTACGTACGTACGTACTGTCTAAACCAACATAAAAGAAGGAGAGAGTGGTCACGAAGACATCAACGACAGGCAAGGAATAGCCTCCCAAGCAGACGGCCGGCCGGCCGGCCGGCCGGCTAGCTGCAATCTGCTACTCAAATGAACATACAGAGTCCAGCATGCTTTGTTAGTTAATTAATAGGTTTGAGATGTATCAGGAACTTCGTTGCGCGCTGCTGCTTGGATTAGCCTCATCGCTCATGCAAGTCAAGCCTGCGATGTAAACAAATACAACGGTGAGTCTTACGAGAGTCTAAGCAAAAGGTTAAGGATGACTGAACGAGGGATGACATGACGGCTCTAACAAAATATTAGTAATGTCCAAAGTATTAGCGATGTCGTATGTCACAAAGTGTGAGGATGAGATGACATAAGTGATTAGAAATGCCGTAGGTGAGAATGAGACGACGTCTAGCAAAAGATTGAGCAATAAAAGCAGAGTTGTGTACCAAGCGTTTCAGAAAATTTACCTCACCCATCGATCCCTGTCACATTTATCTTTTCGTTTACTTATGTTTATATACAAAATATTTAAATTTTTAATATTAAATTTAAAGTTAACTTTAGTGTATATCAGTCACCTTTTTATTGAAATTTCTGCCGCCCAATCTGTACCCACCTATGCTTTAATGAAATATATTAGAGTCGTTTTTTCTCAATCCTTCGTTTCTCCCAACATAGATCAGGTCAGAGGAAGTAAGAAAAAAAATACACAACTGGGTTGTCCTCAAAGTGATAGTTGTTAATGCCCTTCTTGGTAGAATCGCTCTATATAGCCTATGTGCAGATTTAGCCTGCTAGTTATACAACAACACCAATAATAATAAGAGATTTGCTCCGTCCAACAAAAAGTACCTTGAGGTACCGGTACCTCACGGTATCAAATCATTTCTGATCGTTGGATCTAACAGCGTACATCATACTCAACTAGATCTAATGGTGAGAAATGATTTGCTAGCTCAAGGAACCGATACCTCAAGGTACTTTTTGTTAGACCGGAGCAAACCTCATCAGAAACGATTTGATACCGCGATGTATTGGTACCTCGAGTTACTTTTTGTTAGACTGTAAAATTGCTCTAATAATAAAATTGCTCTAATAATAATAAAGACCACTATAAAAGAGCACTGCCGATTGATGGAATGGTAGAACCTCTCTATAACAGGCGGCATGATTATCCAAAGCGATCAGCCATCGCAGTGTGCTAGGCATGAAAATCTTCGCCGAAATGTTCCATTGAAACGTAGGAATTGGAGATGTCTCGAAATTTCACACCAATGCTTCTCTCGGGTTGGCCAGTATATGGAAACATGACAGTAACAAAACCAAATGTTGCGACTGCAATTTGAGTTTTTTTTGAAATGGTTCATGAATGCCATTCCAGCTTATAATAATTATGGGGCTTTAGAGCAACAGTTAATTAACCAATTGCTATAAGGCAGGTGTTAGCTGCGCATTGCATTTTTGTCTGTGGATTACCTGGTATGCTCAACAAGAAGGGTTGCTTGTATATTTTAAAAGGAAAACGTTGAACCAAAGCATTGGGCGTCCATAGGTAGTTCGAAAAGAATTAATAGTATTGATTGACTCCTGTAAATTTAAACGGTAGTAAAGAAAACTATTATACTATAAAACATATAAATAATAATTAAAATGTGACAAAAATATGCAGTGACATAGGATTAATCACTACCACAAAATAGCGGGGCATTTAACTTTTTACCACTCTTAGAAATGTCACATAATATATTTGCCACCCGCTGTCTATGACACGTGGGTGGCCCTTATGTGTCTATGATATGTGTGTCTATTGATAAATATGTCTTAGAGTGGCAAAAAGTTA
This sequence comes from Oryza brachyantha, assembly GCF_000231095.2. Classification (NCBI taxonomy): domain Eukaryota; kingdom Viridiplantae; phylum Streptophyta; class Magnoliopsida; order Poales; family Poaceae; genus Oryza; species Oryza brachyantha. Next base: position 10,474,743 of record NC_023166.2, read on the forward strand.
ATTATTCCTAAAATAACAAATTGGGGGTGGCTCTATAGATGTCGGTTTCTCTACATGTGGCTCTTAACTATAGGGCTTTACCCGCCTAAGCTCATGACCGCAGTAGTCCAAAAATAATTGGTCCTCTTTTTCATAAGTTGGTTAAGCAGAACATAACAACTCTTGTTCTTTCTTGAACAGCTAGAGTGGTGAGATTGAGGTTTTGCTCCATTGCCTTTTTATTTTGGATAATGTGATATCTGTGAATTGATATATTTTAGTATGTCCTACATTTTTATTATTTTCATGTCAATCAATAGATACCAGTATTTGGAACTATAACCGACACCAATGAGTGCAACCATGTGGCATTTTGGTAAAGAAATTAAATGACACCTATGGACAGCTAGGTACTGGTTGTTACTAAAGCCAATCTCAATAGAGGTTTAATGTAGATGTCATACACATTAATTAAATGACACATCAGCACAAATATTTACATGAAACTATAAGGAGAGAGGGGGAATTAGTTTCATGGCCATGAATCCTTTGAGAACCGTTACCAAGTCCTCGGTAACGCAGTGAAACTTGTATTGAGAGACTTAAGGCGTTTTATACAATCAAACACTCTCTGCAATCAAACTTTCAGCAGTATATAACTAAATGCTTTATATAGCTTTAGAAATGGTACAATGAAACATTGCACTGTGAGTAGTTGTTTCATACATCCTTTCATCCAGTTAGCAGTTTTGGAAATTGTGTAGTGAAACTAAGCATTGAGACTGGCCTAATAGCCAACACCTACAATTAGTTCTAATCAGTGCTTTTAACGACAAACTAGAAAATCGGCATGGGAAGTCTATTATCCCAACCGACACTTATTAGGTGTTCTCCAGCAGTGAATGCACATGGAAGTTCATCAATTGTTCTTTATAATGTCAAACAGCCCTCTTGTCCTATCCTGAGACGCTCTATTCATATACCCCAAAAGATACTAATATTTTCCCAAACTAAATATATGAAAGTTCAAATATATATGAAGTGGTGATTGTGCATGGCTGGTGTTGCTACACCAGCTTTACGGTTCACCTGGCATTCTGTGCCGGAATTGATTCTTTGATCTGGGCCATCTGGCAGGGTCTTCGCAAGCCAAAGGTACTGGCAAATATAAAAAGTGGTGATTGTGTAAAGCATGCCAGTCTCTACAGCTACATGATCGATATCGTCGTTGGGTAGAGAACTACTATAGGAGCGAGAGGCACAAGGAATTCATGCGTGGACTAGTTTTGGTGCTTATCCATGGCCATGGAGACGTACAACACCAAGACGACGGAAAAAGGGCAGGGTTGCCGAAGCAATCCTGTCAGCTCCGCTGCTACGCTGACTGATGGGTTGTACGGTGCCTGGAGAAGGCAAACTATTGGCTCTTGATAATGTGCAATCCAACGGAATCGATCGGGGTGTGACTGTATGTTTATCCTTGGTTGCACGCTCGATGATTAACGGGATCATAGAATTATCCACACGTTCCGTGTCATCTCGATCCATTGTTACGTATGTTTCAACTAAGGTACTTGAATGATGCTAATACGTGTATTTTCACTCAATTGAATTAAAAAATATGACTTAACTTGTATCGACTGAGACTCGAGAGTAGGTTAATACCAAATGTTCTTCAATGTTTTATTAACTTTACTGGTTTTCTTATATTTATGTCCACAGATGATTTAGAGGAAAATTTTCTAATTTGCAGAGGGGTGATTGTAGAAAAAACCAAACCATATATTTGCCAAGGATAAATAATTTGTAAATAATTTTTTTATATACGTATTTTTAGCACGATCTAAGAACCAAGGATGAAAAATAAATTTTAGTGAAAAAACTATAAAATCAACTCTAAATTTAAAGTTAAATATTCAAATTTTAACTTATAAGATAAGTAAAAGTGAAAAGATAGATGTAGGCCGGACTGTCAAATGCACTTGGAGAGTCTTGTTAGGCGGAGGAAAGAAAATTTCACGCGTTGTACGGTGTGCTTTAACATTCGTGGTACGGCGATAGTAAAATCACCTATCCTCGTGTTAAACCTATTTCTAATATACGTATGTTACTTTACAATAAACTATAGTTACGTTTACAAGTTTTGTAAAAAAGAAAAAGAACTGTCCAACGTCGTACAACAACTACTCTCTAACTTTATATGTGGGATCTGAAGCAGAGTTGACAGCATTCCTTTGGCAACAGTGGCGTTTCTGCTTTAATCATCTTGGTGATTTTTCTCTCCACAGCCATGCAGCACAAAACTAGTTAACGGATAAATTCGTTGTGCTTCTCGCTCGTATATAGAAGAAGTTTTACGGTATTTAAGAAAGTAAAAAATATTTCAGTAGTATACACTATAAAATATTTCATATGTACCTCCCGGTACCATTAATTAATACATCGTTCTCACACCAACTATTAATATATATTAAAACATATTAATATATTGTAAGCATTTGAGTGTCATCATGTAGCGTGGACACTTCTAGGAAACCAACCATATTAGTTTGGGCCATCAATACATACAAGTGATACCTCCTCCACTTCAAATAAAATTATCTCCAGTACTACTACATCTGTGAAAATCTCATGTAATTTAAGACATGGCCATTCCTCTTCCCTCATAATTTATGTTATGTACTCAAAAATCAATGATCATTCATTCTGGAGCAAAGGATCTGTAGCTTATTTTGCATTTGGGTGCGTGAACGTCTTTGAAAACTCTTCCCGCATAGTACATTAATTCCAGTTTTCTCCAAGCCAAGTTACAAGAAGCAGCAAAGACATGCCCCCATAAAAGTTGAGGAACTTGTGATGTGTGAGCTAATTAGATGTGTCAATTATCTAACTTTCTTTTTTATTTTGGAAGTTTGTTTCCAGCCAATGTCGCCAAATTAATTTTGGTATCTAGGCACGGGAGACGTTGGGAGTTTCACCAAATTATGTCGTCAGTCCATCATCTACCGAGTGAGGAATCCGTAGGATAGTAAAGGTTTTTCCTATCCCAAAAGCTAACTAGTGAGGTGTGAGACTCCTCCACTTATATATTAGGTCATTTGTCCTTCCACGACCAACATGAGACTATTCAACAATCTCTCTCTTTTATACATTGGGGTCCCTCAGCCCTTTACCGCCCTTTCACCGTATACGGCCCCCACCGGTCCACGGTCCATCAAGTTATACGGGACCGGCAGACATCCACGGTCTATTAGATCTTCACACATTGTGTCCATTAGGTCAGAGATGTTAAAGTAGACAGGCTCTTATACCAATTGTAATATCATAAAGGGTCTTTCCCACCCTAAAGACTAGCTTTTGGGGTGGAAAAAGCCCTTTACGATCCTACGGAACCATTTCACTAATGGGTTTCTACATACTCAAGAGAGAGATCATGTTGGTTTTATGCAGATGCCACAGACAATGCCGGCAAATAAACAAAAAATGGAAAATATGCTGTGTTTTATTATGAATGCTCCTAAGCATTATTAAAACATGATGAATATATAAACCCCTTAATTAATTTAAGTTCCAACGGTCTCAAGGGAACCAACCACAACTACCTTGGTTTTTACGGCAGTCAGGGACTCAGAGAAAACAATACAAGTCATGAAAAGAAAAAAAAACAAAATTAGGGTGACAAGGCACAGACAAAGAGCTGTCTCTCGTGAGACATCCGGCAATATAAACACAAAGCTAGCTACCTCTGGATGAGGGTTGATCTAACACTCACCTACTAGTACAGCGTGAGCATTGTTGTATGGGCTTGGGGTTAGGAGACATCAGCAACTCAAACGCATGTTTCCGGTACAAATGTTGCTGCTACGACCAAGCCAAAATGAATAAGCAAGATTAGTGCGCCGTCACTACCGTGAGTTCCTTGGCAGCCTGACTTATGATGCAGGCAAGGTAGCCTGTCGACACCATGAGAGACAAGGCTGTGGAAGAACTTGTCTAGAGGGTACACAAATGAAGAGAACGCACATTATCCATATCGGGTGTAGGCGACCATCCGTGTCGTTTTGAAAACCAGCACCGATCAAGGGGAATCATGAGCACCAGGGTAAAATCAACACTTTGTCTTATCAGTGCCTATAGTCTCAACTTGTCTAAATCTTTTACTTATTAACTCACCTGGACTTAAATCTTGTTTGGTTATTGATATTATTTTCCTTTTAACACTTACCATCTGAGATTTGGAGCATTTATTTGAGTATCTAAATTGTTTTCAAATTGAAAAGTTTTCAAGTACATAATCTTGAGTCTCACCCAAAATTCGAGCCATGGAAGATTCTAAGATGTGTCATGGAAGATTCAAAGACGTGTCACTCCAGGCACCAGTCCAGAGTTTCTTGAAAATGTGTTGAACTAGAAAATGTTTTCTGGCTTCGTTTCCTGCCAAATTTTGTCCTGCTAATTTCTTGGTAACTCCAACAATACCCTTCTATTACGTATTGTTTAGTGCCTTCAGCGCGTACTTGCCAATATGCGTTTGACGTGAACTAATGATGATGTTCAATAATACTCAACGCACGGCACATTTGCATGTCCAAAGAGGCCATAAACATGTTTTTTTTTTCTGAGAAGTGATTTCGCAAGCTAATAAAAGTAAACAATTTATTGCATTATGCTGGTAGACAATAATGGTCTATGTTAATCAAATACGTAATAAAGGATCACTTTGTCTGAAGTCCTGCTGGGCCAGGTTTCAACATAGGTTTTGAAAAAGTCCAAGCCTGACCACCCCATGGCTCAAAGAAAATAGCATTTTGTGTTCTTTTCGTAACCAAAGATACTAACTTAAAATCGTGATTACAAAAGATAAGCCCCTCATCTTTTTGCTGATGATTATACTTTGTAAGTCAAAATTTACATTTTAGAATTGAAATTTAGAGTTGATGTTATGTTTCTTCATTGTAATTTATTTTTGAGCATTTACTTTTATATCACTAACAACACGTGCATAAAAGTTTACCTACATGTTATTTTTTAATCCTTAATAAACCATCTCATTTATGCTTAATATTCAACTTCCAGTGACTAATTACTGAGCTGGAAACAGATAGTAATTAAACGGCACACACAATTTAATACGAAACATACAATTCACATTCGAGCTTGGGCACACGCAATTAATATCAACGTACTCTGGCTCACAGGACAGTCAAGGATGGATTCTATTTTCTCCATTTGAACTTTGCAACGAGTCGAGCCAAATACTAAACAAGGTGGCCAAATAAAAACTATTGTGAGATGGAGTTCATGATTTCTAAGTCTCTATAGACGTGGGAGGCATTAGGAATCATTCCACTGCTTTCCATGTATATATGCCCAACCAATCCTGGGCATCCTGGGCATGATGTTCCAGGCGGAACCAGAGCATTCGAAACTGTAACTTGGGCCGGAGTTTAAAACTGCAACTCGACCCGAAACCTATCACTGGAGCAAAATCATCCACTGCTCTAACTTCATCCATCTGCACGGGGAATGTGGTTCAGGTATACGCATATGTGATACGTGTTGGGAGAAGACCTAGCAATGTCGGCTCTCTTCTACCAAGTGGATTATATGCATTTGTTTATCTCATGGATTTGTCGTGTAAAATGTGTGGTCATACATTAAGATCTTTATTTGATCGTATAATTATTTCGGTTTTTTTGTTAGTTCAAAGTTATCTCGTGCACAGTTGCCAGATCAGCGATACAATGCTCCTGAAAAGATGTACAAATCAATGAAAATATTATTTACACAAGAGGTCAGTACTAGGGTTTGCAACGGGACATGTCAGGGCATAATTTTAAACCTTATAAGGTAATACTTATTTCATTGGTTTCGTATTGTAAAACATTTTATCTATGTATATATTTCTCTATTTATCAATATATATTATTTGTATATATGCGTAAATTTATTAGCATTTAAATAAATTTAGACAATGGTAAAAAGTGTTACGTTGGAAACGGAGGCAGTACCATCTAACAAACTAGTCATAACTAAAATGACATGGTACTGGCCACGGACACAACATAAGCATCTGGCTTGTCCAAGGGACTAAACGAATTCATTTGGAAATTTCATTCCTATTCGTTCCGAGCAATGCTAATACAAAAAACTAGCCATGATTTCAATATACTTTATGTCAAAAAAAAAACTTAGCACTAGACACAACTCTTATAACACAAACACTACTAATTCATATATGAAATTAATGTTACTCATCTCTCATCATATCCTAGATGTTGTGCAGAAGTCAATTTCTCATGTAATTAGATATGGTTTACTTCATTTTCTTTATTTACTCGTTTGCCACATCATCTTTCATCCTTATTCTATATGGCAACTCATTTAATTATATAAATACCATCCTAGTTATTACATTAAGAATGCCGTTAAGCATTATTAAAATAGGATGAATATGTAAACCCCTTAATTAATTTAAGTTCCAACGGTCTCAAGGGAACCAACCAGACCTACCTTAGTTTTTACGGTAGTCAGGGACTCAGGGATAACAACACAAGTCATCAAGAAAACAAAATTAAGGTTAAAAGGCACAGGTAAGAATACAAAGAGCTGTCTATTGTGAGACATCTGACAATATATACACAGAGCTAGCTACCTCATCCGGAGGGTTGTTGCCTCATCCGGCAATATATACTAGTACAGCGTGAGCATGTTGTATGGGCTTAGGGTTGGGAGACATCAGCAACTCAACTGCATGTTTCGGGTGCAAATCTTGCTGCTACGACCAAGTCGAAAGGAATAAGCATACAAGAATAGTGCACCATCACTAACATGAGTTCCTCGTCAGCCTAGTTTCTGATGCAGGCAAGGCAGCTAAGTTGTCGACAGCAGGAGAGACAACACAATGAAAGAACTTGTCCGGAGGCTGGGTACATAACTGAAGAGAACACACGTTATGGTTTGGGTGTTGATTATCATTCGTGCCGTTTTAGAAACCAGCATTGATCAAGGGGAGTCATCAACAACAGGGTAGAATCGGCACTTTGTCTCATCAATGCCTACAGTCTCAACTTGTCTAGATCTCTTGTTACATTTGTTCTCCTAATTATCAACTCACCTGGACTTAAATCTTCTTTGGCTATTGATATCATTTTCCTTTCAACCCTTACCTGCTAAGATTTGGAGCATCTAAATTGTATCAAATTAAAAAGTTTTCAAGTACATAATTTTGGATGTCCTCCAAAGCTACAAGTTTTGATATAAAGTTTATCCTCATCCAAGGATGTATGAAAAGGTGTTAGATTAATATGAAAAAAGTGTACTAATGTTGGTCGAGATCATCGATCAGTGTCGATTGTAACTACGAACAACTAGTGTTAACCTCCACCAAAATCAAGCAATTTCTTCGCCAAAAAGTTATTACAAATTTCTCGTTATGCCATTTCTAACTATGAACCGGTACTAATAAAACTCGTAATATCAATGACGGTTCTTAGATATGAACGGACACTAATATTTGTTATCAGGTACCGATTATTATATATCTATACAGAACAATTCCCTACAACGAATGGATTGTTATATATACAGTAGTGATACAAGATGTAACTCAACAATTAATTGGAGGTCGTACGAGGACGACGTGCAGAGCATCACCAACCCTCGATCTGATCATGTGCAAGTTCATAAATGAGTCCAAGTTATTCCTTTCCAAAAAAAAAAAAAGTGTCCAAGTTTGTCTTTGGAACAGCAAATCAAAATCTGTAAATTAAAACAGCATCAACGTACCCACCAAACAATGTGCGCCAGACCAAGGATGCTGAGTCGCCCGGAATCTTTCGATCATTCAGCACAAGAGAGCAACTCGCCAGATCGAATTCTTTCAAGCAAATATTCTCCGATTCACATATGACAGAATTGACATCCTGGGGAATCATGTTTTCGTGGTTGCGCAAGGATATCATACTTCATGTGGCCTATCTTTTTGCTTTTTGAAGGAAGAAAACAAACAACATATTTATAAATGACAAATAACTTATACTTTTATACAAGTATTCTTGAGGATCTAAAAGCAAATGCTGAAAAATAAACCACGAAAAGAAAACCTTAAAATTAGCTCCAAATTTAAGATTAAAAATTTAAATAAAAATTTTAATTTATAAGCATAAGCAAAAGCAAAAAAAATTAAGGTACGTCAAACTACGTCACACCAATATAATTCTAAAGTACAGCTTACATGCACGATGAAATAATAACCCGATTTACACAGCCTCAAGTTACACCGGTAGAAAAAGGGCCAACTGGAAATATGTTGTTTCATATGATAAGTTTCTATGACATATTTCTAGCGTTCATAATTTGTTCTAAAATATACTAAAGTCTTCGCCTACTCTAGGGTCTCAAGACATATGGTGCGGCACTCCTGCTTGCATCAGGGATATAAATGCAAGTAGGAAGCAGTTATGCTTATGCCTATACCAAACGATCACATGAGGATTTGTGCCACAAGCGTAGATGCGCAGGCTGAAGTGTTCCCATGTTAAAGCTGGGAATACTTTTTTAAGATGATTAAATGTTTATTAAACTCAGCCAGTTAGACAAATTGATAGAATTGTACTGCAAACACTTCTAACCTTTGTACATAGCCAAACACACACTCACTCTTAGGTGGTGTTTAGATTGAGAAAATTTTTTGAAGAAGTGTCACGTCAAATGTTTGACCGTATGTCGGAAGGGGTTTTCGGACACAAATAAAAAAAAGAATTTCACGGCTAGCCTAGAAACCGCGAGATGAATCTTTTGAGCCTAGTTAATTCATCATTAGCACATGTTGCTTACTGTAGCACTTATGGCTAATCATAGGCTAATTAGGCTCAAAAGATTCGTCTCAAGATTTCTTCCATAACTATGCAATTAGTTTTTTGGTTATCTATGTTTAATGCTTTATTTAGGTGTCCAAAAATTCAATGTGATGTTTTTGGAAAAAAAATTTGGGAACTAAACAAGGCCTTACATTTATAAAAGAAAAGGAGTATAACAAAAATTTTGACAATCACTCCTAAGACTAGATGCTAGCTTGAAACATACATATAACTAGAGATAAATAGTTGGGAACTGGAGGCGTCTGGAAATCTTAGCTCTACTAGGCTGGATGATAGTTGTGAGTGCCATGTGACAAATTAGAAAACACAAGAGAAAAAGGTACAATGGGAATTCTCCCTTTCCCATTCATATATGTCTACGACACTATCTCGTTCTCACTATATAAGTCTTAGATCTCTCCTGCCCTTTTCTCCATCTTAGAATTAACACCATCATCTGCGTATTTATAAGGATAGACAGGGAAAACATTTTCCCACCTATCCCCATTTATCTGTGACCCAAGGTCACAACGGTCATCATGAGTAACATGATACAAAGTACTTTCTCCGTCCAACTTTATAGAACCCTTTGAAGCCTTTGGGATTCATTAAGATTGAGATATTTAAAGGACGTGATTGATGGAGATGGGTAAGGATGTGAAAAAATTAAATGGTTGATGTTTGTTATTGATTCAGATGAGATGGAGATGGATTTTATATAACTCGTGTGGACGATTTAGATCAACAGTAATATATGGGGTGGCTAACGAGGTACAATGGTTAGATGGAGACATTGGGTTATCTAAGTTCAGGCTCTCGGTATGCGAGATAATACCCTTCCACTACTTGGCAATTGTATTCGGTGGTGTATATGTGTGTACAGATTAACTAGGAAATACCTTATCTGAATATGATGTGCCTCTTGTGGGGTGCTCCTGTCCCCTTTATATAGAGAGGGACAAGGGTTACAGATAGAGACCTAATTTGACAAGATCTAGGTCTACCTAGTACAAATATGGTAGAGTTCAGTGATCTCGGCATGCAATCTCAGATGTAACAAAACTCTAACCTACCCAGTACTAGATAATGTTGCTTCCTTTTCCGGAACCTCTAACCTATACGTATATGTACATGATACGAATACCCCTAGCACGAATATCCTACAACTCGTATAATTTATTATATGTATAACTACATCAACTAATCTATATGTACCAAACTAATCTGGACACACCATGATCTAGCGGTTAAGATAATTTTTTTCTTGAATTAATGTGGTATTTTTCAGCCATAAGATCGAATGTGGCGCCTTTTTTAAAACTATCTTCATTTGCAATAGACAGATAGACAAATATCTTTAACTCTAGATGTTACTATACTTTTGGACAGATAGAGTATACCTGTCTAGTGCTAGACCATAAAAGGAAGTTCAATCGATACGAATATAATTGTTTCTTGTGCTAAAGCTGGGAATGTGCAACGTGAGATGAGAATGGTTTGTGTTGGCTCGGAATTGGAGGTGTCTGGAAGCGTTAGCACAACTGGATTGGATGACAATGGAAAGTGCACTATCACGCAATAGAGAGTAGATGGCTGAGAGTTTTCGACGGTGTTGCGCTGCACACACTTCTCAGAAGACATCCTACGGTCCATTTTGTTAGCATGAGGATCTTTACTGGCATGCTTGCTGCCCTCTACGCATTCATTATCGGTTGTTTGGCATGGTAGCTGGATCGATTAGCTTGTTCTGTCAATGAGAGAGTAATATAGCTTAGTTCATTCTCTTTTTGTTGCAAGTTACTCTCTCTCTCTGTTCTAAAATAATATAATTTTTTCTAGTTAATTTAATAATTATAAATTAAATGTTGACGAGATATAGTACTTTGTCGACTCTCAATAATCGAGAAATGGATAAGTGTCAAAGGTTGAGTGGGGGTGCAAATAAAATTGAAACATAAGTGACTGGTGAGATACGTAATATTGTGAATAATGTTATAAATTCTAAGATTTTAGAATGGAGGGAGTAATTTGTTGCACAAATCGAGTGTAACTCAATTAGTTTGACTGATATGGTTCCTAACTTCCTATTTAATCCACACGGTTTTAATGATTGATCCTGAGTAGTTGATTTATAATCGTCCTGGTATACTTTTTCTCCGTTATTGATTATGGATTATCACTATTTTTTTTCGAAACTTCTAACCAATACATTTCATACAAAAAGTCCTTATTTAAAATTTTCTCATCTAATCGTTTTAACACCAAGTCTTAACTATATATATATATATATATAAACGTAAAAGGAGTAGGTACATCTGTTAGTAGGATCTAATTTTCATATATATACATATATGTATATATGTATATATATATATATATGTATATATGTATATATATATATATATATTACTTAAATTAGTCATTTATACCTTCAAACAGCTATTACAAGACCAGACAACTCTGGAATTTAAAAAATCTCGTGTAAAGAAAAACACACGGCACGCTAGTCAACAAGTTTTCTTGAGAGACACCAACGTACGTAGTATATGATCGAGCTTGTATTGCATTTCCACGTCGATATATAGCCAGCTAGCCATTGTGCCGCATGGCTTAAGTGAAGAGACCAAACAGGCGTCATGTCATACAACAAAATGTGAGACAAAAGACAAGTCTAGTGCGTCGAGGAGGCATGTTCTCAAAACGGGCTATAGCCTATAGCATGTGTTGTCTGCTAAAAAAAAAATGACTGGGGCATCGACAATGTCACGGCCTCATCGGCCTGTACACTCTCGAAGGTGAGACGTTACCCACGCGGCTGCAAGAGTACATATAGTTGTCCATGTATCAAACGAAGTTGCTTCAACGAAAAAAACCTTTGTGAGGAACACAAGCACCAGTCACGTAAGGGAAAAGGAGTATAACGCCGTGGATTCCCCGAGCAACTAAGCAAGCCATGTTCGAGGGTTTCTGCCACACCCACCAGCTTTGCTACTGTTTAGATGGTAATGAGGTGGGAATGCCATAGAGAAAAACACGGTGAATCAGTTCCCTACGGAACCGCTACTTAGGTACCACTCCTAGGATCATGATATTGGTACCAGCGCGCGGTAACATGATGAATCAATTCGCAAGATTAAATACAATGTAGATATAATATACCTTCACGTTGCAACTAAAAAAAAAAACCATGGGCTGCAACTAGCGGTGGTAACGGGCCCAACCATTTTGCCTAAAAAATTTAAGGGCCAGATTCAAAACGGGTTAAAAAGAAAATTATATAGAGTTTTGAACTAAAAAATTTTTAAGAACTAAATAGGATTGTGAAAGAACCCACTGGCCTTGGCCCATTCCCACCCCTAGCTGCAACCTTTAATCAGAGAAAACAACAACGGGACTCAATGAAGCTAGGACACCAACTCCATGGGCACAGTTTGGGTCTAAGGACGAAACTCCAACCTTAGATCTTGCACCTAAACTTAAACACAAGGAGGGAAAACAAATAAGTGGATTGGTGAGTACTTGCAAGCTACTGGAAATATGTATCTGCAAGCTCCAAAGAAAAGCTCGGGTTAATTTTTGAAAACCATTTATTTTCAAACCATTTTTGCAAAACACTAAGTGAACATTTTAAAATAATTCTCTCATTGGAAAAAAGCATCTCACCTCAATCCATCTACGAGTTGCTTTTCAACAACTCAAGTAGATAAAACTAGGTTTACATAATTGTAAACAACATTTTCTTAATTAATTTCTCCTCACTTTACAAAAACATAAACCCACACTTTTTCTCAAAAATAAAATGTTAACCAACTCTCATGGTTAACTAACCATGTATGTTGTGGGTCTGACCATCTCAGTTTGCCAACCCAACACCCCGCCATCATGGCCACACAACTGGCCATCATGGTCCACTTGGTGTTGTATGACACCCTCACTTAGGCTGTGTTCGGTGTGGAGGTTGTTTAATAGAACGGAAAACACGGTAATAGAGTAGCACATGATTAATTAATTATTAATTATAAAAATAGAAAATTGATTAATATGAATTTTTAAAGCAACTTTCACATATATATATATATATTGCAAAAAATACACCGTTTAACACTTTAGGATGCGTGAGCGTGAAAAATGAGGGAATTTGGGTTATAATCTGTGGGGAACGAATGGGCCTTAGACATGTTCCCAACTACGAAGGTTTGTTGTCCATTACGAAGAAGGACTATGGTAACAAAAACCATTTTTTTATAAAAATATATTTTTAAAACAAAAGCAACGCTAAGGAGAACACCTCACATCCACCCTTAACCGTGAGCACGGTTGTTTGAACAGTTCAACTAAACTTTGTAGAGGTTGCACGCTTTATCCACACATCGTGAACATCTCACTTTATCGAGCACATGTGCGCCAGTACATGGTGGAGAAAGGAGCATCCACTATAAGGTCTTTCCATAATCAAACCATAGGCATCTTCGGTCACACAGTTGGGCCAATCTTAAAACTAAGTATCAGGTAAGTATCATGCTCTCGTTTACTCAGGCCATGCCATATAGCGCCAGCAGTATCTCATGGCCTAGGCCAGACTCCCATTTTAGGAGAATGTGTTGGTCTTCCTATCCTGACGTGTCTTAACTGTCAACCTGCTAGACACCCATGTTTTAGCTATTTATCTGGCCAGGGGCATCCCATCCTACCTGTGTAACGGTGAACGAGGCTTGCTATGGTGGTACTGATGTTTGCTCTATTCTTGGACTAATCCGATGGATTCTTCCATGAGGAATCTTTCGTGTCCATCAGAGCAGAGGGATAACATAGAGCTAGCCATCGGAGAGAATAAGCCATATCTAGACATGTGTATATTTGGGATCTTTTAATGTTTCAACTAATGTATTTTAATGTTTCATTAGTTAGTTCAAAATGTTACAACAGATTTTTGATGATGTTTTATTTTTCTTTACTTCAAATTTATTCAAATGTGCTGATGTTTCAACAGCTCAAAATCATTGTTTCATTTATTGTAGAAAAATATTTCAAGAGTCATTCGATTGACATTTACCATCTCAATAGTTCAAACATTTTTCTTTCAGTGCTGACATATTTTTGTGTATTGGGTGAAACAGCATACGATTTTTTGGCAAAAATCGGGTGCCCGATTCATAGTCACGTCTGAGCTGGACAACATGCACAAAAGGACTAATACATTTGTCTTTTGTGCACATTAGTGACTTGGCAAATTCTGAGCGTAATATTGCACGTACAATAAAGTTTTTTTTTCTTTTTACTATAAATATGGTGAACCATGCTCTTGTCTATCTTTTAAGGGTTTTCTTGGAAAGGAAACTCCAACCAAATAATTGATCTTAGTGCTACGAGTTTAGGGTATTGGGGACCTACCCATATCAAAGAGGAGTGACTCAAAGTCCCCGTTGCCGATAGCCCAAGATCCAACCTTACACATGTTAAGACATATGGGTTTGGGAGGTCTTAGGAACTTACCTATGCCATAATTTCTTTGATATCGTAGAGCAACCAACCAGTCGTGCTCAGTGTCCTTTTATCTTTCTCCGTGTTTTCCTTGTATCTCTCTTGTGACAAAACTTTATATGGTACCATTCACATGCAATATCACAAGATTAATTGTTACTCCAAATACCTAGGGATGTTTAAGTGAGATGTGTTGTACCGTCAGTTGGGATACCAGAGAGCTAAGGTTAATCGCGAGCTTCTTTATCATGGCATGGAGAGTTGAAGTTACTAACTTCACTCATGCTTCATTAGCTCATAATGCATTTTCCTTAATATAAGAAACTTTGTAGCTAATACTATTAGTATTCTAGAATTAAACATGACAAAAAAAGTTTACCATCCAAAGGAGATGAATTGTAGCCGAGTAAAAAAATAAAGCTATGTGAAACAGAAATTCATGTGAAATGAAGTCAGGAGTACTTCGCAGTTTATTATCATGGTTTTAAAAAGTAAATCAAACTAAGACAAAAACCCAAACAAAACTAGTCCAAAAGTATGATTACCACCCTTCTCGTGCAAAGATGATATGTATTTCATTAAATTTGGATAAATCCTCCATCTTTCTGTTTATGCTTATACTTCTACATATAAGCCAAAATTAATTTTAAAACTTATATTTGTAGTTGTTTTGGAGTTTTTCATAGCAGTTTATTTTTAGCCTTTGTTTTTAGGTTGCTAAGAACACAAATAAAAGTTTTATCCATCAATTATTTTTTAAAACATTAAAAGTCATTTCACTTATGTTTATAAAAGCAAAAAGATGAGGCTATTTTGTTTCCAAACAACTCCAGTATAGTCTTGCAAAATATACTCTTGATATAATAATTTTGTTCTCCGCAAAGGTGTGTAGCTTACTGTTATTAGTGTCGGTCAAAGTGGTAATAAATGACCACAATAACCACTTACAACACCCTACCATCCAGATTTGATGTTTTTCAGTGCTGTTAGTGTTGGCCACGGTGGTCCTAAGCCACAACTATAACCACTTACACTTTTGTGCACCCCTCATGTAAGAGGTTTAACCCAGTTTTGTAAACAATCGCTTAGTCTTGTTACATAGGCTTAATCCTATAGAAAATTACACTTTAGAACTATGGATTGATGATTTGTAATGTGAATTTCTAAACAATGTTTTTTCTTTAATTTATTAAAAATTGTGTGGGACTCCCATGTAGTATTAGCATCAAAAAGAGGGCTAACCCAATGTATTATGGTTGAAAATCAAAGGCTTGCTGGCCCTAGTGCACCTAGGTGCCAAACCGCTAATACAAGCAATTATATGCCATCCAGGCCTAACTCCACAATGCAAACTGCACATTATAAATGGACTAGGGTGTTACATATATCTAGTAGCCATTAAGCTAAAATTGGACAAATATAGTAGCCCTGATGTTGGTCCAAACAGATCTATTCCTTCCTACACCAAATCTAAAATAAATTTAAATCCTAGTAGACCGAAGATAATAATGTAAAATCAAATGTTGGAAGTCCAAAGATCAATCGACCCAATTTAACTATTCGAGCCAAAGGCCTTAGTGATCAATGTAAGTCCATACTTAGAGTGTAGCGTGACATGTAGAACATAGTTTTATATGGGTCCCATCATCATCATGATGACCTTTCCAACTAGCCATCCAACTCATGAAAAGGGGTGAGGAGCTCTACACATGGGGTGGATCCATTTGTGTTTGTTTGTGTTGTCCGGGCATATCAAACTCCCTCGTAGGTTAGAACATGCTCAAATCTACCTCTCATTGAAGGAATTGTACGCATGCATACAATTTGGACATGATCGAAGGATGCACAAAGTGATGTATCTAGCATCTAGGCACGGAAGGCATCGGGAATTTGATACCCTTATTCAGCAAGCGAGTTACATCTACTATACCATCAATTTTCTTATCAAATTCACAACCAAGATGTTTTTGTTGTGCTTGTTTCATTGTGTCAACCACCATATATACGTGGTGGTCGAAGGTTGATCATGCACAACATCTTCCAATTCCCAGACGACTTCAGTTCTCCTTAATTGGCATAAATATATTTTGGAGCTGAAAGCATTGACAATCAAGTTGAGGATTTGTTTATTTGACCCAGTAGAATAAATGCATGGGCTTGTCCTACTTAAGAACACAAAGTTTTTTAGTTTAATGGACATAGCGTAGTCAATCTAGGGTTTCAGAGGCTCAAAATTTGATTAAGACTTAGGATTTGGGTCCATCAAGACACAAGTGTTGTCTGAATAATATAAATTGTTTTACTTGTATCAAAATTACATTTTTATATCAGTGAAACTGATCAAATCTTTTAAGCTCAAAAGAATAAGAGGCATTGTACAACAGTCTCTACTAACGGTAGAATCAATTTAGGCTAATCTTTTTTTATAATCCAATGGATTGTAGAGAAAAGTCCACATTTGCTTCACCAACTATGTTTTCGGTTCGTTTTTCGTCCCTCATTCAGTTTTGGTATCTCAGCTTTTGAAACCGTTTATTTTTGGTCTCTGTGTATAAACCTAGGTGGTATCTCCCTCTGTTTCCAGTTATAAGAAGTATTAGTTTTCTCTAAATCCATCTATGAACCAATGTATTTACTTTTATTGTAAGATTTTTCAATCTTAGGAATTGATCTATGTATATCGTTTAAGCATGTG
Source organism: Oryza brachyantha (assembly GCF_000231095.2). NCBI lineage: Eukaryota > Viridiplantae > Streptophyta > Magnoliopsida > Poales > Poaceae > Oryza > Oryza brachyantha. The sequence continues at coordinate 10,491,759 of NC_023166.2, forward strand.
TCTAGATTTATTAATATATATATATATATGAATCTAAACAAGGCCATAAAATTGTACATTCTGAAACGGACAGAGTATATATTATAAGCAAAATGTACGGAACCAAAATGTATGTATTTCTAGAATTTGAATCTTATATCAAAATATAAGTATTTCTTATACTATTCATAATACTACTTGTCCCTTGATTATTTTTCCTTTCAAGATTCTTCCTAATCAATGTAGGGAAAGTCAAAACATCCCAATAGAAACAGATCTAATGGAATCATAAAATTGTTTAAAGCACCAATGGAAAATTTAAGAGATTGGACATCTGTATAAAAATCAACATTGAGAAGTCTGCATAATATACTTAGGAGCTTTTCATCCTGAAGTTTATTCGAAATGCGTGCACTGCGAGTTATATTTTCATACATTAATGTTCAGAATTTCATATTGCACAATGCAAAGTGGATTTAAGGAAAAGGAGAAGTTCAGCATGACACACACTTGTTGATGCATAGAAATTTTATTTATAGTTGTTCAAAGGCATGACACAATATTAGCTTAGCCTTTTTAAGGCAGACATGAGGCCCATGAGTCGTCATGGTTATGTATATTACAGTAAGATAAGAAAGCCGAGAGCTCATCTATGGGTGCAGATCGTGCAACAGTACTGGCTATAAAATGGTCACTCGGACTGTTCCTGCTATTGCTCTGCCATTGTAGAACGACCCATAGGGCTAGGAGGTTTCAGGAATTTGCTTCTGCGTCATGCGCATGCAATTTGACTTCAGATATGATCATCACATGATCCTGAAGCCCACTGCGTTTTATTAATGCATTAAGCACTTGCCATTGTAGAAAATTCTGCCACATGGTTTGTGATTGCAAGCGATACGTGGTTATATATACAGCCACAATGAGTGATCTCAGCTTGAAGAGAACTCAACCTTACATAGCTGTAGAGAGTTGACTAGCAGCTGCAAAGTGGTTAGTGGAATATACACGATCAAAGTTTTATTATCGTGGCATGAATTGAGCCTGTGTACTTGGGAGGTTTCAATAGTTTATACATCCAAGCTAGATGAATGAAAATGACCTGTGGGCCTAATCAGCGTGTGTTTTAGAATTTGAAAATACAACGTCACTAGTGTAGATCTGGACTTTTGTGCCGGTTTTTAAGGGTTATTTGTGCATGTGCAAGTACCTAGATTCACTTTTATTTGTGTCGGGTATTGAATCCCCAGCACAAATGGCCCAATGGGTTTACGTGCTTCTATGGTAGTGCATAGCTGAGAACCGTTGGAAGAACCTAATTTCAAGTAAAAAACTTTGTGGTAGTTCGAGGGTTGAGCTCTTATATATACCAACTCTATGAATTATAGGCATAAGTTTTCTCTGCCACCGCAACCTCTATCTAGTGCACAACCCTAATTCATGCAACGGCACAGCCCACAATTTGTCCCCGGTCACCGGTGTCTCACCCAACATAATACCGAAATGGCCGTCCGTCTGGCTGCGCCTCCTCAGGCTCGACGTACGGCTCCACCACCGCACCCATACAGCACAGCATGTCACAGAAAGTGGAACGGTATGCTAGCCAGGGTCACACGACCCTAGGTAGAATTCAAATATTTTTTGTTGTTTTATCATACATTAGTCGCAGTATAGCTGAAAATCAGAATATTACATAGTATGTGTTATGATATAGAGTGAAGTGCACCAGCGGTCCCTAAACTTGTGTGCATGTGTCATCTATGTCTCTGAACTCTCAAAATGTATTTTTGGGTCTCTGAACTTGTCCGGGGGTGTCATATAGGTCCAAACGGGCTCCGACTCGCTCCATCCGCTGACGTGGCATGTCACGGTGGCGCTTACATGTTGGTGGTGCCATATGGGTCCCACATGTCATTATCTCTCTCCTCCTTATTCTGACGTATGGAGCGGGTCGAAGCCCGTTTGGACCTATATGACACCCCCAGACAAGTTCGGGGACCCAAAAATGCATTTTGAGAGTTCAGAGACCTAGATGACACATGCACACAAGTTTAGAGAACGCTGGTGCACTTCACTCTATGATATATATGACCCTCGGGTAATTTTTGCTATGGGCTCCCTACTGGTAGCTCGCATAACAGACAATGTGTGACCCAGGGGGCACAGGCAAATCGGTGATGACCTGATCATAACCAAGGAGGTACATGACCAGGAACATGCACCAGGGGTGCCACGCTTGTGTAATGGACATTTGGCTCGTGTGTGCAAGGGAGATTTGAATTGCATTATTATTTGCAACAAGCTAGAAGAACACTTCTTGCCAAGCCCTGAAGATGTCGAAACCGTACATGCGACGCTGCCTACAATGAGCTTGGTTCTTCGCAGGTCCCAGATGTTGATTACAAGCTTGAGACAATATATCTTATTAAGAGATTTGTTCCAGCCCAACAAAAAGTACCTTGAGATATCAAATCATTTTCTACGATTGAGATCTAGCTGAGTAATATGTGCACTGTTAAATCCAACGGTCAAAAATAATTTGGTACCAGTATCTCAAGATACTTTTTGTTACTTTTTGTTGTTGGACTGAAGCAAATCTGTATGATTAACCTTGCCCGACTGCTACTCCCCCACACCGCCATCGGTACGGCTCCCACTGGAGTATTTATCGCCGGTGGCTGCTCCACCTGTGTGGATAATACCGGTGCTACACCTTCGCCACTATGCGCTTCACGACAAGTGTTTTGGCTGCGTGCATCCTACGGAGAGACCGAAGGTATTTTTAATATGATATTATCATCTTGGTGTACTAATATTTTAACATCAATAAAGCTTGGTTTATCTGGATGGTGATCATTGTTTGGGTGATCGAGGGAGAAAGTGGAACCACATATTTACTAATGAAAATAATTTATAAATAAAATTTTTATATGTGTTCTTAGCGATCTAAATGCAAGGACTGAAAAAATAAATTACTAGAAAATTTTCAAATTTAAATCTAAATTTAGGGTTGATAATTTCAATTTTGGATCATAAGGGAAAAGATGATGATGAAAGAAAATGAAGTAATTCTCTATTTCGTACACATAGTAGCTGGACGTAAGCTAGGCAACAACAACAAAGGAACGGACGTGAGGCGAATCTGCAATATCTGTAGACTATAACTTAATATATGAGCAATTTTACCATTTTTAAAGAAGTACCAAGAGGTACCACTGTTTTTTATGTACCTAAGAGGTATCAAATTTTACATAGAAAGAGTGGTATCTTATAGTACCTCCTCAAGAATAGAAAAAAAATCTTAATATATAGAGCAATTTTATCATTCTTGAAAAGGTACTATGAGGTAACGTTGTTTTCTATGTAAAATTTGGTAATTCTTGGTACCTTAAATACCAGAATGTATCAAATTTTATATAGAAAACAATAGTACCTTCTCAAGGATAGGAAAAATGCTCTAATATATATATGATGCGCCTAGTGCATTTTATACTTCGTCTTGCTTTCATACCTCACCAAATTAAAATGTCATGATGTCATGAGGACCCAGAATACCCGATTAATATACTTTGATGGATGTACCCCCCCCCCCCCCCCATCTCAATTCACTTTTTGGTACAAAATACACGAGCTCTTATATCACCCTCCTTCCTGGATCTACAAAATATAATATTGTAAAAGTATTTTAATAAAAATAACTCAATGTTTATAAATTTTAAGGATAACATCAACCATGTATCTTTTATGCGACAAGTAATTGCGCTACATGCCTATATATACCACATCTGCTAGCCCAGGCCACACGAGTGACCCATTCAAATTAACAACTACTTGCTGTTGATCGAAACCCAGCAATAAAATTAACGCTCTAAATGTCTTCTCAACCATAATAATTCCAAAATCTCTATAGGTATGGGAGTCACTGGGATTTAGCCATGCAAAGGTAGCATTTGGCAACGGAGGGACACAGGGGCTTGTGGACCATGTTGGACTCAACTTAGTATTTCACTGCTATCTAATGTGTTTTTGGCCACGTGTTGTAGCACATTTTAGTCAAGCATGGAGATATCCTCTTCTGCAATATACTGAGTTTTCGGCCATGTTTTGTGGCAAAGATTTAGTCAAGCATGAAGATATCATCTTCTTCAATCAGGATATTAATTTAACTATTTACCACTACTACAGCGATGAGTTTAGTAATTTGTCACTCAGTAATCTATGATATATGGGTCTAGTATCCACATGCACGTTTGTATACATAGGCTAATTGTCACATATAATAGTGGCAAAATATTAAATATCATCCGTTCAACATACTAGGAAAAGAGATGCTAGTTCAGTTCAATTGACAGACACAAGCTAACTATAGTTCATGGTAGTGCCGTTGTAAGAAAAAAGTCATTATGTCAAAGATCTTAAGTATCCCGGGCTTCAAGGCCAAAAGCAACATTTTCCGTGCAGTTAGTGCTAAAAACTTCAAAGCACAAAGCCAGTACAATATGCTTTATCAGTTTATCTAGTGTGTTCGCAATAGAAATAATGGTATTTGCAGATCACATGGTTATTGATTTGTTGCATTTGTTAGTGATCACATGGTTATCTTTTTTTATAGCGAATATTCACCTTAATTTCATTTTATATATAGCCATCTATTTAACTAGATTTAATGGGCAATTTGTAAAATTTATGATGAAGTAGGTGGGAGTGAAAGAGTTACTGACACTAGCACTACCTTCTTTTGAATGGGTATATACATATATGTATGCTCCAATTCCCTTTGATTTGTCTTCCCCTTTAGCCAATGCTTCTTTTTATAAAATCAGTCGATTTTGGATCAAAAAGCACCGATTACAAGCTATGCTTGATCATTCAATTGCCATTTGAATGTTCAGTTATTTCGATCAAAATCTCGATAAATTGCAACTTGGTATGCATTATCAAACAAGAGATCGCTAGCTAAGCATGTGAATAGAAGGTGTCGGGAATTTACGTCGCGCAGCTCCAATTTCTTTCTCAACTAGCTGTAGGAGATGTGGCACGTATCTATCGTATATGGCTTCGCTTGTGCACACACGCATGCAGTATATTTTCTGCTTGTTGCTTTCACGGGACACCACAGTTGTTGGATGAACGGTGTACAACGCCCCGTGTAGAGATTATTTAACTCCTCTACAAAATTGAATTTTGAGTTTATCTCAAGACTCGCTGACAGCAGACTCACTATTGAGAGATGTTCTAGATCTGGGCTCTGATACTACAAGCATCATCACACTGAAACTATCGATACACAAAATATAAATCTAACAAAGGCTTGAGAAAATGTTTTATTTGACAAGGCTTAAGTTACGTGCCAAATTATTTTGTGTGTATAGTATTTTTTGTAAAACTGAACCTCTTAAAATTCAAAACCATGCCCTTTGGGCAAGGTCAGTATCCTAATGTTGGCATGGATGTGCATTCAATCTTTTTTCTATTTCAACCATTTTTTAAACTTATTTATAAACATACATTTATGGAAACCTAGTATACAAACGAATCATTTTCTCGATGCCATGATATTTAGCACCAAAGATTAATGCCTCGATATCAACTGCGTTGGCGTTGACTCCCTCACCCCTCGATGCTGACATTGAAGGGGTTGACATCAAAGAGACTAATAGACCAGTAGAAGGTCAAAAAGTAAATATATTATTTTATAAATAGGTCATTGGTGCCAACTACACTGTGTCAAGGACCTATTTATAAAATTAGTTATTTACAATAGGCCCTCAGCGCCAATCCTTTTTTTTTCACCAATCCCCTTCATATGAGCGGTTGTGAGGATGAGGGTGTTGGTGCCCATGTAATTGGGGCTGAGATGTTGGATCTTGGCACCAATGACCATAGCGTTGAGAAAAAAAAAATGTATAAGTCCTTTGCTAGTATAATTTTAGGGATATGTTTATAAAACAAGTTGTAAAAAAATGCTAAATGTAAAATATCCACTGGATATGTGCTGCTAGCTGGTTCATGTAGTGAGCCCTTGCCACAGCAATGTTATAGGGATTCCAGCACAGAGGTCCATTCAATTACTCCCTCCGTTTCTTTATTTCCCTCTGTTTTTTATTTAACGCCGTTAAGTTTTAGATTTATATGAGTGTTTGTCTTATTCAATTCTTTTTTACAAATATGCAAAGTTATAAGTCATACTTAAAGTGTATTTAGTAACAAATCAAATAATAATAATAACAATATTTTAAATAAGACGAAAATATAGATGTGAAAGTCAACGGCGTCAAATAAAAAAAGTGAAGGGAGTATTTAAAATTTTCTTGTAGAGCGATGTCGTGGCACGAGATTATATATTTACAAGCAATCCGTAAAATAGACCAGTTTACCGACTGTCCATTGCCCTGGAATGAACCAAACCACCAAGCTAGCTAGCGTTTGTCTTTAAAAGAGTAGTGAACAAAATTACAAAAAAAAAAAAGCTACTAGCGAGCTCGCTCCATCACCGAGAGACGCATGCTTGCTATGTCCTGCTCGACAAGAGAACAGGGTTGTGGGGATGAGAGGCATCAGCAACTCGATAAGGCCGAGATTGCACATGCCCTACTCACTGCGTTGGCATGAGATCGGAGTAGCGTTGCAAGAGCAAGCTGTTGTGAACTCTGTTGCCATCACCAGCGACAAATAGCTGCAAGGTCGAGCACATGTATATAAAGCTTCTATCTTAGATCGGTTTTTTCATGGTTACGTGCAACAAATTGGGAGTCGTAATGAAATTAACAGGCCATGTAACTAAATTAATTACACATCTATGTTGCATAGTAAGGTGATCACTCTAGGTAAAAGTGGTGAATGAACTCTTTTGTGGGGTGGATGATAATGGCTGGAAAGTTGTTTTAGTCTAGTTTGTTAGGTGATGGAGCTCTTAGATCGTGTGCTGGGAAGCGGCTGTTTTTCACAAACTGTTATGTTTTCGAGTCATTTCTATCAATGAAAATGGGAGGGGATTTTTTTCTTTTTTTGTAAAAAAATTAAATTACACATATTAAGTCCTATAGCAATTTTATCATTATTGAAAGTATCGGAAGGTAACCCATTTTCTAGTATAAATTTGATATCTCCAGTTACTCTGTACTTCGAGATACTAGAATTTTAGTGTAAGTTTTAGTATTTAGAGATATTTTATTGAAAATAGTAAAATTGACCCAGTCACATCAACGAGGATATATCTAGTTGATAGACTGAATTGGGTATCAGAGAGGATATATAGAGAGATTGACGGTGTGAAATGGTGTAGATAGCGAGAGGTTGCACAAAGAATGTCAGAGAGGATGACATATACAAAGACGCGACTCAGCACAAATCGAGTCTGTAGAGATTGGGGAGCACCAAGCTGGCCTCTGATCCAAACTGCAACTTACATGATGACGAGAAATATTGTCACACTTATCTTTTCATTTTTGCTTATGCTTGTAAATCAAATTTTAAATTTTAAATTTAGAATTGTTTTTTGGGTTTTTTTTCATCGTATAGTTTATTTTTGATCTTAGCTTTTAGATCACCAAGAACATATATATAAAAGTTTTATTCATAAATTATTTTTTATTTACAAATAATACCGTTTACCCTTGCATATATGAACATCTATACTATAATATACTATCAGTACGAACGATCCAACAGTACAAAGACTGATTCGATCTTCCACTTAATTAGATTAAAGTATAGAATTTTAATGATAAATAATTTGAAAATTCACATAATTTAGGCGGTATTCGGCGTTTCCTTCTCCAACTCGATCGAAATTCCGATGGCCCATTCCTGACTTCGTGGTACACTATGTCACTCCAAAATTTATGGATTCTCATGTTAGTGCTATATATTCATATTGCGCATTGAGACATTTACAGAAAAAAAAAAAGGTACCCAGGAACCATTATAAACAATTATACATACATGGTGATCATCCATACAATTTTTGGTGCAAAACTACCCAATGCAAAAGAAAATTTAATTCCTCTTCAGCCAGAAATGATACCACCAGAGGCTTGGCCATCTTGGTCTGCACCTGGAACAAGAGATAGCTTAAGCTTACGAATAGTAGGTCTCGGGAATTTACCTGGCTTCCAGAAGAAAGAAGCAAGCATCATCTGGATGAGCTATATGTGAGCATGCAACTCCCTACCCTCCTCTAAGAAATTTCATGAGTTTACAGGAGACTCGCTTGCTGTAAATTCGTACGTGTGCCTTCCTGCGAGTAGCACTAGAAGCTGTGTCACATTTACACTTGACGTAGTTGTAAAATGTGATAAAAAGATTTATTTGTACCGAATAAATGTTCCATTGTTTCTTTCTTCTGTTAGTTAGCACTAGATAGTCACTCAGACAACAATAGTCAGTTCACCCAAAGAAAGCTCAAATAAATGTTCCATTGTTTCTTTCTTCTGTTAGTTAGCACTAGATAGTCACTCAGACAACAATAGTCAGTTCATCCAAAGAAAGCTCAAGCAAATATTTTGTTCTATAAGAGCAATGGTTAAATGCAAATCCATCTGTGTATTTGGTTTCTTTGCACCCGCATCTTTACGCTTTTACTTATGCTTATAAACCAAAATTTAAATTTTAAATCTTAAATTTAGAGTTGATTTTTTTGGTTTTTTCATTGTAATATATTTTTTATTCTTTACTTTTAAATCCGATGTAAATTATTTTTTACCTAAAAATATAAAAAAGTGACCTCCTGAGGAAATAGCCAAACCTTTTTAATGTGCACATAACCTTTTAGAAACCAACTCTGTAAGAAATATACAAAACCATACGCTTCGGGTTATGGGCACTCCGATAACGTTGGCATGGAGGTGCAGCCTGGTCCAAGGGCAAACGCCTAAATGAGCAAAGATTCGCTGGAATTATATCCGTGTGAATAGTTTGGGTAAGATGTTGCATGCACTAGGTTTCTTTGTTTTCTCCCTTGACTTCGGTACCCCGTGTTAATTCAAATATGTTTCGTAAATTTTCATATATGTGTCGGTTGTAAATATCATGGTCCCCCGTAATTAATGATATGAATATTGAATCAGAGAAAAGAAAAATTTTGATTTTCAATCTCAATATTGAATATGTAGATAAGTAGTTATGATCATGATTAATTCAGTTCAGGACACGTACAATAGTGAGAAAATGGTCGTCTATATACATTCACATCAGATTAATCATTCTATGTGACATCATTAACTTAAGAAAAACTTGGATATCAACTCTTCGTTTGTCTACTTCTCGGGCGTATGCTCCTAAGCTACTTATAACCTTCTTTAGAGAAAAAATTTCATGCATTGATTGCATGCAACAAATATAAAACCTAAAAAATAATATATTAAATATTACATAGACAACTAAGTCAACTCATTGTACAACTTATATACGACTAGTCGTATGTATGTATCAAATAGACAACAATTGTCTACATTGTTATATATGCCCTTACTTAAGGTGGCACATGACGTAAATGTGTGAAACATTCATCAACTATGCCCTAGGTATTCTATAATGCTCTCTACTAGTAGTATAATCAATCTAGATTGCTTTTTCTCCAATAGATCAGATTTATTTCTACTACCACATCAACTACTGATAATAAAATATTTTTTCAACTGATAGAGAAATTAATTATCGAGATTAATCTAGCGATGATAATACTGGTACTAGAATATTACTAGTAGAGAGCATTATATCCAAGTCCGCATTAGAGCCAAAGTCCGGCCTAGAATGCATAGAGCTCACTAACTCATTGGGAGACCACAATGGCCACACTTGCTTACCGGTCAATTTGCGCTGACGTTCATGAGGCAAGCTCGTTATTGTGGGGGATTGGATGCATCAGAAACCCAAAAAGCACGCAGGTGTCACTTACCATGCTCGAATCACTAGCACGAGATATAGGAACAACCTTGCAAGAACAAGTTAAAGTAAATAGTCTGGTGAACAGTCATGGTTGTTGTGGCGTGTGGGTTCCAGTATGCAAGGCACAATTACCTCCCATTCTACAATTTTTTCCAGAACTCATGTTTACATGACCCACCTAGATACTGTATATTATTCGCCAATTTCGAACACCCTAAGGGAAAGAGAAAATTATTAACGAATTGCACCAAGGCACACTTGAATATATTGTTTGTAAACCGCAGTTGCACCCAATGACGCCTGCTTAACATCGACCAGTACACTGGACAGAAGAAATATATGCAGCACAATACCATTTGCTGACTACTTGCGTTTGCTGAAATTTAATAAAGTTCCATACAGTCCACTTCAAAGTTCAAACCAAAATTGAGTAAAATCTAGGATCAGTTCTTAATCTTGGATTGTAAAAAAATCAGTACTGTGGAAATACGAAAGTTTGATCCTAACTGTACAAGCCAAAACTCTAGGTATGTCACCCTTGATAATGGTCAATGAGTAAAGAAAAAATTGCAAGGTCACAACTTAATCTCCAGTACACCATCTTGATTTAATTCGTGCATGTGTTGGATAGAGTCTGGAAACAACTCTTTCTCAAATATTGACAGGTTAGATGAGCAATCGATGACTTGTTGGATAATAGTGGCTATCAATGCACTGGACCAAGGAAGCCAGCTTGTCATCCCATAACATGCATCCCGTGACCGAGTGTGGCAGAGACTTAACTTATAGAGCATATTTCCCATTCTTGAGGAGGTACCGTGAGATACCACTATTTTCTATGTAAAATTTGGTACCTTCTAGTATCTAAAATACTAGAAGATACTAAATTTTGCATAAAAACTGTGATACCTCTTGGTACCTCCTCAAAGATGGTAAAATTGCTCTAACTTATATATCCTAACCTTCTTGAGAGATAAGTATCAAGAACACATCTGGTACCAACTGCTACATAAGTGATCAGAAATGATTCATTTGGTGCAAGTGGCATTGGGCATAGGGATGGGTGACACGGGGAATTTAGTTGAAACTAATGATGAAGACATATCTCATGTGGTTTGGGATCGTTGTCCAAAGCCAACATTCAAGCCGGAGATCATCCCATTGTAAGATGATATCTCCTTTTGCCTGATGCACAAGTGCAAGAGGCTTGTCATGTCAAACTGTTGAAACTAGGTGACAATCTGTTGCTAGTCAGTCCATCAACTGCAGTCCGAAGTGTTGCCTTTGTGTGCTATGGTGCTTGTGGTAGTAACATGGTCAGCCCAGAGGTTACGTCATTCAAAGAAAAAATTGCTCCTAAAGAGGCCCACAAAATTTGGCTCAAATATAACTAGCTAGCCAACTTGATTTTTTTCTCAGGAGTCATTTAGTCATTGAAGGTGCCATTTGGATCAAACAGGTTCGTTTGGAATGGACGAACGGTATTAATTTTGGGGTAATTATTTACGTGTTTCATAAAAAAAGCCAAATGTTATATTTATAAATAAAAAATAATTTATGAATAAAACTTTTTATATGTATTCTTAGCGATCTAAAAGCCTGGACTGGAAAATACACTTCGGTGAAAAAAATCTAAAATCAACTCTAAATGTAAGGTTGAAATTCATTTTTTTATTTATAAGTATAAGCATTAACAAAAAGACGAGTGTTTCTTTTTGACTAGGGTAATTCAGTGGCATGCAGAGATAGGAATTCATTTTTTCCTCGTTACACAATGACGTACATAAAACATGTATATACACCACTACTACCATTTCATATCATAAAATGTTTGGTCCTACGTATACTCATCCATAGAAAATGGGTTTTATATATGTCTCACCTCGTCGTACAATGTAGGATTGAGAGAAATGAGGAATCAAAATATGCCAACCAATTGTAATTCAGCAACAAGGCTGCAACCTATAAGTCTCTTAGAATTTGGTAGTAGATGTCCTTCCAATACACTCCGATTTGGAGGTCTCTTGTGCCACCTCACTGCTCTCCGGCTCCATTGGACAACTGACATGCTGAGAAGACCGGTTTTGCCCCACCTGTATCGCGTCATCGCCGTGTCCTTTGTGATCAACAAAATGAGTCCATCAATCACATTAATCTAGTAGCTTGCCATGAATCCCTGTAACTCTGATAGATGATTCTAAGTGTGATCAGGCATCGACTTTGCTTGCCACTCAACAATACCTACACCAAATTTGGTTATGGGACAACCAGATGAGAATGGCCAAACAACGAAGAAGAGGACAAGCTTCTTGGTAATTATGAATAGACTCCTTGTTTAAAACATGTAAATAATTTTCATTTGTCTAAGTTTCAACCTCTTGCAAATATCTTTTTTTAAAAGTAATTTTATCATATTTGAGAAAGTATCTCTAGATGCCAAAATTTATCTTTAAAACTTTGGTACCTCAAGAATAAAGTATAAAATAATTAGATCCGTTCAGGACTTTCTCAAATATGATAAAATTGCTTATCCTTTTAATAAAGTGCAGTAGCAGCCTCTTTGGCTCTTTCGTTGTCAAAAAAATGGAGAGGACTTGACAATATTGTCCCACTTGGGGAACGTCGTCGTCACTTATGTTGCAAGATTAGGCCTTGCTTAACATGTTTTTCTTTATATTCTTTGTTCTTTCTTTTGGGCTACCTCTGTGGATTTGTGAACTTTACTTCTCTTAATACAAATATACGCAAGTCTTTGTGTATACCAACCAAATTGACAATAAATTCCAGACAGGAAGCTTTGGGATAACACTTTGCTAGGTTTATCATCTGTTGGGTTCCACCAATTTATACCAACAGGTTTAAGGTTTTATTTTCATTGTGAGTTTGAAGTATGGTTCACTGCTCCTGTTCAAAACAAGCGAGTTTCTCGTTGTATCATCTGTTATACGAGTAATAGATTTTCTGCCTTTCCATCGTTACCACCGGACTGCTGATTGTGGGTGGCAAGCTATTTCATTACCATGATTGGTTGTTCACTAATGTATTGTTCGCCAATATCCATCATTTGAATGCTAAACATATTCGAGCGTCATGCTTTATGTATACGGTGAGTCCATTAGTTTCACTGGCACACCATCAATTGGCAAGATTGTTTACCCACAATATGCCTTTTCATATGCGTCTGTACACATGATTTGATAGTGAGATTTCAAAAACCTAACTAGATAGCTTAAATTGAAATCAAACTTTAAAAACTTTTATTTGTAAACGAAAAATAATCTACAAATAAAAGTTTTATATATGTATTTTTAGCGATCTAAAAGTCAATGGTAGAAAATAAACTTCCGTGAAAAAACATAAAATCAACTTCAAATTTAAGGATAAAAAATTCAAATTTTGTCTTATAAATATAACCAAAAGCGAAAAGATGAAGTTGTATGCACATTTGTGGGTTGAGTCTTTAGTTTTTGATTAAGCTTGATAATGCATGCGTGGTCGAGTGGGCATGGTACAATTCAGTACCACAGAAAATACGAAGGGTAAAATGATTCATGTGAGCTAAGTCCTAAGTCCTAACTATATATCAAAGATCAAGTACGCTAAAACTACAATCTAGAGTTGACCTTGATAACGTTTCTTGACTAAAGAAAAATTGCAAGATCCCAACTTAATCTCCAGCAATACTGAGGAAAGTCATTCCATGCCCATATATATGCATGTTTGTTTTGCAAAGTATAAAATGTCGTATATATGCACCTTCCATTGCATGCATGATCAAACTTAGAAAGGATAATTATAGGCATTAATTATTTCTTTTATTTTTATGATTTATTAATTAAGAGGTGGAATTATATTTAGCTATAGATAATCAATAAAATAAATTAATGGTTATGATTCACCGTTAACTCTTACCACCCCAAAGGTAAGATGGAGCACCTTAGTATGGCCACACACATGTCGTTGTGTTGTATATAAAGAAATACTTGGTAACAAAAGCAAAGCCACTATGCGGCTTCTTTAGACTTTCAGAGCAATTTAGAGCACATTGGTCGAATCTTAGCATAGGGATCGGAGGGATGGGGAATTCAGCCTACCATAACATTGTTGAGAAGAAGATAGATCAAGACACTATATTTTAGTATAAAAATCTAGCACTTCGAGGTATTTCTATAAGTACCATATCTATAATTTATCGTCCATGTGATATTATTTTCTATTTGATTTTCTGATGATAAGTAGTATCATAATTAGTTGTGGCATCCAAGCTCCAACCATTTTGCACACACCATATGCGTTGATAGTGAATGAGAAGGAGCTGATCACTCTCAATCTGTCAACAACATCTGAAGCAGGGAAATATCAAGCAAAAGGCCCAAGGTCACAGGTTTGGCAGAACGATCTTGTGTTCCCAAAACCACCCTCGTTTTCATAGCTAGCTAGCAAACTAGTCATGTCGTGTCCTATTGTTTACAAGCGAGCTGCTCTTTTGGTTTTTGCCATCACTGCCAACTGACCGTCTTTTTGTTTTGGCTTATAAGTTGAGTTTGGAAAGGACATAAGTTTAAATAAGAGTATGTTTTTTAAACTAATAAGTTGCTCTTGTCATGCCAAAAGCTAAATTTGAGATTTTTTTTCAGCTTGATCAGAAAAGAGGTAGCACCCCATCATGAATTTAATGCTTTAATAAGCCACCGGTTTACAAACCATACTAGCCAAAAAAAATCAGCTTAATAAAAATTTAAGCTAACATGCGTAAGCCCAAATAACCTGAGACCACCCACCCGGTGGTGCCGCCATCCCCATTTCTTCCGCATCCCCCCACCCGCCCACGCACACAAAACGGAAAGAAACTATCCTTCTTGAAAATTCATTTTTTGAATTTGATTTAAATTTATCTAAATCTAGTCGAATTTTGTTCCAATTTCATTTTTTTTCCTTTCCGGAATTCAGAAATTTTGGCCCTCGTAGGTAACGAAATTGCAAGCAGCTGCTCCTATAGTCCTATTCCATCTACACGACGCTTGCCCTCTATCCACTCTGATGCAACCAGTAAAATCCTCACACTGATCCACTGATATTTTTATTGTAACACTTCTGCCTGCTCATGTAGCTGTCTAGTCTGTGTGCTGGTAAGTTGCGTCTGAACGGTAGAGATATTAAGTTCAGAAAAATGAATTAGCATAATATTTCAGTTATATATGCACGCGTGTTATTGCTGGTTTCAATTTCAGCTGTTTTTATCCTGAAGACATCTACATTGTACGATCGATTAGCTTCTACGATGTGCTCTCAGCATGAATTTGTCATATTTCCGTAAGAAATTTGATTTGGCGTCAGCGTATATAGTACATTACCTTGTATTGGATAAAATATATCGAGTCTTTTTTGGGTCTTTCTGCCAGAGTTGACTGGGTGGTTTTTCAAGAAAAAAGTCACATGACATATTTGTAAACAGAAATAATATATGAATAAAACTTTTATATACGATCTAGAAGTTAAGGCTGAAAAATAAACGACGATTAAAAACTCTAAAATTAGTTTCAAATTTAAGATTAAAATTTTAATTTTATTTGTTTATAAGTATAAACAGCTAGCTGTCTCAGTTGCATCATTATTGTACGGGAAAAAAGAGCATAGTCACAACTACATATGACCTCGAAAGGGCTTCAAGAGGGTAAGGTTATCTTCCATGATGTTGATAGCTAGAAAATGCCATGTCAGATAGGCATGCTAGTCGGTCGTAGTGTGATACACTTAGAACTAGGAGGCATCGAGAATTCCATGAAATCGAGGAGCTAAATGCAGTGCTGCAGATGTGATTCATGTTGCAATCGCATCTATCTCTATGTGGCACACGCAACTAGGGGATAATCACGGACGGCAGTAACCGGTAGCTAGCCTATGAACTAGCAAGGAGATCAAAGACGACGAAGAATACTAAACCATAAAGTTGGGTAAGAGATTTAGTTAATTCTAATTAGTTTCTAACACATTCATTTTGTGGTATGGTATTGGTTTCTCTGCCCTTGTCTATTAGTCAAATTAGACAGAAAGTGTGAACTACGCAAGAAGAAGATGCAGACAAGCATGCAGCATTAGGTCACAGCCCACAAGTACACTCCATGATCAACAACAACGGCCATTAGCACTTTAATATTGACTCTTTGTTCAACAGAAACCAATTTTCAAACAGTACTTCAAACAGGAATGTAATTAAACTTATGAGTTAGAAATACAATTTGCGTCACTGTAACTCTGTCAATTAGAACCACCGTATCAACAAGAATAGTAGCTGCAACTTTAACACTGAACTAACTCTCCTTCCCACTCAAAACGCTTCCTAGAATTGGTACCATGCGCCATATAATAATAAAAGGCTCTATGAAGAATCATGGAGGTGCACACGTAATAAAGCAATACAGGAGATCAGTGATCCAGTAGGTCCATTCTCAGCTATACATTGCATTTTGGTCGCATTTTTGTTGCTATGACATTTGCCTTTCTGACAGTAAGGAACTAAGGGTCTTAATTGTCGTATCAAAGCTCTAACTCCAAGTTTTTTTTATTTAACGTCGTTAACTTTTGGACGCAAGTTTGACCGTTCGTCTTATTTAAAAAAAATTAATTGTACAACTATGCAAAATTACAATTCATCCTTAAAGTTTATTTAGTAATATATCAAATCATAACAAAATAATTAATAATTATATTTTTTTATATAAAATAAATGGTTAAACGTAGATCCAAAAGTCAACGATATTAAATAAAATGAGGCGGAAGGAGTATATGTGATCGTGGCTGGGGCTTTAAGAGGGCAAGGTCATATTGTATGGTTTCGCTGCTGCTGGCGGAGAGCATAGCAATGCAACGTGATATACCATATATGGGTATTCTTGGGACTATGAGGCATCATAAATTCAGCACTGTTGAAACGTTAGGCCGGAGCCATGAAAAAGAAGCGGAAAATGTCATCCTTTTGCAGAATCACAAGGCATCCTCCTTCTGCCCGCGTGCCTGAGTTCTTCTCCTTCACCACTTGCTGCAAAACGGTGATGGATTGGATTGGTCCTTCCCACTCTACAAAACGGGTGCAACCAGTCTTGGAGGGTAGGATGGATCATTTTATCGTCATTGAAAATATATCTCAAGGTTTCATATTTTCTAAGTATAAAATTTTTGTAACTCTAGATACTAATTACTTAGGATGTACCAAAATTTACACTAATTTGATACATTAAAGACCGTAAAATTTTCCGTACATAATATTGCCTATGTTAGTACACTTTGTTCTGACTAACTTAAGAAAGACTCTTTTGATCAATTCAATAAACTTAAGAAGGAGCTGGTTGCTGTCATCAGCATCTAAAGCAGTCAAACATCATTCAAAAGGTCAAACAATGGCATAAATAAGATTTTTCAGAACTAACAGTGCTTCAACTACAGAACATGGTCCCCGTTATAGCATAAGTATGATTGACTCAACCAAAAATGTGTATCACGCATAAGCGAGCCTGCAACCTAAGTTAAGATGGATTATGCTGGGTCAGCTGAAAAACCAGCCAAAATTCAGTAATGCTGAATCCAGGGAACATACGAAAAACATTTATTTCAGAGTCAAATAAAGGAAAGTTGCTAACTTTTACTTTCGGAAGGAAGCTTTATAATATCCAACGAGAAAACCCAAATAGAATAATAAAAGTGCATAGTGCAACCCAAGTGTTTAGGAAACTTCATCCTCTCCTGACATAAGAAATAGCAGCTCAAAATTGCATTCCATTTCAGGACCTTTGCAATTATGAAGCATAACGTAGCTCAGAAATTAATCTGCAAGGGACAAAATGCAGGCAGGGAAATGGCCCGTGTCAGGTCTTGTCGCCACAGCTTCCATAGAGCCCTGGATATGCCATTTAACATGCTGGTGCTGAGCTATATGTAGCTACTTCTCCTCCAGCACAAACCACCACAGCCCTACGTATCGTTGATGTTCATGATAGGCATGAAATGGAGTAGTGGTATGCTGGGGACTAGGAGGCATAGGAAATTGAGCTGTGCCCATCAGCAATCTCCCTGTCATGAAACATGATAGCAAAAGGCCATGTGATGTGTAATCATCGTAGGCCAAATGCAGCTAAGGATGTTATTTCTCATCACAATGCTAAATTGGGAGGCATTCGAGAGCTGTGTCCTACGTATCTTGAAGCAGATGATTTTGGTATTGCGGGAAGGTGTAGATATCAGTTAGGGCTGTTAACAAAACTCGGCGCTTACAAATTGCTAAAGATAGATTCGTCTTGGGCTTAATTCAAGCTCGGCTCGAACTCTAAACAAGTCCAACCCAAACCTCGGTCGGGACTCGTGAGCTTCATCGAGCTGAGCTCAAATAGTCATATCTTTCCTACTCTGAAAGTATAGTCGTCTTCCTTCATTATCCTCCCTTGGCCCGCTCACATATGCCTCGTCGCACGATTCTCCAGCAGCGAATAGTTCAGACCTCAAGGACAGGATGGTGCTTTCCCCCAGAGCAGCAACTTCCATTGACCATAGGCCTGCTCAATGGTAGTCACTGCCTGCCAATAACAATGTATAGAGCAGTTGCAAGCAAATACTGACTTAGTGGCGAGTGATGAAGGCTTGGTGCCAATAAAAATATCAGTTTTATAGAATTTCATTGCTACGAACAATTTCAAAGATAGGCAGTTAAGGTCTTTATTGCTACGAACAAGCAACCCAGGTCAGATTTATAGAATTTCATTGCTTTGTGTTGTTTCCAGAAAGCTGGCTTGGTTGGTTCTCTGGTGTACTGTGTATTTTAAGAGTGCAGAATCTTTATTTGTTCCCGCTTGTTCATCAGTAGAAGTACAAGGTGGCAATGCATGATCAAAGTAACCTCAGTTCAGCATCTCTCTTTCTTGTTTTGTAATATAAGGGTAGCATTTCTTTTTCTGAATATGTATCTCTGAAAATATAACTATTTCTTTCTCTAACTACCTCCCGTCTTCATTGCCACGAACAGACAATAAGATCAGTTTGACATAATTTCATTGCTTTGTTTTGTTTCACTTCGATAGGCAGTCTTTTACCTGATTTGTCTTGGGAGTGTTGTTGTTTCTTGGAAATTATTGAAATTTCAAAAGATTAAGCTCCCCATTATTTTGACCACTTCGATATTACAAGAGTGGGTACAATACAATGTAACAGTTCTGAAAAAACGAAATTCTTCCTTGCAAGATAGAAACGAACCGTACACAAAGGCAACCAGTATGATCCATATATAATGAAGAACAACATTAACGGTGACTTTCCGTCGAACAGAAACAATTTTCAACTCGTACTTCAAAATATGGATGTTAACTTATGAATTGAAACTAAGCGCCATGTCTACCAATTAATCATCACATGCCCATTAAACAGTTGGTGTAAATGGCACTCACATGATCCAATCGGCAGTGCTTGTTGTGCAGGATACAAATTTCCAAGATGGAGAACATAACATTTAGGAGTCGGTACATGAAATTTTACTCTTATTTCTTCAGGGGTTTTTTTATTGAGTGAAATGCACCAGCGATCGCTAAACTTGTGTGCATGTGTCATCTAAGTCCTTAAACTCTCAAAATGTATTTTTGAGTCCCCGAATTTATCTAGTGTGTCATATAGGTCCAAACGGGTTCCAAATGTGGCATAACACGGTGGCGCCTACGTGTTGATGGGGCTGTATGGGTTCCACAGTGGAGGAATCGAGAAAGGGGAGACCAGAATAAGGAGGAGAGAGATACTGATATGTAATCTCACATGACCCCATCAACACATAGACGCCACCATGGCATGCCACGTCAGCGAATGGAGTGGATCAAAACCCATTTGGACCTATATAACACACCAGACAAGTTCGAGGACCCAAAAATATATTTTGAGAGTTCATAAATCTAGATGATACATGCACTCCATGCACATAAATTTAGGGACGGCCAAGAACTTGTGGTTAAGAAGATCCTCTGTTATGTCTAAAAGTAGAGAAAGCAATAGCCAGAGTTATATAAGCAAGAAGAGCTTTTCCACATCTTGCACTGTTCAACGGGAAAAAAAAAAAGGGAGTAGCTCCTTCCAAATAAGCCGAAATGAACACTGCCTTAGAAAAGTTGCTAGTGTAAGGAGGCCTCCCTCAGCATAACTTCACAGAATAATACTAGCCAAAGAAAATCCATTACATACCAACAATGATACTAAGCATACGGTATGCTGCTGCAATGTACGCATTACAACTACAGGTATTGTTCACGCGTGTAACCAAGTTATTGACCATTCGTCTAGGATAAAAATCTCATTAAAATCCCGACAATACATACGCAAAATTGGCAGCTGTTCTACGAACATGAGCATAAACGCCAGAAGTAGGCTCCTCAAGGACTCTTTCGAACAGAAACAATTTTCAACTCATACTTCAAAATCAGAATGTTAACTTATGAGTTGAAGAAACTAAGCACATTGTCATTTACCTCAGTGCAAGTCTGGCAAGGACCACCAACATATCAACAAGCAACCAGTAAAAAAAGGGCAAAGATCGCTAACCAGAAATCACTTGCAGATGCAAATTCAACACTGAACTAACTCTAATTTCCGGCCAAAATGTAACCTGAGGTTTGGCATCATGCTATCATGTGATAACTAGGCTGCTTAAGAGTCACAGGGGATGCCTGTAATACAGGACATTAGTGCTCCAGGTGGAAGACACACTCAGTTAATCGCTGCAGTTTGCTTGCATCAAGCTTCTGGTTAGTCTTAACCTTTGGTTTTACGACAGTAAGCATCTTAGCTGATGCATCCAAGCTCCAACCGTTTTGCATGGCATCTGCATTGATTATCAAGACAATTATTTGTCAACAGCTTCAGAAGAAGGTAAATATCACGCAGAAGGCCAAACGCAATAGCATATGTAAAATTTGAAGAATAATGCTTCAAGTAGAGGGTAGCTTGCCCCCAATATATCAAGTAAGTTATACAGTTATATCCATAAAAAAAGGATACACAAGCACTGATGCATACTGACCACCAAACATGACTGTCAATATGTCGAATAAATCACTAATGGAAAATTTTACTAATTAGAAAGGAAAAAGAATGCATTCGCTAGATGGACATAGTAAAATGTGGACATAAGTTAGTAGTTGGTTGTGTCCAAAAGTAGCACTGACTTTATGTTCCACGACAGTACACAACCAGTATAGGGGTAACCAAGTAGATGCGGATATAACCATACAGACCATTATTGTAACAAAGATCAAAACAAACTAAAATTCATGCACACTATAGTATGTTTCATTTTGACACAATCGAGTCTTGAACACAACAGAAACATTGACACATTATATGGGCTAGTTACAAAAAATCAATGTAAAATGCTCAATCCAGATTGAAGTGAACAACACAGATGGCATGTTGTATGAAGGAAATGTTCCTAGACTCTACTTTGGGAAACTAATGCTTAAACAGAAGATGGATTGATACAGGAATAGTAGTCCTGCTACCTACTCCCTCTACCCCAAAATATAGCTTTTAACCATGATCGGGACAAGTTCTCGTAGCTAGAAATGCTCATATTTTGGGACAGTTATAGTATCATGTAAAATAATATTTTGATGAAGTAGCATGACATATGAAAAAAATCGTTTGGTCCAAAACATGCATATCTCTATAGTATTTATCGCAAAAGAGGAAAGTATGGCTCTTTGAGGACACATGATTGGTGGCATTTCCCCAATGCTCAGTACTGAATGCAACAATGTAATTTATGAATAAGAAATGCTATGCGAAGCTGAAAAGAATGCAGTCTACCCTAAAAGTGGAACTTACAGAATACAGACAAATAAACAACAAATTAACCATGTCAGAATTTTCTGTAGTCTATACTGCAGCTTAAAGCAAAGACATGTCATTTTGCCTCAAAAAGAAACAAAGAGATGTCATGACATCTTAGAACATTAAATAAACTCACTACTATAACAAGATAGCTTCAGAATACATACAGTTAGTAGCATCCTCCTCATTCATCCCCATGAAGTGAGCCACATCTGCAACGCTGATTGTGGAATATGCAGAAGTCAACAGCTGGAATATCCTCTTTCTGTAGCTTTCTGTGGCATCAGAAAACAATATTGAATATCCAAGTTAACCAATTAAAGAATAAACTTGCAAGTTCTATACTATTTCCTAATACTAAAATTATACTACAAGACCAATTGATTAAACAATCAAAAGGGAAATAATCATCATGCTGTTACGCTGCATGCCACATTTTTATGGAAAATGGCACAGTAAGCACTTCATAAAAAGAACTGAACTTCTCTAAGTCTAATTCCACTTTTGTGTCACATCAATGACTGCTGACATAAATTTTAGCAATCGTTTATCTAAAAAGAGCAAATGCATCATATGGATATTACATTAATACATTCTGCAGTTTCACTGAAATAAATGATAAGTACAAAGTGCTTATTTTGATTGAAGCCTGGGTTAAAGCACATCCTCTGTGCATCTACCATTGTATCTTCATGTTGTATTGTTTTCAATAAGTAAATAGGAACAAAAGTGAAACTTTTAGGGAATCAAACAATCTATTATGAGAAGTCCCAAAAGTTAAAATCACTATCCTCGCTACGGAAACAGCATAAACCCATTGAACAAATCAATCTTTAGGAAGCACCTGTTCCAATATAAAATATCTTAACCACACAGCACAAAATTGTACTAACAGCATTCCACCAATGATAACTTCAGCTCAACTGTACAGATAAATTGTTTTCACGGTAAACTCAGTGAACTACATATGCACATCTTCGCCTCCCAATCCAAATTGTAGTACAGAATTTTCACAACTCCACCAAAGCATGTGCAATCCATTCTAGTAACCAAAATTACTTTAGTATTCCACATTTCCATCATAAACACGAGCAATACCTAGGAAGGCAGACACGAAATCAGCGATTTGAGGGCCCCACTCGAACCCCTGCGCAGCCGTGTAGACGCCCGCGTAATCGCGGTTCCACAGGCACTGCCCGATCCTCCAGACGGCGGCAAGCTCCGGCCGCGCGTCCTTGGCCTCCTGCGGCGTCGACTTCCACAGAAACCTCGCGCTGTTCCTGCTCGCGCGCGCGTAACACAAACCAAATTAACCACCGCGCAAGCCCTAGCCCCAAACCGGGTAAAAGCGACGAAGGAGAGGGAGAGGGAGCAGATCGCGTTACAGGTCGCTGAGGTAGAGGTGGGCGAGGAGGTGCACGGCGTAGGGCCAGTCGTCGGTGGCGGCGCCCCGGGACGCGGCCTGCGCGCAGCACGCGGGGGGAAAGGGACCCCAAGAGTTGTCAGATGAGCGGCCTCGCGTCAGGGGGACATGGGAGGGAACCGCGGGATCGGGTTTTACCTCGAGGAAGAGGTCGTCGCAGAGCAGGGCGACGGCGGCGTACGACCCGTCGGAGAGGGCGGCGTGCACGGCGGAGAGATCCATCGCCGTAGCCGTCGGAGGAGGAGGAGGTGGCCGACCGCCGGTGTGGTGGGGATGAGGCCGGGAAGGGGAAGGGGAAGGGGAAGGGTTTTTCGGATTCGAGTAAATTCGGCGGATTTGTGGTGGGGGGAGTTTTTGCGGCACCAAATTTGGAGAAGTTTACCGAAAGTGGAAAGAAAAGAAAAAAAAAAGAACGACGTGTATCTCTAGCCCATCTGACATGCCCGGCCCAGTATGGTCCGTGTTACATATTTGGATCCAATTTGATTCGAAGCTACTGCCTCCGTCTCAAATTAATTGCATTTTGTAGATTCCGGTGTCCATCGTTCGAATGTTCATCTTACTTAAAAGATTTATAGAAAAATTAATCAATGGTCACACATGAAGCAATATTCATCTTTTATCATCAAATGACAATAAAATATTAATATAATCTGTTTAAAATAAGATGGACCGTCGAACGTCGAACAACCGTAAATACAAGAGCTAAACCCATGTTATGAATGGAATGTGTTTTTGGAGAAGCTAAACTATAGCATGTGAAAACACAGTAATTTTAAATCACACTGACGGTACACTGTAGGTGCAATCTGTTGAGCAGTTTGAGGAAAAAAAATCTAGTTCCGTGGTGCATACTACCCAAGGCTAAACTGGTACACACGCTTCTTTTGATGAGTTAATGTGTTTATCGGTGTACTCCTCGTGTGTCTAAGTAGCATCCTATCCTTATCGGTGTCCTCATGTGTGTTCCTAAGATATGTTTAGATAAAAGTATAGGATTAAGTATTAGCTATAAAAACATTTAAAATATATTAATATGAGTTTTAAAGCAATTTTTTTATATATTTTTTTAAAAATATATACACCATTTAGCTATTTGAAAAACATACATGTGGAGAACGACAGGTCTTGTTTCATCGTAGGTTCACATACGCCACACAAGTTCATACATGCAATTTACTCAATTTATGTGTTTCCAACTCTATTCGACTAATTCATTGGCACGATAGGTCTTGTTTCATCATAGGTTCACACGCGCCGCATAGGTTCATAAGTATAATTTGCTCCGTTTATGTGTTTCCAACTATTTAACAAATTCATTGGCAGTCTGGGATTTACGTTTCGTAACGTAAGTCTTTCTAGTATTGTCTAAATTTATTAGTATCTATATGAATTTAGATAAAGCCAGAAAGACTTATAATATAAAACGGATACGAGTGAGTTGCAGTTTGGATCGCCTTTTATTGCCTTTACTTTGCATCACATTTTGGACCAGGTAATTTTACTCTTTTCCTTTAAGCTTGAACCAAATCCTTTTTTTAGTTTGGACCACCAACTCAACTTCTTTTTTAGGCCCTTTTTTTTAGAATATTTAGAGAATATATGGCCTGCAATTAAAAAGTTATTTGAGATGATCATACTAACCATGACGAAATTGATTGGCATTGAGGCAGTACAGAGTAAAACGATGTAAATAAAAAAGTTGCCTAAACTACAAATCACTCAATAACTATCATAACATGAAACTAGCAGAACAGAAGTACGTCGTTTGACAATCTCAAAGATTATGTGATAAACAGTCGGAATCAACTAAGAAACATGCCACATGCCTGCCCATTTCGAACTAGGCGAACGCACGAGAATTTTGAGTAAAAAGGAGCAACACCGTCTCCATATTCGATTCAAAAGGTAGCTCAATACGATTTGCACATTCATAGAAAAAAAGCTGTGCCATCTTCCAACATCATAATAAATGAATCTTCTGAGCTAGGTTTGAGGACAAACACACTAAAAGGATGCTACAATGCACAATTGGAATGGTAACAGCACTGAGAAAAAAGCAAATGGAAGAATAACCTAGCTACAAAATCATAACTAGCCGCATCCCCCACACTGGAGTCACTATGTCAACTTTTGAATATAAACCTAAACAGATTAAGTTACAGCGGAAGATAACATTAATCTAATAAGAGCAGTCATTGCATTTGATAGTCAACAAGCCATCAATCTACTCTTGAGGAGGAGGAGGTCCACGTCCACGGCCTCCACCACGGCCACGTCCACGGCCTCGGCCACGACCCCTTCCTCTGCCACCTTCTGCAGTCAAGGAATATACAGAGCAATATAAGAACAATGAACTGCAAAACATAATACGTGCAAATTTTTAATGTTACTTCTTCAAAAGCCTAAGCAGGACAGTTGTGTGAGTCATAAATTCAAGGTGATATTACTACTGATCACTGATTCTACATCTGACAAACAACCTTGAATTCATATATCACCTTAGAGAGTTAGACAAAATTAAGTCTTTGAACCAATGTTATCAGTCAACCACTCAAAAATCCACTAACTGTGGGACTAAGATCAACAATATATTTTATAATGTACTATTTGCTAGGTAAAGTTAACATACCATGTCCTTGTGCAGGAGGCGCATTAGGCTCCCCATCTTCATATCCACCAGCCTCTTCCATTGCATAACCCCTGCCAGGTCCAAAGGATCCACGCCTACCCCTTCCTCGTCCTCTGCCACGATATCCCTGTGGGGCTTCTGATTCTCCATGTTCATCATCATACTCTTCATTGCTGAACCCTGAATCGCATTCATCCAAAATGGAAAGAGGTAGCATAAATCAACACCAAGACCACTCATAATTTGCAGGGATATAAATTTTACAATCATGTGCATAAGCAGTTATTTACCTCTTCCCCTGCCCCTTCCACGGCGCCCACGTCCTCTTCCACGACCACTTGGCACGGCCTCTGCCTCCTGATCAAAATCAGTTGGTGGCCTTACCTGATCAGCTGGTATCGGTGGCTGGTAACTACACAAAACAGTCATGTCACAGATATATTTCATGAAGAGATAAATATAGCATGAGCATATAGAAAAGAAACAGACTGGGGTTTATGTTTGAATTTGTTAGCATGTAGTTGCTTAAACAATTAGTACAAGCAGTAAAATGAGGCAATCTAGTCAAGATAAAAAGATATGTAATTCAATGAATTTTAAATGAGCAGTTCCTGGCAAGAATTCTACCTATCCCATATTATAAGATAATTGAGCTACCAATAGTAGTCATATCAAACTACAACCCTTCTGCATTTTTTTAGATAAGTCGAAGGGGGAAAGAAAGTGCAGAATCCAACTAACCCTGGAGATGATGTATCCAGCTCCTTCTTCGACAATGTAATAGTAATCAATGAAACATGGCGGGTAGTCTCAAGACTGTCGTAACAACAAAGAATCATGTCAAACACATCAAACCTTTCCAAAATATAAGTTTGTGGGAAAAAGATTATGCGCTCCTTACGTATTGAGCCCTTCTTCTAATGGTTCCCAAGTGTCAGTTATGTCAATTGATTCAATAGATGTATTCTGATGAAGGCCGACAATCCTTCTCTGTTTAGTGAGAGCATGGATTAGCAAACAATAGTTTAACAGCAATGGGATATCCAATATTATCTGGTCATATTACCGAATTGTAATTTTACCTTAAGAAGCTCCACAATGGCAACCGTTTTGTTGATTGCCCTTCCCATAGCTTTGATAACAATTTCATCCGTTGCATTGTCCTGTAACAGATGAGGAACTAGAAAGTTATCATGACTAATTCGAAAACATGGTTATTTTCGAAATTGTCGTTCCAAATTCAAAGAGAATGACATATATAGGGGGTGATTGTTTGGCTTTTTCAGAAAAAAGGTCAAACGGCATATTTACAAACAAGAAATAATTTGTGAATAAAAACTTTGATATACTTGTTCTTAGTGATCTGAAAGCCAAGGCCGAAAAATAAACTACGATAAAAAAACTCCAAAATCTACTCCAAATTTAAGGTTGAAAAATTCAAATTTTGGCTTATAAGCATAACCAAAAGTGAGAAGATGGGGCTGATAAAAACAAACTGCTACAGTCAGATCTCCTATGATTACTGTGTCATATTGAACAGTGGATAACTAACATATTCACATATGTAAAAAACAGTAATAATTAGTGCAAAATAATATCATATAACTACCTTTAGTCCTTTAGCCCTTTAGCCCCCAGAAACCTACTTTAAGTAGGCAGCAGTACAGGCAATTGTAATATTCTAGGCACAAGCCCCACTCATCAATCATCATCAACAACGATAAACCGCAAAAATCTTAACAGCAAAAGCTTAGTACTTCCTAAAACAATCACATCGTAGATAGCAACTAAACAGTAACCCAACCAACGCCTAAAGCTTAAAGCTAGTATAGTTAGCAGTAGCATCCACCAACGCAGCGCGACAGAGCCTAATTGCACCCAAAACAAAAGGTCAATCTGCATCCTAGAGGCCCCAGCCACACCGGAGAGCAACGACGCGTCCAAGATTCTTCGCCCGCCCGCCAGCACGCACGCACGCGGCGAGAGTACTGAACCCGGTACTAAACCCTAGCTATCCCGGCGTCGAGAAGAAGGAGAAGAAGAAGAAGGAAGAGGGCGGAGCGGGGCGGCGACCTGGAGCAGCGCGAGTGCGTAGGTGATGTAGTTGCGGGTGCGGCCCTGCGCGGTGATGCGGATCTCGTTGGCGCCGATGGCCGCCTCCTCCCGCGGCTTCTCCACCCTCTGGTACCGATCCATCGCCCTCGAAAACTGCCTTCCGCTTCCGCTCTCGCTTCCGGTGTGTCGTCGAGATGAGCTCGCTCTCGCCGTCGATGGGAGGGGGAGGGGAGGGGAGGGGGGGTGGGTGGTGATATAGGTGGGGGGAGGGGGAGGCGGAGGTGGATAGGGTTTGTTTGGGGCCGGGGTGGAGGCGGCGGCCGTGGTGG
Organism: Oryza brachyantha; assembly: GCF_000231095.2. Lineage (NCBI taxonomy): Eukaryota > Viridiplantae > Streptophyta > Magnoliopsida > Poales > Poaceae > Oryza > Oryza brachyantha. The sequence continues at coordinate 10,519,918 of NC_023166.2, forward strand.
TGGTTGAGAAGACCGGAGCCGAGCCCGACAGGGGCCCGGTTTGGGAGTCCGGGCCCGGCACGTTCGCCCGGTCCGGTCGTGTCCTGTCCGCCTCGGTCGGGGGAATCTGGTCCGGTCCGGCCGGGTCGGAATCGCCGAGCGCGCATCCCGCGCGGGGGGGGGGGGGGGGGGGGGGGGGGGGGGGGGGTTGATCTGGGCCGTCCGTTCCAGATCGGGTCAACGCCCTTCGCAGGAGATTAGGTTGCTGTTCGGATATGATTAGAATTTAGAAACAGGAGTTGTTATCCGCTGTCGATGGAAGCTACTGTGTTTAGCGTTGCTACGAATCAGAATAAATCAAACATGTACGCCTCCAATTTTTGTTCGATCGCGTTCATGATTTATTAGAAAAGCAATTTTACCGTTACCGAGAAAATTATCTAAATATTTTTTACCTCTTGATACCTACTATTCCAGGACTGTAAAATTCTCTTTTTTAAAATAACGTTTGGTTTGTTACTACGAATCTGAGACACCTACTACGTACAGCCAGCCATCGATGATAGGTGTAGATAAGAAAACATCAACATTGGCACAGCCTCAGCATCCTCCCCTGTGCCTAGGAGTGGGAGTGGTAATGGGCAAGGTTTTTTAAGTTTTTTCATAATCTTATTTAATTCTTAAAATTTTATATAATTTTATTTTTAATTTATTTTAAATTCAATCCTTAAATTTTAAGACCAAAAGTTTAGAATCATTACCACCCTACCTGTGACTGAACCAAACCAGACAGATTAACATAAGTTAAACAGCCTAGTCCTGAGGCAAAAAGATTGCACGAGAGTGCCTGTCCTATCATATTATCCGCATATATACATGTGTGTATATGTGGTGCGTGAATATATCTACAGAAAAAATACCTAACGAAATCCCGATGAACCTGATATTTAATGAAGACATACATAAATAGATAATTAACTATTCTATTGTTTGAACGGTATTTCGCAGTGTAATCATACTCTATATTTAACTTAACGGTCCCTAAAATGGTGCACGATAGTACTACTGCTCCCTTGTTTAAAATATAATCACTTTGGAATCTTGTAGTAAAATAAAAGCTTGTATGACATTATTTAAAAAAACTTTTTATCACGTTAATCATTTCTTATTTGAGATTTTTCTATTTTACCTCGCCTACTATTCGCCTCCATGTATTTTTCATTTATTTTGAGGTATCATAGTATTTTTCTAGCCTTAATATCTATTTAAAGAACTTGAAATCTTATATTTTAGATGGAGACAGAATTACTAATACTGAATAGAAACAGGCCCTACAGAAAATCTTGAACGTGCGTACCTGGTCGAAATCAATACCGCTAGATCGGGCAACATGTACTGCTACTAGTAGCTATATGAAGTACCATCCGTGGTACTTCCACAGCTTTGATTACTGATGACTAAGGATGTCCGTAATCGATTTACAGATAATTTAGGTTAACTTTTAATAAAATAAACTAAGTTTTACTTTAAAATTAAAACTAATTTATTTAGTTAAATTATAATTGACGCACGAGCATCCCTATCGATGACATTATCCAAGCTGCTATAGCTATTAATAGAGTACTTTATATTAGTGACCAGGATTCCAACCAAAGATGACAGTAGAGTTCGTGAAGTCATGACAAGGGAGGACGAAACAAGAAGAGTGTTCATGGTGGTCACTGGAGTCTGAAAGCTGAACCAGCTCGTTGTAGATGACAATTAGGCCAATCAAGAGGCACATCATTATTTGTCTTTTTTTCATGAAAAAAAGGCAAACGGCGTATTTACACATGAAAAATTATTTAGGGAATAAAAGTTGTATATGTGTTATTATAGATCTAAAAATAAAGATTGAAAAAATCAAATAGGATAAGAAAAACCCTAAAAACAGCTCTAAATCTAAACATGGAAATTTTAAATTTTGACTCAAGAAGAAGAAGACAAAAAGATAACTCTCGCTATACACGGACAACTTATTATAAATTCCAAATTGGTTATTTGGTTTGCTGCACAGCACAGTCCAGCAGAGGAGGGTCAGGGATGAATGGGCCATTGGCCATTCAGTAGTTCGCTGGTGCGGTTTAGGGGGGGTTTGGTTTCTCTCACCTTTTTTTTAAGCCTCTATCGTATCGAATGTTTGACATTAATTAAAAGTATTAAATATAGACTATTAATAAAACCCATCTCATATTCTGGACTATTTTGCGAGATGATCTATTGAGCCTAATTAGTCCATGATTAGCGAATGTGATGCTATAGTAAACATTTGCTAATCATGGCTTAATTAGGCTTAAAAAATTTGTCTAATGAAATAGCATTTATTTATGTAATTAGTTTTGTTATCGGTCTATATTTAATATTTCTAATTAACGTCCAAACATCCGATGTGACGAGTGACTAAAAAAGTCTCTGGATCCAAACAGCCACTTAGTCCCATACCAGGGAGCAAAGCCGGTGCGCTGCCAACTCAGCCCCTTTGATTCAAAGGAAATTCATAGGAATTTTAAGGGATTTCATTCCTATAGAAATTTTTTCTACCAAGCCCTTTGAACCAAAGGAATGAACCCTATAAAATCTTATGAAATTTCTATGGAATGCCTCTTCCTACATAAGTTTTAGAGGAAATTTAATAAGAGGTTGAACCTCATGGAAAATATCCTTTGAGTCTTTATTTCTTCTCAAATTTCTGTGTTTTTCTCATGGTCCAATCAAACGGTCATTTCTACGTTTTTCCTATGTTCTGTAATCCTCTGTTTTACGCTTATATTCCTGTCAGAATGCTATATTCTTCGTTTTTTTATTCCTGTGATTTAAAAGGGGCCTCAAATGGTATCTACGGCTGGCGTGCCGAAATGGAGGCACACGCCGAGCCCAAGGAAGCTCGTGTGCACTTGTATAGATTCATCCCCACTAGACCAGTTCTTTTTTATGTTCCATTGTTTGGTATGGCCTACGAGAGTACGAGCCAAGCGCATGACAGATGCATTGGGCAATATTTTTTCTTTTTATTCTTCACATTTTTTTTCAATTTTCTTCTTTGTATTTTTAAAAAGACAAGAAAGTGTTACTTATTTGGAGATCTAACACCATCCTCCCTCCCCTACTTCCAGCTCTAGTTGCACCACCCTCCCCATCGGGCACGACCTAGATTTAGAGAAGATGGTATTAACATTGTTATTGCTACTGTGCTCACCCAACTTCTTCTCGATAGCAATGGTCTTATCATAGTATAATTTTGAGACATATAGTGTTGGTTTTAACATGACTTATCTGACAAGATTATTCTTTTAATTTACTACTCAGCTGGTCATAAAAATATAATATAGCTATTTTTGGGGTTTTCGAGGATTAAGGATTATGATGAATGGTCTAGAATGCCCTCATTAAAGTCAGTGAAGGGCCTGTTTTTGGTTGGGGTAACGTGGACTAGGGTAATAAGATACTAAGATATAAACACTAGTGCAGAAATTTGCTTTTACACATACTATATAATTATATTTAGAATAGGTATTTATATCCTAGAAAGGAGAAACGAATTACTCTAAAAAAGAATATGCTAAGTCTTGAATCCTTCGCTTCCTTCTTCAAATGTTGCTAATGAATCCTTCAGTCTAGAAAGCCGTTATACGTACTGTCACTGCCCTGCTCCCACCAGTTCCCGCCAAGAAACAGAGGACCAGGGGTGGCGCCACCACCGGCGGCGATCGATCCGCCGCCCGAGCACGACGACGACGGCGACGTCCCAATGCTCCACGAGCGCAGGAAGCGGCCGTTCCCGTCGCCGCCCAGGAACCCGTCCGCGACGACGGAGCCCGGCGGCGGCGGCGGCTCCGGCGCAGCCAGGATCCTGGAGTACTCGAGGTAGTCCGCGGCGTCGCCCGGCTGCGACTGCGACTCCAGCAGCGCGGCGGGCGCCGACGACGCCGCCACCGCCGCGATCGCGGCGTCCGTGGCGCGCCGCGCGGCCGCCGCCGCGGCGTCCTCGGGGAAGTTGAGCTTGGCGCGGCCGCCGCGGAACCGGAGCGCCGCGGCGTCGTAGGCGCGCGCCGCGTCCTCGGCGGTGGCGAAGGTGCCAAGCCACACCCGCGCCGCCCTGTGCGGGTCCCTGATCTCCGCCGCCCACTTCCCCCACGGCCGCCGCCTGACTCCCCTGTACTTCCTCGCCGGCGCTGCCGCAGCCGCAATCCCCCTCCGCGCCGTCACCGCCTCCCTGGCGTCTACCCGCCACGGCACCGTCCCCGTCCCCGTCCTCGTCACCCCGGCTGATTGCTCCTCCCCCAGCGGCGGTCCACCTCCGTACGCGACGACGTGGGTGAGCGCCGACACGATCGCCTCCGTCTCCGCCGCGAGCTCCGGCTCCGACAACGCCATCGCCACCACACTAGCTCGCTTTCTGCAGCAGTCTGACCCCATGCACGCATGCACACCCCCAATTTATACTCTTCTTCCTCGACCTCGAAACCCAAGAAAGCCAACCAACATACCAAACACCCTCCCCCCCCACCATGATCAGCAAGACAACAAAGCACGAAGCTCCAGCTCGGCACACGGTCGAAGAAGCCAAATTCGAGTAAGCAACAGCAAATCATTTCTTGATTGCTTAATCGCTTTTGCTTACAGCGAGCGAGGACGAAGCGAAACCGGCTTACGACAAGACGGAGGAGGGCACCTGGGCACTCATCTCCCCCGCCGATCGATCGCTTGGCCACGAAGGATCTGGGGATGGATGAAGGATGATCAGCGGTGACTCCGAGAAGACCACGCGCCCGAGCAAAAGCAAATCTTGTCCGCGCGTGTCCATGGCGATTGCTGTTGGATTGTTCTGAAGCAGGAGACAAAAAGCAGAGACATTTGCTACTGATGTGGTTACTCCTGCGGTTTGACCGTCTAGAAAGAAGTCAGGAGGAGGAAATAAAGGCAAGTCGGCCCAGAGAAGAGTCGCGATCGCAAGAAGTTGATGACGCAAAAGCAGTACTCTTCGCTTTATACAAGTGATAGGAAAAAGTCACGGCAGTAGCATGAATTTAATTTGAAAAAATTACGGTGACACTTATCCGAATACGTAAATTATAGTAGCATTTTTTCGAATAGCTATATTTACAGTGATATGAAACGAAATAATCCTTTTTTTTTTGGCTTTTGGGTCTGCTGCTCTGAGGCAGTGTTCTTTTACACTATTATTCTTTGCTTTTCTTAACCTTTTGCTCACATATTCTTTGAACTATTTTATGTAAAAATTTTATTATCTTATATTTTAAAATATATGTTTATCTTAATAGTAGCTAATTTATCATTTTGTATCATTAAATAATTATAGAAACTCATGTAATCTTTGTTCTCTGCTTAGAGCATTTCAAACAAAATGGTTAAAATTTAACTATGTAAATCTTAACTTGGCCATTCTTGCAAAAAGAAATTATATTTTTAAATTGATGTGCACTCCAATAAACTTTTCAAATCCTAACAGCCGGGAGGATAGTTTGTGACCCAACCATGTGAGACCCATAAATAACAATCTTGTTGTGTGAGAGGATGATTTGCCAGATTTGATAAGATATGTTTAGTCATTGATACGACAAGTCCAATATACACTCTTTTGGAGAAAGTTTTATATAATAGTTAAATTTTAGTATAACAAGTCAATAGATAGTGTTTTGAAAAATGCCCGGAACACAGCCTGAGTGGGAGTGACCATACATGCGGGTGCAGTGGAATGAATGATGACGCGCTACTTGACGCGAAAACACGTGACGGATACAGTGCCCGTACTGGCATGTCGAGCTCCTGCATGGCCGAGATTGTTTTCGTCATGCTCCCCGCAGAAACAACAACGCTACATCATGCTAACGTTTCATAAAATTACGTGCTAGTACATTTTAATTAAATTATTGTAAAAATATAACGGTGTACTTAAGAAAGTGTACCATGGTTTAATATTAAAAGAAAAACACTATATATGTACAATCTTTTCATCCGATCTTTCACCGTGATGGCGCGAAGGACATAAGAGAAATATAATGGAGCTCATGTACCCTAAGGCCCAATTAAGAAAGAAATATTTCATAGTACAAAAATTGTCATACGTATAGCAGTAGTGCTGAATGATAGTTTATTACAAAGATATTATTTAAGATCATATATAAAAGTAATATATTTAATAACAATATTATCATCAAACAGATCTAACTTAATTGCAAAATCACCACGTGTATATCTCCAATATAAGAGTATTGATATAGATTTAAACTATAAAAACTACTCCATTCAATTTCATAATACTTATTGTATTAGATAAGTCTAAAATTGAAATTTTAGAACACTGGCTATAAATAATTTTTAAAATATTTTACATCAATATATATATGATTAATATTGAACTATATGTTTGTTGATATATATGGGTTATTTTTTAAAGTATGTGTTTTGTCCAAAATAATAAGTATTATACAATAAGAGGGACAGTAGTTTTGTGATAATTTTCATACTATTTTTTAGTTTTGTGATATTTAGGTTTAGATAAGTAACTTTTATTTTGATAAATTTAGTATTAAACCTATGGCTTGATGATACAGCACTTTAAAGCTGTATAGTTTCACGACAGTTTGATCAAAATACATGTATTTTCTGAAATTTACTATTTGTAAGAGCATCCCTAACAGCTCATCTGAATTTGGTTATATCTTAATTTGGATGGTCATCTAAAATAGTTTCACCTCTATATATTTGTGTGCTCCAACAGATCATCCATATTAGAGCATAGTCTATTATATTTTATTGATACATGTAACTACCATGCATTTGTTTTATATTTTATAGTAGTCAAAGTGAGGACAATTGAGTTTTAGATGATAGAGTTCTCTCTCCTGATATACATGACATCTAAAAATAGAGAATGAAATAGATGTTCTGTTGGAGCACTATTTTTACTCTTTATCATCTACTTTTAGGATAGATGATGGGATAAAAGAGCTCTTGAGGATGCTGACACATGCCGTAAAATAAACACCGTTTTTAAGAAAAAAAATGGAGATTAAATAGACGCTGCCAAGTGGGGCCCTACAGCCCGAAATCAGCTCATGCCGTCCATCCAGGTTACTCCCGGCCTGGCCCAACACGGAGACCCCGCCGATCTCTCTCATCCTGGCCGTCCGATCCTGACCATCCGGCGGAGCGCGGCCGTCCACGTGCACCCAGGCTTTTCGCCAACGCGCGATCCGATCCGACCCGACCCGACCCGACTCCGTCTCTCGTTTCCGCTCCTCCTCCGGCTGGGCCGGCCGACGACTCAGCTCCGCCGCGGGAGCCAGGCCTCCTCCGGCCGGCGACCACGCCCTCCTCCCTCGGTGGTGGCGGGGGTGAGACCCTTCCCTTTAGCCGCCGCCGCCGCCGCCGCGCCCTCCCTCCCTCCCTCCCAGGCTCAAGAGCGGGGCGTTGTTAATGGTTATCCTTCTGCTGCTTTTTTTCACTACGCGTTTCGTGAGCTCCTGAAATTCCGTGTGCTGAGCTTCGCCTCGGGGCTCTTCCCCTTCCGCAGGAGGAAGAGAGCATGGAGCCACCGCTGTACATCCACATCGAGACCAACGATTTCTTGCACAGGAGGTGAGTCGTCTGCCAGTTTTGGGGTTTTTTTTTTTTTTCACGGGCTGACATGAAAAAACGATGGGGGTGGTGCAAATCTTTCTTACTTTTTTTTTTCTGTTTACCCTGCACCTGCTGTTTTGGAGGCACAAGAGGCAGAAAGAGGAGGACATCGCTGTTTGTGAGTGCCAGTATAACCTGCTGGATCCGGACAGCGCGTGTGGAGATGGGTGCTTGAATGTCTTGACCAGCACAGAGTGCACGCCTGGATATTGCCGCTGTGGTGTGTATTGCAAAAACCAGGTTGGTTGGTTAAAGTTGTTTGTGAGTATTTAGTGCAGCCGTTGCAAATCTGATCGAGTATCGGTACATTTGTTGTTATGATTACTCTAGTTGTCGCGAGCTTAGTTGCTAGACAAGAAGGGGAGAAAAAGGATATGCACATGATTCTGCTTTCTGGATTGAATGTAATCCTGTTTATTATATATGTACCACAACTTCAATATGGCGTGCTGGTTCTTAGTTGTAAGATTTTATTTTATGGGGAGACTGAATATAAACCGGTTTCTTATACATGATGTACCATATTTTCTAGTATATGGTTTTACAAAATTTATAGGCTGATCGAATACCATAATTTTAAATATATAGCTTTACTAATTTGCTAGGGAGACTGAATAGCATCTGGAGTGCTTTACAGTTCAATGATACTAGTTATTTTTGAATTGAATAAATTTTTTATGTTGTCAGCGGTTTCAAAAATGTCAATATGCTAGGACAAGGCTGGTAAAAACTGAAGGGCGTGGATGGGGCCTTTTGGCTGATGACAATATCATGGTGACAAAATTTATCTTGATGTTTGTTCTGCTAGTATTGTTAAAAATATTCAAACGAGTATGCTTTGGAAAAAGTCTACTTCACCCCCCGAACTATTAGGGTTGGTCTACTTAATCCCCTAATATATGAAACTGGATATTCCATCTTCTGAGTAGGAAACCAGTTCAAATACCCCCTAGAGTGGTTTTATAGGTGGTTTTGTTGAGTACATGATGACATCAAGGTGGTTTTGGGCATGTGGAGTATGGAGGGGGCAGTGACATGGTGGTAGCCAATTCAGTATTTTTTTTCCACAAGTGAACTAGCTTGAGAATGATAAACATTAGTGATAATATGTGACTTTTATGATTGTTGATTAATGAGTGAAAAGAAACATTTGGTTGAACTTAGGTTTAATGGGTCAATCTTTGTGCCATGCAAGCAATAGCGTTACCACGTCAGCATCTACATGGCAAAAGCATCTACAAAACCACTTCAGGGGGTTATTTGATCTGGTTTTTGTACTTCGAGGGGTGGAATATCCAATTTCATACATTAGGGAGTTAAGTAGACTAACCCTGATAGTTCAGGGGGTGAAGTAGATTTTTTCCGTATGCTCTAGTAATTTTTTTGAATGGTGTTTAGGCTGGACAATTTGTTATTGAATATTGTGGAGAAGTAATATCATGGAAGGAAGCCAAGCGGAGATCTCAAGCATATGAAACTCAGGGTCTGTTGATGCTTTCTTCCCCTGATGTTTGCACGATGTTACATTTTGGCTAGCAGTAACATTTGGTTGTTGTGCCCTGTTAGGTTTAACGGATGCCTATATTATCTACCTCAATGCTGATGAATCTATTGATGCAACAAAGAAGGGGAGTTTGGCAAGATTCATCAACCATTCGTGGTAAGTCTTGTGGCAAATATTTGTCTTTCCCATATTGTGGTTAAATCTGATAGCGTGTTATCGAAGCATGCAGCCAACCAAACTGTGAGACAAGGAAATGGAATGTTCTTGGGGAAGTAAGAGTTGGCATTTTTGCGAAACAAGACATTCCAATTGGAACAGAACTATCCTATGACTACAACTTTGAGTGGTTTGGTGGTGCAATGGTGCGGTGCCTTTGTGGAGCTAGCAGCTGTTCTGGATTTCTTGGGGCTAAATCACGTGGCTTCCAGGTAAAAGTTACAGTTTGAATGTGTTATATGTCTTGTAACCTGAAAACAACCCTACTATAACTACAAACATGGGCTGGCATAATTCTTTTGTATTGTCTTTTTATTTCTTGGGATATCCTATTCTAGCTATGAGTGCTGCAGGCTACATGTTGCAGCCGCTTCGTCATGATTATTTACACAGTTACAAATTGGTTACCTTTCCAGTGTTTATTGTCATTTTTGCCTTCCTTTCTATGTTAATATCTGGAATTTCCATCACTTATCTAATGCATGCTACATTGTTTGTCATGTTTTAGGAGGCTACATACCTGTGGGAAGATGATGATGACAGGTAGGATTGTGTTCGTACATGCCCAGCCAATTTGCTTACTAATCTTGTTTATATGTGGTTACTTCTGCTAGTTGTTTCTCAGTTTCATATTATAAGATGTTTTGGCTATACCTAGATTCGTCAACGAATCAATGTATATATTTCATATGTGTTTATATTCAATTATTCATTAGCATTCATATGAATCTAGGGAGGGCTAAAAAAATTTATGACGTAGAAACTTTCTAATAAGGTAAATAGGAAAAAAAAACCATGACTCAGCATGTTAGCATATTAATACTCCTGCCATTTTCTTGCTTCATAGAAGAAGATACTAGTTGGTTAAAAATAGTTATATTTTTGTTGTCCAGGTCCTTATCCTTTCAAATAAAACTTATACTTCCTCCGGGCTCCGGTCAAATATTTATTGTTTCAGACAAGATTTGGTCAAACATTTAAAATTCCAACAACCAATTTTATGTTGGAATCAATTTCTAAAATCTAATAAGTTTATCATATTATGATTGTACTTTTTGAGGAAAATTTGTGTATACCATTTGCTTTCTATTTAAACTAAGCATTTAAGAAATTATTGACGGTTGGAATTTAAATTTTTTGACCAAATCTTGTCCTAAACGACAAATATTTTTGAACGGGGGGAGTATTTATTAAAACGATGGATGCAATGAATCTGAGCACCAGTTAAGCAGCAAATGCTTTTCATCTTAAATGTCAGGTTTTCTGTTGAGAATGTTCCCCTTTATGATTCTGCTGATGATGAACCTACCAGCATTCCAAAAGACATCCTCTTAATAAAAGGTGAGCCAAATACACAGGGCAGCAATAGCAACACAGTTCTGAGTACCGAGAATCTCACGGTTGCAAGTTCAAATGAATTCACACCAATGATTGTTGAACCATCGATTGCGAGTTCAAATGAATTCACACCAATGATTGTCGAACCATTGGCTGCAAGCTCAAATGAATTCACACCCATGACTATTGAACCACTCAATGCTATTCCAATGGGAGTTGATTTTACTCAGAATGGGTCAACTGAATATGGTGCACAATATTCTGAAGATGCTCCGCAAAACTCAACGCATGAGATTGCAAACCTTCAGAATCAAAGTGCTCCTCAGGACAACCACCATACAAAGTTGGTTGTGGTGAAACGTAGACCCGCACTTCGTGGTGGAAAAGCTAAACGTGGTATGCCCAAGCAACTGAATGTTGCAGATATCTGTGATCGGTTAGCATCAGATGTGGCACGGGAAGAAATATTGTTTTGCGAGGTAAAGAACTACATTAACTCCATGCGCTTGAGTACTGCTCCAAGAAGCTTATGCTTTACAATGTTTATGACCTTTTCCAAACCAAATGTCAGGAAATGAAGAAGCAGGCTGCTGCTGAAATCGATGGTCTGTATGATGAGATAAGGCCAGCAATCGAAGAGCATGAGAGGGACAGCCAAGACAGCGTGGCCACAAGCCTCGCTGAGAAGTGGATCGAGGCTAGCTGCTGCAAGTACAAAGCTGATTTTGATCTTTATGCTTCCATAATCAAGAACCTTGCTTCCACACCTCTCAGATCAAAAGAAGACGTGCCCCCTAAAGAGCAAAATGGAGTGATGTACCTGGAAAACGGTCCATAACGAGTTAAAAAGTTCAACTTTGTAAAATCTGACAAGTGGCTAGAGAAGTAGATATTACTAGTTCTCTGACATAGGTGAAAATTTTCCTTGATACAGTTTGGTTAAAAAAATATTGCGAGGTCGTATTTTTCTTATTGCAAATACCATTTGATGCGAGGATGTTACTTATGTAAACCTTGAAATCCATTGTCAGTGTTCTTATATTACATTTAGCTAGCTTCGGATTTGGCTTGTGGGATTCCAAGTTAACTCAATATCTGTGTTTGTACACCTATGCGGCTATGTGGTGCAGATGGAACTGACGTAGAAGTTAGAGGAACTATGTAACTGATATGCGGATCATATAGACAGTGGAGTCTATATGTCAATGACCATGTTCCTCAAACTAAGTCCGGTGCATATGCCATCCTTTGGAAGTGGAGTACTACCACTTGAACCTTTTTAGATCAACCTTTATCTGTGCACTATTTGTATGATTTTTGGAGATCAACCATCAAACCAGCATAAGCACCACATAGTAACAATTAAAATAATTAATGAGTAAAACTTATATATATGTTATTAGTTATTTAAAAACAAATACTTAAAAATAAATTAAGATGAGAAAACCTCAAAATCAATTTAAAATTTAAGTTTTAAAATACAAAATTTAACTTATAACTTATAAGTATATAACTTATAAGTATAAAAGAAAAGATGACGGACAATTAATGAAGGGCAATTGTTTTTTTTTCCATTCTAACATGTTTATTTTTATCAACAAGTATTCGTTACTCGCTCTGTCCTAAATACAGTGGCTTCTAGTAATCAAAATAAGATCATATGCTCTCTCATCTTAACTAATCATATCTATTTATGAGTTGATCTAAGATGTAAAGTTTTAGTGGGCTAGTTTTTTTTTTCTCCAATCCCTCTCTTTTTCTTTCCTTCCTCTCCGCTCTCCCTTACAGGGATCCAATGTATAGGGGGGCTGGAGCCCTGCACAGCCTTCACGCTGGATCTGTTCATGTACCCATTCTCATTTAATATCTTCACCTACTTTCTCATTTAAACCCATGAGAGCTATTTTCATCAACTTTTACCCAATTTTTGATGGTTGTGTAATCGTTTAAAAGTTTTTATATTTTAGAACAAGTATTATTAGCAGATAGATTCGTATGCGTCCATCCCTAGTTAGTTGTGCCGAAGTCAAACAAGTCCAAGCGAGAATCACCGTGCCTGCCTCGACTAGATTTCCCGGTCTCCTCGGCGTCTCGTCTCGTCTCGTCCCGCGCGAATTCGCCCGCCGCGCCGATCTCTCCCCGGCGAGTAGCCCCCCCCGCCCCCCCGCCGCCGCCGACATGCTGTTTCCGCTGCATCGTCGCCCGGTGAGCATCCATCCATCCGTTGCGCAGCCACATCCTCTTTCCCACCTAATGGAATCTGCATTAACCCTAGCTTCTCTTCTAGATCTCTAAGTTTACTTTTAGTATAAGTTGCTGCATCAGTCCTGAATAATAATTACATCCAATGCAGATTATTTGTAGTGATTCAGGAGGCAAAGGTAAAGGTACCTGGTGCAGACAATTTTAGGTGTCCCAGTACTGATTCTGTTTCATGCAAAACGGACAGTGTGGGGGGATCAGGATAATTTTAGGATAAGTTTGAGCCATGGGGAAATTTGAGCGTGGCAATCTACTGGTGTCGCTTGGTGAAGGGTGGTATCATTATAGCCTTGCAGCAGCAGCAGCTGGCCTGGCAATAGGAGTTGCTGGGTTGTGCAAAGCTGTGCAGAGCGGTTTGGTGATGCCATGGGTTTCCCAGAAGAGGTTGTCTCCGGACTCGGAGAGGCTATATTACACTGGAGGCCTGAAAAATCTTGGGAACAATTGCTTTCTTAATGTTGTACTTCAGGTATCTCTTGTTGTCTATTGAGTGATCCGTAATACTACGGCGGTGTTCTTTATGTGTAAGAGTGTTGCCATCTGGAGTTAAAATGCTAAGCTGGAGAATGTTTGTTTGACAGGCACTTGCTAGCTGTGATGGTTTTGTTTCCTCTCTAGATAATTTGCTCGAAAGCAGCGATGTGCTACCTGAGGAAAGGTCCGAAGGAATGCCTCTTATTTTTGCTCTATGTTCTCTTATAAAAGGTAACACCGTTTGCTCTTTCTAAGATGCACCTTTGGAAGAAGATGGTCTGCAATCAATGCTTAGCAAACATCTAAGCTTTTTCTTTATTTGTCTGTAATTGTCTGTATAGTAAATGGCTTGAACAAAAAATAAATTGTTGGCTCCTGTGACCCTACTGGTCTCAGGAATTACCCAGCAGTGGTGGCATCTTTACATAATGTAATATTGACCTCAGTTCTTTTTTACAGTGTAAACTCTAATGCAGTTTTGACATTTATGGATCTATTTACATTAATTGCTGAACATTGTGTCATGTCATTGCAATGGTTGGTAAATGAATTGATGATTAAAAAAAAATGGTTGGTAAATGAATTGGATGTTCTTGCTCCACATCACACTTCTCAGTTTCTTCCTTCAATATGAAATATAAAACAAAGTCTTTTGAACTTCTGTGTTATTTTTCTTAAGAAAGCAGACACAATGCTCCCAATTTTCAAGTTTCTCGCTATATACTTGTAAAACCTCTTTTAGTTGGTTACTCATAAAATTTCTACTACTACTTTATAAACTTTGGTTATATGCTGTAGACTTGAGCATAGTTCGAGATGGAAGGACTGAATTGAGTCCACACAAAGTAATGGATGCTTTGAGTTTCTATGTCAGCCACTTCAATTTGACAAGACAGCAGGCATGATGTTTACTTCTGTATATTTCCTCTTTAAAATTTAGATTGAATTATATGTCCATACATAATGAGATCTATTTAACCATCATAGGATGCTTCGGAGGCCTTTCATCATCTTTTGACCTCACTGAGGGATGAATTTTCCCATTGTTATGTACCATATAGGAGTTCTCTGGCAGACATCACCCTGTTTCATTCCAAAGTATACAAGCAAAGGGAAGGTAACCAGCCTGAATGCAAGCGCTGGAAACAAAACCTATTTGGTCCCTTTGATGGGACTATTGGCAGCATATTATCTTGCAGAAATTGTTCATCTGTGGTAGACACCTACGCCCCTAATTTTGTAGCTGTTAACTATGCTCCTAATGTTTTAATGATTAATATATCCTCTCCTCTACTTTTACTAAAGGCGTGTTGCTTTGGACACTGACAACCTCCAAAACACAACCTTGACAATTATTTTATCTATCTATACATTACTATATATGCCATTATAGGTATGGTATTATGGAAGATGTTATGATGATAAATCTGCATATTGATGTGACCAATCTAAACATGTTTTGGTTGTGTGTTGCATGCTCTCTGCAGTTTGTTGAAAGCGTGCATAGTTCTTTTTATCACAGCTGTTGATTTTCCATTCTCATTGTTATTGTTTTTCACAGCTGTCATTGGACTTTGAAAATTTCTGCTGCTTACCTCTCTCACCTGTGGCTGATATAAATGGAGATATTGTATGTGCAAGTGAACCTTCCTAAGTTTCATTAATTCAGGATTCAGTAATGGCTAGTTTTGGTTCCTGCACTATTCTTAATGTTTGTTTCCCTTATGCCTGTCTTATGGTGTGGCATTTAGATCAATGGATGTAGTTTGGTGGATTGCCTAGAGCACTTTACGATGTTGGAGCATCTTGACAACTATCGTTGTGATCGGTGTTGGCACAATGTTGCTGCCAAATATCTGTCTTGTAAATCCGAAGTTGATGAGGTACTTATTTATCTTTGATGTTTTTTTGTTCCATCATTGCACTGAAAATTTGGTACTACTATATATTGTTATGAAGCTATACACATATACCTGTTTCACTGTTCAACCTGATACCCTATATTCAATCTCTGCCAGGAAAAAATTAGCAAACTGCGCACCTGCGTCAACTATGACACATGTAGTTGCAGGCATATATTTAGCCCAGAGGAAATGCCATGTTCGATATCTTCTCAAGCAACAAAGCAGTTGGCTATCACTCATTTCCCAAAGGTACAACTGTTTTTTTCCCTTTTGTAACAGAATTGGAATCATGTATCACTATGTTATGAAACCTGATTTAATGCCATCTTCCAGATCTTGTGTATTCATTTGCTACGCGCTTCTGTTGGTCTAAACGGTGAATTAGTTAAGCGAGGAGTAAGCACACATAACATTTGCAACATTGTTGCTTTATCACTCCATATAATAAACTATATTCCAGATGACCTGTACTTTAATTGCAGGGACATATTTTCTTTCCTTTACTTCTTGATCTTTCCCCATTTGCTGGAGGTGCATTAACCCCTGGACAGGGGCCTAGGCCTTCAGCAATGAACATGCAAAGACATGGCCAGCATGCTCTCCATCTGTGGCGACAGCTGAATTTGGAGATGCCTGTGAATATGTTATCTTCTGCCACTGATGGGGACTCATCAAGTCATCCTCCTGAGGATGAATCAATAAACAGACCTGGACACTCATATTACGTGGTATGTAAATCTACTTTCAACGATATATTTCGTAGTTTTTGTTTGGATGATGATGGGATTCCTGATCAACTTTTTATACAATTAAGATCATGTGATCACTTCATATGCCCCCTTGTCCTTTTTAGGGGAATAGAGATACAGATAGTAGGTTCTTGCCTTCATCATCATTGACAGACAAGCTATATGGTCTCAAATCTGTTGTGGAACACTACGGTATATGTGGAGGCGGGCATTATGCAGCTTACCGGAGTGTAAAACCAAATTCTTATTCTAATGAATCAGTGCAATCTCTTGCAAGTTCTAGCAAGCAGTGGCTTTATGTCTCAGATGATCATGTGTCACATGTTTCGGAGGATGAAGTTTTGGCAGCGGAAGCTACACTTCTTTTCTACGAAAGGCTTTAGCAATCTGTTGAGTAGTAATTTTTAACTAGGAACACCACACAGTTTTTTTAGGGGATTGGCCCTAGTAGCTTATCGAGATTCGAGAATCGATACTCCTTTGTTTGAGAACTCAAATCTTGGATAATGAATCATCAAGTCTTGTTTTCTGACCTTATGGGGTTTGTTCAAATAGATATGAAACGAGAATCAATCGATTCAATTTTGTTCCAGCCGTAACGTTGTTGTGTTCTGGTGAAAGGATACGATGTATAGCATGTGACTTCCAAGCCTGACTTTGTTTTTCCCCCTTTGGCAACATAAACGATTAACATAATAGATCAATCACAGGAGACACGAGATTTTACGTGGAAAATTCTCCTAAATCAGAAGAGAAAAAATCATGGGCATCAGCGAACAAAATATCTTCAGTATTTCGGAATGATATTACAATGCCATACGTCGGCTTACAAGAGGTATATATATATACTAGCAAAATGCCCGTGCGTTGCAACGGACTTAAAAACAAAAGTTGAAAATTTGTAAAAATGCTCGATTGACTCATGCTTGTTTAAAGATTATAGCGGGCATGTAATCTCTTTTTGATTTTGTATTCGAGTTTGAATTATTTTAACACAGAAATTTGACAGTTCCAAATATAGAGATGAAAATGGACAGAAGCACTCTCAATTAGTTTGTCTATGTCACTGTCATCCCCGGTATGTGGCATGCATATATCATGTATGTCTCCAATATCATTGACATCTTCAGTGCCATTACTGATCCGTAGTAGGTATTCCGCGAACCACGGATCGCTTTGTGCCCTTATATTGTGCACCAGATGCACATGGACTTTCAGGTTAAACCTGTGCAATGAAACGCCTACTATTTGACCCCTTGACCCCTTTGGAACAACCGAAAGAACTTGCCTGAAATCACCTCCGAACACAACTGTTTCTCCACCAAAAGGAAGATTTGGTTTGTTCATTATATCACGTATACTGCTGTCTAGTGCCTCCACCGATTGCCTCTTAGCCCTTACCTCTCTCGTTTTCCACACGCACGCTTCCCGAACTGCTAAACGGTGTATTTTTTGCAAAAAATTTCTATAGGAAAGTTGTTTTAAAAAATCATATTAATCTATTTTATATTTTTTAATAATTAATTAATGGGTTAATTAGATTTATGCCATTATAAATTTGCTAGTTTTGAAATATACCATTACAATTCGACTAATTGTAAGGATGCCATTATAATTTCAGAACAATTAGAAATATGCCACTCCGTACCCTTTCGGTGTATTTTTTAAAAAAATTTGGACCATATTTGCCCATATGCTGTTTACTGCACCCTTGACATGTGGAAAGGGCAATTTGGTCCAAAAATGACATCTGAAATAGTTCCAAAATTATAGTGGCATCTTTATAATTAGTCGAATTATAATGATATATTTCAAAACTGACAAATTTATAATGGCATGGATTTAATTAACTCTTAATTAATTATGTACGTTTTCTATACCAGGATAAGTTAACTTATCAGGGTTGAAACGACCGCGGCCTTAGTCACAAAGGCTTCATCCTAAATGATCAACGATGCCATCTGTAAAAGTTTGGTCGTTCCACTTTGTTTTGTAAAGCTACAAATGACACCTTCATCAATTCTCAGTGGTATCTTGAATCGAGAGTGTGCATTTAGCTAGGTCAATCTTGATAAGTTCAAACTTCATATTAGTCAACAAAAATATTTGCTCAACTGGTCATATGACGAGGCAAGAAAAATTCCGTATACACTAACGCACTCGGTGCAGTTAGCTATGATATATATATATATATATATATATATATATATATATATATATATATATATATATATATATATATATATATATATATATATATATGATTGGCTTTTAAATCGCTAAGAAGACGTATATAAAATTTTTATTTATAAATTATTTTCCGTTTAAAAATATATTGTTTGGCATTTTTATGAAACACCCAAACAATCACTCTTGGTCTTTTCATTTGCTTCCGACGTGATTGCTCGTCGGCATTGCTAGAATTGGAAGCTTACGAGAGGCGGTTGAAATTGAATGAGGGGATGTTGTATTTAAATATCAATAAAGGGAAAATTGTAAGGATATCAGTATAATTTTGTAAAATTAGAGATATGCCATTATGACCCACATGCTCATTCGGGTCCCATATGTCATTGAGATACCAATGACGTATTTCTAACTTTGTAAAATTATAATAGCAGGTTTGTAAATTTCTCTTAAATAAACAATGATAAACAAATCCTAAAATCAACTATAAATCTAAGATTAAAAAAATTAAATTTTGGCTTATATATACTATTATAAGAAGCAGAAACAAAGGAGAAGACGACGACTTAAATGTCAGGAACTAAAACACTATTAACAATTTGCACTGGTTTTTTTTAAGATGTTGCATATTTGAAGGGAGATTACTTCAAAATGGACTTGTTAGATGATTATCTGCGCCTGTATGTCTTGTTCAGTCAATCATATATTAATTTCAGTTTAGTGTATCTCTCGTACTACCTTTGTCCCATAATAATTTTATTTTTGATTTATTTGTCTAATGTTTTGACCATTCGTCTTATTTGAAGAATTTGTAAAAAAAACTTTAAAAAATAGTCACGCATAAAGTATTATTCATGTTTTAAAAATATTAATCGTAAAAATATTTCAAATAAGACGAAGAGTCAAAACATTATATCTAACAACTAAAAAATAAATTTAATATGGGACGGAGGTAGCAGGAGTATAACGTAATCCGAAAGAATTCAAGTTGGGATGTAGCCTTATCATCAAGTTGGAGACGTTGTACCGTAGCTTAGATGGTTTAGCGCCTGCTTAGCATACGAGGGTTCGATACCCCACATCTACGGCTTTTTGATATTTTTTTTAAACAAGCGTGGCCCATATCACGGAACGGAGAAAGGGCTGAGTTGCTGGAGCTGCGGGCCACGCGCGGCTGGTCGGCCCAGGTGGACGCGGACGACGGTGGCCTGGTCAACGCAGGTGGACGCACTCTCGGGGGAAGCAGCTCAGCCACGCGCGGCGGGTCGGCCCAGGTGACGTACCAAAAATCCAGACAGAATCGTTACCGCTTTTTATAATAGTATAGATAAAATATTCAACTATTTAGTGTCAAATTCTAAAGTAGATAAAATACATCATAAAAGCAGAAACAGAAGAGAAGACGACGACTTACCTGTCACGAACCAAAGTTAAGAAAGACATGATCGGCATCGTCGTTTCATCAAGATATTGTAGCTAAACTGTAATACCCCGCCGTTCAAATATGATTTTTTTACAACAATTAATAGGAGGTGTAAAAAAATTAACTTTTATACCATCTCTCAAATCGACGATCGGAGACCGTGGACACATAGGGTTCATCGAGTAATGTAAAATAGAGTTTAAGTTTGTATTAATCGGAGTCTGAATGAATTGATAGCGATCGAATAAATTTGGACCATTGGAATTTTATTAATATCCTCTATTTAAGAAATAAAAAAAGAAAAACAAACAGAGAAATAGAGACCGATCGGATCGATCTATCCAGCCTCCTTTCCCACGTTATTTATCAGAGAGACGACAGACATGGACTAAAATCGTACGTGAATGAAGTGAGAAAAAAAAAGGAAATGCCTCGCTAATTTTCAGCTGCAGAGATGACGTTGGATTCTTGGTGGAGCTGATTTTTTTCCTATGGATCGTAAGGAGATCAGACTTCTGCAAGCTACGTGTTGCGTGTGAAAGAAGCCTAGTGGGCTCTTTGCTTGTTTGGGCCGCACCGGAGGATAAAGCCCACGAGGCACGGGCGCGCCCGACCTGGCGAGGGTGGTCGTGGGCGATGCGGGAACGTCGGATGGGGATCAGAGTCGCGGCCCACGTGCGCGATCCGATCGGACTGCTGCTGCTGCTGACGTCATCCTGACATCATATGACATCCGACGAAAATTTTTGGTAGAATCGTTACCGCTTTATATATATATATATATATATATATATATATATATATATAAAAGGTGAAACCCTAAAATCCGTAAAATTCTCCGCTTCGCTCCATCAAAGTCGACCTTTCAATTAGGGATTTGAATCATAAATCAACACAACATGGCCAAAGTGCCAAACTGCAATTTCACTGTAAAGAGCCTTTGCAAAAGCAGCATGAAATGCCAAATTCTGTTCCACTGCTGCAAAGGATGTTTTAGCTGAATGGACACTTGGCAAAGCACATACAGGAGTTGTTGTGTGTGTTTCTTGGCTTGGCCCTTCTAATCTTTGCTTTTGCTTGGCAAAGACAACTTCTATGCTTACAGCCAAAGTTGGTTCCATTTAAATTTTACATTTTTAGCTGGTACCTGCACAAGAAAATTCCTTATATGCCATCGAATGTTCGCATTCACGATATTTTTACCATTGAAGGTTTTGGGTGAAGGGCCTCCTGTAGATTTATTTTGTTTAAGAAATTCCTATGAGAAACCTTCTTTATTACCCTTTTGAAGGACACCACATATGAGCTTAAATCTCATGTTAAAATTCCACTCCTTCTATATCTCAATAATATTTAATTAAATATCAGCCTTAAAGATTCCTAAAGTACATCCATGTCACATATGTTGTCCAAACACTGTATATTTTAATAGCAATTTTACCATTCTTGAGAAGGTGGTATCAGAAGGTACCACTGTATCAAATTTTACATAGAAAACAGTGGTACCTCATGCTACCTTCTTCAGGATTGGAAAAATACTCATATTTTAAAGATTTTCCTTGGCTCTCAACTCTTGTGCTTGACCTAAGAGCATTCACAGTGTGGTTTTTGGAGGGGGTATTAGAGGAGAGAGCACACACTAATAACGTCCCTATACATTGTAGGTTTTTTTTTACATCCAATTCTAGCAAAGTAAAAGGCATCAAGCACAGCAATCAATTCTCGAGGAGAGAATATATAGGGATTACTTGTTAATCTAAACTGAAGAAATAGAAAGGGGCATGTCTATATTGGAATGAAGTGATAGAGGAGTGAGATAAGCTGTTTTGTGTTTCTAATCAAACAGTGGCCCCACAAGGTGCCTACATATTGCAGCACTATTTTAAAGGCACTCGTTGCCAAATGATATATTTAAACAAAAAATAATGTGTATAAAACTTTTATATACGTGTTTTCAACTATCTAAAAGCACTTGTTGAAAAAAACTACGTTGAAAAACTCTAAAATTAACTCCAAATTTAAAATAAAAATTTAAATTTTGGCTTATAAGTAGAAGCATAAGCGAAAATATAAGGGTGTTTATATTTATAACACTTATTGACTAAGTTATCAGTTTTAGTGTCAAAGTTCAAAACAAATAAAAATGAGCATAATTGGACAATGCTGCTATTTATATCTGTCGAAAGTTTGAACTGTATTTTACAAACATCCTTCTTGCTAGAAGCCTTGAGGAAATGGGAATCATGAATACAATTTAGGAACAAATATTTTTGTTCTTTTGTTATACACATCTAAAATTGTAAACAACATTATACATCGAATCTTGTATGAGAAATGTAAATACATAATAGTTGGCATAGAAGCTAAACTTATAGGTTATACTAGCACAAAAATATATATCACGCTAGATGCAGGATCTATAGTTGTAAACGACATTGCACGCTGAACAGTGTCACCTTTATCTTTTCGCTTATGCTTGCTTAGAAGCTAATATTTGAATTTTTTAAGTTAATTTTATGGGTTTTTTAATCGTATTTTATTTTTTAGCCTTGGCTTTTTGATCGCTGATAACACGTATAAAAGTTTTATTTATAAATATAATTCTAAAATAAGCCAAAAGATAGGCACCTGTGTATGGAATAGAAGTACATAATACTTGTCCCAAAAGTAACGTAAAATTAAAACGTGTCAGTATTAGCAGATCCTACCAATAATAACATAGTACATATTTGTCATATAGGTAACGCAAAATTAAAGTGTGCCAGTACTGGCATATACTGCCAATAACAAAAATTAAATAATACGCTGCTGGACACAGCATTGTAAACATCATTGTACACTGAACGTTGTGTACGAAATGGAAATACATAATACGTATCCCATAAGTAACGTAAAATTAAAAGTGTGTCAGTACTGGTGGATACTGCCAATAAAAATTCACACGAGTTGCTGGACACAGGGATTATTACCTGGCATTGTACTCTGAACGCTGTGTATCAAATCAAAATACATAATACATATCCCATAAGTAACGTCAAATTCAAGTGTGTCAGTATTGGCGAATCCTGCCAAAATTTGAATTTTTCACTTCTCCTAAAAGCAATGTAAAAATTAAAGGTGGATCCTGCTAATAATAATAAAAATTAAAGCATGCAAGATGTTGGAGCCAGAATTATAAGAGAGTATAATAGCAGGCTGTAAGCCAATTAAATGCTAAGATAGAGGAGAGAGGGGAGGAGAGAGAGGAAAAATATGATGTAAGTTTATAGTCGGCTTGGACACAAGAAACTGTACGAGAGAGACAAATAGATCTTATATTAATGATGAAGAGCTAATTACTATCTAGGTAGACTGAGAGAAGACTATAAATATTTTTATAGACGGCTTGCTGGCTATATTATAACATTGGACATTGAACTTTGTTTGAAAGTGAAATATACCATACTTGTCAAGAAATAATGTAAAATCAATGTGCGGCAGTACCGTGAGTGTTCCCAATAACCCCCGCCCCCTACACCCCACACACACAGACACAAAAGACTATGCTAGACATGGGACTGGCATATCTCGAGCAAATGCAAAGTACTATTGTATACGTCTTAAGGAAATGAGACCATGCCCAACTTTGTGTTTTTTTCCAAATGTTCACTATGTGTTCCAAAACAAACATTGCATATGAAATAGAAATATATAATAATATTTATTTCAAAAGTAACGTAAAATTAAAGACGTAATACTAGCGAATACTACTATTAATAAATACCAGTGAATCTACTAAACAACAAAAATGTATATCATGTGAGATCTGGGACCAGTGAATAACCATTGAACCAATCCTAAAGAAATCTTTTATATAGCACAGTAGCTATCTTCTTCCCTTCAGCTATCCCCTTTTCATTGTGCTCCCCCATACACCCCTTGTGCCATGTCTCAAGAAGGTACCGACCTTTCTCAAGAAACTCATGATCACACTTTCATCATGGTCTCGAAAACACCACTAGGCTTGACAAAGAAGGACCACTCTAAATCTAATAAGTTTGACGAGAACAATACCTCTTCGAACCCAACAATCTCGGTGGTGTCGGGTGACGATATCAAAGGAAGGAGGCAGGATTTATTCATCACCAATAAAAAGGGGGAGGGTGATGGTGGTGGTGGAATCACTATTGGCGTTAGCGAACCCAAGTGCAAGAGCTCATCTGATGAAGGTGACTGTGAGCTCATGGGTGTTGTGACCGGCACAAGTGAAGGATGCATCGGAGGAAATGGCAACAACGAAGTGAAAAGCTCTGCTGATGTGAACCACATGATGCATGCTTGGACAGAGAGGGGGAGAAGGAAGGAGATGAATAATAAGTTTGATCTTCTACATGCCCTCGTCCCCAACCTCTCAGAAAAGGTCAGGTTTACAATCTTGTGCTTTTGCATGTAATTAAATAATTACAAGTATGTGTGAAATACTTACGATTTTGTTCTTTTATTTCTTGATTAGAAATTATAGAGATGCAAATAGGATCATGTGTGAAATACTTGCATTTTTTTCTTATTACTTGATCAAACATTCTGGAGATGCATATAGAAGTAACTAGGGGCTGTATTAGGAGCAGTGCAGCTTAGGCTATAGACCTACTCCTAGGCCTAAATATCCATTCTAATTGCAATTCAAAGTTTAAAGAAAATAGAAGATAATTGATACATTTATATAAATTATACTAATTTAGCCATACACTTGAGCAAATTTTTATTGTTTTTCTCCCTTATTTGTTCTGCAAAAGGAATGAGATGTTTGAGTGGGTATAATTAGGATGAAATTAATGCATGTGTGCAGCTTACTGGCAACAGTTGGAACTTGGAATTTACATTTGGATCTGTACCTTGATCCATCGTGTGGTGTTTCCGTGATTGAACGTTTTCTCCTTACACAAACTAAAGTACTTCAATGTTTCAAAATCTTTTAGTAATATTTGAATTTGACAAAATTCTACTTGCAATCCAAATCAAAACCAATATATATTTCTTTTTCTCTTCACAAAACATGCTTTGCTTGTTCATTTGTATTTGTTAATGGAGTGCGGATTTATGGATACACATATATTATTTTCTAATTTGGTCATCAAAATATTTATTGGGATTTATTCACCCATGGACAAATTGAACGTCCGAAGGCTGAGGGCTGGTTAACTTCTTCTTTTTCCTCCTCCTGCCCTATTTTCATTGGAATCCAGTGTGTAGAGTGACTAGAGCCCCTACAGCACCTACGCTGGATCCGTTCGTGTAATCACCTATACTAAACTAGCTGTATATGGCTGTGTTATAGGCTGACAAGGCGACCATAGTGGAGGCGACGATAAACTACATCAAGAATCTCCAAAACGAGGTCTATAAGCTCGAGACACTCAAGATGCAGCAGCGCAAGCGCATCGCCGCCGCCAATGCCGACGGCGAGGGATCCGCCACTCCTGTACCAGCGCCGCCGGTGCCGGAGGAGGAGGAGGCGGTGGCACCGACGAGGGAGACGGCGCTGGCTGACATGGTGCACGTCTGGGAGGAGGAGGAGGTGGCCGGCGGTGGCGCTCGCCATGGCTGGCGTGGCTCCCCCGCGCCGCTGCAGACATGGACGGGGTCCAACATGACGGTGAGCCTCGCCGGCGACGACGCCTTCATCACGCTGTCGCTGCCGCGCGGCCTGAGCGTCGTGACGGGGGCGGTGTGGATCCTGGAGAGGCACCACATCGACGTCCGGACGGCCACGCTCTCCACGCCTGACCAGGACAGCAGCCTGCTCAGCCTGCACTGCCACGTAAGCGACCTAGCTTGTAAATACTTTGCACCCTTATTTTTTTTCGTTTATGCTTATCTTGTAAGTCCAAATTTAAATTTTAATTTTAAGTAATTTAGAGTTGGTTTTGTCTTTTTCCGTCGAAGTTTCTTTTTCAGCCTTGCTTTTAAATTGTTAAGAATACGTATATAAAAGTTTTATTTACAAATTGATTTTTACTCATAAATATATCGTTTGACTTTTTCGTAAAAGAAGGAAAACAGTCACCCCTTGTCATTTTGGACGAGGACACATTTTTCCGAAAACAACTATGACTTCTATTTTCTGTTACAATATATATCAAAATATAAACAAATATATGATTTTATTGAAATTCTTTTGAAGAGTAATCTTCACGTATTGTCTCCCTGTTTCTAAAAGTAAATGTGTAACATTTATTTGACATGTTTAGAATGACGAGTATTTGTAAACTGGAGTTCTATATAATTTACCCAAAAGTTTAAGTGATCACAAGCTAATCTACGATCTAATCAAAATTCTTGGTTTTCTGATCAAGCAGCTCAGTCCAGCGTGCTCGAGCTCCCAGAACCTAACGCCCGTGGACAAGTACAAGCTGGCAGTGTCAGAGCTGATGCTTTGGATCGCCTCCTGAGAAGAACGCCTACTACATGAGGCCATGAATCAAAACCAAACCTTTTCTGCTGCTTCTGTCGTCGACAGAATGAACCAGAGTCTTTGATTTGCTTCATGTTTTGTTTGAGTTTTCAGACAAAATAAGTTATGTGTGTGAGGTGGAACCTCCTGTTGTCGTTTAATCAATGGAGTTGCAGACAATGCTGTTCTGAATAATTTGCAGTGATTGTGGGTTTGTTCGTTTGATTAATTTGAGAAAGTGTGGATTGTCTGAATGTTGGTACTGTGGTATTGTAGCTTGTATGCGTCGAAATATTTATGTGCAGGTAGTAATGCCCCTTCAGCTTGACAGTCCAAGGGGAATAGTGACATGCATGGCTTCTCTTTTCCATAAGCAACCTGCAGCATACAAATTCGCCGTGATTACATTTCGCCCTTATCTTTTGGCTTTTACTTATGCTTATAAGATAAAATTTAATTTTTCAACCTTAAATTTGAAGTTGATTTCTGGATTTTTTTCATCATAGTTTATTTTCAACTTTGGCTTTTAGATCACTATGAATATGTATATAAAAGTTTTATTCGTCAATTATTTTCCGTTTGAAGAATTAGAAAATTATGGATGGTGTGTGCAGATTTATGTCTAATTTCATATTTTCTGAAGTAGATTAGAACCAGATATCAGAGAATAAACAGTCTGTTACATCAAGTTCAGATTGCATTCAGAAAAATAAATTAAAGTATAATAGAAACCAATCACTTATTATTTTCAGTTACAGCAGTGAATCTGGAGGAAAAGAGACCGACCAAAGTACCAAGTCCCAGTTCCTGTGGCCGATTTTACTGAAAAACGTAAAGCAGCTGCCAGATGGTTAGGTTCTCCATTATATCTGAACTAGCTGAATTTCATGCGCAATTGCTGAGCTAGACTATACTTTATTCGATGTTTTACTTGATATAAAACTATTGCTTATATTTCTATAAATACAATTTGATTTATAGTGGTCAAAATCAATCTACATAGTATCATCGGGACTCATCATGGTTAACAATGTAGATCTTTCTATTATTCTTCAATTAACATGGCAATTCATACTGTTTTTTTTCCCATTTCAGTAAGAAATCTCAAGAGAGGATGCACCTGCTGTACTTATCTACTTTAAAGTCCAGTCTCAACTTTTTAACTACCTTACACAGTTTTAACTTAGTAGATGTTCACTAAACTAGAATTAGCTGGATTACAATGCCATATATATCCAGGTATTAGACAGCTTATTGAATTTGGAAGCTTCTTCGTCATTAATAGTACTTAAATAATAGCATAGCACATTGAATGTGTGGTACAGCAGGGAATCGGTAGTAAAGCCATTGCAGTCACTAACACGTGGACCAGGAGCTATTCTACATGACAGTAGTTATTGCTGCTGCATAGACAACTGTAGTCTGTAGAGGATCCATGTTCTATGTGATGATCTGGAAATGCCCAGTGCTTGTCCTGTGAGAAAAGGAACGTTACAAGTATTCGACTGCTAGTTAATCCTGCCAATAAAGAAACACATCGTGCCAAGACAGGCTATACACGCCAATATCATGAATTCATCGTCACAACCTAGTATGTTTGGAAAAATTTATTGACTAAAATTTACAGCCTTTCAATTCTTTTTAAAGTATATCATGAACCTAAATCAAGGCTGAAATGTTTGATTATTGCATACTCTCTCCTATAAAAATTATCTTTTACATACATATGAACACATGATTAATGAATCATCTACATAACTAAATGATATAGTTCAAGATTCAAAACAAATGAAAAGATATAGACACACGCTCCATTTTGTCATAATTTTTTTTGGAGAAATGCACCATTTGACACTAAATTAATAATTCATTTTGATTATATCGTTGTTCTGTGGCTCCGATGTGAGAGAGAGTTTGCATGAGACATTCAGGTATTCACATATTAAAGCTTAAACTTTTTCACAAGAAGATAAAAAATATGAGCTGGATTAGATATCTATCAGCAAGAATGCAGGATAGATAGCTGATAGTATCTCACAAGCTTCTTTGATGCCAAGAATTCTGAGCAAAGGGGAAAATCCTATACTTTAACAAATAAAATTTTTCTTTATTTGTGTCCATAAAACAAAGTATCTGTTCCAAAAAGTAATATAACGTAAAGCGCTAATGCTGGCTAATACGGCCAAATAGAAAGATGTATATCGTGCCAAATATGTAGGCCCACCAACTCTTGAGCAAGCCTTCAGTTTTCCCATGTACTTCTATGCACTTGTCTCGTGATCTTGTGTTATTTATGAAAGACCCACTTGGTAAATTCTAGTTCCTTGGGTATAAAATGTATGTACCCTCAAACACAATCTATATGTAGATTGAAATAATGGTTGATTATTGCATATCATTATCTCAAACTACAAACTTTTATTCCAAAGTATATATCCCTTCACTCCAAAACTTCCTTGAGGTTATACATACAAGTGTTGATTAAAACATAGACAATAACCAAGTAAGAAAGTTTTAATGACAACTGTAAATGCATTAAATCCTCCCCTAAAAGAAGATCTTATATAAAGCCCCCTAGCTTACCCTCCTCCCCCACTCTCAACTCCTATTCCCTCTCTTATCGCCCTCTTCCTCCTCGAGCCCCTACGCGTTCATCGACCTCCTCCTTGCACCCCATGTCTCGAGAAGAAGGAGCCAACCTCCTCCCTCGAGAGGCCGATGAAAGCCCAGGTCACGCCGACGCCTTCACCGCTGGCGTTAGTCCGGTGAGGTCGATAAAAACGGAAAAGTCTAACTCCAGCTCTAGCTCTGGCGATCCCGGTGAGATAAACAGCGGCTTGGAGGTGGCAAGCCCTCCGGTGATTGGGGTCAGCACAAGGATCAAGGGAGCAGGGAAGAACAGTGCCGCCGTCAAGAGAGAGGAAGGTGGTGGTTGTGCTGGCGTCCGTAATGGCGTCGGCAGACGAGGCAGCAACGGGAAAGGCAAGAGCGCTCTGGACATGGAACACGCGCTGCATATTTGGACGGAGAGGGAGCGGAGGAAGAAGATGAAGAACATGTTCAGCACCCTGCATGCTCTCCTCCCCAAGATCCCAGGCAAGGTTAGCATGCATGACCGTTGCTGTTTTTCTTTTTGGCTATTAGATCATGACAGGAATGTGAATACTTAGAGGTTTTTTTCCTTTGGTTTTTTAATGCTTGGTGGTTAATCATTTCATATAGATGTGATTTGTCAATTGTTTTGATAGTATTAATGGATAGATCTTTCATTGTTTTGTGTCATGGATAAAGATCCCTAATCTTTATGTGAAGGGAAGGAGCAGTTGTGTTTGTCCATGTTTGGGTCTGAATTAAAATCATTGCACTGCACTTGGAAGAATGTTGTACATCTAGCTTTATCTTAGACGGAGTTTTTCTTTTTTGAGTAGTTTAGTGTATAGCAATAATGTCATGAATGCCTTTGTAGTTCATATTCAGATTTTTTAGGTACATTTATGATAGAATTTGCTCTTGTTTTTAGCAACATATTAATAAATACCAGAAAAAGTTCAATGCCAGCTGTCACTTGAGCTCCAATAAGGATTTTTTAATACCACACATTATCTTTTCACTTTTATTGAATTTGAACCTACACACTAGCTTGTAATTTAAATAAACTCGAGGCCTTTTACATCTCATGAACCTTTGCACAAATTCACTTAGATTTGGTCATTATTGTGTCTAATTGGTTGAAGCTACATCCGATAAGCCATAGGAAAATAACATAATTGAAAGGACCATGATGTCGTTTAGAAGGGAGAATAGACGTTTCTGAAAAAAACTAGTTGTGAAATTAAACTTTATATCGGAACTACTGATCTGAATTATTAGAACTTGATCTCTTTGTTGAATCCCTAAAAGGAGATACAACCAGGAACAACGCCCACAACATAAATGTGAACTATGGTACAAGACAAGAGAAAATATGCAAGACATAACTAGGATAGATTAAACAAGAGAGAGCGAGAGGTATGACTTTTCACGGAAGTGTGATGCCAACGACCCTGCGTCTATGTTGAGAGACTCCAAGGATTTAGGTCTCTCTTGATCTCAAGCCTCAGCAAGCAAGTACCAAGGATGAACTTTTGGTTTCCAAGTAACCACCAAGGCAAATAATCATTACTAAACAACCATCATGGTCTAAACTTGGACAATGAGCAACTACATTCGATGAAGCTTGACTCTCACTCAATTACCTCTTTCCTTGAGGAGGTGAGGGAAAATATTCACAAACATTTTCTGGGCTATTCACAAAGATCGGATACTTATGAGTGACACCTAGCCAACTATGAGGATGACATTCAAGAGTAATAATCTCAATGAGGAAGCCCTGGTGCTGATCTCCAAGTGATCGATAAGAATTCTAACATCACAAGCTATCCAAATCTCAAATTTGTAACTCAAACTCACAAGAGAGCTCTAGATCCAAGGTGGAGAGGCGTAGAAACTCTAGAAAGCCTAGGGGAGTATGTATAAAAGATGTGACAGCCAACCCCTCGAATTGGGGATGAGATAAGTTAAATACTCATACCCACTATAAACTAGTCATTGCTCATAGAATTTGAACACACTTAGTAACTCCAGTCTCTAGGAGAAAGCTAAGTAAAACTTCCGATCAGGCATCTCTACCAACCCAAAAACCACGATCTAAACCATCAGAACTTCTGATCAAGTTTCTTGGCCATTTAGAGAGCTCTGATTGGAACCTTTGGTCACAACCACTAGAAACCCCTATAAATAATGAACCACAAAGACCATTTTCCAACGCAAGTGTGTGCGTAGGCCTTCTTGTTTTTGAATCATAGAGATGTGATTTGTTCTCTCCTGTAAGGATCAAAGGCAACTTTTATAGCACTTGGACACAAACTCGGTGTACCTTAGCATGTACCCCACTTAACAATACAACTTTCCTATTGCTCAAAATTGACATAAAAGTTAAATTAAATCGTCTTGGGTCACTTAGCCTGCTCTATATTTTTAAAGGTCACAACCCACTAATAGAATCACCGAAGGGACTAAAACCTGCAGTTATTCTCAATAAGATTATTAATCCGCTATTTGTTTTGTCATTTATCATCCAAAATCCACTATAGATAAGGCTATCATACAAGTTGAAGGTTCGTGAGCTGCTCAAGCTTGGTTTGTCCTAAGTTCGATTTGACCTTTGCTCGAGCTCCAAAAGATCCAGACCCAAGCTTGTGTCTAAGCTTGTGAGCATTGTTGATCAGAGCTCGAGCTTCAATGAGCCTATCAATATATGATTTTTATTGTTTATTGAATAAACTAGTTGATCAGATGTGCCATTTTTATATATCCACACGATAAATATCATATGTTGACATCATATATTTAGGCCTTGTTTAGTTCCCAAAAAGTTTTTCCAAAAACATCATATTGAATTTTTGGACATTTAAATGGAGCATTAAACATAGATGAATCAAAAAACTAATTTCACAGTTGTGAAAGAAATCTTGAGATGAACCTTTTGAGCCTAATTAGTCCATGATTAGCCATAAGTGCTACAGTACCAACATATGCTAATGATGGCTTAATTAGGCTCAAAAAATTCGTCTCGTGGTTTTCAGCCGAGCTGTGAAATTCGTTTTTTTATTCATGTCCGAAAACTCCTTCCGACATACAGTCAAATGTTCGATGTGACCTCTTCCCTAAAAAATTTTGCCATCTAAACACCCCCTTATCTTATCCCTTTTACTCATCTTCTATTAATATTATCTAAAAATTAATTATTTTTATCAAGAGACCGTCCTTTAAAATATATGTTATACCACTTATAAACTAAACTCAGTAGTCGATCTTAAGCTAAGTTTGCTAAAAAAAACTCAAAGGTTACGTAGGCTCAACTCGAGATCGGTTTGAGATTCTGTCAAGCTCGAGCCTAGGCAGACAAGCTCGCTCAAGCTTGGCTCGTGGACAACACTAATTAGCAGTTTAGATGGACTTTTAGGGCATCCAAAATAACTTATGTGTAAAAATTTTATACCTCTACTCTTAGTAGTCCAAAAGCCAAGGTAGAAAAATACACTTTAATGAAAATACCTTAAAAAACTCTAAAATTAAATTTCGAAATTCAAGTTCAGATTACGTTGATAGGACAACAAGCAAATTACGAGAGTGCTAGTTGTCTACAAAGTTTAATGATTCGATTTGATTAAGGGCAATTGTGTTCTTGCCCCTGCTTTGAATTGCAATTGTCATTTTGCCCTTGCTATTTAGGTCTGTGATTTTGCCCGTTCCTTTTATTGGGGTCAAAATGAAGCTCAAAGCTTAGGTTTACCCATAGTCTGTTAATCCATCTTAACGTTTTTAACTTTCAGATAAAATATATGTATACCCTTGCATATTCCCCCTTGGCTTTACATCAATTGCATATTTTTGTTTTGCTCCAAGAGAACTTGAGTTGAAATGAAAAGCAAAGAGAAATCTGCCTTATTTTTCAAACAAATAAATTAGCTCTTACTTGTGCAGAATAATTTGGTTTAATACGACCAATGTATTAGCAGTCCAATATGTACAAGTGGATAAGTATCAGAACACTAATGACTCCCCATTGATCGTGTATTTCTGTGGGAAATTTAACTTTTTGCTACTCCTACGAGTGGTCAAAACATATTTATCACTCGCTGTCTATAACATGTGGGTCCTCATAAATCTCTGACAGCTGGGTCCAGTACCAAATCTGTTATGAACATTCGTAACAGTGGTAGAAAGTTAAATGCCCCGTGTTTCTGTAGGCACAAATATGATCTCGGTGTGGATTCATTAATGTTTTCAAAGTAAAAGAGCACGTATCTTAGTGGTTGCAGAGACTTAAGTAGCACCCAAGTTCATAGAGCTTAGGTAAATACTCTTATCTAAAAGAAATTAATGTTTTCAATGCTTTGCCAACATGTACATGTTTGACTGCTAAATGAAGTGACTTCTTTGCAAGTAGAAACATGTTCATTCGTTTGGCTTTATGTCATCCTCTTAGTCGCCACAATTCCAGTAGTCACTATTCGGAAAAAAACCCCATGCATTCACAATAATTGACTTGTAGTTTAATTGATTTATCATGGAAATTCTCCTTTACTGTAATTCCGCATGTGTTGCTAGTAGCCAACCAAATGCAGCAAGTCTGTTAAAACTATCGACTTAATTACAAGATGTTATGATTCTTTCTAGATTTATATCTATGGTAAAATATAAAATATATGAAATATATTTATTGATTATGGATGAATCTTGATATAACTAAAACATCTTATAGTATGAAATGGATGTAGCTAGTATGAACTGTATAATGGAGAGCAAACGACCTATGGAGATGATACATTCAACCAATTATAAGCAACCGAATCAAAGGCAAATAATCTGCATTACAGCATATATAACACATTACACATCCAAAGTACAAGGGCTTTATTTTACATAATCCAGATAGAACATGGATGCAACTAAACCAGCTGATCGATGTTGCAGGCTGACAAGGCCACCATCGTCGGGGAGGCGATCGGCTACATCAGGACTCTGGAGGACGTCGTCCTCAAGCTGGAGGGCCTGAAGATGGAGCGCATGCGCGCGCAGCACTGGGCATCATCGGCAGCGGCAGCTGCCGCCGCCACCGTCGCCGGCGAGGGGTCCTCTCAGGCGCCGCGCCACGCCGCCGCCACCGCCACCGCGCCGGCGGTGAACACGCAGCAGCAGCAGGCCGCGGTGACGGTGGCGGCGGCGGGCCCGGCGCCGGCGCTGCAGACGTGGTCGGCGCCGAACATCACGCTGACCATGGCCGGCGT
The DNA here is from genome assembly GCF_000231095.2 of Oryza brachyantha. Taxonomy (NCBI): domain Eukaryota; kingdom Viridiplantae; phylum Streptophyta; class Magnoliopsida; order Poales; family Poaceae; genus Oryza; species Oryza brachyantha. The sequence continues at coordinate 10,553,902 of NC_023166.2, forward strand.
GGACGCGTTCATCAACATGTGCCTCCCGCGGCAGAAGGCGTCCTTCACCACGGTGGCGTTCGTGCTGGAGAAGCACCAGATCGACGTGGTGACGTCCACCATGTCCGCCGACCAGGACAAGAGCTTGTTCAGCGTCCATGTCCGTGTAAGTTCACTGGCTACCTACTACTGTCTACTCTACCAGCATCAGTTTACGCAAAATGAAAGTTTTTTTTCGTTGATCCTTCTAACCAAATCACAATGACAAGCTCGATCATCACATGGAATTAATGTTCATTCTGGTGTACTCAGCTGAACGAAGCCTCTCTTCAAAGCCCCGAGGGTCTGACGCCTGAAGCCAAGTACAAGCTAGCCGTGTCCGAGCTGATGGTCAGGCTCGCCGAATGAGATGAACAAATGATCCTGCATCACAGCCAAGCCTCCTGAATTTGCACCCCCCCTGCTACTACATATCGTCGAGGATTCGTACTCCCGCTGTTTGGAACAAGGAATTAAACCAGTCTCTGCTTTGAATTTAGTTCGTCTGAATTTTGCAGAATTCAGTTAAAGTTTTTGGACAAAACAAGTACACCACCGGGGAGGTGAAAGTGAAACCCGTTTCCTTCGTCGTTGCAGTTACAGACATGTTGCTTACAATAATAGGCAGAACTGTTGCTTCATAGCATGATCGATACATGGTCCATCAATTCCTATACCTCTGAGCTGTGCTTAGATCAAGCTAGCTGCCTGTCTGTGCTTGTGTGCATCAAAATTTAATTTCTTCTGCAGAAGACAAGAAACATAGACACAACCAAGCTGGCCTTCAGCTGGACACTCCAAGGGATGCCATGGCTTCCCTTGCCCACTAGCCCTCTCACAAACGGGGAGAAGCACAGCACCAGCCATCCACAGCACACGAACTCACCGACGCCCGGCGCACCACCGGGCACGGGCACGGCCGGATCATCCGCTCCCCGGAAAGCCACCCTCCATGCTCCGACACCGATCGCGACGACGTTTAGCATCGCCAGCGCCGTCACGGGGATGAACACCGGCGACGAGTCGAAGGTGAACCTCCCGGGGCGGGTAGCGCCGTCGATGCCGCCGCCGTCGTCGCCATTACTCGGCGTGCCGGCCTTGTCCTCCTTGCTGGTGACCTCGAAGACGGTCTCGGAGAGGCCCAGGGTCTTGAGGAGCACGGTGAGAACCGCTAGCAGCCAGGCGGAGACGGAGACGATGCGTTGCATCCTGTGGTTGTTCCACCAGGCACGGGCGGAGAGCCCACACGCCTTGTACTCCATGAAGCTGTATGCGTTGTAGGACAAGAAGAGGGCAAACGGGATGCTGAAACCATCTTCTGATGCCTACAGGACAGCAGAAGTGCAGTAGTTCATTTCTCACACTCTCTAGAATCTAGAATCTAGACAACCCATTGTCAACCAGTGAAAAAGGAAAGGTTTTTTTTTTATCATAGATTTGCTTGGATCTAACAAAAAGTATCTCTTAACGGTATCTCACGGTACCAAATCGTTTTTAATCATTGGATCTAAAAATGCTCATCTTGCTCAGCTAGATCCAATAGTGAAAAATAATTAGTAACGTAAGGTACAAGTACCTCGAGGTATTTTTTTGAGCAATTTTTCCTTTCTTGAGGAGGTACCAAGAGGTACCACTGTTTTTTATATAAAATTTGATATCTCTTGGTACCTTAGACAGTAGAAGGTATTAAATTTTATATAGAAAACAGTGGTATCTCCTCAATGATGAAAAAATGCTCATTTTTTTTAGACCGGAGCCAACCTTTTTTTTATCAAGATTTGCTTCAATCCAACAAAAAATATCTCGAGGTGCCGATACTTCATAGTATCAAATCGTTTCTGACCGTTGGATCTAGTCAATCCTACTTAGCCAGATCCAATGGTGAAAAACGATTTAGTACCGTGAGGTACTGGTACGTCGAGGTAATTTTTGTTAGACCGGAGCAAATATCATTTTTATCATCATTGAGAAGTATCTTGAGATATCAAAAATTTTAGTGCAAAATTCTGGTACCTCAAGGTATATTATATCACAAGATATTGAACTTTTGATATTTTTAAATATTCTTAAAAAGGTATCTTAAGGTACCATATTTTTTAGTGTAAAAATTTAGTATATCTTGAGTACCAAAATTTTGCAAATTTGTGATTTCTCAAAATACTTTTTAAGGACGATAAAAAAAATCGTTGCACCAAAACTTTTAGTATCTCAAGGTACTTTTAAAGAATGGTAAAAAACTAAACTTTTACACTAAAAAATACGATAATTTGAAATATTTTTTCGTGGATGGTAAAAAAGCTCAAAATGAAAAACTTATAAGCAAGATGTACTGACGGCGAGTGGTATACAAAAGAAAAGTTTACCTTTGGCAAGAAGGATTGGTTTGTTAGTAAGCAGTAAGGTCCCAACAATCCGTAGCACAGCTCGAAAGGCGCCCTGACGGGCCACCCATAGACGATCAGGTAGCCGAGGCATTGCCGGAGTTGGAGGCGCTCGAACATGGCTGAGAATACTGGGTTGTTCCGGCTGACGATGATCTCAAACAGACCTGTCGCCCATCTCTTGAACTGGGTCAGGCTGGCCGGCCCTCCTACCGGCGCCGATCCCATGAACGCCGGTGGCTCGGTTTCCATCAGCGTGGATCTCCAACCCTTGGTGTGGATCCGCTGCCCGGTCAGTATGTCTTCTGTTAGCGATCCATAGACCCAACCGACCTGACAAGAATATATACGATGAACTTATGGAAAGAGCAATTTTAGCATCCTTGAGAAGGTACTAGGAGGTATCACTATTTTTATGTAAAATTTGGTATATTTTAGTACCAAATTTTAAGATTTGCTTCAGTCCAACAAAAAGTACCTCGAGATACCGGTATCTCGCGGTACCAAATCATTTCTGATCGTTGGATCTAATAATACACATCCTACTCAACTAGATCCAATGGTGGAAAACGATTTAGTAACTCGAGGTACTGGTACCTTAAAGTACTTTTTGTTGTACTGAAGCAAATCTCCCAAATTTACATAGAAAACAGTGGCACCTCATACCTTCTCAAAGATTGAAAAAATCCTCGCATGAAAATATACAGAAAAGTGTACCGTACCATAACCTACAAAAGTTATGGCAGTGGAAATTCTCTTTTACCTCCTGACCCCAGCATGTTCCAACCTCATAGTTGCAAGCTGAGACTTCCTTTGCCGCATCAACACGGCCTGATACATCTGCCATTGGCTTGGTAGACGACAGGTCCCCAGAGATTATGGGTTTCGTTGATTCTTTCAGCTCCTCTGAATTTCCAAACTTGGTCTGAACCTCCTTGTGACACGATGAACCTGAAGAATTGTTGCAGTTTGGCGGCACGCCGTAAATGGCTTTCCTACGGTGAAAGCAGCCTGTTCCAGCATAAAAAGGGCCCTGAAGTCCTTGAATCCCTCGGACAAGTCTCTAAACATGACACACATGATCAGTCTTGTTTATTTGGAATGTATATCACTGGCGTTACGCAATGTTGGATTTCGGTGTAGATTAACAAAACATTTTCACCATAGTAAGTTCAGATTTGATCACATATGAGACTTCGCATAACCAAATTAAAGGTTTTTCTCTACCCATTTTTATCTAAAAGTACAACTGAGCACGGCAAGCCAACGAGATCTGACTCAAAAACCTCAAATAGTTATCTAGATGTAACTGTCCCAGATCAATAAAGCTTACATCATCTAAAGAAAAAACCAAGAGATTTGCTCCGGTTCAACAAAAAGTACCTCGAGGTAACAAATCGTTTTTCACCATTGGATCTAGCTGAGTAGGATGTGCACTGTTAGATCCAACGATCAGAAACGATTACGATTTGGTACCGCGAGATACTGGTACCTCGAGGTATTTTTTGTTGGACTGAAGCGAACCTCAAAAACCGAACAATCAGACATGCAGATGAAGGCAGAAATACTAGCATCGATCGCTACACTGATCTGATTCATGTGAAAGAGTTAGAACAACTTGCAATTGGCGTACCTTGAAGAAACACTCCAGGTGGTTTCCGAAGGGATCATCCTTGAGGGCGTCGTAGAATCGCTGAGGCACCTGGACGAACCCGCTGTTGATCTCGTCGTGGAACCCCAGCAACAGGCACATGGCGTGGAGCAACGCCTTGGGGTTGTTCGCGAACATGTCGCAGTCCGTGTTCAGCACGATCGGCGCGTTGGTCATCACCGCTGATACCCTCATCTACACAAGCACACGCACAGAGACGAAGAAATGCTTGGCGGTGGTCAGCGCAGCTAAGTTAAAATCTCGAGCAATTTTATAGCACTTTTGCTATTAATCAAACGTTTGATTTTTTTTGTTCTTCTGTCAAATACGTGCGTAATGCATAGAGGCTTGGGGGAGGGGGCGTGTATAAAATTTTTAACTTGCGTGTATGCCTTTAAATTATCATCGAATGACAATGACCAGATTTGATCGATGGAATTGAAATTTTCAAACGTTTCATCAAGGATTTTATTACCGTACCTTTGGATGCGTATGAGCCCTCCATAGAGTTAGATTCAACGAATAAGATTTAATCTTACTACATGTGCTAATGGGTGTAGTATGAGCAGTAGAAGGGTAATTTTGGAAAAAAAATAATATATGGTATTATTATAAATTTGTGTTGTTGCAAAGTTTTGTTCGTAACCCCTCACGGGCCAATAAGCCTGGCCCACAATTGGTTTAGAGCTAAACATATATCATGTTCTTCGTCGACGTTGGTGTGATCGATGATCCTAAATGGTAATCGTGTCTTGACGAGATATCTGTGATGTTTGGATTTGTTCTTCTCTGTGACTTAATTAAGGATGGATGATATGCTTATTTGTGTACTTGGTGAATTAAATAGCAGAGCTTTTTTTTTCTAAAAAAATTGAACATTGAGATCAAAGCGGCACCCACACTCAACATATTCCATTGCTGTTGGAATTATTCAGGGGTTGGCATGTTCGGAACTGGAGGTGGTTGTGTCTATTGAGTTGGGCCGAGTGAACCTGCCCGCTTTGCCTCAGTGAGATTAGGAGCACAAGACTAGACTAAAATACCCTTCCATATTACTGAGAAAAGTCTAAAATATCCATCACAATTAACGGTTAGATTTGATCATACTACACTACTTACCATCCCATCCCAGTGGAAGGTACCATAAAAGGACCCTTCATCAATAGACGGATCCATTTTACAATATTTGAGAAGGTACCAGGACGTACCACTTTTTCTATATAAATTTTGATACTATACCTCTTGGTACCTTAGACATTAGAAGGTACTAAATTTTACACTAAAATTTTAGTATCTCTTGATACCTACTCAAGGACTGTAAAATTGCTCTAAAATCTCTAAACTTGATTTATATGTTCAGCCTCGTCTTTTCGCTTCTGATTATGCTTGTAAGTTAAAATTTAAATTTAAAACCTTAAATTCAGAGTAAATTTTGGGTTGTTTCATCGTACTTTATTTTTTAGCTTTGACTCTCGGATCGATTAGAATACGTATATAAAAGTTTTATTTATAAATTAATTTTTATTTACAAATATGCACTCACAAGGACATTCATGGCGCCCGCCTTGTAGTGATGGCGGTGCATGGGCCTCTTCTCCCTCGAGACGTATACGAGATGCGGGAACCCTTCTCCTATCCTGCTCTTGCTGTTATCCCAAAGAACCTGAATCATCAGCAGAGAATCAAATCAAAACGAGGAAGAAGCCTCAGAGGAGAGGAGCTACAGTACAGTTCTGAGTTCTGACTGCCACGACCTTGATGATGGTAGGGTGGTTCGTCCTCTCGACGTTCAAGAACTCGGCGAACTCGCCGCCGCCGTGCTGCAGCAGGAGGGAGCGCTCGTCCGTCTCCTTGATGCGGCGGGCTAACTTCTCGTATTCATCCTGAAGTCTCGATCAAACAACAACAAGAAGAAGATGGCCATGAGCGAAGCCGTGGCAGTGAATGATCGATCGATGCGCAACAACAACTCTCTGAATTGTAGTTAACCTTCATGAGCGTCCAGTCTTCCAAGAACTTGTGATCGAGCGGTCCGAGCTCCGGCGGCGTGGAGGAGAAGTAGAGGAAGGGGGCCCTGACGGCGACGCCGTACCGGCGGCAGAAGGGCACCCACGCCGTGGCGAAGCTGGCGGCTTCCCGCAGCGCGTAGCACGTCGCCGGCGAGCACCCGTCGTCGGAGACGTAGCACGCCAGCCTCTCGCCGGCGGCCGGGTAGTCGAGGGCGAGCAGCGAGAGCACCGTGTTCACGGTGACCAGCGGCGGCTCCAGCACCGGGTCCGCCGTCGTCACAAGCATGTCCACTGCCGGGAGCTCATCCATTCTATGCATGCGCACGGACAAACGGGAAACTCTTAATCACTCCACTCATGAAAATGTCCCTGGTTTGTTCAAGATCTATTCAAATAATTATAAAAGTTCTTTCAAAATTAACAACATTCATATAATATATGAGTTATTTTGCTATTGTTAAGAAAGTACTGGAAAGTATCACCCCTATATTGTAAAATTTGGTATTTACATTTATATCACGAGGTATCAAAATTAGATAAGTTTACTAAATAAAAAGTTTGCAACTCTACAAATTAGAGCTTTACTCATATTATTCCTTTTATACTGCGAGATACTAAAATTCTCACTCTTGCTATCCACCTTACGGTTAAATTGGTATTAAAATTCTGACTATTGATGATGATAGATCGAACGATCAAGGGAATAGGAGTAAAACTCTACGAAATAAGTTGAGCTACAAAATTTTAGAAAATATAGCAGGTCTCGGTACTTTTTATATGATATGAAAATTGATCGTAATACATACTTACGATTACACACAATGTTAAGTACTCTATAAGCTAAATTTTACATTTTCACAAACAAATCAAAAGTTCTGTTTTTCTTTTTCCATCTCCACAGAGCTGGACGATTAAACTGAAGGACGAACTGAGACTACACGTACTATATATTCGTACCTGTCGTCGAGGTTGTCCGGGTAGGTGACGAAGCGGACGGGGCTCCACTTGGCGTTCAGGTTGAGCAGGCACAGCACCGTGAACCACGCCTCGCAGACGAACGCCACGCGCCACACGGCTCCACCGCCGCCGCCGCCGGCGCGGCGGGCTAGGAGGGCGAGGAGGAGGAGGAGGACGGCGACGCCGGCCACCCTCCACGCCGCGCGCCGCCCGAGGCCGAGGGCCACCCTCTCCTGCGGCATCCTCCTCGTCTTCTTCCCGCCGCCGCCGCCTCCTCCTCTGGTGCTACAGGCCGCCATTGCCGGATCGCGAACACGAAGCCGCGCGCGACCGATCGAGTCACGACGACGACAACCGCCCGCGCGCGCAAACGCAACGCAACCCGGCCCGATCGACCACCGCGGCGCGTGCGGATCCAACCACGTATGGGGGGGTACGGTACGTGTATATATGGACGCCTCGATCGGTCTCCGGCCGGTACATTTGTGGCCTATGTAGACGCAGTTACGTCCAGGCGACAACTTGTTCCCGTTGTTACCACTAGCCAAGGGGCACTAGTGGCTGCACGTGCGGACGCAAGAGCGTCTCCAAGACCATGCTACTACTTTCGTCGCTAAATGTTTAATACGTCGTTAATTTTTTTTTATACGTTTAACTATTTATCTTATTTAAATTTTTTTTACAAAATATATAAAGCTATATATATGCATAAAAATATACTTAATAATAAATGAAATGATATAAAAATAATTAATAATTATATAATTTTTTAATAGGACGAATGGTCAAACCTGTATAGAAAAATCAACGGCATCAGTAATATTTTAGCATCTACAAATTAACTTGTATTGGGTTCATTTCAAAAAATATTAAACATAAAGATTACATACTACTCCAACAGAAATCTAAAAATGAATAACTTGTATTATGAACTCATATTTTTGTCAAAAATTAGGATACAATTGAGATAATTTTAGGCATGAGTGAATATTAGGAATGAATTTGGTAACCTGTTGGAGATATATTTTCTAATCCAATTCCTAAAATTTAGTTTTAGAAATTAATTTTAGACATTTCTTAGAGATGCTCCAAGGATACCAAGTAATTTCATAGTTGTTGTGTAGATACCAAGAGATACCAAAATTTTACTGTAAAATTTAGTACCTACTAATATATAAGATACTAAGAGATATCAACTTTTATACTAAAATTTTAGTATCTCCTAATAACTTCTCTAGTACCATAAAATTGCTCAAGGATATAACACCATAAACGATGGGTACTTTTTTGACCCAACCTCATATGTAGAAAAAATTAACCTCGTATATAAATTTTTTAATCCGCTCTTTTTGTTATGGGACAAAAAAGTAACTAGCTTTGGATTTTATAGGACAAAAAAGTCAAGAGTATTACAGTCATGTATATCCTTATCTTTATTTTTTTTGTTATAAAAATTTACGGTGTTTCTGTCGTACTCGTACGTCTCACCTGCAAATGATTCGGAGTGATGTCATCCGTGCCATCCACTTGTCCCATGTAATTAGTGGCTTTTTGATCCAATGACTTTTTTTATCCTTTGTCATATCGGATGGTTGGATGTTAATTAGAAGTATTAAATATAGACTGATAATAAAACTAATTGCATAAATAAAGTCTTTTTCATTAGACAAGATTTTTAAGTCTAATTAATCTATAGTTAGCAAATATTTACTATAGCATCACATTCACTAATCATGGACTGATTAGGCTCAATAGTTTTGTCTCGTGAAATAATCTAAAGTATATGGTAGGTTTTATTAATAGTCTATATTTAATACTTTTAATTAATGTGTAAACATTTGATATGATATGTATTAAAAAAAAGTTGGAGGGAAATTATCCGATTACTCGTGCAGCCTGCGTTGCTGCATGTGGCACGCCTAGGTCCGCTTCACGCTGATATCAGCCCAAGTCCATCTTATCCGACTAAGGCAGCTAATTCACCTAGAGCGAAAAACGAAATAATATATTAGTATATAATTAATTAATTATTAATTATAAAAAAATATAAAATAAATTAATATGATTTTTTAAAACAAGTTAACTTATCTGCGTCGGCGAACGCGGCCTAAAACTAAAACCAAACGGCCGTGCATGTTCCCCGGTTAATCTAATAATCTATATATGTAATTAAATTGCACGACTCGATATATAGAACCTAACCAGAGGCTGGACTGGTCTTGTAGCCAACTCTGCGAGACGTGGAGTGATCATCAATGAACTCGATCGCCTAAAGAACGAGATATATTTGTCAGCTGCAGCAGCGATGATGGAGATGGAAGACCGATCGATGCCCTCCTAGTCGTCACCCGTGCGGTCACCAATTGCGTGTGCATGTTTATTTTAAGCGCTTTTTTATTATCCGTAAAAAGTAAATAATAGATAGGAGTTAGCCAGAAAGTAGTCAGCGGACACAGGGAATCAATTCTTCACCAGTGTAAACATTATGTACCCTATTTTTTCGCTTTTGTTTACACATATAAACATATTTAAAATTTTAATTTTAAATTGGAGTTGATTTTAGGGGAATTTTTTACTAAATTTTATTTTTCAGACTTATTTTTTAGCTTGCTAGCTAAAAATACGTATATAAAATTTTATTTATAATTTTTTTTGCAAATAACCTCATGCTTTGCCTGCAAAGCTATCAGTTTGGATTCTCTTCTCGGGTACAATTAATGTGAAAAAATTTCTTTCCTTTTAAATTTTTTCTCGTGTTTATTTTTTTTCTCTTGCTTCAAACATAACTGCTAGCGATAAGGCTGCGATTAAATGCAATGACAACACATATGAAGTGAAGGGGAGCTGCCTAGCTACTGATGCTGCTGCCCTGTTGTAGGTAAGATGCATGCGTCCCGCGTCCTGGATTTGATTTTTCTCTTCAGTCTGAACTAATTAAACTAGCCAACTAATGGGTTGAGCTCTCGATGGATTTAATTAAGAGCTTTTTATCATTCTTAAAATATATCTTAAGGTACCAATAATTTTAGTACAAATTTTTGATACCTTAAGGTACCATACTTTTTGCACTGATACCTTAAGATATTTTTTCAAGTATGGTAAAAAAGCCCTTTAATTAAAGCTGGATTTATTCTTGGAATTAGTCGATGTGGATATGAAGCTAATAATAAGGCATATCTCAACCAGCTTCATTGCTGAGCCCCAAGCATGGTGGTAGTTCCCTCTGCCTGCAATCCACTATGGATAATTTGATGATTCTAAATTCGAGAGAGAAGAGGCAAGTTGCAAGCTCAGTAAAAAAAAAAGGAATCCTACAATTGATCATTTGTTTATACACCATGCAAGCTGCACGAGTCTGAGATTAAGAAAAATACCAACAATAAGAACACACATTCGTTAGACATAAGAATAATATGTAATACATATGGATTATAGGATAATTCGGTTACAAAGCACGAGCATCAACCTAGTAGGATTTAATTTTTCTATACATATAGTTTATTACTACAGTTCAACAAAAAGTATCTCGAGGTATCGGTATCTTGAGGTACCAAATTATTTTCCACCGTTGGATCGAGCTGAGTACAATGTACATGGTTAGATCCAACGATCAGAAATGATTTAGTACCGCGAGGTACCAGTACCTCAAGGTACTTTTTGTTAGAAAGTACCGGTACGTTTTAGATCGTTGGATCTAACATCGCGCATCCTACTCAGTTAGATCCAATGGTAAGAAATGATTTGGTACCTCGAGGTATTTTTTATTAGGTCGGGGCAAATCTCTTTTATTGGACTGGAATAAATCTCTAATTACTATGTATAACTACTCTTTTTATATCTAAGATAGATAAACACCTCCGTATATATTTCTTCTCGTCGGTCACCCGGGAGAAAAACACACGTGTCGCGCGTCGGCGCAACGGCCTGTTCGACAAAACGCAGGCATGCATCGCCCCCTCCCGGCCGCGACGATGATCTGCCCCGCCTTGCCTCCCTTAATTGGCCCGACAACGTTACCATCAGTGCTACTGGTCCGCATTTGCTACGATCACAACCCTGATTAGGACCGCTGCCTGCTGTCGGGATCGAAGATCAAGCAAGAGTTAGGATGGACGGACGGACGGACGGATCACGGACGTACGTACGCGCCCCCCCGCACGCACGCGTTCCGCGCGCCGGCCACAGCATTGACACATGGACGAACCCGTCGCCGGCAAGCTTCGACGATCGATCCGCTAGCGTATGTGGTGATGTCCGCAGCGGCGTCGGTCGATCGGGCCGTCGCCATCCGGTCGAAGGTCTTGGCAGCCATGAATGGCCACACGCGACTAGCGATCGAGGGAGATAGCGGAGACATACTTTGGCACCACCAACCCCGGCTCCGGCCTGCTGAGCTTGCTTGCATGCAGCTTCTTCGTCCGTCCATAACGAAGCCGCATCTGCTAGCTCGATCCCCGTAGTCGTGCGCATGAACATGCGTGATGCGTGTTTTCGGAGCCTGCGATTTGGAAATACAAGTTTGTTGGTACGGGACCCCTTTATCTTTTCGTCCGAATATGTCCTGAGGGCGTGTCGAAATATTGTGCCTTGGTAGCACGTTTTGACAAATTACCTTGGTGGCATGTTGAAGCAATGTACCGTGAGAGTGCTTTAGGGCCATGGGTCTTAGGTGTGTGTCAGAGTGCCTCACAGGTGTGTTTGAGTCAAGATAGCAAGATCCCTTAAAGAAAGACTCAAACAAGACATGAGGAATTAAGCTTGTCGAATAAGATATGAAGAAGCTTGTTAGTGATGACTCCCGAGCATATTTTACTAGATGTCTGGGAACTAGCACTCAGGTACCGAGGACAGCTGGCAAAGTGGTGCAAGAGAGCCGAAGACATTACGTTTGTACCTTTACGCTCTATGAGTAACCACCCATGGGTATTACGGTAATTATACAAGGAAAGTCCGGAACTATAAAAATTCGTACCCTTATCCTGTAAAAAGCAAGGGTAATGTAATGTACAACGCCGAGGTATCTAAACAAAGTTCTAATGACATTAACAAATTACGGCCTCAAGTTAAGTTCGGATCGATGCGATCAATTAGAGGACGAATAAATGGGTAAGCCGGGCGGCTACTGTCGTCTATCGGTATATGTGATCCTTCCACGTCGTGTACAAACCCATATTATAAAGGGAAAATTGCAAGTATGTCATTATAATTTTATAAAATTGAAGATATATTATCTTGACCCACATGTCATTAATTATGCAGGCCCTACATGTTATTGAGATATCAATGACGTATCTCTAACTTTGCAAAATTATAAAGGCACGTTTGTAAATTTTCCTATTATAAATTACTTTGCGTTTGTATTAAGACAAACATTATAGTGTTTGATTAAGCGTATATAAAAACATTACCATTCACAACACCGAATTGGTTCCATTAAATCTATAATTAAATATATTTATACACTATATTTATTTTGTGTTTGGAATATTGTTATATATATTTTTATAAATTTGGTTAAACCCGTAGAGTTCTAACTCAAAATAAACAGAAATTAACTTATAACATGAAGCAGAGAATATCTAGCCAGCTATATATACTAACCATACTTCTTATAAGCTTCCACCTTAACTAGAAGATCTGAAAGTGTTGCAACCTGACTATATAGCTCCTACCAGTTTTAGTGTGTTTGTCCTTAGATTTAATGTATGATTACTTTAAAGTTAATTTGTGGGCTCTATTTAGAGTCCATTGAAAGCCCATCTACCATCTTTGATTGCAACTATTATTTTTAGAAGCAGAGAAGCCATCTATACTAGTTCGATAATTCTTGTCATTTCTTTTTACAAAAACATGGTGTTCTAAATCTATTTTTGACTATGAGTTTCTATTAAAATATATACAATAAATAAATAAATGCTTATTTTTATTACAGTATTCTTTATGACTCGTCAACACATGTTGTATTAGTGTTTCTAAATTAAATATTTTGAAAATTATTAGTAGTTAAAATTTTAAGAGTTTGACTACATCCTTGTCCAAAATGATAAGAAATATGAAACTGGAGATAGTAAGTATTATTTTCAACTGCACTTATTAAGGAAAAGGCAATAACTTTGAGGACTGCAATGTAGGTCACGGTACATAGCTTCAACATATTAGCATTAATTGGATGTTAGTAGGGCAATGTAGCTGCGACGAAAGCAGACATGTCGCAATAGGAGAAAGTCTGGCCCCAGGACTTTCTAGGCCAGCAACGGTGATACTTTCAACTGTTGTGCTTCCTCTAGAATGTGTTGTCGAGGCACCTCAGTCTCCCCCTCTTGGAACCATTTAGGTGAAAACCATGTCCATAATCTCTGGACATGTGCCTAGAACACTTTGGCATCATGTCCTTCTTGAAGTGTCACATGCAGATTCACGTTTTTTCACCTTTAGGCAGTTGGAATGGTTCTCTTGGATAGTGGTAGGTCTATTCGAGCGATGATTGGATCTTCTTCTTTGTCACATTCTCCTTCTGCAACCCTTTTGTTGGTATTGTCTTGGAGACCATACTTCTCTCAACTGTTTGGAGGCTTTGTTGGGTACTTTGGTGGCGGCTTTGTTGTAGGTTCGGCGGTGTCGAGTAATACAGAGCGACGCAAGGTGCAGTGCTTTGTAAAACCTTTTTAAAATTTTAAAAAAAATATTGTTTTGCTAGTAATAAAAGAAGGAGAAAACAATAATATTTTGTGTTCCTGCCTTTGCATGCCGTCTGATTTTGGGAGTTCAAGGAGGTTGGAAGGATTGACTTGATAGATAAGTCAAGCATGCCAGTTAGGTGCTTTCCCTGCATGTTTTTCTTCGAATGATATAGTGCCCCTAGAATGTCAAGGACAACAACGCCCTCTAAGGTGGAAGCTTGTAGCTAACTGATGTGGATTCTGTTTGTTAATTATCACAAGGTTTGCTTATTACAATGTTGGGGGTGAGCGCCGATGAGGGTAGGGATGAGGATATTTCAGTCCAAGGGTTTGATAGTGTTTTGATACTATTGATACAATATACCTTTACAATGATCGTAACAAATGTAATGTTATTTCCGCCTTCTTATCTATTTGCAAGCTTGTTAGGTCTATTGGGACTCTTAGCATGTAGAGGTCGGTAGAAATGGGCGGAGCCAATCTTGAGTCACTTTGGCTTTTAAAGGCTGCAATAACATAAGTTTGGCTCGGCTCATTTCTACCTTTTTTTATAAATCGGTCCTTTTAGAAAACTTATTTCAAAACTAGTCCCTACCAAAAACTTTAACAAAAATAGGCTATAGGCTTAGCGGCATACTCTTTGGCGCTAAGGTTCTATATGAAAACGTCACCTGTATTGGTGCTGGACCCTTGCCAGCGTGGAGACCGAGCCAATCCCGCTGTCGACGTGGCCGAGATCTCAGCGCCAAATTGCTTGGCGCTGACCTGTCGCAGCTCCACGCCAAAAGCATTAGCGCTAAGATCTCCAAAGCTAAGCGCGCGTGCGGCTTGGTTGGCTTTCTCCTGCTCTGCTCCTCCCCTGTTCACCTGTGCGCCTCGTACCGCCCGTCCAAGGATTAGTGTTGTTTTGTAGCAATAGTGTTGCTTTTGTTTTCTCCTAATTGTTGAGCCGGCATGGTAACCTCCGGCGGCCAGCGTGGTTGAGCCGGTGACCGCGCTACCACACGGCTGGTAACCCGGCGCCGTGTCTGCGGCGCTAACCGGGGTGAACATGGGGGTGTCGTCCGAGGTGTATGCCATGCGTACGCTCTGCATTGCTCCCGACGAGTTTCAGACCTAACAATTGCAGCCAAGGTAGGTAGTGAAGAAAGAGGGGAAAAAATATCTGAAAAATAATTTATTTCTTTCTTCAAAATGGAAAACAAGAAGCACACTTTCACACTCTGCCCTATAAACGAAGCTCAGGAGCAGGAAAACATCTCATAAACTCACTCCAGGAGCACACAGAAGAGAAGAACAGCTTCAGAGATTTTGGATACATACCTGCTAGCCCTCACAGATTCTACTTGTTTATATCCTTTTCTCCCCTCTTTGCTGGAGCAGTGGCCTAATTATTTTTGTGGGTTTATAGTTAGTCTTTGTTAGCTTAATTATTTGCAAAGTTGTCAAAACTCGATTCTTTCATACGGTTTTACAACTTTGCGGTCCAATTATAAAGAGTTGCATTGTAGTTTCTATATAGAAACGATTTAACAATTTTTACGCGTATGATTCTATTAAAAAATCTAACATAAATTCGGATTCTGATTTAATATCATGATTTTAACAAGCTTGACTATTTGTAAGAGAACAATCTTGAACTAACATGCAGCGCCTAAAAGTCCATATCAGACTCTATCATTGAACATTCACTTTTGTTGACCATTGGATAGTTGGCCATGTTTAGTTCACCAAAAGAAAATCTTTGGGCGTCATGTTGGACTTCTGATCGGATGTCGGAAGGGGATTTCGGACATGTATGAAAAAACGAATTTCATAGCTCGTCTGAAAACCGCGAGACGAATCTTTTGAGCCTAATTAATTCATCATTAGAATATATAGGTTATCATAGCACTTATGACTAATCATGGATTAATTAGTCTTAATAGATTCGTATCACGTTTTTTCTTCTAATTATGCAATTAGTTTTTTCATCTATGTTTAATGTTCTATTTAGGTGTCCAAACATATTATACGATGTTTTTGGGAAAATTATTTTAGAACCAAATGGGCCCTTAATCAATGGACATCACCGTTTTCTCTCCAATTTCACCTTCTTCCATATCATAAAATCCTAAGTGGAATCTTCTCCTAGACGGTAACGTGAGAGACTACGAAATTGATCATCACATTGACTCGAGAAACTCAGTAAAGAAACAACTCCTTGGATGTAACCTAGCTATTATTCATCTTCCTCAAATCACCCAAATTTTGGTTTACTAAATGTAACTCAACAAAGCTATATATGTTCTTTCTCCATATTATTCTAAATTTTTCTCGCCTTTTGCGAGCATACTTGTCAAACGGCTAAATTACGCTATACTTGAGAAGTACCTTGAATTACCAAAAATTTGCAAATTTTTGGTATCTCAAGATAAGATACTAAATTTTTTATATTAGAAAATATTGTACATCTATATATATATATATATAATTCATCATCCTATATTTCTAAAGTAAAATATCAAAGTAGTTAATTACACCATTTAAAACTATTAAATAGCATGACAAAGATCAAATAATCATTCGTATTTCATCTCCCGAAATTAAAGGGCACAACCAATTGTGTGCCGAGACTAGTACAGTTGATGTGATGGGGAGGTAGTTCCATCGTATCTTTCTTCTTTCATCACAATAGCCCCTGGATGAAGCTACCGTCTCCATCAGATCGAGCACCACATGTCAGATGGACCACAACAGCCCGAGATCTCCTTGCTTTGTTTCCGCATTATTACCGCTCAGTAATTAATAACCGCTCGTCCTCCAGAACCAGGCTAATAATATAGGCCCAGGTGACTAATTAATCTATTAGCTATCTCTCTACTTTAGTATCATTTAGTCCCTAAAAAATAAATAGAAGGAACTAAAAACGAGATAATTATTGGGACTAAAACTTGCTTTCTCCTAACCAAAATTTATACACGTGATACATTTTTAGTTTCTTTTAGTCGCTCCAACCATACAGTAGGGACTAAAGATTTTAGTCTATGACTATTTTTTTTTCCTAGAACTAAATAACCAAACATCATCATAGTCAACAAGCCAATCATAAAACTTTTTACGATCTTTTTATTCAGTCCACTAGTTAGTTTTTCGTAATTAATAGAAGACCTAGTTATCTTTATACTTACTCTTGACACCTCGATGCCATCGATCGAATACGCCAAAAGTCTTGCTCCGTACTACGCGCGTCGATCGATGGGGAGAAACACCACGACGACGCCATACACACGAGGACGGCGAGATAGTCATGCATCACCCAAATGTTAATTACCCTATCGACGATACTGCACCGTCCGTCCTGATGATCTCGACCGATCTACCACGCGCGCGGCCAGCATACAGTTCATCAATAATGGGAGACACGACACGCCACCGGCCGGCCGGCGACCGACCATAAATTCCATGGCTGTCGCGCGCTGCGCGTGGATGCTGACATTGATGGAGGTTTCAAGCTTTTGACGACTCGGTCCGATCGATCTTCTGCAACCTCCTGGCCGCCGGTGTATATGACAGTATAAGCTACGGAGAGAGTGGCGTGCGTGAGCGATCGAGCTGATCGAGGAGAGGCAAATCGGCAATAATGGCGGCCGCGGTGGTCGGCGGCGGGATGAGGAGGAAGCTGCAGGAGAGAGTGCCGCTCCGGCGCACGGCGCTGCTGGCGGACTTCGTCGTCCTCTTCCTCTTCGTCGCGCTCCTGGCCCGCCGCGTCGCCGGGCTCGACGGCGGCGGCGCGGCGTGGCGGGTGGCGCTCGCCTGCGAGGCGTGGTTCGCGTTCGTGTGGCTGCTCAACATGAACGCCAAGTGGAACCCCGTCCGGTTCGACACGTACCCGGAGAACCTCGCCGAAAGGTGATCGTCGCCGTCGCCGTCGATCGCCATCGCAAGCTCAGGCCGTCCTAGAAATTCGTCAAGATCGAAGGCTGTGGTTTTGACGACGTGCGCTTGGTGTTGATTAATATTAGGATCGACGAGCTGCTGGCGGTGGACATGTTCGTAACGACGGCGGACCCGGTGCTGGAGCCGCCGATGGTCACGGTCAACACGGTGCTCTCGCTGCTCGCCGTCGACTACCCGGCCGCCGACGAGAAGCTGGCGTGCTACGTCCACGACGACGCGTGCTCGCCGCTGACGTGCTACGCGCTGAGGGAGGCCGCCAGCTTCGCCAGGCTGTGGGTACCCTTCTGCCGGCGGCACGGCGTCGCCGTCAGGGCCCCCTTCCGGTACTTCTCCTCCACGCCGGAGCTCGGCACGGCCGGTGGCAACGAGTTCCTGGACGATTGGGCATTCATCAAGGTTAGCTAGCATCCATTAATGGACGAATGCTAATCGCTAAAGACGAAAATATTCTAAACTTTCCAGAAGACTTTCTCCCATCTATTATCTATTGTATTTTATCTAAATAGTTATAAAAAAATTGAACCAATTTATAAAGATAGATTAATACTACTAAATATATAACTCCACATATACAAGTTCAAATATTACTTCTATAATCTATAACAAAAATAACAAATATGACCGTGAGCATATACTATTCATTGAATAGTTTAATTTGTTATTTTCGTTACTGATGGTAGAAGTTATATTTGGTCGTTACTGATGGTAGAAGTTATATTTGAACTTGCATGTACAGTGATATATATTATATTGATATATTTTCATAAGTTTTTTTTAAAAAATTTCCATGACCATCTAGATAGCACGTATCCCTGAGAGTTTAGCTAATCTTTCGGTACACCTCACTTGCTTGTGTTGAATTCCTTCCAGCGTGAGTACGAGAAGTTAGTCCGCCGCGTCGAGGACGCCGACGAGAGCACCCTTCTCCGGCAAGGCGACGGCGAGTTCTTCGCCGAGTTCATGGACGTCGAGAGGACGAACCACCCTGCCATCGTCAAGGTCGCGATCCCCTAGCGATATATATACGCATTGCTTCGAAACCAGGGCTTTAGTATTTCGAAATGCATGCCTGAAAGAAAAATATTGTTGTGTGCACCCTTAGTTGTGATAGAGGTATAACTTCATTAATTTCTCCAAGAGAAAAATCTATTAAGTACCAAAATTCCAAAAAAATATATTTCTAAAATGAGGGCTTTTGGATGAAAATGTGAACGCTTTTTCTTTGGTTGCAAATTCACTATAGGGATGATTGTTTGGCCACCAATTTACAAAGAAAAATTAATTTGTCAATAGAACTTTCGTATATGTATTCTTAGCGATCTGGGCAAAAAAAAATTGGTGAAGAAAAATCACAAAATCAATTCCAAATTTAAAGTTAAAAATTTAAATTTTAGCTTATAAGTATTAGCATAAGCAAAGAGATGGGAGTGTATAACTTCATATTTTGGCCGATATATTATATCCTACCGATGAATCCGAAATTTTGTGAATTGTGGAAATTTAGGTCCGAGATATATTCTAAACCACACCCAAAACTATACGTGTTTTAGAAAAAAAATAACATATATAATTTTACCTCTTCTTGACTCTCTACTGGGTTTCCAGATTCTATGGGATAACAGCAAGAGCAGGGCAGGAGAAAGGTTCCCTCATCTCATATACGTCTCAAGGGAGAAGAGCCCTAGCCACCACCATTACTACAAGGCCGGCGCCATGAACGTCCTCGTCAGTAATACTAACATTGATATATATAGCTCCACCACTCATAAGTTTTTCGATAAGTACACTAATTAACCATGCGATCGATTAATTCTCCCATTCCATGCATGTGCAGGCTAGGGTGTCAGCTGTGATGACCAATGCGCCCATCACGCTAAATGTGGACTGCGACATGTTTGCAAACAATCCCCAGGTTGTCCTGCATGCCATGTGTGTGCTGCTAGGGTTCGACGACGAGATCTACAGTGGGTTTGTTCAGGCACCGCGGAAACTCTATGGCACCCTCAAGGATGATCCTTTTGGAACCCAACAGGAGGTCATTTACAAGGTACGTACATGCATATGGATAGTTCTCGCTTATACATCTACCAATGTATCACTTCTGTTTCACGATATAAGATTTTTACACTGAAAAAAAATAGTAACTTGAGATAATTTTTTAAAAGATATTAAAAAAAATTCAGTATATAAGCAATATATATTAATTAATAGATGAATCTAAGCACAAACAAAATGTCTTACGACGTAGGACATAGGGACTACTTATCATGATATAAATTCCATATCTCGATTCTTGTAGTGAATGCTTGAAGATTGTGTAATCTGGTCCATATTGGTAGTCAGCTAAAAGTATACCGATATCTTACGTTGTTCAGACACTTGGAAGTGGGATGGCAGGGATTTGGTGCACTTTTTATAATGGATCGGGATGTTTTCACCGTAGGAAAGCCATTTACGGCGCGACACCGAACTCCAGTATTGGGGCAAGGAGAGAAGGCACCACAGGTGAATTTGGGCATACATTTTTTTTACAAAACAATTTTCATATAAATTGACGTGATTCTTAGGAGAGCATTAATTAGTTTTGTCGCCCCATACAATTTAGTCGTTCAAATTATACACGATTCTTCAGATTCACTGCCTCCAAAGGAGTTTGAAAACAAGTTTGGAAGTTCAGAGGAGTTGAAAGAATCGATTACCAGCATCCTTTCTGGGAACCTGCCCGTTGAGCCGATAGTAGATATATCATGTCGAGTTGAGGCTGCAAAGGAGGTTGCTACCTGCAAGTATGAGAGTGGCACACGTTGGGGTCGGGAGGTATAGACAACTTCCCATTGCCATATTTTTTTTAGGGCTTTTTTAACGTATTTAAAAAAAATATCTTAAGATACTACATTTTTTATATAAAAATCAATATTTTAAGGTACAATGTATCTTGAGGTATCAGAATTTTACGCTAAAATTTTATTAGCTTAAAATACTTTTTAAATATAGTAAAAAAATCTCCTTTTAAATGTGTTTTTACCATCTTTAAGAATTACATTGAGATATCAAAAATTTTAGTGCATATCATACAAAGCTACTAAACTTCACACTATATACCTTGAGTTTTTCTTTTAAGGATAGTAAAAAAAAAACTCTTCTTTTTCTCCTGCCTGACGTAAAGCATGATTCTTAACAAGTTCCATTGTAATTTGCATATATATATATATATGATCAGGTTGGTTGGGTGTATGGATCAATGACAGAGGACATACTGACCGGGCAACGGATCCACGCGGCGGGTTGGCGATCCGTACTGTTGGAAACCGAGCCACCGGCATTCATGTGTGCTGCACCGATCGGAGGGCCAGCCTGCCTAACCCAGTTCAAGAGATGGGCGACGGGTTTGTTTGAGATCATCATCAGCCGGAATAACCCAATCCTCATGACAGTATTCAGGCGCCTTCGGTTACGGCAGTGCCTTTCTTACTTGAGCATTTACGCGTGGCCTGTAAGGGGATTTATTGAGCTATGCTATGCACTGCTGCCACCTTACTGCATACTTACGAATCAATCCTTCTTGCCAAAGGTAATATATTTCTCTACTTGCGTTAATAATTGACAATGCTAATTTTAATTATTTTGCCTTCTTAGTACAAAGATTTGCAAAACTGCTTGTGTGTATTTATGAACATCTTTCCAGTACTTCGATTGGGAGTGGAGAAGTGTTTTGTACATATGAAGATTAATTTTACCGTTCTTGAATAGGTACCAAGAGGTATTAAAATTTTAGTGTAAAAATTAGCACCTCCTAATACCTAAGGTACAAAATTTACATAGAAAAAAGTGCTACCTTCCGTTAACTTCTCAAAGACCGTAAAATTGCTCATATATTAATTAACTACTACACTTTTGTAGGCACCACAGGATGTTTTCGGCATCCCATTAGCATTATTCTTGACCTACAACACATACAGCTACATGGAGTACAAGAAATGCGGGCTCTCTGTGCATGCCTGGTGGAATAACCACAAAATGCAACGCATCACCTCTGCCTCCGCCTGGCTACTAGGGTTTCTCACGGTGCTCCTCAAGACGGTTGGCCTCTCCGAGGCCGTGTTCGAGGTCACCCCCAAGGAGAAGATCACATCCGATGGCAATGGCGGCGGCAACGACGATGATGACGATGACAAGGTTGATCTTGATCTAGGGAGATTCACCTTTGACGCATCACCGGTGTTCATCCCGGTGACAGCACTGGCGATGCTAAACATCCTTGCAGTCGCTGCTGGAGCATGGAGGGCATGTTTTGGGACAGCACAGGATGACCTCCCTGGTGTTAGTGAATTCATGGCTTGTGGGTGGATGCTACTGTGCTTCTTGCCGTTTGTGAGGGGGCTAGTGGGCAAGGGAAGGTATGGGATCCCCTGGAGTGTCAAGCTGAAGGCTAGCTTACTGGTTGCTATGTTTGTGCTCTTGTGCAGAGGAAAATAATTTCAGCATCCAAACCATCCTCTTGGCTCATTGGTACCATGGAACATTTGATATGTATGGGATCAACCGTAGACCCACGTTAGGGGGTAATTGTTTGGCTTAGTCACGGAAAAAAGCCAAACGAGATATTTGTAAATAAAAAATTCATAAACATGTACTTAACGATTTGAAAGGTAAGGCTAGAAAATAAACTACGATGAAAATACCTCAAAGTCTACTGTGAATTTAAGATTGAAAATTTAAATTTTGACTTATAAACATAAGCAGAAATGAAAATATGTGACTCTTATTTAACAAACCCTGTATGTAACTCCATTCAGCAGACAACGATGCGTGATAAAGACAACAGGTTTCACCACTCAGTGGTGTACTTCACAAACTTTAACGAAATTCTATAAATGATAATAGTTCAACGGTAAATTAAAAGCTTAAGTCTTAGCTTGTCATAATACTTTTGATAGAAGATGCAGTTTATTAGAAAATGATATTTTTTACCCAGTCTCTATATCCAACCGGATATATGCAATATTTTTATATTAGGAACTTAGCTCGTTATAGAAGATGCATGAAAGAACAATTTGGATTATCAGTAAACTAATTACTCGTAAAGGATCAAGTACTTATTGTTCTCACTCTAACTTCAACAGAACATAGTTCAAAGCCAACAATTGAAGGAAAGATTGATTCCTTGTTCCAATTTTTTGCACGCTTCAGTCTTTGATGTGTGGCATTTCTAAACAATTGAGAATTCATACATGAGCATGCACTCGTTGTTGAGCAAGGGGCTCTATACTTGATGAAACAGACTGTGACTCAAAATATTCTCACAAAAATGCCATCTTGATTTTGAGGATGTTTTCATTAGTAGACTGGTCACTCGGTCTTTCTAGATTTGCAGGAGCGAGTGATTCGTTTGATTTGTAATGAGGCACACCATGCACATAACTGCTTATGGTGTTTGCCCAATTTCCTTGATGTTTTTTATGTGAGATTTTTTTATCATTCTTGAAAAGTACTCTAAGATATTAAAAATATGTAGTATCTTAGTGTATTTTTTGAAAGATGATAAAAAAGCTCTTCTTACGTTGTTTCAAGAATCTGCAACAAAATTGCTTGACAGGTGTACTGTGCCATCATTTATTGGGAAATTTCCCATATATGCAATACTTGTGAGAGTTAAATTAGCAAGCTATAGATTTGTGTATAGTCCATTGGGATTGAGATCCAGCGCAGACCTAATGCCAGCTACATGTTAAGGACTACACGCAATCTCAACCGTTTATTTTTTCAATGAAAGGCTACTATCAGATGCTACAGTTCCCCCGCAACAGTACCAGGATCAATCGCAGTTGGAACCACCGGAAAGTGGGGCAAAAAACATATAGTATAAGTAGTCCATCAAAAATCAACCCAACATAGTAGAGATGGAGCCTGGTGGAGCCGGGCTCGGTGGGGCGTCGTCCCAGCCTCAGAGGAGTCTGTGTGGCGTGGGGAACGCCGCTAGAGGAAGGCCAGAGGTGCTGATGCCGGTCCCGGAGGAAGACGCCGGGGTGGATTTGTTGAAGAACGACGCTGTGTTGCGCCTCGCCGCCATGGTGAAGGCCGGCGCCGGCAGCCTGTTGAGGTCGAAGACCTCACCGGCGGGGGGGGGGGGGGGGGGGTCTCCTCTGTGGTGAAAGCGGAAGACGATGCGGCGTCGCGGTGGTTCCTCGGTGGTTGGCGTTGGCGTCGGGAGACGCTCGGAGGAAGTGGCTTCGCCGTGATCTGCCGTGGGCAGTGGTGCAGAAGGACGCCACACCTGATTGCTGCTGTGGACAAGGCCATTCATGTACGGTGGGGTGGCCGTTGCCGTGGAGCCCGATGAAGTGTCGTCGTCAGCAATAGGTGGTGGGGGGTGTTCCAAGGTGGCGGAAGACGCTGAGGCGTCTGTTCTGTTGGTTTCACGCCGGCACGTCGAAGCTGTTCTGATGATTTCCGTGGGTGACACCAAGACGACGGCCTCTGCGACGACCACAGCGAGGGCCATGACGATGTCCAGGGCATCCAACAGGATGACATCTAGGGCGTCTAAATCGGCGAAGACCACGGCGGCCAAACTGGCGACGACTGAAGTTGCGGTGGATGTCGCGAAGGGGACGGAGTCACCGTCCATTCTGTGCAACAAGACTGAAGAACAAGACTAATTGTGAGTTTTCCATGCTTACCGATGAAAAACGTTTCTCTATGTGCCTTCTATTGCTCTCTGTGTGTAGAGATCGTGCTGATAACGTGTTTTGAAGTGTGTTGTGAAGTGGATGGTGAAAGTGAAAAATGAGAACGAACAGTGTTTTATTGATGGTGACAGTATAACTTATAGGGGACCAAAGGGTGGGACCCATGCCCGTACGGACGCGCCCCCTGAATGGTTGGTTACTGTCTAACAAATAATCTACTAATTATAATTGTTAATTTAATTGATCACTAATCTTCAGTTTGTAACAAAATCCAATCCAATAGCAAGCAAAACTCAGCCCATATATATATCCTGACTTTTGGTAGCGGCCAACCCCTTTTTTCTTGTCTTTTGCGTATGCTTTGCGTGGATTACACAATTCTAGTGGGAATTGTGTGATGGAGGGATTTCTTGGGAGTGAGTGGGTGGATGTACAGCATTCATACATCTTCGGTTCTTGTTTGGCTCATGCGTAGAATCTTCCCCAGGGAAAACACCACCAGGAAGGGATGGGAGTGGATCCCCTCCCTCCACCCTTCTGCCCACGGACGGGCGGTGTGCGTAGGCCGGCGGGAGACAAGCGTATCCTTGCATGTTCATGGCTCATATTTAAATTATAGCTCCCAAACACTTCCTTAAACACATCCTAAAAATTATAAAATAATATAAAAGACTGCAAATAGCTGCAAACTCAAAAAAAAAATCCAGATTTTCCTTTTAAAATAAAAATAAGAAAATGACCAAAAAAATTTGCAAAATTAATGAGGTAAACTGGTAATCATTAAAATAGTCTAGAAAATATTTGCAACTAACATTAGAAGTTTACAACTAACCATAAATATTACAAAATAGAATTACATTAACTGAATCCAAATTACTAATATTTGAGCTTGATTGACTCAAGAGTGCTCTCTACTAAGGCTAGTCTCAATGAATGTTTCATAATGGTGTCATGCACATTAAATAGGGTCACATCAATAAAATTGCTGACTTGCAGGGTCATTAAATGAGAGAGTTTCATGAGATGAGAGAGGAATTTCATCCCTATAAAACTCATTTAGCTCGGTTAGCTAGTTTACAGTCTTGATAACTATACCATAAGACCGACCTAACAAAAAAATGTGTTGGTCCAAAGCAACACATTCCTGGTATAGCAAATAAAAGGGCGTGTGTACACCATACAAACTGCACCATCAAAGAAATGGCAGTCAGAATAATCATTTTAGTTTTCTAGTAAAAATGTATGTCCTACAATAATATAATCCATATGCATTGTCATAAATGTACATACAATGCCTGATTGACAGGAAAAATATCTATTCCAAGTGCAACCATGTGAAATATAAATGTACAGGATTAATGATCTTAAGTAAAATTCAAAATAAAGGAATGGCATAAAGCTCTCTGTCAATAAGGTGACACTTAAATTGCCTATTATGATTTTCTTAGAAAGAAAAGGAAAATAGCAGCCTATTAGCTAAGAATTTTATCATGTAATAATTTACCAACTCCTATCAGATATTGATTTACAGTTTACACACGTAATGAAACTTGCCCGCTGAACCTAGGCAACTTGTGTACTAGAAACTGCTCCAAAGAATCGTGTTAATTCTCCAACTAGTCAACAAGATTAGAGTAATAGTACACTTGTACGTCTTTGATGTAATACATGTTCCTAGTTTCGCACAATTTACACAAGATATCAGTGCATCTGCAATCATCCTACGCTTCCCTAGACTGATGCCAGAACATGCCAATCAAGAAACGAGGGTTTTACTTTGATGGAGCAAGAACACAGGAAGGGGAATTCCCAAATTGAGGAACCTTACCCAACGCAGTGCAGCCCTAAATTATCAAACCGTGGACCAAGCTCTCGAATCAACACCTCTCCTCATGGCAGAAAAGCATAAAGAAGCTAGGATTCGATGGCCAAGAACGTCATATAAGCCACTATACGCCATTTGCGCACGGGGATCGAATTGAGAGGGAAGAGTTGGGCGGACCGTACCTGGAGCTGCACGATCGGAAAGGTCCCGTGCTCCACACCTACCTCCTCCCCCACTGCCGCCGCCGCCACCACACCCGTCGATGTACCTAGCCCGCTGCTCGACCGATGGATGTGGAAGGAGAGGCGGCACGGCCGGCGGACATGGAGGGAGGTCAGGCGGCGCCGACGAGCATAGAAGGGGGTGACGACATCGACGGAGGTCGAGGGGGTGGCGGCGCTGGTCGAAGATTTTTTCTCGCGGCATCCTCGTGCTTTTTTCTCGCGGCGTCGATGGTGGAATTCCACCGGACAAAGCAGTGGCGTGATTTCTAGGGTTGGCAACGGGGTGAGACGGGGACGGGGAGTGCTAGAACGCCCCCGGCCCCGCCGGATCCCCGCCCCCGAACGGGGCCCCGATGCCCCCCGAGAGAGAATTGCAGAGACAGAGGGAGGCACGCACCGTCGCCGTTCGTCGGAGGGAGTGAAGACGTCAGCCGACTCGCCGCCCCGCGGCCGCAGCCCTGCCGCCGTGCCACCCCGTGGCCACCGCCTTCTGGCCACCGCCGACGCGCCGACTCCTGGCCACCGCCGACGCGCCACCGCAACTCCTCCGCGTTACTGCTCCCGGTGGTGAGGTCGTGAGGGAGAGAGAGGGGGGAGAGTGAAATGGATACCTAGGGTTACTTTTGGGCTTTAGATATTGGGCTGGACCTTTACATTTTAAAGTTTATTAGACATCCTCGGGTCCCCGCGGGGATCCCCGTGCGTCTAAACCATTCCCTGCCTCGCCAAAACCGGGGCCCCGGCCCCGGATCCCTGCAGGGCTGAAACATCCCCCGCCCCCGCCCCCACCGAGCGTGGCCCCGGGCCCGCGGCGGAAATTGCTAACCCTAGTGATTTCTCTATGGTTTAAGGTGTAATACTTCCTGGGCCTTGAGAAATGGATTTTTTTGTGATCCAAGGATTTGTCCCTCTCGTGGTGGGCTTCCCCTTCTGAGCCGAGAAATAGGTAGGTATACTGGCCTTTTACACACGTGCCAAACAAGGCCTCATGGGGTTTTGATTTGGATGTTATTTAATTGGTGGAAAAAGTCTACCATAGGTCCATAAACTTAAAGTCGAGTTTTTTTTCATCCCTTAACCGTAATACTAGAAATATGTACCCCTAAACTCATAAAATTCATCCAAAAAATGTCCCTCAGCAGTATTGACCTATTTTTTTTGACCGATTTTGCTGACGTGGCGGCCGATGGGTTCCACACGTCAGCAAAACCGGTCAAAAAGTAAGTCAATACTGCTGAGGGACCTTTTTAAACGGATTTTATGAGTTTAGGGGTACACATTTATGTTATTGCGGTTAAGAGAAAAAACTCACATTTAAGTTTAGAGACCTCCAGTGGACTTATTCCTTAATTGGTTGCATCTTCGTGGGCTTTTATATTGCAAGCGTGACTCGTGTAGGAGAAGCATCAGGACTCGAACATTGGACAGGCGACGTACGCAAATTAGAGGTTTAGTAGAGATCTCTATGTATATCTCTACTATTTGAAATATAAATATGATATATCCATATAAGCAAGTTACAGGAAACAGTCCAGTGAGCAGAAGCAGAGCGATCACTCGGCAAAATAAGAAAAGGCAGAGTAATCTCTCTAATTAGGAACACAGAAGATATTCCTTCCATCGAATCCATCACACGGTTCAGATAGAACAAGAGACCAAGTAGTAGCAAACCTGCCATGTAATTATAGAAAGGTGAGGTTAACAGAAAGGGGTATGAGATGGTTAACTTTTTTTCCCTGGAAAAAAGAATCCAGCGAATGAGCAGAAGCAGAGCAATCACTCGGCAAAAAAAAACAGAGTAATCTCATGGTTTGCTGACAAAAACAGTTACAAAATTATTTGAATATTTAAATTTAAATTTGTGTGGTTTGTCAACAATAATCGCGATAATCAGCGTTAACGTTCCTCCACCCAGGAGCGGTTTCATGCACCTCCACGGTAAATGAAACCCTGGTTCAGATACAACGAGAGACCAAGTAGTAGCAAGCCTGCCATGTAACTATGGAAAGGTGAGGTTAGCAGAAAGGGGTATGAGATGGTTAAATTCTTTTTCCTGGAAAAAAGAATCCAACAAATGAGCAGAAGCAGAGTAATCTCTCTAGTTAGGAACATAGAACATATCTCCTAGGTTTATAGGAAACAAACCTTCAAGGGAAAAGAAATAACCATATTCAGACATCAGATTCTACTAAAAACCGTTGCGAGGGTTGCAGTTAGTTTCTTCCTCCAGCATGAGAAGCTTCACTTGTTACTGGATATATTCAAGCGAAATATGCAGTGCAAACGAAAATTTTCCTTACTGGAAGGAACAAGCTGCATGGGCTCAAATATTTCCTAATTGATGCACCTGTGCAATTAAGTACATAATAACACCCACATAAACTTGGAATCGATGCATGTAGCTCAACGATAACGATTCACAGATTTAGCAGATTAAATGCAACAGCCGGTGAGGCACACATCCATATTACATACAGCTGCTGCTTGTCTCAAACGCATACCACACACAACCAAGGTGGACGCATGCAAGCTAAGCTAGCACACACAACCATCTGCTCCATCCAGAGTTTGTTCAGAATCTTGACATACACACAGCAAAGCAAGCGATCTCACACACTGTCGCAGCCATGTAGATGCTCGCAGGAACACATGACTGCTTCTTCTTTATTATTGTTTCAAACATACATCAAATCATCATCAAGCCACACACACGAGCATCCGAGTATCCACACCCAGACTAAAACTCGGTCATCAAGACACACACTCAAACTCACAAACTCAATCATCCATCGGCCGTCAGCTGGTCTGTGCATCCACGCACAAACACAGGACGCTTATTATTTATTCGAGAGGGTAAGGTTTTTCCTTTCCTCTCCAACCATCCCACGGCCGATTTTTTTCCTGGAGGGCTTATTACTATATTCCATGAAAATGATTCAAAATTGCAATTTTGACAACCCAAACAGCGCCGTTTCTCTCCATTGAATTGAGATGAATTGTGTTATGTTATGTGATTTCTCATGGATGACTTAGTATATTCCATGCTAAAGTGTGAAGAGTGAGGCACTCAGGCTGAATCTTCTAATTAGGGTTGCCCGCTAACAATGTAGTTATCTTGTTTTCAGTAGAGTACGTTGCTAGGATGGACACCTCGGTGTTAGAATTGAAGTTTGAATCTTATCTTTTAACTGATTGGCAATTGGGTGTGGCATGGATAGAAGCTTGATGGTGTTGTGTCTAATTGAGAAATGTGCTCTTTTCATATGCCACGGTAGATATCCATGCCGGTTTTGTTGATTGTGAAAAATATCAGCTACATCCTGCTCTGCCTTTTTATTTAGACACCCCACTTAATGTAGGCTTTATTTGATTTCTACTGCCATGAATAACTTTTTTTTCACATTGTATTTGGAATGATTATTTACTTCCATGTCTTTTGTACATGATAGCCTTGCTTATCCACCAGTTTTACGGCTGCACATAGTTATGCCGCCAGATACCCTGTTTTGTTTAGCTTCACAACACAGATAAGTAGGATTTAGTTGTTGGAGAAGAAGTGAAGATAGTTGTGGTAAAATTGTGGAAGGCTTACCTTACCTTTTACATGCTCAACTTTGAAATAATGCTGGTTATTTAAATAGGGATTTATTAGCAACACGATCCAAGGATAATTCCTAATAGATAACACAATAAAACTAGCAAACATGATAACTAATAGCTGGCCAGTCGGTGTGGTTGTTGACTTGCTTCCTATACATACTTCTGGTGGGCCATAATGCATTTCCTTGTAGAAGACAATCTGGGGTAAGCAAATAAAAGGGTTTAGATGGATTTTTCATAGGAACAGAAGACCACATTTTCCATAGTTTTAGTGCCGGTAAGGGCTAAGCTCACTGACCCTAATTCCATCATAGAGATTGTTAAGTCCTCTTAGTACTAAGCTCCTCAAATGTCTGTAAATGTTGTGAAAGCAATGCTTTCCAGGTAGCCTTTTGGGTTATCCATGGTGATAACATTGACCATTGTCATTCATGCATTCATTAGTTGAACAATGATCATACTGTATTCATCTACACAAATACTTACATATTAATTATTTTTTTCAGGTTAAAGGTAAGAAGGAAAAGCTTCAGAAGCAGCCAGAACAAATCATTCTATCAGAGGTTCGTCAAATGGTTCAGCAGATGGAAGCCCTCAATCAGCAGCTTGAAGAAACTGTAAGATATCCAACCAGAAAATAAAATTACCCAGTCAATGTCTCAATGCCTTCCTAAGAATGTGTACTGTGGTTTTGAAGAACAACCCCTTCCCTTTCCTTTTTGGTTTATGATCCTATAACATGCTAACTTGTTCTCCATCCTAAATCGCAGGAAACTGCCATAGATGAATATTTCAAACCAATTGATAAGAGCGCTCAGATTATAATGGACATGCAACTGGACAAAGAAGAGACACAAGCGAAGGAGATGGCAAAAATAATGAAAGAGCAAATAGCAATGCAAAGAGAAATTGCAAGCAAGAGAGCTCAAGCCACTTTCATAAGGTCTAAAGATGCCCAACAGAGTGAAAAGGTGGCTGAATGTTCTCCAAAGGAAGATGCCATAAAATAATCACCGGTCATTTTTCCCTTGTCTTTTCTGTAAACAAGTATTGCAAGTGGATTTTTTACAAAGACTTGCTGGGCTAGGCAATAAGTATGGACCCCATGGTAGTACAGTTTCCATATTTTGTCACTAACAAGAGGCTATCCTTTTCCCGGGCAGAGCTCGGAATAGTGCGCTTTATTAACCAAGACTGAAATCATGGAAAAATTGCCCAATGTGATTTTTGCCTATGAAATCCAAATAAATAAATAAATCCAGTATGCATATCCAGAGTCTTAATGTTTGCTAGAATGTGCCATTTTTACTCTGGACTTGCTCTTTGTATATTCTTAGGGGTTGCTGTATTAGCGTGAATGGCGTATGAGATATGGTCTTGAATGGGCAGATCAGTTTTGGTACTTCTGTAGTCAGCATGTTCTAATCTGGTGTTTTGTTATGGAGCAAGAAGGGTAGGAAAAATTATTGTGACGGAGCAAGTATTTGAAGGCCTTTTGTTTCAAACTTCAATCCATCTGTCTGAACAATCGATGAACATTCTGCATGTTTGAGCAAACCTGCCATGTAATTACGAAAAGGTGAAGTTAACAGAAAGGGGTATGAGATGAATCCAACAAATATCCCAACTTACATTAATGTGTAGGGTCATTAATGTGTAGGGTCTCCTAGGTTTATAGGGAACCAATCTTCCAGGCAAAAGGAACAACCATGTTCAGACATCAGAAACTATGGTTCACAGATTATGTACTACATAACACTCACATAAACCTGGGATGCATGTAGCTCAACGATAACGATTCACATATTGAGCTGGTTAAATGCAACAACCGGTGAGGCACACATGTACATTACATACAGCTGCTGCTTGTCTCAAAACGCATACCGGCACACATACAGACCCCGGAAGCAAGGTGGACGCATGCAAGCTAAGCTAGCATCGATGCATGTAGCTCAACGATAACACCCACATAAACTTGGAATCGATGCATGTAGCTCAACGATAACGATTCACAGATTTAGTAGATTAAATGCAACAGCCGGCGAGGCACACATCCATATTACATACAGCTGCTGCTTGTCTCAAACGCATACCACACACATACAGACGCCGGAAGCAAGGTGGACGCATGCAAGCTAAGCTAGCACACACAACCATCTGCTCCATCCAGAGTTTGTTCAGAATCTTGACATACACACAGCAAAGCAAGCGATCTCACACACTGTCGCAGCCATGTAGATGCTCGCAGGAACACATGACTGCTTCTTCTTTATTATGTTTCAAACATACATCAAATCATCATCAAGCCACACACACGAGCATCCGAGTATCCACACCCAGACTAAAACTCGGTCATCAAGACACACACTCAAACTCACAAACTCAATCATCCATCGGCCGTCAGCTGGTCTGTGCATCCACGCACAAACACAGGACGCTTATTATTTCAGAGACATGGTCTCTGGCCAACTCGGCCACATACCAAGCCACTGTCACAGCCCACACAGCACAAGCTGGCTGGCTGCAACAGGAGCGGACACAAATAGGAAGAGCAGCAGCATCACAATTTCACCACCATTCGTCGCCAGTTCGCAGAGCATCCTCCCAAGCAAGGATTGATCACCTAGGGGACGTGACAGTAAGACACAGAAACAACAACAAAAGAAAATCAACCTGAGATTCAGTTCATTTGGAGGATGCAGTAGTTCATGATGCAGAGAACGAATGCTTCACAAGTAGGATCAGTAAGCAAGCAAATAATGAAGGCGCACGAATTAACCTGATGGCGGAGCCCCTAGGCAGCTTCTTCTTGTAGTAGCGCGAGTGCAGCGGCGCCTGGAAGAGGGAAGGGTGGTGGCCGGCCTCCACGCCGTCCCACTCCAGTGCGCTCCACACGTCCTCCTCGATCTCTATGGCCGGCTTCGGTCCATCTTCACCGACGGCCGGCAGCCGGCGCAGGCTCCAGCATCCCCTGATCTTGATGGTCTCCAGCGCGGGCGCCACCATCTTGAACCCGACATCGCAAATCTGCTGAAGCATCGGGAGGTCGTGCAGGTGGATGGTGCTTAGCCTTGGGAATGCTACGCCGTCGACGGTTATTCTCCATGGGTAATGTCCATCGAGCACGAAGATGTTGCAGAGGTGGGTGCAGAGCCTCGGGAAGGAGGGGACCCACACCGGGAGCACGAACTTGAGCCTGGGGCAGTCGCGCAGGTGCATGTGCCGTAGTTTCTCGAAGGACCCGTTCGAGAAAAGACGAACACCTATACTCCAGATGCAACGGGCCATTGGGAGATCAGCCATCCATATGGTCTCTAGGCGGAAGAAACCAACTGCGTCTGTAGGGAAGATTGTTTCCATCTTGGGGCACCTCTCCATACGGCACCACCTGAGGTAGTCCCAGTACCAATCCCCTCCAGGCATACTTGCGGTGGTCAGGACGTCATGCACATGCAGTGACTCGGACACCCGACCCATCAAGTATGCTAAATTACGATGAAACTGCCAGTTCCCATCCAGTTCACTCTCCAAGTTGTGGCTCCCTCGAGCAATCTCGATATGGCGGCTCAAGCTTGTGGTTGGAGGATGTGGAAAAGATTGCATGGGGGCATCCCCAACCTTGCTAAGTACATCATGATACTGGCCGACTGAAAAAGGTTGTTGTTGTTGCAGATTCACTTGATCATTTATTTGTCCAATCTTATCCTTACATGCCCCTTCGTCTTGAACAAATCCATCATACAATGTTGAAGTATGGATACTGAGGGAAACATCACTGTACCACCCTTCATGGTAGGAGTATATTGGATCACACAAGGACCGAGCAAGTCTCGCGTCCTCTATAACAGCATGGATTTGTAACTTGAAGTTATTATTGCTCTTGTCAAAAGATGGCCGAGGACGTTCAATTCCAGGTCTTGTGTCTATGCATAGCAATTCTAGGTCTGGCTCTATCTTGGAACCACTATTTCCCCATTTTATCGAACGGAGTTTCTCACAGCCTATTAGAAATAGTCGCTTAAGACTTGAGACTTCCAGCACCATAGTTGTAAAGTCAAGTATCTTAATTGCAGTTCCAGAAAGGTCTAGCTCCACAAGGTTGGGTAGTTCACGTATGAATAAACTTCCCAATCCTTTGCAGCCTTTTAGGGAGATGGTGGAGGTTTTTATATGCTTCTTAATATTTACAGAAGATGGACGTAAATCTCTTGTGGGTAACTCAACTATTGATGTCCAATTGGTTGCTGGTCCATAGCCATCGAAGCTTAAGGACGTGAGTGAGTGAGGAAGCCCATCAGACACAATGTTTCCTAGTCCATCGCAACCATCAAGAATAAGAACCTGAAGGCTTCTCGCCTTTGACAAATTGGTTGGCAGACGTGCCATGTTTCTGGTCCCAGACATGTCAAGTAATTCCAGCTTCGTCTTGTCCATTAGGTAGTTGTCTATGTATGCTGATGCATTTGGTTGATCCATAGATTTAACTATTCGGAGCATCTGAACATCCGGTAGCTGTTCATGTAGTGCAGCTATGTATTTCCAGCACTCAGGTCCAACTATATTTAGCTCCCTAAGGTTAATAATAAGATGTGCAATCTCTTTGGAGAAAACTTGATACCAGCCTGTGTAAATGAGATCCAAAACCCATAAGCTATGTAGAAACTGCCACTTCCTTGGGTCAATTTGTTTTGTTGTTTCATTGTCTTTACAATGGTGTAGCCCAAGAAATCTTAGGTTCTGGCAGGCAATGAATGGTGGTGATGCAAAGCTAAAGGAACAATGTGACAGCTGTAGCACACGGAGGTTAGTCGATTGGTCAAACAAGCCATCAGCTAACACTAGTAGGGCATCATTGGATATCTCATCAGGTGCCAAGAAATAAGACGACATATCTGCACTTACAGTTTGGATGTCATGTGGTGTTAATGGAACCTTTGAGTTTGAGGTAGTGATTGCCATTGGTGGGTATGATATTTCATTTTCATCAAAGTATGTGCCATTCAATCTCTTACAACAAGTAGAATTTTCTGAAGATGATTCTATGAGTATTCCACGCACCTCATCAAGTACCGAAGGGCACAAATCCCACTTTATTTCTTTAGAAAGTGCACTGCTTATCTCCCATGCCTGATCACCTTGTATGATGCCATCACACATCCAGTAGGCTGATGCTCGGGCTGCCCATTCATTCTCCAAATGTTCGGGCAAACAAAGATATAGAAATAATCCATATACACAACAATCCACGATCTTCTCCGGGTTGATCTCTCGCATGCATGGATACTTAGCAGCTATGGCAACGGCCTCGTTCTGCAATACTGGGAAGAGAATTCTCTTTCCTAATATATCATATCTTGTTTCATATGCAAAAAAATGGGTGTTCTGCACCTTGTTTTCCATCTCAGGGTAACCTTCACTTCCTTGAAACCTCCTCCGGAAGGTCCACAACATGAAGTATCCACGAAATATTGTGAATGACGGAAAACCAAAACTGTTGAGATCAATGTAGTCACCACTTCCGTTATGGAAAACAACCATAAATCTATGATCTTTAAAAGCCCGATCAATCTCTTCTGCAACCCTCATTATCTCACCTCTAGAACCTTGATCGACCCCATCAAAATCATCCTCCTCATCTGCCTTATCAATAATTGCAATTACGGAAGCATCAAGGTTTAGCTCCACCGCAATTGCCCTCTGCATTGCCCTTCTGCTTTTCCATGTGGAGCAATCAATATGGATTACTTTATCAAGCCTTAGTTCTGGACAAGCCCCTCGAGATTTAAGCTCATCTGCTACGGCTCTAAGAACCGCGGATGCCCCAAAACCGCGCCAGCCATCGAAGTATATGACTCTTGTATCCCTCTGCTTCTCAACAAAATATTCAAGTATCTCTTGCACGGCCCCATCCAAATTCCACCAAGAAACATCCTGCCATAATAACAGAAATCAGACGGTGTTAGGATACCTTTACAGTACTAACAGCTATCTAGCTCTGCAACAGCCCCCTCCACATAAGTTTTGGCCGAAGTAGACATGATAGACCAACTGTACGAACACAAAACTACTGATATTAGTGTGCACCCCTTAGAATAAACTATTCTATGTCTCCCTTCCTCATAAGGCACAAAACCTCTCTCGCCCCCTTCCAAAGGCCCAAAACCCCTCTTTTAGCCTGGTCAAAGCACTCTTCCACCGGTCAAACTTGTCATTTGACCTTTCTCCACACTCTACATTTGCCAACTCCTGTATATCTGAAAAGTGCAGTAACACGAAGCTAAAAATACAGTAACATATCTTATAAAATGCAGTCATATTTTTTAAATATAGTCATGACGGATCTATTTTTTAAATCACATTTTTTTAACCAATATGGTGAAAACGGTTTTGAAAAATAATATAAAACACATGAGATATTGCTCTCTAAAGATTGAGAATACAATATTTTTAGCTCCCTCACATGTATTAGTTATACTGTAACAGCAATATAAAGTCATGATGTTATTATACTTCTATCGTGATGTTACTGTATTTGTGTCACAACGTTACTGCAACTGTGCAACACATGTGTTACTGCACGTATATCGTGATGTTACTGCACATCTATCACGACGTTACTGAAATTGTGCAGTAACAATACATATATTTTATAGCAACATAACGTTATTACTATATATAGTAGACGCATCATTACTGTACATATAGATACTTCTTAAGATTTTAAACTTTAAACAACTTTATCTCCCACCTCATATATTATTTTTTAGAACTTTTGTATCATATTGTTTGAAAAAAATTCTTCTAAAAAAGTAGATCCCTCATGGGTATGTTTCGACGTTGTTACTGCAAATTAGTCATCGTGTTATTGCACAATTCCTGTGAGACGAGAGGTGAGCTTAGATAGACATGAGAGGAAGCCTATAAAAGGGTTGACCCACGGGATTAACTCTTTGACCAGCCTTTAAACAAGGTGGGGGTGGTTTTTGGGCCTTAGGAGGAGGGTGAGGAGGTATAAAATAGCTTATACTAAGAGGTGCGCGCACGCGCGCACATATATATATATATATACACACACACACTAGAAAATAGCCCGTGTGTTGCTATGGGTAAAAAAATCAAATATACACAAGTACCAAGGGGAACACAGTCCTGACATATGCAAACAACAATAATAGAAACAGAACAAGATATAAGCCAATTGGTTAGATTTCAGAAAAAATATCCATCAAGTTTAAATCCTAGATTTGACGTAGATTATTATATTTATAACTAATTATCTTTTCTATAGTTAACGATGTATCATTAAAAAGAGAGAGACACCATGAAAATTTTGTCAAACTCACCAAACGAAGTTTTCCGTGGCCTCTTATAATACAGTAGGAAATATCAATTTGTCAGCCCTACCATATGACTAATGATCCAGAAACAGCCACATGCATAATCTTTGTTAGATGATTGATAAACTCTTTCAGGTTATCGATGAATCGTATGTCAAGTTTAACCTCAATATTTATCCGAGATGATTTAATATCAAAGGCAGACAAATATCAAGAACAACATGGACGATTAAGCAAATGCCGTCAAACAAATCCCAGTTTTTATATTGCGCACATATGAATTTAAAATTGGAAGTCAAATCCTAGTTTGATTCAAAGTGAAGTCAAATATGTAAAATTCATATGTATAAAGGCCAGCACAAATCGATCTAGAAAAAAGAGCATGATGGTAAGTTGTTTCCCCTTCCATGCATGCATTGTCGCTTGATCATCTCTTCGTGCATTCCCTTTTTAATCATCTTTTGATCGATCCCAAGTCCCAAGCCTGGCGAGTGGCGAGGCGCATGACTCGGGCAGTGGGCCGTCCGCATGGCACGTGGAGACTCGGGCGAGGCGGACTAGGCCGTCCTCACGGCACCCGGCCTAGAAACAAGTCTGGCGAGGCGGATGACTCGGCCCTGACGTGACTGGGCTGTGAGCGCGACGCGTGTAGAAGCGGGCCGATGGCCTGGCGAAGAATCGGCCCATGGGATAACGGACAAAAAAAATTGGCAGAATCGTTACCGCTTTTTATAATAGTATAAATATAGATATAGATATATATATTCTTTTTGGCAAAAATTCAGCCTCAACGAAGGCTTAATAATACCACACGAATACATAAGACCCCCGTGAATTTATTTTGTCGACGTCAAAAAGTGAATTAAGTGGCCGTGCTTTTCTATATTGTCACTTGATAGGCATGCTGCCACAACCCTCTTGCATCGTGTGTTTTCTATTCTCTGACATGGCCATCTTTCTTGGTGAACGTCAGGATGCACGACATATGTATGATTTGATTATATATCCACGTCTCCACGATAGTATATGATTACCTTGCACTCAGGTATCTGCTACAAGAACAGTGCATAGATAATTAGCCAATTTATAGATTATTTGTCACCGTACTTTGTTTTTCCTGTTATACTTGTATTCTAAACTGCACCTGTACATAAACTCTTTTCTTCTGTATAATATTTTTTAATTTAAATTTTAGATACTTCTAAATAATATTTATATGTTGATTCATTCTCTTATTTTACTTATTTATAACCAAATTTTAGATGTATTCAAATTGTAGTCATAGATGGATTTTTTTTGTTTTTTCTAAATGTATTTATATCTGGACTTTTTTACCTTTATTTATTTTTAATTCTAGAATTGCATTTCTAATAAAATTATAATTTTTTTGGTTGATATGGGATTTATTTTAAGAAAGAACGTGGTGACCCTGTTTCTCATTACTTTATATGTATAATATATTTAAGGTAATTCTAAATATATGTATATGTCAATTCTTTACCTTAATTTTACTTATTTTAACCAAAATTTTAGGGGTTTTTTCTTTCTAAATTGCACTAATAGATGGAATTTTCACTCAATATTAATTATATTTTATTTTTAAATATGGATTTTGGATGCATCTACAGATAGACTCTTCACTCAATGACAATTATTTTTTTTAATTTTAAATCTATATATTGGGTTTTTGTAAACTGTATTACATGGACTCTTTTCTTTACTTTTCTTTATGGGATAATCCCTTGTATAACCCCTTCAATGCCTCTAAATTTTGCTTACTTTCTTGTATACTCCCTAAATTTTATTTTGATTCCTTCCATACCTCTCCCGTTAGTTGACCGTCTAGTTTATATAAAAGTGACCATTTTACCCTTTGGATGAATATAGAAATTTGTGAATCATATTATTGAAAATATTAAAATTTACCGCATGCAACTATTAATAATTATGAGTTTGTTATGCAATACATTATTTATGAAAAATATTTTTTGATAATATAATAAAAAATATGTATTTATTTTCTTTTCTAAAAGTCATGAAAATGAGGAGCATTCGTACAAAGATAGCACTACCATTGCTCAAGATATTTTTTTAAGAGTGCTTCCAATAAAAAAATCTATTATCCTGTTAAATTTCAACTAAAAATATTTAATTTATTATATTGTTTTATTTTTAAAATTTATGTTAAAATTTTCCACGCTAATTATCTAGTTTCATTAGTTACATAAAATGCACATACTATGCATTCAAACAAAATTTTCAATCGTTTTGTCAAGCTTATTTTCAAACCTAAATCATCAAGAGCATTAAAGACATTTGCCGTAAACTTAATAGTGAAATGATGGAAAATGTAATAACAGGGGTATGGAAGGAATTAAGTTAAAATTTTAAGGGTATAGAAAGGATCGATTAAATTTCAGGGGTATAAAAGGGATTGGGTGTGTTTTCAGGGGTAAAGGGAATTTACCCTTTCTTTTATATTTAATTCTGAAATTGCATTTCTAATTGGATTTTATTTTTTAATTAATATATGATTTTCTAGCACGTGAACGGGAACATAGTGAATCCTTTCGAAATTTCTAATGTGTGAACGAGCGCGCGGATCCGATCCGTGCGAATCAGTCAGATATCAGGTGGTGGGTTGTTTCTTTTTTTGTTATTGTTGTCGCGTGGACATCTTTATTTTTATATTTGTTTTTTTTTGTTGTTTGGGTATTAGACATATTAGGTTTTTTATGGTGTCTAAATATTTATATTTAAATATAAAAAATTATATATGTGATAATTGTGTATTGAATGCTTATATGTATAATGTTTGTATTTATAGATTATATGTATATTTTATAAAAATTTTAAATGTATAATGTTCCATGTATAAAGTCTATACATATAATATTTAGTGTATAAAGTTTATACATGTGATATTTATGTGTAAAGTTTATATGTATATATAAAGTTCGTACTAGTAAGAATTCAGTTCAAATTTATACATATTGTCTAAAATTATGCACTCATGGAATATGTACAGAGTTTTTATATACAATATTTTTTATATGTATAAAGTTTGTACACAATTTTAATTTGTTTCAAATTTATACATAGAATATATATGTATAAGGTTTCTATACATAGAATTAATAGTTATATGAATTGAAGCATCATGTTCAAATTTATATGTGCATTTTTTCTATATATGAACTTTGTATGTATAATTTTTTATCACTTTTTACACCCACCTAAAATAAAGAGGGAGAGAGAGAGAGTGCAATCCTTAATTGGAGTATTAAGGAGACACGGACTCCTAGATAGATAAAAGAAAAAAAAAACTTTGGACTCCGCCTCTAGCATCCATATATAAATGATATTAGGATTTCTAACACATGAAAAGAACTCTACATGAATCTATATATTTAAATTAAATCGATCATAGTCGTTATAATATGAACTCACCATTATCTAAGGGTCAAAAATTTTCAACTTTCTTTAATGTACATGGTAATTTCTAGCCTTAAGAGTGAACGTGGTAGTTCATTTTCAAAACGTATTTAAAATAGATAGATACTAACTCCGTCCTAAAATAACATCATTTTGACCCATTGTACCTTCCCAAAATAAGTCCAATTATGAGTAATCATTTCATTAAAGTTTGTTAAATCAAGGAATAAGTGTATTGAGAAAAGATAAAGTTGAGTATGATTGTATTGTGATCTGATAAAATAGAGGTTATATATTCTAGTTTTTTTTGTTTTTACTGATATGTGTGTGATGAGCGAAAATAAAATTATTTTAGGATGAAGTAAGTAGATAGATAGATAGATAGATAGATGTTAATTTGGAGCATGTGAAGATATTGCTGGAAAAGATTACGAAGTGTGCTATTTTGTTTCTTGAGATAAAAAACGTGTTCTCAAAAAAAAAGAGATAAAAAAGGAAAAATTGATGCATATCCGGTTCCTTTACTCTAGGCCACCGAAAACAAATTTGAACATAAAATTTTTGTACCTCCAGATATTTTATACTTGCAGATATAAAAGTTTTGAGCATAATAAAATTTATCATTACGTATACGGTTGATATAGACGAGGAATATTGTTTCTATGTGCCACTGTATAGCCATCAAAGTCTCGAATCAAATCAAAAAGAATATTCAGGAACAAACGTACTAGTGCTTATATTACACGTCTGAACGTGTAAGTAGGACAAATATATGATAAGTGGATAGATAGATTTGGACTCCAACGAGACTGCTGAAAACCACAAATATATGATATGTGGATTGTTTTCTGAAGTAAAAACGTGGTCGATCGTATTTTTCTGTCAAAAGTTGTATAATCACAGCCTTTTTCTATTATTCCCACACCCGATCTGTACAGCATGACCATCATGATATATATAGGTATAGTGCATTTATAAGTAATCAGTTTACGGTCATAAATGTATGACGTTTCAGACCAGCAAAATAGCTTTGTTTTAACTTCAATGCTTTGTTCTAACGACAAACATTAATGACCGGAGGGAGTAGATCATTTGTCAGCTAACTTTGGTTTTTGTTAAAAATTATAGAAAGGTTGGAGCAGCATCTGTCAGCTAATATATATTGCTCCTGTAAGACGTTACTTTTCCTTTTCTTTTAATATAATATAGGCGACTGAAAACAACAGAGACGTAATTAAAATAGTCTTTTATGCTATGCAGTAAGATATATACTTGCAGGACATATATACTTAATTATAACATGTGTGTGAGGTATGCAGGATCGAGTAATATCGATGATACTGTACTGTGCATATATGTATAACTATGAACGTCTCCAATCAATCAAGTCAAACCAAAGCCAAAAACAAATTAACTGGGCCTTATATTATCAGAAGAGAATGTGAAAGTGCAACGTACCTTGGATATCATGATGATCAGGCAAGAAGATCGAATCGGCAGCAGATTAACCCATCATATATATACCCGGCCAATCAAGTCCGCTCGATCGATCGCTGCCTACACACATATATACACAACAACATATATATATATATATATATATATATATATATATATATATATCAACCATACATATACTACATATTATGCTACTGTATGTACGTACTTCAACAATTGAAGTCATACACATGTAATCAGTAGCACCACATGTTTCAAGAGGATCGACGAACAAATTAAGCAACTAAGAAAGATGCAAAGTAATAAGTTGCATTGTCACCAGTGTTGTGTTACTAGTACGTACCGGTGTACAATTAAGCAGAGAAGAGAAGCAAAACTCCAGATAATAATTTAGCTAAACACAGCAATTAGGCAGCCTCTCTGGTCGAAGCAGCAGAAAAAACTTGATTAGCAGCTGTGGATCATCAGCTTTAGCAGCTTGGTCGTTAGGTTTGGTTTGGTATCTCTCTTGTGTCTTTCCTTCTACTAAAGCAAAGCAAAGCATCGCAGAGGAATTGCTTACCGTGGATCTCTCGTCGGCTGACTTGGAAACTTAGGATGTGTTTGGTTTCAGTGATGGGACGTGGCCATGTTTGGTTGGTGGATAGGTGGGATGGGTTGAACCCAGAAAAGAAATATTCCTCTCAGATCCAAATCCAACTCATCCTACCAAAATGGTGGGACGGATCCGTCCCAGGACGACCATGACGCATAGAGGGGGTGTCCATTTTATTTATTAATTTTATTTAAAATATATTACTTATATAAATATACATTCAGTTACTTTAGATTATTCATATATTAATCCTACTATTTAATATTTTATTTTAGATATGAGAGGTAATATTTATCTCATCTCATCCCTTCAACCAAATAAAAAACAGGCCCAACACATTCCAACTCATCCATTCCACCAAATAAAAAACAAGATCCAACCCATCCATCTAACCAAATAAAAAAATGAAACCAACTCATCCTACAATCCAAGGATGGAGCCAACTGAACCCATCTTGTCCACGAACCAAACGCATCATCCTTAGTTTGCTTCTCGCCTCCATTATTCCCTCCTTTTTCTTTTCCCAAGAACATGAAAAAGAAAAAGACAACCATACTAACTGTTTTGCTTTCTAATCTAAAGATACATGTTTCTTCGGTAATAACGTACCGCTGGTATATCATTCTTTCTTGCTTTCTTTTTTTTTCCTAAAGAAGACGCTAAACCATAATACTATTACATTACTCAGTACAAGAGCAACTAAAAGAATGAAAAAGAGCTGCTAGCTAGCTACTTGTCATTTTAGGTTATTATATGTTTTGGTTTTCTCTAGATTTATGTATGAACCAATGTATATTATTATATGTACGTCCAGATTAGATTTATTACTATCTATATAAATCTAGGAAAAAAGTAAAAATATCTTATAACTGTTTAATATCAGAGAGTGACTATATATATACATGTAAGTTAATTTCTAGACTAGCAAAATATTACTTACTCTATTACTCTCCTTTGTTTAGGTGATGCAGGGACCCCTTGCATTATTCCCTTCTTTTTTACTTTGCCAAAAACATGAAAAGAAAAAAGAAAAAAAAAGCGTGTGTGCACTTTGCTTTCTAATCTAAAGATGCAAGTTTCTTCAGCAATACAACTTCTGATACATCTTTCTTTATTTTGTGTCGAGAGGAAGATTTGGGAGATTAGGGTTGGAGTATGATGGTGTGTATATACTAAGTGCTAAATAAATCTTGGCCATGGAAGGAGCATAAGATGGCTGAATCATTTGCTGGCAGATAATTTATCGGTAGATAATGTATCATATAAAATTATTGGCAGATAGTGTGCCTTCATATATATTATTCATGGTAGATAGAACACCAAATTTATTTCCTGTCACATAGTTTATTTGGGATTGTCAAGTTTTGTTGAGAGACATCTGCCGCTAAATCGGTGTCATGGTGTAGCGAGAAACCTAATCAAATGAGTTCTCACAA
The DNA here is from genome assembly GCF_000231095.2 of Oryza brachyantha. Classification (NCBI taxonomy): domain Eukaryota; kingdom Viridiplantae; phylum Streptophyta; class Magnoliopsida; order Poales; family Poaceae; genus Oryza; species Oryza brachyantha. Next base: position 10,598,136 of record NC_023166.2, read on the forward strand.
CGGAAATAGAAGGAATATGCTAACGTTGCTGCAAATATCTTATAAACGAGTATGAACAGATTTTTGACTCCTTGTTGAGTTTAGAAGTACTAATGTTAACTTTATGTAATAGAAGAGATTGAATAAAAAATCCACTTAGGCCGCGTTCGTTGCCCCCTATAAGTTAACTTATCCTGTTCGTTTTTCACGTGCACGCTTACCGAACTAATAAACGGTGTATTTTTTGCAAAAAATTTATATAGAAAAGTTGTTTTAAAAAATCATATTAATATATTTTATATTTTTTTAATAATTAATAATTAATTAATCTGGTACTAATCTATTATTATGTTTTCTGTGCCAGGGTAAGTTAACTTACACTCTCTTAAACGAACACGGCCTTAAAGTGTCTAGACTCCGGAGTCCATTATTATGTTTTTCATGGCAGAGTAAGTTAACTTACACTCTCTCAAACGAACACGGTCTTAGAGAGTCTAGACTCCGAAGTCATAGGTTGGAGACTAGGACCTCTCTACAGGTGGAGTAAATATATGGCATAAATCTAATCTGTATCAAAAGAGTTTATTACCGTCCTTTTTTTCTAAGAAAACACAGTACAACGCAGAAACTCACAACGCACGCACAAGGTACGTATGCAAACCCTACCCCACCCTATGAGCACCTCCGAAGCCTAGTCGGCACATCCTGGAGAGATTGACGAAGTCACCATAGGCACATCATTGTCGACAGGTATGTCCCTACCACTGAAAGCACAAAGCCGTTAGCTTTTGGGTTTCTTTAAGTAACATATTTTTTATGGTAAAAACTTGGTACCCTCGAGATATCAAAATTTCATACTAAAAATTTTTTACCTCTACTCCCTCCGTTTTCTATTATAATATTTTGTATTTTTATTAAATTCATTCATTAATCTGTGTATATATTTTATGTATGTGTAGATTTATTAGCATCTATATGAATCTAGATAATATTAAAATCTAGCCAAATTTTTATATAATTTAATCTAGAAGTCGACTGCCCAACTCTATTTCATGTGGTATTATTATTTAGTACTTTTGTATGCCTTTGGAGAATAATAGACTAAATAGGTCTAACGCAATTAAATTTAGCAATCCCCACCTAACTTTATCACTCGCAAGAAGTATTCTTAGTTTTGTTGTTATTTAATATATTAGTGTTACGGTGAAGACTTTAAGTTAAAATTTCACCTAGAAAAGAGCCTATACTTACCCACAACTAAACAATAGACTAAGCTTTGAATTGTTAGTTTTGTGTGGTTAAGTTTTACCAAATTAGCTGACCGACACTTGACTACCGTCAGCAACCCCTCGGGTTAGAGCATATAAGTCATGCTCCATGCGTTTTCATGATTCTAATCTAGACATTACCCATATCTCTTAGCAGTCAAACTCATATATGTGTTTCTTCTAAGATGTTATATAGGATAACATCTTTGTTTAGAAAGTTACTCGGATCATGTTGAGGTATAAACCAACCTGATGTAAAAAATAAGAAAGATGTGCATTTCCAAAAGGATGATCCATTTTAAGGGACTCTTCTCCCCGTCAAACAATAGCTTGTTTCACCGTCGTAATTTACAGGATCTCTGGACATGTTTTTACTACAGTGTGACTCACATGGGTGACTCTTTACTTTCTCCTTTGTTTAGGTGGATGCAGGAACCCCTTGAATTGCTTCTTGTCAAGCTCTGCATGCATTATTCCCTCCTTTTACTTTCCCAAAAACATGAAAAGAAAAAGAAAAAAGTGTGTGTGCGCTTTGCTTTATTAATGTAAAGATGCATGTTTCTTCAGCAACACAACTGCTGATAAATGTTGCGTATTTTTTTCTTGGATTTTGCATGCACGTTTCTCGAGCTACGTTTTAAAAAATTTTATGTACAAAAGTTTATTCTTTTCATATTTCTAAAATAGATTTTTAGTTTTATGGTAGTTTTTTTAGAGAGGAGTAATTTTTACCCTCAAATAACCCAATCTGAAATTCGCTCTTACAGAGATTTGAACTCAGGACCCTAGGGTGCTATTCAGGTCACTGCAACCACTAGATTTGTAGCAGTTAATTTTATCATTTATACTACTAAACAACTATCAAAAAAATTAGATATTATTTCATCCTTCATCTTTTATCCACAAAAGAATGTACCCATCTTTTTTTGCACCGAGAGGAAGATTTGGGAAATTAGTGTTGGAGGGTGGTGGTGTGTATGTAATATGTGGTAAATTAATCTTGGCCATGGAAGAAGCATCGAATGGTTGAAACATTTGCTGGAAAATAATTAATCGGCAGATACTGTGTCATATACAATTATCGACAAATAGTGCGCCTTCGTACATATTATTTATGATAGATAGAACACTAAAATTATTTTTCGGCACATGGTTTGCTTGGGATTCTCGAGTTTTGTTGAAGACATGGTGCTAAATATGTGTCAAGAAACATATAGGCACGTACAAAGACGATTATTAGCTAACTCTCTTCATCATCGCACACACAAATATGATGGTATGGATAAAAGAGAGAAGAAAAGAAAAAAAAATTGTTGTTATGCATAACAATGACTTAAAGACAACTCTTAGCATTTACCAAAGGAGATTTTGTTGTACAAGGATGGATAAAAAGGAAAAAAGGGTAATAAAAATATTTTATTGTATTAATGAAGAAACGATAACTAACTCTAACTTCATACATGTCCATATAAGCTAGATTCTTGTTGATGATGTGGACTAAAAAAGAGTTAATCATATACTCTATCATTGAACATGCCTTAATTAAACGAGTTCTCATAACGGAAACCTTTGGTTTGGTATCTCGTCGATCCCTGCTCGCATCGTTGGCTGGCTTGGAAACCTTAGTCTGCTTCCGTCCACTATTCCCTCCTTTTTATTTTCTGGAAAACATGAAAAGAAAAAGGGAATGAAAAGAAAAAGGGAAAGGAAAAGAATAAAAAAAACGCATGTGTGATTTGCTTTCTAATATAAAAAATCGAAGAGGCCTTTATTCTTCTGACTGTCTTCGTTGTTGCCTGTGAACCTGCAGGAAACGTACCTCCCTCGCAATCCGGCGTGGAACGAGATTGTTCTCTCACGGACAAAGAACCCAAGCCCAGCAACAGCCCATTGTGAATGATAAATTAATTTAAAATTTAAAACTAAAAATTTAAATTTTAGCTTATAAATATACGCATAAATGAAAAGATTAGCCGCTCCATTTATACGGTCAGCCATGGCCCCAACCAACCGCCTCCGAGATCGAGAGAAAGTGAGCGAGAGGGGAGGGTGGTGAATCATGGGGGATGGATCTGAAAATGGATGGCTGCGTAAGGTCACCTTCAATACAAGGTACTTGCTGAGGTATTTAATAACATAATTAAGCTAAGCACTGTATTTAAGAGCTGTTGTTATTTTGTTAGCCACTTGCTGCTAGGAACCAAGAGCACACTCATCAAATACTCTGTCCAGACATCTATTCTAAAAATAAAGTATACGAGAAAAATATTCCTCCAGTAGATATATATTTTATCATATTATTTAAAAATAGAGAATTATCCCTATTGAAAAGAGATGCTCTTAGATATAAATGTTCTCTCTACACCATTTATATCTCAGCATCAACAGATAGCACTAATAAATAAGATAATATGATTGTAAAATATTAATAAAATATATATGGACTATTTAATATGAATGTTCTATTGAACTAAAATCTAATATGAATAGAGAATCTATTTTGAATTGGTCATCCAAGTATAATATGAATGTTACGATTCAAATGAGTTGTGCGTTGCCGATCAGCCAGCGGCCGGAGGCGCGGCAGATGACCGGCGTTCGTCGACGACGGCCGGCGTACGTAGCCGTTCCGTTCCACCCGGCGATGCATGCACACGCGCGTCGCCGAATTTTTTTATTTTTAATTTTATTTAATAAATAATTTATTTTTTATTTTAAAAATTTATAAATCTAACCTACTCATGCCCTTCCAGAGGGTAGAGCATATAAAACGTTCTCTATAAGGGGGCGGGAGCTGATGTGGCATATGGCGGCGAGGCCACGGGAGACAGTCGTTATCGGCGCGGTGACATTTTTTTGGTTAGCCCCTCGCTGTCCTCTGTAAGGGCGGCAGGGAATGAAAAACTGCCGCACGCGCCCGGGAACGATCAGATTGTGAACCGGACAGTTAAATCGTGGTTTGATACATACATACATATACATGTGTGTGCGCGCGCGTGTGTATATATATATATATATATATATATATATATATATATATAACATATGTAATTGTTTAATTACAAGTTCTTGGATGGCTCAATGGTCATCGTCACTCTCTTATACATCTTGGAGACCAGAGGTCGAACCTCATATTTTTTTTAATTTTTGTTTCCAGGATCTAAGAGAGTGGCGGTGAACACTTAGGGCCTCTTTGGGACCGCTCCGCTCATACTTTTTCTGCTCCGCTACGAAAAGAACTAGCCAAACGGGTCCAGCTCCAGAAACTCTGCTCCAAGAAAAAAGGTGGAGCCAAGGCCAACTCCACTTTTTTTCTAAAGCTTCTGAAGAGGTACTCACCAAACAGAGTTTTGTATCTCCTCATAAAGTTGGGAGGTAATTACCCACTTTTGCCATTACAACAGAAAAACGTTCCGTTCTTTTGTTTTTCACGGTACAAGGGGTTTCCCTACCTTGCACCGTCCCCATCCTATTTTTCTCCCCCATGCCGCAAGTCCCAGCTGCGTCGGTGATGAACCAAGTCGACGATCACACAGCAGCGGGCGGAGGCGCCGTGGGGGTTGGTACGGCGTCGGGTGGTGGAGGTGCGGCGACGGCGGGGCCATCTGCTGCGAGGGCTGGGAGAGCTGGTAAGGCGGCGACCGCCGAGGAGGAGGCGTCCCGGCCGGATCTAGAGTGCCCGTGGGCAGAGGCGCCGTGGGCAAAGGCCTGGCCGACGGAGGCGTCCCAGCCGGCAGAGGAGCTGCCGCCGGCAGGAGAAGGGGCGCTGGGGTGGCGGTCGGCAAGGCTTCTGGACCGGTGGCCGGCAGGGGCGTAGTTCCGGCCGGCAGAACCGATGTGAGTGCAATTGTATGCTGCAACTGATGATGAACTAATACATGCTGCAACCAATGATGAACTAATTCGATTGATTGCTACATGTGTAAGGTTGCAAATCTAACGTATTCATCTAGCATTTGGCATGTTTATTGATTGCTTGTTGAGTCGTTTTCATTACCATTGATAAAAAGATAGAGAGAAAAAATGGCCTGAAAATGGACTAAGCATTTTTGAAGCAAACAACTCGAATTTTTGGGTGAGAGCATGTCTGTTCATGAGCGGTGTTATCGTAATGCCTAATATGAATTAGTCATTCAGAAAACAAGGGGAATATATTATATATAATGCATAGAATGCTTAATAGTATTTTGCATGCTAGAAGGAATAGTCCTATTACCTAGCTTCGTCCTTAGCTTGCCCCAAATCCAAATTAACGAGCTAATACCATTACCTTGTATTTTTTTTTCAAACCAACGGCTGGTAGAGGAGATGGGGCGGCTGCTAGCATCCCTGGGCAAGCTGGTGGCCTCCCAACCGCATCAACTGGTGCACGGAAGCGCACGGCAGCTGCAAAGAACTACAGAACCAAATGCTCCTATGGATCTATTCTGTGATGAGTTGGCCACCGCTTTTTCTCTAGCTTGGAACTAGAATTAATGTATGGGCAAATGGTCTATGTTCGAATGGTGAACTTTGTTCTGTCTATCATTAGTTCTATATGAAAAATTGTTTTTTTTATTTCAAATGCAATCATAATAATGTACATCATATTATAATTCTTATAATATTCTACATCATATTACATCGCTTATCCAAGTTCTGCATACATCAAAACAGACACTGATTGCTAATCACGGGCATACTTGACCTTTATTAGATAAATCTTATGTTTCTGGAGCTAAAGCTATGCTGCGTGCCAAACAGAACCACCAGCTTCACAAGCTTCTCAGCAGAGCTGCTCCTGGGTGAAGCTAGTGGAGCAGAGCAGAAAAAACTAGAGCAGAGCAGTACCAAACAGGCCCTTTAGCCATCCAAGAACTTGTAACTAAATAACTACATATGTTATACATTGCCCGTGTGTTACAAGGGGATTTAATTTAAAAAATATCATAACATGATATTAACATTATTTTTTTTGGTATGTGTCATATTTTGTTACATATGTTTGTTATTGACATATGGGTCTATTCTTTTCATAATAAGTTGAGTTAGTGAGAGCGGTTAATACGTAGAATACACCGTTATTTTTTAAAAAAAATAGAGTATAGGTAAAAAACAATGTTTATAGTAGTAAAATAGAGTATAGATAAAAAAAGGAGTTGATGGTCACCGCCACCACCACTAGCAATGTTTATAGCAGTATAAATATATATCAAACCACAGTTCAACCGTTCGATTCACGTGAGTTTTTCATCTTTTTTCCCTTGAATTTTTCATTCTTCCCCCTTACCGCGCCCTAATAGCGAGGGGCTAAACCGCAAACATGTCATCATGCCGTCAACGCCTGCCGCCCCTCGTACGCCGTGTCAGCTCCTACATCCTTTCAGAGGGTAGGGCGCGAGAAGGTTAGATTTGTAATTTTTTTAAATGAAAATATAGTTTTGTAAATTATTTATTAAATAAAATTAAGAAATAAAACAGTCCGCGTCGCCGGTCTTGCTTCAGCGCAGTTCGGGCCAGCTCCATTCAGAGTTTGCAGGATTGCATGCTGCCCTGATCTGCATTCGGGCCCATTTTTTTCTGCTCTGGATTCTGGCCCGTTTGTCTTGCTTCCAGCAGGGGCCTCATGCGTTATTGGGCCCTGATCTGGACGTACGTAGGTTGTACGTAGATTTTTTTTTCAAATTATTTCTCGGTTTTTTGGTGCATATTTTTTGTTGCTAACAGTGTGGTTTTTAAGTTCATTGTTTTTCTCAGCGTTCTAAAGTAGATTTTTAACTTTATATTACTTAATTTATTATTTATATCATTAAATAGCAGAATTTTTTTGTCTTTTATCTTTCATCCGTCTAGCCCTGCTATCCTCAGAAGCAACCAAAATTCTTCAGAATCTGTTCTTTAAGAAAAAAAACTTCAATCTTGTAGATGTGACGACACCGGTCCACTTGTGGCCATTCTTGACTCTAGCTGCTGGTTATGTAGGGGTTGTCTTTTGGGTTTTAAAAAAAAGACAAACGATATATTTATAAATGAAAAATAATTTATGAATAAAATTTTTATATATATGTTCATAATGATCTAAAATCCTAAGATAGAAAATAAACTATATGAGAAAACCTCAAAATCAATTTCAAATATAAGATTAAAAGTTCAAATTTTATCTTATAAGTATAAGACAAAAGATGGTGGTGTTATTCTCATGGTGGATAGTGTGTTACTCCATTGTTTTAAGATATAATTATTTTTAAAATTAAAAATGTGTATCATAATATAAAATTTCTGAGACACTAATCCAAATGCACCAAAATATATACATTTTCAGCTATGAGATGTTTGAAAAAATAATAAAAGTAATTAAAATTAAAACTTTGGCCTCTGAAAGAGAATATTTTATTGCTATCTTAGTGTTTGCTAAATGACTTAATTGTATATTATTTTGAAAAAAGGAATTAGATATATATATATATATATTAATAATTAGTCCAGAGTTGTCCGCTGAACTATAGCGCGCTAGTATCATTAATTAATTATGCCGCTGGCTTCAAGCTTCAAATAACAGTGGTCAAATTAATGACGATTGAGATCTAGTAGTTAGTACGACGATTGCAACCTGCATGCAAGTTGCATATACTGTATTTGTCCCCAGCTAGGTGTTTCGTTCGTCAATTTGTCAGAACAGCCAAAAATAAAATAAATAAATAAATAAAACGAAGGAAATCTACGGATAAATCAAGCGCAAATCTCACCAATAGCTAGCCTACGCGTGTCCCTTTTCACGCTTGATTCTTCCAGCAAGCAAACCCTTCGTTTCGTGTTCCTATCCGGGAAAAGAAAAGGAACGAACTGTTGTGCAGCAATGTCACTACAGTTTTTAATTCATTTTCAATCGATTTTTCTCGTGTGTGGATTGACATTTTTTGACCCTTCGGCCGGTGATGCTGGTATCCATTTCGCGGATAATTTTTTAAGGGTTACTTAGGTTTGATTACTTATACAAAGGAGATGTAAGATATCCCTTCTACCTCAGAATATAAGTATTTCTGAAATTTCAATCCTATACTAAAATATAAATTTTTCTGGTACTATTATCTATCATAATCATTTTTCACTCAAAATTATTTATATTTCATCAGATGATGTGCTATTTCTACTATCGCTGATAAATGAATTCTAGACACAAGAGATGGCTACAGTGGTGAACTACAGATGGCGTACGTGCCTAGAAGTAGCGGCAGTGCGATGACGACTGACTGCATAAAAATATAAGCTAAAAATTATTTTTCAAATGCTTCGCTTAAAAAGAATGGTGCATACTCCCTCAAGCTAGTAAAAACAACGATTTGGTCAAAGTCTATAATTTTAACCATGTTTTGCTTTAAGAAAATGGTACGTAAATTCATTTGATAATATCATAAACTATACTTAGATTTTATAAGTTTATTTAAATATAAATTGATAATCAAAATTTTAAAGTTTGACTAAACCCAGTTTTGTGTGTCAAATATTTATAACTGAAATAATATATTAATAATCAAAATTTTAAAGTTTGCCTAAATCTTGTTCCATATATGAAATATTTATAACTGAAATAATATATCAAAACTGGAGACGATACCAAGGATATGAAGCATCATATCTTCCATCAATATGTGCATCGAATTTAATTTGTCAGCCTAATATTCGACTAAAACTACTTTTAGGATAAATGATGTTTTTTTCTTACTTTTAGGCATATCTTACATTTTTTTTTGTTTAGAAAATAATTTTTGGCCGGTAACAACATGACCACCATAAGTTCCATGACAATGCACAATATGCCGTAGCAAAACTTTAGTTAGTTGTACCACAACATAAGGTTATTCACATATTTACAATGCAGCCCAGCAATACTACAATTTTATAGTCTTAGCAATCTCTAAAAGAAATAACAGTTTTTTAGAGAAGAAAGAGGGATAATAATGGAAGCACCATGAAAGCTACAGTTAATGTTGATGCTGGAATTTGATGTGTTGCTTTTGACCATGACACGGACAGACTTTGTAGTACTGATGACTACTGAAAGTGATATGCCATCAACTGAGAAAATTTAGATAAGATCAGTCATGAATAAGCCAAATTAATCTTATTGTTTGACCTATGGCTCATAAGTCGTAGCCAAACTCACATTTTGGTTAGGGCTTATAAACTACTTCCCCAGTCCCAAAATTTATTTACGCTCTCTTATTTGTCACAAAAGAAATTTATATTTAAACAATAATTGTATTAGAGCTTGTAAATATAGTGAACAAATGCATTGGAAACGGTTACGATTAGGAACAACTAGATTGAGATTTGGTTAAGTAGAGTTACTATCGTTTTTTCTTCTATATTGGATAAAGTTGTTTTGGAACGGAAAAGGTACAAATATATAATTAGAGAAAACATTGAGTAGTATACCTTGACATATCACATTTGTAAATAGGAAAGTCGACATTGGCTAGATGATTTGGTTCGGTTGAGAAAAAAACGTAGAAATTTATGTATGTTGACATATAATGTTGTTCATTTGAGAAACATGCCTGGATTTAATTTTATATTCTTGTTTAAATTTAGTAGATATGGTTCAACCATGTCACTAAGGACAAACAATCCTGTGGTTCATACAAACCGACTTTTACGTATACCCCCACTTCTCCTATTTATATTGTTATATATATATATATATATATATATATATATGCATGTGCTCGTCGTTTAGCATAGGCTTCCTTATAAATGAAAGGACTTGTAGGAAAAAAATAAATTATATATAAATTATATATATATATATATATTCTCTTAACGATTTAAAAGTAATATTATAAAATAAAATATAATAAAAATAGTCATAAAATTTAAATTTCTACCTGTAAGCAATTGGTGATCCAATCTTTCATGTAGGAAAAGCTACAACGGTTTTTTTACCAGCACAGTAGAGCAGGTACAATTGGTGATTCAATTGGCTTATAGCAGACTATAAGCCAGCGATAAGCATATTTTAAAGAGATAAGATGAGAGAGAAAGAAGGTAGACTATTAATTTATAACCAGCTGCACACGGGCTCTAAAATAAAATATGTGTATGACATTGGCTATACTATCGAACTTGCTCGTAGGAGGGTGTAGCTAGCAGCACGGCAGCACCATTGCCCCTCCTCGCCACAAGACCGGGAGTTCCTCCACATGGGCGGCCACACGAGATCCCAGGGGGGATCCGCGAAGATTCCTTCCTTGCAGCCGCCACCTCACCAACCGCCACCTCTCACTGACCGTCGGCCCCACGTGGCTCCGGGCCCACCGTTACGTGACCGCGGCTTTACTGGAAGTGTGTGCCTTTTGCCTGCCACCCCGGGGCACGTACGCCCGCAGCAACCGGAAATAGCCAAGTGGAGAATTTTCTTTTTGTTAATTAATTGAAAAGGAAATGTCCTAAGAAAAAGTACCTTAGCTTTCGCCAGGATAGGAAGAGATCTGTCTACAAACGGAAATCACCAGTAATCCGCAGGAAATTGAAATTCGACGGATGATTTCTCGTTTGAATCCTTAATCTTGATTTGGATCGTTTCTTTTTAATAAGTACAATTTGAATTCATAGGGGCTTCAAAGTTTCGGATCGATTTTTTTGCAATTTCACGATAAAAAAACATATTTATAGGAATGGCGCTCGACGGCTGGTGTAGATTTTAGATAAAATAGTATTGGCAGAAGCAATTTTGCCATGTTTGTCTAGTTTCAAACTTCGGATTAAAGCCAACCACACTAGAGTTAGTAGGAAATCTGGCGGTTTTGCTTTCTGCTTGACCCTAAATTTCTCCCTAAATCCATTTTGAATACATGGGCTTTTTCTTTCAAGCTTGGACAAAAATTTTGAAATTTCATTAGGTGAAACAGTTGTAGGCCTAGGAAAAATGGTTGTGGCAAGGAAATTTTTGCCAGGTTTATCTAGTTTTGAAGTAGGTTTGGATCAGAGGGGTAGCATAAATCGTGAGAGCTATGGATGAAAATGACAATACATTGAACGGTTACCCGGTGCTGAAAAAGGGTGAAAGCAAACCTGCAGAAGAGAGGAAGGGGAATGAAAGTCCCTATGTATAATTCCTAACTGATCCTTGGAACTGCACTTTTGTTCAATACAAGTCCTTAACCACCAAGCTTTGTGTTGACATGGTTTATAATTCCTTGGTGAAACTTATATATGAATAATTGAATATAGATGCTTGGCACAGCGAAAATAATCAAATATGATGCAGACATAATTTGATGCTTGAAATGAGATTTTTTGCATTTCATTTACGGTGCGCCGAATAAAAAACATTATATTCACATGCATAATTTCGATGGCATCTAATAGGTGTATGTGTTAATGCATCCTTGAAAAAAGAACATAGAAAATGCGGCAACAGGTTGAATCATTTCGATGGTATCTAAATGGCGAATGTGCTGGATATACATGCATAATTATTACTTTTTTTGTTATTTGTGATTGTTGATTTACATCTCATTGGCGATTTGTGCCTCACAAAGCTGCATACCATGCTGGTAACCACCCTACGGGCCGTATAGCTCCTACCTCCTAGCAAGATCATTATCGATCTCATCGCATGTTATTTCGATTTGCACGTACTGATTGCCCACGGATTAAGATGAATATATATATATATATATATATATAGGGCCACATTACATCATGCAAACATCAAAATGGTAGGTTGTGTGGATCTCACAAAACAAAATGTGGTATCATGCTTAAAATAATTGATGCCAACGAAAGGGATTCGGCTTGATATAGTCAAACTCTAGAAATTACTTTTAACGAAAGGATAAATTCCTTGCTCCATCGTACGAAATCTGGCCGGTTCACATCACATCAAACATATGTATCATTGTTCTGGTCCTTATACGAATCCCTGAGGCCTAGCACTTGACCCACGTTACTATGGTTATTATAATCCTAGAGTTGATAAAGACACCATTAACTAATCATTTTTTATTCACCATAGTTACTTAGGGAAATGTCACGTAGCCTAGTGGTTACAGTGACCTGAGTAGCATCTAAGGTCTTGGATTTAATTGTTCATAGGAGCATGAATTTCAAATTAGATATTTGAGAGAGTAAGTTTCATACTTTAGCTAAGTTTCCAAATTAAAAAAATGGTTGCATAATCCAATTGGATATAGAGGACGAGTAAAAATACCTTTCTAAAAAATAGTTACTTAGTTATAAAATTATATCTTAATTTACAAACTATTCAATCCATAGAATAGAAAGTTTTATTTTATTTTGCTACAGCAATTTGATTAACGTTATGATCGTAATAGTGATAGATCTAGTAAACGATATTACAGAAGTTAGAATAAATTAGACGGAGCTTCGACCCCATTTTCATTAATCCTTGACATATTTTTTAGGAGGGGGTTTTAGTGGTGGCTCCCATATCTTTAACATAGGTAGTGGGGGCATGAGCGCTCACCGCCTCCATACTAGATGTGCCCTGAGTAATATCCGACTCATATGTCATGGACCAAAATCTTATAGTTTTAAATAACTGGACCTTAGCAACTGACCATGAATTTTACTCTTACAAAAATATTGTTCACAGCATCCAAGATAGCATTAAATAAGATTAATTTTTCCATTCCGGTACTCACTTTTTTTCATTTTTAACAAAATATTCAATTTTATATTTGTAAAAAGAAACTATAAGCATTCTATTTTCTATGCGTAAAACTTCGATACCTTTATCAACTAAGGACCCGTTTGGTACAACTATAGCTCCCAACTCCAACTTAAATAGAGTCGGAGCTGTGCACAACATACATTCTATAATTTTTGGAGCAGAACTAGTAGAGTTGCTCCTAAAAACTGAACTACAGGTATAGAGCTAACTTTTTGATGCTCAATAGCTCCACTCCACTCCAAAATACTCACTAACTTCTAATTTATTGATATAATTATATAAACGGTCACTTACCTAACCCTAAAACCACTTATCAACATACATGTATCATCTCTTTCATGAGTTATTGAGCTGACAATTAAAGCTAACTATAAATGGTTGTAAGTTGTCCTCTAGATTTAATAGGAGCTAACTCACACTAAAGTGAGAGTTTGGAGCCTGGGCCTTAAGAGCATCCCCAACAGCTTATCTAAATTTGATTATCCATATCTTCATTTCGATGATCATCTAAAACACTTTCATCCTTCTTATCTCTTTGTACTCCAGCAGATCATCTATATATGACATCCTCTGTATCTATTTGGAGGATTGGAGAGAGAACATCTAAATATAGAGTTTCTCTCTCTTAATATGGATGACATTCAAAAATAGATGATGAGATAGATGTTCTATTGGAGCTCAACTTTTACTCTTCATCCTCTATTTCTATGATGGAGGATGGGATGGATAAGCTCTTGAGAATGCTCTAAGGCCTTGTTTAGTTCCAAAGATTTTCGCTCAAAAACATTATATCGAATCTTTAGACACCTAAATGGAGCATTATACATACATAAAATAAAAAACTAATTGCACAGTTATGAGAGAAATCGTGAGACGAATCTTTTGAGCCTAATTACTCTATGATTAATCATAAGTGCTACACTAACTTACATGTGCTAATGACGGATTAATTAGTTTCAAAAGATTCGTCTCACGCTTTACAGTCTAGCCATGAAATTCGTTTTTTTATTCGTGTCCAAAAACCTCTTCCAATATTCGGTCAAAACGTTTGACGTGACGTACGAAAATTTTCTTTTCACCAACTAAACACCCCTAATTTTGAGAGATGCCACATTTTCCGCCATAAAAACTTTAACACCCATAGGTACCAGCTACTCGAGGACGTCAAAATTTTGCGTGTTAGCACCTAGAGATAATTTGTCAAAGAGGGTGAAATTCCCATCAAACAAACCTTGCAGGGACCCACCTGTAAATTGCTTCTTTCCTAAGGCGTGGACCTGCAATTCCTCCCATTTCGCGTATAAATACCGCCCTCCGCTCCCAGCCAAACTTCCAAATTCCAATCCGGTCCCTCGCCTCGCCTCCTCCTTCCCCTCCCCGCCTCCAATTCGCTCCCGCCTCCCCTCCCCTCCCCCGTGGAAGCTTCCCGCGCCGCGCGTCTCAGCCGCCAGTCGAGCCAGCCAGCCCTACCCTAGAGTGAGCCGGGTGGGGGGGATGGCGGCGGCGCACGGTGCCACGAGCGCCGGCGCCAATGGTTCGGCGGCGGCGGCGCATCGGGTCGGGGCGCCGACGAACCCCATGGCGACGGCGCTGCTCACCGATCAGTACCAGTTCTCCATGGCCTACGCATACTGGAAGGCCGGGAAGCACGCCGACCGAGCCGTGTGAGCAGCCCCTCCTCTCGTTCTCTCTCTCTCTCTCTCCTCCCGTCCGCCGCGCGTGGGTGGGTGTGCATACTGTATGGTTGATTGGTTGCGCTGTGTGTGTGGATTGGATTGAGTTGGATCGAGGAGGCGGCGGCGATCTAGGGCGTGGGGTTAAAGTGGCGCTTGGTTGGTCCCTTCCTGTGGGTAGGTCGGGGCTATCGGTTTGTGGGAAAGAGGTGGGGTGGGGATGGGGATCGATTTCTGGGAGATGTTTGAATCTTGTGATTCTCGCGGTGTGCATTCTCCTGTTGCTGCCGTTCATGCGACGCTTCCCCTTTCAGGTTGAAATCACTGTATCGGTTTTTGGTCTCGTAGAGTTTTTTTTCAAGTTTTTTTTTTTTTGGCTGGAGGTGCACCGTGAGTCCTAGCTGGCGGTATTTGCCTCGGGAAGCTCTCCCTTGCGAAGTTTTTAATCCTCTGCCTTGTCACTCTGTCAGGGTCGCAGCCTCTCAGGCACCAATTATATTGCTCAAGCTGTATTACTGAAATATTCTGTCTGGATCATATCTATGGTATTCAAATTCCAGTTTTAAAAGGGGTTTTTGTTATGAACCTTCTGTCAACATGATGTCACAAATGCTGAAATATGGCGAACGGTTTAGTTGTGTGGTTCTGTTTTTTTTTCTTCATTCGCATATTTCTTCTAACCATGTGTTGAACTTGGACCAAACGGTGTTGCTTTCGGTGGTCGACTTTGTATTTGCTGGAAGCCCCTTTTCAGTTTGCACCTTATAATCACGCAGTGTCAAAGTTGGTTTTGAGTTGTCTTCAATTACTTTGGAGCTGAACAACTGTGGTGCTTCCACGTGGGTCCATGATGGTTCCTCTGTTAATAAACTTGAAATATAATAGGATCTCGGTCTTTATTGTTGGAATAAACTTCTAGTGATGAACTATAACATACAAGCAAATGCAGGTATTGCTCATGTCAGCATGTCATAAGAGTCACAGTGGGTGGTCCAATCTTTAGTGTGTCAGTGGACCACTTTCTGTGATATACTGATATCTAATTACAGTTCAGATGAAGCCAGATGGAATGGAAAATCTGGATTATTTTAAATAGATAAATAAGCTTTGTTACTCGAGTAAAAAATTCTGATTGTTGGTTCTTGGGTTTCTTATTTAATTTCTTTGGCTCTTATCTGTTGTCTTATTCATTTATTTTTTTAATTAAAAAATGTTGTTGGGTTTGAGGCTTCTCGTTTGGAAGCTGGGAAAGTTACAAAGCCCGTGTTTTTGTTCAAGGAATATTCTGGTATTACGTTGAAATCTTGAGTTCACCTCTGAACCGCACTTTTGAATATTGCTAACGACATGAAAATGCAAAGCGTAGGAGTTATCAAAATTAATGTAAAAACTTGGGAGTTGTAAAAGCTATATATGAATATTGATACAAAAGAGCAACTTTGGAATAAAGATATATTTCTCTATATTTGTATTGGATGTAATCATTGTCTATGATGTCTAATGAACTTCCCTAAACTAATGGCCATATGTGCTTGTGGGCTTTTGGATCACTACGTTTTCCCCTTCAAAAAGAAAAACCACTACGCCATGGGACATGCTTTATACACCATCACAAGTCAAAAAAAAAAGACTTAATTTATGGCTATGCACCTAGACAATTGTCTGATAGGTGCATAGCAAAAAATGAAGTCTTGTTGGGACAGAGGTACTAGTGTACTACATTAATAGACAGTAATATCACATTTTGGATAATTATCCTTTGTTTTACCAGTTGTGTGTGAGTGAAGTTTATGGCCACTGGTTCAGAATATGCCAGCTAATTTACAGGTTCAGTAGTAATGCAGATGCATTATCTCCCTGTTGTGGCTTCTTGGAGTTTGAAAAGTATTTTGGCATATCATACTTCTCTTCAAAGTACTACAAGCAGGTTTAACAGAATGTACTAGCTCTTTAGATATATCCAGTAAACCTTTTATGTCCTTTGACACTGATTACCTAAAAGTGTTGTATAGAATCATTGCATGTGTTTTATGTTGTGCACTGTTAGTATCTACTTCAACTTGGAAGTAACATCAATAAATTTGTATGCATATCTTACATTTTGAAAGGAGCTTGAGAAACTATGGGCCTTATGTTTTGAAAAGGAGGGAGTGTAACTAACATTTCATACATGATCTACCTCATGCTGACCTGGTTCCATTTTTTATAGGTTTGATCTGTACTTCAGGAAAAATCCATTTGGTGGAGAATTCACTGTTTTTGCTGGTCTTGAAGAATGCATTAAGTTCATTGCAAACTTTAAGTTCACGGAACATGACATTTCATTCCTGCAATCAGTCATGCCAATGTGTGAGGTAAGCTGTTACATACAACTGTATTTCTGTCTTCAATTGGTATTCTGTATTAAGCTGCTCTATTAGCCCAGAATTCCTATTAATGCCATATTTATAGATATGCTGGTTAGCATAGTCTACAAAAACATGGTCATTTCAAATGTTACTCCCTCCGTTCCATATTGTAAGACTTTCTGGCTCTGCTTATATTCATTCATGAATAAATGTATGTGTTAATACATGTGTCTAGATTCTTTTGTATCCATATGAATTTGGGTAGGTCTAGAAAGTCTTATAATATGTAATGAAAGGAATAGATTTTTACTGTACTACTTATTTGTCTGTTTGTCATGATAAACACTCATTTACTGATGTGGTACGCAATTCTAGGATGCGTTCTTTGATTATCTCAGGAAAACAGACTGCTCCGATGTGGAGGTGTACTCCATTCCTGAGGGCTCAGTGGTTTTTCCAAAAGTTCCCTTGATGCGAGTTGAGGGTCCAGTTGCTGTAAGTGCATAGTCCCTTACCAATACAGTATCTAAAACATGCTGACCGTGAGCTTTTGGTTTGAGCATTAACGAGAACTTTGCATGGATCGTCAGGTGGTCCAACTGCTTGAGACCCCATTTGTAAATCTTATCAACTATGCCTCTTTGGTAACCACTAATGCTGCAAGACACCGTCATGTTGCTGGAAAATCAAAAGTTTTACTGGAATTTGGTTTGAGACGAGCACAGGTGTGATCTTCAACCATCCGGTTTGCACCACCGTTTTAATTTTTATTTGATATACCAGTATTTGGTATTTCTGCATGAAACGTACCTGTGGATTTGTATTGACAGGGCCCTGATGGTGCAATAAGTGCTTCAAAGTATTGTTTCATGGGAGGTTTTGATGCAACCAGGTGGTAGTTCTTCCATAGTTCCATTTACAATGCTTTCCCCAGAAGTATATTTTGAGTCATGCTTGTGCCGCTTAGTCCTTTTTTCCTCCTTACAAGAATTGTTATCTTCATCCTCACAATATGAAAAAATACTTCTGTTCACCATTTATTTAATTTATCATCTTATTATTGTTTTGCAGCAATGTGTTAGCTGGAAATCTGTTTGGCATACCACTTCGCGGAACACATTCCCATGCTTATGTTAGCTCATATATGGTTAGTAAATGATCATTTTGTGTCACTGCAAAAAAATCCTTTTGTGGACAAAAAAACAAGTAATTTATCCTCTATCATTTGAGCACCTTATGTATATGTATTGAAGTTATGCTGTGGTTGCATTGATCAAACAAAATTTTAGTTCTCTTTCATCAGTAGATGAGCACAAATGTTGTTTCAGTTTCAACTTTCAATTTGGAAGGTGTGGTTTTACTTATATGAGCACTCAAATTATCTAGTTGACAGTTGACACTGATTGGTGGCGCGAAAATGTTGCATTTCATAGAACACACAATTTTGTTAGTGTGGCAAATTAATCCACATTATAATCAATGCAATAAAAATGTGCCACCTGAATATGAATGTGACATGTCTAGTCTGTTGTATGATGGATACTCAATCTTTGTTTTCTTGAATAACCAGCACTTGTGTTATGGTTTCTCCTTTGTTAACCATGCTATTTTTTTTAATGTGCCTTCCTAGCTTGGCGATCTACTGGACCTTTCCTGTCTTTGCTTAATAAATTTACATGTTTTATTGTCTCAGATGCATAGATAATCATTGTATCACTATAGCAACTAACCAACTATTTTTCTTTCTGCCATTAACTTGTGGTGCACATGACAGTTGTATAATCCCTTGCATTTGCGTAGAAAGTTATGATTAGATATCTTACATTCTGGAGACTGTTTTTGTTTTCATGCCATTTGTTGCTAGTTGTTGCCTGGGTTAACAATTTACTCTTTCAGAGCCTAGATGAGATCCCAGACAAGGCCCTCACAAGCAAAGACGGTTCAAGAGTCTGTAAAGATTTTATTAGTTTGGTGAATGAGTGGCTTCAAAAGATTCAGGTATATATGTAAAACCTTGTGGCATTTCTTTCACTTGCTACAGTATCTTAAGTTATTGCTTTGTTGCAGTTAGCAGATTCATTATGTGGTGTATTTGGTGAGACAAATCAAAGTGAACTGGCAGCATTTGCATCCTATGCATTGGCTTTTCCGAGCAACTTTCTAGCTCTTGTGGACACATATGATGTAAGTTGTTAGTTGTTGCAATGCTCTTTAATCTTTATCTTGCTGAGATGCATACAAGAATGAGTAGTTCTGTGACTTTTTTCTTTTTGAAACAGAAATTCGTAAACTTAATGTATCATATTTCGTCAATAAACAAGTGCTGCCAAATTGTTTATTGACGAAGTATGATATGTGAAGTACAAGTGCTAGCATTTCTTAGTAGCTTTGTTACAAGTATATCATTTTTTACATTTCATCCGGTTGCCCAGTTGCAGCCTGGATTTTACAAACAGATATATAACCAATTCTAGGTGTGGAAATATTTAGACTTGATGATGATGTTAAAGTATGACTATTTCAATATGTCATGATTCCTGGACAACTTTGTGTTCATTATTAAATGCGATGGTTACTAACCTGGCACTCCAGGATACATAAACTCTGAACCGATGTGTATACATCTTTATCTTTTGTTTTGTGTCATATGATAGTATGCTGTGCGTAGTGACACGTCCTTCCCCATAGTTTGTAACTCTTCAGTCGCGTGCACGTTTTCAATGCGTTTATGTCGCACATGTACGTTCTACGATCTCTAGCTTAACTCACCATAAATTTTCCTTTCAGGTTATGAGAAGTGGAATTCCAAACTTCTGCGCAGTAGCTCTAGCACTCCATGACTTAGGGTAGGTCAAATCAAAAATATTTTCTGCTACTGCAATGTGTGCATTTTGATTGATTTAATAGGATCTTAGCTCCTTGATGGGATCTTACATGACAGAATCTTACAGAAAATATAAATGAAGCTAAAGTTTAAGGCAAAGTTCACCCGATAGTATCGAATTTGATATGGTATAAGCTTATATCAAATTTCTGCTTTCCAAATCTGTATAATTCTGATCTACTTGCAAAATAATGTGTAATATCTTAGTACTCTAGGTGACATCATACTTTAGCCATAAAAGATGCCTGTTGTTTGCAAATCTGTTGTAGTCTTTAACATGTGTGTTCGTATTGTAACATTAGAAAATATAATGCATCGTGCGCTTATTGTTTTCTCAATTAAATATTTGAATCAATTTTTAAAGATATCTTATTTTGTAGATCATTATTTAAAAAATCTTATTTTGTAGGTACAAGGCATCTGGTATTAGATTAGATTCTGGTGACCTGGCTTATTTGTCTATTGAGGCCCGGAAAGTGTTCCGTACAATAGAAAAGGAGTTTAATGTACCTGCTTTTGGGAAGATGATAATTACCGCTAGCAATGACCTGAATGAGGAAACAATTGATGCCCTGAACAAACAGGTAATAAAATTGCAAAAAACTTCACTGTGGCATTTAGAAGCGTGCTATATTTTGCAAGTTCTAATTAAATTTCCATTTATCTCAGGGCCATGAAGTTGATTCCTTTGGAATTGGAACTTATCTAGTAACATGTTACTCCCAGGCTGCTCTTGGCTGTGTCTTTAAGCTAGTTGAGATAAACAATAGGCCTCGTATCAAACTTTCTGAGGATGTGGCTAAAGTGGGTCTACTTTTTTTTTCATGTTGACAAGGAATTTCATTTATTTTCCTTTACTGATGGTGTCATGATGGGTTTCAGGTATCCATTCCATGCAAAAAGCGATGTTTCAGATTGTATGGAAAAGAAGGCTACCCCTTAGTAGATATCATGATGCGTGAAAGTGAACCATCACCTAAGGTAACTATGATTCTAGCTCTTTGTACACATTTGAGTTCACAGATAAGTATACATCATATTAAAATCTACCTTAAGTTGGAATATAGCCGAGACCTGAGACTGCTTGCTGCTACGCAATGCTGCTGTCGCCTTCTATATTCTTTTGTTGACCTTTTTCTTCATCTACAGTGATTGTTCTTGATTATCAGACTGAATTTTTTACACCTAAACATTTCAGGCAGGAGAGCGAATCCTTTGCCGTCATCCATTCCTTGAATCCAAGCGAGCATATGTTGTTCCCCAGCACGTTGAGGAGCTCCTACAATGCTATTGGCCTGGGACATCAAGTATGTACCGTGCATCGTTCTAAAAATGATAAGTTCTTCAGTTGACATGGCTAATTGTGGATTGTAAAGGAACTAATTAGAGTCTGTATTCTAACCTACTATTTTATTGTGCAACAATTACATATGCATGTGTCCCTTGCAGATAAACCTAGGGTAGAGTTGCCCTCTCTAGACGAGATCAGAGGGCGCTGCATGCAACAGCTTGAGAAACTGCGGCCAGATCACATCAGACGTTTAAATCCAACACCATACAAGGTTCGTCATCGTTTCTATTTTTCCCCCCGTTTTTCCTTCCTTCAATTGCCATATCTTTCTTTACAATCTTTACTTCGGGCAGGTAAGTGTGAGTGCAAAACTGTACGAGTTTATCCATTCCCTATGGCTGAATGAAGCACCAGTAGGAGAGTTACAATAGACTTCTACAGAAGTTGGGAAACAGGGAAGCATTCTTTGAAGCATAGCGAAATAGCAATACATCAAAGATAACTAGAGAGCTCTGTTGTAAAAAAAAAAAAAGAAAGAAAGAAAAATCGTCAGCTCATGGTCCCATCCTTTAGGATTTTTACTCCCCAGTTTTTATTCGTACAAACTAGTAATTACCAGCATAGAGGAAGATCAACCTATCTGACTATATATACATCCGTTGTACTATACGTCGTTATGGAATTAAACACACTCCTTTGGAGATTTGGAGTCCATAAGAATTTGAGATGATGATCACTGTAAGGCTAAGATCAGATCCTGCCCTTCCAGTAACATTTAGAGCAGTTACAATAGCAGACTATAAACCAGCTATAAGCATATTTTAAAGAGATAAGAGGGGAGAGAGAAGAGAGGTGGGCTATTAATTTGTAGCCAACTGCACACGGACTCCAAGATAAAATGTATGTATGACATGTGGGGTTATATATTTGATGTTTTGTAGCTAGTTGACTATACTATTGAACTTGCTCTTAGAGATGATTGATTCAGAAACTCAGGCAGCCAAGCACCAGCATAACAGTATTCAGATTAGGCTTGGGAAAGAACAGAGTTGTAGCAGCTGCACCCTGTGTCGGTTCGTTTTCATAGTACAATGGCATTTAGAGATCCCTGAATAATGCGGTCAACAGCAATCTGAGGAGATGGGTGGTGTACTTCCCAACTACCCTTGCATTAAACACATCATGCTGAACATACCAGTCAGGTATTTAAGTAGAGGCAAGTAGGCTACCATGGTCACGTGACCATTCCCTCGTTTGCTATTAGTGCCATCATTGAGAAAAAGGAGAGGAAATATATCTGCTTAGAGCTTCTCTAACAGTATGATCAAATAACCGGCCAAGCTAAAATTTGACCATTTAACCAAAAAGTGAACTCCAATAGCATGGCCAAATGGCTGGCCAAATTGGCCTCCTCACTTACCAAATTTAACCAGCCAAACTAGGGTTGCCATCCATGGGCCTCATGCGTGAGGCCCACACTCTACTCTCTCTCTCTAGCCCACCCCCTTCCCTGGAAGCCGCACGCACCCCCCCCCCCTGCCCTAGAGAGCTCCCGACGCCACCGCCGCTCGGCCAGGATCATTACCGTGAATTATTTGCCTATTCTTGCAAAGAAAAACGATTTCTCGAAAACTTATTCTATGGCGTTGCATTCTAATTTATTTGTTAGGTTTATAATACTCCGTTGGTACACACGTATAAAGTACTTTCAGTGTTTGAAATGGACCTAGAGTATTTCCAGCCGATACTCTATTTTATCCTTCATCCAGAAAATAGAATATGTGATGGAGAAAATGTTGTTTCAATAGATACTTCATCTCATTCTCTAAAAATATAACATCATTCGTGCCATAAAGAGAAACATCAAAATATAGGTGTTCTCTCTTCTCCCATTGTATTTCAATATCCGATAACAACTCCCATTGTATTTCAACATCCGATCACAAGAAACGATAATAATAACAACATAAAAGTAGGTGATTGTAAAATATTAATAAAATATATGTAAATAATATAATATTGATATTCTATTAGAATGATAACTGGTGTGGGTATAGAATTTATTTTAGATGGTTATCCAAATGGCAACGTAGATAAGCTATTGGGATGCTCTTCTAATGTCACTTCTAACCACACTCCTACCTATCATTTAATGAGGGGCGTTATATCTTCTGTTCTTACTCTATCATAAGAATCCTAAAAGCTTTTATATTTATAGATATGAGTATATAATATAGTCTATCCCTTACTACAGATCATGAGATCATCCCTTCATTCATCTGCATTTTATCACTTTAGAACACCATATATCCATGCACTTGTAACCGGGAAATCAAATGATTTGCAAGCATACAAGATCTAATCCATAGAAAAACATATGTATGTCTATACGTAGACCCCAAACACAAGTGGTGTCAAACGGTATATTTGCAAATAAGAAATAATTGGCGAACAAGAATGTTATATATGTATTCATAGCAACCTAAAATTTAAGGCTGGAAAATAAATTTCGGTGAAAAAAAATCCAAAATAAACTCTAAATTTAAGGTTAAAAATTTAAATTTTGACTTATAGGCATAAGTAGAAGCTAAAAGATGGGTGCAGTAGAGTAACAATTAAAACAACGATATCTTATGGTGTCCATAATATTGGGACATAGTAAGTGGCTCTGGCTCATCACATTGGATCTATCATCTACGTCTCTAACTTGGCTCGAGATGTGTCCTTGGAAATCTTATTAAGCCTGTTGTTTCTATCTTCACCTAATCTATACCCTTGTTATCACCGAGACACCGAGGGGAAAGAGTAACTGCAAACTACGCCAGATGTTCATCGTCGCCGGATATGCGACATCTAGCTTGTGGCCATTTTCAAATATTTGTTGCTGCTGAGCTTGTCGCCTTATCAGTGCCGCAACCCACTACGGAGAGAGAGGAGAAGAAAGATCCGTTCGTTATAGAACTCGCCATAAGGTAAGAGGTCGTAGGGAGAGAAGGATTTTATATTAGTTTTTGCTTTTAGGGTGTTCAGTATAAAATGTTAGACTTATAAAAAAGATAGTGTTAGACTGTTATAAAATGTTGAAGGTACTATTTGGATCCATTTAAATTATGAACTAAAAACTATTTAGATATATGATCTCATCGCACACAATATCTGTGTTGTTTATCAATTCTTTCTGACTTATATTCTTTTGTATTTTACACGTACTTTTTAAACAACTAAACGATGTATTTTTTATAAAAATTTTCCACAGTAAAGTTGTTTAAAAGATCATATCAATCCGTTTAATTTTTTATAGCTAATAATTAACTAATCACATATCGTGAAGCCACGCCAGTAAAGTGGTAGCACACCATACCTTCGTAGTCCCACACAACCTCTGCCGTCCTATGTTGGTTTTATGCAGCCATATGCCCATATGGTGATTGCTTCTTTTCCCTAGGAACCCCATTGTCATCGGTACATATCGTTTCTACTTTCAAGGACATGTTGGTATGATTAGCAGTACCAAATTCAACAGCTTTTTATAGGTAATGTTGGTACGATTAGTTTAACTGCTTAGAATATTTATGGTTAACCGTTGAATTGTGCTTTATGTATTGTCTGCTTTCGGGTTTGTTTGATGGGTGGAGATTAGCTTTGATCTCTATGCATGGGCATGGACATTTAGGACTTTCGATCCTCAACCATTATTTCAGTGATATTATAGTCATTGACATGTAAGTCTCATCTTCATACAAATCCACATATCCATGTATCACATCACTGTAATAGTAGAGAACGTGGGTCTGGAAATTGAAGTAGGATCCACAACAACCTGATGAATGAATTGAATCGAATTAATTGTTCTCGTCCACACAGTCATACTTGCAAGGTTTTTTTTTTCCTTTGGACTTGCTTGTAGTCTACAGACTCGCGTTTTAAAATAAATCAACTTTCCAGATTTTAGATACAATGTTTGAGTCTTCGTCTTATTTAAAAAATCTTATGATTAATATTTTTTATTGTTTTTAGATGATAAAATATGAATAGCATTTTACACGTGACTATTTTTTATTTTTTAATAAAATTTTCAAATAAGATAGATGGTCAAACGCTCGACACAAAAACCAAAAAATGCTCTCTCTCTTTTTTTGGATGGAGTATGATTTTTTATCATTAACTTTTGAAACTAGGCAAACAATACTATAAAAATCATATATTATGGTGGTTTTAATTGATATTTACTGATTTTCAGCTAACTTGAACTTCAATTAGATAAGTTTCATGTTTGTAGACCTAATTAAGTGATATTTATATTGGTTAAATTTGAAAAGATAAGAGGAATATAATCTAGCAAAACCGTGTCTATTTCAAACAAAACCACTTAAAAGTATGTCCTAGAGTGTTATTTATCTGGTTTAAAAGTTAGGGCGGAAAAATAAATTGTTTTTAGTTTAGGATGAAAAATAGTTCTCAAGCAATGTTCAAGGGCCTATAATGGACTTTATTATATGATTTGTATATCCTATCAGGCTAAGGTTCTATTTGAGGTATGTAAGTTCAACATAAATACTCTTTGAATTTTGTTGTATTTCAACAAAATCTCTGCAGAAAAAACATAAGTCCAGCAAGCTGATTAGTGACAGGAGCAGGGTAAACGTTACCACGGTTACCGCTGCGGTAATCGTGATCTCTGCCAAGAGATGGTTTTGGTATGTTGTGGTAGGGCCGTCTAAATTTCAGCCGAATTCAAAAAAAATGAGAAAATTTGGTAAAAAATATATGCATTAGAGATTAATTTGTAGTGTAGTTTGGTGCAAGAAATAGATGGAAATATCACTATTATTGAAAAAAGGAGGAAAAAGGAATTTTATAATAGTCTATTAGGTAAAAATTTTTTGTAGGACATGTTTTTATGAAAAAAAATTGTTATGAGGACCGTATTTTCGATGAGATTGATTCGTAGACATTTAAGGATATGTCTGTAAGCTGTCCGATTAGGTTATTATGTAAAATAAAAATTATAGCTACCACTTGTTACTTTATACTAGATAACTTCATATGTCAATTAATTTAGGTAACATTTGTAACTTTTAGGGACCTGTATGAAGGATAAATGCACATGGTTCTTGGTACACATTACATGATTTATTTGTCAGTTAAATAAACGCAGGTGCACTATCACAGATAGAACCACTAATCTTGTGTGGGAATATAGAGAACAGACAGAACCATGATCATGTTTCCCCAAAACATGTCCTAACTCTCGGAATTATAGCCAACTATTAATTTTCTATTTTTCTTATAATTTTACAGTTTTTCCTGATTTCTTTTATAATTTTTATCGGTTTATACTATCCACGGGTTCTCGCTTGAAACCGTGCAGTTTTGACCAAGAAACCATGCTAATTGTGTAATTTAAATTCACAGATTTTAAATTTAAATTTGCATCAGCTTCCACGGTATTCACGGTTAACCGCGTCTCCGTTGGCGGATGGTAGAAGGCTCTCCGGCGGTTTGTGCAACCCTGAACATGAGTACAATTATGTCAAGGAGCCAAGGAGAAATGAGCAAAAAAAAATATGCAATGCTGCAACTTTTCTTCATCTTTAAGACTGTGTCAATTTTAAGGTTTTTTATGGTAGCTTATTTTTTAGTATAAAAATTTTAGATCAATAAAAATATACATATAAAAGTTTTATTTTAAAATATTTTTTATTTGTAAATATGTGATCATCCCCTCTAATACAGGGAACCCGCTTGCACAAACCGTATGCAGATACGTCCTTGCATCCTATTACAATACACGCAAGTTCTGTGTAGATGCTGTTGGTTGCTCATCATGCACCCGCACACGTAATCTAGACGAACACACACGTGTTTATTAAAAAAGAACTTATATCTATAGCACAAGAACTTAGGACTTCTTTGGAGCGCATGGTTTTAACATGGGTAAAGTAAAGAATTTGGGCATCATATTCATATTCAGTAACATCAAATCCAATGGATGAAAAAACATGAAAAACATTGTAGGAATAACCCACTTCAAAATGTTGGATTGACAAAATGCATGAAAAGAAAAAACATAGCATTTTGATAGAAATACACGTGTAAAATATAAAATTAGAAACACGGAAAAAATATAGGAATATCTGTTCAAACAGACCACATGAAAAAACATAGGAATTAGAGAAGAGAAATCTCAAATGAAACTTCAAATGCTAACTTTTCTCCAAAACTTTTATAAAATAAAGCATTCCATAGAATTAGTAGGATCCAATGTTTTGGCAACGACCACTTTTAGTAAAGTTAATATTACGTTGACTGACACTATACATATGATGTTTTTGTTAAGATGGCTGTACGATGAAACGCTTCAGCCACGGTGGCCACCGCGCATCCTTGCCGCATTCCTTATATTCACACGGTCCACTGTTCATGTTTGGTCGTATTGAATTTGGTTTGATGGCAAACCGAGTTCTGCTAATTTCTAATGCTAAATTTGACGAAGGCATGACAAATTTTAGACTTAAGCCAAAGGTTATAGGGATCATATTTTCGCTTTTTGAAGGAAAAAGCAAATACCGTATTTAGAAATGCAAAATAATTTATAAATAAAACATTTATGTATATGTTTTTAGCGATATAAAAGTAAAGACCAGAAAATAAATTATGGTGAACCTAAAATTAACTCTAAATTTAAGGTTAAAAATTTAAATTTTAGTTTATAAGCAGATGAGGAAGCAAAAAGTTAATGGTGTACATCAATACCGTTAAATCTACCAATGGTAAGGTCACTTTTTTTTGAGGGTATGGTAAGGTCACTTATGGCCTTAAACCAAACTGACCCTTTATTTGTATCTGAAATGAATCATCTTTCCTTGTCCCATACTAAAGGAAAATCCTCATATCTAACCACAATGCTAGGCTCAAGATTGGTCCGGGCATGTTGGTAACCGCGAATTCTGTTTAGTTATCAACGCATGTAAAATAAGAAAATTCATTAGCATATTATTAATTAAGTATTATGTATTATAAACTTAAAAATGATTAATCTATTTTTTAAAGCAACTTTTATACAATTTTTTTCTAATAAAAATACATCGTTTACCCGTTTAAACACTACGGAGAAAAAATTAGCTAAGATTGGAAGGTGCGAACGCCCCCAGAGCTCACTCTCTTCTGCATCCCTCCTCCCATCCCCCCTCAAAAATATCCTCCTATCAGTTCTCCATGCTTTTCTTCTGACTTGGGTTTGTTTACCTCCTTGTTTATTTCACTGACAAAGGAGTCTTGACTTCCCTTCCCTGCCTCCACTCCAAATCCGATTCTCCCCCGCATGCAGAAACTGCAAATTGCAAGCCAGCTGCTACCTCCGTCCTTAATAAATAAAAGAAATTCTACGGATAAATTGTTTAGATTCATCGTGACAAATGCCCTCACAGACTACACCCTGTCACTCACCGCTCCCTTGCCACAAGCATCTCCCTCTATTCCCATTCCACTCTCATGATCTCATCCATCATACAAAAGAGTTGGGAGACACCACAGTGCAGGTACACACACTGCTGCTGCTGTGCTGCCTACACTCACCCTCACTTTTTGCAGGAGTTGTACTGCTCCATCTAATAATTGCATGCATCCTTCTCCTCTACTTCCACTACATTTCTGATTGATTCCTCATTTCTCCCCTTGATTTGTTGCTTGTGCTCCTCTAAAGATCACACTCACACACACTACTACCACCACCAACCACCCACACACACAACACCACACCTCCTTCCTTTCTTTATTCTCCATCCCCACCAAAAATCCAGGTTTTGTATTAGGAGGACCAGATTAAGCACCACCTTTTCCCCATTTTTCACCTCCAAGACAGTCCAATCTTTACCCCCACATTGTTTGTTCCCAATATCCAATCTTTTGGGCCCAATTCGTCCTCCTAAATCCCAACTTTTCATCACTCCATACTGTCATAAATCCGGCTCTGCTCCTCTCCTCCTCCACCCAAAGTTCCAGCCTTTCCCACTAAAAAATCCAGTCTTGGCCAGTTTGATTGCCCTTTTTTTTTTCGTTGGGAAAATTCCAGCATTTTTGTGCTCGGTTTCACGGGGAGAAGTGGCTTTGGGAGCAAAAAAAAAAAAAATCTGATTTTTAGGTGGACAATTCTG
This sequence comes from Oryza brachyantha, assembly GCF_000231095.2. NCBI lineage: Eukaryota > Viridiplantae > Streptophyta > Magnoliopsida > Poales > Poaceae > Oryza > Oryza brachyantha. The sequence goes on from NC_023166.2 coordinate 10,627,409, forward strand.
GTTGGGAGCTCGCCGGAGATCCGCCGTTTCTTGGTTGAGGCGAGAGGCGAGGAGCTCCCTCGCGTCCATGTCGGACTCGGAGCTGTCGCAGAGCACGGTGGTGTTCGGGCTCCACCTGTGGGAGCTCGTCGGCATCGGCGTCGGCGCCGCCTTCGTGCTCCTCCTCGTGCTACTCTCGTTGCTGTGCCTCCTCGCCTCCCGCCGCCGCCGACGCCGGCGCGGGGTTCCGGTGGCCACCCCCGTGCTCCACCTCACCACCGTCGCGCCCAATGCTCGCCACCCCAAGCACCCGAGCAAGCCGCCCAAGGACATCCAGGAGGTGCCCTCCCGGGGCGGCGCCGCCGCCGCGCCCAAGGCGCAGCCCGCGCAGGTAATCCAGGCGCCGCCGCCGGACTCCATCCAGATCGAGACCGGCAAGGAGCACCGCATCACGTTCCCGGAGCAGCCGCCGCCGCCCCACCACCACCACCAGCGGAGCGGGGGCGGCCCCTCGTCGCGCGGAGGCAGCGGGGAGAGCCGCGGCGGGGGCGGCGGCGGCGGCGGGGCGGAGCCCAACGTGCCGGAGGTGTCCCACCTTGGGTGGGGCCACTGGTACACGCTCAAGGAGCTGGAGGACGCCACGGCCATGTTCGCCGACGAGAAGGTGATCGGCGAGGGCGGCTACGGCATCGTGTACCACGGCGTGCTCGAGGACGGCACGCAGGTCGCCGTCAAAAACCTGCTCAACAACAGGTAACACCTACCAATGCTTCCCATGAACAAAAGCATATAGCCAAATGAAGAAGAACGCGTGTCCAATCGGGTCTCCTTTTTAGAATGCTTAGGTTTAAGGCTAAGGAAGATTCATACTTTCGTGAGGGCATAAGCATTACTCAATGGTGATGTACTGATGTTGACATCCGGATGGTGACATTGTGCAAGAACTTGGTTGAAACGATCATGTTGTGTTCCGCACACTGAAACATTTTCTTATGGTTCGCATATGCATTGTATGGAAGATGTCGATTTAGAGGCGGAAATATATGTCGTGTGCAACATGTGTTGGTGCTAGTGTTCTCTGCTGTTGCCAAATTTAGTAAAGTTTGATGCTTGCTTTGTTAGGGGGCAGGCAGAGAGGGAATTCAAGGTTGAGGTGGAAGCAATTGGGCGGGTGCGGCACAAGAACCTGGTTCGGCTGCTGGGATACTGCGCCGAGGGCAACCAAAGGTACCTTCTTGCGTAGCGTCAGTGCTTTATTGAAATCAATGAATTCTATGAATAGTAGCTTGCAATATACAACATTTTCTTGTGAATCTATTTCAGGATGCTTGTGTATGAATATGTCAATAATGGAAACTTAGAGCAATGGCTCCATGGTGATGTTGGTCCTGTAAGCCCTCTTACGTGGGATATGAGAATGAAGATTATACTAGGAACAGCAAAAGGGTATGCATTTTTTTCTGTTCACTGCTGTAGACTATAGGAGTGTAGACATATTGGTAACACTATTTATATTTGTGCAGCTTAATGTATTTGCATGAGGGACTTGAGCCAAAGGTGGTTCATCGTGATGTAAAGTCGAGTAACATCCTCCTTGACAAGACCTGGAATGCTAAGCTTTCTGATTTTGGGCTAGCAAAGCTTTTGGGCTCAGAGAGGAGTTATGTAACGACCAGAGTTATGGGAACATTTGGGTTAGAAATGAGTACCCTCTTCTTATAATATCATAGTTGTATGAGACAAAAATGGACATCGTGCTTATGATGTTATTTTGCAGGTACGTTGCTCCAGAGTATGCAGGTACTGGCATGTTGAATGAAACTAGTGATGTCTATAGTTTTGGAATTCTTATAATGGAAATAATTTCTGGTCGGGTACCTGTGGATTACAACAGGCCACCTGGAGAGGTTAGTAATGGTTTAGCCTCGTTATACCAATGCTAAATTAAGAACTTGTCAAATGCAGCTACGGAATCAATACATTAATCCTTTCAGGTTAATCTTGTTGAATGGCTCAAGACAATGGTGAGCAACCGAAATTCTGAAGGGGTTTTGGATCCAAAGATGACTGGGAAACCTACTTCTAGGGCATTGAAGAAGGCTTTATTAGTAGCTCTGCGATGTGTAGACCCAGAAGCTCGTAAGAGGCCAAAGATTGGGCATGTCATTCACATGCTTGAAGTTGATGACTTCCCCTACAGAGATGTAAGTTAATGTGGCATGTGTCTTTTCTTATCTTATATTCAGTACCCATAGTTTTTCTAATAATGAAAATCATGGACATCATTTGCAATGCTTTTGTGACCCCTAATTCTTGCACAGTTATTTCCAAAGAAAAAATGGCATCATATAGTGCGCATGTTGAGTATTGTTCACATGGCTTTATGGGTCATTGTTTTTCCTTGGACAATGAATAATGGTTCTCCCCACTATTAAGATGCCCTATCATTCTTCCTATAAATCGTGCATATGAATATGCCTTTGTTCCATGTCTTTAAGAAACAACCAAAACTTTATAGTTTGCTTAAATTCCACTTTTTATAATATTTTTTAACAAAAGGCAGGAGCTTAGCCTTTCGTATATTATTTTATTAATAGAGCAGGAGAAAATATTTTTATTTGGATGATCATCTAAAACACTTTCGTCCTTCATATCCCTTTGTACTCCAGCAGATCATCTATATATGACATCCTCTATATCTATTTGGAGGATTGGAGAGAGAATATCTAACTATAGAGTCTCTCTCCTAATATGGATGACATCTATTTGAGATAGATGTTCTGTTGGAGCTCAACAGCGTTATAAATCATTATTACAACATGAAAATCTTGTAAATTATAATTATACCTTGATGGGTTTTTTTTTTTGGCCAGGAACGTCGAGGTGGCAAAGCTCCAAGTCAAGCAAAATCGGGAGAAATGCCGCCAGGTGAACCTGGTGATAGTAGTGGGAACAATACGCCAAAAGAAACACCGAAAGGTGAACCGAAAGAAGAACCTTTCAAGTGGAGAAATCAAGCAGCTTAGCTATCAGCAGAATGGTGATTCTTCTGAATTCAGTAAGATGGTTTTTTTTTTCTAAATTCTCACGCCTGGTCAAGAAACTGAACGCTGCAAACCTGCAAACATCTCATTTGCTACTGGTTACTGGTTAGTTAGGTTGGGTGTAGAACCATGGAATGCACCGAGATCGTCAGAGCATCTGTATATTGTTCGATTAGTATGTTAGCCATAGCAATTTTTTGGTTGGTTTATTTGGTTATATTTATGTAAGAGGTAATTCTTGTATGACAAATTCATGTTACTCTGAGGTAAAGTTGAGCAGTGCTTAGATAAAACCTTTCCTGTAGCTGCAGCCCAGATGCCTATTTGTTCCATCTGCTCACCATACAGTTGGTCAGATTCTGCTACTTTCAGATTCATACTTGTCACCTAAAATGTGTGATAATTCAACATCCCAGACTGAATCCTCAGGTGTGTGCCCACATTTATTCCACATGAAACAGATTGGCAGATACTGCACTTCACGAATGAAATGAGCACTACTACAGTAGCTGAATTTGCTGGTTCATCAACCTGGAGAAGAAAAGGAAAGGTTGGCTGTCATATGATGGTGCCTGACTGACCTACCTTTGGCCACTGCTAGCGCACACACACACAATCACACATCCCATTATTCAGCAAAAACTTGATAAGCCAGCAAACTAATCTAAGTACCCACTGATTGCACCCTACTCAGATCTTCTCCAGACTCCAGATTGCCAGCCAGCTCCAGCTCCCACCACCAGCAGCAGCAGCAAAAACACACAGTGCCTGCCTGCCTGAATAACACATGGCATCTGAGGTATTTGAGCAAGTTCAGTAGTATAGCCAACTACAGGCTCTAAGCTCTAATTCATCTATAGTCAATCTAATAGCCAGTTCATACAATAGCTAACAACTACTACTATGTCCTATCTGTTATACGCACATTACGTCTTGAAGCCTATGATGTAGCTGACTATAAATATGTAGCTTACTGTTTTTCTCTTATCTTTTTAAAATATGTTTATAGCTGGTTTATAGTCTGCTAATGTACCCGCTCTTAGCGGTGGTAGCAAGAGCAATCCAGATTAGTGGATGTGACCAGAGTGAGAGCGACCAACAAACGGACCAGGCTACGTTGATAGATGGACAGGCTGACAGGACGACGTCGTGTGTCTTCCTCTGGAGGAAAAGGACATGGATGGATGGTGGGCTGGTGGCTAGCGAAAGCTCAGCTTCGCCTAAACCTCCGGTGGCCGTGGCCGTACCGTCCGTGACGGATGCTTTCCCTCGTTTGGCCGCCGGCCGGCGCCGACGATTTGTTGTCCATGTCCAGCCATCCAGGTCGCTCTGTCATATTTGCTCTCCAGCTCGCGACAAAGGGGAGCGTATAGGACGGGTTGCATTGCATTCATTCAGTCCCATCGTTTCGCTATAATTAAGCACGAGAAAAACATCTCGATGATTAAAAAAAATTGACTAAAACTTTTATGGGGGTGTACATATATATTCTTAGCGATCTAAACACAAAAGCTGAAAAATACAATGCAATAAAAGAACATTAAAATTAACTCATACTTTAAGATTTAAAATTTAAAATTTGGTTTATAAGCATAAGCGAAAATATTAGGCTGATCTAGTAAGTTGAGCCTTCGTGTGAAAAAAGAATGGTTTTAGGGTTTCTTTGAAACATGGGGATTTTACTGGTATTTTATAGCATATAGCTCAATTACTTTGAAATTTTTCATGAAATTTCTTCGAAGTGAGTATGCACTTTGTTTTAGTTTTAGACACTGGTTTTACAAACTACTTATCCTTTATTTCGCTTGCACAAAATTTATATAAGCTATGAATAATTCTTAGTACAAATAGCAATCTCATCTTTTTCTCTTCGGCTTATACTTATAAGCTAACTTTTAATTTTTAACATTAAATTTAGAGTTGATTTATGGTTTTCATTGTAATTTATTTTTAGCATTCGCTTTTATATTACTAGGATCATGCATATAAAAGATTTATCAACAACTTATTTTCCCAAATATATCATCTGTATTTTTTTTCTCAAAAAGGCAAATGATCACTCTAGGGTTTCTGCATACTAGTTTGCATCTAATCTTTTTTTTTGAAAGGATTTTTTTTGAAAGGAAGTTTGCATCTAATCTAGTTACTACATTGCTATATTTGGAAGCAGGGGGAATCATTTGTAAAGTTAAATAACTGTTTTAGACTTGTATGGACCACTTCAATGCTGTGTCATGTATGCAAAAACTACTCTGAACCTCTAATTTTGTTAACTGTTTCAATAGTAGTCATTGAAAAACAGTGGTTGGTTTTCGATCTCTGAGTTGTATTTCAAGCCATCGCTGAAGTTTCTCTCTCTCTCTCTCTTTTTTTTTGGCAAGAAATTTTCTTGTCCTGAGCCGGTTGAACACTTGTCGGTGGACCTGGCTTGCTCTGGGTAACGTCGTGGACTCGTGGTACGGGTCTACGGTGCTAATCGCAAGCAAGGTCTTTTATGTAAGTTGAAAACATTTGATCGAAGCAACTAAAATAATTTAAAATCAGGACTTCTATACTGTTTCACTCCAAGCGGTACAAATGGCAAAGGTAAAAAAAAAAGAAGAAGAACCTCTAAATCAATTATATAATCAAGGCTACAGTTTGAGACAGTTGAAACCACTCATCGTCTTCGATTATGCGTCTTCGATTATTTGATTCTTAATAGCTATCCAAGTATATAATAAAGAGATAACTTTTACAAGTTTGGAATTTTATTGAAGAAAAGTATTCCAAGAAGATTTTATATACAATTTTCTTTTCACAAATTCCATCATTTTAGGATATTGATAATCGTACGAGTAAAAAAAATACAAAATCAAGAAATGCCAAAAATTCAAAACTGAGCTCAAATAACAAGACCATCGTTCACATGTATACCAATCTCAGATAAAAAAAAAACATGTATACCAATCTCAATTTTAATAGACCTTTAGATAAGGCCCAACAAATCGGTAACCACCAAGCCCAAAGACGGCCGCACAAACAGGCCCAGGCCATAGTCTCAGTTGCAAAGCCCATTTCTTCAGCCCAACTAATTGGGCCGAAAAAACCCAGCCTAGCCCAGCCCATCCACTCCACCCTGCCTCCTCTCTCTTAACCCTACACTCGCAGCGACTATATAAAAGCTTGCCCTTCTCGAGCCGCTAGGGTTCTTCGTTTTCTCTCCCTCGCGCCGCCGCCGCCGCTGTCTCCTCCTCCGTGCCTCCAGGCGATCCTACGCTTGGAGCTCGCCACCCGGCGCCCGCCATGGTAAGCAAACGAATCCCTTCGCGCCTCGCGTGCCCTTCCGTGCTGGTGCTGGTGCTGGTGCTAATCTCTTGCTCGCGTTCTCTTCGTGTTGCAACAGATTATCCCGAAGAAGAACCGCAATGAGATCTGCAAGTACCTCTTCCAAGGTCAGTCAGTGGTTTCTTGGTCCCTGCTCCCTTGTACGTCGTAGTGGTAGGTCTAGTAGAGGCTGCCGTGTTTTGCAAAACGAAGAGATTCGTATTGATATAGGCCAGGAACGCGGTTCTTAGTGCAGGAACAGTTCTATCTCGTTGAAATCATATGATTGGTATGCATGTAGGATTTGATATGCCCAGTGAAATTTTTCGTTCTAGGAACCTGATAAATTGTGGGTTATGCTGTTGTATATATATATATACTAGCGAAATTTGTGCACCCTTGAATATAAACTAAAATTGTTTGTTTCGGTTCTGGTGAGTTGTGAAATTCTGTGTATGAAAAAAATATCAAGAAAAAGGGTATTGCTGTTAGTATATGTTACGGTATAGTTTTTTCATGCCAACCTCTGACATGGAAGTGATTGTAGGCTCCCTCTCTAACTTGGTGCATCTGTTGTTGCAGAGGGGGTGCTGTATGCCAAGAAGGACTACAACCTGGCAAAGCACCCTCAGATCGATGTGCCGAACCTGCAGGTGATCAAGCTCATGCAGAGCTTCAAGTCCAAGGAGTATGTCAGGGAGACCTTCTCCTGGCAGTACTACTACTGGTACCTCACCAACGACGGCATCGAGCACTTGCGCAACTACCTTAACCTGCCATCTGAGATTGTGCCTGCCACGCTCAAGAAATCTGCCAGGCCACCTGGCCGCCCATTTGGTTCTGGCCCACCTGGTGACCGCCCAAGGTATATATATGTTCCCGAAGTTCATCCAAATTACATATACTATGATGTCCTTAGTAAACATGGTATAGTAGCTTTTAAGATGGGTAGTAAGTACCTTTGTTCCTACAAAGATGATTTGAATGGGAAGAGAAAGTCATCCCTGTACTAGATTTACTTCCTGCGTTTTGTATTGTAAGATGTTTTGACTTTTTTCTAAGTCAAACATAAGTCTCTTTTAGGAAAAAGTCAAAAATGTCTTATAATATGAAATGGAGGTTGTATCTGTTAGAAATCTTTAAATGGGAAGGAGAAATTCATGATTATTTGTCTGATTTTCTTTGGGTATTAGATTCTAACAATATAAATTAAATTTCAGTATTACTCCCTTTGCTTTTTTTTAATTGGCGCAGTTGACTTTTGGATCTATGTTTGACCATTTGTCTTATTCAAAAAATTGTATAATTATTAATTGTTTGCCTATAATTTGATTTATTACTGTAGTAAATTTAAGCATGATTTATAATTTTGCATATTTGCACAAAAAATATGAACAAGACAAAGTGTCAAACTTAGATCTAAAAGTCAATTGTGTCGATTAAAAAGACCAAAGGGAGTAGATTCTAACATTGACAGTACGAAATTGAGGTTGTCTTTGTTAGGAATCTGCTCATGGGATGGGAGTAATCAGTTTCAGATTCTGTAGGCAGAGCAGTGGAACTTTTTAGCATGGCAATTTAAGTATATTACACAAATTTTTCCATCAAGAAAGTATGTTGTCCTTGGATTGCAAAGGATAGATTTCAATCATTTTAAACTAACAGCAGAGCTTCTGCTTTAGGGTGAAGCTTGTGGAATTTCCATGAATTGTTCATTTGATCTTGCTTTCTGTTGCACCTCTTGCTTGTATGGTGCTGTTCAGGCTTATTTGTAAAGAAGACAGTAAATGTGGTACTCTGTAACGGTTCTCTTTTTGCAATGTGTGTAGGGGCCCACCTCGCTTTGAAGGGGACAGGCCAAGGTTTGGTGACAGGGATGGGTACCGCGGTGGCCCTCGTGGTGCTCCTGGTGACTTTGGTGGTGAGAAGGGTGGAGCTCCTGCTGAGTTTCAGCCATCCTTCAGGGTAATGAACTTTCCTTGAACGTGCTTGAATATTGTTTAATCATGTGTGTAGGATTATTACATGGGAAACAACACAAACAAAATGCATTATACTTAGATTATTATTAACTTAGAAGTTCTTTTTATTCATAATTGTGTACCACACATGGATTCCTAAGCATTTGTGTACTTCATTCATGTCTTCTTTTTTTGGCCAGAAAGAAAAACTAATGTAGTTACAGACAATTTGGTCGGATTCAGCTCAAGTTTATATTTTTCTCTGGTGTGAAAGTTCTGGACAATCTTGTATTTTACTTGCAAAGGACCTGTGACAAATTATTTCATATCCTCCTCGTTTCAAAATGACATTTTAACTTCCATGTTCTGATATTAGTCGATTTTGATAACATTATGAAGTTTGGCTTATATTTTCCGCCTTAAAATTTTTGCAGAGCTCTGGTGGTAGACCTGGCTTTGGCCGTGGTGGTGGCGGGGGCTTTGGCGCTGGCCCAACCTCTTCCTCAATGGAGTGAACCTCCCCTTAGTTTGGATATGATGTTTTCTTCGCATGAGGCGTTTAATTTTGAAGGACAGTAATATTATGTAGCAATGCTGTTTTCAGGATCGACCGCTGTTGACATATGCCAAAATATGCTATCTTGATACCTTCCCAGTATAATAGTTTTTGCAAACGCTTAAGTTCCATGTTAATGCTTTCGACATGTCGGCAGAAATTACCTTTTGCTTCTGGAAGAAAAATAGAACTTTGTGCATGTTGGCCGCGTGAAATCGTATTGTGTTTGTATGTCGCCGTGCTAATTTCTCGAATTAGTAGATTAGGTTTTATGGACAGTTTGCTTGCCTTGTTCTATGGTAAAAAAATCTTATTAGATTGCCATGTAGGACCAACCAATCTATGCAAATGTTTGATGTACAGAGTAAATCAGGATCTATTTACAAGAAGATTTGGGCAAAGAAAACAGCGGTGCTTGATTCTTCCGGCATGTAGATTCATAGGCTCAAGACTAGAGCAGCCAGCGTCGATGGCACAAGAATGAGCTGCTGCCATTGCAGCCTCGCCGGCGGTGGCCGCAGCGCCGTCGCGTCCGATGTCGTGTTGAAGATCCCTTTGGGCGCGCCGCCGTGCCGTGCGGGCGTGCATGTCCCGTTGCCCTGCATAATAAACGAACCTCATCCATCTCAAATCTCTTGTCATTCTCACTAAGCTTTGTAGGTCGAATTATCCACTAAAACGGATTGTTTCTACGCTGACACCTGAGCTGCAGTGCAAATGTAGTATAGAGGTTTACGAAGAGAGGCATTACGGTGCAAGCAGATATGCTGTCGCATCCACAGATGAGCCCCGCATTGGCCTTGTCCGTAGCTTCAGCTGCACCACCTCCATCACTTCTCTGCAATTTTTGTTGGTGTTGTAATTTGTAAAACAGTTCAGGCTTAAGAGTTCAAAATCCTAGCGACGAGTTCATGATGCAGATTTGCAGAGAAGAGAGAGAGAGAGAGAGGTCAGACCTTGTAGAAATCCACGGCGATGAAGTTGGCCCATCTGTCCGCGGAGAGGTCATGGCAGGCGGTGAGCATGGCGAGCAGCTCCGCCGAGTTGTCCTTGCAGGCGACCGGGAAGTTGGGGAGGTCCCGGAAGTAGTTCACCAGCACCAGCGACCTCGACAGGTCGTTCATGGCGGCCGACTCGGCCCGGTTCGGGCACCTCCCCTTGATCATCCCCTTCGTCCCATCTGCACGCACACGCACGCACTCCGTCGTCAAAGAGGAAGGCGAAGCTGCGGCAGAGAGCGGCAATGGCGGATAGATAGGTACACTGGTTCTCGAGGACGTAGCGCCACTCGTAGGGGATGCCCTCGGAGGCCTCCTTGGCGGGCTTGGAGGTGAAGAAGAGGAGGCGGTGGTTGTCGCGGACCATGTCGCTGAGGCGCGGCCAGTCGCCGCCGCTCTTGGGCATCCGCCACGCCGGGAACAGGTACCTGGTCAGGCCGGAGGCGTTGAGGACGCGGGTGAGCCCCATCGGCGACTCCACGTAGTCCTCCACGAACACCGTCACCACCTCCGACGGGTTCCGGGCCAGGAACCGCTCGATCTCCCCCAGCACCTCCACCGCCGGCACCTGTCATCGATCGATCGAACGCTGTGATCGTTTTTACGAACTACAGAGAAAAAAGATTTGATCTTTTTTGTTCGTACGAATGCGGTGAAGTTCTGGCAGACGCCGCCGAAGGAGTGGCAGAGCCAGATGTCATTGCGGAAGTCGTACATGTCCAGCATCAGTCCTCGCACGCCATTCTGCACGAACAAACGTGTCCATGAAACACACACACAAAAAAAATTCCCCATCATTCGATCGTTGTTGACAGGTTAAATTCAGTGCCGTCTTGTTTATTCAGATATTGCGCTGAGGTGGTCGAGACGGCACGGAACGGCAAGAATGGACGTGCCACCCGACCGTGCCTGCGCCACGAGGGTGGCAAGTCGCCGAGGTGGGGGCCGGCACGCTTGCGCCGAGCGCCAGACACGCGTGCGGAGCCGCGCGACGGCGCCGGCGAGCGGCCGCGCGGGAAGTCGCGAGAGCTCCCGGCGAGAGCGACACGCGACACCTGTTGCGTCCGGGGGACCACGTACCTCCCGTCCTCCCCTGTCGAATTATTGGTTCCGGGGAGGGGCGTGAGCCCCTCCAATCCGACGTGGCTGGCGGTGGCGGGAGGGCGTGGGCCCCGGCGTGTCAGGAATATCGCGGCGGATGAGGAGAGGATGAGGATGATGCGTGCCGAGAGAGAGGATGAGGATGCGGCCGGAGCTGTGGAGGAGGAGGGGGGCTTACGTTGAGCTGGTCGGTGATGGTGTCCTGCTGGTTCCACGGCGTGGTGATGGCCGTCCCCGTCCGCGACCGCGTCCCCAGCCGCGCGAACGAGTTGTGCGTCGTCAGCCACGCGTACCGGTTGAACGGCAGGTCCCTCGCCTGCACGCACGCACCCACCGTCGCCGCCGGAGTTCGGTGAGCGCAGGAAGAAGAAGAAGGAACACCTAAAAAAACAAGACGACGGAGACGGCGGCCCGGCGAGCCCCACGCACCTTGGTCTGCGGGTCGACGGGGTTGACGCGGGTGCACCGCGGTCGCACGTTGCCGTCGGCCACGCACGTCTCGCAGTGCAGCCCGGCGTCGCAGTTCCGGTCCGCCGCGCACGTCTCCCCCACCTGCACAGCCCCACAGCCTCTCAGCCCCCCACCGTCCCCAACAGCCACAGCCACACCCCCCAAATCCCGCGTACCTTCCTCGCCGACACGACGCCGGCGGGGGAGCACAACAGCAGCGCTGCCGCGACGGCGAGAACCCTCATCACCACCGGCGACGGCGGCGCCATCTCACCGACTCGCTCTCGGTTGCTGTGGACGGCAAGCAACGGGGCAGGCAGGCAGCAGCCGAGCCAAGTATCGAGCACGACGATGGCCGTGTGCTCTTGTGCGTGTGGATTGTGTGTCGTCGTAATTAAGGTAGTGGCGTCGCCGTCACCCACCCTAGCTGCACACGGCATACGGCATCCACGTTCACGCAGCAGCACACATTCCACTCTCGTCTTTCCGCCTCGCGCATCTTGGTCGTTGGTGGTGCTGCAATGGCCAACTTGAGGAGGAATAGATCGACGAAGGGAGGGAGGAGGGGGACCGGTGGTGGTACGGACGTCGAGGCAGTGACCGTTGGCGTTGGTCCGGCACACCTGGCCGCCCGCCCTGCCGAGGAGCCTGCACAGTTCGAATTCTGGCAAAGCCATCGTAGATCAGATTGTTTGGCTTTCACCCAAACGATATATTTGCAAATGAAAACAAAAATCAAAATTAGAAAATAAAGTTCGGTGATAAAATTCCTAAAATTAATTTTAAATTTAAGGTTAAAAATTTAAACTTTTGTTTATAAATATAAGCAGATATGAAAAGATTAAATAGACGGCTTGGTTTTGCTTTGCGGCATGTGACTCGGGGGTCCAAGCAAAAGAATTGGGCTAGCAATTTCTTCCTAGTAAAGACTTTTTTTTAAAGAGTAAATTTCATATTAGGCCACGTATTGCGACCAAAAGTTTCGCATTGGACTAGAACTAAACCAATGTTTTCACTTAACACCTCATATTTTTTTCCCTTGTTGGCAGTTTGGACTAGGGTTAAGGAAATGACATGTCTGAGAGAAAAGCTAGTTAAGCCCATCATCTTGTGTCTTTGTATCAATATAAATATCTGAAGAATCGCATGATGTTTTCTTATCTCATCGTGGAACATAATTTTTTTTGCTAACAATTTACACAAATCAGAAATAATGTGTATGTGCTCATTCAAAAGGTTGAAGTTGGTCCGTATCAAAGAGGAAAATGAGTATGAGGACAATATAAATAAAACTAGTTGATTAAATACCCCTCATGCTAAAAAAAATGAAAAAAAGCATACAACTTCTGTTGTTTTTTCTAAAATGCATCACTCCTACGAAATTCACTCATTTCTTTCCTGGTGTGCTAAACCCCTAGTCCAACCTGGAAACTAGTGCAAAGATATATGTTGTTATGTGAAAAGATTGCTATAACCCTAGTCCAATGTGAAACTTTGGTTAAAATATGTAGTCCAAAATGAAATTTACTCTTTTTAGAAAATGGGATGAACCCAGCCTCTACATCCAGTTGGATGTACACAGCCAACAATACACCAAGAGTTCCTAGTAAAGACTAGTGGAATGTATTCGGCTAGTAGTTTAAGTACTTCCTCCGTTCAGAAATATATATATTTCGATAATTATTTATCGTTGATGATGGCATATAAATGGTAGACTTTCCTCAAACACATGCGAAAGTATAGCTACTATAATTGAGGGTGGCAACTAACTTCGCTCTTCCTTAAGAAAAAATAATACTAAGCGACAAGTTCAGACAGCTCATAATTGGTGGGAATCGAGATGGATGTGCTGCAAATATACATGACGGTTAGTTGCCGATTGCAAATGAGAAATGGAAGCTTCTGTACTGGCTTGATCTGACACTGCCTTGCCTTGAAACGAGCTGTTTCATTGGATCGTTTTCTGAATTCTGATTTATGTTTGAATTCACAAAGGCAGCTCGCGTTCAGTCGCTGCTGGCCTGAATCGGCTCACTGAAACGGGAGCTGTTCATTCAGAACTGAACCTGAAGAACGTTTGCCTGACCTTCCTCCTGATTGCAGAACCGAAAGAAATGATCGTCAGATTTTCCTGCAAGTATATGTATACAAATAAAATAGTAAGACAGCAAAATTATGATGTGACTATACAGGGACAGAACGCACATATTCACCCTGGTAGAGTCTCGCAATATATAGATGTAACTAGAATTCTCTAGCATTTCATCATCTAAAACGGAATTCTCTAGTATATACACCATGTGGCCATCTCATTCTCAGGCACCCCAGCACAACTGGATTATATATTGCAGTGTCTTAGTGCCACCTTCCCGCAGCTAATTATCCTATTTATCAGAAAGTTATTTGCTAGTTGATAGAATAATCACCAATCCAAATGACCAAGTACATGCATGCCACACCATAGTCTTCTCTTAAACAAGAAGCAATACATGCTTGCGGTGGTTGGTTGCCCATTAGACCAAAAAACGGTGCTCAATTTGCAGATCTGTATTATGACTGGATCGTCCGAATATACATTGACTGTGAATACGCACACATGTGCAGTAGTGGGTTTGGTTGCTTTGGTAGTTGGTGCTCAAGAAAAGTTTAATACTTGACGCACTGTGGTTAGAACAAATTGGATTTGTAGACATGTGGAGCAATACATGGTCAAGTGAAGATGATGCAGGATGAAGCAATCAGAGGTAGAAACAGCCTTGAAATATGCATTCTTTTCTTAAGATGAAAGGCCTGAAAGCCCAACTTTACATGAAAGCCCACATAAAGAATAAAGTGCATACAAAGATGGATACAAAAATGTCAACCCGTGGGCTTGCCAGCTTTTGCATAGAGACGAGACAGCCCTGAAGGATATGTTAATCAGGGCCTCTGTTGTAAGTTGCATTTGGAGGAGAAAGTATTATAAATCCTCGAGGGGATGTACACTTGTCTATTATATTTTATTTAAATAATTATTAAATTTTTTTAAAAGATAGATTAATATAAGATATATCACCATACAAATATGTAAGTTTAAATAGCTCGTGGAGCTCTCTTAGAGGAAACAGACATGTCTCTGCCTGGTGCGGCACAGCTTTTGATTGCTCTCTTTTTTCTCTCTCGCCATGGCCTTTTGGTAGCTTGTGGCGAAACTGCGTTGCCCGTGAGAAACTTCCCAGGTAGAAACCAACAATGGCGCCACGACAGGTGATACTCGTCTGCATGCTGCTTAATTATACATAGGTTATTATTGCAGGGGGGGAGTAGAGAGGTCAAAATGCACAAATACCACGAACACTAGTACTGCGTGCACTGAGGTGGTCCTGTGAAACGAAAACAACTGCAGTCATCTGCTGTTTTGCTGCACCTGCGTCGACAGCATGGTGTTCGCCTAGGATGCCCCTTTAACTTGGTACGGTTAGCAGTAGTGATGCAGCAGAGATGATCAGGGAGCCAGTGACCAGTTTTCCTGACAAATGTTTAGCCGATTAAGTTGCTACAGGTGTCTAATATCTGCCCTCAAAACTTATTTTTGAAAAAAAAGAGTCTAAAAATCAATCTTCACCTGTGGTTGATAACCGCTACTATCTCCGTTTCATAATGTAAGATATTTGATCTTTTTTGTTGCAACGTCGTGTTATTGAAAAATTTAGTACAAATATAAAAAAATGATAAGTCATGCTTAAAGCTCTTTTGATAATAAAGTAAGTCCCAAACAAAATAAATGATATTTTCATAATTGTTTGAATAAGTCAAATGATTAAATATTGTAAGAAAAAAATCAAACATCTTACGTTATGAGGCGAAGGGAGTACCAATTTTAACTTGCTCAATTGATTTTGGCTCGCTCTTAGAGATTCTCTAGGTCGTTTAAGCACAAAATGTTTGTATTTTGAATTGATTTGATTTTCCTTATAGATATCTGATGGTTTTAAAATCAATAAAATAATTTGACACTGCAGCAATGCTTACACTATGTTAAAATTTTAAATAATACAAATGTTTATATCTTATATAAGAGAGAGAGAGGAGCAAGTGTGTGCAGTTTCCCAAGTCAGAATAGCGCTGTGCTTCGCCGTTGGTTTGGCATCACCGGCCACAAATGACAATTGACACACGCTCGTCAGCGAGAGTAGCCAGGACATAGTTGACCCGGGCGCGAGGAGCATCGCGTCCCGCCGAAAAGGCCGTGAAGTGGACGAGCCAAAAGAGAAAAATAAAAAAACTACGCACACAACCACACACACGGTGCTGTTCGTTGCTGCATAGTACTGTATGGAGTACGTACGCTGCAGCCGCGCGCCCCGCTGTCTCACGGTCTCTCTCTCGGATACGTCGCCCCTCGCTCGCGCCGTTGCCCGTTTGGTTTTATCTTTTTTGGTGTGCGCGGCGCGATGGACGCGTTTGGCCGGGCGGGGCGGTCCACGCCATGTGGCATGCGCCACCCCCACCTACACCCACCCGTGCGTGGGGCGTCGCGTCCCCGTCCGGCCGGCGCCCGCGAGACGCGATGCACGGCAGCGCAACCTGCGCGGCATGCGAGGGGCGAGGCGAGAAAGAAAGGCGCCCCGACCCGACCCGCGAGCACCCCGGGCGGCCCGGCCACCCGGAACGCAAAGCCGCGCGCGGGCGGAGCAAAAAAAGCGGAAAAGCGCAGCAGCCGCAGCAAGCAGCGTGCGCGGCGAGACGTATCGCGTTGGCGTCGCGGTCGCGGCTAGAAGAATATCACCCGTTCCAGAATTCCTCGCCGTCCGTCCCCCTCCCCTCACCCGACAAGCCACCCTTTTCCACCACGCTGCCCCGCACACTTGACACTCCAAGCATCCCACCGGCCACGTCCACCACCGCACCTCGGCTCACGCTGCCGCTGCCGCTGCTACGGACGTCGGAGGAGGAGGGGCCGTACGGATGCGGCGCCGCGGGCTCGTCGCGCCGCCGCCGCCGCTGCTGCTGCTGGCGGCGGCGCTCCCGCTTCTCCCCGCGGCGATCGCGGCAGGTGAGCTCTCTTTTAGCCTTCATTGGCGGCCCCGGCTTTCAGGTTCCCCAACGCCTTCTCTTCTGCGGAAGTCGCCGCCGGAACTCCGATGGCTGCTCAGCTCATCACGTGATGATCGCTGCGGTTTTGGAACGGGTTGGCTGGCGGCGGCGGCGGTTGCGACGGCTTGCGCAAGCATACAACCGCGCACTTCGCTCAAGCAACGATTTTGTTCTACTTTTACTTTTTTTTTCCCTCCGCTTCTTATCATTCAGGCGTCGATTCGCTTCTAGTTCCAACCATTTTTCAGATTTCTTCATGGCTCAGATTACTGCATTGTTGAACCACATTTTCGTCAGAGGAGAGGTCAATCGGCATGATTAGAGTTAGACCCTTCCTTTTGGAGATGATTTCACCCGTGGTTACCTCGCCGGGGAGCAATCCCTAACCAAGAATGGTACGGGACGCATGTGTCTTCTGCCTCCTTCAGCGTCAGGCGAGGCAAGGGGACCGTCGCAATGCGGGGGTTGTCAGTTGCCACGCCATTGAATTCGGCTCACCTAATGGGGTCACTCCGTCCGCCGCTGTACCATCAGGGTGGGGCGGTGGCTCTGCATCTTGCGTTCCAGGGCTATCGCTGCTCTTCCGTATCACTTGGATTGGATTTAGCTGGCCGTGAAGGCGCGCCCCCGGTTTGGAATTGATGGCAAGTGATCCCATAGATTTGCTCATGTGTAATTTGCTAGTACTGGTCATGTGATATGGCCGTGGTGGTACCGGTTTCATTTTCTGTTAATGCATATGGTCGTGATTGATGGCATTGGCATAGATTTCGAGCATGGGTTATCTGCATTGCGTTACATGTTATGCACTTTCTATTAATGGTGCTGATTTTGGTAAATATACAGAATGGTGAGGCTGGTCTTCACATGCTATTCAATTTAGGGCAGCTGTGGTGTGTGTTGTATATTCTTGCATGATCTTTATGATTCCTTTGTTGGCCATGCAGATTGCCCGTTGGATTTGAGTTGGCCAAACTACGAACTGATAGCTTCGGTATGCTCGGATGAAAATGGGCACTCAAAGTGTTGCCGTTACATCAATGCTGTTATTGCGGTCTCATCTGCAATGTATGCAAACACGACAGGCATTCTTGGGGTTCCAGATGAACTCTCTGATGCTTGCATTGCCAATATCTCTGATACATTGGTATCAAAGGGAATTCTGCCTACCGCCGCTTCATTTTGTGGCCTTGGGATCAAAATCCAAGTTTCCTACCAGTGTATCGGGATGACTACCATCCTCCAGATGTTACAGTCTCCGAATTTCAGTGATGTCACTAGGAGCTGTGCAACTCTTCTTCCAGATGATGTCAGTTGCAAGAAGTGCTTAAACACCGGTCTGTCATACCTCCGCCATCTTGTGGGAGAACAAGATAATGTCACGTTGAATACCTGCCGTGATGCTGCTTTTGTTGCATTTGTGAGTCAAGGGAATATATCTACTCTTGATACAGCGAGTTGCTTTTTTAGTGTCCAGGGGCTTAGCGCTCTTCAAGGTTTGAGTTCTCTTTGATCTTCTATAGAAGGTTTGATTTGTTAGTACAAAAAGTCTCTTATAGAGCTTCATTTTCACCCATAACCTTCTTGGCAATTGGTAGAGACAAATGCATGTTTCTTCTATTCTGTCAAATGCCATCATTCCTGGTGCATTCCACAGTTCCCACACAATCTTTACTTCTCCAGCTTATGTGTTTTACTGGCATTTCTTCGGACTTTAAGGAGCATTATATTAATATAATGTATACATATGCCATTTGACAACTTGTAGACACGTAACATATTTTTAACCATTAGGTCTAATAAATTGCATAAGCTCCACATGATCTCCACAACTGTTCTTTGATAAGCTTCAGACATGCATCATTGCTGTGCATGTCTATGCTATCCTAACATATGTAATAATAGGTATATCAACAGGGAATGTACTAGAATTCTCAGTCAAGCATCAGAAATGTCCATAATTTCATGCCCTTATTGATGATAATATGTTTGGCATATCTTTTTGTATTGACGTTAAACCTTGACATCTTTGTTGATAAGATGATACATTTGTACTAAAAATTTTGCATTTATAAAACACGACATAGTATGCTTATGTTGAGATAATTCAGGTGATTAGGTCTGGACGTCTAGTAGATGGGAAGTGTGACATTTGCTTGTTATTCTTCAAGTCATATTACTCCAAGTTTTGGTCTTCCATGTTTTAATAAGTGATGTATCTCTGATGCAGTGAACATCTCTGTGCCATCCCCAGCTGGACTTATTGCACCAGATATTGCTCCCAGTCCACTTGGAATGCAAATTCCTGGGGAGCATGTTACTGGAGTGCTATCTAAGCATCGTCGTAGTTACAAGCTTGCACTATTCCCTGCAATTGGGGCTTTGGTTACAGGATTAGCAGTTATACTAATGATAGTATTGATTTTGCTCATCCGTAAAAAGAGTAGAGAACTAGAGAAGATTGAAGGAACTAACCCTCTTGATGCGTGGAGTTCCTGTCTGAAGAAGGGCCAAGAAGGTAATCATTTCATGGGCTATGGTTGTACTGCCATTGTTCGTACACGAATAAATATACATTTATATGGCTGGATGATTTCTGTATGCTCATGATGCCATATTTGTACACCAGGTCTGTTATTGTAGGGCTAACTTATGACTTCACATCAAATTTCTTTAGTACACTAGCTTGGCATGCCTCTTCTCCTGTGGATATGCAAGAACAGTAAAACTGATTTATTACTGTGGATTTACAACTTAGGAACTTGTATGGTTAATATGAATTTGATGAACTGACATTTGATACTGTATTTTCATTATTTTACCATTACAATCAGTTCTAGGACCCATCAAATTTATCTGCTTAACTGTATGTTTCTTCAGGTGGTTCTACCATTTTCGACAGATTTAGCTACAGACAGATTAAGAAGGCGACAAGAAACTTTGGCATTGTGTTGGGAGGAGGTGAAAAGGGCACAATATTCAAAGGGAAACTGAGTGATGGTTCTGTGGTCGCTATAAGGCGCATAGAAAGCTCGGCAAAACAAGGACAGCTGGAATTCTGCAAAGAAATGGAACTTCTTGGACGACTGCACCATCGTCATCTTGTTGGACTTAAAGGCTTTTGTTTAACAAGATATGATAGGTAAAGTCTGTTATACATATGTTCAGGTATCTACAAATCTGTGTTTTTTTAACAGTTTCTTATTATCCAGGTTCCAGGTCTATGAATACATGGAAAATGGAAGCCTTAAGGATCACCTCCATTGTAATATTTTATTTTCCCAATCTTTAGTTTTGTACTGCATAATCTGGTGAATTATGTTCATAAAAGCAGTTTTCTCTTTGCAGCATCTGGAAAACGTCTTTTACCATGGAAAAATAGGATCCAAATTGCCATTGATATTGCAAATGCTTTAGTAAGTCCTGGAATCTGGATTCTGAATTAGCTAAAGTAGTTCGTACCTTGTACTGACTTTTGTACCAAAGCAAAGATTGAATTATTGGTGTTAGGCTCCGTTAACCTGCTTAAAACTTTCACAGCAAAAGAGAACCTGCTTAAAAATGATTCTAATGGTAAAATAATACAAACACAGTGTCAAATGTATACTACCAAACTTATGTTACATAACTATATTTGAAATTTTACGCTGATGATTAACTGCTTGACCAAATATTTTGCTTGCAGGAGTACCTTCATTTCTATTGTGATCCACCATTATGCCATGGAGACATAAAGCCTAGCAATGTCCTCTTGGATAGAAATTATCTAGCCAAGGTACCTAACAAAACTTTTCTGCAGTTGGAACAATCCTACTCTGCCGGCAGCAGACGCTTGTTTTTGAAGCTAATAACAACAGGCTAAAAATACTAATGGCGTGTTCATTTTCCGTAGCTTGCCGTCTCTGGTCTTGTACAATGTTCAAGTGGTGATAGTAGTACTAACAGTTCCACCCTAGTGAAGGTGAATATCCAGGCAACTCCTGGTAAGTCCAATATCGTCTTTCTAGGTGTCTTCAGCTTTGCTTCTGAAGGTTCAATGTTTATTTTCAAAACAGTGGTAAAATCTCAGAGCATAATGCTAGCATTTCAGACAAGTCAAAAAACAATATATTTGTCGCAACAATGGTTCAATTTGAAAACACACATTCATTGAGATTAGTAGAGTATGAAGCTATGAACTCAGAAGCGATTCGAATTTGATATGAATTTGATCGGTGCAGGCTACATGGACCCTTGTTACGTGGTGACTCAGGTGCTGACGGCGAAGAGCGACGTCTACAGCTACGGCGTGCTGCTGCTGGAGCTGGTGACGGGGAAGGCCGTGGTGCAGGACAGCAGGAACCTGGTGGAGTGGTCCCGAGAGCTGATCGGCACCGACTGCCGGCTGCACGAGCTGGTCGACCCGGCGGTCGCCGACGCGTTCGACCTCGACGAGCTGCAGGTGATGGCGGACGTGATCCACTGGTGCACCCACAGGGACGGCGCCGCGCGGCCGTCGATGAAGCAGGTGCTCCGCATCCTGTACGAGCGCCTCGATCCGCTGTCCGGCGGCCTCGCGCGCGCCGTCGCCGCCGGCGAGGAGGCCTGCTACTACTACTACGGGAGCGGGCGGAAGGGGAAGGAGGAGGCGGAGGTGGAGCTGCGCCGCGGCGGCGGCGGCGACGTGCTGCAGCTCAGCGGCGAGGCCCGGTGCCTGCCGTCGTCGTCGAGCACGTCCAGGTCGTACTGCAGCCGCAGCGTGCTGCTGCAGTGCAACTCGCCGGAGGCGCCCCAGTCGCCGAACCCGAACGGCGCGCCCCCGCCGTGATACGATACGATCCGGCCCAAGTTTTTTTTTTTAAAAAAAAAAATGTCGGCAGTAGCGTAGCAGGCAGCACATCAATCGCGCCGACAAAATTTTGCAGGCCTGGAACATATAGCGAGCACTGAACTCTAACTGGACTGAAAGAGAGAGATCGGGCGGCAGCAAGCTGCCAAGTTTTGAGGCATGTTCATGGCAGGGACAGATGCTGCATTTAGGGCTTGTTTAGGTTCGTGTGAGTGAGTGATGGAGCAGTGGCCCAAGGTGCTGGGTCATGAGAGACGACACGCATGAGTGGAAGGGGAGAACGCTGTTTTCGTTCAGCGTCCCTAGGTCGAGTTGGTGGCTGCTCCATCGATGATCACAGCATTGATGAAACGTTGGGAAACGTCATGGCCATTCAATTCGTGTGTGCACAGATACGTAATCGTACTACAATTGGTGGGGGCAGCGGCGCGTGCTGCTGCTGCTAGTACTAGAGGAGTGGCACGCCATCTCGCGCGCGCCGTGGTCCACCGGTGGCGCGCGGCGCCGACGAAGAGACGTCGTGGGGCGGGGCGGCCAGATCGATCGATCCCACGCGCGCGTGCGACAGTGGCTGTGCAACCCGTCCACGGAAAATCACCGACAAGAACCGACGCGCTAGGCCAGCTGCCGTGGGCAGAGCCTGTGTTCTTCCGGAGGTTTCAAGATAAAGATTACGATAGTTTTTAAAATAGCGTACAAAAGCGATAAAGTTAACTATTATAAAATTAAAAATTCATTTCAGATGAGATGATAAACTTTATACTCCGAACCTTTTAAAATATAAAGTGTAACTAATTCTTTCTCTGTTCTGTAATATAAGTTAAGCATATATCAACTCGCACACTTTCCTTCTTTTAATTTGATTTATTTTTAATTTCTTCACCATGACCAACCGCATTACGCGTGTATATATATACCAAGCCAATCTAACAATGCGGTGGTTATTTATTTATCTTTTGTCTTTGCGGTAGAGGTGGCTTATATTTTGGAATTCAGTGAGTACGTGGAAACTTTTGCCATTGGAAAAAGGTGCACACGCAGCCGGACTGGACTCCCTAGAGTCAACGGCCGGTAAAAAGTCCTGTTTTTTATTTGTGGATCGCGTGTGTTGTGATCAGATCGAAAAGCGTCTCCCGTTTGCTGGTGACATGTCAATATCGCGTGACTCAAACAGGAGTTGAAAATGGAAAGCTTAAACGGGGATGAAAAATCGATCCTGAACTTGTGCCTCTCTTCTTCCTTCTTTTATATATATATATATATATATATATATATATATATATATATATATATATATATATTCTTGGCCAAAAGTGGCCCCGGTGATTTGTTTTTAGTCGTCGATGCAGCCTCGATCGGGAGGAGGGTTTTGAACACGGCCATTTGTTTAGGGATCGGCAGGGCAGGGCCAGGGCGGCTTCCAAGTCAATGCTGCTGTCTCACGGCTCACGATGCATCTCCGATCAGTTTTCCCGTGCGACTTGCTGAACGCGCCCTTTGCGTGCTACTGCTGATTCCCCTGCGCACAGCCATCAGGCCTGGATTATTTCACATTCTGATTTTTTTTAAAAAAAAGTATTTTATAAATAAATCCACATAAAACATGTTTTTTTTTTCTAGAAATTGACCTTTTCATCGCAGGTAGGTTAATTGGCGCTAATATTCAACACCTCAGCAATAACCGACGCCAACATCCTCAGGACCTCAGCCATTCTGGCAGCCTAGCACTAATGTCGGTATCAAAATAGAGAGGCACCGAGAACCTATTTATAAATAAATTATTAACAAATATATCCTTAGAAGGGTTAAAAAGTAAATATCTTATTTTATAAATTAGTCCTCAGCATCGATGTGTTTAGTGTTATCGTGTTGAGAATCTATTTGCAATTATATAAGTTATTTATAGATAGTCACTTGGCGTATAAGAGATTGATATCGACCCCTGCATATTAACGGCCATGTGAGCGATGGTGTCAACATCACTATCTTTGGTAAGATGTTGTACCGTAGAGAAAAATAATATATTTCTAGAATAAATTTTTTTTAAGAATTTATTTATGAAATAAGTTTCCAAACAATAGTGGCCATCATGAATCATCAGTCCATCACCTCAAATTATCGTTTCATTTGTCTCATTGTCTTGAGTCGTAAAGGTTACAACAGCTTGGGCATTAACTACTCCCTTTTTACGAACACACGATTGAAAAAAAATAGATAAATAATGAAACACATTATTTTAATAGGAGAGTAAGTGTAAAGTAGAGGGTTATAAAAGATAAGAAAAATACAGGAATGGTTGTTTGAATAGACCGTGTGATAAACTTGTTTGAATAGAACATGGAAAAAAACGCAAGAATCGAATGAGAGATATATTCCAAGCAAATTTTTCAAGAGGTTGGAGCTCCAACTAACTTTTCTATAAAAAAAAGGCCATGCCATTCTTTATGAATCCTATAAAACTTGGAAACTACAACCCTTTATTTTAAACGGCAACGTAGGAAAATTTTCTATAGGATTCGATTGCTACAAAATTCCTATGTAAATTCTTTGATTCAAAAGGGGCTCCGTTTGTAAATACTTATAGTTTTGGATGAAGATAAGGTACCAAAAAACAACTTTTGAGTACTATTTTCCTACCATAAAACGTATAGAGATACAACATATACTGTCTCCATATATACAAATTTAAAGTATTATATTTAAAAGTTATATAGCTAAAGTTCTAAAAATTTAACGTTATCCTTGTTCAACCTGATAATTATTAATAAACTTGCGTAGTAGTCCACTAGCACAATTAATCTACGGTGACCTTGGTTTTCGTTAATTTATTTACCTGAAAATTACGCACCATCCGTTTCAAAATAACTCTATCATAAACATGGATTTATTTTGAGATTAACTTAAAAGCAACGAGCAAGTTGGCGAAAGGAGACAAGCTAAGGAATGGGCACATCAGATAGGATCATCGAGTAGATGGATCATTAATAAAGTATAAAAAACAAGCGCGTTTAAGGGTTCCAAATCCGGGAGCATTCTTAATTAGACAGGTGAAGGCATGGACTTGTAAACAATTGCAGTAAGCAACCTGCACATGGCCAGGGATAGGTAGGCGTTGCCCATTCTCCGCTTTCATTTCTCCGTCTCACACACGCCTAGGTTGTCATTTAAAAGTCATAGCTAAAAAATAAAATTCTGTGAAAAACCAATTTAATTTAAGGTGAAGGATTTAAATGTTAGTTTACAAGCATAATAGAAACGAAAATGCGATGATCATCGCTAGTATCACATAAAACATGTACCTTGGCCATTGGTGGTACAGTAAATGTTATCTCCTGCTAACTCTCGAGCAGGACAACAAAACTGCCAACGTCACTGTTCTAACTTACGATGTCTCGTCCATTTGAACTATTTCATGTCAAATTCTTACGGTATAATAGAATTTGCATTATTTAACATGTCGACAAATATACGGTTAATTCCAAAAAATTCCAAGAAATAAAGTTTTTATTTAATTTTGTTTAAACCTGAGAAAATTATTAAGTGGTTTCTGATGCGGTGACTATCAACGAGGATGACTACCTACGCTCCGAACGTGACACAATTGCGTATTTTGTTATTTCTGGAATGTAATATTTTTCATCTATGATTCAAAGAAACAAAATATTTGTTACTCCCTCCATTTTATATTATAAGACTTTTTAGGTATATCTAAATTCATTCATGTATCAGTGTATATATTTTGTATATGAGTAGCCAAGTCTAGAAAGTCTTATAATATGGGAAAGAGGTAATATTTATCTTAGCACAGTGATATCTAGATAGGAAAAAAAAAAGTGCTTCCTACAACATGTATAAGTTGCCTGGCAGGACTTCAGCTTTGAAACTCACGTTTTTCTGAATTTCGAGGATGGAGTTCAGCCAAATGATTTATCTCCACCAAAAACTAAAATGTAGTAAGACTCTATGTATTTTATCTTATGATTATTATAATCTAAATTATTAAAATATTTTTTAAAAAATAATATTATTATGATAGATTATTATAATATAAAACTCTGATTACTACCTCCTTCGATATATATTTTTAAAGATTATTAGATGGGTAAAGACCCACTACCCATATGTCATTTAAAATAGTTCAGCTTAATAATAATTAAATTTATAGTAATCTAACTTAAAAATATGACAAAAAAAAGTTATATGAATTTGGATGGCTTCACAATCCTACTCCACTGTCAGAGCATCCCCAACAGCTCTAAATTTAATCATCTATATCTTCATTTTTATATCTTCGTGTACTCCACTTGATTATCCATATATGACATCCGCTATATCTGTTTAAGGATGGAGAGAGATCATCCAAATATGAATGTTCTCTCTTCTAATATGAATGACATAGATGATACTATGACTGTTCTGTTGAAGCTTAATTTATAGTCTTCATTCTCTATTTTCAAAATAGACAACGTGATACATGAGCAGGGGATGCTAAAGTCGGAGCCCTAACAAACAGCCTCCAGATTGCCGAATCGCACACACAAATGCATAGTAGCAGTAAACCCAAACCATTCGCCGTGCAAACCTCCGCGTTTTGCAGCGACACTGCTCCCGCTCCGTGTCGGTAGTCCAGTCACCCCCCACGCCACGCAGAGGTCGTCGTCTCCACGACCACCACCACCCCAAAACCCGAGCTCGCATCCCGCACACCCAGTAGTGGTGCCCGCGCACTCCTCCTCCTCCATTGCACCAAACGGTTACAAGAACGAGACAGAGCAAGCGTCAAGCGAGGAGGAGGACGGGGACGAGGATGCACCACGCCAAGACGGACTCGGAGGTGACGTCGAGCATGGCGGCGTCGTCGCCGCCCCGGGCGGCGTACTACGTGCAGTCGCCGAGCCACGACGACGGGGAGAACAAGACGGCGGCCTCGTCCTTCCACTCCTCCCCCGCGGCGTCCCCGCCGCGCTCGCTGGGGAACCACTCCAGGGAGTCCTCCTCGTCCCGCTTCTCCGGCGCCAAGGGCGGCGCCGGCTCCGGCTCCTCCCGCCGCGGCGGCGTTGGGGGAGGAGGAGGAGGCAAAGGCGGTGCCGCCGGGGAGGCGGGACGCGGTGGGCGGCGAAGCCCGTGGATGAAGGAGGAGGCCATCGAGGAGGAGGGCCTGCTGATGGAGGACGACGACGACGCCGCCGGCGGCGGCGTAGGCGGCCTCCCGAAGCGGTGGCGCTACGCTCTCGGCTTCGTCGGCGCATTCTTCGCGCTCTTCTTCTTCTTCGCGCTCATCCTCTGGGGCGCCAGCCACAACCAGAAGCCCGTCGTCTCCATCAACGTGAGCTCTCCCTCTCTCCCCCCAGCGATCCATCTCCATGAACCGACGAAATGCTTTGCAAGAATCGCTCGATTAAAAATTTCTCTCTTCATTAACTCGGCCGTGGGTTGCGTCGCAGAGCATCACGTTCCACAACTTCGTGATCCAGGCGGGGACGGACGCGTCGCTGGTGCCGACGGAGCTGTCGACGATGAACGCCACGGTGAGGATGACCTTCCGCAACACCGGCAGCTTCTTCGGCGTGCACGTCAGCGCGCAGCCCGTCACGCTCTACTACTACCAGCTCCTCATGGCCTCCGGCAACGTAAGCTCACACAACACAACACCACCCAGCTTAGCTTTAATTAATTTCCCCGAGTAGATTTAACACACTAGAGAAGTAGAATCATTAGTAGAAATTGGCCATGAGTGTCCTACGATTGCATCGTAAAGCCTCATTTCTCCTTCTTAATAAATGTGTGAACAGACTCATGAGGAGCAGATAAACCTCTACATTACGCGATAAACCATCCAAGTGGCAGTCTAATAAGCACAGGGAAAAAACAATTTTTTTTCAATCTTTTGTTTGTAGTTGTGAACAATGGACTACAGCTGCACATTGACCAAATCCAACCGTAGCAGTTGTGAACTTGGGATAAACTTGGTAGCCCGTAGACTACTACTAGTCTACTACTACTTCACCCTGTTGAAGCTTGTTCAACACATACCATCTTCAGATTTTCTGAAGCTCTCAACATCATCTTCAAACACTAGCTGTCGCCCATTCGGCCAAGTTGCCATATTATTCATTCCATTTTGCACTCTCTGCATTTCAATTACGAAAAGAGAGATACCAAAAAAAGAGAGGGTTTTTTCTTTTTACATTGCAGTAACTGGGACGAATCTTTTGAATCTAATTAGTACAGGATTAGCCATAAGTGCTACAGTAATCCATATATGCTAATGATGGATTAATTAGACTCAAAAATTTGTGGTTTTCAGGTGAGCTATAAAGTTCGTTTTTTCATTTATATCCGAAAACCCCTTCAGACATCCGGTGAAACGTTCGACATGATACCTAAAAAATTTTCTTTTCCTTAACTAAACACGCCATAACCTAAAACTTTTTTGGCAAAAATACAACTTACTGACAAATCAATCTGCAAACGCCACCCCAGGTGAAGTACTTCTACCAGCCGAGGAAGAGCTCGCGGCACCTGGCGGTGGAGGTGCTCGGTGACAAGGTGCCGCTCTACGGCGGCGGGTCGGGGCTGAGCAGCACGCCGGTGAAGGGCGCGCCGCCGGCGCCGGTGCCGCTGCAGCTCACCGTGCGGTTCAGGTCGCGGGCGTTCGTGCTGGGGAAGCTGGTGAAGCCCAAGTTCCGCACCGACGTGCAGTGCAGCGTCAAGCTGGACATGGCCAAGCTCGGCAAGGCCGTCTCCCTCAACAAGGCGTGCAGCCTCGTCTAGGGCTTCCATTTGCTCTTGCTTGCACGCATGGCAGCGAGCTGTAGCTACTGACCATCGTGTCATCTAAAAAAAACTTCTTTTTCTGGCTCTTTTTTGTCGGATATATATATATATATACACACACACGATATTGTCACTGCATGCTTGGGAGATCGAAACCGACCCGGATGTGTGTACAGGGAAGTTTTGTCGCGAAACATTTTGAGATCGATTGGGTGGATGGATAATAATCACGCCGTTCTTGTTGTTGAGTTTCTCTGAATCCTGTGGCATCATTCCTGTGATGTGATGTTCAGCTGTGAGTTTCTGAAACCCGGTGTTACCTGCATTTCTGACGCTCTTTGCCTGTTCAGATCGGCCAAATTCAGTGTAGAGAACTGATTACTAGTAGATCAGCTTCAGCAGCAACTGATTACTGACGAACGGTTTTGCAGGTCCGGCTGCTGCTCATCCGTGGGCAAAATGCTGGCAACTGATTGTTAGGTAGATCAGCTTCAGGTGCTTTGCCAGATCTTCACCAAGACAGAATCTTGTTGACATCGCACAGAGCCGTTCCACTGTGCCCGTGCAGATCGATCGATGCGACTGGTATACTTTATCTAATGAAGCTCTTGTGTGCATTGAATGAGGCTGTCAGAAAGAGAATTTAGTTTTGGCCGTGGCATCACTCTGAATGTGATTTGCAGCTGCAGCTGCACTGCTTCCCTTCAGTTCGTACACGGAGTAAAACAAAGCTACCTACCTACACAGCTACTGCAATGTTCTGAATATCTCATCTGAGGTTTATTAGTTGTACTGAAACCATAGTATGTCCATTTTGCTTAATTTAAGTGACACGTTGGTAAAGTCAGTACTGAATTTCCTGGACTACTTAGCAAGAAATACCAAAATGTGCCCAGAGTTCTGCAGATTTGTCGGCAGATCTTTAACAGCTATATCCTCCAATAGAAGTCAACGACAGATGCATTTGTATTTACTAGTACCCCGTACTATTAATTTTTTAATTCTAATGTTAATAAATCTGGAGAGAAATAATAAGGAGAACAGCATGAGCACGGCGATCCGTTCCAGTATTTTTAGATGGTCGGCAAATTTGATACGACGGGCTACGCGCCTACGCCCCTGTTTGAGATACCAGAAATTGATGTATTATCTTTTTTTTTTGACACCTATGTAAGGGTATAAATTAATAAATTACTCATACAAAAGTACTGTGTGTATGGTTAATTCTACCGCGTAGTAAGACTGATAAAAAGATCAAAGTTCTTTTTTTTGGGCTTGCATTTGATCAAATAATAATCAAACAATCTATCCGGCTCGATCCTGAACTAACCTTCAAGAGACATCTATCTAGTTCGATAGTAGAACAGTAAAAGTTTTTGAGATGAAGTAGGGTCTGATCAGTACCGTCTTGGGAAAATGCATGAACCTATCAATTTCAGTCATTCAGAATTAGAGGCCTAACTTCCTACATGATTTAGTCCGTGTTCTAAAATGACTGTTAAACAAGCCAATTTAGCCACACATAAAACAATAATTGTGATTAGTATATGATTAATTAAGTATTGGTTACTAAAATTTTAAAAATAGGTTTATTTGATTTTTTGAAACCACAGCTATCAAGAAATATTTCACATAAAATATATCATTTCTCAGTTCGAAAAACTGTGCTCACGGAAACCAAGGATCAGTTAAGTCGAAAAGTCTGAACAGAACGGGCCCTAGTTAACTGGCGTGGATCTATGGACTTTGCAGCCCATATAAGACACCCTCTGAAGAAGGCCCAGAGAGATTCCAAGTTGCCTGAAGACATCCGTAGATTAATCAGCGAAACACTCTTGGCAATTGCTTGCTTGCCTGCACGGTTCATGCACACGCCACTGCAGAACACGAACATCTCGTGTTTTTTTTTTGAGTCCGAGCTGGAATAGCCTCGGAGATGAATACGATCGAAGCATAGAAGGGACACTTCCAAAATTTTTCAATTTTATAGCGGGACCTTCTCCTGGTGCTACTTGCACCTTTCCCTCCTCCTCTAACTAATTAACTGGATGCTTAATTGTAGAAAATCTTGTAGTTTAAGGGTTTGCTATATGGGGCCAGATCTTGCAAATTTTGATCTTTATGTGTCAACAACCTCATTCTGCAGTGGCTTTTAACTTTTTGCCGCTCTTTATCAGCCGAGTTTAATCTCTCTTGAGATAAGAGTGATCGACAAACATGTTGCCGGCCACTCGCTTGTAAGAGCGATAAAAAGCTTAAAATTTTCCATTCTCTGTCTCTGGTAGCTTCCATGAGCTCTGGCCAGCAACTTCCATGAACTCTATCAGCTAGTTACGTTTTGGGGTTGGGTCGAGGAGTCCCCTGATTTTGAGGGAGACTAGGGAAGCGGAGGCAAGGCAATGGGTAGTGGCATTACGTTTGTGGGGGGAGGAGGGCAGTGGGTAGTGTAGGCGATGGGGGTATCAAGATGGAAGTGATAAGATGGTGAGGGTGAATCTAGTGACAAGGGCCACCGGAAATGGAATGGAAGGGTGGCTGTAGAGGCATCGGAAATGGAATGGAAGGGTGGCTGTAGAGGCATCGGAGGTGGGGAAGATGAGGCAAAAGTGAAAAAGATAGCCGGATGGAAAGAAAGGGAGTAGATGAAATTTAGGAAGTTCGGTTTAGATCCAATGATGTTATGAGGCACCAAAACTATCAAAAAAGATGCAGACAGTTCGTACGATATATCTATTTCAAAGAATTGGGAGTGCATTTTATTAGAGTTGAGAGGAGTAAATGAGACTTATATAAGAGTTGAGAGGATATGAAAATAGAGAAATCGTATGATATTTAAGAAAATGCCTAGATGTATTATATTTATAGTGTAAAATTTTGGTACATCGAAATATTTGTCAATAGATATATGGTACCTTTAAATTCCATATCAAGGATGATAAAAGAATCCCTTGAATGACTTTTTTTCCCCTCATTCTCCCTGCAACAAGGAGCCAGCGAGCCAGGGAGGTATAAAGCAGCTTTTCTTATGCTGTAGGATTCTATGTGCACGAATTGACGTATATACCTCTTTTTCATTTTCATGATAACTGTCATAGTGGTACAGTTTAGTATCGTCGTTATCACATTTCATTTTCTTTAGGAGGACAAGAATAAGCCCCACATTGATTTGGGGGAGAAATATAGAACTTCCGTAGGATTTCCTTGTAGGACTTTTTCTTAAATGACCCACTGAAATTAAGGATCAGACGCCATTGAATCTATCGAAATTCCTATAGAATATATCATTTTATATATGTTTTGAAGGAAATTCAAAATGTGATTCAACCTAGTGAATAATTTTCTTTAAGTCTATATTTCTCCTTAAATTTCTTCCTTACCTAGTTTTTTTTTCTTATATTTTGCAATGTGCTGTTTTGCACTTGCATTCGTTCAAATTCAGTGTTTTTTTTCTATCCCGTTGTTTTCTCGATCATACGTTTCAGAGGTACCTAAAAAGTTATTTTTTCTTGTATTCCCTCTAACAAGGAAACATCATTTTTAATGCTAGTAACTGGGAGCATGAAATATAATTGCTCCCATTATCTTATCCTTTTCTCCTTTTGAGATGCATCATCTTTCCTTTTCGATGATGATAACTGTGACATGTATATTCTATCGTACAGTTTGGTAGTGCTGTTAGTTAACCAGCTGGGCCCAGACAAAGAGAGAGACAGCACACCTTGGGCCGAGCCTATCACCTCATTCTCTTTCTCCAATTCTTTTATGGCTTTGAGAATTGCCATGGCCAAGACAACATAATCTGAGCCCTGTTTGGTTAAATAACATTTCTCAAAAACATCACATCAAATGTTTGGATATCTAAATGAAACATAAACATTAAAACTAATTACACAGTTATGGGAAAAATCATAAGACAAATCTTGTGAGCCTAATTAGTGCATGATTAGCCATAAGTGTTACAGTAACCAATATGTACTAATAAAGGATTAATTAGACCCAAAAGAATCGTCTCGCAGTTTCTAGACGAAATCTAAAATTTGTTTTATAATTAGACTACGTTTAATACTTTAAATGTGTGACCGTATGCGTTGATGCGATATCTCTCCTAAAAATTTTTGGGAATTAAACAGGGCCTGAGTTGGAAGGCGTCTCATTTACACATCAAACCTGTACTTTAAGAACACTGGCATCAAATTGAATCCTTTTTTTGATAGGATTGGGAAGCTTTAATAAGCTTTTAATTAGGTTCTTTGAAACAAAGTGATCACCTCCTTTTCTTCCTTCTCCATGCCATATATCCTGGTCTCCATGACGAGTTGGTAAAAGAAAAAAAGCCGCACGCTTGATGCACCAACCGCCTGTGAGTAATTGAGCCCGGGAAAGTACTAATCATCGCCATGATCTCTGCATCATGCTGCCAATGTTGCTTGCTTGATCTATAATGATCATATAATAGCAATAATTAATCACCATTGGGAAAAAGTTTTGCTAGGACAAGCCTACCTTCCAAGCCTTGCCAAGTACTGATACCAGCAGCCCCAATCTTTAGTAATAAACTAAAAGAAAGAGGTTCTTGAGTTTGCACAAAGCAATTTCTTGAGTGCAAATGTGCAATGGAACTGCAAGATTGCCAGAGGGAGTGCTCAACTGAAACTTAATGGAACAGTATGTGAATGCTACATGACATGCATGGTGGTGTACTCAGCTCAAGAGTTTTCAGATATTTAACTAGTAATCTAATAAACTTTGATGTGAAGCTCACAGCAAGCAAGATCAGTGATACTGATGCCCCACACAAACGTTGGCTACTTCTCCCGCAAATGCCTGATGATTGCTGCAGAAATGCGCTGCAGCCTGACTGGAAATTTCTCTCCATCACCGATCGCTTTCAGAGGTTTCAGGCTATCGTCGTCAGGAATTATGATCTGCAGGCCTGAACTATTAGCACTATTATTTGTCAGTTTTTTCACCCCCACTTTGCAACAGTTTCTTCAGTCATTTTTCATGGCTACAGTCACCTTCAACTTTGCAGTCAACCCATGCCGCTCCATGTCGTCTCCCTCGTCTACGTCTTCGTCTCCGTCTGCGGTGGTGGTGGCGGCGGCGGCGGCGAGGAGAGAGTGCGAAATTGCGACGGCCGTGGTGGAGGTGGAGCTGAGCACGAGGCCGGAAAAGGGCACGATGACTGACCATCTCTGAAGAAGACTGAAGCAGCAACGCAACTATAAGCTCAGCTCAGTCTGAGTGCAGCGTCCACCAACACCCTGTGCATTTTTTGTTTGTTTTTCTTCTGCATCAGTTTGATGTGTTCATATCACCAAAGATAATATATTCCTCCCCGAAAGCTCAGCTTTTTTTTTTCTTTCGTCGAGTGGCACGGATTGACTTGCAAAGTGTTGCAGTGTGGCCCAATTTAGCGACTGCATTATCAAGACCACGGTTTGGTGTTCAGGTAGATTTCGTAAAACTGTTATTGTTTTGCTCAATTGTCCCGGCTTTCCAGTTTTTTTTCTTTTGTTGATAGTTCGTAGAGTATTGTGTACAATGTTCTCTACCTATAGAACATCGTGTGGTATTGTAGTTAAACCAACTAAAGCTTATGTTTTTCTTTTAAAAAATAGCATATATAATGTATGGGGTCATCTCTAGAGCTGTAAAAAGAAAAAGATCAAAACGGCATATTTACAAACAGAAAATAATTTGTGACTAAAATTTTTATATACGTGTTCATAGTAATTTAAAAGACAAAACTGAAAAATAAATATTGATGAAAAAACCTTAAAACCAACTTCAAATTTAAAGTTAAGATTTTAAATTTTAGGCTATAAGAATAACCCAAAACCGAAAAATAGGGCTATAGTAGTCGAATGTGGAAGAACATATTAAGGATAAGCAGTGAGCAGGCCAGCTAGGGCTAAAGCTCTACTTCTGACCAATTATACCGATTGAAAAATTGAATTTACGCTTCAAAATTTGAGAAGGTAGAAGATATAAATACAAGGCAACTTATGTCAATTACACTAACCCAAACCTAGGCTTAAGTAGGTAACTAATTGGCAAAACATTTCAGAGAACAGCAGCACGGCCAACAGAAAACTAACTGGCCCACGCCATCGTGACAGGAAAGCGACTGAATTTGCCATGGAGAACTAATGGATGCACACCAAACACGATACGTTCGTGCGAAGCTTTAGTTATTCGACACCCTCGTCCCCGCAAAATGATTGCAACATCGACGAACATGCATGCCACCCATGGCTACCTCACTCACTCGATGTCTTTTCACTTCCTTTTTGCTGCTAAATTATTATTATCATGTCTTGCATAAATCTGTATATCTTTTCACTTATATTTATGTTTGTTGATATCAGCCTCTCCTTTACATCCTATTCGCCCCAAAGCGAGCCTCAAAGTGACATGTACGGCCAAGATGTCTTGGTGTTCGACTATCATACCCCGTGGCATGTACGGCTAAGATGCCTTGGTATTCGAGTATCATGACTCTTGTGACATGTTCGGCTAAGATACCTTGGTGTTCGAGTATCATGCCTCCTGTGGCATGTTCGGCCAAGATGTTTTGGTATTCGAGTATCATGCCCCCTGGCATGATACGGCCAAGATGCCTTGGTATTTAAGTATCATGTCTGGCATGTTCGGCCAAGATGTCTTGGTGTTCGAGTAAAACACTTAGGCACTACTGGCACCACCTCGACGATTCGGACCAGGTCAGAATACGGAAGCTTGCCCGTCATGACTCCAAGAGATATTCTCGTCAAGATGCCTGGGGACCAGCTCTCAAGTACACTCGAGTGCTGAAAACAGCTGGCGTGGTGGTCCTCAAGAAGCTACTTATTTTACTCTTATACCCTTAGGCTCTATTAGTAACTACCCAGGGTATTTGGGTCATTGTACAAGGGGTTTTTCGGGGCTATAAAAGCTCGTACCCTTACTCTGTAGAACTCAAGGTTAATGAGATATACAGTGACAAGGCATTTCAAACATCGTCTACTTGAACTTCTTGCGTGTATGTGTGACTAACCTTTTTTAGTTGCATGTACGTTTTTGTGTTCGTGACGCGAGTTCACAACAATATTTATAAACTAAAATTTAAAATTTTCAATCTTAAATTTAAATTTAATTTTAGTCATAGTTTATTTTTAACATTAACTTTTAAATCACTGAACAAATACAAATACGTATATAAAAAATTTATTCATAAATTATTTTTCGTTTACAAACGAACCCCTGGTTCTTTTTAGCTTTCCTTTTCTCATGGCCTTCGTCCATCAGTTGATCCCCCATGGAGCCTCCATTGATGGAGGACATGGATTCTCTCCAATATGTATATAATGTATCCGGTCGATTGCCACCACCACCATGCATGCACCTCACGCCCACACGAGTGCTCTCCACTCGTGTCCTCCACTCACTCACTCACTCGCTTCCACCGTGCTCTTCTTTAAGACGACGAGGAGGAGGAGGAAGACGAAGACGAAGCTCTGAGCTCTGAGCTGCTCGTCGCAGATAAGCTGCTTCTGACGCGATATGGCATGGAGGAGGTGGTTGCTGGCGGCGTGCATGGCCATGGCGGTGGCGGCGGCGGCGGCGGCGGGCGTGGACGGTGATGACCGGAGGCCGTACGTGATCCGCATGGACGTGTCGGCGATGCCGGCGCCGTTCGCGACGCACGATGGGTGGTACAGGTCGGTGCTGTCGTCGGTGACGGCGGCGGCGGACGGGGAGGCGGCGGCGGAGCACCTGTACACGTACTCCCACGCCATGCACGGGTTCAGCGCGGTGCTGACGGCGCGGCAGCTGGAGGAGGTGAGACGGGTGGAGGGGCACGTGGCGGCGTTCCCGGAGACGTACGCGCGGCTGCACACGACGAGGACGCCGGGGTTCCTGGGGCTCGGCGCAAGCGCCGGCGTGTGGCCGGCGTCCAAGTACGGCGACGGCGTGATCGTCGGGATCGTCGACACGGGCGTGTGGCCGGAGAGCGCGAGCTTCAGCGACGCCGGCATCGCGACGCCCGTGCCGGCGAGGTGGAAGGGCGCGTGCGAGGCCGGCGCGTCGTTCAAGCCGTCGATGTGCAACAAGAAGCTCATCGGCGCGAGGTCGTTCAGCAAGGGGCTGAAGCAGCGCGGCCTCAACATCTCCGACGACGACTACGACTCGCCGCGGGACTACTACGGGCACGGGTCCCACACGTCGTCGACGGCGGCCGGCAGCACCGTCGCAGGCGCGAGCTACTTCGGCTACGCCAACGGCACGGCCACCGGCGTGGCGCCGATGGCCAGGGTGGCCATGTACAAGGCCGTGTTCTCCGCCGACACGCTGGAGTCCGCGTCCACCGACGTGCTCGCCGCCATGGACCAGGCCATCGCCGACGGCGTCGACGTCATGTCGCTCTCGCTGGGCTTCCCGGAGAGCTCCTACGACACCAACGTGATCGCCATCGGCGCCTTCGCCGCCATGCAGAAGGGCATCTTCGTGACGTGCTCGGCCGGCAACGACGGCTCCGACGGCTACACCGTCCTGAACGCCGCACCCTGGATCACGACCGTCGGCGCGTCGACGATCGACAGGGAGTTCACCGCGACCGTGACGCTCGGCGCCGGCAGCGGCGGCGCGAGGAGCATCCAGGGCAAGTCGTTGTACCCGGGGAGCCCGGCGATCGCCGGCGCCGCCCTCTACTACGGCCGCGGCAACCGGACCAAGCAGCGCTGCGAGTACGGCAGCCTCAGCCCCAAGGACGTGCGCGGCAAGTACGTCTTCTGCAACGCCGGCGCGGGCGTCCAGCAGCAGATGGAAGAGGTGCAGGAGAAGGGCGGCCGCGGCGTGATCGCGGCGAGCAACATGAAGGAGATCATGGAGCCGACGGACTACACCATGCCGGTCGTGCTGGTCACCCTCTCCGACGGCGCCGCCATCCAGAAGTACGTGACGGCGACGGCGGCGCCCAAGGTGAGCGTCCGGTTCGCCGGGACGGCGCTCGGCGTCAAGCCGGCGCCGGCCGTGGCCTACTTCTCGTCGCGCGGGCCGAGCCAGATCAGCCCGGCGATCCTCAAGCCCGACGTCGTGGCGCCCGGCGTCAACATCCTCGCGGCGTGGGTGCCCAACAAGCAGGTGATGGAGATCGGCAGGCAGAAGCTCTTCGCCAAGTACATGCTCGTCTCCGGCACGTCCATGTCGTCCCCCCACGTCGCCGGCGTGGTGGCGCTGCTGCGCTCGGCGCACCCGGACTGGAGCCCGGCCGCCGTCCGCTCGGCCATGATGACGACGGCCTACGTGAAGGACAACACCAACGGCGTCCTCGTCAGCTTGCCAGGCGGCTCGCCGGGGACGCCGCTGGACTTCGGCAGCGGCCACGTCAACCCCAACCAGGCAACCGACCCCGGCCTCGTCTACGACTTGGCGGCTGACGACTACATCGCCTTCCTCTGCGGCGAGCTCCGCTACACCAGCCGCCAGGTCGCGGCCATCACCGGCCGCCGCACCAGCTGCCCCGCCGCCGGCGCCGGCGGTGGAGCAAACCACACTGACCTGAACTACCCATCGCTCATGGTCATCCTCAACAAGAACGGCTCGGGCACCCGGACGTTCACCAGGACGCTGACCAACGTCGCCGGCTCGCCGGCCAAGTACGCCGTGTCGGTGACGCCGCCGGCGGGGATGAAGGTGACGGTGGCGCCGACGACGCTGTCCTTCGGCGGCAAGGGCAGCCAGCAGGGGTTCACCGTGACAGTGCAGGTCAGCCAGGTGAAGAGATCAAGAGGTGGTGACAACTACATTGGCAACTATGGGTTCTTGAGCTGGAATGAGGTTGGAGGCCAGCATGTTGTCAGGAGCCCAATAGTCTCAGCATTTGCCCAATGAAGAAGAAGAAGAGAAGAAGAGATGTTAGTATAGCATAAGCAATAAACAAATAAATAAAATGAATGGAGATAGAAAAATCACACTAAGTTAATATACTACAACTAATGATAATCATGACCAGGAATATAAAGAAATTAAAAGAATACATAGAATGGAAGGAGAAAAAAATTCTCACCAGAGTACTGATGTTCAAAGTGTACTTGTAGTGTGCTTCTGAATTCTAGATTTCCTGTTCTTCTCAAGGTAGCAAATTATTTACATAAGGGTTTACAAATAGAGATTTAAAACGAGCATGCCTATAAGATTTATATACAGTAATCAAGAACCTTTTCCTTCAAGAACGGAGTTGCATTCAGTGATTGGTTTTTACAACCTTAAAAAGGGAATTACATCTGATGTTCTGCATTTCATGTAGTCCTAATATTTAAGCAGACAAAAGATCAAATAAGAGGAAGAAAATGCTAACTTTTTTAAGTCAGAATGAACATTATTACAAGTCTGCATGTTTCAGCATGAAGTTACATCTGGTATATCTCCTATCAGGCTATCACCATTGGCGTCTACAAATTCTGTAAGTTGGGATAATCAACAGGTGATAATTAAGGATATTCAAGCAATTCTTTCAGAGTTGAAGCAGATTCCTGGGCTATTTCCTTAATCAGCTGCTATGCATGCTTCAGAACCTAAAATGAAAGGTCAAATAACTGCAGTCACTAGCCAATAAGGAGATGATAACTGCATTACTGTAATCCATGGAAAATGAGGCGATATGAAAAGCGATTCAATAGGATGTCATTAAGTTTAATCCATTCAATCTTGAAGGAATCCAAATCTATTGTATCAATGACTCCACTTGGACACTTGCTATGCAATAGTGCTCACTGCTCAGCATGGAAACCTTGAAATTCATGGCCATCTTGTTGCTATTGTGCTACCCAAATCATTGCAAGTCTGCAGTACTGATCACCAATCCCTATATATAGCCTAAAATCCTATTCATTTTGTACTGCTATGTTAGGTATACGATCTTTCTGAGCTGAAAATTGAAAAATACCCGCAGGTGATCATCCATACATCAAAGCCATCTGCCATCAACTGTACTTGTCCGTTGCAAAACATATGGACTCTAGAGCTCATCATGCATAGATGAGTTGCTTAACTTGGCAGCCCTGTTGGTTCTGGAGTCCTACACTTCTATCCAGGGTCCCACTTTGTATTCAGTCATGGCATGACCAAGAATTCTCCAGGCTCACTAGCAACACAGTGGCATTGATCAGCAGATCCCAAATACTGGTTGTCTGGTTGTGACCGAACGCGAGCTTCAGTAATAAAGTAAATCTCTTGTACTTGTGAGG
Source organism: Oryza brachyantha (assembly GCF_000231095.2). Classification (NCBI taxonomy): domain Eukaryota; kingdom Viridiplantae; phylum Streptophyta; class Magnoliopsida; order Poales; family Poaceae; genus Oryza; species Oryza brachyantha. Next base: position 10,666,716 of record NC_023166.2, read on the forward strand.
CAGGGGGTATCATTCTGCAGCTAAAAATTCATCAAGGCATTCCACCTGAAAAGGCTTACACCAAGTCATCAGCATCTCATTATATCTAGTGATGACAATGACAATTCACACAGGGACTAGAACAGCCCTATCAATCACATGCCAGCTATATATATAGCTCATAGTGATAATTGGTTCTTCCTGCTATCAAAGGGTTCTACAACCAGTATTACCTCCAACAAGTACAGTACTTCACTAAGATATACTCTGAGCAGTCACTTATGGCCAGCAACCACCAATGTACTTGATGAACTGCTGACATGGATCAGACTTCTGCTGATATAATCCCTTGAGAGGAGTGCAGCTCACCTTTCAGATCTCTCAGCTTACCAGTGGATCTCTCATTGTCTTGAAGAAGAGGACCTAAGTGGCATGTTCAGCTGTCTGACTCCAAAGGGCATAATTACAAATGGTGCAGACCAATCGGTGTACCAATGGATCATAAAAATCACCAATGCTAATTCCAATGCCAACAGCATAGAGGTTGCCAAAATTCTTTTGATGCAGCAAGAGCAAAAAATAACTGAATTACTGAAGCATTTAACTATTCCAGCCATGAAGCAAATCATTATGCCAGGCATAGGTGGCAGACGAGTGCTCCATGAACCAAATGATTTCCACATGGCATTGGTGGTTTGGTGTTAGTCGGCAAATCAGTTGATGAAGACATTAAGAATCAAACAACTGCAACAAACCGTAGACAAACCTGCAATTCACCATGCTGACTTGGGCCTGAAAACAAGCGCATGGGTTCCAGCTTCCAAGAGTTGCCTGACATAAAATTTGCAAGCGGAATGGGTTCCATGCTTTATCTAAGCCAATGCTGCCTGAGTTCTAGTATAAGCTTGTCAATACCATCGTCATATATTCATATGCAATAACCAGATTACCCCTGCATGAATACTGGGGTGGAGCAGATTAGTGCAGATCCATGTCAAAGAACAAAAGCAAGCCAGATGCAGATGCATTGAACAGATCTCATGGGTTCCAGAGCTGACCTGAATATTTCAGAAGCAATAATCCTGGTGAAAAAAATATAAACTGAATGGAAGCAACTGTTAGTCCGTTACATAAGATTAGACAAAATAATTGTCCCTTAGGATTTTGTTATTGCTCCATATTATATTCTATCTCCTAGATTTAATTCTCCTTTTAATTTTTATTTCGAAACTTCAGCACTTATTCTTAACAAATGCATCCTTTTGTTTTTTACCTTTTAGAAAACTGGCATGGAGCTTAATTTATAGGACCTATCTGATTGATTAACATTGGTTTGTTTTGCCAGTTTATTCTAACACAGAAAGGGAAAAAGAGGTTGAAGTAATACCACAAGGCTTAATAGTACATACCTTCTAATGCTACCATAAAAAGAAGTGACATACCAAATGAGAAGAAAAACTTCAGCTGATTAGCTGCATCTGGAGATGCGCTTCTAGCGTAGTTAGCAAAGGTGTTCGTTGGTGAACCCTGCAGCCAGGGTTCAAATCCTGAACCCCTCACCTTCCGCCTGGATTAAATGGAGGGTTGGAAATATGTGGCTCCTCCTTTCTTAATTCCATTGGATCTCCTTTCTTAATTCCATTGGATGGCTAGCTCCTTCTAGACATCCCAGCATTTTTCATTAGCTGCATCTGCAAGCATAAATATGACTGTAAGAGTTGTTAAACCAAGATAATACCAGATTTGTAAAGTTTCAATAAATAGCACTAAAATTAAATTGATAAAGGTCACAAGAAAGTAACATCGCATAGTGAAGAGAAGGAAAATAAGGAAAAACTTGGTCTCCCTTCATTCAACAAGATACTTCTAAGGGCTTAAAATATGCTGCCCTGTAACACATCAATGATAACAGTCATACATTACAGCCTTTCAATGGCAAAAAGAAAACTCAGCAGTCTGCTTTCTGAGAAGTACATCAATATTTACAGTTTACACTGCAATCACCTAGGAAAATGATTGCCCATGCTCCTAGGCAAGAATCCCATGTTCTAAATGCTCAGCACTCCAACTTTACCTTCTGTACTGTTTGCACTACCCAGTAGTGATTAATCAAGACTCAAGTATACTGGATAGCAGAATATAAATCTGAACCAGAACACACTATGAAGTATCTAGCCGAATTGATCATTGATCTGAGTCTGAGATAGATTTCTCAATGGCTCTCACATAAACTGCCTTCGGAAGAGTCCCTGTAATGCTATGTACTTTCTCTCCATCCTTAAAGAGTAAAACAGTAGGAATCCTCTCGATACTGTAAGATGTTGCGATTTGTGGATAATCATCAGTGTCAAGCTTATAACATTTTATCGTTCCAGCATATTCTTGTGCAATCTCATCAACAATTCGGTGGACCATTCTGCAAGGTCCACACCATGAGGCCCAAAACTCAATAAGCACAGGTATATCACTGCAGATCACATATTCATTCCACGAACATGCAGTAATTGTTTCAGCTGTACAAACAAACAGAATAGAGTTGTTAGATAACTCCTTTATATTACTCCCACCGTTTCAAAATATATGCATTTGTAGGTTTTTAGCAGGGATTAAGGTTGAGAATGAAAGACTAGGTGTCCGTTAATAAATAAAGAAATAAAGAATTGATGTTGTGGGAGGGTAGGTGAGGATAAAATGGAATGCGATTGATGTGACAAGTAACAATGTGAATAATACTAGAAATACTTATATTGTGGGACAAGATTCAAATCTTAAAAGTGCTTAGCATTTTGGGACGGAAGGAGTAGGAACTAAAATTCAAAAAATAAACAATGGTATATCTAACAACAGTTGTTACCCTCAAGTATCCACTGAAGATGTTAGATATAACCTTGAGACTCTCCATTTGTTTAGTAAAAGTTGCTGTGCTCATGTAACAAATTTAGGAAAATTGAACTTCTCAAAATGTGTTGTGATTACTTATAGTTAGGAGGTAAAGATAGACTAAGTAAATTGGTTCGTCTCCATTATCCTGAAAATGAACAACTGAACAGTAGAGCAGTCTAGAGCTGCTAAAAAACTACACCAGCCAAAGAGTAACTGAAGGCTGAAAGCCTAGTTCATGTTTATATATGCAACATCGAATCTAAGAATCAAAGTTTAGTAACATTTCACTACAGCTCCAGGATTAATCTCACTTTACGTGTAGGGTATATGTTTCAACATGTATCAAGGTTCAACTTTTCTGTGACCCATTTCTCCCACGGTTTCACTACCCGAAAATGCTATACATTCTAGTTCCCAGAAAGTAAAAGCTGCCTCCTTGCGACTTCTACCTCCTGGAGTACACCATCATAATAGTGAAACTGTACAGCCACTGAAACACATGGATGCAAAGCAAGGACTCCCCCCCCCCCCCCCCCCCCCCCCCACACACACACACCCACCCCAAATTTATCGACTAAACAACACGCCAAGGAGCAAGGGTAAGTGGGTAACTAGACGACACCCTAAAGGCAGCAAACAGCAGCAGTTAGCGATCGCCTAAGAAGAAGATTCACAGGGATCAACCAGCGAGCCCCTTCCGTCCTCCTTACCTCCGGGAGAGTACGCGCAGCTCACCGCCGCCGCCGCGGGGCGAGACGGCGTCCGGCGGATCAGGGACGCGGGGACGACCGGCCGGTGGGCCCAGCGGCGGCGGCACGGCCACCGGCAGGCAACGGAGGCGCCGTACCCGACCCTCCGGCGGCCGGGTGGCGCGGCCGAGGGAGCCGCGAGCGCCACGCCGCGACAGAGGCTGCGCGGCGGCGCGGGGCAGCAGGCGGCGGCGGCGGCGGCGGCGGCGGCCATGGTTGGCTTGGTGTCGCTCGGCTTGGGTGGGGGGAGTCGTGGCGGAGGATGCGCGGCGCGGTTGGTGGAAAATTTTGCGAGGCCTCCGCACGCGAGCGAGCGAGCGATTCCTACCTAGTTTTTGACAACGACGCTGACCAAAGAATTTAAGCCGACTTTTTAAAAAACTGACAAAAAGGAAGCTGTGAGATTTTTTTGTTACCTAGGAGTATATTTGTTATGGCTTTAACTTCTCAGGGCTTATTTAGTTTAGGTGTCATATCATATATTTGACTGGATATTAAAAAATTATTTTTGTGATTAGTTAGAAAAAAACTAATTACATAGGTTTGTTAGGAAATCACCTGATGAATTTTTTAAACTTAATTAATTCATCATTACCATATGTGAGTTACTATAACACTTATGACTAATCATGAACTAATTAGCTTAAAAAGTTCGTCTCGTAAATTTGTTCTAAATTGTACAATTAGTTATTTTAACTCATTTAATGATCTATACATATGTCCAAAGATTTAATAAACACCAAAATTTTTAGGAACTAAACGGGGCCTAAGTTTAGTTGCAGAGTAGAGTCTAGAGTGAAGTTGTGAAACTCTAACCTAGCTCAACCACTCTAATTCAGTTTTCCATATTAATCCAGTCTTATATTTTGTGTTGAGTTATAACCGTTTATTTAGGTTCCAGCTATGTAGGATGTGAAGCTAGAGCTAAAGGTGTGTTAAACATGTCCTCATTTTTAATGTTTATTTTTAAAAATAGTCCATCCAAAACCTATTTTAAAATTTGTATAGTCTTGCCACATCATCGGATTATGGCAGATTAGTGTTATATTGCCACACCAGGCAGATTGAGTGATCAAATGGTGTATATTTTGAAAATAAGTTTTGAGACGGTTTATTGGAAAATAAATTAAAAATATGCATTTAATAAATCAGCTGTGGGGTACTCACCTTAAATTATTGTTTGATGCAATTAACTCGACCTTGAATTATTGTAAAAGAATTCAACTTTAATTTATCAAAATATTTTTTTCATACACCCATGAATACACGGCTGGCGTGAACACTTTCAATTGAAAGACGACGCATAGAGCTGGTGACAACGGTAAAATATACATGTTCATACGTTGGGTCAGCCATAAAAAAAATCCATATTGAAAAACCCGAGCCCAAGCACAAGCCCGGCTCATTTATGGTTCGCCTATGATATGCTACCTATAAAGAGATCTATGATAAATCAAAATAGTAAAAATTGAACCAGAATATGATTCGGTCAAGTAGCAAAGACTTTTACTGTTAAAAATAGGATCGAGTCCTCATCTTTTCTTACTTATTTTACAAGGTTGCACAAGGTGTTGCATGCCTTCGGTCCTAGTTGGGCCTTGAAATGGCCCATTTCCAACACTTGTCTGGTCCAATCGGATCCGGTTGGTTTCTGATCCATCAGAACACCAACCGATTCAAATAACACGTAACGGTTTAAATGTACGTATAGTTTTTCAAACGAACCAGACCATGGCAACCTCTGGTTTTGATTTTTTTTTCTGAGTGAACCATCGGCCTGGTTCGTTTTTACTTTTTTCAACGGTGCGACAAGCTCATTATCACACTAAAATTATATTGAAGGGTACCTACGTGTGTATCGAAAATTTGTAGATAAAGTTATACACTTAGGACTCCACGCTATACCATCATGTGCTTCTTTAAGTCTTTTTATTAACAACGATGATTATATTAAGCAGGGTGTACAACACCAAATAGGATTTTCTGACTTGTCTCTAGAAAAGTTACGGATGAATAGTACGGTGATTTTTGGGATATTTTCAGTCGCTGATTCGTAACGAACTTTTAAGAGTGCTCGCTAAAACAGTAATGAATAGTAAATATGCAAAGTAAAGTTTCATGTTTATTACTGTTTTCTACCGTTGCCATCGTGTTTTACTGCACATCACTGTAGATCAAAACTCATTTACTGTTTACTTCTTTGACTTTTATGAAGAAAGTTAGTGAATCCAGATTGGTACAACATTGCTTGCTTTGTCCTAAATATTTGGGCATCTAATGGATTTGGTGGGGTGATTATAATAGGTTGAGATAGATAAGTACGTGAGGAAATTGTATGTTGAGATGGATAAACATACGATAAATTAATTAATAAGAGTTTATTGTGATTGGTTGACATAAAAAAATAGAGATGAATATCTAGATTTTTTTTCAATAAATTTAAAGGTCAGACACCCACATTATCTAGATAGACATTCATATATTTTTGCTTCTATTTATGTTTATAACTAAAATTTGAATTTTTAATCATAAATTCAAAGTAAATACTAGAGTTTTTTCTTTGTAGTTTATTTTTTAACCTTGACTTTTAGATCATTAACAATATACATATAAAGTTTATTTATAAATTATTTTCTATTTCCAAATAGTCACCCACAGAGTAGTCTTTGAGCTAGTGTGCATCATTTTTTTGGCAAAATTTGCTACAGGATATCGAAAAACACGTAATTAACCACTGGATACCATAAGATCAGGAATTTGCTGCATGTTATCAAAAAATGTGGTAATTAGCTAGTAGACACTCCGGCCATTATTTTATTTATTTCTAAGTTAAAAATTTTAAAAATGACGAGATTGTTCTTGGTGGCCGGGTTGCTGCTGTCCTCGCCGCAGCTGGGTCGACGCCGCTGCCACCGACTCAGTCGCCCTGTAGGCTAGGGTTCGAGTGTGGTGTGGCGCCTAGACCGACTTGGTCTAATTCGACCGGACCCAGTCGGCATAACGGGTTGGCCACTGAGGGCAATCTCATTATTTTTAAAATTTTTGACTCCGAAATTAATAAAATAATAGCCGGAGTGTCTACCCGCTAATTACCATATTTTTATGGTATCCTGTAGCAAATTCGTGATCTTACGGTGTCCACCGACTAATTATGCGTTTTTTCGATACCCTGTAGCAAATTTTACCTTTTTTTCCGAGACTTTTCGAGGCATGAACGGCTGCCTGGTTGAATGTGAGGTTCTGATATAAATCATGTACAATAATGTTCAGGTAGGGCTTCACATAATAATAATTCCATTGGACCATGTACTACGCAAAATGATCGCTCTACCTCATCATTCTTCATTCTTCAAGACCCAAATCTGATCGGCAAAAACTCATCTGGTCTGGTCCCACTCCCTGCAATCCTCTGCAAGAATGTCTGAATCCCCATGTCATCAGGGAACAAGGTTCCTGCAGCAAGCAACGCCCCCATATCCAAGAATCTCGGTTCATCTGCTCCGCTGGAAACACTAGAAATGATGAAAACCCAAAGCCAAAGGCTTCTTTTCGCAAAACTGGATGAGTTCATCTCGAGCTGCCCATGCTGCAGAGTTCCGGTGTATCATACGGGCCATCAGATTCAGAGGGAGCTCACCTGGGTTGTTGTCTCCATGACTCCATCAACACGCAGAAGCTTGCGGCAAAGCTGCCGTCTCATGGAATTGGACGAACAGCTGAACAGAAAACTCCCAATGATTCCTTGCCAAAATTTTTTTCATATCCTTCAGAAAATGAAATAGGTCACTATAAAATCTTTTTGCGAGAAATCTGCAAAATTCATGTGTTCATCATATACACATGATAAATCTATTTGAGTGCACATATCCTGTTCAAACTCTTCATACAAAAGTCGACCTTCAGTGTAAAATCTGGCTTTTGACACTTTCAAACTCTCCAATCTCATTGCTAAACTGTAACAGCTTTACCACCTCATCGTACTCACCGAGCAGAACTACACATGCTGATGTGGACACCAACAGCATTTGATCAAGGTAGTCGATGCCACGTACCAGATAAATCACATAAAGCCATGTGATAATCGCATAAATCAGACTAAAAAATATTAAGGAAAGCCATTTATAGGTTATTTAGCATAAATTAAGATTGAAAAATAAAATACTACGATGTCTCTAAATAAATGAGAAATGGATGTTAGTGTGAGTATATGGGGTGATAAAATAGAAAAAATTCTGAATAAAAATTAATTGATAGGATCATTAATTTGAATAGTGTTAGAAATGGTTATATTTTGGTATATAATTTAAATCACTTTATAACCGAGGGAGTAGGTGTCATCATCGTACTTTTTTTAGGAAAATATACGTTAGAAACCCCGAAAGTCATATCCAAATTCTACTTTATTTGTGAGATAGAAAATGACTAATTTTAAACAAATCAACAGAACTGTTTTCTGTTTTTGTTGTGTTTATATCTTATGGACTGTATTTAAATTCTAACAAGATTTTTCACATGGTTATTTATCATCATCTTATCTACGTGTTAAATATTTTATTTACATAACTTTAGATGACTTTTTCATCATGATCGACTAAGAGCAAGTATAATAGCAGGCTACAAGCTGACTAGATGCTTACGTGGAGGAAAGAGGGGAGGAGAGAGAGGAGTAGTGGGCTATAATCTTAAGAGAGAGGAGTAGTGGGCTATAATCTTAAGAGAGAGGAGTAGTGGGCTATAATCTTATAGCCAGCTTGGACACAAGAACTAAGAAATTATGTGAGAGAGACATATTGGTCATGTATTAATGATAAAGAGCTAACTATTATATGAGTGTGCTAAGAGAAGACTACAATAAAGCTTATAGCCAGCTAGTTGGCTATATTATTAGCCTTGCTCTAACACGAGTTTGATTACCTTTTGAAAATATAGGAGACATACACACAACCGACAGGCAACAGTTACCCCAAACATGAGGAGTCAGGATCCTCTACAGTACTGCTGTGAGGCCCACATGGCAGCCTGCAGTACTGCACATGCAGTACCGCAGAGGATCCCATTTGAAACATGAGATCATCCATCGCCGTAGTAGACGAGGCGGAGGACGAGGTGGGCCCCACGCGGCAGTGACCTTACGTAGGTTGGCCGGTGGCGGGCGCGGCCTCGCCTACGTCATCGCGGAAAAAGTGAATTTAAATTTGCATGTTTGTGGCGTGATATAACTCATACTTATCTATTTTTTATCTTATCAAATTTTTTATATTTTTTATAACTATTTAGATAACATGTAAGGAATAGGTGAACATTCACCCGTGTGCTTAATCCACGGATCCGTGCATTCGCTCGTGCGTGCATTGGCTCGAGTGACCAATTTCCTTCGATAGGATCACAAAAGTTGGGAGTTCGAGATAGTGCACAACCTATGTCCCAAAGCGGATGCAGAACCAAACAATATTTTGAGTAATATAGACTATTAAAAGATAATTTAATGCGTAAAATTTTGATATAACGTGTCTTTATAATCTCAAAATAAAAATAAAGACCTGGAAAAAAACTAAAATTACCTCAAAGTCTAAATTTTAAAAATAAAATCTGGCAAATACGTAAGCGTAAGAAAAAAGATTGGAGGCTTTCGTTCCCACGTAGGCGGCAGGCTCGGCCTCGCCCGCGTCGCTACTCCCCCACAAGATGGCTGCCTGCTGCGTCAGGTAGGGGGCGGCGACCGCCCCGCTACACCGTGGTGGTGCCGCCCCCAGATGGCAGCCGCGCCAGGCAGGGAGCGGCGGGGCGTCGTGCCAGTGTGCCACCACCACCATGGCGTCGCCGCCAACCGTGGCGCGGCGGAGGCAGCTGGCGGCGGAGGGCGCACCGGCGGTGGAGTGGGCGGCGGTGTTCGGGCCGGGGGCGTGCCGGGTGGAGGAGGTCGGGAAGCACCAGCTGATGCGGCGGACGGGCCTCCCGCCGCGCGACCTCCGCGCGCTCGACCCGGCGATGGCGGCGTCGTACCCGGCCGCCATCACGGGGCGGGAGCGCGCCGTCGTCGTCAACCTGGAGCGCGCCCGCGCCGTCATCACGGCGTCCGAGGTGCTCGTCCCGGCGCCGCGCGACCCCGCCGTCGCGCCGCTCGTACGGGAGCTCCGCTCCCGCCTCGCCTCCACCCACGCCACCGCATCCCCGCCCTCGCCGTCTGCCTCGCCGCCACCACAGCCGCAGGTGCGTGTCCCGCCAGCGCTTTCTTGGACCCGTCTGCCCTCACGCAAGATCCTCTGATCTCTTCTTCCTTCAAACCAGGGCGCCGTGGTGGGGATGGACGGGAGCGTCTCGCCGTCGAGCCACGGCGGCGGGGAAGGCATTGGCAAGGGCTGGCAAGCTCTGGGAGGCGACAAGGCTCTGCCTTTTGAGTTCAGAGCGCTCGAGGTCTGCCTCGAGTTCGCCTGCAAGTCGCTGGAACACGAGGTGTGTTCTACTTCTGCCTCCACGGCTCACCATCTCCATTCAGAATTCTCGTAGTTACACTTAGTTTTCTCTTTTCGCTTATGTTTATGTTTATAAGCCAAAGTTTAAAATTAACCTTAGATTTAGAGTTTATTTTGAGATTTTTTTATTGCAGTTTATTTTTAGTATTTCACTAAGAACACACATAAAATTTTATTTACAAATTATTTTCCCTTGCAACAATTTCGGTTTTTCCCTCGGACAACGCCCACCGTGTTTGTTCTTTTAATGCAATTGTGGTGGACATGGCATGCATGAGTGATAGGAAGAACAGATTATATTCTTCTTCCAAATCCAACCGTGTTCTGGTAAAACACCATAGATAACTTCGCTGGCCAGGGTTAAAATTCTAATGTCCATAAGTATGATTGTGAATTTTTTGCGTGCATATAGGGCATGTCCTATGAAATATATTCAAGTGGTGTCATAAATTTGCTGCTATGAGGAGGTTATTGAGACACAGTTGCTTATGATCGAAAATAGGGAAATTGAGTTGAGAATAGTTCTTTACAAAATAGGATTAGCGACGAGCTAGCGAACATTGCTTTTGGTGTAACAAGAATTTTTAACTCATTTTCACATTTTGTGAGTGATGAATCGTCTCCAAATTAATGAATTTTCCTTTTCTTGGATATAATGATGTTTGTGTGCATCCTAGTTGACACAATGGCAAGAAGCAATACTTCCATTATCTTGAGAAAAAACAATTGTCGTACTACCTCCATATTTTAATGTATGCTGTTTTGGCTTTTAGACCCAACGTTTAACCATTTATTTTAATAAAAAGTAGTGCAAATATTCAAAAGTATATATCACCTAAATTAGTTTTAGTGATAAAACAAGTCAGAGCAAAATAGCGATAGTTCCAAAAAAATAATTTGAATAAGATGGATAAACAACCTTCATATCTAAAAGTCAAGGCATCATAGACTTGAAAATGGAAGGTGTACTGTATTTCAACAACTCGTTAATGGCATACTTTCTAATTCCACCTTTTATCTGAATTTTTGCTGCAAATATGCTTCTATGATTTTCATGATTTGTTGAGATGACAGTACAGTGTGCCAGATGAGTACACTAAAACGGGAGTATTTGCATTGTATCACAGACCACAGTTCCTAACAAAAATTGCTTGATATATGAATGCACCAGACTTCCACATTGGAGAAAGAGGCATACCCAGCCTTAGATGAACTCACCTCCAAGGTCAGCACTCTCAATCTTGAGCGTGCGAGGCAGATAAAGAGTCGGCTGGTCGATATATCCGGGAGAGTTCAAAAGGTTAGGTTCAGCTTCAGTATTTGTATACAATGAACATTACGCTGTGTAATTCTGAAGTGTTTAAGCTAGGTGCCATTGCCATGTATCGTCTGGCAGGTCAGGGATGAGCTAGAGCACTTGCTGGACCACGACATGGACATGGCGGCACTGCACTTAACTGAGAAGCTCGCTTGCTACCAATCAGCTGGCCAGTCATCGAGATTTGACGTGGAGAAGGAAGCAAGCGAGCTCGAAGAGAGGAGGTAACTCGTTACTGATCGACGCCAAATTAGTCATCACCCCAAGAAAAAGCTCGTCTTCTTCCATTCCATAAGCTGATTGCTAATTGCTAATCCAATCATGCATGAACACGATGATATGTGTCTGTATGTCTGAAACTCCGGACGCAGCATCAAGGAGGAGGAGGAGGAAGAAGCGGAGGAAGGCGGCGCCGGCGGCTTCAGCCCCAACACCGACGAGCTGGAGATCCTGCTCGAGTCCTTCTTCGTGCAGATCGAGGGCACCCTCAACAAGCTCTCCACCGTGAGTTCCTTTCCTTTCCGGTGAGAAATCATATCCGAATGTATCTCTCGCTGACGTGACGACGCCGCCGCCATGGTCGCCGGAGTCCAGCTGCGGGAGTACGTGGACGACACGGAGGACTACATCAACATGATGCTGGACGACAAGCAGAACCAGCTGCTTGAGATGGGCATCCTGCTGTCGACGGCCACGCTGGTGCTCACCTGCGGCATCACCGTAACGGGGTTCCTCGCGCTGAACATCCACATCCCGCTCTACGACACCCCGCCCGGCGCCACCTTCTGGCGAGCCACCGGCGGCATCGTCGGCGGCAGCGTCGCGCTCTTCCTCGCCGCGGTCCTCTGCTACAAGCGCAGCGGCATCTTGCCGTGACCCAGCTGACCGCCGTCTCTCGCCGTCGCATATACCATTATTATTAACTGTGACCCCGCGAGCATAGAGTGATTAGTAAGTAATTATACTTGTGATATTATATATAATATAATATGCTCATGCTAACGCTAACGGTGTCATAATACGTTTAATAATACATTACAAAATAAACGTTCAAAGTATTAAATATTAAGTGCTCAATTATAAAATATTAGTCTTATGCTAACGCTACGGTGCCTAATATGTTTAATAATATATTATAAAATAAACATATCATTTTTAAATAAAAAGTACTTAACTATCAAATATAATTTAGTACTGGTAACTCGTATAGTACTGTATGAGCGATTATTACCGAGAGTAACGTAAAGAGCGATTCAGACGTGATAATGAAAAATATGATAGCTATCGTCTATTTGCTACGATATAAATATATGCTATAGATGCTGGAAGTAGGTATGACTCGATTAATGTTCTTGCACCATATTTGATATGTCAATGATAAATAATTTTTTCGCATTACAAAATTTAAACTTTTGCGGTTTCAATGCACTTTATATTCTACATCGCACATAAATAATTAAAAATCATCCACATTATCTACCAGTTAATAACGTATTTATACACAATATTGTTTGTGCTTTTTTTAGTAGGGTCTATTTATTTCTTTGGTTTGATCAAAATACTTGTTATTTCCCTTAACACATTCCTTGAAAGTACACCATAAAGCTAGTCACGTGAGAAGACAAGCTTGGGAATATATATGTCGATAATTTAGTCTGGTTTGAACTTATAATTTATTTATGGTCAATGTGAAACTTAAGTGTATTAGGAATTTTCACTTGAACTTAAAAGGAGGGAAGTATCGTTTGAGGTAGACGACAATATCCTAGGTACAAACCCTCTCTTGTGTGCATGTGGGCATCGAGGTTATGGCGCCGGTGGGATGGATAGCGACGGCACGCGATGCTCAACCTTGTATAGGCGAGGGCACGCGTTTTGGGGTGCGATCTCGGGGAAACACGGCCTTGAAGGGAAACTTGTGTATTATACTCCCTTCGTATTGTAAAACTTTCTAGCGTTATCTAGATTAATATAAATACTAATAAATCTAGACATAAATATAAATTATATACATTAATCAATAGATGAATTTAGACAAGACTAGAAAGTCTTATAATATGAAACCGATGTAGTAAGTTAAATAATATACCAAAGTTCTTACTCTTCTATCCTATTACGCTAGTGCACAAATTTATTTTACTCATCGGACAAATCTAATGGCTCAAATCATCTGCATCAAATCAGACCGTTCACGTCTCATCTACCCTCTCTTCGTTTATTGGCTCCCTAAATTGCGCGCACATTCCACCTATCTTCCCCACATTAAATCTAATGCATTAAATCCAAAATTTCAAACTATCAATATATTTTTTAAAAACTACAAAGAACTCGTGGGATAAATATTTGCTATGAATTAGATGATCACTTAATATTTAATTAAATATCTTTTCATGTAATATATAAATACATGAAGAAATTTATTTTTAAATTCATAAGAAATTTAAATTCAAGAGTTGCACAGTTATTTTATACTTTTGATATATACAATGTCAGCAAAATTTTATTTATTATAGAAAAAAGAAAGTTGTATGTGATGCAACTCATGTTTGTATAAAGTAGTTTACATTAAATTTAGTTTTATAGAGTTCAAATTTCATGTTAATATCAGATAATGTGAATAAATTATTTAATTAAAATGATCATTATAATATATGAAGGTTGTATTGTAGTGATTTTGAAATTAGTGTATCAATTATCATTGCAATTTGTTGATATTGTAGTGATTCTGACATTAGTAATTACAGTTCTGAAATTAGTAATTACAGGTTATGCAATTACTATTAAACTTGAAAACTCTTAACTATTACAATATGGTCCAACCTATAATTAATTATGTAAAGTTATAATACTCAATGTTAACTATGGTTTGATGTTATTTTGTCATAGTTTATTCAAATAATCAAATTAACAAATATCTGATAGATAAATAAATTCGAATGTTTGGTTTATATATGATTGCATTAATATATATAATATTTTATTTACATTATTAAATTATAAATTAGACCGTAGCATTAGCACAGGTATATTGCTAGTAATATTATTTAGCTGAAACAATACGTAGAGAGACACATATTTTGTTTGTCGAAATATTGTTCCTGTAAATTTTGTCGCCGGAAAATCCTATGTTGATTTAATTACGTTGGTGGAGCTACTTATGAGAGGGAGATGAAAAGCGTCAGTGATTTGTTGAGATGGTGAATAAAGCGAGGATAGATATAACATGACGGTCCGATTTGACATAGATGATTTAAACCATTTGATTTATCCAATAAGAAAATAAGTTTGTGTATTATATCATTATATATATATATATATATATCGAAAGAAAAAATCTTCCTTTTGAGTGTTGACTACGGAAAATAATCGACGAACTCATCGCGAAATTTCGTCCAAACTTTTTGTCAGACACGAGCAGCGGGGATCTCGAATACCGAAACCCCCCCCCGCCCCCCGCCCCCCAACCCCCCGGATTGGGACTCGATCTCGCGCGGCTCCGATGGTCCGGCTGCCGCCGGCGGCGGCGACGGCGACGGCCTCCTGTAAGACCAGCCTGCCCTAGGTACGAAAACGTATCGAGCTCTTTGTTCTTTCCGCGTCCACTGTTGCTTGCGTGATCTGATCGTGTCGCATCTGTTCTTGCTGATGGATGGATTGGGAGCAGAAAGGCGTGAGCTTTCTTGCGCGATCCGGCAGCTACTCCCGAATGCAGTACCACCAGGGCGGCGGCCGCATGCCGCCGTTCGCGCGCGGCGGCGCGTACAGCCGCGGCTACAAGCAGGTCTACGCGCCGCCGCCGCCTCCCCCGCCGGTGGCTGCTGCGCCGTCGCCGCTGGACAAGCGGGAGGTGCTCATGGAGGCCGGTCGCCTGGCCGCGGAGTACCTGGTGGCGAAGGGCGTGCTACCGCCGGGTTCCCTGCAGCGCCGGGGCAGTGGATGGGTCCAGCTGCCACCTCCGCCTACGCTGCCACCGGCGCAGGAAACCCCAGCGTTCTATGACGGCCGGAACGGTCGCCGGCGTTTTGACGACGGTGACGGTAATACTAACCCCCGGTCACGGTGGAACCGTAGCGGTGAGAGCAATGATAATGATAGTAGTAGCTACAATGGAAGAGGGAAGAGGAAATTTGGTAATTACAATAGGTATTCAGATTGGGGTAGGGACAAGGGGAGGAGCAGGGGGCATTCGGATAGCCGGAGTCATGATGATGGAGATGACGACGGGCCTCCTGGTTATAGGAGAGAGCGGCGAGGCAGTGGAAGATTTGATGATGCTGGGAATGGCATGTCATGGGTGGCAGCGTCTAGGACAGAGGCCACAGGGGAGTCAGAGCTGGAGGATACTGGCTCGAAGGTGAGCTCTAGCAGTAATTTCAGGAAGAGCGCCGATGCTCTGCAAGAAGTGGATGGTGAGAATGAGGCGAATAAGATGCATGTGGATAGTAACCCGTCAAATTCAGAAGTGGTGGAACAGGGGATCAATGGTGAGAATACTAGTAATAATGCTTCTTCTGTTGTTGAGGAGGCAGAGTCAAAGACAAAACATTTGCCTGTGCCCTTAGATGATAAGGCTTCAGATGAGAAGCCTGACGATAGTAGTGTTTCGAATAAGAAGATTGAAGATGATGGGACCTTGGCCGGGAAAGTTGAAGCTTCTGATGAGAAGGTACCAGGTGCGGAGAATAATTTGCTGAACTTTTGCAGTTTCGCAAATGTCCCGACAAAGCGACGATCAATACTTGCACGCAGGAATGCAGCACCAGCCCATAGGGGAGTTGCTGTGGCTGAACAGATTGATCTGGTTTCCTCTGAAGATGAAACCCATATGGCCACTGATGTAGCAGGACATGGCAGCTCCTTGGCTAATGTCCCAGAAGGCAACAAAGATAACCCTGTTTGCTTGGAACATATGGATACAAGCACTACTTGCAATCAAATGGTGGATCCAGTTAAATTCCAAGCAGAGGAAACACAAATTGATCCAGTTAAATTCCAAGCAGAGGAAACACAAATTGCAACTGATGATTCGAGAGGACATAAAAATATTGAACAACATCATGCAGTTTGCGAAGCTAAGGAGCACAATGAGATACCTCCTATGACTTCTCGACAGAATAGCTTGAAGCAGCAAGTTGAGGAAGGAATGCAGATTTACAATGTTGATACACCACCACAAGATGAAGACTTGATTGCTTCAGCTGATAAAGAGAAAGTAGCTGGCGTGGCATTATTACCAAGTATCAAAGTTGAAGCCATTGTTACAAAGGAAGAAGAAAAGCTAGGCCAGTCAAGTTCATTTAAAATATGTGACCTAAACCTAGTTGGTAGTCCAGATGTTTCTGAATTACGAAATGATCCTGGTTTGGGTCACTTCTCAATTGCTGGATGTTCAATGGAACCACAAAATCAGCAACAAGTGGATTTTAGAACAACTACGGGTAACAGTACAAGTGATACCAACATGTGTGCCCAAGTTCCATTGGACAATAAGGTGGTTCAAGTTATTGATATTGAAGATGGCTCACCATTTGAAGATGGTACATGTGATACTTTGAAAACAAAGTGAGTTCCATCCCTGCTCTTATTTTCTATGCCTTCCTTATTTTGTATGAATATAGTTTTTTCTTTTTGTTATTATGGTTTGATGACAGTATGGCACAGTCAATGACCTAAAAGGCCTGTCATAGACTAGTTAGTAGTTACCGTTATGCCAATTTTATGTAGCCACTGATGAATGTTATCTGGCCCAGATTCTGAGAAATAGAAAAATAATGGCAGCTGTTTCCTTCCAGTCGCTGCATGAGGGAATGAGTCTAGCTGTCTCAGTAGTATTGTTGCTTTTTCATGTTCTATAGGGGATCGAGCTGCCTCATCAACAACCTCATTGTCAATCTTTATAAGTTGTAACCCTTGTTTGCTCCAATCTTATTAAAGTTGGTTGGCAGTATTTATGGCTGACCTGACTAAAACAGTATTTATATGTAATGCACTGGCAACAGGCGACAGCTTTATAATTTCCACTAAACTTATGCAGTAGTTAATTTCTGTTTATTAAGTTCTTTCAATATGGTTATTTATCATTGTGGCTTCTGACTACATCCTTGAATTGGGTGTTGCAACTTTTTTCATACTAATACAATCAACTATCAATCAGAAGCGAGACATATGCTAGTGAGGAGAACATGATGAACCCTGATATGAGCACAGATGCTATTCCTGATATCCAAGATGGATACAATCTTGCAATTTCAGATTACCTTGGTGCTGATATATCATGCTACCAATCAATGCAAACAGATCTTCACAATGGGATGAGCCTAAACGACTCAGAGGTAAAGTTTCCTGCTATTTTTTTATCAGATAATCTCTTAATAATAGGGAACATTGAGGATTTAACATTAGTGGTAGTGGCATTTGAGGATTTTGTGACCCGATGTTTGTCATAGACCACATATAGAAAAACAACGTAATACCTTCTTTTTTTCATGAGCAAGGGATTGCTTTACTTATTTCCTCCTCTTGCAGGGCCCTGCTGTCATGGATGATTCAATATATGGTTCACTTAGTGATATTGGTAATTATCATTACTTAAGTACTTGTCTGTTTTCTATAATAATATGCTTTATGTCTTAGTCCTTTTGATTTTCGATGTCTTCCTTCACTTGCATATAGCAAAAAGCTTTTGGTTTTTAAAGGCTATGAAATACTGATGTTTAATTCATAAACTTACAAAAAAACACAAAGAACACCAATGAGCTAACCTGAAATATATTGTTTGGACCTATATCCCGCATTCTGCAGTTCTGCACAAATCCTTAATATTGACTTTAGACAATAGCTCGATATCGGTACGACAGTTGATTTGCCATGTTCCTTATATTCAGGGTATGGTCATTTTAATTGGGGAAAGCATGAGCCCTGTAGAAGGGAACTTTTACAGGGGTATCTTGAGTTGTATGTGGGTGGATTGGGCCACTTTCCTCTTTTCCCGAAGTGGCTCATATAGTCATATGGTATAGTAAATCACGGAGACCAATCCTTTTCTGTCCAGTTTACTTTTAATACTTGTTGAGCTTATTGAGAAATGCAGCGAGTCTGCAATCGATGACATCAGTTGATTTTCAAAGAGTAAATTTCACAAGACCACAGGTATTATGGTCTAAGTTGCATAAAACTATAAGGGTTTCGATACCTTCCACATAACCCTGTGTATCATGGTTAAAGAGTTTTACAAAATAAATAACCTTGTCTATTAACCAATTATTAATGCTAGGTAGCTGAACCTATAAATTTGATATAATTTTACATGTAATTGTATAACTCATATTTGGTCAAAAGTGTGGTTTTATGAAATTACATGATCATAATACCTGTGGTTATTCGCCACGTACTAAAAACCCTGTGTTCTATGGTTTTATGAAGTTTACTCATTTTCTCATGTTTTTTCCCAAAAGCTGCTATAGCTTCATGGTTTTAGCTCATTTCTCTCAACACTGACCTAGAATTTTACGATTACAGGTTTTATGGAGGTTTGGGACCAGCCACCTCAGGATCAGGACTACGAGAAGTTCTTCTGATCAGGCATTAAATGCTGTTGACAATGCTGTAACTGTAATCGTCAGAAACACATACACACATAGGATTTTTGGCCACATAATCATGATAATGTATGTCCAGATGTTTTCCTGCACAGATACACAGAAGTGCCGATGAGCAGTAGTGTAGAGACGCAGAGTATCACCTGCCTTTTCCCGGACGACGTGCAGATGTTTTGATGCATATCAGATAGCTGGAGGAACTGACCCTTCCAGCTCCTGCCTAGTAGGGTAGCGATCCAAAGAGGATTGTCATTGTGTAAACAGCAAGATATATAAGATGATAAACTGTTTTACGCAAAAGGAAAAAAAAAAGATAATACATTGTTTGATTGTCTGCTCCCTTGTCTGATTGCTCCACGGCTGAATTTGCCCCTAGCTCTATATATATGCCCAAACAACACAATGTGTGCTAGCTGTGTTCATGTCCAAATCTCCAACGTTTTCGTGCTTGAGATCAAAGCAGAATGATTACACATGAGGAAAAGAATTCATTTAAGATGGCAGCTTGAAATCGCCATGAAAAATGTACATATAAGACACTCATTTGGAACACAAAACCTCCGCATGGTATGAACAGTAAAGAATGAGCTCCCAATGAGTGGTGCTCTAGCTATAGCTTGCTACTGATGTTGTTGGCGGCTTGGTGCCAGTATTTTGGGTTTACATAATTCCAGTTTCCAGCAGATTCAGACAGCAGCATCTTCTTTGCTATCCTCCACAGGCTTCTCTGAAGATGGGGAGCTCGTCTCCTGGTTGCCAGAGCCGGTTGAGACCTTCACAGTGGCAGGCCTTAGCAGCCTCTCCCTTAGAAGGAACCCACGCCGGACCTCATGTGAGACAATACCTGCCTTGAACTGATGCGATTCCTCACGTGCGATAGCCTCATGAATCTTCACAAGAAATTAGAAGGTATGAGCTCCTGCTATGGTGCATATACTAAGAACAGCACAATGTCTCCATATTTACAAGTGCAAATATTGTGACTATTTAAGTATGTCAACAAAACTTTTTATGAGCAAAAGAGTTGTTTTGATCAACAACTACACGTTAACTAATATGAGAATAAAAACCTTAAGCAGGTTTGCGAGGTTGCAAGAAACAAATGGAATATACCCAAACAGGTGAATCGGGAGCTTAAAACAACTTACACATAAAAAGTTATTTGTTATACTTACCGAAGGATCAAATGGCTTGCCAACTGTTTCCACAACCCCTACACCTAAGCTTCTCAATGTCTCTACTAACTGCTTGTATATGCCTTGATAACTTGTGCTAATCTTCTGCTCTTTTTCGGTCTCTGGGGTGATCTCTTGATTCACCTTCTCAAAACTATCAGCCAGAGTCAATAGACTCTGAACAACTTCCACCTGTATATTTGAGGTAAACCTAGCACGATCCTTTTCAGTCTGCTTCCGGAAATTCTCCAGATCAGCATTTATGCGGAGGAACTTATCCTTCCCTGAAGTAATTTCAGTTGTAATACTTTCCAACTGAGCAGCTGAACTACTCCTCTCTTTCTCCATGGCAATGATAGCACTCTCAATTCCACCAAGAGCCTCATTGTTTCCATCTAAAAAAGCTTTCTTGTATAGACGAATTAGATCTTTCATAGGAGGAAAATCTTCCCCGTTAACAATCTGCATAAAGCTATTCAGTTTAGTGAAACTTGATAAGATGCATTTTTTTTCTTATTGTGGTATGATAAGCGGTGACTATTAAACATGTTTCTCTTTTCACATCTTTTTCATATAGTAATATGGAAATTACTTTCTTTATTTCATTGCTCAAGTTGCAGCAGTAGCTTAAAGTACAAATTTATAATCATGCTTAACAACTGCAATTTGTGCTCCACCAACAGTATTTAAAAAAAAAACAGTTCAGCAAAGAGATAATAATGTTTGCCATGTCGTCTAACTACTCATGTGATTCACATAGCAATGCAAATTCCCAAAATCTTCTAGTGTTTTCCCGAGTCTAGCCAACCAACAAAAACTAAACTAACATAACATGTTTTTTTAGGTTCAGACCATGCTGCACTGGTTGATGTATCATGTACCATATATACTACAAAAAGAAGTATTTTAGCACTCACCAAAACGATAAACTTCATCATTACCCAGATCCTCTGAATTTATTTGAGCTTCTTACCGACAAACAAAATGAGCTATGACTGCAACCTATATCCCCTATCCCCTCATCGACCACCAGGCGAGGAGAGGCAAAATTCTCCAGCGAAAAGCAGGGCAGGAGGAGGAGGAGGAGGAGGAGGAGGAGTAGGAAGAAGAAGAAGAGCAGGGCGAGGGAGCGAGGGACGCTCCCAGGCGCGGGGGAAGGTCTCACCTTGGGGTCAGCGCCGGCGGCACGGAGCGGCGGCGCGGCATTGGAGCGGCGGAGGGAGAGCAGCGAGGGGGCTGGTCTGCTGGGAGCGACGCGAGCGGGTGCTGCGGCGGGCGGGGCGAGGGTTCGCGGGCGGCGCAGCGTGGGGCTCCCGGCGGCGCAGAAGGTCGCCGCCATGGCTCTTATCGTTTTTTGCTCCCTACGGGGAGGATGCTAGTCTACTGTCTTGGAAGCAGAGGAAAACCGAGAAAGACCCATGGAAAATTAATACCGGCAATATATGCCGTGCCTTACAACGAATTTAATGGAGAATAGTATTACTTTACTTTAATGAAAGTATAGGTAAAATTAAGAATTTAGGGGCCTGTAGAATGGGGGCTGCTTTTCGGCAGGCTAACCTATCGAACGAAGGAAGTTTGACAGGGCCCACTAACCTATCGAACGAAGGAAGTTTGACAGGGCCCACTGCCCGACACTGCACGAACCGGGTCGTTCGACGGGTCCCTCCACAGCCCCTGTTAACAATGGACTGCTTAGCCTGTCGAACTAATGGTATTCGATAGGGCCTGTCGAGGACTTGTTGAACTGGCAGCGCGCGCTATAGCAGTTCGACATATAATTATATTCGTGATTTTTCTCGGCTGACCACTATTTTATAATTTTTTATTAAAATATTATCATTTCTCAACGAAATTCCCTTACAACGGGGTCATATAATTTTGTATAATTAATAACCAACTATATAATATTATTTTAAGAAATCATTTGATTTGTTTTCTTATTTCGGTGAAAGCAGTGGTTTTGGCGTGACGCAGGAGCAGAGCCGAGGATGAACAGCTCCGGTCTTAAGTGGTACCGCTCTTAGGTGGTAGAGATATCAGTCTCTCCGTTATACATACATATGAGTATATATACATATACTTCGATAACATCTAATAGTGGGGATTTGTTCATTTAGTTCACTGCTAAAAATAAACCGTAGAAAAAAAAGGGCAATATAGAGGTAATGTTTGGTTTAAAGCTTCTAGAGTCATCAAAATTTGATAGAATTGTGATAGTAGGAGGATGTATGATTGTTGGTTACCTTGTCCAATATTGTAATGTCAAATCATTAGGATTTAATCCAAATCTGCGCTAAGCTCTTCTTGTATCATTTTTCATCGTAGTGCCCTTTTTGGCCATTCCTCATTATTAGCTATTTTTTAAGTTGAAAAAGCAATACGAGTGAGTAAATTTTATTAAACTATTAATATTTTGACCAAACTATCACAAAGCTACATATTTAAACAAGTACATCATATACTATAGGTTTAATACAAATTTATCATAACACTACAATTTTTTTTAAAAAATACTACTATACTACATCTGTGTATAATATATTATAAGATGTGTGAGATATCCATTGATTAATGTACACACTTATATATATTTAGATTAGATTCATTAATGTCCATATGAAATAAAAATATCTTATAACATGAAATGAGGTAATATATCCCAAAACTATTACCGAGGATCAAATATTCTGACTTAACGGGCAGAAAAGACTCAAAATAGATCTAAGGATATTATCAACCAAATCTAGCAAATATACTCCTAATTAAGGACAACTACTCCAACCGCTTAGTGCTTACTGCTTAGTGAGATGCTTAAAATAGGATTAAGCTAAGCACTATACTTAAGAGCCTACTTTAGAGCCTAATGGTTCAACGCTAGAGCGTTGGACATATGCTTAAAATTATGATTACCATTTATATCACTCATCCAAGCACCAACCTCTCCAACGCAACAGCTACCGCCTCTCTCCGTTCTTCTATCACCAACTACTAAAAATTATTGCCTGAACTTACCTCAGCCACAGCTAGCACTCTCCTCTCGAATGTTCTTCTCTCTTCCTAAACTCAGCTCAGCCACAACCAGCACTCACTCTTCTCCAATGTTCTTCTCTCAGCTTCTCCCCTCAGCTCACTTGTGCTGCCTCTCCCCATGCCAGGAGTAGGCTAGATGGAAGAGAGAGAGAGCACAGTGCATTGCTTCTTTGTTTCCTGGACGAGCCCAAAATTTAATCGTTTGGTTATGCTTGATGTGGTCGTCCTAGCCGTTGCTTATTTGTTGCCTGGTTTGTTGAAGATATACGTATGTTTGTTGGCTTATCTAAAGATATGCACATGTGCGTTCTGTTTGTTGTTTGCAACTGCTTGTTTGTTTTCTTGCCTCCATCTTTTCTGGTTGGTTGACGACTGATGCTAGCATCGACGCCATCAACGAAACAACTTTTTTCTGGAGCACCCTAGAAGCATCGGTGCCGCATAGGGATGGCAATTGCCCCCGTGGGGACGAGGGCGGGGGGTATTTTGGCCCTGCGGGAACTTGGGGACAGGGCCCCGGTTTTGGTCGGCACTCGGGGCGGGAACCCAAGGACCAATGTTAAACTTTAGAATCTGAAAAACCTAGTAATAAAAAGGCCCACCAAACTACACACAAACCCTATCCCCCCTCTCTCTCCCTCTTAGGCCCTCACTGTCTCTCATGTTACTCTCTCTCTCGGTCTCACTCTCACAAAAAGCCACGCTAGTGGGACGGAGGGGCGGCGACGCGGCGGCCGGCAACGAGGCGACCTGTCAGGGGTGGCGGCGGCAGGGAGGGGCGGCGACGTGATCCGGTCGGGGGGCGGCGGGGCAACCGTCGGGGGTGGCGACAGCGTGGAGGGCAACTGACGTCCTCGTCTTCCTCGTCTCCGGTGACGGTGAATCAGTTTCCTTGTCTCTAGGCATTGTGTTTTCGGGGAATTCAGGGTCCCGTTCGGAGGCGAGGATCTGCCGGGGCTGGGGACTGTCCCCCCCCAGCTCCGTTTCAGGGCCAGGGACCTAGTTCGGGGCTAGGGCCGGGGGGTGTTCCAGCACTCCCCGCCCCCGTTCCACCCCGTTGGCAACCCTAGCGCTGTATGAAGCATCGGCTTCCTGCGCCAAGAGCCTTGTTGATCTGACGTGGAAAAAACTTTTTATAAGCAGCTCTATTTAGAGCCGCGTTGGAGGTGCCCTTAATAGGACGCCATTGCAAACAAACGATGAAAAGGGAGGAAAACAAGAAAACAAAGACAAAAAAAAGGAAGTTAACATTGGTTGGTGGTTCTTCCCCGCGCGCGAAGCTCACCGATGGGTGCCATTCATCCGAAATCCTCTGAATTTCCCCTTGAGCGCATGTCCTCTCCAGGTATTCCTCGGTGTCAATCCATGGTGTTCGTCGAGGAGGGTTTGTTTTCTCCGTTCTCTAGTTCATTGGTTTCATGGGTGAATCCAACGAAAACACAGAAATAGAGAAACACCCTATGGTGTAAAGTTGAAAACTATGGAATTCAAAACACAAGAGAGATTTTATTTTTGGTTATTTGGATGACATAAAAATTATGGCGATAAATTTTTGGCTATTTGGATGACATAAAAGATTTATGGCTTAGACTGATTTTAAGGTCTATTTGGTTTGGAGGAAAGACAGATGATTGGATTCTTAATTATTTATCGCTATGGAAACCATTTGATTTGTAGGAATGAAATATATGAAAATGAAAAGTTTCTTTTCTATAGGTTGCAGAGAGAAACATAAAAAAAAATTCATCTGCTCAAGCTACTTGCAAAAAAATTCCTATAAATTCATGTGGGTATCCATTACAATTCTTCTATCTTTTCCCTATTTTTGGGGTTAAAATTTCTCCAACCCACCATAATAGATAAAAAATATGAAGAAATAGAAATGCATGCACATGTCAATTCACATGTTTTTCTATATGTTGAATTGAAGATAAAATTATAATTGTTTATTCACATGAATGAATGCTGGAGGCAAGGATGGAACAAATAAAAATTTTCTTTGGACCCGAGTATTAGATGTTTTCTATTGAGAACATTTAAAAAATGCCATTGACAAACGTCTAAGTCTAAGAAATGTCATCGTACAAATGAATATTTCTGAGAAATATCATTGCCGTTAGGGTTTCATCCATTTCCGTCGTTACAAACACTGTTCATACTATAACACTTAACGGAAAAAATTGACGGAACCCTAATGAGATGACATTTTTTAGACAAATTCGTTTGTATGATGACATTTCTTAAAACTTACACTTATCGATGGTATTTCTTAAAATTAAATGTTTATCAATGACATTTGTTAGATTTTCTATTTACAAGATATTTCCTAAGAAAATGGAGGAATTGCTAAACTTCCAAAGGAATCCAACATCCCGCACTCGTTTGTTCCAAACAAAAGCTCATAGGAGAAAATTCCAGAGGATTCTAAGCAAGGCCTTAGCTGCCACTCGCTCCCGTCTCCTCTCCTCGCGCGAGTTGGACCGCCGCCTGCGCCGGATCTTCCGTTGTCCGCCGCGTCCTCGCCGGTGAGCATCCATCCATCCAACCATCCGTTACGCGCCCCATCTCTCTCTGTATGTGTCTATCCACGCAATTCTTTCTGCTGCGGAATTTGCATCAAGAACCCTAGATTTCTCATCCAGCTCTGGATTTCTCTCTCTTAATTTGTTCCCAGAAAAGTTTTAAGTTTGGGGGGGGGGGGGGGGGGGGTCAACTGAACCCCCCCATATCCCATGTTAGATCCGCCACTGTCCTGTACCATGATTATAGAAATGAAGTTGTTGTGATCAACTGTAGTTTTTTTTAAAAAAAAGTAAATTGACAAAAGGGAAAGTGTTAACTTTCATATTTTCTGTAGAGATGGTCTTGTAATGCGTATGCATAGGTTAATTAGGGATGCTGCTGTGTTGTCATGTCATTGAATTGAACAACTCAATATTTGTGTTGTGGCCTGTGGGGGGATTATGCTGTGTGAGGGTCTCTGTTGGACCATAAAAGTATGCAATTAGCAGAGCTGGATAAAAGAAGTTAAGATTGTTGCAGGCGGAGCTGCATGTTTAATCATGGATAGAGTTTTGCGTTAAAAAAATATCGTAATCACAGTACTTCTTATTTCATTTGCAAACTTTTGGATATGTTCTCAGTTCTCACTTTGGCACGCTTGTATGATATGATCTGTGCAGATGCTTTGTTCTGCAGATGTCTCCGTTGATAGTCGTTCAGACTTTAACTCTTTTGATCATTTGAGAAGCATGCGATATGTTTTGGCAGATAGACCATGGCTGAGTAAGTAAAGCCTGCAGCTATTGCTTGAATTCAGTCGCCATTTGCTCCCTTTGGGCCTTTCTTATTTTGATTGATCAATAACATTGCTGTTAGCATGATGGAGGATTAATGAGATTTCTTCCTTTTTTGTCTGGTGTATCTAACAGTGTTATATGGCATAAGAGTTCAGCCTGTAGCACCATTCAGCAGTTTGTGCAGAAGACCTGATCCAGCACTCATTCATCAAAGCTTACCTGATGAGTTACTTTTTGAGGTGATATATCGATTGATGGACATTTGTCTTCATACTTTGATAGTATATTATGATAAAATGGAAGTTCTCATCATGTTGTATAATTTGCTTCCTGCTAAGTTGACAAAGTTCATATGTAGGCCAGCATGTCATAGCATCAGCTAATATCCTCAATTGATCTATAATGTATTTCTGCTCAACTATACGAGCAGCTCTGTGACTCTGATCTTAGTACTTCGTGTCATATTACCATTACATCAGCATGAAAGAGGTGGAAATATTTATCTCAGGAACAAATGACATGTCACTTTGCTTAACTACAGATCTTTGCAAGAATGAGCCCATATTCTTTAGGGAGGGCTGCTTGTGTGTGCCGCAAGTGGAAATATACTGTACGAAATCCGACTTTGTGGCGGAATGCTTGTCTCAAAACTTGGCAGGTTAGTTACGCGTATCTATTTTGGTTGGTTTCATATGTGATGTTTTGCTCAAACATCTGAACTTTACATGTGAAGAGGTCTGGAATGGAGGCTAACTACCGGATGGTGCAGTCATTGTATGACTCATCTTGGAGGAAAATGTGGATGCTGAGACCAAGAATCCAATATGATGGTATAAGTTAAAAGAATTTCATTATTATATATGTTCAAAAAATCACTTGATGAATCCTAGGTTCACATGCTCCTACTAGGCTACTATCATAGACACATCACATTCTCTAGATTTGTATGGACAGAAATTCCCTAGATTTTAGCCAAGCTGATAAAATGTCTCATCATGAGCTAATTCCTCTCAATCGGCTGTTTCAAATTTTAATGAGAAAAATTCTTTTTATGCCCCTCAATTTTTACTGAACCCTTTCTATGCCCCTGAGTTTTGTTCAATCCTTTTCTTACCCCTATGTTTCTCTATTGATCCCTTACATGCCCATTCTATCAGTCGACTGTTAAATGTTTCTAAAATTACTGTATCACCCCTAGTTTATACTCCCTCCATCCACCTTTGATCGTCGCATAACAAAAAGATAAAATTCCAATATTGATCGTCATATAACTTTTGGTACCCTGTTGTATCTCAGGCAGTATGTGTGTGTGAAGACTTGCGTGCCCAAATTCAATGTGTTGTTTGGATAAAATGCAACCTGCATGCATGCAATTTCATCTACCTTGTGATTGGACATAAGCATGCCACACAATTTTTACTGAACCCTTTCTATGCCCCTGAGTTTTGTTCAATCCTTTTCTTACCCCTATGTTTCTCTATTGATCCCTTACATGCCCATTCTATCAGTCGACTGTTAATGTTTCTAAAATTACTGTGTCACCCCTAGTTTATACTCCCTCCATCCACCTTTGATCGTCGCATAACAAAAAGATAAAATTCCAATATTGATCGTCGTATAACTTTTGGTACCCTGTTGTATCTCAGGCAGTATGTGCGTGTGAAGACTTGCGTGCCCAAATTCAATGTGTTGTTTAGATAAACATGCAACCTGCATGCATGCGATTTCATCTACCTTGTGATTGGACATAAGCATGCCACGCTAGTTGTTGTCATGCATGGCTGGGATGTTCGCGGAGACCAAAGCATCCTTTTATGTTGATTAAATGGATCCCGTGATGCTCCTTGGTCTCCATGTCCAAGTGTTATACGATGATCAAGGTGGATGGAGGGAGTACTACAGAATGATAAATACCCTCACTAAAAAACAATTTTCAGTTATAAAAAATCACAGTGGTCAAAATATGTATTCATGGAAACGTTGAAAGTTTGCACTGAATTTGAAAAGGCGAAAATCTAAATATCAATCGAATTTCGATTTTGAAAAATGAAATTTTAAAAACTAAACAAAATTAGCATGTAGTGACAATCATGATGGAAGGTGAATACATGGTTATGGCAAAATCCACAACTTTCAAACAGCATATTCATTCAAAAATTACTTTGCAAATTTGATGCAAAATTTTCGAAGTTCAATGATCTCAGTAATGTACCCCTTGCTGTTTTTTCACAACCATAAATTCCTACTTATGTCATTTCTAACTTTTAGTTATATGCCGAGGGCAATAAGTTCATTTCTAAAAAGCTGATCAACTAACAAAATGGACATGTAAGGGATCGAAGTAAAAAAATCAGGGGGTATATAAGGGATTGGGAGCAAACCTTGGGGACGTAAAAGAGATTGTATGAATGAGAAAAAGTCTGCTGGTCTAGATGTTTTTTTACTGGTGCATGGTGCAGCACTGCTAGCGCCAATGCACCTCTGATTCTGCCGCCTCCATGCTGCCATGCACCTCCCACCACCATCTTTGCATACCGATTCACAAGTGTATGGTGCTTTTATATGATAGTATTTTGTTGTTTTATATGTATGAGGTATGATACATGAAAGTCTGAGAATGAATGGAACATAACTTAGCTTACACATTCTTTTGTACACTATTTGACTAAGGTGGTGTATTGCATAGTAACATACTCGATTAAAATAGGGAAAATTCCCTATGTGCCCCTGCTGTTTTGCATCACTGCATGAGGCGTAACTCTTTGATTACACCAAGATCTGGTCCACTTTACTGTGTCTTGTGCTCACTGCTCTGTCTCATAGCAAACCGTTGTGCCATCACTGGTACTTATGCTTCCTTGCGGCCAGGGGCGGATCTAACACGGGGGTGGCGGGGGCTAGAGCTCCTGCTACCTAGTTATTGGAGCCTCCACGAAGCCCCTCACTAAAATTTTATGCCAAAGATCAATGGAAAGAGAGGCTGAAACTCTATCTAACTTATTTAAACCCCCTCTAATCTTGTTAGCTAGATCCGCCACGGTGCCACTGCTTGTGGCCAGAGGCGCTATGCTCACTGGCAAATTTTGAAAAAAAAAAAGAAACCCTTGTTTTGCACAGATCCCGGAGCACAACCAATGGTTGACCAGGAATTCATATGTACCTGTGTTTGCTGCCTGAGAAATTCCAATTATTACTGGTCCAAATGAAATGGTCATCAATAATCACGTTGACAAGTAAATGATTAGTTGTTCTTCAGAATGCATATGCCATTGTATCTGAGCTATAAACTGAAACTTCACTTAGTGCTAAGTTGATTATCATTATGGTACACATTGATTTCGTACAATCACTTTGGTTTGCATACTGAGACACCCTGACGTATTTTAAGTACAGTAAGAATAGTGCTACCTGCAGCAATCATGCGCTTCTAACTCATTAATGAGTGCTACACTTTATCATCAAATTTTAACTGCAGACGAATCCTGTTGCATACTGTGACAGTAGTGTATTTGAATCAACTGTTTTCTAATGAAGTTGAACTTATAGCTGTTGCATTGCATTAGTTCTAGATTTTTTCTGTTGTTATTGCTGTAATTGCTAAACCATTTCCTATTGTGGCTATCCTATCTTTGGTTCATCACACAGAATTTGATATTTGTTGTTTCTTCAGGTATTTATGTTAGTAGGAACACATATATCCATACCGGGATTGCGGAGTGGCAGTTCACAAAAACTGTCAATGTGGTATGATATCATGGTGGCACTTTTGTTCATTTGATTATAGTTTCCTGTAGGGATTACTGGATATTTCTGTTGTTTGTGCCCACGTAGCTTTAGCCTTCAGTATTGATTTTGGAATGTGCTTATTGTTTTCAAGTTAGTCTGTTAGTGGCATGGTAATGCTGTTTGTTTGCCCTCAGGCTTGCTACTATCGGTACTTGAGATTTTTTCCAAGTGGAAAGTTCCTATACAAGGTCCATATTTGAATTCCTTTTGTTTCCTACAACATACTCTCACGAGTGTAACATTATTTAATGTTTTGCTTTCCTGTGAAGAGCAGATTTCCCCACAGAAGATTAAGGATGTCGTCAAGTGCATGCATTTCCGGGCATCCAAAGGTGATTGTGTATTTAAAGGCGACTATCTACTGTCAGAGGATGGCCAGGTGAAATTTGTCTTATTTGTTTATCCGTTCTTGCGCAGTATCCATCAAATTAGTGCTAGCATTAATTAGCTTTCATTTCTGGCATGCAGATAGAACTGGCACTCCTATATCCAGGGCATCGTTACACACTAGTTAGGATGCACCTTAGGTATTTCGATTTGAACTTCTGTCTAGGTTTTGACGATTTCTCAATGCTTGTAACCTTGTAATTTGCGCCAACATTTTGCAGGCTTAGAGGCACTACACTTGGTGCAAACAACAGGTTGGATGTCGTAAAGATCTTAACCACTGGTGTGAATGCAACTGAACTTAGAAACTGGAAAGGCAGCGTTCTTGAACTTGTGGAGAGCTGGGGGGAGGATGAGACACATGATCCGGAAGTTCCTGCTGTTTCCCACAGCAGGGGTTTGACACCATTTGTGTTTGTTCCATTCGAGGAGGTATGGCTGGTTTACAAAACCGTTTGTCTGGAGAAACCACCCCCCGTTTTCGTAAAAAAAACATGATAACCAACTAGTTATCGATGAAAAATGGTGAAATTAAGACAAGGTTTACTAAAACTATGAAATTTAGTTTGAGATTTGTTGAACTTGGTTGATTTACCGAGTGTCTTGTAAATGTGACGGGAGCCAATAACTGCAATAACTGAGCGCTTATTGTTGCATTTTGAGACCATGGCTATGAATCATCTATACTGCTAGGCGAATGCTTACTCAATTTCATATATGCACAGTGCATTTCTTTTGTTATACTTATCTTTATCTATCATAAAGAACCGAGACTAATGGCTTTGGCTAAAATTTTCAGGCCGATACTTCAGTGATGAATCTGCCAGTGGAGAAGATGGATTACTTTGTCCCTGGGTGAAACTCCCGCAGACGATCGATGGAATTTCCAGTATATAAGACGAAGTAATATAATCAACATTTCAATTCCAGGCTATGCTGATTGTAGTGCAAGAATGTGCATATATACACAATTAGTCCTTGTTCCGTTTTTAGCTCGTGTTGTTTGTGTACTGTTGTATGAATACTGCTATATATATTTGTGATGCTTGTAAATGGAGAATAGAATAAAATATATATTGTTGAAACAAATGGAGAAGTCATCCTCCAGCAATATGATCCTGCATGACACAATATGTGCAGTACTCCCTCCCTCCCTTCCAAAGCATAAGCATTTTTCCCTAAATTCCAAAACATAAGCATTTTCGTCTACATACCTGGATGCTAATTTGTTTAGGTTGCCAGAAATGCTTATGGCTCCCGTCGTTTTGCTTTTTTAGGAATAAGTAAAAACTCGTTTTTTCAAATAAAAAATAATTTACAGGTAAAATTTTTATATACGTGTCCATAGCGACTCAAAAGCGAAATGTGTAAATCAAGTTCAAAACTAAGTTCTAAAATTTAAATTTTGGCTTATAAGCAGTTGTAAACTGCAGAACAATGGAGCCCTATATTGGGATATGTCCGGGGTATTATTGTACAACAAATCTGGAGTTACAACTTAGTGATGATTATTCGCATTGCCAGACTAGAGGCACGTAATTGCATTTTGGCTGTTGCTGGCAAGCACCGGCGTTTAGACCTCTGGCTTGCACCTCAAATGGTTCTGAAGTGATAATACTTGCTCTGGAATATATCATTCGCGATGGCTCTGAAATATATATACTTGTTTGTTCTACATGCTGCTGGGTTTGGGTTCTTTGTCCGTGAGAACAAGCTCGTTCCACGCCGGATTGCGAGGGAGGTACGTCTCCTGCACGTTCACAAGCAACGAAGAAAGTCAGAAGAATAAAGGCCTCTTCGATTTGGTGGATTTTCGAAGAAAAGTTGAGGAAATTGAACTCTATTATGTGAAAATCCTGTATAATTCTCGCGTTCCAAAGAAGCCCCAATTCTTTTGCCTCAGGAACGCAGAGTTTTCTTGGTGGCATGGAAGAGAATAGCATTTCCTTTCCGCACATGGAGCTTGGTACCGTCGTTAGAATTTGATGTCCAAATAAGTACATCGATTCAGATATGTCCTCTCGTCCAGTTCCTTTTTTTTTTTGTCTTGAATTGAATGCAATAGTTCGAAAAAATTCTTTAAAAAAAATCAATCAACACACTGAGGGGCAAAAAAGCAGATATTCCCGAGAGGGTTTGCAGAAGCAGTAGCCGATAAGCACGGAATTAGACACTATAATTTGGCTCAAGAGCATTTGCAATTAGGGATTCCATCTACCTACGGTGAGCTGAGCACGAAGAGAAGGAAGAGAGCAATCGAACGAACGTACGGAGATGTAGGAGCAGGTGGGGAGGACGAGCATGCCGCGCCGCCGCGCGTGGGCGAAGGCGGCGTCGCAGAGCCGCGCCGCGAGCCCCCGCCCGCGCTTGCTCCCCGGCACGTAGGTGTGCACCAGGTCCATCACCGCTGCCGCCGTCGCGCCGCCGCCACCACCGCAGGAGGAGGAGGAGGAGCGCGGCTGGGCGAGGAGGCGGTACTGGAGGTAGGCCTCGCCGTCGGGCGTCTCGAACCTCCGCGCCTCCTCCCTCCACAGGATCTCCTCCGCCGCGGCCTCCCGTTCGCCGGCGCCGCGCTGCTCCGCCATCGCGGCCGTAGCTGGTGGACGGGCTCGGGCAGGCTTGCGATTCGGCCCGAGGAGCCCAAATTAAATAAGAAAAATCTATGCTACGGACCTCCGTCCGTCGACCGGAGTACTTTGGACGCCGGCTTCGCTCCTCCGCACTGCTCGCCGGCGCCGCTTCTCCCGTACTGCTTCGCGCGCTGGCATCGCCGGCGTCGATCTCCGAGATGCGCCCTCCGTTTGACCTCGTCGCGCGACGAAAATGATACCATATCATCTGTTACATTGGTATTATTTGGTTTATAATTTATTCCGAGACGAGATCCTGTGCTGTAGGATTTTAATTATGTTTCTTGCTACACCACGACAGTGATTTATCCATATAATCATATTTGTTTGTGTGATGATAAAAAAGTCAGCTAATAATCATTTTTTATGTGCTCTTATGTTCCTCTCTACACCATGACACAAATTTAGCACCATATGTTTACCAACAAAACTCAAGAATCCCAAGAAAACCATGTGCCGAAAAATATTTTGGTGGTATGTCTACCATAAATAATATGTACGAAGGCACACTATTATCGATAATTGTATACGACATCGATAAATTATTTGCAAGCAAATGTTTCAACTGTTCGATGCTTCTTCCATGGCCGAGATTTAATTTACACATATTACATATGCACCACCACCCTCCAACCCTAATTTCCCAAATCTTCCTCTCGGCACCAAAAAAAAAAAAGATGGGACGTTCTTTGGTGGATAAAAGATGAATAATAAAATATTATATAATTTTTTTAATAATATAAATAATAAAATTAACTACTACAAATCTAGTACAGGTGACAGTGAGCGGAGTAGTATTCCAGGATCTTGAATTCAAATCTCAGGATCTTGAATTCAAATCTCCGTATGAACAAATTTCAGATTGGTTTTTTGAGGATAAAAAATTACTCTTCTCTCAAAAAGCTACTACAAAACTGAAAATCTATTTTAGAAATATAAGATAATAATTTACCTGCAAAATCCAAAAAAAATGCACTGTTTATCAACGGTTGTATTGCTGAAGAAACATGCATCTTTAGGGGGTGTTTAGTTCATGAAATCAAAATTCTTGCATGTCACATCAGACGTTTGATTAGATATCGAAAGAGATTTTTGATACGAATGAAAAAACGAATTTCACGACTGACGTGAAAACCGCGAGAAGAATCTTTTGAGCCTAATTAGTCCGTCATTAGCGCATGTGGGTTACTGTACCATTTATGGCTAATCACGTACTAATTAGGCTCAAAAGATTTGTTTCACGATTTTTCACGTAATTGTGCAATTAGTTTTTCGTTTTATCTATATTTAATACTCTATTTAGGTGTCCAAAATTTTGATGCGATATTTTTGGGTGAAATTTTTGGGTTAAAAAGCAAAGCGCGCACACACTTTTTTTTTCTTGTTCTTTTCATGTTTTTGGGAAAGTAAAAGGAGGGAATAATGCATGCATGCAGAGCTTGACAGGAAGCAATTCAAGTGGTTCCTTCATCACCTAAACAAAGGAGAAAGTAAAGACTCAACCACGTGAGTTACACTGTAGTGAAAACCTGTCCTCCGTGACCAGATATCCCATGAATTACTATGGCGAAACAAGCAATTGTTTGATGGGGAGGAGAGTCCCTTAAAATGTCTCATCTTTTTGGAAATGCATTTCTCTCCTTTTCTTTTACGGCAGGTTGGTTTATACCTCAACATGATCCGAATAGCTTTCTAAGCAGAGATGTCCTACATAGCATATTAGAAGAAACACATATATGAGTTTAACTGTTAGTCATAATCTATAAGATATGAATAATGTCTAGAGAATCATGAAAATGCCTGGAGTATGACTTATATGCTCCAACCCAAGGGGATGCTAATGGTAGTCAAGTTTAGTCAAGAGATTTGGTAAAACTTAACCACACTAACAATTCAAAGCTTAGTCCATTATTCAGTTGTGGTGAAGTATAGGCTTTTTTCTAGGTGGAAGTTTAAATTAACGGTCTCCACGGTAACACTAACATATCAAACATCACTAACATATCAAACAACATCAAAACTAAGAGCGCTTCTTGTGAGTCATGAAGTTTGGTGTGGATCGCTAGATGTAATTGATCTATTATACACTAAAGGCACACAAAAATACTAAACAATAATACCACATGAAATGGAGTTGGACAATCAACTTCTGGTAATAGGCTAGACTCCAGTCGAGCTCCGGCCTCTGGCTGAGTGGCCGGGGTCGGGCGTTAGTCTCAACCGAGTGGCTAGGCTTGGGTGTCGACCTCTGGTGGACTAGCCAGGGATGGGCGTCGGTCTCTGGCCGAGTGGCATGGGTAGGGCGTCGGCCTCTGGCCGACTGGATGGGGTGGGGAATTGATCTCTGGCCGACTAGATGGGGTTAGGCTTTAGGACTAAGACATCGGATAGTAGATGGGGCCTAAGCAAGTATGTGTATAGTATGAGCATTTACGTACTAAGTTAACCCTATCAATTTCAGAGTACTGTAATAGTACTATGGTAGCTAGCAGCTCTTTTTTATTCTTTTACTTGCACTAGTACTGAGTACTATAATAGTACTATGGTTTAGCGTCTTCTTTAGCAAAAAAAAGGAAAGAAAGATGTACCAGTATTTATTACCGAAGGAACATGTATGTTTAGATTAGAAAGCAAAGCGCATACAGGGTTGTCCTTTTCTTTTCGTGTTTTTGGGAAAAGAAAAAGGAGGGAATAATGGAGGCGAGAAGCAACCTAAGTTCCCAGGTCAGCCGACGAGAGATCCACAAGAAGCAATTGAAGTATACTATGCGATAGGGGTGTAAGTGGGCTTGCCCACAAACTCGTTTATAGGCCAATTAAGCGGGTAACCGGGTTACCCGCTTAATTGGCCTATAAGCGGGTTGACGGGCCGGCCCACTTATACCCTTACTTGGGATGCTTTGCTTTAGTGGAATACTAAAGGGAAGGGAAGGGAAGAGACAAGAGAGATACCAAACCAAACGACCAACCCGCTAGCTTATGATCCACAGCTACTAATTAAGTTTTTTTTCTGCTGCTTCGACCACACAGAGGCTGCTTCCTGTGTTTAGCTAGATTATTATCTGGAGTTTTTTCTTCTCTTCTCCCAGACCCAGAGCATGGCGTAGTTCACTCACCTGCCTCTGCTTAATTGTACACCGGTACGTGCTAGTAACACAACACTGGAGACAATGCAACTTAATTTGCTACACCACGATACTGGTTTAGCGGCATATGTCTTACAAAACTCAAGAATCTAAAATAATTTTGGTGTTCCCTCTACCATGAATAATACTAGTGGCCAGGGCGCGCCCTGGCGCACCGCCTGGAAGCAGCTTAACCTGTGGAAGCTAGCATGTGAATTTAATAAGCAGAAGTGAAAGCTAGGTAAACATTATGTTACCTTTCAAATGTCCTTGTTTTTATAGGGCAAATCTGTACATCAATACATGGCATCCATGATCCATGTGCATGCCCCAGTAAATATAAAGATGGCAATTTGGAGAAAAATGAAAAGTATTAATTTCATGGATAATCATGTTTTTGTTAAGAAGTGGCACTACTGAATTACTCACCTACATGATATCCGTGATGCATTACTTTCTTAGTAATTTTTAGATTAAATTATATCAAAAACTGACTATATTTCAATATTATCTAGATTCATATAGATGCTAATAAATCTACATATATATATATATAATATATACATGGATTAATAAATAAATTTAATAAAAACTAAAAGGTCTTACAATATAAAATGGAGGGATTAGAGATAACAAAATTTTAGTACGGAATTTTGATATCTCAAGGGTACCAAGTTTTTACCATAAAAATATGCTACCTAACGAAACCCAAAAGGACGGTAAAAAAACTCTTTTGATATAGATTAGGTAGATTTACATCATATATTTACCCCACTTGCAGAGATGTCCCAGTCTCCAATCTATGGCTCCGGAGTCTAGACTACTGATCACTCTAGAGCATCTTCAACAGCTCATATATCTCATCCTTTATCTTGAAAATAGAGGATGAAGACTACAAATTGAGCTCCAACAGAACGACAATCCTATTATCTATTTTTAGATGGCATCCATATTACGAGAGAACCTTTATATTTGAATGATCTTTCTTCATTCTCCAAAAAGATATAAAGGGTGTCATATATAAATAATCTGGTAGAGTACGAAGAGATATGAAGGATGATATTGGGGATGCTCTAAGTGGATAATTTTTTTTACTCTATCTTTATATTACATAAAGTTAACATTAGTACTTTTAAAGTCAATAATAAGTCAAAATGCGTTCATATTCGTTTATAAGATATTTGATTACATTTCTCGCTACACCATGACACCGATTTAGCGGCAGATGTCTCTCAACAAAATTCGACAATCCCAAATAAACCATGTGCTGGAAAATAAATTTGGTGTTCTGTCTACCATGAATAATATATATGAAGGCACACTATCCGTCGATAATTTTATATGATACATTATCTACCGATAAATTTATCTGCCAGCAAATGATTCAGCCATCTTATACTCCTTCCATGGCCAAGATTTATTTAGCACGTAGTATATACACACCATCACACTCCAAACCCTAATCTCCCAAATCTTCCTCTCGACACAAAATAAAGAAATATGTATCAGAAGTTGTATTGCTGAAGAAACCTGCATCTTTATATTAGAAAGCAAAGTGCACATACGCTTTTTTTTCTTTTTTATTTTCATGTTTTTGGGAAAGTAAAAAAGAAGAGAATAATGCAAGGGGTCCCTGCATCACCTAAACAAAGGAGAGTAATAGAGTAAGTATTATTTTGATAGTGTAGAAACTTATATGTATATAGTCACTCTCTGCTATTAAACAGCTATAAGATATTTTGATTTTTTTTCGTTAGTAATAAATCTAATCTTTACATATATGTAACAATATACATTGGTTCATACATAAATACATCTTATAACCTAAAATAACGGGGTAGCTAACAGCTATTTTTCATTCTTTTAGTTGCTCTAGTACTGAGTACTCTAATAGTACTATGATTTAGCGTCTTGTTCAGCAAAAAAGAAAGAAAGCAAGAAAGAAGAATGTACCAGCAGTTATTACTGAAGAAACATGTATCTTTAGATTAGAAAGCAATCTAAAAAAAAGCAAAGCAGCTAGTACGGTTGTCTTTTTCTTTTTCATGTTCTTGGGAAAAGAAAAAGAAGAGAATAATGGAGGCTAGAAGCAAACTAAGTTCTCAAGTCAGCCGACGAGAGATCCACGGGAAGCAATTCCTCTGCGATGCTTTGCTTTGCTTTAGTGGAAGGGAAGACACAAGAGAGATACCAAACCAAACCAAACGACCAAGCTGCTAGAGCTGATGATCCACAGCTGCTAATCAAGTTTTTTCTGCTGCTTCGACCAGAGAGGCTGCCTAATTGCTGTGTTTAGCTAAATTATTATCTGGAGTTTTGCTTCTCTTCTCTGCTTAATTGTACACCGGTACGTACTAGTAACACAACACTGGTGATGATGCAACTTACTACTTTGCATCTTTCTTAGTTGCTTAATTTGTTCGTCGATCCTCTTGAAACATGTGGTGCTACTGATTACATGTGTATGACTTCAATTGTTGAAGTACGTACGTACAGTAGCATAATATGTAGTATATGTATGGTTGATATACATATATATATATGTTGTTGTGTATATATGTGTGTAGGCGGCGATCGATCGAGCGGACTTGATTGGCCGGGTATATATATGATGGGTTAATCTGCTGCCGATTCGATCTTCTTGCCTGATCATCATGATATCCGAGGTACGTTGCACTTTCACATTCTCTTCTGATAATATAAGGCCCAGTTAATTTGTTTTTGGCTTTGGTTTGAATTACGACGGTGAAACAAGCTATTGTTTGACGGGGAGAAGAGTCCCTTAAAATGGATCACCCTTTTGGAAATGCACTTCTTTCTTATTTTTGTACATCAGGTTGGTTTATACCTCAACGTGATCCGAGTAGCTTTCTAAACAAAGATGTTATCCTATATAACATCTTAGAAGAAACACATATATGAGTTTAACTGCTAGTCACAGTCTAAGAGATATGTGTAATGTCTAGATTAGAATCATGAAAACGCATGAAGTATGACTTATATGCTCCAACCCGAGGGGTTGCTGACGGTAGTCAAGTGTCGGTTAGGTAATTTGGTAAAACTTAACCACACAAAACTAACAATTCAAAGCTTAGTCTATTGTTTAGTTGTGGGTAAGTATAGGCTCTTTTCTAGGTGAAATTTTAACTTAAAGTCTCCACCGTAACACTAATATATTAAATAACAACAAAAACTAAGAACACTTCTTGTGAGTGATAAAGTTAGGTGGGGATTGCTAAATTTAATTGCATTAGACCTATTTAGTCTATTATTCTCCAAAGGCATACAAAAGACTAAATAATAATACCACATGAAATAGAGTTGGACAGTCGACTTCTAGATTAAATTATATAAAAATTTGGCTAGATTTTAATCTTATCTAGATTCATATAGATGCTAATAAATTTACACATACATAAAATATATACACAGATTAATGAATGAATTTAATAAAAATACAAAATATTATAATAGAAAACAGAGGGAGTAGAGGTAACAAATTTTTTGAAATTTTGATATCTCGAGGGTACCAAGTTTTTACCATAAAAAATATGTTACTTAAAGAAACCCAAAAGCTAACGGCTTCGTGCTTTCAGTGGTAGGGACGTACCCATCGACAATGATGTGCCTATGGTGACTTCGTCAATCTCTCCAGGATATGCCAACTAGGCTTCGGAGGTGCTCATAGGGTGGGGTAGAGTTTGCATGCGTACCTTGTGCGTGCGTTGTGAGCTTCTGCGTTGTACTGTGTTCTTAGAAAAAAAAGGACGGTAATAAACTCTTTTGATACAGATTAGATTTATGCCATATATTTACTCCACTTGTAGAGAGGTCCTAGTCTCCAACCTATGACTCCGGAGTCTAGACACTCTAAGGCCGTGTTCATTTGAGAGAGTATAAGTTAACTTATACTGGCACGAAAACATAATAATGGACTCCGGAGTCTAGACACTCTAAGGCCGTGTTCGTCTGAGAGAGTGTAAGTTAATTTACCCTGGCACGGAAAACATAATAATGGATTAGTACCAGATTAATTAATTATTAATTATTAAAAAAATATAAAATATATTAATATGATTTTTTAAAACAACTTTTCTATAGAAATTTTTTGCAAAAAATACACCGTTTATTAGTTCGGTAAGCGTGCACGCGAGAAGCGAAGAGTATAAGTTGGGCAACGAACGCGGCCTAAGTGGATTTTTTTATTCAATCTTTTCTATTACATAAAGTTAACATTAGTACTTTTAAACTCAACAAGGAGTCAAAAATCTGTTCATACTCGTTTATAAGATATTTGCAGCAACGTTAGCGTATTCCTTCTATTTCCGTTGTGAGAACTCATTTGATTAGGTTTCTCGCTACACCATGACACCGATTTAGCGGCAGATGTCTCTCAACAAAACTTGACAATCCCAAATAAACTATGTGACAGGAAATAAATTTGGTGTTCTATCTACCATGAATAATATATATGAAGGCACACTATCCGCCAATAATTTTATATGATACATTATCTACCGATAAATTATCTGCCAGCAAATGATTCAGCCATCTTATGCTCCTTCCATGGCCAAGATTTATTTAGCACTTAGTATATACACACCATCATACTCCAACCCTAATCTCCCAAATCTTCCTCTCGACACAAAATAAAGAAAGATGTATCAGAAGTTGTATTGCTGAAGAAACTTGCATCTTTAGATTATAAAGCAAAGTGCACACACGCTTTTTTTTCTTTTTTATTTTCATGTTTTTGGCAAAGTAAAAAAGAAGGGAATAATGCAAGGGGTCCCTGCATCACCTAAACAAAGGAGAGTAATAGAGTAAGTAATATTTTGCTAGTCTAGAAATTAACTTACATGTATATATATAGTCACTGATATTTTTACTTTTTTCCTAGATTTATATAGATAGTAATAAATCTAATCTGGACGTACATATAATAATATACATTGGTTCATACATAAATCTAGAGAAAACAAAAACATATAATAACCTAAAATGACAAGTAGCTAGCTAGCAGCTCTTTTTCATTCTTTTAGTTGCTCTTGTACTGAGTACTGTAATAGTATTATGGTTTAGCGTCTTCTTTAGGAAAAAAAAGAAAGCAAGAAAGAATGATATACCAGCGGTACGTTATTACCGAAGAAACATGTACCTTTAGATTAGAAAGCAAAACAGTTAGTATGGTTGTCTTTTTCTTTTTCATGTTCTTGGGAAAAGAAAAAGGAGGGAATAATGGAGGCGAGAAGTAAACTAAGGATGCGTTTGGTTCGTGGACAAGATGGGTTCAGTTGGCTCCATCCTTAGATTGTAGGATGAGTTGATTTTATTTTTTTATTTGGTTAGATGGATGGGTTGAATCTTGTTTTTTATTTGGTGGAATGGATGAGTTGAGATGTGTTGGGCCTGTTTTTTGTTTGGTTAAAGGGATGAGATGAGATAAATATTACCTCTTATATCCAAAATAAAATATTAAATAGTAGGATTAATATATGAATAATCTAAAGTAACTGAATGTATATTTATATAAGTAATATATTTTAAATAAAATTAATAAATAAAATGGACACCCCCTCTATGCGTCATGGTCGTGCTGGGACGGATTCGTCCCACCATTTTGGTAGGATGAGTTGAATTTGGATCTAAGAGGAATATTTCTTTTCTGGGTTCAACCTATCCCACCTATCCACCAATCAAATATGGTCACATCCCATCACTGAAACCAAACACATCCTAAGTTTCCAAGTCAGACGACGAGAGATTGACGGTAAGCAATTCCTCTGCGATTTTGCTTTGCTTTAGAAGGGAAGACACAAGAGAGATACCAAACCAAACCTAACGACCAAGCTGCTAAAGCTGATGATCCACAGCTGCTAATCAAGTTTTTTCTGCTGCTTCGACCAGAGAGGCTGCCTAATTGCTGTGTTTAGCTAAATTATTATCTGGAGTTTTGCTTCTCTTCTCTGCTTAATTGTACACCGGTACGTACTAGTAACACAACACTGGTGACAATGCAACTTATTACTTTGCATCTTTCTTAGTTGCTTAATTTGTTCGTCGATCCTCTTGAAACATGTGGTGCTACTGATTACATGTGTATGACTGATATTGTTGAAGTACGTACATACAGTAGCATAATATGTAGTATATGTATGGTTGATATATATATATATATATGTTGTTGTGTATATATGTGTGTAGGCAGCGATCGATCGAGCGGACTTGATTGGCCGGATATATATATGATGGGTTAGATTGATTAATCTGCTGCCGATTCGATCTTCTTGCCTGATCATCATGATATCCAAGGTACGTTGCACTTTCACATTCTCTTCTGATAATATAAGGCCCAGTTAATTTGTTTTTGGCTTTGGTTTGACTTGATTGATTGGAGACTTTCATAGTTATACATATATGCACAGTACAGTATCATCGATATTACTCGATCCTGCATACCTCACACATGTTATAATTAAGTATATATGTCCTGCAGTTATATATCTTACTGCATAGCCTAAAATACTATTTTAATTACGTCTCTGTAGTTTTCAGTCGCCTATATTATATTAAAAGAAAAGGAAAAGTAACGTCTTACAGGAGCAATATATATTAGCTGACAGATGCTGCTCCAACCATTCTATAATTTTTAACAAAAACCAAAGTTAGCTGACAAATGATCTACTCCCTCCGGTCATTAATGTTTGTCGTTAGGACAAAGCATTGAAGTTAAAACAAAGCTATTTTGCTTGTCGGAAACGTCATACATTTATGATCGCAAACCGGTTACTTATATATGCACTATACCTATATATATATCATGATGGTCATGCCGTACAGATCGGTGGGAATAATAGAAAAAGGCTGTGATTATACAACTTTTGACAGAAAAATACGATCGACCACGTTTTTACTTCAGAAAACAATCCACATATCTATATTTGTGGTTTTCAGCAGTCTCGTTGGAGTCCAAATCTATCTATCCACTTATCATATATTTGTCCTACTTACACGTTCAGATTTTCGAGTAATATAAGCACTAGTACGTTTGTTGCTGAATATTCTTTTTCATTTGATTCGAGACTTTGATGGCTATACAGTGGCACATAGAAACAATATTCCTCGTCCATATCAACCGTATACGTAATGACAAATTTTATTACGCTCAAAATTTTTATATCTCCAAGTATAAAATATCTAGAGGTATAAAAATTTTATGTTCAAATTTGTTTTCGGTGGCCTAGAGTAAAGGAACCGGATATGCATCAATTTTTACGTTTTTTATCTCTTTTTTTTCGTTGGAATCTAAATCTATCTATCTACATATCATATATTTTGTCATACTTGCACGTTGAGATTCTCAAGTAATATAAGGACTAGTTTT
Source organism: Oryza brachyantha (assembly GCF_000231095.2). Taxonomy (NCBI): domain Eukaryota; kingdom Viridiplantae; phylum Streptophyta; class Magnoliopsida; order Poales; family Poaceae; genus Oryza; species Oryza brachyantha. The sequence continues at coordinate 10,710,535 of NC_023166.2, forward strand.
TCCTCAATTTTCTTTTTCATTTGTTTTTTGGCCTAGAGTAAAGGAACCGCTTATCCATCAATGTTTAAAGATATTTTGAAAATGAACCAGCACATTCACTCTAGAAGCTACAAATTATCATATTAATTAAAAAATGAAAAAAATGATCGTTAGGTAAGGGTGGATTCATATTATAATGACTGAGATCGATTTAATTTAAATACGTAGATTCATGTAGAGTTCTTTTCATATGTTAGAAATCCTAATATGTTTTATATATGGATGCTAGAGGCAGAGTCCAAAGTTTTTTTTTCTTTTATTTCACTAGGAGTCCGTGTCTCCTTAGTAAACCAATTAAGGATTACGGGCTGTATCTCAACCAATAATTGGGTGAGGAGCCGAAGCGGCACTAGGTACATAGGCCGCACCTAATGACAAAAGAAACACAGAGAGCAAACAAATAAAGAAAGATCTCTGTATGAAATCTAATGGAAATACATAGAAATAGAATAAGAGTTATACGTGAAATTCAAACCTAATAGAAGCTAAGTGTTGTATTTGGAATCCAAACCTCATAAAAATATAAGTTAAAAGTTATATATGAAATTCAAATATTCTTCTATATAGTGGTATCTATAGAAAGAGAATTTCAGAGTTGTATATTAAATTCAACTCTACTTGAACTATCTAGCTCAATACAAACAAAAGTGCTTGGCGGCAATCCCCGGGTTATATATTAAAAGGAGTCAGGTGGTATGTTACATGATGAGAAATTTAACTTTTTGCCACTCTTACAAGCGGCCAAAACAGATTTGCCACTCGCTGTCTATGACATGTGGGCCCTCATAAGTCTATGATAGGTGGGTCCAGTGGCAAATCTGTTATGAAAATCCATAAAAGTGGTAAAAAGTTAAAAGCCCCGTTACATGACCGTTTGCGCGTCCCCAATGTGTGAATAAAAGCTAAGGAAACACGTGTCTTGTGTGTTTCCTAATTCATTGAGCCTTTCCTAGTAAAACATAGGTTGTTCTCTCATTAAGTAGGTGTGGGTGATAGACATTTACAACTTTATAGTTCAATGGTTTTCCCCTTTATTTTAGGTTGAAGTAAAAAGTGATAAATATTATATGTATAGACTTTATACATGCAATATTATAGGTGTAAACATTATATAAATACAAACATTATACATATAAGAATTCAATACACAAATATCTCATATATATTTTTTTATTTAAATCAAAATATTCTATAAACCATAAAAAACCTAAAGTGTCTAATACCCAAATAGCAAGAAAAAAAAGTAAAGATGTCCACGCGATAACAAAAACAGATAAAGAAAAACATTCACTATGCCACCACCCGGTATTCGACTGATTCGCGCTGATCAGATCGACGCACACGTTCATGCATTAGAAGTTTCGAAATGAGCCACTATGTTCCCTCTCACGGGAAAGAAAAACATATACTCCCTCTATATTCCGTTGACTTTTAGATTCATATTTGACTATTCGTCTTATTCAAAAAATTATATAATTATTAATTATTTTGTTATAATATGATTTATTATTATAGAAACTTTAATTATGCATTATAATTTTGTATATTTGAATACAAATTTTGAATAAGACGAATAGTCAAACGTGATTCTAAAAGTCAACAGTGTCATACATAAAAATATGGAGGGAGTATTAATTAAAAGCAAAAAATAAAATCTGATTAGGAATGTAATTTCAGAATTAAAAATAAAGTAAAGGAAAGAAAAGAGTCCATGTATTACAGTTTACAAAAATCCAATATTCAGGTTAAAAGTTAAAAAATTGATTATTACTGAGTCCATCTGTAAGTGCATCTCAAGTCCATATTTAAAATTAACAGATAATTAATATTGAGGGAAAATTCCATCTATTAGTGCAATTTTGGAAATTCTAAATTCTGGTTAAAAATAGTACAATTAAGATAAAGAATTGACATATAAATATATTTAGAATTACCATAAATATACTATACATATAAAGTAATGAGAAAAGGATTTACCACGTTTTCTCTTAAAAATAAATCCACATCAATCAAAAACAAAAGTTATAATTTTATTAGAAATGCAATTTCAGAATTAAAAATAAAGAAAGTAAACAAGTCCAGGTATGAAGAAATTTTAGAAAAAAATAATTGTGATTAGAAATTAAAGAATAATTAATATTCAGTAAAAAAATCCATCTATGGCTGCAATTTGAATACATTTAAAATTTTGGTTAAATTAAGTAAAATAAGAGAATGAATCAACATATAAATATAATTTAGAAGTATCTAGAATTTAAATTAAAAAATATCATGCAGAAAAGAGTTTATGTACAATTATACAAATATAGTTTAGAATACAAGTATAACAGGAAAAACAAAGTACGCTGACAAATAATCTATAAATTGGCTAATTATCTGTGCACTGTACTATCGTATACTATCGTGAAGGCGTGGATATATAATCATGTATGTGTCGTGCATGCTGACGTTCACCAAGAAAGATGGCACGATGCAAGACGGTTGTGGCAGTATGCCTATCAAGTGACAATATAGAAAAAGCTCGGCCACTTGACTTAATTCACCTTTTTACTTCGACAAAATAAATCCACGGGGATAGTTTTACTCACATCTTTTTTACCGTGAGATATCAATACCTTGAGATACTAATGTCTTCACTCGTGCTATCCACTCCACGCCAAGCGGATACCTCGAGATACCATGCAATCGTGACCATTCGATCTATCATCACTAACCGTCGGGATTTAACCTCGAGGTACTAATATTTTGATCGGACCGTGCAAGGGATACTTTATGTATCTCTCAGTAGTTTTGTGCTTGTACACTTTATATGTAGCTATCACGTCTACTTGGGGTAACACGTGTGTGGTGTTAGTGTTAGTGTACTCTGTACAGTAAAGTTGGCCTAACACCGTCCAATTTCTATTATTATGGCAGGACGTTTATCGGTGGAATTTGGATAGGGTCGTGCAGCAAATAGAAAACACACGATGCAAGACGATTGTGGCAGCATGCCTATGAAGTGACAATATAGAAAAGCACGGCCACTTAATTCAGTTTTTTACTTCGATAAAATAAATCCACGAGGTCGTATGTATACTTCTGATATTAGAGCATTCTTAAGAGATGTCTAAAATTGATCTCTAAAATCAGATTTTGTGAATTGGACTAGAAAATATATCTCCATTAGGTTACCAAATGCATTTTTAATATTTACTCATGCTTAAAATTAAGTTAATTATATCCTAAATTTGGGGCAAAAATATGGGTTCCTAATACAAGTTATTCATTTTTATATTTCTATTGGAGGAGTGTGTAATTTTTATACCTAACATTTTTTAGATGAACCCAATACAAGTTTTTAGATATCAAAAATATTAGCATTCTCTTGGAAATAGTCTTAGAAAGTCTTCGTTGAGGCAGATTTTTTGCCAAAAAACAAAAATATATATCTCTAAGTAGTTTTGTGTTTGTACAGTTGGTAACTATCACATCTGCAAAGTTGGCCTAACATCGTTTAATTTCAATTATCATGCAGAATGTTTATTGGTCGACTTTGGATGGGGCCGTGCAAGGGATACTTAAATATTTTGTTAAGAAGCAGAGGGATACAAGAGTCATATACTTCGATGGCTGGCGCGGTTTTGGGGCATCCGCGGTTCTTAGAGCTGTAGCAGATGAGCTTAAATCTCGAGGGGCTTGTCCAGAACTAAGGCTTGATAAAGTAATCCATATTGATTGCTCCGCATGGAAAAGCAGAAGGGCAATGCAGAGGGCAATTGCGGTGGAGCTAAACCTTGATGCTTCCGTAATTGCAATTATTGATAAGGCAGATGAGGAGGATGATTTTGATGGGGTCGATCAAGGTTCTAGAGGTGAGATAATGAGGGTTGCAGAAGAGATTGATCGGGCTTTTAAAGATCATAGATTTATGGTTGTTTTCCATAACGGAAGTGGTGACTACATTGATCTCAACAGTTTTGGTTTTCCGCCATTCACAATATTTCGTGGATACTTCATGTTGTGGACCTTCCGCAGGAGGTTTCAAGGAAGTGAAGACTACTCTGAGATGGAAAACAAAGTGCAGAACACCCATTTTTTTGCATACGAAACAGGATATGATATAATAAGAAACGGAATTCTCTTCCCAGTATTGCAGAAAGAGGTCGCTGCCATAGCTGCTAAGTATCCGTGCATGCGGGAGATCAACCCGGAGAAGATCGTGGATTGCTGTGTATATGGATTATTTCTATATCTTTGTTTGCCTGAACATTTGGAGAATGAATGGGCAGCCCGAGCATCAGCCTACTGGATGTGTGATGGCATCATGCAAGGTGATCAGGCATGGGAGATAAGCAGTGCACTTTCTAAAGAAATAAAGTGGGATTTGCACCCAACTTTACTAGATGAGGTGCGTGGAATACTCATAGAATCATCTTCAGAAAATTCTACTTGTTGTAAGAGATTGAATGGCACATACTTTGATGAAAATGGAATATCATACCCACCAATGGCAATCACTACCTCAAACTCAAAGGTTCCATTAACACCACATGACATCCAAACTGTAAGTGCAGATATGTCGTCTTATTTCTTGGCACCTGATGAGATATCCAATGATGCCCTACTAGTGTTAGCTGATGGCTTGTTTGACCAATCGACTAACCTCCGTGTGCTACAGCTGTCACATTGTTCCTTTAGCTTTGCATCACCACCATTCATTGCCTGCCAGAACCTAAGATTTCTTGGGCTACACCATTGTAAAGACAATGAAACAACAAAACAAATTGACCCAAGGAAGTGGCAGTTTCTACATGGCTTATGGGTTTTGGATCTCATTTACACAGGCTGGTATCAAGTTTTCTCCAAAGAGATTGCACATCTTATTATTAACCTTAGGGAGCTAAATATAGTTGGACCTGAGTGCTGGAAATACATACCTGCACTACATGAACAGCTACCGGATGTTCAGATGCTCCGAATAGTTAAATCTATGGATCAACCAAATGCATCAACATACATAGACAACTACCTAATGGACAAGACGAAGCTGGAATTACTTGACATGTCTGGGACCAGAAACATGGCACGTCTGCCAACCAATTTGTCAAAGGCGAGAAGCCTTCAGGTTCTTATTCTTGATGGTTGCGATGGACTAGGAAACATTGTGTTTGATGGCTATGGACCAGCAACCAATTGGACATCAACAGTTGAGTTACCCACAAGAGATTTACGTCCATCTTCTGTAAATATTAAGAAGCATATAAAAACCTCCACCATCTCCCTAAAAGGCTGCAAAGGATTGGGAAGTTTATTCATACGTGAACTACCCAACCTTGTGGAGCTGGACCTTTCCGGAACCGCAATTAAGATACTTGACTTTACAACTATGGTGCTGGAAGTCTCAAGTCTTAAGCGACTATTTCTAATAGGCTGCGAGAAACTCCGTTCGATAAAATGGGAAAATAGTGGTTCTAAGGTAGAGCCAGACCTAGAGTTGCTATGCATAGACACAAGACCTGGAATTGAACGTCCTCGGCCATCTTTTGACAAAAGCAATAATAACTTCAAGTTACAAATCCATGCTGTCATAGAGGACGCGAGACTTGCTCGGTCCTTGTGTGATCCAATATACTCCTGCCATAAAGGGAGGTACAGTGATGTTTCCTTCAGTATCCATACTTCAACATTGTATGATGGATTTGTTCAAGACGAAGGGGCATGTAAGGATAAGATTGGACAAATAAATGATCAAGTGAATCTGCAACAACAACAACCTTTTTCAGTCGGCCAGTATCATGATGCACTTAGCAAGGTTGGGGATGCCCCCATGCAATCTTTCCCACATCCTCCAACCACAAGCTTGAGCCGCCATATCGAGATTGCTCAAGGGAGCCACAACTTGGAGAGTGAACTGGATCGGAACTGGCTGCTGCCATATCGTAATTTAGCATACTTGATGGGTTGGGTGTCCGAGTCACTGCATGTGCATGACGTCCTGACCACCGCAAGTATGCCTGGAGGGGGTTGGTACTGGGACTACCTCAGGTGGTGCCGTATGGAGAGGTGCCCCAAGATGGAAACAATATTCCCTACAAACGCAGAAGGTTTCAGCCGCCTAGAGACCATATGGATGGCTGATCTCCCAATGGCCCGTTGCATCTGGAGTATAGGTGTTCGTCGTTTCTCGTACGGGTCCTTCGAGAATCTACGGCACATGCACCTGCGCGACTGCCCCAGGCTCAAGTTCGTGCTCCCGGTGTGGGTCTACTCCTTCCCGAGGCTAGAGACCCTCCACGTCATCCACTGCACCCACCTCTGCAACATCTTCGTGCTCGATGGAGGCGAAACAACCGTCGACGGCGTAGCATTCCCAAGGCTAAGCACCATCCACCTGCAAGACCTCCCGATGCTTCAGCAGATTTGCGATGTCGGGTTCAAGATGGTGGCGCCCGCGCTGGAGACCATCAAGATCAGGGGGTGCTGGAGCCTGCGCCGGCTGCCGGCCGTCGGTGCTGGTGGCCTGAAGCCGGCCATAGAGATCGAGGAGGACGTGTGGAGCGCACTGGAGTGGGACGGGGTGGAGGCCGGCCACCACCCTTCCCTCTTCCAGGCGCCGCTGCACTCGCGCTACTACAAGAAGAAGCTGCCTAGGGGCTCCGCCATCAGGTTAATTCGTGCGCCTTCATTATTTGCTTGCTTACTGATCCTACTTGTGAAGCATTCGTTCTCTGCATGATGAACTACTGCATCCTCCGAATGAACTGAATCTCAGGTTGATTTTCTTTTGTTGTTGTTGTTGTTTCTGTGTCTTACTGTCACGTCCCCTAGGTGATCAATCCTTGCTTGGGAGGATGCTCTGCGAGCTGGCGACGAATGGTGGTGAAATTGTGATGCTGCTGCTCCTCCTATTTGTGTCCGCTCCTGTTGCAGCCAGCCAGCTTGTGGTGTGTGGGCTGTGACAGTGGCTTGGTATGTGGCCGAGTTGGCCAGAGACCATGTCTCCGTCCTGTGTTTGTGCGCGGATGCACAGACCAGCTGACGGCCGATGGATGATTGAGTTTGTGAGTTTGAGTGTGTGTCTTGATGACTGAGTTTTAGTCTGGGTGTGGATACTCGGATGCTCGTGTGTGTGGCTTGATGATGATTTGATGTATGTTTGAAACAATAATAAAGAAGAAGCAGTCATGTGTTCCTGCGAGCATCTACATGGCTGCGACAGTGTGTGAGATTGCTTGCTTGCTGTGTGTATGTCAAGATTCTGAACAAATTATGGATGGAGCAGATGGTTGTGTTTGCTAGCTTAGCTTGCATGCGTCCACCTTGCTTCCGGGGTCTGTATGTGTGCCGGTATGCGTTTTGAGACAAGCAGCAGCTGTATGTAATATACATGTGTGCCTCACCGGTTGTTGCATTTAACCAGCTCAATCTGTGAATCGTTATCGTTGAGCTACATGCATCCCAGGTTTATGTGAGTGTTATGTAGTACATAATCTGTGAACCATAGTTTCTGATGTCTGAACATGGTTGTTTCTTTTGCCTGGAAGATTGGTTCCCTATAAACCTAGGAGACCCTACACATTAATGACCCTACACATTAATGTAAGTTGGGATATTTGTTGGATTCATCTCATACCCCTTTCTGTTAACTTCACCTTTTCGTAATTACATGGCAGGTTTGCTCAAACATGCAGAATGTTCATCGATTGTTCAGACAGATGGATTGAAGTTTGAAACAAAAGGCCTTCAAATACTTGCTCCGTCACAATAATTTTTCCTACCCTTCTTGCTCCATAACAAAACACCAGATTAGAACATGCTGACTACAGAAGTACCAAAACTGATCTGCCCATTCAAGACCATATCTCATACGCCATTCACGCTAATACAGCAACCCCTAAGAATATACAAAGAGCAAGTCCAGAGTAAAAATGGCACATTCTAGCAAACATTAAGACTCTGGATATGCATACTGGATTTATTTATTTATTTGGATTTCATAGGCAAAAATCACATTGGGCAATTTTTCCATGATTTCAGTCTTGGTTAATAAAGCGCACTATTCCGAGCTCTGCCCGGGAAAAGGATAGCCTCTTGTTAGTGACAAAATATGGAAACTGTACTACCATGGGGTCCATACTTATTGCCTAGCCCAGCAAGTCTTTGTAAAAAATCCACTTGCAATACTTGTTTACAGAAAAGACAAGGGAAAAATGACCGGTGATTATTTTATGGCATCTTCCTTCGGAGAACATTCAGCCACCTTTTCACTCTGTTGGGCATCTTTAGACCTTATGAAAGTGGCTTGAGCTCTCTTGCTTGCAATTTCTCTTTGCATTGCTATTTGCTCTTTCATTATTTTTGCCATCTCCTTCGCTTGTGTCTCTTCTTTCTCCAGTTGCATGTCCATTATAATCTGAGCGCTCTTATCAATTGGTTTGAAATATTCATCTATGGCAGTTTCCTGTGATTTAGGATGGAGAACAAGTTAGCATGTTATAGGATCATAAACCAAAAAGGAAAGGGAAGGGGTTGTTCTTCAAAACCACAGTACACATTCTTAGGAAGGCATTGAGACATTGACTGGGTAATTTTATTTTCTGGTTGGATATCTTACAGTTTCTTCAAGCTGCTGATTGAGGGCTTCCATCTGCTGAACCATTTGACGAACCTCTGATAGAATGATTTGTTCTGGCTGCTTCTGAAGCTTTTCCTTCTTACCTTTAACCTGAAAAAAATAACTAATATGTAAGTATTTGTGTAGATGAATACAGTATGATCATTGTTCAACTAATGAATGCATGAATGACAATGGTCAATGTTATCACCATGGATAACCCAAAAGGCTACCTGGAAAGCATTGCTTTCACAACATTTACAGACATTTGAGGAGCTTAGTACTAAGAGGACTTAACAATCTCTATGATGGAATTAGGGTCAGTGAGCTTAGCCCTTACCGGCACTAAAACTATGGAAAATGTGGTCTTCTGTTCCTATGAAAAATCCATCTAAACCCTTTTATTTGCTTACCCCAGATTGTCTTCTACAAGGAAATGCATTATGGCCCACCAGAAGTATGTATAGGAAGCTAACACAGCAAGTCAACAACCACACCGACTGGCCAGCTATTAGTTATCATGTTTGCTAGTTTTATTGTGTTATCTATTAGGAATTATCCTTGGATCGTGTTGCTAATAAATCCCTATTTAAATAACCAGCATTATTTCAAAGTTGAGCATGTAAAAGGTAAGGTAAGCCTTCCACAATTTTACCACAACTATCTTCACTTCTTCTCCAACAACTAAATCCTACTTATCTGTGTTGTGAAGCTAAACAAAACAGGGTATCTGGCGGCATAACTATGTGCAGCCGTAAAACTGGTGGATAAGCAAGGCTATCATGTACAGAAGACATGGAAGTAAATAATCATTCCAAATACAATGTGAAAAAAAAGTTATTCATGGCAGTAGAAATCAAATAAAGCCTACATTAAGTGGGGTGTCTAAATAAAAAGGCAGAGCAGGATGTAGCTGATATTTTTCACAATCAACAAAACCGGCATGGATATCTACCGTGGCATATGAAAAGAGCACATTTCTCAATTAGACACAACACCATCAAGCTTCTATCCATGCCACACCCAATTGCCAATCAGTTAAAAGATAAGATTCAAACTTCAATTCTAACACCGAGGTGTCCATCCTAGCAACGTACTCTACTGAAAACAAGATAACTACATTGTTAGCGGGCAACCCTAATTAGAAGATTCAGCCTGAGTGCCTCACTCTTCACACTTTAGCATGGAATATACTAAGTCATCCATGAGAAATCACATAACATAACACAATTCATCTCAATTCAATGGAGAGAAACGCGCTGTTTGGGTTGTCAAAATTGCAATTTTGAATCATTTTCATGGAATATAGTAATAAGCCCTCCAGGAAAAAAATCGGCCGTGGGATGGTTGGAGAGGAAAGGAAGAACCTTACCCTCTCGATCCGCTGCTGCATCTGCAGCCTGTAAGCCCGGATCCTCCTCTCCTCGTACCCGGACATCACCCGCACCACGAACCACGCCTTCCTCGCGAACAGCACCAGCTTATCCATCGCCCCGCCCGCCACCGACCTGCTCCTATCCATCCAAGAACCGACAACGTCACCATCATACAGGAGGAGGCGGGCCTAACGTTGGGGGAGGGGCAGATCGAACAACACGCCCCGCCACCAAAAATTTCTGTTGAAATGGCAGGTGCTACTCGATTCGAACCGAGACGGGGGAGGAGGAGGAGGCCGATGGGAACCTTCCCGCCGGCCGCGCGCGCGGGCGCCCGAGAAGGAGACTGGGGAAGGGGGCGGGGGCGGGGGCGGGGTCGGGAAGGGGAGGAGATGAGAGGAGGTGGTGGCCTCTGGGTCTCGCCGGCGCGGCCGCGGGCGAGGAGGGAGCTCGACGCCCGCCTCCGGATCGCGCGGCAATCGGAGCAGGAGACGGCGGAGACTGGAGAGGGCAGAGGTGAGGGAAGGAGGTAAGGGGAGGGAGAAATACTTTAGTCCATCTCCAAGATAATGGCTAGGGTTTAGAATGGTTAATTTTTTTAGTAAAATAAATTCAAATTTAGTCATTAATGTTAGGTTTAAAAACTTTAAATCTAACATGCCCTTCAATACGATCTCCATTTTTACTCTCTAAATTTGGCAAGTGGAGGATGACTACAAATAACAGTCTTGCTCGCAAGAGAATAACTTGTCAGATGTGATCATTGAGGAATATATTTAGTCATTCAAATGGTATGGTATGTATGGTAAGTTAAATAGGTATTTTTGCCATTGTCATTTTATATTGTAAGATTTTCTAGATTTAACTAGATTTATCCATATACCAATATATATGTTTTGTATATATGTCTAAATTTATTAGCATATAAATAAATCTAGATAATGTTATAAAGTCTTATAACATGGAACGGATGGAATAGTCTCTTGGACACCATTTTTTTATATAAAATTACTAAAATTTAGTATGACAAGTAAGATAAATAATCTTTTCGAGATGCTCTTGGATGTCTCTTTTCGCTTAGGGTTATATTTATCAATCAAAATTTAAATTTTAAAAGTTATATTTAAAGTTAAATTTAGTGTATTTATCGTAGTTTATTTTTTATTTTAGATCGGCAAGAATGTATATATAAAACTTTCGCTCGTTTCGTGTTAATCGTTAGTACACGATTTTGCTTATATGCTTTAAAACAGCCAAACAATTGGGCTGCCAGATATCGGCAGGGGCCATTTGGTTATTCGTCGTTTTCTCGTTTAGTCTTCATTTCGCCCCTTCAAACTCATCATCGAGAAAACAAGCGAGCGGAAAGATAAACGTACGAATGAAAAAAAAAGTATGATTTTAACCTGAATTAAAAAAATGTAAAAAAAATTTAAGAAATTTAGAAAAAAAATACAAAAATGGATGTTTGAATGGACCGCTCAAAAAACATAAGAATTAAAGAAGAGTGTCTCAAAACATTAATAAGATTAGACCTCGTACTACTTTTCTACCAAAATTTCTACCTTTACTCTATAGAAATTTCATAAAATATTTTGAGTCGTAATTCTTTGTTTTGTTTTAAAGAACCAAATAAGAAATAGGATACAATTCCTACCAATCAAATGGACCCTAAATATTTCTGGCACCGTTCAATCCACGGTTCCATTGGCTAGAAAAGTAATAAGTACGTTCTCTGAAAATAATGGATTTGACATCTAATGTTCAACATAAAATTTAGGAGTAATTTGCCGAATTTTCGGACGTAGGTGCACTTTTAGATACATGTAATCGAGATGGGGTGAGCACTTGCTTCGAAGCTATGTGTCTGTCAAGAAAATTCTCCTCTTTTTCTCGATGCCACATATAAAAATGACATGAAAAAATAGCACGGATAAAAATAAAGGTAGTTATAATATATTTTGACTAGAAATTTAGAGAGAAAGAAATTTGAGAGGTAGAAAGTGGGCTCTAATCGGTTGAGCTCAAACTGATAATCTATATAGAAATAAACAAAGCAGCCAAACAAATTATGGGTAAAATTATATTCTCTATGTTATAAGCGGTTTGACAACAAAGGTTAAAACTTGACAATATTTAAAAAGAGTAAAATATGCTACTAATCCTTAAACTTTCGATCCCATGTGTTAGGTGTATGAAGCTGTCCAAAATATATTTATCGATCTTATTTATTAATATATTGTCTGATGTCCAAAATACAAAGGACATGGCTTCAACACATGGTTATCCACGAAGGCGAGAAATTTACATTTTAGGCCTCCTTGCTACGGTACACCCAAATCAATTCTCGCTACCCTAAGATCAAAAAATATGCAGTTATCAACATCTGAAAAATACTCCCTCTGTTTTACAATGTAAGTCTTTTTAGCATTGTCTAGATTTATATAGATTCATATGGATGCTAATAAATCTAAACACATATATAAATTATATGTATTTATCTATAAATAAATTTATGGCAAGGCTAGAAAGACTTATAATATGAAAAGGATATAGTAATTTGTTTAAGTTATACACCAAAAGGTTTGGGTGTGGCAATAGTCGATGTAGAGGCATATTATTGTGGGACTTTACATAGAAGATCATGGCCTCCATCAATGACGGATCTAGCCAATGAGACCAGATATATATGAATAAGTTGGATATAGTTTCGGTCTTCTTTTTATTGATCTTTGCTACAAAATTTTAGTAAGATCTTTATAGGGCCTTCAATATATTTAACGGGGATAGCGAGGGCTCGAACCCCGCCGCCCTATGCTAAATCCACCTCTGGCCTCCCTGGATAACCACATCAGCGCTGAAGTTGCGTCTTGTGCATTTTAGACCAAAAGTGATATATACTCTATATTAAACTAAGATTAGAAACCTAATATGTATTTAAATAAGTTCATATAGCTAAATGGCACCTCGATCTAAATTGAAACACCAGTAGTGTATTTTGTTCTTTAAAAAAAACTAAAATCAACAATTTTAAGTTTTGCCCGTGGTTCGTCGGCTAAGAAACAAAGGGTATCTTTGGTTTGAAGATAAAACTTTCCCACCCAAAATATTGGTATTTTAATTGTAATTTAGCCTTTTCTTTGGTTTGTAACCAATATTTGCTTATAACACAAGTGTTACCAAAAATACTCCCTCCAGGTTTTTATCTGATACCGTTTACTTTTGAATTTATGTTTAACGTTTTGTCTTATTCAAAATTTTCATATAATTATTATTTATTTTTTTATGATTTGATTTATTAATAAAGTAACTTCAAGTATGATCTATAATTTTGTACATTTAGAAAAAATAAGATGAATGATCAAATGTAAATCTAAAAGTTAACTGCATCAATTAAAAAAATAGAGGGAGTATTAGCATTGTAAAAAATGTGCCCATGATTTGGTATTACCAATATTTTGGTATAGCAGCAAATCAAACAAGTTCAAACAAATAACAATTTTTCTTTTGAATGGGCTCTCCGGGTTGAAAGAGTGTTGCTCGGCTTCTATTGTTGTAGCTGGTGCTGCGGCAACTATTATACCCTACAGCCACAACCGCATCGTTTAGCCTTTGCCTTTGGGGTCATCCACAAACGGTATATTTCAAAATTAAAAAAGTAATCTATGAATATGGATTTTTTTTTATTACAGTTTACTTTCTAGCATTCTATTTAAACCACTAATAACACGTAGAGTATATAAAAGTGATAGTTACAGATTATTATTTTTCAAACGCCGGTAAGTTGTTTTGCTTATAACAAGCATAATCAAAGTGACGAGGCTTAAAAAACACAGCGGAGAAGAGCTTAAATGGGCCAAATTTCTAAAGTGGCGTATTTCGGCAGGCCTTGAGACAGTAAGTGTTAGGGTTAGATGGGCCGTTTTTAGGGAAAATTGGGCGTCCCTGTGATATTGGAAGCAAGTTTTCAGTAGCTTACACGGCTGAGAGCCTAAGAAAATCGGCACGATTTATTTTTTTGTTGCTGCTGAAATTAAGCATAAACTGTTCTGTCAAATCAATGAAGCTTTAACCTCCATCTTTCGGAGACCACAACCTTGGCCCAGTTTCTGCACCGATCCATCTGGGGATGCCGGAATGCTTTACGGTGTAGCGTGTACTTCCTTCGATTTTTTTTTTCGAAAATGTTGACTTTTTATCAAACTGATCCTTTGTCTTATTTAAAAAATTTATATAATTATTGACTATTTTATTATAATTTGATTTATTACTAAAGTAACTTTAAATATAATTTGTAATTTTATATATTTGAACAAATTTTTAAATAAAACAAAGTGTCAAACGTAAATAAAAAATCAATCAAGTCGAGGAAAAAGAACCGGACGGAGAAGTTAATTGTGCTTTCTGTGTTGTCACCGGCGAGCTCGATCTATCGGCCAGCAAAGCTCCGACGTGCAAATGAAGACTCTGCTGCAAGCAAAATCGACGATCCCTAAGTCTTTGTCAGTGGAGTTCATAGCAAACCTGGGAGAAGGACCGGACTGCTTTTCTTATTTCTTATTAGGTCTTTTTTCTTTTTGGAAATTGCAGTGCTTAAGTTTAATTCTCCCTTTCTAGAAGGATTGTTCTGTAGAACTGGGTGTAGCCCAGCGAAGTGTGTGACGTGCACTACTACTCGTGTATCTTATCCCAGGCACAAATGATTTCGCGCTGTCACGTCAAATGTTTGATATATGTATAAAGTATTAAATATATGCGAAACAAATCAATTATGCAGATTGCGTGTAAATTGCGAGGTGAATCTTTTAAGCCTGATTGTATCATAATTTGATAATATATCGCTATAGTAAATATTTGCTAATGATAGATTAATTAGGTTTAATAAATCCGTCTCGTGGTTTACTAGTGAAATCTGTAATTGGTTTTATTATTAGATTACGTTTATTACTTCAAATGTTTGTCTGTATATCTGATGTAATAACCAAATTTAAATTTTTTTTCAACTAAACAAGGCCTAAGCTAAATAGAAATACATTAGTTCATAGGAAAAAACACGAACAAATTAACTGACCCATGGCATGGCCACCGGCGCTTCATATTGTTGACATGTTGTGCACTTCGCGGGAGCGCTTATAATAAGGGTGTTTACTCGGAGGAAAGAAAATTTTTTAGTATCATATCAGACGTTTGATCGAATGACGAAAGATATTTTTGGACACGAATGAAAAAACAAATTTTATAGCTCACCTGAAAACCACAGGACGAATCTATTGAGCCTAATTAACCTGCCGCTACTACATTTATGAGTTAGTGTAGCAGTAGCACTTATGGCTAATTATAGATTAATTAAACTCAAAAAATTTGTCTCACGATTTTCCCCATAACCATGTAATTAGTTTTTTTATCTATGTTTAATGTTTTATTTAGATGTCTAAAGATTCGATATGATATTTTTTTTAAAAAAAACTAGAAATTACGGGTCATAGCCCATATCCCAGAATAGCGTCTGCCTCCATTTTCCAGGACTCTGGGGGTGTTTGGTTCCCTGAATTTTTTCCCTATCACATCAAATGTTTGGACACTAATTAAAGTATTAAATATAGATTATTAATAAAATTCACATCATACTCTGGATTATTTCGTGAGACGAATTTATTGAGCCTAATTAGTTCATGATTAACGAATGTGATGCTACCGTAAATATTTGCTAACCGTGGATTAATTAGGCTTAAAAAAATTATCTAATAAAATAGTCTTTATTTATACAATTAGTTTTATTATCAGTTTATATTTAATACCCTGAATTAGCGTCCAAACAGTATCGAGCGATAAAAAAATCCCTCAATGCTAACAGCCACTAAACAAAAGCGGCAGGTGCACTGCAATTCAAGCCGCGCGAGGCCGGGCCACATGCTCTGCTCTGCTCGCCTCGCTTGCGTTGCGCGCAGGAATCCTCCGCAAGTCAAACCCGCGTAGGAGCTAGTATGGCTGTATTATACTATATTTTTTATGTAAGATAATCTTATTCTTTATAGCTATTTAATATAATGTAGTTATTTACAGTATAAAGGATACAATTAATTGCTATAAATTATAAATCTACTCTACAAAATAAGAAGATAGTAAAATTATATACAAAGACTTTATACAACATACATATGTATTATCTAATAATTAGGAAAGTGCAGGGAAACCCCGAGAAATAATGGCAGCGGAAACAACTTAGGTGGTGTTTAGACGGAGAAAATTTTTAGAAAAAGTGTCACGTCAAATGTTTGACCGGATATCGGAAGAGGTTTTTGGACACGAATGAAAAAACGAATTTCACGGCTAGCCTAGAAACCGCGAGACGAATCTTTTGAGCCTAATTAATCTATCATTAGCACATGTTGGTTACTGTATCACTTATGGCTAATCGTGGACTAATTAGGCTCAAAAGATTCATCTCAAGATTTCTTCTGTAACTGTGTAATTAGTTTTTTGGTTCATCTATACTTAATATTTTATTTAGATGTTCAAAAATTCGATGTGATGTTTTTGAAAAAAAGATTTGAGAACAAGGTCTTAGTATGCCGTTATCAGAGCTGGATACTCGGGGTCGTACGCTTGGACGGCTCGGCCCTACGACGTGCACGCGCCGCCCCGGGGAGTGCGGGCGCACGAGCGCCTGTCTCCATCGGTCACTCACCTCACGCGTGAGCGTGACGGTGACCGGGCAGACGCATGGATCCGCGCGCGTACGGTACGGTGCGCGCGGCGCGGCGGCACCGGCCCCCGTTGCCGACGCCGGGGCCGCAGGGCGCGCGCGCGGCACCGCGACGCACCACGCCACACCGACACAGGCCTCCCCTTTCTAAGTCCGCGCTAGCAGCGGACTTTTAACCAGCGGCCTCCACTCTGGCGCTTGCTTGCTTCTCCTGTCCTGCGTATTGTTTGATTCATTTTATATTATAACATTTTCTAATTTTATCTGATTTTATATCGTGAGCTAAAGAATTCAAATATACACATACAAAACATATATACATTGAACATACATAATTTAGACAAATTTAAAAGGTCTTATAATATACTACATCTGCCCCAAAATAACTTCATTTTTCAATTTATGTGTCCAGCATTTGACCACCTGTCATTTTTTAAAAAAATTTCTAGAAAAACTTTAAAAATTAGTCAAGCATAGACTATTCATATTTTATCATTTAGTAACAATAAAAATATTAATCGTAAAAATATTTCAAATAAAATAAAAAGTTAAATATTTTATTAAAAAACTGAAAAATAATCTAACTTCTGCAACCGAGGGCGGTCGGTGACACGGCCACTGGGTGCGCACGGAGAGACGCTCGCTCGCATGGGCCGCATCATGCTGCTCCCACTCCATCGAGCAAAGCCAGCCAGCGTCATGCACCCGCACGGCCCGGCCGGGGACACGGCGGCGCGAGCAGGGCAGAGCACCCACCACCACGTGCGCTCACGTGGCGCGCCCTGCCCCGATCCCGAGCCTGAAGCAGCCTTTCGTAAATATACTACCGACCGTATTTCTGCATTTCATATTTATTAGATAAACAATATATTTAAAGTAATAGGTGTTCTATTAATAATCGTATATTTTTCACTCCATATAATCTTCTTACTTAGTATTGAGTGGATGATTATTTGACTTATTTATAAAAAAGAATCAAACAATATATTATAAATAAAAAATAATTTATAAATAAAACTCCATTATATATGTTCTTAGCGATAAAAAATTTAGGTCCGAAAAATAAAATACGATAAAATAAACATCTAAAGTTTACTTATAAAAATAAGTAGAAACGGACGAAATTAAGGCTCAAAAACAATTAAGTTATTTTCTTTATAACTAATTTGAATACACGTGGTTAGAAATATACTTATATTAAGATAAAATATACTTATATCGGACGGAAAGTATTAATAATTAATAATACAAGTTGGATTACGCGTTATTAACGCCTCGTCTCGTCTGGTCAGCCGTCTCCTCTCCTTTTCCGTTTCCTGCATGCGATGCGCCACCGCATGAGATGCGCGCACCACCGACCAAAATGGTCAAATGTCAACTACCGGTGGAATGGAACGGAAGGCATCTCATCTGTCTGAGCA
Source organism: Oryza brachyantha (assembly GCF_000231095.2). Classification (NCBI taxonomy): domain Eukaryota; kingdom Viridiplantae; phylum Streptophyta; class Magnoliopsida; order Poales; family Poaceae; genus Oryza; species Oryza brachyantha. The sequence continues at coordinate 10,728,673 of NC_023166.2, forward strand.
TCACGGAATGGGATCCTCTGCAAGGCTGACATGTGGGACCCACAGCCATAGGGTCCACATGTCAGCCTGCAGTTGCAGCATCCTGACCCGAGCATCACAGCATCTATGATATTAATGGTCTGATGTCACCATCTGATTTCCTTGTAGCTCGTCGGTTTTAGTTTTTTTAGGCTCTATCTTAGAAAATAGTGCTCACTCCCACGATATAAGGGTTCGTGTTATATATATTTTTTTTCCAAAAATTAGGTAAGTAAAAAAATATTGGTCATATAATAAGAAGGAGTAGGTGAAAAAACACATAATTATATCCCCGTTTTAAATAAAATAAAGGCACAAATACCAGACAAAGACAAGTGTTATAGACACCTCATTTTTTTCAGATTGTGTTGGTGAATGTAATGTTGTTGGGTGTTTTCTCAAATTTAGAGGGGAGATGTGCTAGTTAATGCACACTTGGCTTAATGCATGTCTTATGTTATATGCCAGAGAAAAAATAGTCATGTCTTATATTTCAGTACGAAAAGGGTACAAAAGTTGATATAGAGAATAAATTAGTACAAAAATCAATAGATGAGAAATAAAATAGTACACAGATTGATAGGTAATAAATAAAGTGTTGCCTTGGAATTACGAAATCTCTTATATTTGACAAAATTTAGAGGCCAATATTTCATTATTAGGTAATGCGATGTCAGTTTGTCCAAAGGTAGATTAGTTTTTCTTATAATTGTTGACTATTTTGGTACTAAGAGATGGAACTATAGAAGGTGAATTCCATTATCTTGAAAATAAACATATGGAAGGTGTAATGGTTGCATTCTTTTCTCATATATTTTTTCTTTTGCGTACTCACCTTCTAAACAACTAAACATTGTGTTTTTAAATGTTTTTATTTAGAATTTCATCATCTCATATTTGAAAAGTAGATTTACAACTTTGTATTAGTTAATTATATTATTTATATAATTAAATAGCTATCAAAATATATAATTTAGTTGAAGGTCAAAGACTGAGGCTAAATTAGCTAAAAATGACTGAATGCCCACCCCTAGCAATGCGGTTACGTCGGACACGTGTTTGGCGAGGCTCCCCTCGTCGAGCTGGTGTTTTTCCTTCAATTATATTTGGGTTTTTTTACTCTTGCTTATCAAAATATAATTGACAATTCTCATGTTAGTTTGGTTTTAAAAAGAATTTTAGTATTCTCTTAATTTTTTCTACGGCTGGCTGTGTTTCCAGTGAGAACTATCTAGCCAAATTTATCGCCGAGAGGTGGAGTACATTATATAACTTATTACTAATATACAAATATATTTCCTATCAAAATTTTTCATGTTTACATTTTAGATAATACTTTATCCATTTTAATCCATGAGGTGTGCTTTAATACCTGTCAAGTACACCTTTACAAGAAGCTACTACTAAAACCTATCTCAGTAACCATTATGATCGTTGAATAAAAATGCCTCTACTGTTCCAGGTGAAGAAAATTACAGTGAGTACAATAAAATATTAACACCCCCATTTTCACCCCTACTTATATTTATAATCCAAAATTTAAATTTTTAACCCTAAATTTAGAGTTGATTTTGGATTTTTTCATTATAGTTTATTTTACAGCGTTAGCTTTTAGATCGCTAAGAACACATATATAAAAATTTATTCATAAATTATTTATTATTTACAAATATATTGTTTACTTTTTTCGATAAAGACCAAACAATCACACCCTAAATAACCCAATCGGACTATAACAATTTCTACCTAGATTTATACTTATATAGAGTAATTATGTAGAGAGGATAGCAGACGAGAAAGAACGAGCTACAAATATATAAACATATAGTTAGCTTTAACGTGGATTCTACAACTCTACAGGAAGAAATGGATCAATAATTAATAACACAATAAATAAATAAATAAATATAGCGGGTTATTGTATTACCATAATGTTTCAAGTTTAAAACTGATCTGGCTCTCAGCAGTCAATACCACATGAATCAAAGGGTTCAAAATAGATTCGCCCAAAAAAAAATTTACCATACTAGTAGTAATACACAAGGTTGCCGTATTATGCCACGTCATAATCTAGCCAAGAAAAAAGAATATACTACCACACACTCCTCACTGTGTCACTGACTCACTGTAGCAGCAAGCAGCAGAAGTGCCCATTAATCCAGCCGAGACGAGAGGAAGAAGACGAGCTGAGCAAAGGAGAAGAGAGGAGAAGCCTCCTCCTCAAGCTTCGAATCCTCCCCCCCCCCCCCCCCCCCCCCTCTCCACCTCCGACTCCTCCTTTCGCGATCCCACACCACCGCCGAAGCTTCCGAAGCCCTCCCAAAAAGATTCCCCGGCCCCGATCAGTAGGCGGCTGAGTCCGGCGAGCGGCGGCGGCCATGGAGAGGTACGAGCTGCTCAAGGACATCGGCGCCGGCAACTTCGGCGTGGCGCGGCTGATGCGGAACAAGGAGACCAAGGAGCTGGTCGCCATGAAGTACATCCCGCGAGGCCTCAAGGCGAGAGTTCCCTTCGCGACGCGTCGCGTTGGTTTCCTTCCCCGTTCTAAGTTTCTTGTGCTTGTGTGCTGATCGATCGATGCCGGGTGATCTTCTCGGCGGCTGCAGATTGACGAGAATGTGGCGAGGGAGATCATCAACCACCGGTCGCTGCGGCACCCCAACATCATCCGGTTCAAGGAGGTGGGTGGGAAAAAAATTGGCCGGCGGAGACAGATTGATATTGGTGCTCGTCCTGTTCGTCGCGCCACCAGCGAAGGATTTGTTTGAATTGTTTCTGTGTGATGGAAGAGTTCTTCTTCTCTTTGCGCTGCAGGTGGTGGTCACGCCGACGCACCTGGCGATCGTCATGGAGTACGCCGCCGGCGGCGAGCTGTTCGACCGGATCTGCAACGCCGGGAGGTTCAGCGAGGACGAGGTTGGGGGGATCAGTTCGGCGCTCGAATTGGAATTTTCCGACTCTAATCAACCCCATTTCTTGGCGAGTTCTTGTGCTGATCCGTGTGAAACGGTGGCTCGTGTCGTTCTTTTCAGGCCAGGTACTTTTTCCAGCAGCTCATTTGCGGCGTGAGCTACTGCCACTTCATGGTAAGAACACAGGAGGGATTCCATCAAAGAATGCGATTTTTTTTTGCTGCTGATAGAAGAGGTAGCTCAATGCGAAATTCCTCGTGGATTTGCAGCAAATTTGCCACCGCGATTTGAAGCTGGAGAACACTCTGCTCGATGGCAGCCCGGCGCCTCGCCTCAAGATCTGCGACTTCGGTTACTCCAAGGTAGGAGAAGGCGTTGCTTAACCCATTCTTAAATGCAGTAATCTTTTCCTCGAAATCTGCCTGAACTCCTCTTTCCCTGCACCGTTTTCTTCTAGAAATGGACAAGCTTTTTTTCCGTCAAAAGGCGTCCCCTTTTTTAAAAAATCCTACTTGCTCCTGCTCCTCAAAAGATCAAACTTTTTTCACGGTTTCTTCCAGTGTTCCACCCCCCCCCCCCCCCCCCCCCCCCAGAAACGCCATTGCTTGCGAACCTTTTCTTCTCGAAATGGAGTAGTAACGCTCGCTTAAAACCTATGCTTTCTTGCCTAATTTTGCCCCCTCCCCCTCTTTCTCGCGTGGAATTGCACCTGCCTAAAGAAGCAACATTTTTCGCTTTGACCACAACGACACTGACGCATTTTCTTCTGCGATATGGCGTCACCTTTTCGTCGCAGTCGTCGCTGCTGCACTCCAAGCCCAAGTCGACGGTCGGGACGCCGGCGTACATCGCGCCGGAGGTGCTCTCCCGCCGGGAATACGACGGCAAGGTCAGTCACAATCCCATCACTTCCATCTTCTCCTCCTCGGGTCCCACTCCCAGTGCCATCTGGTGGTGGGGCCCACTGGCAGTGGCGGTAGCGGGGCCCCACCTGCCCTGGGCAGCGGAAGCACGTGCCCTCCCCTGGGAGTCCACGTACCGCGTTTCCCAAGGCGAGCCATCCTGGCTCTTCAGTGGACGCGGTCCATGGGGGCGAGACGGGCTCGTGTCAGGGAGTGGGTCCCCGGGTTCTACGAGCGTAGGCAGGTCTATGGACTGGGTCCACGGGGGGCAGGTGCCTCTGGGGTGGTGGATTTGGGATTTGTCCTCTAGGAGAGCGGTGGAGATTTGCTTGCCTGCGGCCGGACAGGCGCCACTGAGCAGTGGGCCCAGATTGCTCTAGACTGGGCCCACACGCTGCCTCGAGATTCGTGTACACACAGTAGAGGTACGCGCTAAATAGGCTGTGAGATGGGGCCCCGGAGACCATGCTGACTGTCACTCACTCCCCGTTCGATTGTGGAGAATGGATGGTAAATTGTTCTGATTTTATGACGATTATATTTAATGGTAAAATAACAAATGAATTATAAATATTGAGAAATTGGAGAATAGATTTAGAAGTATTTGAAGAAATTTTCGATTATAGATTTTTTTAAACAAGTATCGTATCCGCGGTAATCTTGTTGCTAGTACTGCACTTTAGAGCAGTGTTGCTGCTGCTGAGGCTGAGCTGCTCCTGTAGTGCTTAGATTCCCAGCTAATGGTGGTTGAGTAGTGGCAGTAGAACTCCAGTGGTTTTTGTTGAAAAATCTGCTCCTAAAGCAGGGAGTGATTATTCAAAGGATATGTTCCTTTGTGTGTGTGTGTGATGTCGATATGGACATTCACATTCTCTCGGTTTTTTCGGTAATCACACTTCACGCTTGATGGTGATGCTCTCTTCGACGACGAGGTGTGACTGCTTTATCGGCATGCCAGACACAAGAGGAGGGAGAAGGGGGAGAAAAGACGGGTTAATCGAATTTGGGGTCGTTTTAGTGGTCAAGAGTTTGCACCCTGTAGCTTGGACGTGCCCACTTGTTTGCTTTAAGAAAATGTGGCCTGAGGTAAAGTAAGATTAGCTAGTGATGGCATGAGATTCTCCAGGTACAGATGTGAGATATTTTTGTTTCTCACCTGATTTGAGTGAGCTTAAAAGTTCAGATTCTTTGAATGTTTGGTTGTCCGCTGTTTTGTTGTGAGTGAAGTAGCACAGTGTGATTTTGTCATTACACATGTGCAACGTTAGAAAGATTGGTTTTTCATCGTTTGGGATTGAAAAAGAACGAACATGTAGTGATTAGGTGAACTGTGACGGCCTCCATGAGGTAGACATGCCCGTCAGTCATTCAGTTGGACAGCTTGCAATTTTTGTTAACATCCTTTTGGGTTCACCTCACACTTTATGTCCTTTTCTGAGCTATTTTTCCATCATGGTTCTAGTGCTACAGATTAGCTGATTGACATGATCACAATGGGCCCTTGGACCCAATCCTTTTCAAGTAGACATGTTAGACTGGACCTCTCTTTGGCCTTTTGTGTGGTTCTATATTTTTCTCTTTCTTCAGTGTCAGTTACTGCCGTCATATCTCATGAACGGTTTTATTTAGGACAGTGATTGCATTTTGTTCCTTTATACAATACGTCTTATCAGGCTGCTTAGATTTCCATTTTCCAGCACTGCAAAATTGATTGCATTTGATTGTCAAAGACAACAATTCCATAGTTTGTAGATGGAAAATTTGATGTTCGTTTTTACAACCATAATGTGCCCTTGATTTCAACAATCTATAATGCCTACTTCTGTGCTACAGAGTATGTGCTTTTTGGTTGGTATTTTGATCTTCTTTAGTCTGTCATCACCCTCCTGGTCTTTATTTGAATAAATGCTGGAATAATCTGAAGAAAAAACACCACAGTTATTGTACCACTTCCAAAAGATTACTGTGTGCATTTGTCCTACACAAGTTGCATTGTAATTCATTAGGTGAGAAAGCACTAAGTGCCGTACATCAGGTCAGTGGGGAAACATGTAATTACCCAAAGCATGTAATGAATCTTAGTCGACAACAAGGAAGAGTTGGAGTGGGTTGATAGGTTGAGTTTGTTTGGTTACTTTCTTTTCTCCGTTAGCTTCTATCAGATGAGGTTGTTAAGTGTGGCAGCTAGCCTGCTTTTGTTTTTGTTGGATGTTTGGAAACTCCGTTGTGCTCTTTCTGTAAGCTGGTAATCCCAGCAGAGACTCTTTATGCTTCCAGTAAAAGCAGGGCTCTTATAGAGTCTTTTTATCAAAAAATATAGATCTTCTGGTATCATCTTTTTACAATTTATACGTTCTCGTGATAATACCATGACCCTAATAACAAATTGTCAATCATAGGCTTACATAACTGTATTTTGTCATTACCAGTTTTTATCTTTGCTTTAGCTCATAAGCATAGCAATAATGCTTATCTGCCTTCTGAATTTTGTTTTATGGAGTTCCGCATCATCTTTCCTAGGGTTCATTTTATGTTGGACAGAAGTTAGCAACAAATGAGAACATAGCTGAAATTTGTGCCCTTTGAAGAGTTTTTGAAACTTCCATGCTTCTCTATTTGGATTTGAGCATATTAAGTTATTAACCATAGCTGACAGCATGCAATGCAGCCTTGGGTTTTGGTTTTACAAGTCAGACTATTTTAGATTAGAAAGAGTTGTTGACATGTTTAGATGATTAAAACAAGCGTGCTTACTATCTACAACCTGTTCTACGATACAACCTTTCTTGCTTATATTTTATCCATCCATTTGTGTGTCTATCTTATCTCCTGACATTTTTGGATTGTGATTAATTGTTCACTTCAGACAGCCGATGTGTGGTCTTGTGGAGTGACTCTTTATGTGATGCTTGTTGGTGCTTACCCTTTTGAGGACCCTGATGACCCCAAGAATTTCAGAAAGACCATTGGGGTAATCATTTTAGAATTTTTTTGCTAAGCATTCTCAGATCATACCTTCTGGTCTCTGATATTTCATCCGTTCTTTGTTTGCAGAGAATAATGTCAATTCAGTACAAAATACCAGAGTACGTCCATGTATCCCAAGACTGCAGGCAACTCCTTTCTAGAATTTTTGTTGCAAACCCTGCAAAGGTAACAAACAGGCTCAGATCATCATATCAACTTAGACCTTGGGGATTGTGACGGTATCTTTTACTAGGAAGGGTAGTAGTGTAGTAAAATTTAAATCTAACTACGTATTTTCATAAGTATATTAAATATTTTATTTGAAACATTGGTAAGATATATTCACCAATTTATCTATTTTAATATGATATATTACATATAAATTTATCCCAATGTTATATATTATAGATCAAATTTTACTCTTATAAAACTTCTACTACACATATTACCGGCGTAGTATAAGAAAATCAGATCCGTTGGATTCAAATTAATAGACGACTCAGAATCATTAAGGGGCCCCACCTTAAAAAAATCCTAGACTTTGATGGTTTTTTTTTTTCAAAATTCCTTTCCCAACTTCATACAGAGAATAACAATAAGGGAGATCAGGAACCACCCGTGGTTCTTGAAGAACCTGCCCAGAGAGCTCACAGAAGCTGCACAAGCAATGTACTACAAGAAGGACAATAGCGCCCCGACCTTCTCTGTCCAGTCGGTCGAGGAGATCATGAAGATCGTCGAGGAAGCTCGGACGCCGCCTCGGTCCTCCACCCCTGTGGCTGGTTTTGGCTGGCAAGAGGAGGATGAGCAGGAGGACACCAAGAAGGCAGAGGAAGAGCACGAGGAAGAGGAAGATGGTGAGGATGAGTATGATAAGCAGGTGAAACAAGTCCATGCCAGTGGCGAGTTTCAGCTCAGCTGAGGATTTTCTGTCAGCACAGGGAAGATTGCAAACCGGAGAGATATTGTCATAATGTGATGGATGATGGTCACCCCTATTGCCGTCTTTATTTTTTTTTTCAGTTTCCTTTTTTTATTTCTCTCCCTTTTTTTCTCTCTGATGCTGCAACAGTGTAAATTACCAAAGTGGTTCTATCACTGTCTTTGTAATGGCTGATTAAGTTAGCATGCAGAAACATAATGTATTGAATAAAACCATCTCATTGAGCATCTTCTTGCAGAGTTGCAGTCCCTCTCTCCTTTACCTCCTGTTACTACTTTTGCCCATGTATCTGATGTTATTAACTTGTCTTGGGACAAAGACGTGAAGTTATGTTGGGTAAACAGAATAACTCTGAGGCGGCCAGTACTCCTCTTAACTGCAGCAGGATGCGGTGATTGCCGAATAACATATTTACAAATAAAAAAAATTTACGAATAAAATTTTTATACGTATTTTTAGCGATATAAAAGCCAAGACTAAAAAATAAACCTCGGTGAAAAGACTTAAAATCAACTTTAAATTTAAGATTGAAAATTTAAAATTTGGTTTACAAGTATTAGCAAAACGAACAGACAAAAGTGATGACGGGAGATTGAAGACTGCTCCAGGTCAGAGTTTGTTATGCCGCGGCGTCAGGTTGTGATGTGGTGACCGCGTCCAGCGAGTTGGGTGCGTCCGCGTGAGTCTGCGTGGTGTTGCGCGAGTCGTGCCGAGAAGCGAGGATCATGGGATGGTACGAATCCTAGGCTTGGCTGTTATAAGTATCTAGCTGTGTGTTGCGATTAATATTTTTATTCTTACTAAATAATAAAATATGAATAGTACTTTATACGTGACTAATTTTTTAAAGTTTTTTTAAAATTTTTAAATAAAACGAATGGTCAGACGTTGGGCACGGAAAAACGAAGAATGAAGTTATTATAGGACGGAGGTAATAATTGATTTTGCTTTCGAGAAATAAGCAATTTTATTATTCTTAAGTATCCGTAGTAATTTAACATTTCCTAATATAAAATTTAGTATCTTTGTTACTGTGCGCCTTGAGCTTGAGGTACCAAAATTTAAAAATTTAAGAATTTCGGTACATCAAGTTAATTAAGTTAAGTTCTAAAGAATGATAGAATTGTCCAACGAAAATATAAGAAGAGAGAACCACCCCCAAAGTTTTTAGTGCATGCTCTTGCTCTGCTATACTCTGTTTCTTTCTTCCACATTCTGTTTTGCCAGCTTAGCTACAGTATAATTACACAACATTTTCAGAAAAGGAAACTTGTCAGTGTGCAGAATGGTGAAATTACACCCTCTTTTAGGAGAAATCAGCAATAATAGATTACTGATTACATTGAACTAACAAAACAGAAGAGCAGTGTACACGATCAGGTTATGTTGAGTCCACCGTGTACATAGGATTTGCATATCTGAAACATATGCCAATCGTAAAAATGGAATGATGAAAGCTCCCTCTCACCCTCCCGTAATCTGGGAACCTCGCCACCGTCGCCGGTTGCGCCAAAACCCTCCCACATTTGGGGGTGGAAAAGGTACCGGGGGGCGAGGCATATTTATAAACGAAAAATAATTTATAAATAAAATTTTTATATTCGTATGGTTAGTCATCACTAAAAAATAAATTTAAGTAAAAAATCAAAATTAATTTCAAATTTATGACTGAAAATTTAAATTTTAGTACCTCCGTTTACATTAATGTAAGATGTTTGATTTTTTTGGTTGCAACATTTGACCATTTGTTTTATTCAAAAATTTAGTATAAATATAAAAAATGATAGATCGTGCTTAAAATTCTTTTGATAATAAAGTAAGTCACAAGCAAAATAAATAATATTTTCATAATTTTTTGAATAAAACAAATGATCAAACATTACAACTAAAAAAATCAAACATCTTGTATTATTATGAGACCGAGAGAGTAGCTTATAAGCATAGGTGGAAGCAACAAGACAAGAGCGCTAGTGTTTTGCAGCGACAGTATAGACCTATAAATCATTTGCCGAATAAAAAACTTCACAGCTAGGCAGTATCGTTCTTCATTGCTTTGATCGATCACTGCGATGAATTTAGTATCTCCGCAGAAATGAACCAACCAAAAGATTTCGCTCGCACAAGAATTGGCGGATCAAGACGCTGGAACAAACAAACAAAGACCGCAGGTACACGTCTGAACTGCAGATACCTCATCAACCAATCTGAAGTTTCTCCCATCGATCTGATCTCCTCTCCCAAAATCAACAAGCTTCCACAGGGAGTGCATCCAATCCAAGAAATTCGGCAGTGTTCATCGAAAGCGACACACGTTCGATGCCCCAGAAATTCCCCCACCAGCTGCCCAAGAAGCTCCATTTTTTCTGTCCGGATTCCCGGAGCAAAGCTCTTCTTCTGATCTTCTTCCCCCCAGCAGTCGCTGTCTCGTGCTGAATTCGACACTGAGATATTCCGCGAAAATCTCTCGCTCTCCGAGTCGCCAAAGCTGCCGATCAATCACCTGCAAGCGACAAGGCCAGTCGCGATATCCTTCACGCGAACGCATGCATAGCTAGCGAGATCGACGACAGCGACAAGAACCCGTGTGATCTGGAGTGATATTTCGGGGCAAAAAAGCGATGGATATCGAATCGAATCGAGCTAAAGGCCGGCGATGCCGGATAATTCTATTGCATAATTGGTAGCTACCTAGCCTAGACATGTGTATCGTTTGATAATTCCACCTGCCAAAATGGAATCTCCCCCATTGGTGGTGTTGGACTCGAGCAGTGTCTGAAACTCTGAATGTGACCTGCGTTTCTTGTCCACTCCTTGGAGAAGAAGATGGAATATATGGCCACGTTCGGCGGAGAGGGGGAGGCAAGTTAATTTACCTAACATGGAAAATATAGTAATAGAGTAATCCATTAATTATTAAAAAAATATAAAATAGATTAATATGATTTTTTTAAACAAATTTTCTATAGAAATTTTTTTATAAAAAATACACCGTTTAGTAGTTCAAAAAACGTGCGTGTGTTAACTTAACCCCATGACCGAACGCGGTCTGAAACCGAAAGAAAAAGAAAGGGCAAATGAAGCAGCCAGATCATGGCAAGAGTTTGGTGAGATGAGATGAGATCGATGGAATGGAAACAAGAGAATATCTTGCCGGGTCATCGGAGGTAAACAATTCGCACCGGCTTACTGGCGACGGTGGTTCTTCTGGTTGAAGGGAATTCAGCGTTTTCTGCCTCTGGAACTTTGGAAGAGTCTGCTCCTGAATTTAAGAAATTCCGGCCAAGATTTGGATCATCTTGAAGGCGTCAAAAAGATGTTCGTTCTTGTGCATGCGGTGTGATGTATTGGTCCCTTGACGCGAGGAGCTAGTTTCAGACGGTACTGGTTCATCACGGAAAGAGAAATCATGTACTTAGGGTGTCAGCTGCTTAGGGTGTTTCTGCACGACTGCACGTCCCTTTTCAGCTGAGGTGGAGCCTAGTCATCCATAGTTTTTCTTCTTAACCCTTTCTTTTTTTACATGCACTCCTATATAAGTAACAATCAGATTACCGAACATGATCCCGGCCGGACGAAATATATTAATGATACCAATTGATATCATCTGATACTAAATAATACCACATACCTGGTATAAGTTGGTATCAAATGATACCTGCTATATGATTTTAAATATGACAGTGTTGGTTCTTTTTTGTCTTTCGTGCGTAAGTTTTATCGTTGTTTTTGTATTAGATAGCACTATAGTATCTAACAAAACCATAATACTTTGAAAGTACTTAAAATCTAGTCATATAAATTTTTATGTTTTTAAACTAAATATTTTAAGAGTTATCAGTGGTTAAAGTTTTCACCCCATCTTTTCGCTTATGGTTATGCTTATAAGGAGTTGATTTTGAGATTTTTCACCCAATATTAGCTTTGAGATAACTAAAAATACTTATATAAAATTTATTCATAAATTATTATTCGTTAGCAGATATGCCATTTCACATTTTTCATAAAAAACCCAACGATCACCTCCTTAAATTTTGTTGGGATAAAGTCAATATTGTCTTACATAAAGTTACACTTTGGACCATATTTTATTAGCGAAGTTTTAGTTTGGATCACATTTAGACCTTTTTTTTTTTACTTTGGACCAGTAAAATTTATTATTGCTATGGTTTAGACCATATTGAATAAATTTTTTTTAACCATGTATAATATCAAATTTGACAAATATACAAACTATACGTGAATGAGAGTTCAACGGTATACCGGAGCCGATGATTCTCAACTAATTGATGTGTACTTTAAAAATTGTCTTGGTAGTCTTAGCGTACAACAATGGTAAATTTTTATGGTCCAAAGTAAAATGATATGTTTAAGGATGGTTAAAATAAAACTCGGGTAATAAAATATAGTCCAAAGTATGATTTACTTTTAAATACGGATGGAGTACTATTTTTCATCAGTCCATATAACCTTTGCGTTTGGAAATGACGATATGATTTATATCATTCTACACGCAAAAGAACACGATTGCGAGGGTGAATCATGGTGTCGATTTTGGGGGACCGAATCCCTATTGTTTTTTCAGTACGAATCATCATTTTCTTTTTTTTTCAGATGCTGTGAAGAAGAAGCAAATCAGTATGTTTCACCCATAGGATCGATGCTCATTCACACTCATGAACAATTCCAATTCAGAAAGTCAGATCGAAGTGTGGGCCATTGTGCAGATGATGTTTAATCAGTGTGAATCACATATTCAGTCACTGTCTATTCATGATCTCTATAAAGGAGATTAATAAGTGATTAATTTATACTTGCTCGAGATCTAGCTCTGAAGGGGCACACAATGACACAAATGGCACCATTTCAACAATGCTATCTGCCCTGCAAATCTTTATTAGGTGCAGACTCATTAGTTTGGTGAACCACTCGTCTATGGTGCCTACTTGTCCTATATGTGTATTATTATCTACTTTGAAATGCATGTTTTTGACTCCCTTTTTGTAAATTTTTGGTGAGTTTACCTTTGCAATTAAGGTAACTTCCTTGCATTGCCAGTGCTGTCTTTCAACCACTAAAGCATTTAAAGTAACTGCTAGATCAGTTTGTTTTACTGAATCTAAGATATCAAACTGAGTTTGGTTTTGACTTAGCATTAGGTCAATTGGACAGTAGTACTAGAAGTTTTACTGTTCTGTAGGAGAAAAAGAAAAAGTACAATTTGCAGGAGACAGTTAAGATCTTTAATTCAAGGATTAATTAGTCAACTGGTCATGCATTTGTGCAACACAAATTGTATGCATTAACTGAAAATCATGATGTTCTGATTATGTACTCGTGTATATATATAACACTTTTCAATCCAGTATACATGTATGAAGTATAAAAGTGAAAAAAAACAAGAACAAAATTGAATCGAGTATCATGAACTAAGAGCCAATTAATGAACAAAAACCAAGAGATGATCATCCTAAGAAATAGGAGAATGAACTCATGCCAGATCTCACCGTGTGTATAATATTTATATATATATATATATATATATATGCACTAAATTTGTTGTATTGCTGTTTTACTTGTATATGTTTGAGATTTGAAATCTCTTGGTGATGATGGATTATGGGTCACCGACATCGCCGGCGGCGCCGCCACCCAGTCGCTGTAGCCAGACCCATGTCACGCCACGCCAGCGTCATGGCCCTGCCGGCGGCGCCCTCCGCGACGCGGAACCCGCCGCCGCTGCCGCCGCCGCACCCGCTCTTCATCTTGAGCAGCAGCTTCGCCTGGCTCAGCGTCCTCGAGCTCAGCTTGACGTCCTCGAACCCGGCGCTCTCCAGCGCCGCCTTCCAGCTAGCTGCGTGATCGACTCCGCCGCCGGTGCCGCCGCCATGGCAGTGGTGGCTCAACGAGGCCACCGCGTCGCCGATCTCCCTCCCGAGGTGGTTCCTCTCGATGGCGAGCCTCTCGGCGCTGTCCGCCGGGAGGCACTCGTGGAGCGAGTCGAACACGGCGGCGAAGTACCGGAGGTTGGCAGCGAACCACGGGAGCACGCTTGCGCTTGAGGCGTTGTCGCCGCCAGTAGGATCGCCACCGCCGTCGTGTTTCTCGATCAAGAACACCATGGACGGGCTCAGAGAGTGGATGTGAGCCATAGCTGTGGCGACGCACGCTTCTCTTGAGCTATTCGTCGCGTTCTGCGCCGCCGGGAATACCAGGTTGACGACCACCGTGGCGTCGTCGTCGAGCCTTATACGCTCATGGAGGCTGTTCGATCCGTTCAGGATGCCCTCGAACTCTAACCGTAGGTTAGGGCAGCTGGCCGCGAACCGCGTGAGCCGCGCCTCGGTTTCCCGCAGCTCGTCGGCGCTCGAGCCGAAGCCGGTGATCCGTAAGGACACCGGCCCGTCGCAGCGGCCGTCGTCGTCGTGGGAGGAGCTGGTGGTGGTGGAGGCGGCGTCCGACATGGACTGGATCAGAGAAGGCCACTGGAACCCGTACGACACGTCGAAGTCGACGACGTGGAGGCGCCGCCGGCCGCCGGACTCGAACGCCTCCACGATCGCCTGGTTCGCCGTGAAGTGCGCGAACTGGTAGAACGGCGACGCCTGGTAGTACATGGTGTACGCCAGGAACTCCTCGTCCCGCGCGGCGGCCGCCGGCGATCTCGCCGTCGACGGCCGGAGCCCGGCCAGCCTCGACGCCAGCGCGTCCGCGTAGCACGCCGCGACGCGCTGTCCGGGGTCGCCGGCTCGGCACGGCCACAGCGCGCGCCGTTGGACCTCCTGCAGAGCCTCCCCCGCCGCCTGCACGTCGCCCACCTCCCCGGCGGCCACCGCCGACAGGAGCAGACGAACCAGCTCCACGCCGCCACCATCCGACGACGCCGCCGCCATTCCACCATCATCCCCACGATCAAACCCATCCGCCTCCTTCTTCACCATCCGATCTCTCGCCTGTGGAACCCTCGTCCTCGTGACGAACCTGACACCCCGCTCCACACCATCGCCACCATGCATGACGCCGCCGTCCCCGACCACCTTACGCTTCTTCTTGGCCGCCACCGCCCCCGCGCCGCCATCGATGCCAAGACTTAACGTCAGGTTCATCTACTGATCGATCTCCAGACCTCCAAACTCCAAGAAATGGATTGATGGACAGAGTCTTCTCTCAAACCGCACAAACGCATGCGGCAATGGAGATCACCGGAGGGGAGGAGGAAGGAACGGGTGGAGACGAAGGCGAGCGCTATATATACAAAAAGCGCGCAGGAATCTGGCGCGAAATCTCTCGGCGTAGCTTTGGATGCAAGAAATGATGCTTGGGCTTGGCGATCGTTTTGGCTCCACTCGCCATTGGATTCCAAGAAATGGATATGCGGTTGGGTCGTTGGCTTTCCTCTTTGTCCTCTGCACTAGGATCTATCTGACCGTGTACCTGTCAATATTGTACCGGTTCCACTGCTAATTAGACTAGCTCTCTAATTCTTTGGTCTACATGTAGCTTGGAGAAATAACTATTTTTTTCCCATTAGTGTTTTGTGTTAACCAATGTGTGATGGGTGTTGACAATTGGTTGCTTGTGTATAATAATATAGTGTCATAATATATTTGTATAGTAACCATGGTTATGCTTTGGTTCAATGGTTGTATATACCATGCATGTTCACACTTCACACCACAGGGTGTGCTTCTACACTGTCGTGTGACTCTGACCATATGGGCATGTATATATAATTCAACTACTTATGACAAGCCTTGAGCCATGCAATTTTGTATTCAGGGAAGGTACGTAGTGTTGAGAGACTTGAGAGGTAAGTATGGTTTAAGGTTTATAAGCTAGCTAATTAGCTCTCTGAGGTTCTACTATAGGAGGAGCAGTAGTAGTACACAACAAGTTTGCATTGACTCATGCAAGTTAGCTAGCATCACCAGCGCGTACGTCAAGAACATGGAGCATACGTTCTGTGGACTTGACTCTAGCTATAGCCGTGGTGCTTGGACATGGAATTGAACAGGTAAAATCTGTGGAAAGGAGGGAAGAGAGAGAGAGGTGGTTGGGGCAAAAGTGAAGTGGTATAGTGGTGGTAGTGGAGGTGGTAGGAAGAATGGAAGATGCGACAAAGCGAACAATAATAAGGGACTCGAGGAGGAGAGGATATAGGAATTAAAATTTAAAAATATACTTATGCGCACAGAGATATTAAATTTCAAAAATATGATTTTGCCCTCACATTTTTAAAAGTATATACCGTTTCTTTAATTAGAAATATACACGTGTGGCCAACGACACCGTCCTGTATATCACCGCATTAGCAACAAAACTTTGTGCGCGTGGTAACATGGGATATCGTTGCAAAATGTGGCAAAATAGATATATTTTTGAAAAAAACAAAATAATGTAGTCCTGAAAAATTATGAGAAAAATAAGTATATTTTGAAATAAAAAAACAAGGAGCAGGTGAAAATTTTGATAGGGAGGGAGAGGGGAGGTTGAAACGGGTATGAACTATTAACGAGACGTGACTCCTGTGCTGAAGCTATGCTTACATTTGTAATTAAAAATAATTTATGAATAAAATATCTATATATATATATATATTCTTAGTCATATAAAAACAAATACTAAAAAGAAACATAATAAAATCTTAAAATTAACTCTAAATTTAACGTTAGATTTTTAATTTTGGCTTAGGGTTTGTTTAGTTTGCAATTTATTTTTACAAAAACATCACATCAAGTTTTTGAACACACATTTAAAGTATTAAACGTAGTCTAATTACAAAACAAATTTTAGATTTCGCCTGGAAACCGCGAGACGAATCTTTTGAGTCTAATTAATCCGTCATTAGCACATGTTGGTTACTGTAGCACTTATGGCTAATCATGCACTAATTTGTCTTAAAAAATTTGTCTCGCGCTTTCTTACCTAACTGTGCAATTAGTTTTTTGGTTCATTTATATTTAATGTTTTATTTAAATGTCTAAAGTTTCGAGATGTTTTAAGAGAAATCTAAACAAGCCAGACGCTACTGCTTGTCGCACTGTCCTGCTTTCTAGAAATGCCGACGGTTGGATCATTCTGTTCCAGGCTACCTACTCTGCGCTGCATCTCTTTCTTCTCCTCTGATTTCTCGCTCCTCATTTGTTTCTTTCTCTGTATTGGAAGGAGTGATTGATTCTACGGTATAAGGAGGCGGCTCTGTATTTTGCAGGAGCTGGCTCTTTCTTTTTGGAACTTTGTTCTTATAACAGTATTCTGGTTCGCTAGAACAGGTTTTATTTTGCCATGTGATGAGATGGCATCGTGATGCAACAAAAGTATATAGCAAAATTTTGATCTGGGTGATGTAAGAACAACTTTGTTTCTGGAAATAGAGGTGATCCCTCTTCTTTAAAGAAAACGGTATGAAAATGTGCTCTCTGTCCAAAAATACAAGTCTTGTTATATGATCTCTAACAAATCACTTTGTCTACGAAATTAACATGATATAAAATAACTTTTAAATATCAATATAGTGATATGACATGTGTTGCACTTAGCATGCATATTGGTAGTTCTATCAGTCAAAAGCTACTAAGGTTGACTTTTCTGGTAATACTATGCTTAGTAATCATAAAATTTTAATACCTTGGAAATATTATTGAGGTACTATCAGAATATACCACAAGTTAGCATTAAATACAAACAATGAAGTGCATGGCATTTTTCTGTACCTTAAAGTCTTAAAGACCAAAAGAAAACTCTAATGGGAAGAGTTCAGGATTCTGAGCGTAAAGTATGATGCCCTTGCTTTACATCCTACTACTTGGAGGTAATTGTTTGGCTTTTTTCCCTTTTTTTGGCAATTTACAAATAATAAATAATTTATGAATAAAACATTTTATATATATTCTTAGCGATTTAAAAGTAAAGACCAGAGAATAAACTTCGGTGAAAAAAGAGTTGGTTACTTGGTTTTAGGCAAAAGAGTTCCCTATTCGCAGTGCGTGTCAAGACAAGAGCTAGCAACATCAATAATTGAATAAATGAGATAGAGCATGTGCAGCAGAAATTTGAACTTATTCAAAGAAGGATTTTGAACTATCGAAGAACCGTGATAGAACATTGAACAAACATACCGCTGAAACTGGGTAGGCTTTTCTCCATATTGTTCCTGTGGAAGCCTTGCTGCTAGACCAGACTACATAGTTCTGATCTTAGACAGTACTTCAATTTGAACATGTCCTCTTGTTCGTTACGTCAAATGCTAATAGCACCGGAAGGTACAAACGTCAGCCTTTGATCCATTCTCGTATACAGAGGGCATATCCTCGGAATTCACGAAGGTCACTGATGAAGAAGTATTTGATTGCAATATGCAAGCTTATAACTAATGTTCAATAGTTTCAAGATACGCAAGATATCATCAACTAGTCTATTCTTTACTATAACTTTAAAGTAAACTTTTTAACATGCATAGACGATCTCACCCGCATAGCAAATCCTTGTGAAAGAAAATTGCTTTCGAGGGAATAAATATACCATGTGCTCCATTTCCTGCGGTCTCTCTTACACGCATGGCTTTCATGTTTTAGCAGATCAAGTGAATTGAGGTAGTCATGTGTTCCACATCAGGGCTGGGGAAAAAAGTATCAGGGTTGGGGAAAAGGAATTTCAAGATTTTCTCTATTATACTGTAACATATATCTATTTTTTGTTGTTTAGTTAAGTAAATGCAGTAAACCACTTTCTGCATTGAAGCTTCAAAAACGCCAATCACCAAGCCTTGCCAGCCAAATAGCAACGGGGTGAACGGCAAGAGAAAACAGTTTGGATGCCTGCACAGAACAAAACGAACAGCAACATGAGCAAGGACTAGAATCATCACTCGCAGAAGTTAAATCTCATCCATTATGTTGTAGGGAAGGCTAGCAAGTCAATTTACTACAAAAAGGCCAGCAGTTGCTGACAATACTTGGATGTGCATCACTGAGTCCATCCTATTGGCAGTCTCGTGAGACGTGCACGGCACTTATGCTGTCCAGTATGTGAAATGGAATGGACAAGGTGGGGCATTCATAATTTCTCATGTGTTTGTAAGAGAGAAGAAATCATAGGGTCACATGGAGGGGCCACCTAAAGCTATACTATAAGAGTAGATCTCATTGACTGGGTAGTGATATCAGATATTTAGATGTACAAAAAATTAGTACGTAATCTGATACTCCTAGGTAGGTAATCCCCCACCCAATGACACAAAAAAAGTATTATAAAAATATGTGCATCTAGAAAGTAGTGTTCTAACCTCTGAAGTTGATTCTTCTATGTTTCCGCTGTTGCCAATTATATATACCATAATCCGTTGACCTAATGGGAGACAAATACAGAAATTAGCTGCTGCATAGAAGGAAGCCATCAAGTCATCTATAGTAACTCGTTCTTAGAATAACTGCTACAGGTGATCAAGTAAAATGTTAATCATGAGACTACTTATGTTATAATAAAATGTTACATTATATTAAATTATGTTATATGCATTTTTTATGGCAGGAGGTCCATGAAAAACCTCAACATTTGAAGACAATTTTTCATGCAAAGTCTAATGCTCCACAGACAACCAAGTTGTGACTACTGTATCTGCGAGGTAATATTTGACACTGATCTTTCAGTTATGTTATAATAAAAAACTTAATATGAAGAGATTACCACAACTTCATGCTTGTTGGGCCTTCTCTTCCTCTAACAGTAAATGAATAATGGATCTGACAACTTCATTGTCAACAAAAGCTGCCATCTGAAATAAGACCATACAGCCAAGATAATTAGAAAAATACAAGTTGTGGCATATTGACTGTAAAGCTGTAAACTAGCCCGCATGTATTCTGTCAAGCAGCCTTTGCACAAAGCTTGAGGTGATACAAGTGAACCAGGCTTTTATTCAAAGCAAGATATACATTCTACTAACTTTGTTCCAATATATAAGTATTTCTAAGTTGTTTAACATAAACTAAAGAGATGTCAAAAGATTCTCTTTTAGTGGTTAATTTTTGAATTTTGAATTGATTAGATTCTCTTTCTAAGCATCTGATTGGCTCTGGAATAATTGGAATGATCAAAATCATGAAAATTAGTTAGAAATGTTTATATTGTGGTACAAAATTTGAATCCTAGAAATGCTTATATTTTAGAATGGATGGACTACATACAGTCACTCAGTCAGCCAATGAGATGAGGGAGAGCAATTATATGAGACACTACAGCAGCACAATATCCCATTTCATGAATAGGTGTTATTCCTTGTACGTTAGACAAGGGAGACACCATACCTCAGGCCTTCTTATCAATTCTTTCAGAACAGCATCAAGTGTTACACGAAGTTTTTTGAATAGGACAGCAGTCTGTGCAGCAGCTGTCAGCCTTAACCATCCATCTATGATAACCACTCCTGTCTGTGAAAAAAAAACATAGCCCCAGTGATTATGAATTGCTAAAGATACCATTTAATAGTTAACACACAAAAAATATATATGATAAGTTGGTAACCAACAGTTTGTAGAATGAGTTTCCCCTTAAATAAGAACACGAGAGGAAAGATTGTCCAATACCCTAAAATTGATTATTCGCATATATTATTCACAAAAACTAATAAAATCATTTCTGCTGACTAGTTTCTCCTTTGACAAGTGCGAATATCTAGCATGTGATGTAAGCACAAGAAAAGGCGCACGCACTACTCCAATAGAGAAATAAGAGGATGGCAGTTCAGTATCTTAAGCCTAATACTCTAGAATTGGAGTGAAACACAATACCTGATGTTGTATTACCATGGAACCACCAAACAGAAGGAGTGCATAGGGGGAAATGACACTAGTATCACGTAGAAACACCTTACTTGTCTCAACCTGCATATAGGGAACAGAGATAGAGAACCAAAAGTTTCAGAGATTGAAAAATACTGTTTTCTCCCTTCAGATCGCCATCATAAATACTTTCTTGTATGATACATTATTGCGCATTTCCACTAGTGTATCTTACGCAACATGATGATAACAATACAGTCAATTAATGTTTGAGTCAAAAGGATACCTTCTCAAGAAACACCAAAAATGGATATTGAGCAGCTTTCAAGCTGTGATTCATAGATGATGGGTGTATGTGAACTTCTCGTCGTCCATCATACCATCGAGGACGATCCTTTCCAGACAGAAAATCAGATGGCTTCCTGCCACCTAGAGCTCCTGGATCAACACCCTCTAAAGTAGCTGCAACATTAGGGTATAGACCTGCACATATGACTGACTGCAAAGGCCATATAAGTATTTTCCAGAAATGAACCATATTAGCGGCAAATTGAACTAAATGAAAGAACAGCTTATGTTACTAAAGGAAAACAAGCATTACAGTAGGATATTAATCTCATCAGCATGATCATATTTATTTTGTACTTTTGGTACATGTTAAAGAAACTGTCAATAAAAATGTTTAGTAATCATGTCATTACCTTAACAACTGAGGAGTAACGAGCACATAAGTTAAATGGAAGAGACATATTCGCAAACCAACTCTCAAGATTGTTTTTCCTCATTCCATCCACTGGTCTCTGCAAAATATTAGGATTAATTCACATTAGAAGATCGATTATGATGTCTGTCCCCATACAAAATACAAATAAAGAACTTTGGTGGCAGCAATTAGCAAGGAAAATACATGCCCCATTTAACTTAGGTACCCTTTAAGTTACCCAAAAAAAACTAACTTGCTCCTCAATTTTTTTTCCATTTTTAACATTATCCATCTCTTGCAGTCTTCATCATGCAGATTTGACCATTGCTTTCATAACTTTGCATTGGTAGAAATTAGTCGAATTGTGACATATGGGAGTCATTTTATTCACCAATATAGTCATATGGTTGTCACTAAGGTGCTAAGAGCTATAGAGACCTATATTTCCAACTACAACGCTATATGTATTCCAGCATTTAGCTGTCCAATATGTAAGGATTATATATTGCTAGCCGTCATACTTAGTGTGTAGGACAAAAGGAAAAGAGGTACAAAATTCACATGGACCATCCAAGTGATTCATGTCACTGTTACGACTTAGTCAACTGAATAAAGTGTACAGCATGATATAGGTCTGCATTCTCAGAGGAAAGATGAGGTGATATTACCCACGATTCTCAATAATGAAAAGACATACCAGGATATCTTTAGAAATATCCAAAAGTCCAATGTCTGCTAATAATGTCCCATACTGTAGTCGCATGTCTCTGAAAGGGTAAAACTTTGATGAACAAACAGTTATTGTGAAATTTAGTTAGCTTTTATATTTCATTCTAAATATGAACAAACTTTAGGAACATTGGTTGCCTGTAGGCAGTTGCTGAACCAACTCTAGGAAATCTGGAGAAAAATAGAAAACTTAAGCACCTAAATTTGAGTCTTAACAATGGTTGCAACTATAGAATCAGTAGTCACTGCAGAACAGTTATTTGCTTCTTGCAACAATACACACATAGGAGGAACCTACCGACCTAAACTTTGAGTGTTTCTAAGTTCCTACACTTACTTTAAGACCGTAGGACTTGAAGTTAAGTCTGGCATTTTTTCAAAGCTGTTAACTGAAATTCATATAGGCCCTTAAAAATCTTATTATTTTGCATCAGGCTTTTGTATAAAGTATAAACCGAGAAGTCCAACCTGACCATATACATCACTGTACTGTTTAAGTAGAATGAACGGCAAAACTGATGGGCAGATCTAGCTCCATTCTGCAATTGAAAATCATCATATTAGAAATCCTTGGCACTGTTTTTTTTCTTTTACAGCCTGGTACTCCATCTTTTCTAAAATATGTGGCCTCCTTGTTTTGTAAAGTCGATATTTAAAAATTGAGTAATAATTGAGCTAACAATATATGTGTTTCGTCTCATGCATGTAGTACCATTACATTCATATTTGAAAATATGTTCATATGACGTCAGTTTCATAGTTGTTGATAATATACTATAAAAGAAACTAATGGTCAAAGAATAAGATTGAAAACCATGTAGAAAGCTAATATTTCGAATGGAGGGAGTATCTACTTAAAACCCACTCTGATAGTGGTCTACTATTAATGAACTACTAAGTGCACATGAACACATAAGAAATGTATCTAGTGTCAGAGAATTGTATTTGAGTACATCAAATAAGTTTATGACCTCTCTTAATATCCGGGACCACTTATTGTATGCAATAACCATTAACAGGTGATCAGATTCTTTATTGTCTTCTGTAGATGCAGACCCATCAAGGTTCTCATTCATCAATGAAGCCTTTGCCTTCTCCACATTTTGCTTCTGCATTAATAATGAAACAAGGTCATGATAGTACATATCCAGATTACATAAATTATTGACCAATAATCTCATAATACCTCATCTTTTGGAGAGATGAATGGGGATTTATAACTCAGAAAAGCAGCAACAGAAAGAATGGGTGATAAGCAGCCAAAGATAGCACCATAGAGCATCATCTGCAGTTGCATGGGAAGACAAATCAAAGCAACACACTAGATAGGTACAATACAAATTTATAGGTGCTCTACAAATCGATGGAACAAAATAACAATTACTATCATTATTTGTTAATAACATGCAGAAACTATTAAATTTTATGAAACCTGAATTTCTGTATAGTACTATAGTACCGTTGGGAATGCTCAAGTGGCCACAGATATGAAAAGTAAGTGAAAAAACTATTACAGTTAGTCAGTTACAGAGGTGTGAAAAAAATACCAGCATTGCCTACAGAAATTATTGTGCATTCTTCTGCACCAGACTTAAGTACAGAAAATGTAGGAAATAAAGCAATATACTGGACGCATTCCAAAGGGACATGAAGAATATAATATACTTCACTAAAGTTTATGTTCCATTTTCCTTGAAACTGGAGTATAAATCTGGCTATAGGGTAGAGCCTGAAGGATCTTGTGAATAGGCAAATGTAGTGAAGATTAAAGATGTAATTAAGGAATGGCAAGAGAAAAGGTATTTCATCTGAAAGAAAATATGTAAGACTATAAAAGTTAGGGATAAGAGGGTTGTCTTTGTTTGCATGCAGATTGCATAAAAGAACCAACATTAACAATTAAATGCGCTACTTTGCTGTTTAACAAGACAAACAAAAAACTCCAAATGTGAGGTTGGGTATGTCGATGATCCAGATGGGTAGTAAATATATAGGGCGGCAAATAAGAAGCAAAGATCGATGGTATGCAAGAGACAGTGATTAGTCAAGTTCAGCCTCTCAATATGAGATAATACCCTACTCTTGTTATACGTGGATTATTTGTGGAAAACAGAGCGCAATGAATATGTTGCATAATCTGCTATGTCGTGATCCCTCAAGGACACCCTTGCCTCCCCTTATATACCGGGGACAGGGTTACAAGAGATAGAGACCTAATCAGATACGACTAAGCCTAACTGACTCCTACCCAACTGGTTAAACCCGGACATAGAATACTAATCCTTGCCATATCCCTAATCAGTTATGGCCTAGCATCTAGCTTTACATCTTCCTTTACAATTTGGAACCCCCTTCACTATGCGAATAGGTTAAGTACACGGGTATACCCCTTATCCGGGTATCCCACAACAACCCCCGAAGTCCTACATAGCCGCGCAAATCACCCTTGTAGATTCTTGATGATCGAGAATATCTTCACGCAACATATTGGACATCTCCCAAGTGCATTCTCTTCAAAATTGTAGAGGTTGTGAAGGGCTCCGCGAAAAAGAAAATTAAAACTTAGTGCACCTATTAGGTATAGCCTCGACTCTATGCTCAAACAGAAACAATTATACATAGAGTCAAATAAAACTATCAAAAAAAAACAAAACTTAGGTGCATCGAGTAGATGCACCTAATAGGTGTAGCCCCCAATTCTATGCTTAAATGAGAAACAATTAAATATAGAATCTTATCGAGATATACAACCCAAGGCATCCTCAGAATATTGAGTAACCCCAGCCCGAGCGACACTCCCGAGTGCTCACAAAAACCCGAGTGGTTCCAACCCGAGCGGTACTCTCCCGAGTACTCTCAAAACTGAGGTGTTTTAGGACGCAAATTGCATCTAAATATCTGAAACAGATAATCAAAAGACTATCTTGCCCAAGAAAAACGCCAAAAGACAATCCAAAGATTGATCCGAATGGTAATTTACCCGAGTACCCCGGACCCCACTTAGATTGGGCACATACACAACAGTATTTGTGTGCCTAGGGTATGTCCATCCGTCAACTGCATTTTCAAAAGAAACCAACAGCCCATTTTATGGGCATAGCGTTAGTACCCTAATGGGAGAAATTACAATCTCTATGTTCGTTAAGCAAATCCTAAAAATCGCAACGTTCCCAACAACATGAAGTGCGCCATCACCATGCCTAAGAAACAGCTCGCAAGGCTCAAAAGGGACGCAATTACAATTAGTCGACGCATGCATTTGACCCACAAATATATCTCTACCTCATTAAAGCCCAACGACCCATTTAGGCTACAACTATATTATCATCCTCTCCACTGCCGCTTCGTCTTCCACCTCCAGCCTCTCTCTTGCATACTGTGCTCACCAATCTCCTGTGCCCAAATGTCCATTTGTCGCCAACCAAAGCTCATCACTACTCCAACCCACTCACCAGCGCCCTCACTGCCTCCAATCAATCCATCATCCTCACCAATGGCAGCCCCCCTTGGTGCATGGCAGATCTACACCAACACAGAGCAAAACCTGAAGATGATGACATGATTAGGGTCGATTCCTGGCAAGGAGCTCCTCGGATATCGCTCTGCAACAGGTGAAGAGTTTCCAACCCCTAAGTCCGATGAGGATGTTTTTGAATCCTTCTTTGAGTGCAGGTTAGGCCTGCCAACATCTTCACTTTGTAGGGGTCTTAGATTTCTATAGCATAGAACTGCATCATCTAAATCCCAACTATTCACTATCAAATCATTGTCTTCATATATATCTGTGAAAGATTCCTTGGAATCCCTCCTCATTTCAACCTTTTTCGCCATCTATTCACTATCAAACCACAGTTGGGTCGCCTTAAACCTTCTGTAGTCGAGGGCGTCGGCATCCAACTCTAGGAGGGTTGCAAAAAGAATCGGTTCACCCTCCCATGAAGACCTCCCTCAAGGGATAGCACTCGGGTTGGTTCTATTGCAATAACCTAAACACCTCTCTTCCTGCTTTTAACAGCCATGCTCCAGTTGTCCAGGAGTCATGGTCCTCTTCCCGCTGCGGATGAAATGCCCTACATTCAAGCCTTACTCAAGCTCATTGCCGACCTCAATTCGAAACCCCTGTCCCTATACGAATACGTACGGTACATGGGTATACCCCTTATCTGGGTACCCACAGGATACAACAATCTATCTTTTCTTATTCGGAAATATAAAAGTTATATAATTTTAATCCTCTGACTATATTTAGCGATTGCCACACAGCCATGCACAAACAAATGCTAGCTACCGGCAACATACCAGCTAGACACTATGCTGAATGGAATGCATTAAATATATATGTCATGTTTAATGAATGAGCCAACAAAATACATTTTAGCCACACCTTTCCAATCAAAACATCGACTGGCAATTTGGCCAAATGATAGCCAAGAGGTGATAATTCCTCGTGTCCTTCAAATGCTCCAACCTAGACACGACACCAGACAGTATAAAGTTTGGTTAATAACTACAAAAGGAGATGCCAAAAGTGTCTCTGCTACTTATGTGCACTCTTGACATGGCTAGATTTATATGAAAAAAAAAGGCAGAATAGAACCTGATATAACAATTCAATAGCAGAGGAGATGGCTTCTTCTTTAGGGGGCTCTATGGCCTGAAACAATACAGTGTGAAATATGATTGCTTAGCGTCACAATTTCACAGCTGACACAAACAGAAAGCACAACTTCTGGTCAAACAAAAAAAAAGGAAAGCAGAGACTGCATCAACAAATGATGCTGCACAAACATATTCAGAATTTCACAGGTGCATAACTGCTCATACAATCTTATAGAGGTCTTGCAAGGTTGCATAGATGAATGTGAAGAAAATGGGAAAAAATAAGTTGTGAAGAGAAGATAAAATATACCTTTAAAAGAAACGATTTTATGCCACCCAGATGAAGTGATTTTATTTGCAAACACAGTTCAGTTAATGGCATCCGCAGCATCTCAGGCACCTTCAAGCATAACATACAGAAATATCAACGCATGATGGTTACAGATATTGCTTAGGACAATTATAGTTGTCAACATGTCATCAGGAAGACTATTAACATAAATATAGTTCAATTCCGTAAACCAAACTCATTTTTTGGATATGTTACAAATATTAAAGTATGGAATCTTGGCCACAGAATTTGGATTCTAGTATCTTTATATAAAGAACCTGAAATGGGCGCATCATTTTTTCAAAACGATGCCGAGTATACAAGCAGAAACACAACCCAGGCTTCACACGACCAGCCCGTCCTCGTCTCTGTTTTGCATTTGCACGAGAAATCCAATCTTCTACTATGCTTGACATTTTCTGCAAAAAAAACATTATAAAATAACAGCTTCTATTAGATATATTTTGAGATGATTTGTCAATACTATCAAAAAATCTAGGCTGAGCTCATGGGCGCAATAAATGAATATCATAACTATGGGTTAAAAAAGTCCAACCCATGAGCTCACAATGTAGCCTAGTAGTAACCCACAACAAATAATGCCCAGTTGCCAACGATCAAGCATTTTTATTTGAACTTTCAAAAGGAACTTTTGTTCACATAGAATCCAAGCATGTCAGTTCAATCAGAATTTAACTCACAAGATTTTAAATAACTGAATAGTCAATTTTAGGGCAAAGGCATCCAGTAAATAGAATTTTGTAAAGAAAACCACACACTACTAGTAAAAAAACTAAAGTTTTGATGATGACAGACCTAAGGGTAAATCTTCACGGAAGCCAGTAATATGTTTGATGGAGATGCAATTTTTACAAGATCCACTATGACAGAAAAAGACAGGACCAGAGCCCAAAAGATTCTAACATACACGACTTAGTTTGTACAGAGAAGCAGTACACATTTAACCAAATGGACAGGTTCATCAAGGATGGCTTTGTTAAAATGCATCATCCAGTTAAGAAACATACAAATCATGGGGTGTGATTTCTTTGGAAAAGGTCAAACGACATATTTGCAAACAAAAAATAATTTATGAATAAAACTTTTATATATATGTTCTTAGCGATCTAAAAGCTAAGGCTGAAAAATAAACTATGATGAAAAAAACCTAAAATCAACTTCATATTTAAGGTTCAAAATTCAAATTTTGGCTTATAAGCAGAAGCGAAAAGATGAGGGTGAAAAAGGGATAATATTCCAGGGAAAGGACTGTGCAAGTGCTATATCTGTGATCTTTCAAATTTACAGGCATAAACAAGAGAAAAGTGACCTTCTGTGGGTTATAGCGGTTCTGCTTGTGCTTTCCAGTATCAACCACATAGATTACATCATCAATTGTAATGCTGGTCTCTGCTATGTCTGTGGCAACAATAACCTGCAGTGTCATGTAGCATAGTAGTAGTAGTAGTAGTAAGTAATAAGAAACTAAGTGCTCAGTAGTTCCTAGTCTCCTAGATCAAGATAATCACCTTACGAATGCTTTCTGGTGGTGACTGGAACACCTTCCTTTGATCGGTGGGTGCAAGTAATGAATGCAAAGGAAGAATCCAATCAGATGATTCCCTTCCAAATCTAACTGAGGCAGATAATCTATCAATCAACATATCAATCTCTGCAACTCCCTGAGGAGAATCACAGATAAAAAAAAACGGTGATCCATATTGCAAGGTGTCCATTAAGAAATGAAGCATTAAACCAGTGGGACACCCTGAACTTACAGGAAGAAAAACTAGAACTGCGCCAGGGGGGCAGTTCTCATCAATATAGCATATCAAGTCTTCCAATAGATCAAAATCAATCACATCTTCGTTTAAGAGTTTCTGTGGTAGCAACAGAAAATATTTAGTTGGCCAAAACCATATTTCAAATGAGAGCAGAACTTTTGGATTGGGCACAAAATTTACCAGATTTTGGTTGGTCCTTTCGCTGTATGACTGATAGCAATCAGTTCTATAATGAGGATTAACATAATCTTCAGAAAGCACCGACTCATCCCCCCATGAGGATAAAACAAGATTCTTCTTTCCTCGCCGATTATTCACTGTGCTACTAGCATTCTTCCACTGGAGCAGAATGAAAAACAAAAATTCAGCATACAGCAGAACACAAATATCATGGTTGCCAAATGACCATCTGGCTAGCTCTGATGATATCAACAACACATGACAGTTATGGAATCTATGGTAAAAATGTGTATCATACACATCCACTAAAACAATCTCAAGTTCCAAATAGAAAAGCTTACCTTTGGAGATATCTTATCAAGTCCTTAATTCATGTTGGGACATTAATATATGGAAAACAAGTTGCGTCGCGTGTTCATGACTATGCAAAATTGTTGTAATAAAATACAGGTAAAAGATCAACAGAAAATATCGATACATGATATGACCCTAAGACATATTTCATCAAAATATAATGAGGACAAGGGAGTGCTCAACAGATCTAGTAATCCAGAGGGAACAGTAAAAGTCACATGGCAGCTGTTGCAGGGTATAAACTTCATTATGAATGAGTAATGAGTAAGGTAAACCTTTTCTCCATGCTGTTGAAAGTATGCTCCTGATGCAGGAGAATCCAAAGCAAGACAGTACTCCATTTTCTCATAAACATCCTCAAGGAAGTGGGTTGAAACTGGATGAGTTCTCCCTTCAACATTAATTACAGGGCAATCTCCGAAATACCGAGAAAATAGGCTGGAATCAACAGTAGCAGACCTGAAGATAAAGTGCATGGGGAAGTAAACATTAGACTCTCCTGATTATCAATGAAGGAAATAAAATTACAACTGAAAAGAAATAAAATGGAAACAAGAAATTGATTTTACATGAGAATAACTTTCAGCTTTCTTCCTGGTTGATTAGAACGTTTCTCAACAAGACTCTTAAGAACAGTCAGCAGGAAGTCACCCTGAAAACTGGGAAATCAGGATCACTCATGGACTTCCTCTACCATAGAAACAAAAGAAAACAAATCATTATGTAATATGGAAAGGGAAAGAACACAGAAATGTACATACCAAAATAGTGCGTTCGTGTACTTCATCTACTACAACATGAGTAACATCACTTAAATCATTGCTCCCCTGAAATAAGCATGAGCAACTATCATCACATGACTTGAGAAACAAGTAGAGAGATGTTACAAAGTTTTATATGCAATAAAAATATTGCACAAAGCCAAACTATGGTTAGCATGAGAACACTACTTACAGATAATTTCCTAAGGAGGATACCAGTGGTACAGAACAGAAGCTTTGTCCTTTCATTCCTAAAACAGTAGAAAGAACCCAAATTATCAGAACAAAGTTGAATACATCATAGTGATCTTTAATGCAAAAATAAGAAAGTTTTCACATATATAATGTGAATATGAGAACGACCAAATACCGAGCACTGTCAAGACGAACTTGATATCCAACCAAAGAATCCTTAGAGCCAGGCGAAGATTCACACCGCTCATTAGACACCCTTTCAGCCACTGAAATGGCCTACAATAAGTAATCTACCAAGTTATATTCAACAATCTAGATCTGTTCAATCAAATAAAAGCTGGGTGATCATATAAAAAGGATATCTATCATACCACCAGATGATGTCATTGTAATACAACACTATGATATTGTAGTGATAAATTTATGATCTCAGAAGTGATTTAAGATGCTGCGCTAGAAAAATAAAGAAAAGATCAAGGTCTGCACTGTTGATCATACCGCTATCCTCCGGGGTTGTGTGCAAACTATGTTGCAGTAACCACCAAGCTCAGATTCAATCATATCATCCAAAATAAACTGTGGCACCTGCAAATCAAGTAATGAACGATAAATAATCATGTAACATTCCATGCTTCTGGAAAGATCAGAAATAACCTATACAAACTGGTGTTGTATCACATCCAGTACTAAATATCTTTCTACATATTCAAGGAATATATGCAAACATAATTTTGTACCAATAGCAGCTTAAATATCTATCAGTAAACAATAGAAGCTAACTGGCTGGGGGTGAAGAATATGACAAGATCAATTCATTAACACTTAACACATTCTGTTGAATACGTCAAGCATGGCCCCATATATCCCAGACTATTGCACTCAATTAGTCAGAGTTTGTTTGAACAAACAAGGTAGAATTATCCAGTCATTAAGGGAAACGACAGATCCAATGTCCAGAGATCCTAGATCAAGTTTGGCAAGTGGGAGTTTCAGAGCTACTTGGCTTCAAAGTATAGGAAACCACGACTACTATCAGACTTGTGATGGCAAGTCTTGTGCAGCAGATAATATGCTATTTCTCATGCTTCACCATCACCAATAATATAAACATTATAATTTCAGGGAGCAAAATGAAAACTAAATGGATTCAACGGGAGAGGATATGGGGGGATGGGGGGATTATTCGAAACTATATTTTTTAAGGTTAGGAAGGTACCTGAGTTGTTTTCCCACATCCTGTTTCTCCGCTAACAACAACTACATCATTCTCTTTCAGTAACTGTAGAAAATGATCTTTGAGTTTAGAAATTGGTAGAGAAGCTCTTGCTTCCAGCATTTTCTGAATACAAAGGTGAGCAAATGAATATATTGTTACAAAGAGTCAAAGACAAAAGGAAAGGTACAAAATCAGAAGAACAATTTTAATAGAATGTGCATTCACTCATACCAAATAGCTCGAGTCCTTCATTTTATTTTGTAGCTGTTTTTTCAACATTCTGCTTTCTGCCTGCTCTGGAGATCTTGATCCTAATCATAGAAAAGCCACATTAGATATCCTGACAAGAAGGGAAAAACTATAAAAACAGCATAGAGTACATTCATTTTATCACTATTCAGTTGGAAAAAAATATATTAAAAGAAAAGGAAAGATAAAACATGAATATCTCGGAGAAATAATGAGAACGAAATAAATGTATGTTGTGAGCAAGATAGACAAAGCAAGATTCCACATGGAAATAGATCTAAGAGGTGTTATACTGCTATGGAAATAGATTCTACATACAAGAAACCACAGTGGTGAAAAGAACGTTGATGGAATGGAGAAGATAGGTCTGTTATCAGCGACAGGTTAAAAGGTCATGGAAAATAAAAATGGTCACCGTCCAAATCATGATTGCTTCACACAATAATCGAGGCAAAAAACTGAAATGATGACATCCAAAACTTACCTGTACGATTCACTAAATAAGTCTCTTTCTTCTCATGGACAGAATAGCTTTCCTCAATACTCCTAGAATCAACAGATGTAGCACCATTTGAAGCATCTCCAACTTGATGTGGAGTTGTATTTGTATCCATATCCAACAACATATCCACAAAACCAGCTCTTCGGTTATCCTCGGTATCCATAACCCTTGAAGATGATGACGATAACTCCCCTGGTTATTTGCCAAAACCATGTAATATACAGCCCAAAGGCCCCAACAAATCAATTCATCAGAGAAGAAAACAAGATCAATTTATCTAACCTTCTTGCCATCTTAAAACAAGCGATGCATATGGTTCAATAAGCAATGGACGCAATGAAAGATCAGCAAAAAATTGATATAGAGCAAAAGCCGCCACTCTGTTTTGTGCTTCCTGTTGACCAATTAAGCAAATGTTTATTGCTCACAAATACAATTCTAGACAATGAATGACAATATGTCTATACTTTACTAAGTTGTAATGAAATCAGAATAATTAATACTAACAAGCATGAAAAGTATAACTGAAGAAATACGGCTAAATATGTAGTGGAAATGAGAGAATAGCTTCCTGTACAGATTGGAATGCACTATCATATTCATATCCATCCAATCTGCATAGGGGATTGATTCAAACTAACAGAATTCAGGCAATGTGCCATCTTCTAATAATTTGATGTTATTGCAAAGATCTTTAGGCACTTCAGATGGATAGCATAGTCCATGGAGCCATTGGCATCCAAAAAATATGAAATGTTGCATTTCTCATAAAAAAAACACAGATTGTTTTCTTTTTAATATTGAAGGCATTATTAGACAGTAACAGAGTGATTAAATAGGTCATCAACACTAAATTACTAACCTCAACAGATACATATTCTTTATCTTGTTCAGGTAACTCAACTTTAGTCAAGCCTCCTGCCTTCCGACTTTTACCACGACCAGTAGAGCCACGCAATACATTAACAGCATATATGAATTTACGATCCTTTTCAGATATTTTACTGTATTTTGGCGCTTCCCAACCAAGTTTCTGACAAAATTTTTGCAGAACAGCTTTTGGCATTTTACCAGAATCTCCCTGCAGAGCACAATAAATAGTTGAGGCAAATGCATAACAGCATAACCATACATGTCAGAGATTAAACAGCTTTGCTGGTTCATTGTTTATTTAGCAATATTTCAAATTGTTATATTCTGCCCATTGCCCAAACAATGGATATCCACGAGTAGCGTTACAAATGAGATATGCTAGCTGTCTTCTCTTGTCACTGTAACTACTGCAGTAATCTAAACTGAAACTTGAATGGTAAAACTATAGTAGTTCTATGCAGCTTTTAGGGGGCAAGCTATCCATAACAAGACAAGAGCATGGGACATTGGAGCACATAAAGGCCACTGCAACTATCCTACGCAACAAGGTCTAGCTCCAAGCAAACTGAGAGAAGCAACGAGGTGAATGCAAATGCATCTTGCTTGACATGTATAGTTCAAGCCTATCCGTCAATAACCAAGACGAAACACCTCCAAAATTCTAAACATAAATATGACAAAAGGTGGGGCATTATGATCACAGTAAGCTAGCAAAGGTAAAGAAAGATGTTTCATTAATATAAAATGGTGTAAGTGAACATGACCTTCTTCCATATATCATCTATGTTTCCAAGAAGATGCCCATAACCATCATGTGATAATTTCTCTAATTTTTGCTGTTTTAATATATCTGGAGCCACTGCTTCCCAAGCAGAAGAGTCTTCAAAAAACAGGTTATCAAGTTCTACTTCCTCTTCTTCTGCCTCCTTTGTGCTAGTTTCATCAACATCCTTGGAAATTCTTTTGTCCAAATTGGATCCTTCGTCCATATGGACAGGACTCTCACATTTCTTCCCAGTTGCGCCAGAGTCAACTTGACCACCCTCAACATTTGCAATATCAGCATTTAGTGTCTTATCTGAACTGCTGAGAACTTCCTTTGAGTTTCCAGAGGATGATTTCTCTTGTTTACCTGAAAACAAATGAACTAGCACACATAATATGAACCTGCTTGAACTACGTATAAGCATTGAGAACTTAAGTCATAACTACTATATAAGAGAAATGTCATATAAAATTTATATACTTCAACAAATACTATGCATACCCTTCTTCTTTTGCCTACTTGGCTTTGCTTCAACAGTTGCAAAACTTGGTGAGAAGTGATCTTCCCATGTGTAGGAATCATTAGAATTTACATCATCTTCCTAACATCAGCAGCATCAAAAGAAATATTTGCACCAATATTAATTAAACAGGGGACAAATAAAATAAGAGATATGCTATGAATAAGCTTAATCTTGAAGATTAAAGGAGCGTCATCCAATTCATAGTGAATTTAAATGTATAATATGTTTATCATTAACTTTAAACAGTATTCAGTACATTAGAATATTTCAGTCACAAATGTAATTAGGTATCATTATAATTACGTTCACAACATAATACAATGTTTACAAACATATTACTGCAAAAATAAATATTCAAAACTGCACATTTGAGATTATTTTAATTAGTAATGAGTTAAAAATATTTAAATCAGTACTAGATAGAGAGAGTCCCAAAGTATTACTATCTTGTGTTACCAACTTGATATTCAAACAATACAAGATATTATCAAGAAGTGAGTGAAAATAGATTACTTATTCGATAAAGCAAAATTGAACAAGACAGAAAATTATGCAGTCCTTCAAAGAGTATCAATATTTGATGCAGCAATCCAAGGGATGAAATTGCTTGTTTGAACATCAGTCATCTATACCTCCTCTTGTTGTTCCATGTACTGCCGAATCCATGCAGCTTGAGATGATCGCCCATCATCCAATGTCAAATCTTCTTCTCGCCGTCTGCTAACTCTAATTTCCAACCCCTCAGTGCTCCCCTGCACCTCCTCTGACTGACGACTCTGTGGCACCCAATTGTCTTTTGCTGTCGATACTACCTTAACTGAACCCTCTGTCCCTAAAAGCCCTAGAAGAGTAATGGATCACCAATTTAAGTTTCAAACCAATTCATTCCTCAGTGAGAAAACATAACAATAAGCACAACAACCCTGCAGTTCATGGGTTGCACACGTGCAGAACCTAAAATGCAGATAAATGCAATGCAAATACAAATGCGGCATTTGCAAGGTACTATTTTAAAGTTGGAAACAGTAAGCACGGGCCATTGTGTGCGCAGAAGCATATATTACAATTTCATGCATATGAACACACAAATACACCGATGCTGGCAAATGCAGATACAAAAATGGCAGAGTTCCAAGTTCAACCAGAAATGTGATTACATGCTAACACAGTATCCACCATTGCGGATCACTAAACCCTAAACCCCAAACCACGTACCTGCCCCTGAAGAGGAAGCGGTGCCACTGGAGAACTTGAGGGGGAGCTCGTCGCCGGGCAGATTAAAGCACAGCCAGTCCAACGCCGACTCGAACGTAGCCGAATCCTGCCCCCAAAAAAATAAACCCCAAACCATCAACAACAAAGCAACCAATTCGATCGCACGGCGATGTTCAACGATTGCTTGGCGGCACGAACCGATAGTGCGGAGAGCGCCTGCTCGATTGGCGCGGAGGAGAAGCCCTCGAGGGCGAGCTTGTCGTACACCCCGCGCAGCCGCCGCGCCTTCAGCTCCCTCGACTCGGCACGCGCCGCCGCGGGAGCATCGGATGGGGCTGGAGCCTGTGCGTCGGTCGCTCCGGAGTTGATGAGGAGCCGCCGGAGGCGGCGCTCGTTCTCCGACGAGATCTGGAGGCGCGGCGCGGTGGCGGCGGCGGCGGCTGCGGCCGAGGAGGACGACGACGACGACGACGATGTGGAGGAGTGCTTGGGCTTCTGCTTCTGCTTCGGCGCCTGCTGCTTCTTCTTAGGCGCCATTTCGCCTCGCCGAGCTCGAGCTCGAGCTCCGCCGCCCGATCGTCTCCGGCGACGGCGAATTTGGCTACGGCCTACGGGGAGGGGAGTTTCCGGAACACCGGGACACCCTATGGTAGGTGGGCCCGTGGTGAATTCGGCCACGTGCACTGTTCTGCTTGCGCAGATAAGTACTCGCGGGCCCGCACAACGACACGAAACACGCCTTCTAGACACGAAAGCGTAATCGACTCTGCCGCATTGTGCTTTCGCATATAGTTGCACGCCTCACACACAACGGAGCATGCCTTTCTGGGCCAGATTGTGTATTCCACCTTATTGGGCTTCTGCTGGCCCAGTGATCCCCTACGTTTTTTTGGCGGAATAAGTCCACTTGAGATCTCTCGCCTTACCGTCTAGTCTGTTTCCATCCTTAGACCGTAAAACCGGATATAACCGGTGCCCTAAACTATCAAAACCGGTGTAAAAGAGACCCCTCGGCGGTTTTGACTGACATGGCGCCTATATGGCTAGTTTGACTAGGCTTCCGTCCTATGTGGCATTGACATGACGCTACGTGGCAATTATATATCAGAAAAACAGTGGGCCCACCTGTCAGCTACACATAAAAAATGATTTAAAAATAGCAAGCCCATGTGGGCCCATAGTCAGCTACCCAAAAGAAATAAATATGGTGGGCCCACGTTGACCCCACATGTCATTCCTTCTCCTCTCAGCTGATAGGTGGGCCCACTGTTTTTCTAATATATAATTGCCACGTAAGCATCATGTCAATGCTACGCAGGACGGAGACCTAGTCAAACTAGCCATATAGACGCCAAGTCAGCGAAAACCGCCTTCAAAACCACCGAGGGATTTTTTTTTTGCCGGTTTTGATAGTTCAGGGACCGATTGTATCTAGTTTTACGGTCTAAGGACGAAAAAGTGACTAAACGATAAGTTGAGGGACCTCAAGTGGACTTATTCCTTTCTTTAGCAGAGCATCTCCAATAGCATGCCTAAAATTTACTCTCTTTAAATTTTAATTTAGTCATTTATATGAAAATATTTTATCTTCATATTACACCTCAACAGACCCTCCATCGTAACTCCCCGACTCCTAACGGCTAGTTAATATTATCTAATTTTAAAAACTACAGCATCTCCAATAGATATTTTATGTTCACTCCCTATTTAAATGTGGGTCCATCTCTATGGAACTAATAGATAGACATCTAGTTTGGTGAAGGAAGACTTGATAGATTGGTTATCGAGGAGGCAAATTTAGCCATTCAAATGGCATGGTGTGATGATGAGTTATATAGTAGTTTCTCAGATGCCGTTTTTCAATATAATTGCTAGAATTTGGTATACACAGTCATTTGATTATTCTTTTGAAGATGCCCTTAGTTACCCGTATTTTGCTCTTTAAATTTTAATTTAGTCATTTATATGAAAATATTTTATTTTCAGATTACACCTCAACAGACCCTCCATCGTAACTCCCCGACTCCTAACGGCTAGTTAATATTATCTAATTTTAAAATCTACAGCATCTTCAACAGATATTTCATGTTCACTCCCTATTTAAATATGGGTCCATCTCGATGGAACTAATAGATATTCATCTAGTTTGGTGAAGGAAGACTTGATAGATTGGTTATAGAGGAGGCAAATTTAGTCATTCAAATGGCATGGTGTGATGATGAGTTATACAGTAGTTTCTTAGATGTCGTTTTTCAATATAATTGCTAGAATTTGATATACAGAGTCATTTGATTATTCTTT
The DNA here is from genome assembly GCF_000231095.2 of Oryza brachyantha. Classification (NCBI taxonomy): domain Eukaryota; kingdom Viridiplantae; phylum Streptophyta; class Magnoliopsida; order Poales; family Poaceae; genus Oryza; species Oryza brachyantha. Next base: position 10,766,472 of record NC_023166.2, read on the forward strand.
TAAAGATGCCCTTAGTTACCCGTATTTTGCAATAGGATTGATTGTTTTATGGATTTATGGACCCGTAGCCTAGATATTATCTTGAGCAGAAAATAAGCTATTTATTTCTTTTTCTGGTTCTCTCTCCGAGGTGAGGCTTATTTGTGAGATTATCTGAGAATGAACTACTGCGCTTTTTAGATAGTTATATAAGTAGCTTTAGACTTATTGCAGGTCAAATATATTTTAAATTCAACCAATCTTATAAAAATATATCAACAATTTTAACACAAATAAATATACAATTTATTTAAACAAATGATCATTTGTTTTCTCATGACATATCCATTTTGCTTTTCTAATACCTATTTAAGAATATAAACGACTGAACTAACTATTCTAATGCTAAAAAATTGCATTATAGATCAAATGATTTCTTCATATATAAAAAGTTTACGTTTAGGAGCTTGGGAGATGTGGCCAGACAATAATCCATAACCAATAATAATAAAAAGGTGATTAAATTTGACGGTGTAGATGTTTAACTTATAAGCTAACCTAAAATAATCCATAATGAGTACAAGAAACAGGTCGAGATGTGGAATATTCCGCGCTGCATTGCAAATTTTGAAATCGGCCGAAGCAAATGGCAACCGAACATGTAGCTAGGCAGCTCGGAGGTTGGGACATGAACATCGTTAGGGCGATTTTCTTATTTCGAGATGGGCATCGAACGTTCGAGGCAAAATAGACTTTTTACCCGAACCGCGATGTGGAGTCGTCCATAAAACAAATGGGGGTTTAGTAGCAGAAGCGTGGACGTTACCTGCTCTCGCGGTGTCAACCTAACCCCCCCAAAATTGGCCAAAAAGAAACAGTTACAGGTCGAGATACGCAGCAAAATCTCTGTCGCTGTGCTGATTGATGATCCATTCAAACCAAGAAATGGCTTGAAAATATCCAGGCAAAGAATCAAAGCATGTGTGTCTGAGGGGCGGCCAGCGACCGTGCGTGCGCATTCGGGGAAGGATTAAGTGTACACGTGGCTTTAGCAGTTTGTCACTGTATTTGTTACTCCTTCCGTTTTATAAACTTGGATCATTCATCTGAAATAATTTTGTGTTTGAATGTAAAAAATATATAAATGATGCCTAAAGTTTCTTTAATGACAAAACAATCACAATAAATAAAGAATAATTATATAAGGTTTTTGAATAAGACAAGTAGTGGACGTATATTAAAAGTCAAATGTGTCAAACTAAAATAACTAGGGTTTTGTTGAGTTTACATCTTATGGGAATTTTGCCTATATAGTTCTTTGAAATAAAGGATTGGAGTTTGGAAAATCCATGAAATTCCTAAGAAATGGCACAATATTTCTGATTTCTAAACATTTTCCGTTGTCTATTCAAATGATCATTTATGTATTTTCTTGTGTGCTTCAATCCCCTGTTTTACTATTTCATTTTTTTCAAAACCTTATCCTGCATTTCAAATATTCCCTTAATATAGATATCTAATTTATCCACAAAAAATGTTCATTACTCATTTTATTTGCTACGTATCCTCTAAATGCAAAATCTATGTAAACTTTTTCTCGATTATATAGAAAACATCAACGCACGTGCACACCACATTCAAACACCGAATGTGGTATATTAGACAGAGAAAAGTAGGAACGCCCTAGCCTAACTAAAATTCACATTAAAAAACAAAAGTAGTATGTTATTAAGACTGTATATTTATTGGATGACAAATAATTAAGTTACATATTTAAAGTGATGAACATTTAAAGCCATAATTTAAGTGGCAGTAGTTAATTAATCGGTTTTGCTATTGATTAATCGATTGAAATTTCTGAACTCATCGATCAATTGCAACATGGAGGAGGAAAGGAGGGGGAGAAGAAAGCAACGAAGATTGACTGGTAATGGGAATGGCTATAACCACCTCCGAACCTACGGATTAGGTTTTCATGGTTGGAGGCCGTGGGACGGGGTAGGGGGTGGTGAGGGCGATTTTAGAGGGATGACTAGGGTGGTAGCGACAAGCGAGCGGCGAAGTACTAGTGGTGACACCAAAACCATGGGGATGGAGGAGGGCAGTGGCTTTCTTGAATATGAGGGCGTCAGACCTATAGTGGTTAGGAGGTGGTGGTGAAGGAGATATCTTGGTGGCATGAGCCATTAGGGAAGAATGGTGGGACAGGGCACAACATCTAAATCAGGGAGAAGAGGGGGAGAAAGGAGGGCAGGAGGGAAGTGAGGCTTGTCGGTATCATTGGCGTCTTTCGGTATTGGTGAGTATGGGTTGGTGCATTGGTGTGGGGATGGCGGAAGTGAAATTTTATCCAACTAGTATGGTTGTCCACGCATATTGCGCGGCTAGCATCGTTATAAATTATATTTATATAGAGTTTCTTATCTAGATAATAATTAATTTTAAATTGTTTAATTTGAATTTAAATTTTCTTAAATTATATTTTTACATGCAAACCCATTTACTTGTGTTCTCTTTGCTGGTATATAAACTTTTTTCTGTACAATATTTAATTTATAATTCAAAATTGGGTTACTTCTAAATTGTATTTATAAATAGACACTTTCTTTTAACTTTTCAAATTTTTAACCGAAACTTTAGATCTTTTAAAATTGTATTTATAGATGGATTTTTCCTCAATATCAATTATTTTAAAATTTTTAATCCGAGATTTGAATGTTTCTAAACTGTATTTACACATGGACTCTTTTATTATTTTCTTTATTTTAATTTTGAAATTGTATTTCTAGTCGAGTTCTTTTTAACTGGAATTTTACATATTTCCAAATTGTATTTGTAGATGGACTATTCCCTCAATATCAATTATTTTAAACTTTTTAATCCAAGATTTATTTAAACATGGACTCTTTTTTTATTATTTTTCCTAATTTTTAAAATCAAATTCTTTTTAACCGGAATTTTAGATGTTTCCAAATTATATTTATAGATGGATTCTTTTCTCAATATTAATTACATTGAAAAAATTTATCTGATATTTCGATTTTTTTTAAAACTTTATTACGCATGGACTCTTTTTATTATTGTTTTTATTCTTAATTGATCATTCCAAACAAACATTACTTTTTTTTAGATTTTCCTTTTCCGGTTCAAAAGTTCAAAAGGCTTGTTCTTTCTTTTCTCCTCCTTTTTATATTTGGGCCTCTCGCGGCCAAGCGGCGCACGGGTGAAGCTGGCTACAGGTCGGATTAATCCCAGATAATCAGGATACGATAGAGTTTCTTTTGTTGGATTGAAGATAGAATTTGCTATTGATCATTGATAGATTTTCTTTTTGTCCGACTGATCTTTTCTTCCCTTTTTTCTCATATTTTTTTCGATTAATCTCTGAATATCTAGCCCGTGAGAAACAACGTGGAGACTATTTTTCCTGTTACTTTATATATATCTAGATATAATAGATAGATGGTTCCGAGGGAGCGGGGGAGGAGAAGGGATAGGTTTAGTTTTTCAATAGATCGATGAATATCATCGTATCTTTTCGCTTTTGTTTATACTTATAAGTAAAAAATTAATTTGTCAACTTTAAATTTAGAGTAGATTTTGAAGTTTTTTCATTGTAGTTTATTTTGTAATCTTGAATTTTAGATCACTAAATATATATATATATATATTATATAAGTTTTATTTATAAATTATCTTTTATTTGTAAATACCATTTGACCTTTTTTTTAAAAAGCCAACCATTCGCCCCTCAGGCAAACCATTTAATTTTTTTTGTCATATATACGAGTATTTATGTACATGCTGCTCGCGACAGCTTTCAGTGACCGAGTTGTCCAGCGACATGTCGTCGCCGCCGTCATCGGAGCGCTCTCTCGCGTCGCTCGTCTCGGCGTACACCGTCAAGCTCAACCGCGCCTATCTCCTCGCGCCGGCCGTCGCCGCGGGCCTCCTCGTCGCCGTGCTCCTCTTCTCCCTTGTCGACTTCTCCGCGTTCTCCGCCACCCCCGTCGCGCGGGCGGCCTTACCAGCGTCGCCCGTGTCGCGTGGGCCGGCGAACACGTCGGCCTCGCCGCCGCCGCCACGAGCGCCCGTGCTGACGGCCCTGGACACGCTCGGGTCGCGGCCGGCGGAGCAGTTCACGGCCCTGCGCGACGCGTACGCGCGGTGGGACGCGGCCGTCGGGTGCCCGGCGTTCGCGGAGAAGCACCGGTCGTGGTCGCCCGACCCGGCGGCGCTGCAGGACCCCGAGGCGGCGCCGTGCGGCGAGCTGCGGCTCCCCCACGTCGCCCTCGCGGTGAGGGGGGTGACGTGGGTGCCCGACATCCTCGACGGCGTGTACCAGTGCCGGTGCGGCATGACCTGCCTCTGGAGCCGCAACGAGGAGGCCCTCGCCGACAACCCCGACGTCGTGCTCTACGAGATTTGGCCCCCTCCCGACACGGTAAGCACAGGAGCAACCTCGCCGCCGCCATGGCCGCACCGCCGGTGTACGGTCACCTAACCTGTCGTGGTGTGGGTGCAGAGGAAGCAGGGGGAGCCACTGCGCGCGTTCATGGACATCGAGCCGACGAGGAAGAGGTCGGGGCACGAGGACATCTTCATCGGCTACCACGCCGACGACGACGTGCAGGTGACCTACGCCGGCAAGTTCTTCCGCATCAACCACAACTACCACGTCGCCACCCATAAGCGCGACGTAAGCACTCGCGATTTCCTCAACAAAATCAATCCTTCTTCGAATGCGCAAATAGCGGGAACGATTAACGAACGCTCGACGCCCATCTCACTCTCGCCGTTCGCCGTCGCCGGTGCAGGACGTGCTGGTGTACTGGTCGTCGTCGCGGTGCTTCGAGCACCGGAACAAGATCGCGCGGGAGCTGTTCCGCCACCTCCCCGCGCACTCCTTCGGCCGGTGCGAGAACAACGTCGGCGGCGGCGACAAGGCGCTGGAGCTCTACCCGGACTGCGGCCGCGGCGAGGGCCAGCCGCCGTCGGAGTGGTGGGACCACCTCCACTGCGCCATGTCGCACTACAAGTTCGTCCTCGCCATCGAGAACACCATCGCCGAGAGCTACGCGACGGAGAAGCTCTACTACGCGCTGGAGTCCGGCTCGGTGCCCATCTACTTCGGCGCCCCCAACGCGCGGGACCTGGCGCCGCCGGGCTCCTACATCGACGGCGCGGCGTTCGCGTCGGTGGAGGAGCTGGCCCGGTACGTGAGGGAGGTGGCCGGCGACCCGGCGGCGTACGCCGAGTTCCACGCGTGGCGGCGGTGCGGCGTGATGGGCGCCTACGGCCGGAACCGCCTCGCCAGCCTCGACACGCTCCCCTGCAGGCTCTGCGAGCGCGCCAGCCGCATGGGCGGCCGCCACGCGCCGGCGCCGGCGCCGACCAACGCCACCGCCACCCCTGTGTCGTGACGACGGTACACGACCGACTTTGACCGCCCGGCTCGAGGAACGAAGTGTGGTTTGCGTAATGGCAAATGCCTTTGAATAGTTTAATTTGTTTGTTGTCCATGTCAAAACTGGTTATTGCACATGCTCTTTAGTCTAGGGAAGAAATGCTGCTGACGAAAGGATTGCGAAAAGATTACTGCATTTTCTCTCTCCAGATTGTTCCTCTTTCTTTTTTCGAACGTTTCTCGAGCCAATAGACATGGTATTTTTTTAATAAACAAAATTCTATATATAGGTTTTGATCGTCTCATATTTTTGAAGTAGGTTTTAATTTTTTTTAAGTTTATTATTATGTCTATATCATGAAATAGCTATAAAATATTAAATATCCTTTCATCTTTCATCATCATTAATCAACACAACCTAAGTTATATGGGTTTTTTTTACCATATTTAAAAATTACTTCGATGTACCAAAAAATTTAATATATAATTTCGATACCTTCAGATACATCGTAAATTAAGTTAGACTGAAAAATATGACATCCCAAGATAAAAGTATTTATTAAGAATGATAAAAAACTATAAGTTATTCTGTAATATTTAAGATGGATGAAGTGTTTCATATTCTTCTTTTGGAATATGGACGGAATTTGGTTCACCCATACAGTAGCTGGTTATATATTTATGTAAATAGTTTTATTAAGTTATATAAAGATACATAAGCACGCGGTCACATCACAATTCACACGCACGAAAATGTCCTCTAGACCTCTACCACTACCACGCACGCTCAAAGAGGAGGAGGCTACCGCATTTTCAGCTCGAGGCAACAAGTAGTAAAAACAAAATGAAATGGTGATTTTGAACCGATGACTAGACTCGCGTGTTGGTGTCAACCATCGTCCGACGGTTACGACGTCCCTGTCGTGAAAACTCTTGCACTCGTTGTCGTTGTGGTTAATTTTCTCACTGCAAACATGCTCGCCCGAAAAAAAAAAGTCCTCTTGAATATTCTTATTTAGCTTCTGACGAATGGCAAATGGTCCAGTGACGTGAACGAGAATCTCGAAGGCTGCAGAAATTTTTCGGAGAATCAGATTTGTGGGTTCTAACCGATGGCAGGTAAAAGGTTGGTTGTTGCTGTTCCAGCGTCGCCAATGCATTTTTGTTGCTCCTCTCTGTACTGAACGTCAACGTGTCTTGTGCATGAAAGAAAGAGGTATCAGCTCGAGCCACCAACGCTCGTGTCGTAAAAAAACGCCCTAGTGCTCATTGGGCTTCCCGCTGAGAGTGTACCGTTTCATAATATAAATCTTTCCAGTATTATCTAGATGGTAATGAATCTAGATATGTATATAAATAATATATATCTATGGATTGATAAATTTACACAAGACTAGAAAAACTTACAATATACGACGGAGGTAGTACTTCCTCTACTGCATATTATAAATTAACACATTTTTCATTTATACTTATGGTTATAAGCTAAAATCTATAATTTAAAGTAATCTTGAAGTTATTATTAGATTTGTTCATTGCAGATTATTTTTCATCTTTTGCTTTTAAATTAATAAGGATATATATATATATTGCATATAAATTTTAATCGTTAATATATAAGCCATTTTGTTTATACTTAATTTCAGTAAAATTGATGTTTTCTCTAGATTTATTCATGCATCAATAAATGTGAATACTATTTCATCTAACGTACATGTAATGTGTCCAGATTAATTATCATTGATTTTCTGTATCACTAGGGTCAGCCCAAGAAATGGCCCATGGCCCATCGCAAGATTAGCCAACCTGTGCAAGGAAATTGCCGTTGAATTCTCTATAAGTAATCGATTTTAGTAGTTTGGGTTTGATTTTAGAGAGGGTAACATGGCTCGTACTTTACATTTTAGTAGTTCGGGTTTGATTTTAGTAGTTCTCTATAATCCAAAATTTAAATTTTTAATCTTAAATTAATGTTGGTTTTGTGGTTATTTAATCATAGTTTATTTTTCGGTCTTGGTTTTTATATCGCTAAGAATACATATATAAAAGTTTTTTTACAAATTATTTTTATTTATAAATATGCCACCTGAAATAGACAAACAATCGCCCCTTATACTGCAAGACGTGCCTTTGGAGAAAAAAAGAAACTACAGATTGATGAATAACACGTGCTAGCAGCAAGAGATGTAAGACATCTAGGTCAAGCTTATACAACTCATATCTAGATACAGTAAGGAGAGAGAGTATATATATATATATATATATATATATATATATATATATATATATAATATGATATAATATGGCTGCCACCAATGATCACAACGGAGGTTGTGTATGACAACGACCACCAGATCGATCAACGCTGGACCGAAGTAGGGACACAGATGTAAAATGTTAAATCCACATTAAATTTTCAGTTTTGTAACATCCACTTATTCCCCCTTTGTTTTTTTTTTCTACGAGTTTGATTATTACACAGCATACAACCAACTAACACCACATGTATAGGAGCACACACCAAACCGTGGTTTTCAATTCGAAACCAAAGGTTTGAGGCACCTCCAAATCACATTTTGATTTCCCTCCATTTCCTTCCGCATTTACCACCAGACTAATCAACAATGCATCGAGTTTTCACCACCAAATTAATAATCTTTACTTACACTGGCCATCCTTTGATGTATGAATTACTGCCCCTATCTAGGGATCAGGATCCTATATCTTCAAAAGTCACGTGTCTTTGTCATTGACATGACAAGATAAACTCGAAGACGGAGGATCTCGGGTCCCGTGCCTGCCTAGCTAGACCGTCCAGGAGGCGGAGCGGCGGAGGACGGGCTTCATCATGGCCTTGTCTTCCTCGAGGGAGATCATGCCGAGGTGGGAGGGGTCCTCGATGAGCATCTTGGCCACCAGGTAGCCGGCGACGGACCACGTCTGGAGCTTCCTTGCCTGCTTGCCGACGTACCGCCCCAGCTTGCCGTCGTAGTACTCCGGCCACCCGTCCCTCGCCAGCCTCGCCTCCGCCAGCTCGATCGCCCGCCGCGCGATCTTCAGCCGCCCCGTCTTGATGCACGCCGCGGTCAGCAGCCACAGCAGCACTGCGGATTCGGAAACAAATTAAATAAAGATTAAATTGGAGGGATTACAAAATGAAGAACATTACGAGAACATTAAGGCTCAATATTTGAAGAACACTAAAGTACCAAAAGTTTGAGTTCTTAGGATATATAAAAGGCCTCATTAGAATAACATTAAGGCTCAATATTTTTGTGAAATTCAATAAAAACTGCTTCCTATATCAGCGAGAAACAGTTTTTAGTATACTGGTGTATGTACATAAAAATCGTGTATCCTATCTAAATAGTTATAAAAAATATAAATTTTTTTTAATAAGATAGATTAAATGAGTTATATCGTTCCACAAACATGCAAGTTTAAATTCAAACTTTTATAAGTTGTAGCAAAAAAACAAACAAAACTGAAACTAAGTATATGTATATTTATAATTGTTTTTGTTATTTTTGCTACAACCGGTAGAAGTTGAATTTAAATTTGCATGTTGGTGAAGTGATAAAACTCATACTAAACTATCTTGTCAAAAAATTTTATATTTTTTATAATTATTTAAATAACATACAACCAACAAGTATGCATATAGATCCGTGCGCTAAAAAACTGCTTCCATATGCAAGCAAGCAAAGAGTGTAAGACTGACCGGGCCAGGAGCCGCCGTTGTGGTAGCTCCAGCGGGTGTTCTTGGGGTCGCAGCCGGTGACGATCTGCCACTCGTGGGACTCGATGGCCGGGAAGCTGATCTTGAGCGGCATCTCCCCGATGAGGTCCTCCCAGCGCTCCTCGATGAGGTCCATGATCGCCGCCGACTGCTCGGGGGTGGCCATCGACGCGAGGATGGCGACGAAGTTCCCCAGCGCGAACCACCGGAAGTCCATCCGCGCCGGGCTGACGTTGCCGACGAAGTAGCCGCCACGGCCGGGCATGAAGTCGAAGACCCAGTCCGGGATGGACTCCGGGATGACGTTGAACTTGTTGACGGCAGTGTGGGAGTACTCCTCCGTCTTGTACCGGTAGATGTCGTTGAGCTGCTGGAAATCCAGCCAGAAGTAGGAGCGCATGTGGTAGCTGAGCGCGTGCAGCCGCGTCGCCACCCGCTCCATCGTCTCCTTCCCCTCCGCCGCGTCCGCCTTCAGCATCAGCAGCGCGCACCGCAGCGCCATGAAGAAGAGGGCTTGGATCTCGATCGGGTACCCGTACACGCCCTGCGTCCCACGGCGATCAACGGCGACCGGGTTAGATTAGTTTTTGATGATGACGATGATCTCGTCCAATAAAAATATTTCGAGGTACCGATATCTGACAGTACAAAATCGTTTCTAATGGATGAATAACTTAGATATAAGTATGGTCATCCTGCTCAGCTAAATTAAATGATGAAAAATGCTCATACATTATTGTTGGACGTAAACAAATCTCAAGTTCCGATGATTTGATGATCAGGTTTTATTGCCAGGGAAAAGGACGTCGCTTTCCATCCTAACAATCGATCGATGATGGATGGCTACGCGTAATTTGACCGAGCAGCAGTGTGTTTTAGCTGCTGCACGCCTGCACGCACGTACAGCGCGTTCCACACCAAACGGTGCTTTTCAGTCTTAATTCTTGGGATCAACCAGACAGTGATCAGTAACAAAGAAGATTTCAGCATTGTGCTTTTTACGACGTAAAGTCATGTAGGAAGATTTAGTGAAAAAAAGTTTACACTTTTTTGTTCAGTAAAAACAGGTAAACTTATTCTGCTAACCAAATTCATCAGGAAGCAAGCCAAAGTCCATTTGGAAATCATGATGTATTTTCTCCTGTTAATGGTAAATTTTACGATTTTACGGTCCTTAGAGAAAATATCCATGGATACTAAAATTTTACACGTCATATCTAATTATGGACATGACAAGTTCTACATAAAAAACGTGGTGCTTTTCACAATTCTATGTCTTGTCATTAATGAGTAACTGGCTGTATGAATATTAGAAGCATCTTAATCTTTTTTTTTTGGCATTTACCTATCTCTTTGATGGCACAGAGAGAGCAGATAATTTATCATCATCGAGAAAACATCTCTATGTACCAAAATTTATAATCAAAAGTTTGATACCTCATTATACAAATTAATTGGAGTTACTGAATTTTGCGTTAGAAATTATGGTATTTTCATGTACTTTATCAATGATAGCAAAATTTCTTGTAAAAAGCAGATACTCTGTAAAACTTGTATTTGACAAAACAGAAAAAAAGAACGTGAAGAGAACAGTGGCATGAAGAGAGGAAGTTAGTATACCATCCTGCGATCGATCATGCAGCAGCCGTCGGCGCAGAGGAGGGTGGGGAAGGTGTCGAAGCCCTCGGCGAGGCACTGGTTCATGATGAGGCGGATGCCGCGCTGGCACTCCGGCGTCTCCGCCAGCGACAGGTCGCCGGTGGACTTGGTGTAGGCCCTGAGGATGATGATCCACCAGAACCCGGAGTCCACCGGCGCCACCCTGCCGATGGCGCTCTCGCCGAAGTCCGCCACCAGCCTGTCCACCCCTCGCTTCGGGTCCTTGAGCACCTTGAAGCTCGCCGGCATGGCGCCCTCGCCGAGCTTGAACCGGTCGATCCTCTTCTCCCACCCCTGCAGCAGCAGCGTCTTGAGCAGGAAGTTCTTCACGATCTCCGGCTCCCCGTTCATCAGGAACGCCAGCGCGCTCGGTACGAAATCCCTCACGAACACCTGCGTATGTATGTGCCACGGGTTTTGATTTAGCGATCGATCGAATGATCCAAGAGCACCTGCATATGTATGGCATGCGCTTGCTTGCCTGGTCGTAGTTGAGGACTTCGTCGGAGGAGTGGTCGACGGCGGCGAGGGTGCCGAGGGGCTGGCCGCGGAAGCAGACGAGGGAGCGGCGGAGGGCGTCCCAGGCCTCGAAGATGAGGGGGTGGGGCTCGAAGGAGAGGCGGGTGGAGGAGGCAGGGGTGCCGCAGAAGGAGCGGAGGCCGCCGCCGGGGGAGTACATGCTCTCGTAGCTCTCCATGTACGGCAGTCCTCCGCCGCGGCTGGCCGTGCCGGAGATGGAGAGCTCGGCGAGCGAGCGGTCGTCGAACGAGCGCTGCCTGTCCACGTTGATCCGGGGCCGGTGGTTCAGCATCCGCGTCAGGTCGAAGTCGTCCGGGTCCGCCGCCATCGACGCGTGCGACGACGCCTTCCTCATCCCCCCGGGCCCTCCCCCCGCCCCCTCCATCTCGCAACACACCGCCACCGCCGCCGTCGCGCCGCCTCAAGAATCCCACACACCTCACTCCTTCCACACGAACGCAACGGAGCTGAGGCTGAGCACGTCGACGCCGCCGACGACGACGAGAAGAGATGCTATAACGCAACGAGACGCGCCAATCGCCCGAGAGGCCGAGCAGATCGCCGGCCGTTGGCGCTCTGTCTACGTGTGGGCTCGCCTCGCCGGAGTTCGATCGGCTCGCTCCACTTCCAGGACGAGAAGAATTCTGCCTCGGCTCCGGTTTCGCGGGTAAATAAATAGACAGGGACACGAGGAAGGGGGAGGGGGAGTGGGCCCCACTAGTCAGTGGCCGGGGCCGGATATTGTGGGGGCGCGTGGTGACGTGTCCGTGGCTGGCACTGTGGCTTTGCGTGCTCGGGGTGGCGGTTAGTTGTCTGTGCACAAAGGTGCGAGGGGAGGCAAAGTGGTGGTGACTCATCGGCAGATTCCTCCCCCGAAAGGGGAATTTCTCAACAGATTTTGGGCGAGCAGAAGGCGCAAACGTGCATGTTTGAGTTTTTCCTTTCCAACACTGCCATCAGCCTAATGCAGTAAAAGAGGTAGAGTGATGTACATCATGTGCTGTGTCACTTCGTAGGCTAAGTATAACGAAAAGCCTTGATAGGAGCAAAATATTTCTATATTAAGAACCTAAAAAGAAACTTAGCGTCGTCCCCGGTAGGCGACTTGAGGAGGTTGGAGCTCCGATGGGGTTTGACTTGCCACCTATCCGATGCAAAAAAAAAACCGATGGCACAGGGTAACAACGCATCGATACGATGGTGATGGCGCAATGGGATGTACGGTGGCGGCGGTGTGATGGTTCATGGCAGGAGCTCCTGCCCTAGGCTTGGAGGTTCATATATGCGGCCTTCCTGGCTTTGCCTGGGATGACGTCGGTGACGACATGTGGTCATGAATGACTAATGCCTCCCTAACCTGCAAAGCAACGACGACAGGGTTCCTTTCCCAACCTGCCATGGGGAATGCCAATTCTAGCATGCAGGTGGTGGCAAGAGGGTGGCAATACGAGCACATAGTGGCAGTGGTAGACCCCAAAGAGCTGGTGGCAGTGAGAAGGTAAGTGGTTTATGGTAGTGACTGATAATACTCTCGGTGTTGGTTGAGCATCTCCTCTCTATGGAGTTTCTCTCCTTCTATGGTCAATCCTGGTTACGAGGAATTCCAAGAGAAAGGCATGGATGAATGGCGGAATAATGGATGACAACGGGTTGATGGTGACCAAGAAGCTATTGGGAACCTAACTGAGCAGTGGGGTGGTGGTCTAGGCTTGACTGTGGAGGGACAATGTGGGTGTTCAGCAACAGTCCATTGTGCAGGTCAATTGGGTGGATATCGCCAACGAAAGCCTTGGTATGCCTTTGGTCGACCTAACAATGGTGTTCTCCTCCCTGGAGGTGTCGTCATGGTGTTTCCGTCCCTCACCATCAATCACTGAGTGAAAACCTTCTGGTTTCTAGACGAGCTGTGACAACATTACATGTCATGTATAGCTTTGGAGAAACTTACCCGTGCAAAGGTGGCCATTTGTACACTCTTGCATCAGCTTTGAAGCTTTACAAGCCTAAGACACGCGGCAAGGGCCTTGTCTTCTTGGTTCCATTCTTGTTCATATCGAATTATCGTCTTTACTTGTGTGTTTCTGCTAGGCAAAGTAAAAGTTACTTCATTGTTAGGGTGTAGTAAAGATTGGCCAGTATCTTTCTATGGATGTTTGTCTTTGGTAATGGTGATGTGGTCACTATGGAGTTAGAGCCGCGGTGAAGAAATTACGATAATCTCAACAACAATGCTTGTTTTGGGCTCCATTGATATTTTTATTTGTCAGTTGGAGAGTTGAGGTGTTGTCTCATGCTATATTGTGTTATTGGCCATAGGTTTTTCTTTTCCCTCTAACCCACTAAGGATTTTTATTCCAGCTTATTTTAAATATAATTGAAACTTATCATGTCAGGTTTATTTCTTTTAAAAAATTCGATGCCGTTTTTGTAATATAGGAAATAAAAAAACATGAGAACAACAAAAATGTAGAAATCGAGGCGGCACGTCGGGCTAAATCATTGGGAATTCTAAAACACAAAATTGTGTAAAACTTGTTGTTTGAACGTTTCATTGAAGAAGTATACGATTTTGTCCTATAAATAGACTCGATGAAACCTTCGTAGAAGGTACAACCTCATGTTAGAAACCTCCAAAATTCTAAAGAAGTTCTAGGAAAACTTTTTCCATAAGAACTCGATCTTACAAATTAATAAAAAAATCCTATACTATTTCTTTGTTGCTAAAGAACCCCAAGTGATAAAACAATGTAGAGGGGATATGATGTACTATCCTTGATTTGTAAAATTATCAACCCATAATTTTATGTTTTGGGGAAGAGGGGTGTCTGACAATATATGTTCCTCCATTATCCTCCTGTCACTTGGTATGTATGGCTTCTTTAGGATAACGAGGAAAAGATCTTAGTCTTTTGTTTTAACAGAAGCTACATTCAAATTATTATAAAATTTATGGCCTCACCAAATCAAGAAAGAATGCCAACACAACGCCATAGCACATTGACAATATCGTGAAATAGAGGGAATGCTTTTTTTTTTCTTTGGCATGTGTTCGATGTTTCGTGCATTGAATATGCTACACTGTTTGTTTGCTTATTCGCCGTGGTACGTTTTCAACAGTCGTCTATCACAAACATGACAAATTTCGAACTATGCATATGCTGGCAGAAACCGACAGAAGCGAGTAGTAACCTGATGACAAGTTAATTGTTTTCCACGGGAGAAACTTCTTTAACCTGCTGGATACCCGTACTCTCCCTGTCTCATAATAATAAGTGTATTTTTAGAATTCAAATTGATCTCAAAAAAGTATGCAGTATTACTATATTCATACAGTTTTAAAAATGTATTTATATTGGAACCGATGGAGTAGTATATATTTAGAGTAGAATAATTGACATGGATTCCTTTTATGTTTGGATGCATCGTCTCAACATGATCATGGTGAAGCGCCATCAAAAAATAATTGCAAGAATAGTTGTCATATTCCAAGTAAATTAAATGGGCGTCACATCATGTGGGTTCCGATTACACAAACAAGACGAAAACGAAGAAAATGAGAAATGTGCCTCTCCTAATTATTAATCATTGCTGAAAAAAGGCATTAATACTGAATCATTTCAAGAGAAGAAGCATGCAGAGAAAAATCCATCTCTTTCATTGATCATGCATTGCAATTGAATGCAAGAGCTAAGTAGATTGGATCACAGGGGAGAAAGGGTTGTAAACCACCAAAAGTTTTTGCTAACCAATCAATGCAAAAATAATAATAAATCAAATAATCATGCATGGTTGAGTTTGAAACACTGCTACTGCTGCAGGAGAAGGATATATCTGTGAAATGAAAAATTATGAATCACAAAGACTTCCTCAATGAATAGGTCAAATACCAGAGTTTATGACACTTTGGAGTTGATAATTAGGAGGGAAACGTATGTACATGCAGTACATATTACGTAAACACAAAGGAAGAAACAATAATACAGAGTCTCTCGAACAATTTTGGTTGGATAACTTGTGCTCTGATCAACAGTTAAATGCAAATAGGGCCGACTAAGTATATGTTTTTTTACGGTAATTATGAAATGAAAGCTACAGTTTATTTTGCCGGTCACGTTTGTTTTTCAACGAGACTTTGAGGCCAATTGTTAATACTCACTCACGTCACCCGACCTAGTCATTGTTTAGACCTTGATCGATGCAGTGATGCTGTTACAACTTACAAACGATAGTGCCCAAACTGAAGATCGGCAAACACTATCAAACCCGAAAAGTAGGCAGCCATGTATTTCTCAAAGCCTTGCATTTTTCATATATAGGTATTTGAGTTGTATCACTCTCCATAGTACTCCCTCCGTCTCTAAATGTTTGATACCGTTGATTTTCTTATACATGTTTGACTCTTTGTCTTATTCATTTTTTTTTCAAATATGTAAAGCTATAAAAGTATATTTAACAATAAATGAAATGATATAAAAATAATTAATAATTATGTAAATTTTTAAATAAGACAAATAGTTAAACGTGTATAAAAAAATCAACGACGTCAAACATTTAGGGACGGAGGTAGGAATACTCACATTATTCCACAGGATAAGTGCTAATGAATATATACATATATACACACACCACATATAATGATTCATGGATAAATCAGTTAATACTCCCTCCCATTTTATTTGTTTGACGTTGGAACTAACCAACATCATACATTTATATACGGAGGGAGTATCATATAATGTAAAATAAAATGGAGGAGGTAGCTATTAAAAATTGAGCTTAATTATGTGTCAACATGCGGGACCTGCACTTTCTTTATCAAAAATGTATACAACATGAAATCGTTAAACTTGCTACTAAAGGGTGTCAAAATTATTGAGGGGCAACCATCTTTCTCACTATATAAATCACTCAATGTAGAGCACTCAATGTGATCATATCCGGTGTCTACTATTTGACTCGGGGCCATGATTCTGACAATAGTTGCATAGAATAGAAATGTGCTTCCATCCTAAATACTCCTAGACGACTGACTCTCATCGTCTCTTCATCAGCTTATCAGTCATCACCCCAACTAAAATTAGAATATTGAAACTTAACTTGAGAATTAATTTTGATGTTTTTTTTGCTGTACTTTACATTATAGTCTTAACTTGTAAACCGTGCAACAATACAAGTATATAAGTTTTTATAAATAAACTATTTTGTTGCTTCTTTTATCTTTCTATGACTTGTTAATAGCAAGTATAATAGTAGACTATAAGTTAGTTATAAGCTAATGTGTAGAAAAAAAAAGAATGAAATAGAAGTAAGATTGGCTCTCATAAAAGAATTAGTTATATAGATACTCCAATAAAAAACATTAAATGTAAATGTGAAAGATATGAGAAAAAAATTATAAACAACCTTATAGGCAAATCTATGTATTGACTCCAATAGGTGGACCAATCACAGGTATACGTAATCTTGTCTTTTGCGCTAACCATGGAAACTCAAATAAACATTTGCCTTTTTAGGGAAAGGTTAGCAGAAGAGCTAACTACTAGCTCCAAAATTTTCCAACTCATAAAAATAAATTATATAATAGTTATGCACAAATATATACTATATCATTAATGTATGGTTCATTTCATATATGCATTAAGTGTCTTAAAACATGTTTTATAGCTGGCTGTAAATCTATAACTTGTTTTTTCTCTCTTCTTCATGTAAACATAAATATGATGTGATAATTTTTAAAACTCGTTTACACCACTTGTTATACTCGCTCTTACACCATCTTCAGTTACATACAAACATATACTATGTCATTAATGTATAGTCCATCTCATCGATGCTATAACTGATGATAAATATGTAGCCCGTTTTTTTTCTCTCTCCATAAACGTAAATATGACTTCATAACTTTTAGAGTCTGCTTATCGTCACTTATTTTACATTTATACTCGCTCTAAGCAAACCAGTAGTAAACACTATAACGTAGTTTTACATAAATGGAACCATAAATGAGAGGTTCAGAGCTGCCAAGGCAGCTGGACAGTCATGACCAGCTCATTTGTTTCACCGCCGCTGACGCTTGTCATGACTCTCATTCAACCTGTTTCTCCCCTGCTCGCACCCCCTTCAGCGTGTGATTGTTTATTTTTTTCCGAAAGACATTTATAAATAAAAATTTTATTACGTGTTCTTACTAATCTAAAATCTAAGACTGAAAAATAAACATCGAGAAAAAAAACTTAAAATCAAATTTAAAAATAATATTAAAAATTTAAAATTTAGTTTATAAGTCTAAACAGAAATGAAAATATTATGGCGTCCGAATCTTCCTCCCCGAGCTGTCTCTTTCGCCGGCTTCTCCATCGTAGCTGCTGGATTCCTAGTCCCAAATGTGAGCAGCCTGAGTGCGCAAGGTGAAATCTTGATGGGGATGAAGCACCCATGCGACGGCCATGGTCGCCATCCGTTTTGGCAGAGCGCGGGGAAGAGATCGCCGGCCGGCCGGCCGGAGATGACATGCCCGAACCAACCCCAACCGTTTCCCCTCGATCCACGCACCGACCAGGTAAATTTCCACGTGGAGAGGGTACCTACCGGTCGCTCCCCCCCAACCCTGCGTGGCGCGTTCTGGCCGGTTGCGTTTTGCCTCCTCGCGAGGGAAGAAGAGGAGGAGGAGGAGGCTGTGCACGTCGTCGACGGCGACGGCGATATGATTCGGAGCTCCAAGAGGAGCAGCACAATTCAATTGGGTGGAGATATATCGCCATTCGGTTAGCCGTAGGAGTAGTAATCAGTACTTAGCATTTGAGTGAGTCTGTTCAGCTTCATCATGAGCCTCTTCCTGGCCCTCGATTGGAATACGACCCAAGAGGTTCGCTGGCTGCACGACTCGTTACACAGTGTACGGCAGCACAGTTATCATCGCGCCACGTTTCCCGTATATCATTGTGTTCCAGAATATATAAATCATGTACCGAATATGATACGTTGTAGTATCGTGGATCTATACATGTGAGACTATGAATCTGCACATAAGAGTAATAGGATGTGTTAGAACTAGATTTTTTTTTTTTTTGGAAGAGAGAGCAAGTGATTAGAGTAATATCATTTTCTAAAAGAAATTTGAGGCTAGGAAAAACTGTAATACTTATATTTAACAGGGTAGATACACAACAGGTCTCTAAATGTGTTCACCTATCTACGCATTCTTAAAATTCACACATAGGTATTGTTAGGAAAATTGATCAGATCGAAGACACAACAGGCACATGATTTAATATAGAAACCCTTGCGGGAAAAAAACATCGGAGCATACCAGCAATAACCATTACCAATTATAAAAAAATGTTAAAACATGTTATTCCGATCCCAAATTCTCACGATCCCTCTGCTAACTTTAGTGGAGCTGACATGGTTGTCATCTTATTTTGTTTTCTTTTTTTTCTTTCTTTTATTTTCTCTCATAGAGCTCGGAGGTGCCAGTAGCAAAGGGAGGACGGCCGTGATTGGTAGAAAAGAGGGTATGAAAAAGAAAAAAAGCGATAAAAATAAAAATATTAGGTGGCATGCCCTGTCCACGTCATGTCGAGATTCTGGCCAAGTCATAGTAGATTGGGACCTGACTAACACATTTTTTAATAAGTTTTAGGTCATATATATGCATTTGAAGAGTATTGAGACCTAGATGCTACATGTAAATGAGTTTAGGGACCAATCCTGCACTTCACTTTATTTAGGTCATTAGGTGGTTGGGCAAGAGGAAAATAAGCCGAGAAGAAAACTGAATTAGAATTACTCCTTCATCCCAAAGTAAGTTTAAACTAGAAGAAATCATTTACTTTAGGATGAAGGTAATAATTAATTAATATCATAAATGGTATAACAAAATCATTTATATCAATAAAATAAATATATTATAGATAGGAGAAGCAGTAAGAGTATCCCAACAGTTCATCTATCCCATCCTCTATCTTGAAAATAGAGGATGAGAGATAAAAAATAAGCTCGAACAGAACATCTATCTCATCATCTATTCTTAGATGTCATCTATATTAGGGGATAAAAACTCTATATTTGAATGTTCTCTCTCCATCCTCCAAAGAAATATAGACGATATCATATATGGACGATCTGCTGTTTTTATAAAAAGATAAAAGAGATATGAAAGATGAAACTGTTTTAGATGATCATTTAATAAAAATATAGATGACCAAATTTAGATAAGCTATTGGCGATGCTCTAATGTACGGATGCGTTGCAGGGGCAGCAAGCGTGAGCCTGTGCGATCACATGATTCGCTACAAACCCACCACCACCAGCGCGCGATTGTCAACTAAACTAACTAAAATTTTTTATTATTTTAAACCCTTATATTTTTAAATTTTAAAATTAAACTGTTCTAAACTTATTTTCAAAATATGAACTTTTTGACAACTCACCGCGCCATTTGTAGTTGGCGTGGCTGCATTTGTTTCCGTCAGCCTGGCTTGCATGGCCATATGATCTGACGTTGCCAAAAAAGTTAACATACAAAAATAAGTTTTACAAAAAATTACTTCCAAAACTTTTAAAAAAACACGTTCCAAAAAGAAAATCACTAACCAGCCAAAGCCGCTCCACGCCTTGGCCAGTACACTCCAGCAGCTCTAGCTAGACACGTGGCACTTGGGCCCCCGCAAGCCAAAAGGAGAGAGAACCACTGGCCAACGCAATGCAAGCTATAACCATAAACCAAATTTTATTAACTTAAAAATTATTTATTTATCATAAAATATTAATCATGGCTATAATCTTACGCAAACCTCTCGGTCTCCGTAGTGACTCGTGCCCCCGCACGCACCGCACTGCCAATTTCCCTTCGTTTCAGCACCCCCCACCCACCCCCCCTCTTTTCTCCCATCGCGATCGCGGCGCCGTCGCGCGCGCGTACCTACGCTACGTATACCCGGTGCGCTTCGTGTCGGTGTAGCTCCTGCGCGCGCTAAAAAAAAAAAAAAGAAGATGGAAATACACGCACACCACACACGTCGTTCCAGTGTCCAGTCCAGTCCAGCCGCGCACGTCGCGCGGTCCGTGCTGCATGCGGCGCAGGGCACTGGCACTGGCCACCGGCAGCATCCTCGCTCGCCACGGGCCGCGCGAGTCGCGAGGAACGGGCCAGAAACGTGAGCGTGCGCGATGGATGGCGCGGGAGGCGGCGCCCGTTCCACCGGGGCACGGGCACCCCAACCCCAACCCGTCGAATGCCTCCGCGCGCTGTGCTTGCCTCGGGCTGGCTGTCGATCGCGGCTGACGATGGCGACCCCTACCCGCAGGGCCGGCCGGATTGCATGAACCGGGAGGGAGGGCAGCTGGATATGGGTATAATGGGTGTGCTTCCCCCTCCCTACTGCTGACAGAGCAAATGAAGGCGATTCTGTAAATACAGTAATAATAATAATAACAATAATAATAATAACATGATGCTACTAGGCTACTAACCTCTTCCTAAGCTTCATCAATGTTCAACATGTGTACGCGGATACATATGCTGGACAGCACGGATTAATTAAGGCGGAGGCTCTCAGGTGTTGAGCATATCTTTGATTTATTTTCTCTACTTTCGTTGATTAAAAATGAAAGACTATCGGATTTTTAATAGCATAAATTATGGAATTAACTACTAAGAAGTTGAAAGTCTTCTTTATAAAATTGAGATGATGAACTTGTGTATATAATATTTTTTAAAGAACACGTTGTTTAACAATTCGTAAGTGTGCAAGAAAAATCCGAGAATAACTTTTTAAGAAAAAACAGAGGGTGATTTGGTTTTTTCTTAGAAAAAAGCCAAACAATATATTTACAAATAAAAAATATTTTGTGAATATAAATTTTATATACGTACGATAAAAACCAAGGTTAGATAAACTTCGATGAAAAAACTCTAAAATCATGGTTAAAAATTTAAATTTTGTCTTATAAGCAGAAGTAAAAGAAAAGGATGATGGTGCTGGTTTTACCGGGTTAGGTGTGGAAAGAAGCATGTTTTAACATGTTAGAGCACCCCCAACGGCTCATCTAAATTTGGTCATCCATATCTTCATTTGGATGATCATCTAAACCACTTTCATCTTTCATATCATTTTGCACTCCAGCAGATCATCTATATATGACATTTTCTATATCTATTTAGAGGATTGGAGGATTGGAGAGAGAACATCTAAATATAGAATTTCTCTATCTTAATATAGATGACATCTAAAAATAGATGATGTGATAGACGTTCTACTGGAGCTCAAATTTTATTTTTCATCCTTTATTTCTAGGATAAAAGATGGGATGGATGAGCTGTTGGGATGTTCCAATAATGTGTGAAAATAACAGGCGCATGAAGCGTAACAGCGCAACATGCTTTAATCACTGATTCATTTGAAAGGTTTCCCACCTAACTCATCTCTGCATGTAGATCCTTCTATCGTTATGTCACTTATATATGGATCCCACTTTTGTATAGGCTCAAATATCAGTGGTTGTAATAACCGTGAATCCATCAACATCTCCACTGTGCTTCTTCTAGGAGTATATTGAAATGCTACCGTCCCGATCCAGGCATAAATATGGGGTATGTTTTTTTCTAGCTAAAGATGAAAGATGAACGATTATCTAATTTTCGTGATAGCTATTTAATGGTGTAAACAATGGAATTAGTTGCTACAAAATTAAAATTCTATTCTAGCAAAATGAGATGATGAACTTCTATATAGAATATCTTTTTGCGAATAATATAGCGTTTAGTAGTTGAAAAGCATGCACGCAAAAGCAGAGGAAAAAACCTGAGAATAATCGAGGAAAAGAACACAGCCAAAAAAACACTGAGCTCTCAGCGTATGCTCCTTTTCATCATAGCTGAAAAGTGAAGGTCTAGTAGCAGTGATAAAATGAAGCCTAGCAACATACACAACCTCGCTCCAGATATACAAGCCTTATTACTATCGTATCAGTTGTACAAATGGTTTGGCAAGAGTCCGACAACAAAAATATTTTCACAGTGAACTGTTCAAATTAGAACTGAACTAAGAAACGCGTTTTCTATCATGCACATGTGGAAAGCTAGTGTAAGTTCCAACTCACAAATAAACCGGAGGAATAGAAGGCAGAACCGCAGGAGCGCACAAAGCACACATTGATGATTGCCGACAGAGATACAACGATGTCAGAATCTACCGATATAACCAGATCCTTCAGGATATCATCAGTTCGAGGTTTGAAATCTGACCTCTGAACTATATATATATCTCTCTCCTGGTGGATAGCCTCTTTCGGTAAGCTTCTTTCACTCTTCATGAGCTCGTCTTACCTGAGGAGTATCATCTTGCCCAGCAAAGTACATCATGACACCAAGAAGAGCGATGACAGCTATAAGAATGTATAGAGAGTTCAGGCTGACAAGAGAGTTCAGGAAGCCCATGAAAGAAGGTCCACTGACTTTCTTCTTTGTTGTCCTTCCTGCTCTATATCCCTCAAGAAATTGGCTTATTTGAGAAGCCTGATCACCTTCTTCTAACCTCTCTGAACCTTCCACCTTTGCCAGAAAACAGTTTTGGTTAATTACAGAGCACAATAAGTTCTCCATTTGTGCTAACAAGCCAAACAGAAATAGAACTTTCAGATAAGATGATAAATAGACCAGAAAAAAGAAAAAAATCAAACAAAATACTTCTACGAATATGAACACAATGTCAATATGAGCATGACAGGAATATACATTAACACGAGCGAGGCTAGTAAAATAGTACAGGAAGGGATTGTTGATGCTGGTACAGGAATGAATTTCTATAAGTATTTTTTTCTACAATTTTACTTACCACTTCATACTCCTCGTTTCTATCCCACACAATTAGCTTTGGCAGCTGTGAGCTCTTGGAAATATCAAAAGTCTCAACAAATTCATCCCATTGTTTGACTCCGACATAGCCAAACACCAAGTCACGGTTCGCGTTGGCAGCAGACCTCAAAACTTTTACCAACTGTGAAGAATTTTCATCTGAATCATCCTCCAAAATAGCAAGAACAACTTTTCTGTCATCATCATCCAACATTTTTAGTGTCTCTGTGTTGATGGGGACAGTTAAAGGAAGCAGGGATTGCCGTACAAAATCTTCCAAGAAACTTCCTGTGTGCACAAGAAAAAATATTACCATTTGCAAGCAAGAAAATCATGGTTAGAAGTAGTATCAATAATTGTAAATAGCTATAGCTAACCACTCTATGTGGGCATAAGAACTCAGAGGACATATGTCAGTTTCAATTATTTCATATTGCATCAAGAGAAATACAAATAACATAAAGTTGCCTAATAAATACCTTCAAATGGGCCATAGAATACACTTTGTTCTTTGTACTTTGGATGAAGTGAAACCAATGCAGGAACCTTATCAAAATCATATGTTACCATGAGATCTTCAGAAAAATCTTTTGCAACAGCAAACCATGCTCTTTTCTTGTATTTCCCTCCATGATCAGCAATCAATGACTCATTCACCCCAAACCCAATGAACATCGGAAAGCTCGTGCCGGCATTCTCAACAAAGCTCTTAATTGCAGCGTCTGACTCAAGAATAGAAACATCAGGTGCAACAAATTTATTAAGATTGCGGATAAGCGAGTCAGCTTTTCTTGAACCAGTGTATTCAATTGGGACCCCATGAATAAAAAGCATCAAGGTAGGGAATCCACTACATTCAGAAAAAAAGGAAAAGAGAATAAGAAGTCTATCCATACATATTGTCAAGAAAAATTGAACTGCTTATGAGGAAAACATCTTACTCCACCCCGTATTTCGACCCAATCTTCCGGTACTTGTCAGCATTTACTTTGGCAACTATGATGGGCTCACTCAGTCCTGCCAACACCGGTGCAGCTTCTTCTAACTGCAACAGTTTATTTTCTCAATCTTAAGTCCTATAAAACAGGATAATCCACAGAAAGTCCCCTGCTTTCATAAGTAAGCAAAGTGTAAAATTCGAGAACCTAAGCAATGGCCAAGAAGACTGTACCATGACTCCCGTGGTCATGCATTTTCTAGTGGTCAACATAAGAATCGTAATCATAATCCTGAATTGTTTCTTTTTTTTAAAAAAAAAACTTTACCATCTCCCCTGCACTCCCTAATCTGCAGTTCATGAGATCTCGCAAACTAACTGCGATCCGAGACACCCAGTCAACCCACCTCCACAACAACACTCGCCTAGTACCGACGAGATCCAACAGCGTCATCAACACAACTCCTCAACACCTCGCACAATTCGCATCACATCTCGCGGTTCTCCGCAAGGAGGGAGGAGTTCGTGCAGAGACAGTGGTAAGCACTAAGCAAGCAGGTGGCGCGCCGGGTCCAGGAGGGAGTACCTCGGGGGCGAGGCGCTTGCAGTGGCCGCACCACGGGGCGTAGAAGTCGACGAAGAGGTAGTCGATGGCGCCCAGCGCCGCCTCGAAGCTGCTGTCGTCCAGCTCTATCACCCGCCCGTCGCGCGGGAACTCCTCGGAGGCGGAGGAGAGTAGCAGGATGTGGAGGAGGAAGAGAGGGAGCAGTGGCTGGAGGGCTCTCGCCGTCGTCGTCGCCATCGCCGTCGATTCCGATCTCCGCCGCGCCGGAAGGAGTGGTCCTGACGCCCACGGAACTTGACTAGATGGAGGGGTTTATTGGGATATTTTTCACATGGGTCCCTCCAGATTATTATGTGTGCAATTTGGTCTCTAAAAGCTGGATTGCTATTTTCTATGTTTTTTATTACCTGTGCTCATCGTTTTATCTTTTATTAGATTTACACGAATACTAATAAATCTAAATATATATGTATATATAATATATATATTAATTTATTGATAAATCTAAAAAGACTAAAATATTTTATAATCTGAAACAAAGCGAGTATTCCATTTGAGGTGAAAGATTTGAATTTTGGTGGAGGAAAACATATAAACAAATAAAATTTGCATTTGGGTTTGTTATAAATTATTTTGTTGGTTTTTTCAATGACACAGAACACACAATCCCTTACTTCTAGCTTCACTAAAATCCTTTTGAAAGCATGGGTGCTTCAAATACAATATATATATATATATATATATATATATATATATATATATATATATATAAAAGACTAGTTACAACAACATTAAATGATCTTTTTCATCTAAATTATTTATTACAGTGTAACAAGATCTCACGCAATTACATTTTGATATATGTCCTAGAAATATGCCCATGTTTCACCACTTATAGAAAAAATGTTCCATAACTTAATTAAAAATATTTGAACTCACTCTATGAAAGTGTTTCAAATTGATTCAACATTCAAAAAATATTCATTGCAACGTCAATAATCACTGCATGAATTATTTAGTCCCATAGGAATGAAACATAAAAAAAAATCATACGAAACATAATTTGTATTTGCAACTATATTATTTTATTGAAACATTTATATATAATATAATTTCAATTGAAATATTTTCTATTACACGTGAAACATATAGTCATACTTATTGAAGCATTGTACAACACCTACCACGACATTCAAAGATCGCATGCAACGGTTACAAATAAATTATTGAAACATAAAACATCAAAACAACACCGTATATAACATTAAAAAAAATAACCATAACAAAACAAATATTATGCAAAATGAGTTTGCGTACGAACACCATTCAAAAATACAAGTATAAACACAACCCGGGAATTAAAAAAATAAAGACAAGACAATTATGTTCCACGTGAAAATACAATTTAGAAAAGTCTGAATTTTGGATTAAAAATAAAAGTTAATTGATATAGAGATAACAACATATATATATAGCTATAATTTATAACGATGCTAGCCGTAATATGTGTTGGCCACCATACTAGTTATGACTTATGATATAAGCATAAAATTTTTTGCAGGATTTCCACGTAAATTAATTCATTTACCCTGGTACTCCTCCGTAGCAGAGGAGGCATTAAAAACATTTACTTGCACCCTCATCTTTTTACTCCTTAAGTCAAAATCTAAATTTTCAAATCACTCCTTAAGTCAAAATCTAAATTTTTCAACCTTAAATTTGGAATTGATTTTAGAGTTTTTTTTATCGTAGTTTATTTTTCAATATTTACTTTTCGATCATTGGGAACATATATAAACTATTTTTTGTTTGCAAATATATCTGCCTTTTTTCCCTCTAAAAAGCCAAATGATTAGTCCCTTAAATTAACGAAATACTATTATATACCGGCTAACACTTTGGTCTTGACTACTCCTAGTTATTCTGTTATCATTGTGTCACTGGTAAGATTTCCTAGGCAAGAGTTCAGGTGGATTCTTGCTGAAAACTGAAAAGAACGTGAGCTACAGCTTCTAAAAAGCACGGACTCGTGAAGCCCTGAAAAGCGATGACTCGTGACGATAATAATATTTCAGAAATTTCCAGCAATATCCATCAGGCCGAACATGATTTCGACGGAAAGCGCAACTAAAATACAAATCGCAGTCAGGTATACTTTCAAGAGCTCAGGTTTTGCATGTACTTTAAATATGAATATCAATAAACATCCCAAAAAACACGAAAACCAAAAAGATAAGTTCTCACTGCTGGACTTCCCCACAGCCTGGAAAGTTCATGCCATGATATTATTAACAAAAAGCAGTAGTCCTACATCAAACGCCATGAAAATGAGATTACAACTTCAGGCAAGAGAAATTGGAGTAAACAAGGTAAAGTGAAGCCCCAACTTGAACTTCACGGATTGCTATTGAAAGTAAATTCATTATGTAGCAGAGCTTATGCGGAGGCGGTCTTCTTCTGCTGGAAAACAACTGCATAAAGTGGGACTGCGATGCCAATGCCAACTGCTCCCAGAACGGAAAGATACACCTTCGGTTTCTGATGCTTCATCCTGTGCAAGTTGTACATGTGCTTGGCATGGAGGTAGTAAGGCTCATCATGGCCATGCCCTCCCATCCTCTTCACACTAGTGGCATGGAATCCACGAGAAGCTGTTATATGCACCCAGAAGAAAACTCAGTTGTCCGAAGTGAATCAAATAGAATAAGGAGCTCATAATTTTATCATTTATGATATTGCCAAACATTTTAAAAGGAAGAACAAGCCAAACATCTTGGGAGGCAAATACAGACCCAATCCAACAACTAAACATTACAAGTCTCCACACATCCAAGCTACTCCAATTATCTAAGATTGGCCAGAACGCATCAAGGATACATCTAACCCAACAAGAGCAACACAAGTATTTTGACCCTTGGTGCAGAGAGGACCTATTAACAAAACTGCTACTCATTCCAAAATATAAGTATTTGTAGGACTCAACTTTTATACCACAAAGTAAACATTCATTTCTGCGCTGATTCCATTCCCACGGATACCATCACATCAATGATTCTCCAACCAATCAGAAGCTTGTAAAGGAAATCTAAACCATTCAAAATTAAAAAAAATGACCACTGAAGTTACTAAAAGAATATCTTTTGACCCAACCTTAATATTTGCTAGAGAACCTAGAAAAGTAGAAATGCTAATCAAACATTTTGGAATGGGGGAAGTAATTATTAGCATAGGAGACAAATAAACTAGAAAAAAAGACCCAACCTTAATATTTGCTAGAGAACCTAGAAAAGTAGAAATGCTAATCAAACATTTTGGAATGGAGGAAGTAATTATTAGCATAGGAGACAAATAAACTAGAAAAAAAGACCCAACCTTAATATTTGCTGGAGAACCTAGAAAAGTAGAAATGCTAATCAAACATTTTGGAATGGAGGAAGTAATTATTAGCATAGGAGACAAATAAACTAGAAAAAATGCCAGCAAGTTAGTAGTTAGACATTTTCGTACAGGAACAGATTATCTGCACAATACTCTCTTCTGCGCCCATTAGACCAGCGCACACAAGTATCAAATTTGTCATCAAAATTCACAACAATGGCCGTCCAGGTGATCATTCCACAGCAACCACATAGGCACATACCACAGATTTCGCAACCCACCTGCCAACCAGTCCAACACACGCCCAAAAATTTAACCACTAACACGGCTCATCGCCGGATACATGCAAGGAGAATGACATAACGATAGATCTCATAAACGCCTACCCGCCCACGATTCATCATCCCTAAACATTTCGATCGCTGAAACCCGAATCAACCTAGCTCAAGCGGATCTACCGTCGCACGCATCCGACCACTCCACCACGAACAACGAGAGAACAATAGCCATCCATCCATCCAGCCAGCCAGCCAGCGAGAGGTGAATCCCACCGCCGAAACCCTAACCGGCGCGCGGTCAACCCGACGGAGCGAGGGATTGGGGGGGCGAGCTCTTACCTGTCTTGGAGGCCTCGGCGCCGGTGGCGAGGAGGCGGATCCCGGAGCGGAGGCCGCGGTTGAGCGCCGTCGCCGTCGCCATCGTCTCCCGGCTGCTCGTGTTCTCGCCTGGGTCGCCCGCCGCCGCCGGAGCTCTGGTGGGGTGGGGTGGGGGTGGGGGTGGGGGTAGGTTGGGTGCCGCGGTTTCGCTGATCTGGTTCGGCTCACGGTTTAGGTCTCACCGAGACCGAGTCCCCGAGAGACGCGCAGAGTGCGGGAGATCTACAGATCATGGGCCGCATGGAATGGCCGAACCGTCGGCCCAACTCTATAATGGGCCGTGTGGGCCCCCATGGCCTGAAAAGACAAGCAGGAGTTACAAAAGGCTCTTCATTTTCTTCCTCTTACTGATCCAGAGCTCCAGCACCTTGGAGTTTCAGCTGCAGTTCTTTCATGCCACACTAATTGGATTCTGGCAATCCAAGAACCAAGGTTTGATGATGGCACATGTGCCATGGAAATGGGAATGATCACAGTGACACCTTCAGATTTCCCTTTGATAAACCCATATCAAGTGGCCTCTTCTATCATGGCCGAGATACCATCAACCACCTGGCAAATCTGCTCGATCAGAGGATGCGTGCTGTCGTTTGACGAGAAGGAGACGACCTCCCCCTTCAGCTCGATCCAGCTGCACCCGGTCTCCTTCTTCAGCCCCCGCTCTTTCATGAATCCTCTGACACTGGCGGCACTGCTCCACATCTCCTTGGAGGCGTATATGTTTGACAGGAGCGTGTACATTCCTCCGTCAGACGGTCTAGCCTGAAGGACGTTTTTGGCTATGAGCTCTCCAAGCTGGATGTCCCCATGAGCATTGCACGTGCTAAACAGCGTCTCCCACGCGTTTGTTTGAAGGTCAGATGGGATTTTTCTGGTAAAATCATAAGCCTGATGTATAAGGCCTGATCTTCCTAAGAGATCAACCATGCAGGAATAGTGATCAGATCTTGGGACCAAATTCCAGTCTTGTTGCATACTGTGAAAATGGTTGCAGCCTTCGTATAGGTACCCCTTGTGTGCACAGGCAGACAATAAGCTTAGGAAGGTTGCATGGTCTGGACTAAACCCAGCTTTAGTCATCATTTCAAAAAGTTTCAAAGCTTCGTCAGCCAGACCGTGATAAGCATACGTTGCAATCATGGCATTCCATGTTACTGTATCCCGCTGCGAAATCAGCTCGAAAACTTGGGAAGCTTCACCGATTATCCCGCACTTAGAGTACATAGATATCAATGAGCTCATGACCAAAGCATCATGCTCAAAACCAGTTTTGATTGCCCAGAGGTGCACCATTTTTCCACATCCGAGGGAAACAAGAGATGCACATATAGATATGACAACACTCAAAGTGGCTTGGTCAGGTTTGAGTCCTCCGCGGATCATTTCTGAAAGCAAAGATAATGCTCCATCATCTTTGTACCCAGAGATCAATGTGTTCCATGAGGTCTCATCCTTATTTGGCATTTTTTTAAACCAGGTATTCGCGCTATCCATGTCCCCTTGTTGGACATATCCTTGCAAGATTGTATTCCAAGATATCTGATCCTTGTCCAGCATCTTAGAGAACAATCTCAAAGCATCATCCAACCTCTCATTCCGCACAAAACCATCCATCATCGTATTCCAAGCAACAAGATCACGATGAGGCATGTCTTGGAACACCTTACATGCAGCATCAACAGATCCATTCTTCAAATAGCCACGCATAATAGCAGTCCTAGCTATAATGTCCTTTTCAGGCATCTGATCAAACAGACGCTGCGCAATCCCCATACTGCCAGCTCGTGCATACCCTGTGATCATGACATTCCAAGAAACAAGGTTCCGTGTGTGCATCTGACCAAACAACCTCTCTGCAGCCCTCAAGTAACCAAGTTCAACATAGCCTGACAGTAATGCATTGCACACTGAAGTTGAAGGGGAAGGCATGCTGTCAAAGAGCTCCCTCGCTTCATGGACATGCTTTCTCTTGATATAACCTGAGATCATCGTTAACCACGACACATCATTCCTTGACGGCATCATGTCAAATAACTCGCGTGCCCTCTTGACCATCCCGTTGTGCACATAGCCTGATATCATCGCGTTCCAAGAAACAACATTCCTGTCAGGCATCTGGTCAAAGAGCTCCCTGGCCTCAACGACCCTACCACAGCGAGCATAGCCGGTTAAGAGCGCAGCCCACGAGACAGAGTTCCTCATGGGCATTGCGTCGAACATCTTGCGGGCCTCGGCAAGCATCCGGTTCCTGACGAGGCCAGAGATCATGCAGTTCCATGTGAACACATTCCGCTCCGACATTTCGTCGAACACTCGGCGCGCGGCGGTAACTCTGCCGGCGCGGAGGTGCGCGTTGATGATAGAATTCAACTGGAAGATGTAACCGGCCTGTCGGTGCGGCGGTGGAGGCAGAGGCCCCAGGCTGTAGAAGCGGAGGAGAAGAGCGGGAGCGCGACGGGGTCCGCGGAACGGTCGCAGAAGGTTCTGGATAGTTCCCACCACCATCGTGTTCAGGAGCGACTGGAAGGGAGAAATGCGCGGCCGCGACCAAACCCACCATCAGGCGGCGGTGTGTAGCTGTGCCTGTGCGGCCGAGAGCACCACCCCAGGCGCCACGGATACCGCTCCCCGGCGCCCGCGCCGCCTAGATAGCTTCTACGAGCTCGCCTAGGTAACAACAGCGAGTGGTCGGCTCCGCCGGCTCTGGGGCCGACGGGCGGAGGCGGCGAGGGCAGTAGGACGGAGGTGGAGGGGAAGGCGGGGCGGGTGAGACGGCGAGCCGAGGAGGGGCCGAGGAGGTGGAGGGTAATCATCAGTTTTTTCATGTCGTATAAATAGTTAATTAAACATTTTAAAACATAATAATATAGACTAATATAAGATTTCAAATTAGATTTCTACCATGGAAATAAAATATATAACGTGAATCATTAGTTTGTTTTTTTAGTTTGTTGAAGTCGAATTTAAAATTGTATGCACGTGAAATGATATCTAATTTGCCTTTTTTTATTTTTTCTAATTTTTTAATGAATATCTACGTAACGTGGAAGAAACAACTGGGCAAACAATACCAATGCACACATAATAAACAAACAAACGTGTTAGATAGTCCCCCCCCCCCCCACCCCCCCCCCCCCCCCCCCCCCCCAAAATTACACATGATTTATGAGGCGGCAAGCTTGGCAATTACATCCTTCAAAACAGAAGGGTGATTTTTGATCAGATTCTCGAGTCCCTCTGCCCTCACGATCTCCCTCACTTTTACCGGATCGTCGAGGAAACGCAAGCACTTCTCCTTGAGCCCGTTGCAGCGGTGCTCCTCGGCGAAGGCAAGCATGGCAACAACGGTTCTCGCGTTCACGTACTCGCATAGCCTCTGCTCGCACACCAGCCTGAGCCTCTCCATCTTGTACCTGCCCGCCGCCGCGACCAGGTCCGGGAGCATCGCCGCCGCCTCCCCCCCGTCCCTCTCCGGCAGGCAGTCGGTGTACATGTAGCAGAGCAGAGCCACGAAGTCCTGCGCCTCCATGTCGTCGACGCGCACGACGGCGGCGCCTGCGTTCTTCTCCGGGCCGAGGAGCTCCGCGCGGAACACCGGAGACCGGGCCGCGAGCACCCACCGGTGCGCCGCGAACGTCTCGCCGTCGACCTCGAACGTCACGTCGGCGCCCTCCCCGGTGGCGAGGAGGCCTCCAAGGTGCTGGCGCAGATCCGATGGTGGGACCACCACCGCCGGCGGCGGCGGCGCTGGTGGTGCTGCGGCGGCGACGTCGATGTCCTCGGTCTCCATCTCCTTGAAGACCGTGAGGTCGCACATGATCGTGAAGCAGTCGTCTCGGAGATACTCCGATTTCTCCAGTTCATCCCTGCTGATGAAAGCCCGCCACCCCCAACCACTGCTAAGGAAGACGTCTGGGCCGCTGCTCTTGGAGTACGACGGCCTCCTGGCACGGTCGAGCAAGCTGAACTTGTATCGAGCTCTCACGCCTTTGGTGACATTGTGGTCGAGCGCGAGGTAGACGGAGATGGAGCCTGCGTTTTCCGAAGTGTCGCTGTTGGGGTAGTAGCGGATGTACCAGCTGTGGCCGCCGACGCGGAAAGGCCGGGACTTGACGTCGCTGCCGGTGGGGAGCTCGTCCTTGGTGCGGGAGTAGCCGTCGATCTTGAGGAGGTGCTGGCCGCTCTCCTTGGCGGCCACGATGGCGGAGGCGGAGCGCACCGTTTTGCGGCTGCCGGCGGCGGCTGACATTGCTACCAGCTGAGACGATGGATTCTCTTACAGAATTCTTGTGTTGTTAAAGGCTGCATATGTGTGCATAATAGACCAATAATCAGTTTACAAAATTCTTGTGTTGTTGAAGGTTGCATATGTGTGCAGAATAGATCAATTAATTATCGAGCCTTTTTATCATCCTTAAAAAAAAGTAACTCAAGACATCACAATTTCTAGAGTAAAAAGAATGATAACTTGAGATACATCGTGTCTTGAGGTACCAAAAATTGAGTTTTTTTACCGTTTTTGAAAAAATACCTCATGTAAAAAATGTGGTAACTTGAGGTACCAAAAATTTATACTAAAATTCTGGGTATCTTGAGGTACTTTTTAAGGAAGATAAAAAAGCCCCCAAAAATTTACACTAGAATTCTGGTTATATTGAGATATTTTTCAAGAATGTTAAAAAAACCCTTAATAATTAGTTAGTGTAACGGATTTAAATATGAGAATGTTCTAGTCCGTCTTGTTTGTTCCTCTAGCCTAAAATAAACAAATTGATCGGTTGAATCTAAAAACAATTTAGTGGTGAGAGAAAAGGGGCCAAAATGCGCATCATCAATAGAACACTAATTCTATCTGGTCCAATATATATTTGGTCGTAACCAACGAAATTAGTATGGAGAGTCTGGCACCAAAAACCTATTTTATTATAATTTTTCTGGGGTATGTTAGTATGTTACTCCCTTTACCCTATATTATAATGACTTATGCAATTTGTTTAATAAATTAAGGAATGAGCTAATATTAAATGAGATGGGGTTGTGATGTATTAAGATGAGAAAGTACATAGAGATGGAGGAATGCTATGAATGTAGCCTAAAGCATTCTGGTCCGTGGTTTTGCTGATCCAGGGGTGACAAGCCAAACGACATATTTCCAAACGAAAAATAATTTATGAATTATATATATATATATATATATATTCTTAGCAATCTAAAAGTTATGGTTGAAAAATAAACTATGGTGAGAAAACCCCCAAATTGACTCTAAATTTAAGGCTCAAAATTTAAATTTTAGCTTATAAACATAAATATAAGTGAAAAGATCGGGGTGCCAAACTAGCTGCCTACCTGGGCCCATCTTAATGGAATAACAAATGAACAAGTGGAAGTGCACTAGAGAAAATTAGTAAGGCCCATTTGAATCAAAGATTTGTGAAGGAATTTTGTAGGATTTAAATCCTACAGTGATTTGTCCTATAAAGTCTTTTGGAACAAAGAATTAATGTTTGTTAAATTCCATGAAATTACTAAGGAATATTATAATGTACTTGCATTTTGAAGAAAAATTATCAACAACTCCAACCTCTTGGAAAATTTTCTTTCAATCTATCTATCTCATTCAATATTTGTGTTTTTCCGACGATCTTTTTTTAAATTTTTTTAGAGAAGAGTATTTTTTACCTGGCCTCTGTATATCTAACCGGATATATGCAACGTTTTTTTTTTTAATTCGAGAACTTAGCCACTCAAATACCCAATCCGAAATTCATACTCTCGTGGAGATTTGAACACAGGACCTTGGGTGCTACTCAGCTCACTACAACCACTTGACAATTTTCTGTTGATCTATTCAAGCAATTATATTTTCCTATTATTTGGAATCTTCTATTTTACACTCTTATATCCATCAAAATCCTATGTATTTTTTTTTTCTATTTCTCTATTTTTCAATCCCGTGTTTCAAACAAGCAATAAATTGTCATCAATCCATTATCTCAAAAACAGAACAAATTTTACATTCCTTTAACTTTTGCTGTGATTCTACTGAAAGATATAGACCGCTCGTGCGAAACTTCAAGGAGTACAAATAATGCACAACACCCAATAGACACCAGAAAACAGTTTGGGAGTCTGCCCAGATAATCACCAAATGCTGCCGATTAACGTAGTACAATGGACATTAATTCAACCATGATGAAGCTTAGGGGCAAAAACAATTTTCAGTCAGCATGAACTTCTAGCAACTTCAATTGGTACATGAAGTATGTACACATAGAGAACAGATTTACATGCATGTTTCGGAACACATTTACCTGAAGGACCAACCGATCGAATCAGCCTGAGATATGTTTTGGTCTACTAGCTGTTGTTGAAGGGCTCGCAGAGGTGGTATCGACATATATTTATACTAGAGGGAAGAAAAATACAAGACAATTGCTTAGCCTAGGTCTTGTACAAGGAAGCTTAAGATTATGAGAAATCAGCTGGAGAGAAAGTTTTGTTTTGGGTTTTATAGTTACAAATTCTTGGAATGTAAATGACAATCTAGACTGTTTGGGTGAAGCTTCTGAATTCTCCAGGTTCCTTGCAAGCTACCGTCTACCCGTGGTGTACTAAGAAAATAAACGCAGCTGAACTCACGTGTGTATATACAAGTCTATAATCCAAGGAATCAAGGGAGCTAGCTACGTTGCCACGGCAGCCAAATTCAACCTCGGAGCCTCTGCTGTTCTGCAATCCTTTGCTCCCGACAACGGGCTCCTCGTCATGGCAAACTTGGGAACTCAGCAACGCCACCAGCATCGGTTATGCCTCTTTGTTCAGTCAAGCACGCCACATGGTCAAGTACAGTTACTAGAATAGAACTGGAAAACATCCAAGCTCCACGAGGCCATCTTTCGACGAAAAAGCGAAATGACGTATTTACAAACGAAAAATAATTTATTAATAAATTTTTTATATTTGTGTTTTTAGCGATCTAAAAGTAAAGGCTGAAAAATAAACCACGTTAAAACAAACCCAAAAATCTACTCCAAATTTAAAGTCAAAAGTTCAAATTTTGGTTTTATAAGTATAAGCATAAGCAAAAAGATGGATACTACAAACACAAGAAAACTAATTTAGTGTCTTTGTGATTTTTATGCGGTGCCTGCTATTGTACAGCATCCCGCATGAACAAAATATTACCAATCAATTACTAAATTTGGTACTCCATCAGTACTAGTTGATACCTCATGAGTACCATACCTGGTACGGTCGATACCCATGAGTATCATACAGTACCATCAGATACTAAGATTGAACTTAGAAAGGACATGAGAAATGGCTGGATATGTTTACCAGTGTCGCTCTCTGACCTGGTGACAGTGGCGGAGACAGGAGTAGGGCAGCTAGGGCTGTAGCCCTACTCCTGATCCTAAATATGCATCGAAATTTTATTTTAAAACTTCAAAGACTAAAAAATAAAGATAAAATTATATAAATTCAACTAATTAATCACTATATGTTTGAAAAATTTTTGGGTCCGCCCACTGCCTGGCGATGACGACGAGCTTAGGCATCGGGAGATCTCCCAATTGCCGTGGTTGGTTGCATTATCGAGGTGGGTTAGGACCAGATCCATCTACTCTGGAGTCCCCAGGTCCAGGCGGTGTGGGATGGTAGCAAGGCTGAGGCTGGCAGAGCCGTGCGGGTGGCCGGGTGGAGCCAGTGTGCACCGACGTTTGGTGGTAGCGGATGAGATGGTAGTGCTTGAAGCTAGTATAGACAGGAGCGACGCTAGCAATGGCAGCGATGGGAAACCACTTGTAGCTATGGCCAGATGTGGCGGCATTGGAGCAAATTTTTGCTCTTGGTCACCGCTATTGTCCATGAAAATGGCCATGGAGACATCATCACCATTTTAGGAGGGACCATACAATTTTTGAAGATGATGTTAGGAGATCCCTTCGCTCCTTGCGAAAACCTAATGACGGTAATATTTTAAATGTGAACATGATGCTACAAATCTATATAAAGGTGAAAGTATATCAAATTCATAGTTTTAGGATATATAAGATATATTGCTATATTTAATATTTTAAAATAGGGTAGCATATTCAATATAGAGAAGTCTGAGTAGAGTAAAAAACTAGATATCCCATCCTAACTATCAATAATGATGGGTTTATGTTCATGCATGATGCATCCACCATATAAAGCCTGCTTTGTATGGCCTCGTACGTAGAAAGGGGTTCAGAAACCTACACAGTCACATATATGGACATGTATCATATCGGAGCAATTTTATTATCTTTGAGGAGGTACCAAGAGGCCCTACTGTTTTCTATGTAAAATACCAAGAGATACCAAATTTTACGTAGAAAACAGTGGAATCTCTTGGTAGCTCCTTAATGATGAAAAAAAACTCATTAAGTATTAACTATTACAAAGTCACGTGCAAAATTCTGTATAGCTAGAATTACTACAAATGTATAATATTGTGTATTTGTGTAATATGACTGTAAGAAAACAGGGTACTTATATATCGCCTAAAATCTAGAAACAACATGACTCACAAACGCTTCTGGATCAGGAATACAAGAATTTGGTTTTGAATTCCTGTCACATTGAGCAACTTAGATTTTACAAGAGAATCCATGGAAATGGACTATCTAGACCACACCTTTTTTCCTTTTACAGGAGGCAAAACAGGACATCAACATATCTCAACTAGTAGTTAGGGAGACCGACATGTTTATTTGGGATGATTGTTTGACTTGTTCAGTTAAAAAGGCAAACGATATATTTATAAATAAAAATAATTTATGAATAAAAATTCTATATACGTGTTCTTAGCGATCTAAGAGCTAAAGCTGGAAAATAAACTACGATAAAAAAAATCCAAAATCTACTTACAAATTTGGTCAAAAATTTAAATTTTGGCGTATAAGCATAACTACAAGCGAAAAGACGTGACTCTTAAGATAAAACAAATGTGCAATAACCTTTTACATCTTTAAAAACTAATTATACTGTACATATCACATATATCATACATATATAAGACAGCGCTCATTAAGACATTAACGAGCAATATCACCACCGAATCCAACTACAACTTCATAGCCAACTTTGCAATCAGATCCTTCAAAACGAAGGGATAATTTCTGGTCAGATGCTCGAGTCCTTCTGTCTCCACGATTTTTCTTAGGTTCGCCGGATCATCGAGGAGCTGCAAGCACTTCTTCTTCAGCCCCTCACAGCGGTGTTCCCCGGCGAACGCCAGCATGGCCGCCACCGTCCTCACGTTGACGTGCTCACATAGCTTGTCTTCGCATACCAGCCTCAGCCTCTCCATCTTGTACCTCCTCGCCGCCGCGACCAGGTCCGGGAGCATCGCCGCCATGTCCCCTCCTCCCATCGTCTCCGGCAACGAGTCGGTGTACATGAAGTGGAGCAGCGCCTCGAAGTCCTGCGCCTCCATGTCGTCGATGATGCGTACGACCACGCCGGCGGCGCCGTTCTGATATTCCTTCCCCGCCTGGGTGGCGAAGAGCTCTGCGTGGAGGACGGGTGACCGGGCCACGAGCACGCTCCTGTGCGCTGCGAACACCTTACCGTCGACCTCGAACGCCACGTCGGCGCCCACTCCGGTGGACAGGAGGCCGCCAAGGTGCCGGGTCAGGTCCGACGGCGGCACCGACACCGGGGGGGACGGCGGCGGCGGGGCTGGGGTCGTGGTCGCGGGCTTGATGTCCTTCGCCTCGGGTGCCTTGATGACCGTGAGGTCGCACCTGATCGAGAGGCAGTCGTCCCGGAGGTGCTCCGGCGACCTCTCCAGCACGGCCTTTTGGACGAACCGCCATGGCCCCTCCGAGCTGAAGCCACTGAAAGCCTGCGCCCCGTAGCGGTAGGTGTAGGATGGCGCCGGCTGCAAAGCCTGGTCGAGTAGGCTCAACGCGAACCGCGCTCGCACGGGTTGGTTGACGTAGGTCGCGAGGACGAGACGGACGGAGACGCTGTCGGATACGGACGCGCCGCCGCCGTTGGGGTAGTAGTAGATGCGCCAGTTGTAGCCGCCGACGCAGAAGCTCGAGGACTGGACGCAGCTGCCGGTGGCGACGGCGTCCTTGATGCGGTGGTAGCCATCGATCTTGAGCAGGTGCTGGGCACTCTCGGTGCTGCTGACGATGGCGGAGGCGGACCGCGCGACGGTGGATCCAGTGTCCGTCGGCATGGCGGAGAGGGAGGAATCGAGCTGCACTTTTTTTTTTTAGTCCGTCCAGTGATCAAATGTTTGAAAATTTTAGCTCTATCA
The DNA here is from genome assembly GCF_000231095.2 of Oryza brachyantha. NCBI lineage: Eukaryota > Viridiplantae > Streptophyta > Magnoliopsida > Poales > Poaceae > Oryza > Oryza brachyantha. The sequence goes on from NC_023166.2 coordinate 10,805,465, forward strand.
ATCAAATCCGGTCATTGTCGTTAGATGATAGAAATGTGCGCAAGTCAAAAATCTCAAACACGTCCTCCACTCACAGCCCCTCATACATTGCACGCGTGTTTGACATAAAAGAAGAAAAACAAAATTTTAATCAATAGCAAAAGTGCTTTTTTAGTTTAGCAAGAACGTATGTATTTGTCAACCATCCGTGCATATGTATGGAAACGTGTTTGTAGGTATATTTAGATTTTAAGTTCATGTAATTTGCTCACTACCAACATAAAGAAAACGCAGGTTACAAAATACCATTACATAATTAAAAACCTAAGGTGCTAAATACCATCGTAAAAGAAAATTGGAGTTGGTAAATAACATTATCCTCATGGCCCTTCACAAATAGGCTATGTTTCAGACAACTGACCACAAAAATATTAGTTTCACTACTAAAAATAGATTGTCAAAATTTAAATGTATTGCCTGCATGTATGCTAAAAACAACACTTATTTGTAAATTGTATTTTTTTTGAGTTTTACCAATTGTATCCTTTCCTTCCTTAAAATGTTTTAGTTCTTAGTTTTCAATTTTCACAATAGTTGAGTTTTTTTTTTACATTTCCACCATACTTGTAAGTTTTTTTTAAATGCATCTTGTCAATGACTCGATAGCTGAGTATAATATAGTTGTATATAGGGTTGTGTCATGTGTAAGGAGTATGCACGAATATGGGGTGTGACACGGGGATTTATACAGGTCTATTACTGGTGAGGATATTACACTATTACTGGTGAGGATATTACACTATTCATGTCTATGTGTATTAGATCTCAGTCTCTTGCATACAAAGTGTAACCTAGTCTAACCTAGTCGACTAAGAGCCTATTTAAGGAAGCTTCTCTCAGCTGTAGCTTTTCCTAAAAGCCGCTTCTGCTGAAAGTTGTCCTAAACGGTCCACAGCTTCTGAGAATTTGTAGTTACGGATTCTAAAAAATGAACTAAGAAGCCAGAAGTTGGAGAAGCTGAGTTTCAGAGCTTTTACAGATTCTCAGAAGCTGACTATCAAACATCTGCTTCTCGGAATCTAAAGCTCCACCAAACAGGCTCTAAAGTCAGCGTGATGTCCTGGTGATATGGTCAGTTGGCTGTCATCAAGAACTCTAGAATGACTCCATGAGATTGGTTTTGGCTTGTTGTTCAATTTTACGGTCCTTGAGAAGGTTGCAGACAGTACTAAAATTTTAATGTAAAATTTGGTACCAAATTTTACATTAAAATTTTGGTACCTTTCGGTACCTACTTAAGGATCGTAAAATTACTCGTATATTTTTACCCTACCTCCCTCTCACTCTATAATCTCCTTATTTAGTGAAGAACATTCAGCTTATTTTTTCTTGCAACTAATTTGCCTCTGTAGTGCTAGTAATACACTTATCTTAAGACAAAAGGAGCATAAAACAACAAATTAAAATAATGTATTGCATAGGTTGTTTGAATAATCAAGTAAATATGTTGTTGCTCAGATAACACTCTTATAAACATAAAAATAAAACCTTCCAATAAGAGTGATATGAGGTGGACGCCATACCCAACACTGCCTAAACGTACATCTCCATGACAAGATCTCTTTACACATGCATTTCAGCATGTGTGTGGTGATTCTAATGAAAGTGTCTTTGCAGAACTTCACGAAACAAATTCTCCAGAAAAAAAACATCACGTACGAAATAATTAGTTGTAACAAATGTGACGGCTCAACATGCGATCTATAGCTGGTTGAGGGCCTATTCGTTTCATAGGAAGAACAAATGATTTTATCCCTAACTATTATATTTCTATGAAAACTATTTAGTTCGGAGTAAATATAGGAAATTTCTTTTTTCTACTTCTTGTAGAGAGAAAACATAGAAAATTTTTCACTCATCCAAACCTTTGAAAAAATTCCTATAAATTGATGTGAGCATGTATTGCTATTCCTACATTTTTCATATTCTTACGGGTTAAAACTACTCCAAACACAATTAACCCAAAATTGGTATGCATGAGAAGAGAGTGATAAACACACCTGAATCAATCGAATTAATTAGCTTTATAGAGCTGAGGGGTACGGCGTGAAGATTATCCTTGAGATGTTTTGAACAATATTGTTTCCAAATGATATGGCTTAGAGAGGCAAGGGTAACAACACACATACTTATATATACCCCCAGGACGTACAAAAAAGCATCAAGAGGAAAGACGGAATCACTTGGCTAACGGAGTTACGGCCGGTGCATGCATGGTTTCATTGATCCCACTGCCGTTTAAATATTAAGTCCTCGTCTTTTCGCTTCTACTTATGTTTAACATAAGTAAAAATTAATTTTAATTTTCAGTGTTAAATTTAGAGTTGGTTCCTAGGTTTTTTTATGTAGTTTATTTTTTAGCCTTGGTTTTTAGATTGATAAGAACATATTTATAAAATTTTATTCGTAAATTATTTTTCATTTGCAAATACGATCACCTCGTGAGCTGCTTGAGCGATCAAAAGGCACATGAGAAATAATATATTTATCCGACTATCCAGCCTTAACAGTGTAAGGACTATTCGGTTTGAAAGAATTTCGCTAGAGAAATTAAACCGTTTCATATGAAAATTCTATAACCGACAACATCCACAAAAATCACATCTAGGTTATGCTCACATTTACGCATCAGGTTCCGAGAACGCCAATTTGTGTTCGTGAGATATGCTTATGTATATTTTTTTTTCTGGTGAGTACTTGACTTCTATCTGTATACACGCGTACGTAGAGTACATGTGGTGTAGTCATACGTAGGAAAGAACCAAATGTGAGCTATCGTCATGTTCTTTTTCCTTTCTTTATTTGGAATAATTAATTAGCTGATTAAACTCCAGGGAACTCCTTGGAGCCTCTGCAAGTCTGCAACATATATTCCTGCGATCAGTTCATTGTTATGCCAAACTTGGGAGACAGGCGAGGCTCCTTTTTGCTCAGCTCGCTTTACTCAAGGCACAAGTGAATAGTACGGTACAGTATCAGACGGATAGATCGGTTGGGTTTGTTGTAAGGAAATTTTGATGGTATAAGGTTACTCGATCACGATGCCGGTTTTATTTTTAGTAAATATGGTGTCATATTAGTAAAATTGATAGCATGACATGAGATTTATAAGGAGAGAGATGAAATCAATTTCACCTAAATGAAATCGGCGCTGCACTGTTTCCAACACCTTGAAATTGATTGAAGCCAGTATTGGAGCACAACTAGATTCATTTCAACTTCTCCTTACTTAATCCAACCATAGTTAATGTGATAAATCAAATACAAGTTTGCCTAAGAAATAAAAAAAAGAAAAAGAAACTGCACATTGGAAATGATCGTTTCATTGATGACTTCATAGCACTTGAGCTGATGATATTTGATAAATTAGGGGAGATTCTAGTCTTTTTGTTTTTATCGGTATAGATAAAATAAGTGAAAAATAAACATTTTTAAACCGGAAGGAGTATGTTCTCTTTCGTTTGAGTAGGTTGGTCATTTCCGACAGCGTCAGGATGCACAAATGTGTGGGCTGGAGTGCGTGTGAGGCTGTAAGGGCGAGTTTAGCCGAGATACATTTTCCTGGTACACCCGGGCAATCATGCTTTATTTTAGACAAAGCATACATGCAACAAATTTTAAAACCGCAACAAATTTAACTCATACACATAACATTTTAGACAACTTAATTGCTGACAGGTATAATATTACCACCAAACACACATAAAAAAAAAGCTACGGTTTTGTAGCGAACTTGGCAATTAGATCCCTCAGGACAAGAGGGTAGCTTCTTGTCAGATGCTCGAGCCCATCCGTCTCCACGATTTTCCTCAGGTTTGCCGGATCGTCGAGGAGCTGCAAGCACTTCTTCTCAAGCTCGTGGCAGTGGTGCTCCCCGGCGAACGCCAGCATGGCCGCCACGGTTCTCACGTTGACGTGCTCGCATAGCTTGTCCTCGCATACCAGCCTCAGCCTCTCCATCTTGTACCTCCTCGCCGCCGCGACCAGGTCCGGGAGCATCGCCGCCATGTCCCCTCCTTCCATCTTCTCCGGCAACGAGTCGGTGTAGACGAAGTGGAGCAGCGCCTCGAAGTCTTGTGCCTCCATGTCGTCGATGATGCGTACAGTGACACCGGCACCGGCGCCGGCGCCAGCTGCGGCATGGTCCTCGTCCGCTGCGGCGAAGAGCTCTGCGTGGAAGACCGGGGACCGTACCGCGAGCACGTTCCTGTGCGCCATGAACGCCCTGCCGTCGACCTCGAACGCCACGTCGGCGGCGACGCCGGTGGCGAGGAGGCCGCCGAGGTGCTGGGCCAGGTCCGACGGTGGCGGCGGGGTCACCCTGCCGCCGGCGACGACATCCTTCGCCTCCGGATTCTTGACGACCGTGACGTCGCACCTGACCGTGAAGCGGTTGTCCCGGAGGTACTCCGATCTCTCCAGCACGGCCTTCTGGACGAAACGCGGCGACCCCTGCTGGCTGCCGTGGCCATGGAAAGCTTGCACCCCATGCCGGTAGGTGTAGGACGCCGCCGGCTCGCCGGCCTGGTCGAGCAAGCTCAGAGTGAGCTCAGCTCTCACGGCTGGGCCGCTGTGATAGTAGTAGTAGCCTTGGTAGGAAGGGTTGCCTCCATAGGCGAGGTAGATGGATATGCAATCGGAGACGACCGAGTTGAAGCCGTTGGGGTAGTAGAGGATGTACCAGTCATGGCCGCCGACGTGGAAATGCCGAGACTGGACGCAGCTGCCGGTGGCGACGGCGTCCTTGACGACGGAGTAGCCGCTGATCTCGAGCAGGTGCTGTCCGCTCTCCGTGCTTCCCACAATGGCCGAGGCGGACCGCAGCAGCTTGCCGCTGGCCGTCGGCATGGCTTTTGGAATTAACGGGCGATGGTACCGTATCCCAGCTGCGGAATTTCAGATTACAGTGGAATCTTTGACATTAGTGGTCGTTAGTGTTAGTGTTAGAAGATAGCTGAACGCGACCATCAGTTCGTAACTTCCGATTACTTTTGCCTGTTGATTTTTACCATACCATCGATTATTTGTTGTCACCCCAACTCAGACATGGTTTAATTAATATTTGCCACTCAACTCTTTTGCAAGATCTAATTTCCTCCTTTTCTTTCGCGCGGTTGTCTATCTGCTAGCGAGCATTTTTCAGTATCCTTGAGATTATATCATGAAGTCACACATTTTTGAAAAAAATATAAATAAGTACATTAGAAACTAAAATTTTACACTAAAAATTTAATATATCTAACTATTTTATTAAGTACAGTAGAATTTCTTCTATCTAGCTACTTTTAAAAACCTGATAAAAGCCATCCATTACTCCATTTGTCTCAAAATATAAGTATTTTTAGGATTTAAATTTTGTATCATAATATAAGTATTTCTGTATTGATTTTACATGATTTCAATCATTCCAATTATTACAGAGTCAATCAGATGCTTAAAAAAATCTAATAAATTTAAAATTTCAAAATTAACCACTGAAGTGACTAAAAGAAAATCATTTGACATCTCCTTTATCTACATAAAATAACCTAGCAATAATTATATTTTGAAACGGCCGTAGTATGTTTGTAATTTTGAGTCTTTTGACCTATATGTGGCAATGGGTCAAGCGGCAAAGCATTTGATCGGAGCAACAATACATTGGAACATGCATCTGATTAAATTTTTTACAATTTATGACAAAGCATATAGAGATATTAAATTTTAGTGTAAAATTTTGATGCCTATAGTATCTAAAGATACCAAGTTTACTTTTGATATTTGTTTTTTTCGTTAAGGTCTTTTTATGGTACTCTAGCTTTGTTTTGGACCATCCGTTAGGTATTCATCCAATGGCCGGTGCTTGTATTACTCTAATTCTTAAGACCATCGTATAAGGGAATACAAAATATTTGTTGCATATGTCATTAATTAAAAGTATCTTGGTAATAACGTGCTATGTAGTAATTACTAAAATAAGTTCCACATTATGTTTTATAATTTTATAAATTCGAATTACGCCACACAAAAATTACCTTTATGGAAATTTTTGTCACATTTTATTTGAGCCCTATTTAAATTACCACTTCAAAATCTGCTGATCAAATTTTAAATGTTTGCGGAATATCAACATCGCATATATGTTTTTTAATATTGAATTTGCAACTACCAGGATATTAGAGTCATATATATATATATATATATATATATATTAGAAATTACAAATTTTCATCAATCTCACGGTCTCTAGTTGCCAAAATAGCAACCCCCCACTCCCCCTCCGGCTACCCCACCCCCCATCCCCACCTCCAAAATTTTAGCACCACCGTTAAATTTAGAAAGACAATAAATGTGTTGTCTCTTTCCCGTTCATTGTCATAACTTAAATGGTGGATAACTTTTCAATTAGAATTAAAACATAATTAATTAATGGACTAGATTAAACCAAAGCTCTTATCAAAACCGTTTTAGCTAGAGATGTAAAAAGGTTTTAAAAATGTTATATTTGATGGTATCGTGTGTGTATATATAGCAAGACTAATATGTGTACCCTCTTAGTATAAGCTATTCTACACCCCCTCACTTTCAAGGTCTCCCAAGACCCATCCCACCACCCACCCATCTTTTCAAGGCCTAAAAGTCATCTCTATCTCAATTAAAGATTAGTCAAAAAGTTTTTCCAGTGGGCCAACCCCTTATGGGATTCCCCTCATATCTATTTAAGTCAACCTCTCGTCTCACAGAAATTCTGTAGTAACACAAAGATAAAAATACAGTAACACGACAACTAATTTGCAGTAACAACGTCGAAACATACTCATGAGAAATCTACTTTTTTAAAACAATTTTTTTCAAACATCATGATACAAAATTTCTTAAAAAATAATATATGAGTGAGAGATAAAGTTGTTTAAAGTTCAAAATCTTAAAAAATATCTATAAGTACAGTAACGATGCGCCCTCTATATAGTAATGATGCTTCCTCTATATAGTAATAACGTTATGTTGCTATAAAATATGCATATTGTTACTGCACAATTGCAGTAACGTCATAATAGAAGTCCAGTAACACCACGATATACGTGCAGTAACATGTGCGTTGCATAATTACAGTAACGTCGTGATAGAAATACGATAACATCACGATAGAAGTACAGGCATCCACGACGCGATGCTTAGATGGATGCTTAAGAGAAAAAACCGTTTTTTTATATTGTAATGGTACGGCGCTCATACAAGGAAGCTGCTGCTTTCGCTAGCATCGATGCTTGAGCAGTACAACTACTTGCACGTCCTGAAAAATAAGCACGAACACATACTCTATCAAGCATCCAGCTTGTTCCCTTGCGTCGCAACACCAAGCTTTTATGCAAGGTGCTTAACATTTTCTCTTTTATAAACATCTGTTTAAGCACTCTCCATTAAAGATGCCCTTAGGCTTAAAAACAGAAATAACGATGGCATTTCAGGGCTCATGGGGAAAAAGATTTCCCATCCCCGGCCCCGTGGGGGTGGGTGCTTGGCGGATCCCTGGCCCCGATGGTGACTTTGCCAACCATGGAGAATACGAGGGAATCTAGTTTGTACGACAATTAGGCCTAATCATCACTTCAATCCAACCGGGAGATCAAGCTCACGTCGGTCAAAACCTATTTAAGAAGGATATTCCAATGTCAAATGAGGCGTCACGGGGAGCATGGGGTTTACCCAATTTAGGCTCGAGGATTAAAAGTGAAACTATATAAATTAAGGCTGATGAACGAGAAACAAAATTATCCTTAATTCTCATAACAACATGCTACAAGGGTTTGCAATATCACAATTATCGCCATAATAATCGCAATAATCAGTAATATCGTCAGGACACGATAACAATTTATGGTGATATATCGTGATAATCACGACATATCGTGCAATTTCACACAAAAACCGTGATTATCGATATCGTAAAAATCATTACAATAATCTTCCTAGATACTTCGATTATCGTTTTCACCAAAACCAAGGCGATAATCACTACCTACTGTGCGACAATCTCTCCCTATTGCACGGTTTGACCCCCAAAACACGATGATTTTATTCAAAATTTTGAATTCAAATTCATGCGGTTTTCTGCGATTATCACCAATAATCATGATATCGCTGGCACATGATTTTGGCTTATGAAACATAAGTGAAACCCGGCATGCTAGCATGGTAAACCATAAATTAAATGAAAAATTTTACGATACCTAAGATATACTAAGAGAGCTGTCAATTTTTTTTGTTGGATCTATTGTAAAGTTTGCTTTTCTCAAGAATAAAACAAACTTCGTCCTACCATTACGTTGAGGTTCCTCACTTGAAATCTATTCCGAGACCTCAATTTCTCAATTTAGAGATGTGTTCGTGCGGTGATTCTACGTACTGGGAGTTTTTGTTTTGAACACAAAGAGTATTCGCAAAACATAATGTAACAGATTCTAAAGAAAAACTTCATCAAATACATTGTTGAAAATAAAGGGTACCTAACAATGTGAGGCCCTTGCTATACCAAACCCAGTTTGTATGGAGAAAAGTACGATGGATAACCGCGATAAAATCACATCCAGCAAATTGAAATAGTATGAATAAATAATCAAGTAATCAACTCACCTAGATCAATCAAATGAACTTATAGAACTGATGGGAAGATTATCTCGACAAGATTGCAATGATATGTCTACGGTAGCGGGTAGCTAGCTATACATATTTATACACGATTATAGAGATGCCTTGATAATGTGAGGAGTGGGATCCACCTAGACGATGGAGATGCCGGGTATGGTTTTTATACCCTAATCTTTTCGCTTTTGCTTTTATTTATAAGCCGAAGTTTAAATTTTTAATTTTAAATTTAAAGTTGATATTAATGTTTTTTTATCATAATTTATTTTTCAGTCGTCTTAGACTTTTATATCGATGAGAACATACATATGGGGGCGGAACCAAAAAAAGTAGGTAAGCTAATATATTGTTAACTATTTTTAAAATTTATAGGATAATTTAAATAATTTTAAAGGGATTATGAACCTAGGCATAGGGCTCCAGCCATAGCTGCCCTAGGCCTGGTTCTGTTTCATTTGCAAATATACTGTTTGACTTTTTTTTCTTGAATAAGTCAAATAATCAGACTCATCAGAGTTCGAGTCCTGTGTGATCCTTTGGTCCACTGTCAAACTTTCGCACCTATAATTAATAGGTAAATTTAAATTATTTAACCAACTGAAACAAATAATTACTTCATGCCATAACTGTACCGTGCGAACTTTTGTACCCAATGGGTCCATCATCATAGACATGTTTCTTTGCTGCAACTTATCACGGAGTATATAGTGTGCCACACTTTGCTAAGATTTTACAGTAAATTACGTTTGCCAAAAATATTAAGGCAAAGCACGAAAAGCAAATGAGTTTTTTCTTCAAAATTGTGGATGCCATCTAAACAGTTCATTAATTAATGCTCTCATGTGCATTTACAGGTCCCTTTTATTAAATCATATCCTCACGTTAGTATAAACGTGGTGTGCGTGTGTTTGTTGGTGTCTACGTTTTTTTCGCATCGAAAAGAAAAAAAATACGCATATGATTTATTCTTTAGGTGTTGGTACGTTCAAATGTAACGACGGACGACAGAGGAGGAACGTAACCGCGCTCATGGTCAGAAGGCACAATTAAAACAGAAATGTTTTATCGTTTAAATATCTTATAAAAAATGGTCGTACTTATAATGGCCCTGAAAAAAAGTGATCACTTTTCGCTGAAGGCTTTTTAGTTCCAAAAATATCACATCAAATCTTTGAACATCAAAATGAAACATTAAACATAGATGAATCAAAATAACAGTTGCATAGTTATTGTAGAAATCGCGAGACGAATTTTTTGAGACTAATTAGTCCATGATTAACCATAAGTGCTACAGTAACCAATATGTGCTAATGATGGCATAATTAGGCTCAAAAGATTCGTCTCGCGGTTTCCAAGCGAGCTGAGCCGTGAAATTCGTTTTTTCATTCGTGTCCAAAAACTCTTTCTAACATCTGGTCAAACATTCGATGTGATATTTTTGCCAAAAGTTTTTACCATCTAAACACCCCTTAGTTAATTAATTCGTTGCAAAAAGAGAACATCTAAATTCGCCAGTTTTCTTGCACGCTACCGCCTATAGTGTAAGAAGAAGAATCACGACTCGCATCTAAGGAAGGAAGCCCCTGCAAGCCTGCAATCCTTTATTCACAGCGAGTTCCTCGTTATGCCAAACTTGTGAATCCAGCGAGGCGCCTGAGAGTCCTTTTTTCAAGTATGATTTAGTCAAGGCACAAATATATCAACACTGCAGCACAGCAAGAAAAGGAAGAATACGGCTTCGTCTTTTTATTATGGTTACTTTTATAAATCAAAATTTAAGTTTTTCTAACTTTAAATTTCTGCGGAGCTTCCAATACAGAGAAGCATCACGATACACTTTATAAACCATAGCTTCCAGAACTCGTATTAAGGCTTGTCGCGACCAGGATATCACTTAATTTTCTCCTTAATTAACAGTATTAATTTTCCATTAGTTCGGAAGAAAAAGGATACATCTTTCTCATACGATTTAGGCCGCGCTCGTCGGTAGGGATAGACAAGTTAACTTACCTAGCACGAAAAACGTAGCAATAGATTAGTACATGATTAATTAATTATTAATTATTAAAAAATATATAATAGATTAATATGATTTTTAAAACAACTTTCCTATAGAAAATTTTTATAAAAAATACACTGTTTATCAGTTTGCGAAACATGCGCGCGAAAAACGAGTGAGCAAGTTAACTTAACTTGGCCAAACGAACGCGACATTATTCATGCCTGAGTGGCCATGCTCTAGTGTCTCAGACAAACTCTAGATCATATATATCAAGGTGGTGTTTGGTTATTTAGTTTTAGGACTAAATATTAGTCACTGGACTAAAATCTTTAGTCTCTACTGTTTGGTTGGAAGAACTAAAAGAGACTAAAAGTGCATCATATATACAAATATTGGTTGGGGGGCAAATGTGAAAGGAAACTTTAGTCCCGATAAATATCTATGGAAGACACTAATAGATTAATATAATTTTAGTCCCTTTTAGTCCCTTTTATTTGGGTTTTTAGGGACTAAAGTAGACTAAAATGAAAGTACTAATGGATCAGTCAAACATGGTACAAATCAACTTACACTGTACACACATTACATATAAGAGAACATGTTGATCAACAATATTACCACCAGGCACAACTACGATTTTGTAGCGAACTTGGCAATTAGATCCTTCAAAACAAGAGGGTAACTTTTGGTCAAATACTCGAGCCCTTCTGTCTCCACGACGTTTCTCAAGCTTGCCGGATCGTCGAGGATCTCCAAGCACCTCTTCCTCAGGCCATGGCAGTGGTGTTCTCCGGCGAACGCCAGCATCGCCGCCACGGTTCTCACGTTCACGTACTTGCACAGCTTGTCCTCGCACACCATCCTCAGCCTCTCCATCCTGTACCTGTTGGCCGCGGCGACCATGTCCGGCAGCATCGCCGCCTCGTCTCCTCCGCGGCCTCCCATCTCCGGCAACGAGTCGGTGTAGATGAAGTGGAGCAGGGCCTCGAAGTCCGGCGCCTCCATGTCGTCGACGCGTACGACGGCGGCGGCGCCACCGGCCGCTGGCGCGGCGTCGCCGTCCTCCTTTTCTTCCGGCTCGCCGCCGAAGAGGCTCGTGTGGAACACCGGAGACCGGGCCGCGAGCACGCTCCTGTGCGCCGCGAACGTCCTGCCGTCGACCTCGAACGTCACGTCGGCGCCCTCCCCCGTGGCGAGGAGGCCGCCGAGGTGGCGAGTCAGGTCCGACGGCGGCACCGACACCGGCGGCGACGCAGCTGGCCTGGCGGCGACGTCGATATCCTTCGCCTCCGGTGGCTTGACGACCGTGAGGTCGCACCTGATGGTGAAGCAGTCGTCCCGGAGGAGGTTCCCCGATCGCTCCAGTACGCCCTTGTTGAAGAAGAGCCGCGCCCCCTCCACGTCGCTGTGGTTGGTGAAGGTGAAGCCGCCGTTGCGGTACGCAGTCACCGGCTCCCCGCCGTCGTAGTCGAGCAAGCTGAACGAGAACTGTGCTCGCACGCCCTGGTTGACATAGCTGGCGAGGTAGAGGTAGAGGGAGATGTACTCGGGCCAGTAGGAGTGGCTGCCGTTGGGGTAGTAGCGGATGCACCAGCGGTAGCCGGCGACCGTGAAGGAGCAGGACTGGATGAAGCTGCCGTTGGCGATGGTGTCCTTGATGCGGGAGTAGCCGTCGATCTTGAGCAGGTGCTGCCCGCTCTCCGTGCTGGAGACGATGGTGGACGCGGACTTGTTGACGGTGGATGCGGTGGCCGTCGCCATGGCAGGAAGCTAGGAAGCTGCAGAGAGAAAGATTCAGGTTAATTAGTATGAATCTTGACGTTATTAGTGGTAGTTAAGCTGAGTGGACAAACGGTTCATTGTTGACGTGTTTGGTAACTTCCCATTAATTAGCTAGTTACAGCAATATGATGGCCTCAATGTTAAGAATAAGTATATTTTTAAGGTTGTTTTCTTTTTGTCCCTTACAACTAACTCCTAACATCATTTAGGGGGGAAATACCACATTTGGACGTTGATCTGATTTTGGTTACTCAAATATGCAACAGGTTACTACTGGTCCTTCAACTTTTGAGTCACCTTCAGCTAAAACAAGGCTGGTTCTCAATAGACCAAATTCATGGTCCATGAGCTGCATAGCACGGCCGTCCCAACCTGACCTGACCCCAACAATCCAATCTCGAAAACTGAAAAAAAAAACTGAAAATGCAAAAAGAAAGCCCGACAAAGACCCAAAAACCCAACCCGGCCTAGGTCCAGCTCGGGCCTAGAGGGTTGGTGTTAGGCTTGAGAGTCGAGCCTAGGTTTTTCCAGGCCCAACCTAAACCCAGTCCAGCCCGGCATTTCAGTAGGTCTAGTTTTCAATGAAACGGCGTCACATGGCATGTCCTATTTGACAAATCAAGATGAAAAAAAATGCAGGGCATGTATATATATGAGAGTGCAAGAATAATAATTGGACTCTAATATTTTCTTTACCTTTTGTTATTTATTTTTGATGGATATGGTGATTTTATCATTGTTTATCCAAGTAGACTCCATACATGTGCCATGTCATTGGAAACCATCATGGTTTAGACCAAGACATGAATTGCGAATGATTAAAGGAATCAAAGAACCCGTAGCAAATGGCCTAAGTTGGATCAACACCCATGATCGAGGGACTAAATGTGAACCTATAACATAAAAGACCAAATTTGAAAAAAAAAATCCAAATATTTGTAAAAAAACATATGGTCCGCTATGCATGAATTAATCGTTCCTCAAAACCGAAAGCATAGGCCCATAATTGGTTCTCAAAAATAAAATAAACTTTGTCCTACCTTTATTATGTCATGGTTTCTCATGCAAAATCTATTTGATATGTTGGTCTTCCATGTTAGAGATGCATTCGCGCAACAATTCTGTTAATTGAATGAGTGTTTCCAAAACTTCATGAAATAGGTTCCCAAGGGGAAAAATCATGGAATAAATTGGTAAGTCTTCTATACACCACCCCATTTCCTATAGAGAAATCAATGGATAATCTTGATGAGATCTTGGGATTATTTTTTCAACATCCACGTCTAGCAGGTTGAATTTGTTGTCTTATTAAAGCAAAAGAAAAATAAGCATTGATCATTTATCGAAGATTACTCTCAATGCCATGCAAGAAATTAAAAAAATCAGAGAAAAGAGAAAGATCTCTACCCTTGATCATATTGGATGTTCATATTATAATGTATGGTCAATATTAAACCAAAGATTATGAAACAAGTATATATTGATAACTGGGAGGAATAAAAATATAATTAGCTATTTTATTTGGATACAAATTATAGATAAAAATTGAATACATTAGATGTCTAACTAATAGGCTTAGCAATGAATCAACATTGATAAATAAGATAGATGTTATTTTTATTTGAAACAATCTGTATACTACTAGGTATAAGCAAGTAGAGTGTGCCATGGACAGTGTAAGAGGAATAACTTCATAAGAGACAGTAAGTAGTAGCAACAATTACTGAAACTATTGCACTGACATGATTGAAGATGTAAGCAATCAATATGAGACAATATATATAACAACAATAATGTATAATGATATAATATATGTAAGTGCGAGTTTACATAACTTAACCTATGATAAAGAGCTTGAGCAGATATACATCATTAGAAGTAGTAGACTTTCACAGTCAAAGTGGGGTGGCATATATAACAAATGTTGACATGAATGGCAATAGATGTTACCTTGGACGGAACAACTATATATTAAGAAAAATAAAAAAATAGAGGCCTCACCAAAAACTAATTAAATGATGCAAATTTTGACATAATTGTATCTAACCGAGCAATGGCATGTCTGCTAGTTAGTATAAATACAAAATGATTAACACACCTGAGTAAATCGAATATTAGCTTATAAACTGAGGTAGATGTTCTCTTAGAGATAAGTTGACCAAGATTATAATAGTATGGCTGAGATAGATAGAGGGTCATTGCATATATTTATACCGGAGAGGCCGAGATCAACATGGCATCAGGATGTCATCAAGATGTACCAAATGATTCCTTTCCACTACTAGAAGTCTAGAATTGCCTATTTTTCCTACCATTTAAATATTTCACTAGCTAGTTTGTGTGGGAATGCTATGAGAAATGAAGTATTGATTTCAAAAGTATAGTTATAGTAGTTCATACATAGTTTCTATGACAACAATAACACACCTAGATAGAGGCACTTTTCTAGGTTAGATTTAAAAATCTCCTCTAAAATTAGAAGTTTTACAATCTAGAGAAATTTTTGGAGGCACTTTTAAAATCACCTGGAATACTTCTTACCCTGGAGACAATATTAGCACATTAAAAATGTTCTTCTAGAGACATCTTTTGGTGCTCTATAACATATGTAAATGCATTTTAGCCTGTGCAGAGGCACTTTTCTAGAGATAAAAATATAGGATATGTAACTAGATATAAGTGGTACACACGAACAAGTAATGACATTATGTTGAGACATGGTAAACTTTTCTGAAGATTAGAATGATCTTTTGAAGAGGTTTATCGAAGATTGAGAACGGATTTTATTTACCAAAGTTAGTCTTGGTTCAACTTGATGCACTCATTTACACATGCATGACTGTGTTTTATTAAATCATCTACAAGATGTGCCTAACGGGTTGGAGAAATGAACAAAGCTAGCAAAACTACGGTTTGAAATTTGTACTTCTGCTGTAAGCAGTTTAAAAAATAGACTAAAACTACGTACAAAACAAAAGAACAACAACTAGAATTTAAACTTTGGTACAATAGAACACTAAATTTACAGTGTGATGTTGGTATACCTCTTCGTTGTTTGAAAGAAAAAAAAATGTGAGCAATCATAGTTAATTTTTACAAAAAGAAAACGACTGAATTCTCTAGAATTCTTGCACCTAGCTACTATCTTTTCGTTTATGCTTATACTTATATCAAATTTAAATTTTTAACATTAAATTTAGATGTGATTTTGAGGTTTTTTTCATGGAAGTTTATTATCCAACATTAGTTTTTAGATCGCTAAGAGTACATATATAAAAGTTTAAATTATTTTTTTACATATATGCCGTTTGATTTTTTAATAAAAACCAAACAAATCACCCCAAAACTACCATCTAAAGTAAGGCCCCCTTTGATTCAAAGGAAATTCATAGAAATTTTAGAGGATTTCATCCCTATAGAAATTTTTTCTACAAAGCTCTTTGAATCAAAGGAATAAACCCTATGAAATCCTATGAAATTCCTACCATATCTCTTCCTATACAAGCTTTAGAGAAAATTTAACGAGAGATTGAACCTCATGAAAAAAATCTTTTGAGTCTATATCTCTCCTCAAATTTATGTGTTTTTCCTGTGGTCCAATCAAACGATCATTCCTATGTTTTTCTTGTGTTTTGCAGTCCTCTGTTTTACACTTACATTTCTATTAGAATACTATGTTTTTCATATTCCTTCGTTTCTTAATTCATGCGATTCGAAGGAGCCTAAAAAAGGAATTCCGACAGGAATCAAGGAAAGAACCCTCTGCAAATCTGCAATCATTCATTCCTGTCACTTGCTCGTTGTGCCAAGCTTGGGAACCAAGCGATGCCTGAAGGTCCTTTGTTGAGTCCTTTCTAGTCCTGTCGAGTCCTTTGTTGAGTCCTTTGTTCAGTGTGATTTAGGCCATGTTTATTCTCAAAAACTTTTTCCAAAAACATCACATCGAATTTTTAGACATCTAAATAAAGCATTAAATATACATAAACATTAAAACTAATTACACAGTTATAGAAAAATCGTGAGACGAATCTTTTGAGTCTAATTAGGACATGATTAGTCATAAGTGCTACAGTAACCAATATATGCTAATGATGGATTAATTAGACTCAAAAGATTCGTCTCGTGATTTCTAGGCGAAATCTGAAATTTGTTTTGTAATTAGACTGCGTTTAATACTTTAAATGTGTGTTTAAAAACTTGATTTGGTGTTTTTTAAAAAAATTTGCAAACTAAACAAGGCATTAGTCAAGGCACAAGTCAATAGTACGGTACAGTAAAGAACAATCCAGAGGAAATAAAGGCAAAATTTCTTAACGTCCAGCCAAGCACAACTCGCAGGAGCATCTAGTCCCGTCCTTTCCAGATTATCGATTATGGATTATCGTTTATATGTTTTCTAAGCTTATAAACGGTATGCTTTGCATAAAGGTTTTTATATAAAAGTTTATCATCTGAACTTTGTAAAGCAAAATTTTACATCTATAATAGTTAATTTAATTATTTATATCTTAAAATAGCTATTACAAAATCAGATTATCCAAGAAATCTAAAAAAACTTGAAAAAAGTATAGGGCCAGGGTTGACAACCACATTTGGTTAAATACAATTTAAATTCTAGAAGCCCATGTTCAGTTTCACTGTTTTGTTATGGATCTCAACAGGCTGTGAGTTTGCAGAACCTCTGGTTTGGTTGGTCGGCGTGATCCATTCACAAAGCAATATATAGTTTTAAGAAAAAGTCTCAGGGTTAAGAACCACCGGTATATTCTACTTTTTCTTATTTAGATATTGTTTTGTGTTGTGATTGTACTGAAAGATTGTGCAAGATGTCATGAAATATATCCACAACAGTATGAGTTTAGTCTGTCACACCTAGCTCGTCATAAAAAATTATGATGGATAATCTTGATGAAGTTTTGGGGACCTATTTTCGATATGCACACCTGGCATATTGAAATTAGTAGTACGAGAAAAAAAACAATTAACATAAATGGATCAAATAAATATTTTAACTGACATAGCCGAGTGGGGAATTAGAGATTCTTTTGGAGATTAATTGACAATATAACACTATAATGATATACGGCAGAGAGAGATAATGGGTCCCTACACATATTTGTAGCAAAGACTAAAATGGCATCTAAGAAAACCACCAAAATCACTTGGCTGGTGGAGTTGTAGTGCCTGATTTCATTGGAGTAATGCTATACGTGCTAAATTTTCTTTACAAAACTCTTACAAACAAACATATATCGCCATTGGATGCATGTAGTCATTGATACTTACCGAAATTCAAGATACAATCAGATTTCGCCACATCAAATTTCGTATAGAATTTGTAAGAATTTTGTTTGTACTTGTACCGTTTTCCTTTCATTTCACTAGTAGAAAAATCCCCATATTTCCAGAGGTATTTAATATTCTTTTACTAGCATATGCCACAAGATGTAAAATATCCCTACATCAACAATTCAAAACACGAAGTAAATTATTGTAAAATATACCTCTTACCTTTCATGGGATTCAGCCCTGCATGCGACAACCAACCTTTGTCACAGCGGCAACATATCCATAGCCAAGAACTGCAAAAAGGAAAACAACTAAATTCCCATGCGCTACTTCTTCCGTCGACCCAAAATATAAATATTTATACTAATCAGAGAAAATTTCTATAATTGAATGATATGAGAAAATCGGTTAGCAACCGTCTAACATATATTCCCTCCAAAGGAAAAATCCCGACAAGCAAGTAAGCATCCAAGGAAGGGTCTGCAAATCAACAAACTATATTCCTATGAGTTCCTTGTCATCCCAGTGATGCATGCGTCCTTTTGTGTTCCATGTGATTTAGTCAAGCAAGGTAGGCACAAGTCAAACATTGCAAAAAAAAGTTTTAGAAACAGCAGAAATTACGGTAAAACGGCCATATTCCATCGCACCTATACAACGTACGTCCTTTTGCATTCTGCAAAAACTTTGGCTGTGCTGAAAGTGAAAGGTGCAATAGAAACCAACCACAGCTCACTAGGGTTTGTGTTATCATAGAGGGTTCCAAGACCGCCTTCTGGCGAAACATAATTATCATGGTTTTTTTACGGATTTGGATGGTTTCTCGTCTCGATAATCGTGGTTATCACAGTAACCATGGTGGAGAAACCGCTGGCTTCGGCAACCGTGCAACTCCCCATCACCAGCAAGGTCAACCCGATGCAACACAGCCAGAGGAGACCAGGGAACCAAACACAAGCTGAATCCTAGAAGCCTTTGGTTTTCAAATGATATCACACCCTGGTTTTATGCAATGCGATGGTGCCATAGCTATAGATTTTAGGCTTACCCAAAATTTTGGAGATGAAAACAGACACGAATTATTCTTAGACATGTTCTAAGACAAGAGAGGTGAACACAGAGAGAGCCACAATGTTGTCGTCATGATGACTAGCGTGAGACAAAAAGGAGTTGGCCATCGCAAACGCACAATGGATCAAACACCTTATAATAAATACACCATTTGTAGACTTATGTCAGTTTTTGGAGGAATTAAGGTTAAAATAAGTAATGGTTGTAATTGATGTAGCGATGAGAGAGTATGTAAAGAAGCTAAATATCGTAAGATTATGGTTGATTGAGATAAGGAGCTGGAGAAGTAAATATATTTTAAGATAAATTTGAGTCATTGAAGTAGCTAATCTTAAGAAGAGATGAAGGGAGACAAAGATGTTGCTTGTTTGATGCCTATTATTAACACAACTCACCTTATGCAGGATGCCAATTTTTTTATAGCCAACAAATTGCAGGCCATAATTATTACAAATTTAGAAGAGTAATAGAGTATATGATATCTATGTTAAGATAATAAGGTAATATCACAAGCTACAACCATAACAACGAAGCAAACATATAGCATGTCATGTACTAAGTGGTCGCTTGTGCGTGCACCATCCCGGTTGGAATTCTCTTTTTAGCCCATATGAGCATGTCCTCCACCTCCTTTCTGATTGTATTAGACACATGGGCTAGATATGTGGTGCTTTCTGGGCTTGGCCGTTTTCAATTTCCTGGTAAAACACATGGGCTAGATGCATAGAGTTTTTATTGGCTCAATCATTAGTGTGTGTTTGAATCCAAATGTTTATATGCTTAAAGTTTTGTATAGAGAATGTTTATATGTGTAAAGTTTTATACCGAATTTATAAGTATAAAGCTTTTTATGTATGGAGTTTTTATGGCTTCAGTCTATTTGTGTATTTTTTTTAATCCATTTGGTTTTAAGTATAAAGTTTTGACCAAATAATTTATGTATAAGGTATCAATATGGAATATTTTATGTATAATTTTTCTATGTATAGTTTCTCAAAAATTTAAGGTGGTTGAATACATTTGTATAAGCGGGTTATACATGTTTTTTTTTAACAAGGATCTTGAACAAGAAAGGGGATAAGTGAAGTAAAGGTTCCCCCAATTATCTTGAATGGGTAAATTGATATATATATATATATATAAATATATATATATATATATATATATAATTAGATCCTACTACCAGGTGCAAAAATAACCTTTTGTAGCAACATTTTTCCACAGGCAGATTAGAAGGCGGGTGTAAACTTATATGAGTTATATAGCCTAGAAACACTATTTAGAGATATTTTCTAAATCACCTAGTATATTTTTGTCCTACAGACAGTTTAGAATAAGTTTCTAATACTTTTTGCTAAAATAATCTTATAGAGGCATATTTTTGGTACTTTATAATTTACCTCATATGTAATGGTATTTTCTAAGGTAGTTTAACGATTAAGACACTTTTTTTGTTAGTATGTGCTAAATAACTAAATATAACCAGCACAAGTATAAACAAACAAGTCATCATACGTAGCTGAGATGGTTCATGTCTTAAAGATAAAATATATATCATCAAGAGGTCTTAAGTTCGTGGATGGGTTTATTCAGTTAAACTAGAACCAACCGATGACCATTTAGGCCTTGTTTAGTTCCCAAATTTTTTTTTTCAAAAACATCGCATCAAATTTTTAGACACCTAAATAAAGTATTAAACATAGATAAATTAAAAAACTAATTGCACAGTTACGGAAGAAATCTTGAGACGAATCTTTTAAGCCTAATTAGAAAGTGATTAGCCATAAGTGCTATAGTAACCAACATGTGCTAATGACAGTAACCAACATGTGCTAATGACGGATTAATTAGGCTCAAAAAATCCGTCTCGCGGTTTTCAGCCGGAGTCTGAATTTGTTTTGTAATTAGACTACGTTTAATACTTCAAATATATATTCGAAAACTTGATGTGATGTTTTTTAAACTTTTTTTTAAACTAAACACCACCTTAGCTGAATCTTTATGCTAGATTGGTAAACATATATCGGATGTGGCTCGTAACGGCGGACGACAGAAGCAACTCATATTTTTAAACGGTGCCAGGAGGCCTAGGTGGAATCATTCCAAGGTTCGAGGGTGGGGATAGAGTGCTGAACTCAGGCGGCGACGGATGATCACGAAAATAGTTGGGTTTATTAATAGGTAAAGATATTTCATTGATTAATTACTAACTAGATAGTGTCCAAACATCTTAAAATGCGGAAAGATGATTTTGTTATATATGTAGTTGTCGTTTGATAGGACTCCAAGTGTCTAACTCCTCTAGGAGTAGATCTTGAGTAAAGCTATAGAACTATTTCATTTCACCTCTCTAGATTATTTTTTGGATCATTATAGTCTACTTCACTATTATCTTATATGGAACTAAAACCATTTGATTGTACTCCAACTCTAAAAGGACGAAACCGGTGCTGGAGTCCTCCGAAACGAAACCTTAATAATATAATAATATAGAATATACAAGTAAATATAACTCCGTCCATATTTTACTTTTGCAGTGGATTCAGGTTTGAAATCGGATATTCTTTCTCTCTTATTTTTACGTATATGTTTCTGATTATTTCTTACAAAAATTTTCTATAAAAAATTTGATTTCAAAAATCATATATGTGTAGTTTTTAAGTTTTTTATATATAATAATTAATTAATTATGTACGGATATGTCGTTACGTTTTTAATACTGGTTACTTGACACGCGCAAGAACGGGGCCACACGAGTATAAAGTTTTGTTTCTATACTACTCGTATAGTCGTATGTACTCTTTCCGCGAGTACGCGTGCCGTTTTCCCTCATCCCTCCCTCCCTGTACAACACGACCTATCATCGCGATCCGCTCCACAAAAAAAGAGAAAAACGAAACGAAGCTTCTTCTCCCTCTCTTCTTCCCTTGCCAGCCATGGCGCCGTCGCTTGCGTCGCAAGCCAAGCCCGCGGCCGTGCTCTGGCTCGCCGGGTTCCTCCAGGCCGCGCGCCTCCACCGCGTCGTCTCCTTCTGCGCCAGGTCCGCCCGTTCCTTCCCCTTCTCTGTCTCTCTATCTCTCTTCTCACCGCCACCCACCCCTTTTGCGTGTTAAGCGGGGGGCGGATTTTGCGGTGGGGGAGAGTTTTTTGGAATCGATGTCGCCGCTCGCTTGCTTAACGGGTTGGGTTGCAGCTCGAGGCCTCTGTCGGTCAGGATCGCGCAGTGCTTCCTGCTCAACGGGTTCATCTTCCTGGGGAGGTACGGTTGCTCGTAATTGAGGTTGAAATCTCTGCTAAATTCTGTGTTTATTTCGAAATTTCTCATGAGGGAGCGGCCAAATTTCGTTGCTGTTGATGAGTGGGAAAGTAGTTGGATACAATTTTGTTGCCTTCTGAAGCAAATCAGCCTGGGGATTAGCGTGCCATCCGCCCACTGCTGTAAGAATATGAGTACAGGAGGAAACTAGAGAATCTAGTATGTATCTGAGAATATCGAGCCTGGAATGTAGTAGGGTCTCTGATGCAATAGAGTCATAGACAAACGTGCTCTGCCTTTTGGAATTATTCAGGGCACAATGAACATTTGATTTTTTTTTTCATAGTATTTATCTATATATGTCTCCGCGTCTGTCACTTTGTTTACTCAGAGTTGTTTTGCAAAGGATTAGTGGATTTTATGCAGCAATGTCATGGTCTTGTTTTCAATATTACTGCCTGGTTGTTTTTCTTTTCCATCTTATTAATACCTTTTCTAAAATAATTCTTACACCTTATAGCTTGTTAACGCTGAAATCGGTGGTCATTCCAATGCTTTCGTGGATACTACCTGAGGAATGCAGTCAGTTGCAAGGGCAGCATCTGTGTGGCCACACAGTAGCTGTAGCGACCTATTCATTCCTACGCTCTGTTCTTATTCAGATATTCTATGTGAGTTCTGCTCTTTATGTGATGGCATATACTAATTAAGGATACTGATTGTGTTTCTTTTTTCTCAGATATAAATATGTAGTTACTTTTTAACTTATTCTAGAAGGTTATCAATTAGAAATTGAATGATAGACCATTAAACTGTGGTAACTTATCTTTCAGTGGTCACTTAAACTTTAATATTCTAATTTCAGTAGATGGTAGCAGAAATCATGACTTCTGTCACAATGATGTTTCAAAAAGGAAATGCTATTCCTTGAACGCCTGAAGCCTAAATGACATTTCCTGATGACACCCTGATGCTTTATATGAAAATTCGTACATGCAATTAAAGAGCAGTTTCTATGGCTCCATGGAAAACAACTTGTATTTTCTATTAGTTTAACCCCCCAACCAATACCTTCGGTAGTCTATATAGTTTAGTACCTTAATTCATTTATTTCCGTTATTACATACTTGACAAGTAAAAGATATTGTTTATTTTTGTTATATGTGGGTTTGTTATAACAGAAGCTCCCTTTCAGGTATTTTGGTTTTATCCACTTTACATCTTCAGCTTCATATTGAGTACACTATGGTACGTTTAGTCTCTCTCCATATTGGGTCATATTAATTTCCTTATTGACCAGACTAGTGGCTTACTTTTCCTTTAAAGAGCAAACACATGGTTTGAGTTGATAACAGAATTACCTAGCAGGACTTGATATGATATCTGCTTTTTATGTAAATAGCAAAAGACAGAATGATCATAAGAATGTTACTACCTTCACTTCAAAATATAGGACGTATTCTATTTCGTTATTACAAGGGTTTAACCAAAGATTAATCTATCAATATCACTTATGTGACATAAAAGGGTAACCATAAGAGTATATTATGAAATGGAGGGAGTACTATGCATGTATGAGCCTATCAGACCACAAGTAAATCAGTGAACTTCTGTTGAACTGAAATTCTTGTGGATATCAGTATTACAGCATTTGGTTCAGAAGTTGCCCAGTTTCAGTTTGTGGTACATTTGTTGATTCATACTCTGGGATCATGAGCTCAAACTTAAAATATTGCAGTAAACCACCTTAGAGCATCATCAGAACTTGCAAAATTTCTTTTGTGTTTATAACTATGTAATCATCATCATAACTATATAATCAGATTTAAAAAATGTTACAGTAATCTAGTATGGACATTTTTATGAGCAATATAGCTAGAAAATATTCAGATGGGTTTATAACTCTTATATTTTTGCATCAGGTAGATAAAATCACTCTCTTTATGCTTTCATTTCCTAAATCTTAAGTGAGTTGTCTATGTTGCAGTCTTTGGGTTTCAACACTACTAAACTGCTATGAATAGACTCTAAACCTGGATTTACACACAGAATTTATTTGCAATCTCTCTATGGAAAGCTCAATTTGTGATTTTTTTTCTGCGATGTTACATTGTTACAGGTATGGACTATTGTTTTACATAATCAAGATTCCCATATTTCACATACTAAACAATGGAACAACCACTTTGGATGTAACGTTGGCCATCTCACATCAGGTATAATGACATTGCTAAGCATGCTTTGGATGTTGTGAAAAGCAAGAGCCTAGATGCAACTAAAGCATTGGATGCTCACACCATATCTGAATCAACAGAGAGGCCTGAAGGATTTGATGGGTAGGTTCACATGGAAACTTATTGATGGGTTCTTGTTTTTGACATGTTCTGCATTCTGACATGCTGTTGTTAGGGTTGCAATTGGTATTGGAGAACAGGTCTATTCAATTCTTCTTTTGACTATTTTCTTTATTGAGGTATATTTCCTGTGTTTTTTCTTTTGTCATGACTCGCTTCACATCTCATTTCACAGATCATCTTTTGCCCACACCTCCTGCTCATTAAGCTTAATCGAGTGCTATTTTATGCTATCTGTTTTCACTGATATTCAAATTGATGGCAAGCAGGTTTCAGTGATTGGTTACGTACCTTACTTTGGGAAGGCTATAAATTTCCTTCTATTGTCTTTGATGTATGCCTACTACTGCTTCGAGTATGTACATCTTAATGTCTTTAAGCATTCTTTCAACTCCGTATGTGTATACATTTGGCAGGTTACTTCATTGTTGTAAATTTATTCAACTTTACTTGGCAGGTACAAGTGGAACTTCTTTGCAGTGAGTCTGAATGAGCGGCTTGATTTCTTTGAGTCAAATTGGGCTTTCTTTGCTGGATTTGGTATGTTGATCAGTCATTGCGTGGTGCAAAGTATATGCTTTGGCCTTCTTAGAGCCTCCTTGTTTCAGCTTTGGCCTATAATCCAAAGTGATTCTGAATTTAAAGTTTGATTTTAAAAGAATAGTTTTAATTAGATTTTTTACTTGTCTTCTTGGCAATCATGAAAAGAGAGCTGGATAATGAAAGTCACAAAGAGAACTCCTAAGATCATTATGGTTAGACAAATGTAACTGTTGGACAAGTAATCTAAACTTTAACCCTTTTGCATTTTTGTGCATATGTTCTTGGCAAAAAATACAGACATCTCTAATTGTATAACCTAGATGGAATATTCTAGTACCTATGGAATCTTAAATATCTCAACTGTGATCTGATCATCATGCTGGACAGTTAGCAGATTATGTCCTTTATTGGAAGTAATCCTGTACCAAGCTGAAGGTTGAGTAAATATGCTGTACTTTCGAGCTTCAATGGACAAGCATATCTCGGATAGGTTCTCAGGCAGTCCTAGCCATTCCTTGCATGCTTATTCCAAATAAAATTTGACAAGCTTACATACTATTGACAGTTCCACATGAATTGTTTGCATTACCTACCATAACTGGTCATTGTTGATCTGTTGTAGTGTACTTCTTGAATTGCATGTCATTATGCAATTCTGCTTCTGTACTTTCATTAACTTATATGCTAGTATTTCTGTAATTCTGACATGTTTTTTTAATACCATTTTGTTATAGGTAGTCCATGTGTCCTTCCAATTTTCTTCTTCTCTCCTCTTGCAAGTTATGGTGTAATGGCAATACTCTATCCACTGGTATGGAGAAACACTCACTAGCAGCATTTTTGTTTCCATTCGGTAGATTTTAGACTTTGTATTAGATGAATGTCTTTAAGCAGCATGCAGATGTACTTGCTCTTGTAAAATAGGCATAGCAAAAGCTAGCCATGAAAATTCCATTAAAACACTACCTCGTAATTCCATCACCAATTACTAAAAAAATCCAATCTAGAATTCTAAATCCAGTCCTTATTCCACCAAAACTGGATGGGAAAACAGTATCTGCTCCTATTCCTTTCCAACTGAAAATATTTCTCATCCAACAAATTCTGAGTGCAGTTAAGCATCATTGTTTGTTGCAGTTTGTGTTGACTGCTGCAGGTACCCAGGCAGAGAGAGTAATTGATCAACTGAAACCTTCGCATGGAGGGAAACTGCAGAGAATACCTGTGTTCTTCGTAGCAAAGCGACTAACGTAAGCAACCGCCATATCATTCATTCAGGAATCATGCCATTTTTTCGTATATAATTTAGCTACTGGTACTAGTGATGTGAGGATAGTTTATTGCCATTATTTGATGTATTTTTTTTAATTTTACCATATGTATTGGAGTAAAAATTGGTACTGGTTATTTAATTCTTTTATTAGTACTCTTAATCCGAATGAGAATTCAGTGCAGTATGCTGGGTATTAGTATTAAGAATGTCAGATTAACTTTCTTTTGGGAATCACAGTTTTTCTGAAGCACTGCTACTTTGCTTACCTTGTCTGAAACTGTTTTATGCAGGACGCAAGTGCTGCAATTGTTTCCAGAGGTACAAAAAGAACAATGAAAGGATCCACATAACCATAGCAAAGGAAACAAACACTGTGCTTGGCTTATCACAGAGCTGCTGTTCATGTTGCACCCGAAGGGTGTATAACCAGAAGCCCGCACGTCTGCACGACACCGTGAAAGTGTAAATATTCTGTTCTAGTGCCACTGTATATGGGAATAAAGGGAATAAAAGAAAACTATAATTGTGCATGTGACGCCCATTCATATTTGTGTACATAGTAACAGTAACGTCTCTTTGTTCTACGATATGTAGCAGAACTATTAATGACACGCTAAGATAAACCACTTGGTTTAGGCCCCTGCTTAGTGGCGTGTGATTTCAACACTATTCAAGAGGTATATGACAAAAATGGTGGGAGAGACCTCTATGTTCCTCAGCTTAAATCATTCTATGAGTCCCTCCTAAGTGATCCACATTTGGTTTTTCAGCTTTTAGGCATTCGTTTCTTTTGAGTGTTCGGGTAAGGAAATGGAGAGGTATGTTCTTATAATCTGAGCATTTTTTTTAAAGGAACGATGGATATTACGGCGATCAATTATCTACCTTTGGAATAAAGCTCCATCCCTTCTATGTTATTTTAGCACTTTATTTGAACCATGTTACTTGGCATTATAGGGTGGTTGTTTGACTTATTCAGAGAAAAAGGCAAAGAGCGTATTTGCAACTGAAAATTTATGAATAAAATATTTATATAAGTGTTCTTAGCAATGTAAAACCCAAAGCTAAAAAATAAACTATGATATAAAAAACCTTAAAATCTACTCAATTTAAATGTTGGCTTAAAAGACGATGCTTCTAGTTGACATATCAAGAGTTGATAGAATTTTTTGATTTTTAAACCTTTTAAATAAATAATTTTACTAAGTCGTTAGGAATATGTCAAATACTTAATCCTCATTGTTTCCCAGTATCAAGAAAATAATTAATTAACAATTAAAAATAACTTGCGGATAAAATTGTTGTTAGCGATTTAAAAGCAAGCATTTAAAAATAAACTACAATAAAAGTTCTAAAATCAACTCTAAGTTTAAATTTTAGCTTACGAGCCTAAAAAAAAGATGGAGCTGAACTGTTTTTTTAGATGATGATACCTTGTGTAATTCATGATCCCGAGTACCTGCTTGACATGCGACGTACCATACGAAAGCGATGTACTTACCTCTTAATTCTCGTGCTACACTGCTAATCACTGTAGATTACACTGTTTAAACCTCATGACTACTCTTTATTAAGCCGAATTGACGTGTAAGGGTTAATTATATCTATTGACCATCTAACCACGTGGTTAGGTCTCACACGAATATTTAGCATTTTTTTTCACTTTAGGAATTTCAACTGACACGAACGATTACTCTAAACAAGAGCCAATAGCAAGGTGTAACATTAATTTTCCTTAGCATCAGCTTAAATTTACATGAAAGCAGCCTTTCAGATTGTATGAGACTTGGTTTTGTACTTTTGCAAGATGCTAGACAAAGCTCCATGATTTGATCGGCGCAATACCCCGGCATTATTAGCTGGTATTTTTGTCCTCTTATAATTCTTTTCTCATTACATGACTATCCATACTCTCATGTCCTCTCATCTGAATAGCATATTGATACGCAGTCATGTAGACGATAGTACAATACAGCTAGATGTGTACAATAGAAGTTCTAAATACTAGAGTACTATCATTGCTTACAAACGACCAAAACAGAGGCAGCTGAACCCTGATCAGCGACTAACTTGCCATCAACAATAATCAACTATATATTGTACCCAATCAAGGGATAATAGTCTGCTTTTCTTCCTGGCAATTTTGTCTGCCATCTTACTTCAGTTTCTAGCAAGAAATATCGTACATATAAAGGATTTTCCTACAAAAATGTGTCAACATCTTTTTATATAGTGAAATTATAACTTCTGGCCTCTGCACCAACTAAAAATACACATGGCTATGGGTAGTAATGGGTCTAACCATTTTGCCTACAAAATTTAAAGATCGGGTTCAAAATAGGTTAAAAATAAAATTGTATAGAGTTTTGAGCTAAAATTTTTTTAAGAATTAAATAAGGTTGGGAAAGAACCCACGGCCTTGACCCATTCCTACCCCTACGCACGGCCATATTGATGGGCACCAGGATTTGAACCCTGGTAAAAGAAATAATTGGATAGTGCGGATCGATTAGGCTTGCAGGATAATAGTTTCAAACCTTACATAAGGAAGAAGAAGCTTGAATGCTTGATGTTTAGCAATATTGAAACATTCTGTTTTTTTTAATTAATGCAGTTCATGGCTGGTGAGTGGATTGCACAGTCTTTGTTTAAGGCATCCTCTGTTTCAACTCCGAGAAGGGTTGGCTGCTATGAGCTGCACCCTATTTTTGTTTGGCAATTGGAGCAGTTCCAATTCTTTCACGTGGGATGCACAATTCTCTCATTTCGTGCATCAGTGTCTGTCATGCTTTGCACAGCATCATTGCTTGATGTTGTGTTGCCACCTAACTCATTAGCATAAAGAAAAGATGAACAGAAGCTTAGCATCTTCTGCACTATTGGAACATTACTTGATGCCATGTACTGTTCCATCACTGCAACAATACAGATACAAAGAACATAAGTACTCAGAGTTTCATCATGCTTACCAAATAATTTTGTGTGGTATCTATTGCACAAAACTTGCTGACAGCTTTTGATTTGCAAGATACCAAATTTTGGTATCCCATCTAAATATTTGCTCTCTGAAGGTTTTATCTTTACAAGAACACTTCTGTGTTACATCGTATTGTAGGGATGTGTCAATCATTGTAATGAACTTGATATGTCAGACGAATGAGCATTAACTGGTCGTTATTACGAACTCTCAAGCTAATCAATATCTCAGATGCAACTTAGATCTCATGATGGGTTGGTGGAGCCACAGCTGCAGTACTTGGAGTAGCTGTCAGCTTTGCAGGACCAGTACTACCACTGAACCTCCTTTTTAAGAATATTCATCTTGGCAAGCAACAATTTCATGCAGTTGCATTACTTGCATAGCTGCAATTGCATTATGATCTGTCTTTTGGATTGTTGGTGCGAAGGTGACCAGTCTGCCCGGTGCGTGTATCATCACCATCCATCCCTCTACCCATGTATGCTGTTAAGTCAACTTACACGAAAACCCGGTCAATTGGACGTGCTTATGCTTATGTTTGATGAGATGTCATGTTGTAAGTTGGGCCAAGTTCATGTCAATATATCTTTTCTATATCCAATATCATACTTGGCATCTTACCATTTACCCTCAAACAGCCTAAATGGTAAGATACCAAAGTATGACATTAGAGGGTCGGCGTTAAACGGACTAGGGTGTTTTATGTTACAATGATTTTCGAAGCAATTGTCAGTTCTCCTTTTGAGACATTTCAAATGAGGTGATTCCCCTCATGTTTGTTGGAATTACACTGGTTCTTATGGAATTTATTCAACAATATTGTGAAACCCATGCCATCTAAGAATACTTCAAGCATTACTCAAAGAAAAATGCAATCAATCAAGTATATATAGTACTACCTAGACCTTTTTTTTCCTTTGGGTTGTCAACATTATTGTTTCGATTCTGTCTAGCGCAAATTAATCAATTTCTTGCTTTCTTTGCAGACTAATTCCTTTCTCATTATGATGCTGGTTGAAAATTCCCCATTGCCCAACTAACCCATAGCGTATATGTTATCCCAATTGGTGTTAGGATGAATGTCTACATCCCTGCCAAGTAAAAGCATCGCTCCTCCATTGCAGACACACACAATGAAGGAAATTATACTGATCAGCTAATTACAGTCAACCGATTTTTTCAAAAAAAAAATAGGATAAGACCAGGCCTCTATATCGAACGATGAAATACCTAAATTTTATGACCACTTAGAATCAAACCTGGGTGGACCGTGTGCACGACGGCTACGCTAGCCAACCGAACAACGCTCGGTTCCCAACTACAGTCAACCGAATAGACATAGTAATTAATTAAGCAACTATAATTTTCCAAACTTAATTAGACTTTACCTCACCACGGCACACTGCTCATCATCAGTGCAACTGTGTGCAAGGCTGTACCAGGGCTTGTGAAAAGCGCCGAAACGAAAACTGTTCCTTTTTTTTTCAGACAAACAAGCTATGTCTCCTTCCGTGCCGGTCTGTCCCTCTTTTCCACTCGTGCATGCATATGTACTAAAAAGATGGAATCATGGAACAATGTAGTACAATAATACTTACACTAGTACTACTACATTATGCTATTATAACTCTTACATATATGTGCTTTTCTTTCAAACATTATATAGTATAGTATTTACACAAAGTTCCTGACAGAATGTTTTCCTAGAATTCAGGCAAAGTACCAACCGCGAAAGCCTTGCATTTATTCGAAATGACTTTCTTCTCAAATTTGCCTCGCTTTTGCGACGAAAGCAACAAGAGAATCAAGAACCATCTTTGGTTCGAAGAAACAGAAAAGAATGATGAACCATCTACACTTGCAAATTGTGCTGAGCAGCAGAGGAGAGGGCAATGGTTCGAAGTAGAGAAATTCTCACGGACTTCTGCTTAGGATTTCCCTTTCGTTTCTTTTCTTGCAAAAGAGATAGTGGCGATGTGTACACACACTCCTCCGTTGCTTTGCCTTCCGGGTGCAACAGATGAACCGATGATCTTAGTGCGCGTGCATCGCAGAAAAGACAAAAGGAATCGAAAAAAAATAAAGGGGTAATTGTAAATTTATAATCGATTTAAATCGTTATTGTAAAATCACTGTTAGAAAATTATAAAAATATCACCTGTCATTTGAGTGGTATCATTGCAATGTAAAAAAACAATAACAAATTTACAATCCCCAAATAAAACAATTCTACGAGAAAAAATGTCTTGCAGCTTGATAATTCAAAAGGGGAAGTAAGGAATTGCACTTAAGAGATTTTTATGGACCAAGCAATAGCTAGCTAGCAATCGATCTGAATCGATCGATTCGTACTTGATATGGACTCAGGAGTTAATGGTGGTTTTGATGCTCCCTGTTGCACAGTGCATGCAGCAGTGGAAGCAGGCACAGTGGCGTCTTGCTCAGTGATAGCTGCTACTAGGGCAAGTTGATGACATGGCACCTACTTCCTGCTGAGTTCTTGCCTGCCGCCTGCCCTCCCACTTTGATAGTTTGATTTGTTACTGGCCAGTGGTATCTAATCTGTCTAGTGCGGGGGTTGCTTTGGACTGATCAATATGATGCTTAATTTGGTGTGGTGCAATCAAGCAAGATCAGTTGACATCGATCTCAGTTGGTGCATGTACTACCGTGATTTGAGTGATTTAGTAGTGCCCCAGTTGAATTCATTCTGGTTTCGCGTTCAAGATCAGAAACCGATGGTCTTTGAATTTGAGCAGTGCTGAGCATAGGGCTTCTTTTGGAATGGATAACTTATGTATGTTTTTTACCGTTTATGAGAAGGTACTAATTTTAATGGAAAAGAGAGCCTGAATTTTCAGGACCCTGCATTAGGTACACACAGCCTAATTATTTAAATAAAACTGAAAGGAGGTAATGATTATAACGTATTATATTCTTGCAAAAAAACCTACGCTTAAAGAAGTCCAAGGCCTACTACTTGAAATACAGAAATTTATGTTTTGTATGGTAGAATTGTCACTGGCTGCGTTCGCAAGACCATGTAAGTTATCTAACCTCCCTCGTCTTCTGCGGGCATGTTTCCCAAATTACTAAACGGTGTATTTTTTACGAAAATTTTCTATATAAAAGTTATTTTAAAAAATCATATAAATCTATTTTATTTTTTAATAATTAATAATTAATTAATCATATACTAATCTATTACTACTATATTTTCTATACCGGATAACCAACCTACCTCACTCGTTGAGCCCAACGCGGCCTATATCATACTATACATGCGAAATTATGTGTCCTTAGGCCCCATTCGTCCAAGGGAAAACCAAACGAGAGATGCAAGGGAAATTTTCCATGGTAGAGGGTAAGTTTTCTATACATGTATTTCTGTAACCAAAACAAAGAAAAATAAACATCCACTAGAAGCTAATGTTTTCTCTTCCTATGCCGAAGGGTGAAAAGAGTGAAAGCGAAAAAAATCAAACATTCCAAGCAACCATGTATATATACATAGTTACGTGTTTTTTATTTCTCTATTTTACATGTATATTGATGTGTTTTATATTCTTACATTTTTCTTTCTTGTGTTCTATTCTCCAGTGTTCCAAACAAGCTCCAACCCACACTCTCTGCCTTTTTGTTTATGTTTATAACCCAAAATTTAATTTTTTTTAATCTTAAATTTAGAGTTGATTTTGGGGTTTTCCACCAAAGTTTATTCTCCAGCCTTAGTTTTTAGATCACTACAAATACATATATAATTTTTTATTCACAAATTATTTTTCATTGTAAATATACTTTCCATAAAATAAACGAACAATCGTACATGCGTAATTTTAGGAAAGCGTCAGCCTGTGACCCTACAAAGTTAGATCAGCATAAATTGTAATTACGAGATGGTTGGTTGTTAGAGTAGCTGGGTTAGCTGAAAAAGGTGATTAGATCCAACAATTAGCATGTAGTAATCCGACAAATCACCCGATCGGTGCGACCTTCATGCGGCAGCAAAATAGTTCAATTGGCCCAGGAGTCAACCGGCGGCGGGTTAGTGTGTCCTAATCTCTGTTTAAAAAATATATATTCTTGAGAAATCATACTGTTTTTCATCTGTATCAACTGTTGGTTGTTTCGATCAAAAGAGCAGCAGTACGGGAATTGCGAAGGACGCTGGAGGGCGCCAACTCTCTCTTACTTGGTTGTGTCGTTACCTCCTGTGTCTAATCCACATTAATTTATTGGCAGTGATGGGTTTGTTTTTTTAGAGGTGCAGTGCTAATTTCGTCAGGTTGGTGAATAAGTATTTTTGGGAATTGAGATTGACTGATGCATTCAACGTCAAGTGGGATGAGTTCGAAGGTGTATGCCAGTTTGATAGGACAAATACGCCAGTTTTCAAACTGGTATTTACATTCAGAAACACTTAATTTTTAGTTAAATGATATCAGTGATATACCCTTGTATAAGTGTAGTTGATGTTTGGATTTTTTCCCCCTCTCTACTATCAACCTTTAGTTATTGAGATAATTTATTTTTTTTCTAAAAATATTAATAGATATCACATTTTGTACTATAGATTTAGTTTACGCTAAAAGAATTTTGTTACTCCATAAAGACAGCGTTCGGCAACACTAGTTAATAACTTATATTATCTCTTTTTTTCCATACACATGATTACCAAACTACTAAACGATATTTTTTAAAAAAATTATATATAAAAGTTGTTTTAAAAATTAATATAATCTATTTTTCTAACTTTTATAATTAATAATTAGTTAATCATGAAGTAATCTGTTATCCTATTTTTTGCGCGGCTACTAACACCACCGCTGAACGCGGCCGAGAAGACCTCCTCCTGCAGTCCTGCTCCACTGCTGACGTGTACTATACATAACACGGACGCCAGCGCAGCACCCACGTCATGCAGTTCCCAATCCCACGTGGCCACCGCGACCTTCTACAGTGGCACTGCGGGCGCGGACGCCATGAGCCCATAAAAACCCGAGCTGCCTCACGCCTGCGCCCCCTCCACAAGTCCACCCACGCATACGCCGTCGCGATGCCCACCGACGCCGCCGCCTCGCCGTCGCCGCTCCTTCCTCCAGCGCCGCCTTCCGTCACCCGCCGCCGGCGCAGGCGCCTCGTCCCTTCGCCCAACCCCTCCGCCTCCTCGACCTCTACGTCGTGGACGTCCTCCTCCTCGTCGTCGTCCTCTTCGAGCCTCTCCTTCCCGTTCCCCTCCTTCTCGCCGGCGCCCTCGCCGTTCCACCACCGCTTCCTCTCCCCGCTCCGCGCCTCCGCGGTCCCCTTCTCCTGGGAGCACCGCCCGGGCATCCCCAAGACCCCCGCGCGCCAGCAGCACCCGCACCGCGGCGGCGGGAAGCCCTCCTCCAAGCCGCCGCTGCCCCTCCCGCCCTCCCTCCTCTCCAGCAAGGTGGCCGCCGCCGACCCGGCCCTCGCAGGCTACCTCGTCGTCCCCGACGACGACACCAAGGCGGCGGCGGCGAGGTGGAGGCGGCGCAGGCGGAGGCTGCTGCAGCAGCGGCAGCAGCACCAGCGCCCGCGGCGACCGGCGCTGGCCGCGGCCCTGACCGACTGGCTGGCCGTGCTAAGCCTGTACCGGTCGTGCACGAGGTCCGTCGACTGCCTTGCCGACGCCGGGCAGCCGCCGGCGGCGAGGTCCGGGTGAGAATTGAGCTACGTATATACGTACGTATACGGTATACCAAGTTTGGTCGCGTGGATGGGTACTGGTTATAAAAATGTGATTTCAGAAATAATCACGTTGTTTTCTGCAACAAATTGTAATTAAGGTGTCTTTCCGTATCTGCATGTGCTTGCTCCGAACAATAATTAGTAGATTAATTCGACAAGATTATTAGGTTGCTGACTAACAATATTTTTACTGCTGTTGTTACCGGTCAAATTTGTGTGTGTGTGTGTGTTGAGAAATGTTATTGGTGATCAATTTGGCAGCTCATGGTATCATTCTGCTCCCTGTGTGTGTTACACGTTTACCCCCTTGAGATCTAAGTCTGATAATCTGTGTTATTTATTTTTTATAAATATATAAAAATATAAATCACATTTAAAGTTAAAATAAAATTATAACAAAATAATTATATGATTTTTTAATAAGATGAATGATTAAAACATAGATAAAAATTCGATGATGTTAAATTAAAAAAAAACGGATGGAGTACTTGAACTATGCTAAGGTACATATACATCTGTCAATGGCTGGTGGGCCGAGACTACAGTGGAGAGGAGTGGCCATGGCCCATGGGCATATATATAATTTTTTTTTTCGAATCGTGAAAGAACTAGTATGATGTGCATTTTTTTTTATACATTAATTAGTTCAGATATTGGAGCAAACAAATGCCCCGTACGTTTTGGCTGAACAGGACGAGATCATTGCAACATGAAAAACACGACAGAGAATTAGCGCATCATTAATTAAATATTTGCTACTAACTTTATAAAACATAAGTCTATACGATTTCTTTTTGAAAAGAACTTTTATATACATATGCACCAAGTTTTTTTTTAAAAAAATGCATAGGTTTGTAGCTTGGAAATTGTGCTCGTATAAAACGAGTGAGTAGCTCTTGGTGAGCCAAAATGAGTGAGACCTTAGGTCGTGTTGGGCTCTAGTACATGTTGCAATTCAAAGTGATTAAAAGTCATATTTCAATAATAATGTTATAGATATTTTTGAGAATAATTATATGGAGAAGCATTGTTGGTGTGGTGATAAAGTCACAAATATATGACTACTTCCACTATCTTATAGAAAGAAAAGTTTTTTTTTACTTAAGCTACATAGCAAAAGTAAGAAAATAACACCGCTAAAATTAATCAAAAAATCAGATTCTGAAATTTAATCATTTTTTAGATTGTAGCATAAATATTTGCCAAGCGAGATTTAGAGTTATTCACCAAGGAAATTAGCTAGGGCATATTGAGGCCGGAAGCGTAAATATTATTTCCATTATTTGAACGAACTACTGCATTTGACCAACAATTCTGATGAGATCCCTAGCTAATGGAATATAAATGTTCCGTACATCTCCAAGAATAAATATGTCGTTGATCTTGATCCGATATATGTATATCCTCTGTTCTTCTTGTATTTTTGTATTCCATTTAGCCCTGCTGATGCATGAACTGCTTTAGGGGTTGGCTAAACAGCACATGCACTCGGCTGTTCGGAACTGGCTGCCAGCGCTGTATAGATGGATAATTAATCTGTGCCAAAATCCCATCCACGTGCATCTATGTATGCTTACATTCTTACGGTGTTTTAGAACTGGACTACGTACGAATGTGCTTGTCTTGTCGGCATACTAGTCAAATGGATGTCCAAATCTCCTCATCAGACATTAAAAAAAACTCATCAGACATTAGAAAAAAAGTAATTACAGAAATGCAGTACCATGTGCCTGACTGTCAGTCTGTCACCGCGATTTACATATACTCTCTGGTAAACTGCATATTTAAAAAAAATTCCCTACGTCCTAAAATAAATAGGTTCTCTCCGGTGTATTCTACTAGTATATCATACTACCAGTAGATCTAATCTCAGTCATTGATTAAAAAGAGTATTTTTTAATTAATTGATTAGTAGTATTTTGTAATTTTGTTTTTTTAATAAAGATCACAATAAAAAGAATGATATTACCCTTTAAATTAAATTTCTACGATAACTAATATTGTTGGTAATATAATTTAATTATAGTCGTCCGATAAAAATAGATCGATGATGTCGATTAAATTCGTAGAATACACCGGAGACGAACCCAAAATAAATACATTCTTTTAATTCAAGTTTAAGCTAAAAAAAGTGTATTTTCTTTGGACAGATGTAGTACTTGTATCGCGCATACATGTTGCAACGGTTCTAAAATAAATTTAACGCAAATTAACTGTAAATTATAAAAAACAATTATCCCCAATTAAATTAGTTCCAGTACATGTGCAAGTCAACCGGTTATTACATATGTACATGTGCATTGTGTTGTGATATTTCTTGCCAAAATGTCCAAAACCACATGTGTCTTTCGAAACACATGGAAATGCCAGATCTGAGGTGTGTATAAAAACACCATTACCAATGGAAATAGACCGTCTAATTAGTCTATGATTAACCATAAGTGCTACGGTAATTAACATATACTAATGATGGATTAATTTGACTCAAACGATTTATCTCGCGGTTTCTAGGCTTACCGTGAAATTCGTTTTTTCATTTGTGTCCGAAAACCCCTTCCAACATCAGGTCAAACATTTGACGTAGCATTTCTCCAAAAAAAAAATTTTAAAATCTAAACACCACCTAACATAACTTCCTGTGACTTTGAGTGGCTCACTCAAAGTAAGAGGCCCACCCACGGAAAAAAAATCGCAAAAGGTGGCAGAGATTGCATAGTTTGACATTGGGAACGTGCTGTATATTAATTAAAACAAAAAAGAAAATTGTTTACAATATCAACATCTCCAACAACTCATATGTTTACAGTTACCTTCGCATACGACCAATATAGTAATTAAAACAAAAAAAAATATGATTAACCCCGATGCAAGATAAGAATAAAAATTTATGCGGACAAACCCATACGAATTAGAAAAAAAAAATATCCAAATGACTATGCTGAAGCTTCACAACATGTACAAAACTGGTGCTTTCTACTGCGTCACTGTTTTTTGTTTGTTTTACTGAACGAATGCATCCAAACCAAACCATCCGTTTTTGTCAACTGCGTCGCAATTTCAGTTTGTGAGTGAGAAGTCTAAGAACAAAAATATTAGCGAGATCGATTTATTTATAATATCTCGATCAGACGATCACTCGCTCATCCTTGTGTGACAGAAAGTACACAAAGCTAGCAAACGTGCACACTAAGCAAAAAATATAAATAGAACAGGACATTGGTACAAGTTTCACATAGCATATTTATAACCCCGTTTAAAAAACAAGTGTCTCCATACATAAGATGATTTTTTATGATATTTGTATGATGAAACATTTCTCTTTCAATTCGGATTAGGGCACATAAACACCGTTATGTTTTTCCCCTGATTTACATTTCTCTCAACGCCGTTACTTTTGATTGTACCAAGATCAGAAAAAAAAATATATGTGTATCATTTTTCTTAAAAAACAATGTTACAAAATACAATTTTGGTAAAAAAAAATCTACGAACGCACCTGCACCAAAAAAAGAAAAAAATCCCAAAAAGGAACGCA
The DNA here is from genome assembly GCF_000231095.2 of Oryza brachyantha. Taxonomy (NCBI): domain Eukaryota; kingdom Viridiplantae; phylum Streptophyta; class Magnoliopsida; order Poales; family Poaceae; genus Oryza; species Oryza brachyantha. The sequence goes on from NC_023166.2 coordinate 10,843,926, forward strand.
CATGCATTTAGAAAAAAAAACCCAAAAAAAGAACATACCTGCACCCGTAAAAAAGGGAAAAGGCAAAAAAAAACCAAAAAAAGAACTGCAAACGCAAAAGGAGAAGAAATAACCATGTATCACCAACACGGCCGAGTCTTCGCTGTATATGCAACGGGATGCAACTATTAACTGCTAAACAAACGAGTTTACTACAGAGCGAGAGCAACATGTGCCGTTAACACAGGCAAAGTGGCAGCAGTGGATCGTGCTGGAGGCCTCGGTTGGGGTCACGTCGTCGTTCGTCGCCGGCCGGCCGGCCGGGCCTCGTCTTGACCACGAAAGAGGCTTCCATTCGCTGCTGCTGCTGCCTGCCGGTACAACCGCGCATGCGTGCGTACGTACGTACGTTGCGTTGGCCGCTGCTAGCTAATTGGAGTAGTTAAAGGCGTCCTCATCCGTAATTAACAAGAACGATCTTTCAGCTGGTTGATCGGGCAGAGCACCGAGATTTTTCAGCCTTTCGTGCAGAATTTGAGCTGAATTTCCCCCCCTGAAATTTCTGTGAATTTCGTGTTAAGCTCCTGCAACAGTGTAGAGCTGAGCTGAACGATCTAGGGGATGAAGACGAACAAGACAATGCTATGCATCTGTGCCACACAAAAGTCAGATCGCGATCAGGAAAGTAGGTTAACAACATCGGTGCAGGTGTGCACTGTTTGCACCAAATCGCTCTCAGATCTCTAATTTCTTAATCGCCCAGCGTCAGATCCGGGGAGACTGATACGACGGATCGACAGCAACCTCCTCTCTGACATCGTGGCCTTCGGTAATAATTCTTCAGGAAAACCTGTGCGTTTACAGTGAACTGAATTGGATCAATCACAAGCTAAGGTAACTTAGCGCCAACGCTACGTACTGGGCATGTTGACATGCATGATGCAGCTTCGTCGTCAAAACCACGCATTATTTACCTTGGCCGAGGTGAAAGTGAATTCCTCGTTTGACTGTACCCGCAGTTAATCCTACTTGGAGTACAAGGGAATGCACGGCAGAATGCAGATTAATCGCTGATCCAATCCAGTAGTACCAGTCGACACTGGTTTCCAAAAGTCAGCGCAAAGTCTCTCTCTGTCTGTCTCTCTTACGTGCACATGTGCAATGCAATCGACGAGCTCGCTTTGCTCGTTGCCGTCACGTCTGGCTGTCGCCGACTGATCCATGGCTGTCTGGAATCTGGATGAAGCTTTTTCAACGGTGAACTGTACATATGTTTGCAAATGTCATGGCTGAATAATACTAGTACTGCTATATTGCCATGACCGGGGCCGGGAAGAAGAACTGCACTGAGTGCATGCGTCAGTGGATTCGAATAATGATAACCAATAATTGGAGGAGCTGTTCTTGTATCAAAGTTCTGAAGAGTGAAGATAGACATCCAGCATTTTTTTTTAAATATAAAGGAGATATTTTATTCAGATAGTAGCCAGTAATATAATGTGTGATTGAGAGTTGACCCTGTTCCTAATTTACTCCTCCCATCTGGGACTTGTTTAGTTCCCAAATTTTTTTTCTAAAAACACCACATCGAATTTTTGACATCTAAATAAAACATTAAATATAGATGAACTAAAAAACTAATTACACAGTTACGGAAGAAATGGTGAGACGAATCTTTTGAGCCTAATTAGTCCATGATTAGTCATAAGTGCTACAGTAACCAACATGTGCTAATAATAGATTAATTAAGCTCAAAAAAGATTCGTCTCGCGGTTTCCAGTCTAGCCGTGAAATTCATTTTTTCATTCGTGTCCGAAAACACTTTTCGACATTCGATCAAATATTTGACGTGACGCTTCTTCCAAAAATTTTCTCAATTAAAACCCGTGTCTCTCATGATATATCATATGTACACTCCGTTGGTGTTTGTTCATATGTGTCAGGAAAAATCCAACCCAACCTCTTCGTCTCATCTCTCGTAGACTGGCTCCTGCCGTGAGATGAGATCGATCAACGGGCTGCGTTTGGCAGTGCGATGACAGATTGACAGGCGCTGCACAAGTCAAGAGTTGCTGCCAATCAAAAGGGCAGGATCCGACACGCGTACGGCCGTCACGTATATATGTGGTGATGTGTTACTCTCTGCGTGTGCGCATTTATCTGAATCATCGTAATACGGTGAGGATGTACTGTAGTACGGCGCGTGCTCGCTGCGTACAGTGATCGTATACTGATGCAGCGGCCCGCTACGCATGTGCAGAGTGATGCGTCGGGCTGGCACAAGGGCCCATATGTACAGTGCGGATATACTAGGCTACGAGGCCCATGGTGTTTGCAGATAAGGGAGGAGGCGAAACGATGATTAAGGCACCGTTCGGGGAGGAGCATAAGTTAACTTATACTCTGGCACGAAAAATATAACAATAGAATATGATTAATTAATTATTAATTATTAAAAATTATAAAATAGACTAATACTTTCTCATTTTTTGACGTTGGTTAGTTAGTTCAAAATTAAACTAACCAACATCTAACATTTAAATATGGAGGGAGTATGATTTTTTAAAATAACTTTTCTATAGAAAATTTTTGGAAAGCGTGCGCGTAAAAAACGAGAAAGGGCTAGTTAACTTATGGGATGGACCGAACGCGGCGTAGGAACCACGCGCGCGCCGGGTCATAAGACCACCTGGCCGAGAGGGAGGCTTGCCAAAATGGTTGGTTGAACGCACACCCGGCGTGCAGTAGCACCATGCGTGGTATGCGCATGTAGTAGCGATCCCTAACAGAAAAATCTTGTAGAATCTCAAAGCGTATGACACATGCGCTTGGCAACCATCAATTCTTTTTTGTTCTTTTAATTTTTTTCCTATTCTTTCTTTTAGTTTTTTTCCTATTGGTCGAACACTACATTACTCGAACACGGTTACACGAACTAGTGTGCAGTCGTTCATGATTTTTGCTTTTTAATATGTTTCAACGAACTAGCTCATTCTTAAGTAATCTCATAAGTTCTGAGAGCATTTTTTGTCCCACTTACTCTTTAAGTGCACTAAATGATCAGAGCTATCATACAAGCAAACAACCAAAAAAACACTTATTTTTCTTGCTGCGACACTATCAGACTAGCTAGCAACCTGACAAGCACAGACCTCTCTATTGAACTGCCTCCGGAGATTACAGTGCCAAGTCGGAGTATTTGATCTAACTGGGAGCCTGGGAGGAATGATTAAGGCGGCGGCGTCATGTAATTAAGCGTGGAAAGCCTAGGCACCTTCCAAGTTCCAGTTAACGATGTAAAACCAGTTATGGACTGCTGATATAGAACTATAGCTAAGTGGATGATGCCGGCTGTGCATGAGAAATTTATAAACGGCCGTACGTCAAGCATGCATCTGTTCTTGGGGTGTCCTTTTGCTAAAATCTGTTGGAATGAAGACTTCACCGAGTTGATCGAGACCCTCCTCTCTACTCCGGTTAGGTTAATTAGCAGCCTCCTTGATGATTGGTGGACTAGCCAGAAGTGGTAACCCGGCCAGACTGATCCAGAGCAGCAAAAGGTTCGAGATGATCAATCTATCTTACCGCCTGCGAAAATGGCGTTTCCCGAGATGAGGAATGAACTGCTTATTAGCAAGTGTTCAGCCTCATCATGGATGAGAATGAGGATGTACGTGAAGGATCATATACAGGAGCCAAAGGATCGATCTAGCGACAACATTGCGTTGCCTTCAGAAAGTTTCTCGAATGGCGGCAAGTCCGTTTGCTGCTATGGTTAGTTTTCTCGTTTTCCTCGCAGCAAATTGGCTTTTCTAATCGCAGTATATGCGCAGAGTGATGCGTCGGGATGGCATGGCACAAAGGGCCCATGTGTACAATGCGGATATACTAGCTGCAAGGCCCATGGTTGGTTAGCACCATACGAGAGAAAGCGAAACGTTGATTAAGTTTAGTCCCACACTGGGGAGCCAAGCACGCGCGCGCCGGGTCATAAGACCGCCTGGCCGAGAGGTCGGCGTGCCAAATGGTTTAAGGCACACCCGGCGTGCATTAGCACCATGCGTGGTATGCGCATGTAGCGACCCCTAACGGTAAAATCTTGTTGAATCTAGCGTATGACACATGCGCTTGGCAACCATCAATTCTTTTTTGTTCTTTTTTTTTCTATTGATTCAACCGTCCAACACTCGTTCATGGATTGTTTTACCCTTTATCTCCTACAGGATAGAAGAAATAACCGGCATAGTGCATATGCTAATTTCCCCCTTGTGACAACTAGATTTTAAACATAAGTTTATTAGTACTTAGCTAGCAAACGCGCGAGTCATTGCTTTGCTTTTGTTGATGATAAGTCATAATGTTTATCATTGATTAAAAAAATTTATACATAAAACTAGTTTTATAGATGTGTCCTTAGCGATATAATCATATAAATGTAAATGCTAAAATCTAAACAATGGGTTTTTTTAAAAAAAACTACACAATGATGAAAAAACCTTAAATAAGCTTCAAAATTAATATTTGAAATTAAAATTTTGGTAGATGCTTATAAGCTACAGAATAAATAATGGGGTGTCAATATGTTGAATACAATCTACTTGATCAATTGACGAGGTGATAGCCTAAAATATAAACTATATTTTCCACTGGACCCATGTATATAAGTTCTACGTAAAAACCACTATCCACACTAATTACTAAGTGATATTGTTTATGAAATATGTGTGCCCCTATCAAGCTAATATCCAATGAGCATGGGTACCATCTAGGGGTGGACGGAAACTTGTGACTTGTTAGCTTGCTCGACTCGGCTCGTTTCATTTTTCTAACGAGCCGAGTTGTCATTTTAACTCGTTAAAGATAATGAGCCGGCTCGAGCTGGCTCGTGAGCTGCTCGCGAGCTTTAATGAGCCAGAGCACATACCACAAGCCCATAGACCACAGGCCCATAGCCCAATAAGGAATAGAACCCTAGGCAAAGGGGGGAGATGCTTTCAGGAGAGAGACGACACCCCCACCTCTCTCGACGATGCTTCTAGGAGAGAGACCAACTCTCGGCGACGGCCGACGAGCGACAGCTCTCCTACCTCTGACTCCAGCGTGCATCCTCCGCCGTCGAGTCTTCCACCTCCGACGCCGGCACGCCGCCTCCATCGCTGGCTCTCCCAGGCCCTAGTTTCGCCGCCTGCTCTCCAACCTCCGCCGTCGGTGCATCACCTCCGCCACAGGTACACCGCCTCCTAATCACTGTGCCTTTCGCTGCCACCCACCTTCACCTCTCAACGTCGTCGGCCCGCCTCCCATCCCTGGCGCTCCGTGACGAGCTGACGATGACTATAGCAGACGTCGGCCACCTCCTACCGTCACCGGCTCACGAACCTAACGAGTCAACTCGAGCTTTCCAACGAGTCGAGCCGAGCTGGGTTTTTAGCTCGTTAAGATAACGAGGCAAGCCAAGCCAGCTCGTTATCTTAACGAGATAGACCGAGCCGAGCCGAGTCGAGTCGAACTGGCTCGATATCCACATCTAGTACCATCAAGCAGCAAACAGAAAGTACGATACCAAGGCTGCTATCATTTGGTTTATGGTGGAAAAAAATCAAATGGTATATTTACAAACAAAAATAATTTATAAATAAAAATTTTATATATGTGTTTTTAGTAATCTAAAAGAAAAGACTACAAAATAAACTATGATGACAAAACTTGAAATCAACTCTAAAATTTAGGATTGAAACTTCAAATTTTGGCTTATAAGTATAAGTAAAAATAAAAATAGTCAACTATCAACATACAATAGGCAATTGCATATTTTGGACTCTAAGTTTGCATGGTACAACTTATATAAATTTATTTAAATACTATAAAATATAAAATAAAAATTTAAAATTAACCAAAACTTTACTATTACATATTATTAAGGGGTATTAATTTTTTCTCTTTATAGAATTTTTTTCTTTTTTTCATATTACGTATTATACACACCCTCTTAAATTAGAATTTTTTAGATGGTCCCGCCACCTGATCTCTATATACAGATGTGACTGCACTTGATCTCAGCAGCTCAACTGTTACAAAAGTCATCATTCATCAACGACGACGAGGAAACACGATTACACCAAACAAATCTCTCGGAGGAGAAATGTTTAGTCCCATACCGGGGAGCTTAGCGCGCGAGCTCCGGGTGATAAGAGGCCCAAAGCGAATGCCAAGTGTACCAGGATGAAGGTACACCGTATACACACGAGTCGGTTACTCGTGCTGTGGTGGGACCACGTGTGGAATGCACGTGTAGCAACTACTACGATGTTGTTCAAATCCATCAGTGTGTGTGTTGACGGTGCGAGCGCATGACACATGCGCTTCGGCAATCCCACAGCTCTATTTTCTTGAAGTGTTGGTGTCCGTTACAGAATTCGCATCCAGTACTATTTTCTTGTGTGTGTTGACGGTGCGAGCGCATGTTCGCATCCAGTGCTTAAGAGGTCCATGGCAATCCCCTAACCCTTTTTTTTTTCGGATTAGACTATAGAGGGGTGAATATAGTTAATCCCCTAACCCTTTTTTTTTCGGATTAGACTATAGAGGGGGTAAATATAGTTAAAGTTATTTCAATTCGATCGCAAAGGGGGTGAATATAGTTAAAGTTATTTCAATTCGATCGCAAAACTCCGAAAAAGATATCTCTGTGAAAAATAGGAGGACAGAAATGGAGATATCAAAAATAAAACAGAGCAGGAAATATCGGCAAGAATTTAAATGCGGAAAGCGTAAAAATTTAAATACGGTAAATAAAATTTCATTTCACAAGTAAACTTCAAATTTCAGTTTTAAAGTTTACGAAGTTTGGTTCACAAGCTTAACAATAATAATTCATGAGAGTTGTTGTCACATCTAGCCAACACAAGCTAGAGTAACAAACCACTCTCGAAAATATTTTTCATTCCATCACAAAGTTGCTAACTCAAGTAACTATCCCTCCCCTATTTATAGGGCTAATCCTCCATTGCAAAATGACCACAATACCCCTGAAACTTGGCAGCTACTTCAAGTCCTCACAGCCATCAGATCCAGATCCGACGCTCTGTATCAAGCCACGTAGCTTGCCACGTCTGATCCGTTGCACCGTAGAAGATCCAGGCTTCCAGCTAGACATAGCGTGAGCACGGGAGGATCGGATCGGCTCGGCTCCAGCCGCGAGCGCGCACTCCCGCGCTGCCCCTCGGGGCCTACTCGCCAGCGAACACCGAGCCAGCCGCTCCACGGGCCTCCGCTGCCGTCCGGCCCCTCCAGTCAGCCTCACGTGCACCGAGCCGCGCGTCGTTCATCCAACGCCTTTCACCCGCATGCACGCTTCCGATTTCTCTGCATGTTGCTTCTTTGCATGCATGCACAAGCATGAACTAATCAACGACCAGAGAATATCTCATGCATGGTTGTAGGCCCCACGTGCATGCATGTTGACTAAATCAAGCATGTTGACCATCAATCCAAGCCAGCCTCCGTATGTGTGCATGCATGCTAATCAAGCAATTAGATGCCATGCACTAACTAGTGCTTCTCCTCTCACTTATGCGCCTGTGTCCCACCTTGTCACCCGTGGTCTTCGACCGTGCTAGACCACAGTTTCTTCTAAGTTTGATTCCGGTCTGTCGTTGATCAAGGTTGACCCCAAGCACCTGCACACAATAATCCGACCCATCGTTTTACGGGCACAGATTTCGCGACCTGACCCTCATTAGTCAACACACATGTTTGCCAATTTTTCCTCACAATTAATCTAAACCACTCTTGGTTTTACAGTTCGGTACAGAATTCGTATGTGTTTAAGAGGTCCATGCATTCGATCCACAGAATTCGTATCAGTGTTGAAGAAAACATGACAGGCAGAAAGAAACGGGCCGGGGGGGCGGTCAGCTAATCAAATCCTTTCAATACAGGCATAAGCACATGTTTGAGTCTTTCCATTGAATCACCCGCCTTTTATTGCATCATCTTCCCCTTCGTACAACATGGTACAACCGGCACGGCTACACGGATGAAATTAGAACCCTCCTCTGTAATGACCAAATAATCGGAGAAAAAAAGGCTCCTCACTTCTACCTAAAGACTGGTGTACAGTAACATACAGAGCGCGCAATGCATGCGACATCGCACCACAAATTTAGGACAACAAACAAGAAGCCTAGCTTCCATTTACAACCTACAGGCAGACAATACCCACATCAAGCGATCAAACAACAGGTACAGGTCACAGGTGTCGTCTGGTGTTTTGCTCTTGTCGTCTGCTGTGTAGTGCTTATATCTTCCTGTGTCCCGTCAAGATCAGTCTTGGTTAGAGGTGGACTGGTCTTTTGCATTTGCCGGCCTGTTACTCTGACTGACAAGGTGGTGAAGCCAGACAACCAGATCCAGTATGTAAGCATCGGTCTTTGCCTTGTCCGCATGGTAGAGCGTCTCGATCACGTCCGGTTGGCCTGGCCTTCTTCCGATCCTCTCAGTCCTGAATATATAGAAAAACAGCAGAAAAACCGCAATGTAAATGCCATGTGTGAGAATATTTTACTTTGCACTAAGAATGTCCAGGGCACTGGAAGATGTTCTTACCCTGATTTCGCCCATTCACTAAACCGCAAGAAGCCTCGGGCACTGTAGTTCAGTTCGAAAATTGAAGCAGACAGAGCATAAGAATAGTTATAATCCAGAACAGTTAAAAAGTTAGAACTTATTGAAGCTTAAAACATCTGTTGCTACATGGTAAAATAAAGTACCAAGTGGTATTGATGGCCATTGGAACAAGCCATTTCAATGTTTTGTCCATTGTAGCCCTTATTTGATCAATATTGAGCTGCAGCAGAAAGCCAGGATTCAGAATACTTTTTTTTTATAACCATAGTGCTGTCATTGTGTAGTTGTATTACCTCCTGAGGCACCGACGAAGTTCTTAATCTATTAGGTAGTGCTGATCTCACTCTTGGTGGCAATCCTTGGTAAAGGGCATCCCTTGTATTTGGTGGTATATATCCGGATCGAGAAACCTTAAACAGACAATTTAGTAAAAGGAGCTATCTTCAAATATTAAGAAACCTTAAACAGACAAAATTTAGTAAAAGGAGCTATCTTCAAATATTAACTAGTGGGCGTTGCTGAAAATATCGTTTACACTCTTCGGCACTCTGCCACTCTTAATGTTAAGTGGGTTTTTCTTTATTTATTATTTTGGGTACACTGTATATATATTCCCTCCGTTTCACAATGTAAAACTTTCTAGTTTTGTCTAGATGCATGTGGATGCTAATGAATCTAGACAAATATATAAATTATATACATTCATCAATAGATGAATTTAGACAAGGCTAGAAAGTCTTACAATATGAAACGGAGGTAGTACTAAAGCTATGCACACAATGAACTAGAGAAGTAGAAATAGCAGAGAAGACCCTTCATAGAATACCTATTTTGGTGGAACATGTTTAGTACTTTTGAATTTATCTATGATAAGATAGACAAATTAAGCTATATTGTCAAATCTTAGGCAGAATTTACAGGCAACATCCTAGGGAACTTACAACACTATAGATCTGTATGATGATGTTTGCATAGTGTAACGCAAGTCCAGCAGGTCCTAGTCTCTGACAGTCTTCAGTAGATTCAGAACTCAATTCACCTCCATCTGCGATATATTACAAGAACTAGTTGGCAATTATGTGTGATCAATTATAACATGAGAAGTGGACCGTGGATGTACCAGAAGATCCAAAAGAAGCATTGATCTCAAAATGCAAGTAGTGCACAATATCTACAAGTTTCTCCACAATCTATAACAAGAACTGTATGTTAGAAACAAAGAGAGTAAAATGTACAAAGAGGGCAAAATGCCAACAAATATAAAGCGAAATCCACAGTAAAATGTACGCACCTCTTCCAATGTCTTGGACCACAAAGATCTTTTCTTCAAGCTTTTCACATAATTCCTTTGACTCTTCAACTCTATTCTAACAATTTGAATATTTTCTCCGGGAAGGTTATCTGGCCACAGCATAAGAAATTGTTTAGGTCATGAACATCATTTGGGTCTTAAGTCATTGATTTAGGTCATGGACATCATCTGGTTAGGTAATGGACACAGAACAATTGACACAAACATTTGTCGTTCTTTCCAAGAAATAGCTAGAGAATTTTGTAAAACCTTTTTCAAATCGATCTGAACTTCCCTTCCCCATCAGTTTGCAGCGGTAATCTTGCTCAAATCTATCCAAGGCATGTAGCTCATGATACAAGTCCTGGAAAAGACAACCAAAATGAGCAAATCTAGGTTAATGAAATGATACATTCAAGTTCACAATGCTTACAGTTGTACGATGAACAAGATCCATCAACTTTTGCATCTCTGCAATTGCTGTTTCTTTTAGCTGCTTCTGTGGTTGATTTTCTGATTCTAACCTACATTCCGAGGTAACAAATATGATTAGAGTCTAATCTTTATAATTGTTTACCACATGTAAAAACATGAAAACTCTTACTTGACAAAATAGCGGTCCAGGTTATGCCATTGGGGATCTTTACAACGGTTACCATACCTTATAATCTCTTGTGAAAATATTTTCAGCTCCTCCCTGCAAATATTAGCCAGAGTGCACAAAACAGTCATTGAAATATCAGACAGCCACAGTGAACACTGAAGACAATCACGAATCATCCCTTCAACCTTTTGTCATTAGCTACAATTCGCATCAACACACCCATGTCACTGGAAATCAAATTTTGAACGCCTTCAGAAGGAAGCACCACTTGTTTGAAGTATGTAACAGTGTCTTCCGAGAGAGATTGCATAATAGTAGCACCTTTCAATATCGTGTTTGCAACCTCAAAGGCGAGAATTGATATCGGGCACCCTTTGGTTTTCACCCTGGAAATAAAGCCACCATCCGTGCTAAGGCTTGTCGTCACCAAGCAGCCTATCGTGTCTAAAATATCCACTGCCTTCCCAAATCCAGCCATGCCAGCTGTTCCAAGCACTCTCAGCCTGGGAACCTGCTAAGAAAGGCCAACAATTTCAGGAGATTGTACACCCTACTAAGGAAGCTCAACATTTCTGGACATTGCACATTTTTGTAATGCTACTAAGGTAACAACAAGCAAGAAACATCAATTCATCTTCATACATTTGATAATATCTTAAAAATGAGCAAATTTATGAACATCTATAAACAAGACGTAAAGTTCCCCATCAGTTCAATTAAACACATCTGTTTGTGAAAGGAAACTTTTTGCCAACCACTTAGGCCATGTTCGGCGGTGGGTGTTAGTTAACTTATGCTCTAGCATATTAAACGTACTAATAGATTTGTATATGATTAATTAATTATTAATTATTAAAAAATATATAATAGATTAATATGAATTTTTAAACAACTTTCCTTTAGAAATATTTTGTAAAAAATACACCGTTTAGCAGTTCGGGAAACGTGCGCGTAAAAAACGAGGAATGTAAGTTAAGTAAGGGAAGCTGCCGAACGCGGCCTTACCCTGCTTGATCCATTGTTTCCAGGCCTTTCTGTCGTCGACTCGGATAATCCCTGTTTCTCTTCTGATGTGGATGTGTCCAGGCTACTACTCCCGGGGAGAAAAGAATCATCACTGCTGGAGAATAGACTGGAATGACTAGCCAATTCCAGCTTCGCCACCATGGCTTCCTCCAGACCGGTGACCATCTGCTTGTGTGCAGCGCTCATCGCCTCGGGGAATTCGCCGATGCCATCTGCGTCATCCACGGACCACGCATCGGCGATACCAACAAGCCTTCTTGATTTCAGCACTGCCAAGAAAACAAGAAGAACTCACCCTGAGCAAAAGAATTCCTCTACTCCTTCAGCAGCAAGATCCAATAGAAGCATATAGACACGTACTGTAGCAATCCATCCGCGAGAAGCCTGTGCCCACAAGGACGGCATGAAAGGGCGCTTCCAACAAACCCAATTAACGCCGCCGCCACCACCCAACCGCCCGCTCTCCACCCAAACAAGGCCGCCCCGCACGGAAGGTGCTCGGCGGAATGCCCCCGCCAACGTGAGAGAGCACGAAACGCCGCACAATCTGCTCCGCGCCAAAGAATCAAGCCTCAAGCTCGGGGCCAAGAACAGCAGCCAACCCAAGCAGCAGAAACCAAAAATCTCGCGCAGGCCACCAAGAACCCAACTCCACCAGCCGCAAAAAAACAGATGGGGGGAAGGAGACTAGCCACGCTTGCAGTAGTAGCTTGCTTGAGGAGGGAGATCAGGAGGGGGGGGGGGGGGCAATGGAATGGATCAATCGGTCGCCCCAGCTGCGGATGGAGACGGCAGAGATTGATTTCTTTTTCGGCTCTGCTACTAACTTTTTTTTTCTTTTGTGTTTTTTTTCTCTCTCTCTCCCTCTCCGCGGGCCAGCAAGACAGCGCCGGTTCGAGCCGAGTCCACGCGCTGACCCTGTCTTTTGCGGGGTTTTTATTTTTATTTTTTCTTCCCGGCGTTGTCGTTTGGTTGCCGGAGTTGGCCGGCACGGAGCGATTCCTCCTCGCGATTGGCTGGGATTAAATTCCTAAATTGCGAGACATATTGCATTTTACGCTATTTTACAGGAAGATATCGGGTTCAAGAATTATTGACAAAATTTTGTCGGTGTCGCCATACGATTTGATGACATGACGCTTGTGTCCTGCGTTTAGCAAACCACGCTATTTGCCGTGCGTTATTATTACGTAGTAACCACGTCCCCGTTGGTGCTGGTAAAGGTAAATGTGTGGTTTTGGCTTGATAAATTTTATTTATATTTGAAATTTAATAAATTTAAATATTTTTTTGGTAGTACTTGATTTATATTGCTATCCAGTAAGTAAGTAGTACTTCATATTTAGAAAATTTATAGCCATGTCATTATGATTTTGTAATATAAAATTGAAGATATGTCATTAGTATCTTAATGGTATGTGGAACACACATAAGTCAATAACATGTGGGTCGAGATGGCATATCTATAATTTAGCAAATTTATAATGGCATCCTTGCGATTTCCCCTTCATATTTTGGGGTCCATTAAGATTGTAGAGAAAACTTTAAAAAGCACGAGTTGATATATTAGGTCTACTTTAAAATATATATTAAAGGTAATTCCAACACTCTTATACTGTGTTATAGTAATATTTTTCTAAGGACTGTCTATGATTTTCGATACTTTTAGGAGTTTTACTATGTTTTGCAAATTTTTCTTTTTAGTTTCAAGGCACCACGGTTACCACATCAAACCACACGAAGTTTAAGATATTAAAAACATAAATTTGTTATAGTTTGTACGGTTTTCACGGTACCGATACATTTTATAAATTGTCACCAAATAACATAAGGACACTACGTCACTACCATGACGTATATGTACTATTATGCAAAAACTTGCTCCAATGCAGCGGGACACGTTTGTGTCCGGTGGCTGGGCGAGGTGCTGGTCGGGTATATTTTTTGTAAATATTTTTAAATTTGGTAAAAAAATGTGTTTAATTGATAAAACACGGTACGTATATTTCAAAATTTAACTTACCTTGCCTGGCTAGTTTAATTCCGATTGGCTGGCCGTGATTGCGTTGCGTCGGAGCCGCCTGGATGGAGCAACCACGTTAGATTATTATTATCGTTGATTCACCAGCAGGTGAGTGGTTGTCACGTTCTTTCACCGATTTGTCGTCCTCGTGTGTACACATCCAGTTTTGCTAATTTATCCGTGGATTAGAATATACGAGAGCGTGAAGATGCTGTTTACGGTTCGAAATGTGAAGGTTGTAGCGTGTACCAGCATTTAACGCTGCCTTTAGACGTCATCTCTCTTTTCGTTTCTACTTTGTCAATCCAAAATTTAAATTTTTAATGCTAAATTTAAAGTTGATTTTATTATTCTCACTAAGTTTACTTTTTAGTCCGATCTATTAGATAGCCAAAAAATACATATGTAAAAATTTATTTTTTACAAACATGTCATTTGTGCGGTATGCCAATCCTAGGTTTGAGAAGTCTAAGATCTAGTACGTATTTTGTTTGAGGGTGAGAAAAGCGCCTATCCGAGATCCATCCGAGCGTAGGAGAGCGAGGGGCCACCCGAGCAGTTCCGGTTTTAAAGAAAGAAAAGAGCCTGGTATTAGAGGCCATCCGCGAAAAATCGCAAATTTAGGGGCATGTCGAACGACCAGTCGAACTCGAGACCTCTAGCTTTGATACCATGTTAAGTTGCATGCACCAGCCAGTTGCACCTAAAAGCCTAAGCTAATAGGAAAAAGCGGGCAATTCACTTTATACGCTCCAACAGGGCCTATCGTCTGGTGGTTGTTCGACGGGGCCATGGGGAGGGGCCTATCGTCCGGTGGTTCGACAGGCCGCGTAGCGTTAGGTGGTGGGTCCTGTTGAATGGTGGTTGTTCGACAGGGGCCCTGTCCAACAGTTCAACGGGGCTCAATTAAACACCCACCATTCGACGGGCGTTACATTTGTGATTTTCCGGAGATGATTTCTAATTTTATGATTTTCCACGAAAATAATGTTATGTCTCAACCGCCGAGTGGACTAGTCTCCGTCGATGTATCATTTCTCGACGCTGCTGGGCCTGACCCTGCTGCCTTCTCAAACTGATCTGTGGCCGTTTTTTGCCGACGGCGTGCGTGGTGACGCAGGGGATTATTATTCCCGAAGGGCCGCGCGGGAGCAAAAGGACATTCGGAACCGTCACGACGCAGGGGGTTACGTTACATATACATCCATCTATCCATATGCACCCGAATGTTTGTCTGGCGGCCGGTCGCCGGTCGCGAACCACCGGATATATGTTTGTGATACCGGAGTACGACCACAACAAACAGCAAGAAAACAAAAAGCCATTGCCGTGCTCCGATCCCGTCGGCCCCGCGCGTCCCCGTCACGGGGGTGGAGCCCGAGCCGTCCATCGGTTCGGTTCGGCCCGTCGCTGCGATGCGACCGCGAGAGCGGAGACGTCGCCGCGGCAGCGGTGGAACCGTGAGGAGCGCGACGACCTACCTACCCCTCCTGCACCGCACGGCCGCACCCCGCACGCGTTGGCTGCTCTGATCGCGTCTGCCCGCGCTGCAGCGAAACAACGGCACGCACGCCGCACTGCACGCAACGCGCGCACGCGCCGGTGCGGTGGCCGTGGCCGTGGACGTACGGGGCGGATCTCTCACCGCAGGCCGACGCGCACGCAGCACGCGCGCTTGCAGTGCGTGCGCGTCGGGGCGTTGGCGCGGCCTCTGCACTGCACGGCAAGGATGGGTGGCGCAGTGGCGCGGCACGCGGTACAGTACAGGGATTTCCTTGGGCTTTTCTCCGGTACGGATGCTGCGTAGAAAAATCGAACCGGCGGCTGCGGTCAGAATGCATACGGTCCTTTTGATTTTGGTGTGGACGGAGACAGTTGTCCGCACACCACATGCCACCTGGGAGCATCAGTTGACTTTGACAATGGGCGCAACTTTACCTCTTTTTACGTGCGCATATTCCTTGCATTGTTATACTGTGTATAATTTTTTAAAATATATATATAAGTTGTTTAAAAATTAGATTAACCTATTTTTCAAGTTTATAAAAGCTAATACTTAATTAATCAAGTACTGATGGCTTTCTACGTTTTATGTGCTTCGATTAGATGAGGTTGTCCCACCAATGTGAACGCGGCCTGCGTGAGAAAGACCGCATGGCAAGCGGGGAGGGGAGAGGTCACTATAATATTGCAAAGTTTATCCCCCATAGTCTTTTCGCTTTTATTTATATTTATATTAAAATTTAATTTTTTAATCTTAAATTGAAGTGATCTTGGAGCTTTTTATTATACTTTATTTTTTATATTGACTTTTAGTTGCTAAGAGTATTTATATACAAGTTTTATTCATAAATTATTTTTCCTTTGCAAATAAGTCAAAAAAGCCAAAAGATAACCCTTACAAAATTATCTCTAAATTTAAGGTTGCAAATTTAAATTTTGTCTTTATAAGTATGAGCATAGGAGAAATATAAGGGTGTTAGCTAATTCTAATATTGAACTTCTTAAAATACAGCTACTTTTATATCTAGTTTTTGGTTTGACTGTAATCCCTAAAAATGCACAAGTCTTTGTATTAAAGACAAGGAAATAGCGGAATGGCTTGAGGATGGATGTAAGGTAGGGAACGGTTGAACCAGCTAGGTTTATATGGATTTGTCAACTCGTGCCTACTCAAGAACATCCTGTGCTCCAGCTTCCTACCAAAAAATAATATAGAAGATTGGTTGTCCACGTAACAAGGTCAGATCTAAACTCTAGGGTGATTGTTTAGTTTATTCAGGAAAAAGTAAAAACGATATATTTTAGAAATAAAAAATAATTGGTGAACAAAAATATTATATATGTGTTATTAGTGATTTAAAAGCAAAGGCTGAAAAATAAAATATAATAAAAAATCTAAGATCAACTTTAAATTTATGGTTAAAATTTAAATTTTAGCTTATAAGAAAAAGATTGGACTTTGACTTAGGGGACTTTGCGAGAACGTCCTTGCTCCAACTCCCGACCCAAAAAAGCTAGAAGATTGGCTGTCCACGTAACAAGGTCAAACCTATACTTGATTTAGGAGAAAGAATATCAGTTGAAAAAAATGAAAACTATACAGAGAAGGCACTTTCACAGCACCATTTTACCGAGGGTTAATTTAATCCATACCACTGTGAATTTACAATTTTAGAAAAATACCATTACTATTCGCGATATCGGCTAAGTGCCACTATAATTTTGAAAAATTAAATCCATGTCATTACCGTCACATTTTCCATCTTCATATAGACCAAAATACCCCTATACGTGGGACCCACCTGTCAGTTTCATCATCTTCCTTCGTCCTCCCCCTCTCCTCTCCTCACTGTCTCTCTCCGGTCGTCGCCGTCGTTGAGGTGGGCACGGAAGCTATGGATGGGCGTCGCACAACGCCAGAGGGTGCAGGCCGAGAAGCGCCGCCGAGCTTCCGCGTGGTGCTCGCCATGACAGCGGTGCGGAACTTCACATCTGACAGCAGCGCGTGCGCCTACCGCTGCTAGAATGACCACGACTCGTCGGCGGCGTTGAAGATCCCATCGCCGAGCGCGTGCACGTGTGGGTGATGGAGTTCTTGCGCACGGCGGGCATGTCGCACATCGTTGAGGGGCCGTCGGGAGCTGGTCTATTCGTCGGCACCCGGTCCGCCCACTGCCGCCGCATCCTAAACTTGCGGAACAGCAGCAAGAAGCAAGCAGCAAGAAGAAGCAAGTAGGAAGGGGATGCACGGCAAACAACAGCACATTCACCAGAGTACAGAGGACGACCAGGCAGTGGAGAGGTGCCGCCTGCTTGCCCCATGGCCAACGCCGCCCACACCTTACTGTGCCGCCCGCCGACGGAGAGGAAGAACTAGATGAGAAGAAGAAAAAGAAAGGAGAACGGAGAACGTGACGGAAAAAGTGACGATGGCATGGCTTTAATTTTATAAAATTACAGTAGCACATAGCCGATATCGTGAATAGTAATAATATTTTTCTAATACGAAAAATTTGCACTGGCATGAATCGAATTAACACTTTTACCGATGCTCGTGCCGCCAGCTCTCTTCAAAACGTCATGAAATTCCTATTACCAAGGTCCTTTTTTTTTGCAGGTAGATGAACTGTGATCTGTGCAAATCCTAAGAAACTGCAATTTTAATGACCACCTTAGAAATACTCCACATGAAAGAACAAATGGAGAAAAACGAACACTTACGAGATCTTCCTACCTAAATTAAACTACGGCAAATGGTCAGACGGTCGAAGGATTATGCATCATTCGTGACGTAACTGAACGAGGGAGCTAGAAATAGAAAAGTGGGGAATGTACCCAGTTATGGGCTCATGGTCATGATTCATGATGCATGCTTTAAGATTTAGGGACATATTTGTAAATAAAAAATAATTTATAAATAAAACTTTTATATACGTTCGTAACGATTTAGAAGCCAAAGCTAAAAAATAAAGTGTAATTTAAAAACCCTTAAAATTAACTTTAAATTTAAGATCGAAAATTCAAATTTTGATTTGTAAGCATTGTAAGCATAAGCATAAACAAGAACCAAAAGATAGGGGTAGAAGGCTAAGGACAAACAAACCACCATTTGTTATCATCACCTCAAGGGTCGAAGATCGCAATAGAGTAGTCATTGTTCAAGTTTAGTCAGTGATTAGCCTAATGCTGCTTGTAGTTCTCATATGTACAGTAATGAAAAGTCTCCTTGACAGGTTGTTATGATCTCTCATCAGGCATCAAAATTAGACGTCAAATTAAGTACCAGGTGTAAGACACAGAATCGATAAGTAATCAACTTACTGCAGCAAGACATGTCGATGTGCACTGCTGTAGCTGTTCATGAATATCATGTTAGTTACAGGCGCTACGAGAACTACACTGAAAAAGAATACAATATGTTCAGAAGCAACCTAACATGTGGTCTGGTTGGCTATCTTACAAATAGCTGGCCCAGGCTTTACATAAAGTTTAAAGGAGTTATCCTACAATCCTACTTAGTATTTATAAATTCTTCCCATAAGTTAGAAACTACAGGGGTGTTATCCTAGGATATCTTAGCAGATTGCCACGTAGGTAAAACCCTACCAGAAGACACAGGCTTTGGGGCACTATATCTGTATGACAAATCATCCCCTTGTTCATAGCCATCTAACTCAAGATCTATGTAGCGGACGTCCTGGACAACGCTGGCTGCATCAGATACTTCCTGCCTGGAGTTCCGCATTTTTGCCGCACGTTTCTTGGATTGGACAGTGCGTTCCTCAAAGTCATCACAGTTGCTAGACGCATTGGTGGCGGTGAAGCCTCGTCGCTTCTTTACCGCCTCGCTATGCTCATTGCTGCCACCGCTGCTGCTTTTCTTGGTTGAATTTGGATTTTTGGTGAGAAATTCCTCTATGGTCGCAAGCACACGGTCGCCGTACTTGTTCAGCTTGTTCCTGGATGAGAAGCACGAGAAAAACAAATATAATTCTTGTTCTACTTCTGACAACTTGTCAAAACTACATTGTGCTACAGGGTAGAGTCGTTACTTGCTGACGCCATTGATCTCTAAAAGTTCATCTTTTGTTCTTGGTATTCGGCAGCTGATTTCCTTCAATGTTTCATTTCTGTAGGTTAAAAATAAAGAGAACAACGTTATAAGTCAGTGAGTGCTGTGCCGCAACTAAAGGTGTAACATAGAATTTACCTAAATATGTGGTATGCCAAGCATCGATTTTCGTCCATTATCTGAGTCCTAAGGCATTTTAAAGCTTCAAAGAGCTCAGACGAGAGGCTCTGCAATGAATGAAAATAGGCATTAGAGCAGAGGGAAAACAAATCCTGACAAAAACATACTGAAGGAGCCTTTATAACTAAAGAGCCACTACCTCATCCAAATGACTTTGTTGTTGAATAGTCTTATTAATTTGTGGAATTGATGATTCATCAAGTACACCCATCTTACTAGCCTTATCAGGAGTGGGAAACCTGCCAAACAAGGGGATAAACAAATTACCACTCTGTCATTATTCGAAGGTTGCATCCTCAGCTCTACTATAGTAAAAAAGAGCGAAGATTCAAGTTTACACTAACAGATGGTAACACCCAGAATGCAAAACTATGATGGTTTAATAACACAAGGGAACAAAACGTTGTGTCATGGAAACATGGGCAACCATAGTGTGTATCCCTACAAAACTGATACATAAACTTGCCTCTGAATCGGCATAAATTAGTTAGGCAACAGATCACTTTATTGTTGATTGAGGAATAAACACAATGTTTGCATGTGTTGCAGACCCAATCAGGGTTGCAAAACCAGGATATACTAGGAAAATTCCTAATAACAATTGCTTACCAGTTTCAAGCTTTACATTTACAAACAGAATTAATTTTCAACATATTCACAAGACATCATTATTCAATGATGAATCCTTACCAATATTAGATATGAAGTTATGCAAAAGAAAGATATGATCAGATAAAGTAATACAGAATATTTCGCAGCATAGCAACGCTAACTGAGAAAGGAATAAACAAAATCATGTAATATGCAGAAGGAAAGAAAACAAACTTGAGGACAATATTGTGCTTGCCAGACAGAAGATGACCGACTTGCTTATGATTAGCCTGCTCAACATAAAATCACCAATTAAACAGCATGTATTAGACCAAGGCAGACACTAAAGATTGAAAGAAAAGGGAAGAATTAATAAATCTTGTCTCAAAAATAAACCATTATAGATGCCAAGTATTTTTCACCTTTAAGACAGATGATACAGATCCATACATGTTTTCGCTCTTTTTGACGTCCTCAATAAGTATTCCCTCAGTTACTAGATGACGCATAATTCTTGCTGCCTCACCTTTGGCCAGATGCTTCCCAGCTCCATGAAGACTCAGAGTATCATGGCGGTGCTTCTTGACCTGATTAGCAGTAACAGATAAATGTCAAACACTGACCTATTATGTAGTTTTTCTTGTCAACATGACTTCTCCAGTAGTAAACCAAGATGGTGATGTTATCTGGACTATGGACATATTTCCATGGCACTGGCAGTAGCCACTGGTGGTGATGTTATCATAAACAACGAACCTCAGGACAAAATGGCATTAAGTACTTGCAGAATACATACATTTTGGTTCACTGAGCCTCTGTATACTTCAAGAATATGAGAAGCTGAGTATGCTTGCTTTGCCATCATTACCAGATCAACCTAAAAGAAACATTTAGACAAAGGTCTATGCATGTGTGAAGTGTTTAAAAGGGACACAAAGCTCAGCTGACTACATACCAATTGTCTAGCAATGTTGGTCACATCTTTCTCAATCCATCTCAACTCTTTCAAGCAATTATCACATGTTTTCGCACAATGTGAAGGATCAAACATCTCTCCAAAGTGGATCAACTGTAGTAAACGTCTGCAGTCCACATCATTTTCACAGTAACTAACCTACAGACAAAATATGACATTGTTATGATGGCTTCCAAACTTCAACCATGCAGAAGTATCCATAGGAATGATATATACCATTCGTAGGAGATTTTCCTTATGTGTTTCAAGTGCCTGTTCCTGAGAAGAGCCTCCTCGTGATGCTGATGTTACTTGCTCTACAACTCCTTGGGTAACCATATGTTTGAGACGAATCTAGAAATTTTTACAAGGAAAATACTTGGTTATGAAAAGATGTGAAGATGATAAAACTTTATTGCCTTAACTAGATTCATCCATTGATCAATGTATATGGTTTGTATATATATCTAGATTTATTAGCATCCACATAAATCTAGACAAAGCTAGAAAGTATTACATTGTGAAACAGAGAGAGTAGTAAAAAGAATCACTTGACTCACATAATCAGAATAACTGTAGTACAGCACACAAGAAGAAAGTTGACCATCACGACCAGCACGCCCACACTCCTAAAAGAATAACAGTTATCAAACAGCTAACATTATGCCATTTCACTGTGCACACACTGGTGAAAATTATGCCATCGAAAATACCTGATGATATCCTTCAATTGATTTGGGCAGGGAATGATGGATAACAAAACGGACATCAGGTTTATTAATGCCTGCAATCTGCACAATTAGCACGAGGCGCCAAAAAACAACATATATATGTGGACACTATGAAATCAAGTTACCCATCCCAAATGCAACTGTGGCGCATATTATGTTGATCCTATCCTTGCTCCACTGTTCCTGGATATGTGCTCTATCTTCAGGATCCATACTACCATGGTAGTGTGATGCCTTGTGCCCATATTCCTGCATAGAAAAACAAGAAATATTCAGAAGTTACAGTGGCACAGGTCTATAGACTATAGCTACATGGTGCATGAAATTCAAATGCTAAGAACTAGAAATTATTTAACCATCAAAGCCCCATAATATGATCAAATCCAAATACAGCATTTACAAATAACCACTAACCCAAGAATCTATTAGATTTGTCCATTTTTAGGACCGCAAGTACTAAACTGACTGCCTGTGCCTGTGTAATAATGACACTAGGATACAAGACCGCAAATTTAGTCCTGAATCCACAGGCTAAGGTGATTTAGCATTATTTTATTCCTTGCTTGATTCAATACTCTACTCCTCTTAACTCCAAACAACAAAACATTGCAAATACTACCCAAATCAAGCAGCGATATCCTAGAACATGTGCCTATGGGTAACCACCAGGAAAACTGGCAACCAACCAACTACTGCAACTATTATCAAGCCTTGCGACTAGTCATCAACTTGCCAGGGAGCATGGCTTGACTTGTTGGCAACAGAAGACAGAATGGAACAAGGGAAATGACAGTAAGCCACCTGGGAGATCTGGTCTATCAGGCTTATTGAGTGAAAGGGGAAATGGAGGAGAGCTCCACAAGGTCCATCAAGCGCAGCATGCAGTAGCAGGCTGGCAGTAAAAGCAATTGTTATGTAGTAATAGTCTGATAGACTAGTCAACTCATGATTAGTCTTCAACTAGTTGCAACTAGTCTCCAAGTTGCTAGATGGTAACTCAAGTCAACTTTA
Source organism: Oryza brachyantha (assembly GCF_000231095.2). Taxonomy (NCBI): domain Eukaryota; kingdom Viridiplantae; phylum Streptophyta; class Magnoliopsida; order Poales; family Poaceae; genus Oryza; species Oryza brachyantha. The sequence continues at coordinate 10,866,520 of NC_023166.2, forward strand.
TGACTTAACAACCATGGTAAGTGCTGAGATCTTAAACCTAAATGAGACAAACACACATATGGGATAACATACAATTTCCTGAATACCCGAACCTTCTATTACCCAATAGTATCATGCAGTACTTGAACCTTCTATTTACCCACTTGCTTCCTCGTCTATTTTAGTTTCATATTTTTGTACCTTTCGTAGTATTGGTAAGGATAGTTGAAGAGACTACAGGCCAACTAAATTCAACATAGACATGTAATTGTCAATACTATGCAATATTATGGACATAAGTAGCTTAAGGTTGATGCACAAGTAGTACATTTAGGCATGAAAACTTGAGTTATACAGAATCTGTTGACTTGTAATATACTAATATGACTTTATTACAAATGGGTGTTCTGCTTAATTAACCAACATGTGGAAGAAGTGGAAAATACTTTATTTGAAAAGTTCATGATAAAAAGGAGGAATGACCCTAAATTACATTTAAAATCTATATCTTGGAACAGAACATCTAGATTCGACAGTATTGAGGAAGAAGTTAATTCAGAGAACAGGAATTTTAATGCTTAAACACTAAAAATTAAAGCAGGCTTGAACAATTTATAGTTTCAAGAAATAACCTTCAATTTTGCAGCCACTTTCTCACAATCCATTCTCGAAAGGCAATATATGATACCACATTCTTTAAAATGATTTGCATTTATAAAGTTATTGATGTCTTCAAGGCACCTTTTTGTCTTTGGCCATACAAAATATCTGCAAAAGTTGGGGTGAGATGATCTAGTGCAATAGAAGTTGAATGTCAACGTCTTCTGAATTCCAATAGACTTACCTCAGATTTGGACGATTAAAACTCTGTCTGAAAATAATGCAGTTTGCAAGGCCTAGAACTTGTACAACATCTTCTTTAACTGTAGCAGTTGCTGTTGCAGTCAAGGCCAGGACCGGCGTCTGTGGGAACTTCTGTTTTAAAATGCCTAGATTCTGATGTATCATCAAGAACTGGATTAAAAGGTTATCTTTTATTTAACATGAAAACCTGCTTCCTGATAGAAAGTACCTGGTAATCAGGTCGGAAATCATGACCCCACTGGCTTACACAGTGGGCTTCATCAATGACAATTCTAGAAAGATGACCCCTTGAATATAAATTTTCCAATTGTCTCAAAAGAGCATCACTCCTGTATTCAGAAAATTGCTGAGTTAAGCAAATGAATTGAAGGAATAATTGTGTAAGTGGCAAAGCTAATATGAGCTAAACCTGAGTCAAGAAGAAAAACAAAGAACCGTAATAGATATTAGTGATCTGGAAATGCAAAATGCTGCCTAGCGACAGCACGTCATTATGAAGCTTAGTTCCACTATATCACGAAAGACTATCTTTGAAATACAACCAAGAAATCATATAAAATGACTGCTGTCAACAGCAAAATTCAACTTACTTGGCTATTTTTTCCGGAGTAACATATAGCAACTTGTATGCACATGTAGGAGACATTAATTCTCTTAATATCTCCTGCTGTTCTGACCACTCCTTGCTGGCACTAAGGTAAGCTGCGGAAATACTTGCCTGTAATAAACATCGCATGACTGCATGAACAATTGGAAAATCATAAACAAATATGTAGGAAATGAAGCAACCCATTACCTGCAGCAAGTGCATTATTTGGTCCTGGATGAGAGAAACAAGAGGAGAAACTACCAACGTAACACCATTACAGATAAGTGCTGGAAGCTGCAAAGTAATTGATGAGGGGTTTTTTTTTTGGGAGAAAAAGCTGTAGGGAAGGATCCTAAGGTATATATTAATATATTAGGTAATGCACATATTTACATATAAACCAAAAGAAAGACTATTTCTACATCCTATCAATCCATTGATTAATAAGAGGAAAATAGCTTACTTTTGGTCTGTGGATAACCATGGCAATTCAAATCTAAAGATAGCATGGCAACTTGTATTATGGGATTGATCTCTGAAGATTTTTGCTCTTTCTTGTAATCCAGATGCTCCAAGGTAATTAATGAGTGTTAACGGTTATTTATATAAAACTATCTATATGGAGTTTGCAACAAATACTCAATAAATTGCTGTTATATCATTTCCTGCAAGAACATTAGCTGTTTCACAACTCCCTTCAGATAAACTATTCTCAAAAATATACTCCCTTGCTCACTGGTCAATAAAACATAAAAATGTTGTGGTGTGGCAGCATTTATTTGCTATGAACACATGGAAGCAACAGAATTTAAATATTAGCAGCATCAACAAGGACAGATTCAAAGCAGTATAGTTTGCTACCTGGTATGTCAAACTTTTTCCACCACCAGTTGGCATCAAAACAAAAACATCATTCCCACTCATTGTGGCGTTGATTATTTCTCGTTGATTTGGGCGGAAAGAATGATTTCCAAACACTCTTTTGTTGTTTTCCTGATGAGGCAAAAAGATTAGTCATTACAAACAAATTATGGTTTAGATAATTACCGTTGATTTTGAAGAAAATAACCTCAAGTTCCTTAGTCCATGCAAAGTGTGTACTACTCCACCTTTTATCACCTGAACCTTCAGTATAATTGATATCAATAATCCTGCGATTGTAATCTCTTTGAACAGACGGTAATGGTGTGCTTAAACCATCCATATAGGAATATGGAGCAGAAGAAAAGCATAAACCACTGTTTGTAGGCTCACTCCTCATATAAATCGGAGACTGGAATCTATTTGTATCCTTTACACAAGAACTACTTTGATTGACAATGGGATGATGGCCCTGAAGAGCTGTTGTGGAGGCCATAGAGTGTGACATCTGTCTCTCCTCATCTTGGGTTAGCCTCACTGTATACTCCCCAAGCAGCTCAATCTGCTTCTTTAGGAGTGCTCTGAAGAGTGCAATGATAAAAGTCCATCAGAACTGCTTGTAATCAAAAGGAGCTACCCAATAAACAAACAAATGCCCCTTCTGTGAATTTTTTTATATGGACCAAAACACATTACAAGATTCAGGCTTCACATTTTGAACCAAAAATACCATCATTGGATTCATGCTTAATTATACTTTCCTACAGTGATGATTATGTAGTTTTTTTGTCCCTTTTTTATTGAAACAGGGAGCAATATGTCATGAGAGAAATTAGCTGTCAAAGTTCAAGTTTGGAGATCGCACCAAGTCAAATTAGCTGTCAATGTTGCAAGGAAATATGAATTAGCAGGACCAGAAAACAAACCTCTTTTGATGAAGCTCATTAGTTCGTTGAGGGCTGAGATCACCCTCAATAAGTTCATTGGATATCAGAAGCAAGTTATCCTTCAAATCATGCAAATGAGACTTTGCCTCTGGGCAAAAAGCAAGCTGTACAAGCATAGTAGCACGTAGCAACTAGTGAGCTTACATGCTGAAATAGCTACTTCCCTAAAGAGAAATGATGATGATTTATTGGTACTTGGATTACCTTGCTACCATGGTTGCACATTACAGAGAGTTCTTGTGGTAAATTATTCTCATCAGATCCATTGAGGTTGCACTTCCCTAATGGAGCCCTGGATGACCCTCTGGGTGTATTTGTTGCTTGATAATGTTCCATAACTATTCGGTCCACATCAATGCTCTGAAACATAAAACAACAGTTGAAAGTTGAAAAAAAAAAGTAGATCTGACACAATTACGACTTAGTATTAATAGTAATTGCATATCTGCAGTTGATAATATAACAAAAAAATGAGATAAAGGCACCTACAGCCAGAAGCTCATCTTCATCCATAGCATCTAATTTACTATCATCGCACATGTCAGCAAAAGGAGCAGTACTGAACAATTTGGCACCAGTTCTGACAAGACTTTGATTTGTTGGTGTAATGGTATCTGCCTGCACCACATGATTGTTCAGGTAAGTCCTTGTACAGGAATTGGTGCCTGCAGGTAGATGACTACCACTCTTCTCCATAGTACCACTTTCAGTCTGCTGATGCATACTTTCCTGAGAGGGGTTCCTATTTCTGGACAGAGTGTCCACTATGTTTACATGATATGAAGAACTTGTTCCATAAGTATGGGCATGATTGCTATCACAATATTTCACTTTTGTAGATAAACCCGGTCTTAAATAGTTCGTCCGTGCAACCTGAGTGTTGCATAGAGAACGCCATGCCTGCCATAAGAATGTTCTTAGAGATACCAAAAAGATCACAGATGTAAACAAAATGTATTAAAATCAGTGAACTTTAGGTTAATGTTTCCTTAAAGAAGGGGTAAGATGAAAAAAATAAAACTAATTAGATTTTCAGTTTTCCAACAATAATGCACAAGGGTTGACAGGACCTAATTATTACATGGAATGTTAGATAATACACCTTTGGTGGACAGTTTACAAGTTTATAATGCAAATATCCTATTCTATACCTCGAGATTGGAATTAAGGCAACCCATCTTTCAACAGAGCTTATTATGATGGAGCACATATATAATTACAAAGGAACTGTATAATTAGCTAAACCTACAAGTTGAAACGGTAGTGGCTATGCAACTATTTTAAGCATGTGATAACACATACCACATACAGTACTATTGCCATCAGTCATAACTCATACCTTCTCAATGGACGAAACTTGAAGACGCTCTAAGCCTTGAATTTTGCAAGCAGTAGACCTGAAATATATAGATAATGATTTGCCGCTGTTCTGATAAAAAATTATCTTTTGCTAAGTGTTAGATAAAGACCAAAGTTTACGAACAACAAAAATACTCCATGTGTAACAGAAGTAGATTATACCTCAAAGGAAGCATCCCCGTACAGCCTACTCCTTGATCGGGTCTTTGTGTTGGTAAAGAGAACAAAAAACTTGAACTCAGAAATTCATCTTTGATACAGGAGCTTTGAATAGCATTTGCATGATCCTGCCAGTTTACCCTTGGCTTATCATAGCAGGTGGACCCAACGGTGAGGTTGTTTCTGCCTTGCATCCACCCCAGTGATAATTACCACATGCCAACCTGTCAAATGTTGGTTGTTGATGACCTCACAAGCTGGATCAAGAATGAGGCATTTGTACCAGGACTGTAATCTCTGCAAATAAGAGTGATAAGTCTCAGCACGCTTGAAATTAGGAACTATGAAAAGCTTATAGCCTGGGCAAGCCTAACTATGAATAACATGAGTCCCAAACAAGTCAACTGTCAACATATGCATAATAAGTTAACAGTGAAAGGTAGTTTAGGAGATATAATCACAAGTTCAATTTTGTTCGTTACTCTCTTGCATCTGCATCAGCACAAACAAATTCTACAGTCCACTAAAACAGAAAAGGAGGACTGAGATTTGTGAATAACCACCTTCAGTTTGTCAGTATAATGTGATTTCACTAGCAAAAAGAAAATTCTAAGGGGGGCGTACAATCAAGGATTAAGGAAAATGGGAAATCACATAAGGACTTGAGTAACCAAATGCGAGTGGTTCATCGTGCCCCTGCTGGCCTGCTCGGCTGTGAACTGTGTACCCTGTAGGCTGATCACCAACTCGCTGCTCCTCAGTCCGCGCCACACTCTTATCACCGCGGGGTTGCCAGGAACGTGGTTGCCTCACGCCCTCGCCGCCGCGCTCCCAGACCCTAAACCGTCCCCCCGATCCCAGGGAAGCCAGTTCAGGCATTCCGTCGAACACCCTATCCTCAATCACCCCCAACCCCAACCCACGCAAGCATCCGAGACAGGATAACCCCCACATCGCCACTCCCCACCACCGCAACAACAAAAAGGGCCCCGAAATCACTGGGGAAAAAAAAACCTCAGTCACTGGACCTGAGACGAAGGGATCACCTGGGACCGCCGAGGCGGCGGCACGGCACGGCGCGGCCCGGCCAGGGAGGAAGACGCGCAGGTAGCCGCAGTCGCAGGCTCGCAGCAGCAGACGAGGCGGCGCGTGCGGGGCGAGGAGAGGAGAGGAGAGGGAGAGGGAGAGGGGGAGAGAGAGAGAGAGTTTGGGGTTTCTGCGGAAATGGCCGCGGCGGAGGGAGGGAGGGGGGCGGGACGTTTGACACGGGATTAAAAATTGGGGGAAATCAAAAATCCCGCGTGGAGGGAAAACCAATCGCGTTTTCAGCCAGCCAGCTGCCTGATTGCCCACTGATGGGCCGCCCGTCGGATCCGCCTCGAGATTCGTGCCGAGGCTTCGTCCTGGGCTACTGCCCCTCCCCTCCCAACGGATAGAAGCGTGGAGGTGGAGGTCGCAGGACACGGCGTGACGATTTGCTTCGCTTTTTCCTCGCCTGGGCGGCCCATGGCCTGGCCCAATCTATCGTACGCTCATCCAGGTCAGACGACGCGTGGCTGCTTTCAAGGGATCGAGATTCTGCACCGTTTTTCAAGTACATGTTTCGAACAGTTAAACGATATATTTTTTATAAAATTTTTTTAGAAAAACTATTCTAAAAAAAATCATATTAATTTATTTTATATTTTGTTAATAATTAATATTTAATTAATCATATACTAATTTTTTTCGTATCAGGCAGTTACCTAGCCTACCCTTACCCTGAACGAGGCCTATGTTGGAGGAACTCTCTCCCGTTTTCCAGAGAATACTCAACGGCTCATCTAAATTTAATTGTCTATATTTTTATTTAAATGATCATTTAAAACAGTCTTGTTCTTTATTTCTCTTTATCCTCTAGCGGATCATCCATATATGTCATCCTTCATATCTTTTTGGAGGATTAAGAGATTATTTAAATAATGTTTTCTCTCTTCTAACATGATTGACATAAAAAAAAAGAAGACAGGATGGATTCTCCGCTGGAGCATTGCGAGGTCAATTGTTATATTATCTCATATTCTAGCTTGTCTTGAAAAAAAGTTTATTTTTTTCATTAATCATTATATTGAAGCTGGTAAAAGTACGAAATAAATGTATTGAGAATATATAAAATAAAGAATAATTGTATTGAGATATAATTGCAATGTATAATATTTTTTATTTGTATGCATGTGATGAGTAAAAATATAAAGTTTCTCTGGGAGAGAGTATGTTAAGTATGCTAATAAAAAATACTTATATTTAGAACTTTTATACTGTTTCATAATATTAGATTTTTTTATCTCCTTAGTTCATACGGATAATAATAAATTAGACACATATTATATCCATGGATCAAATAAATATAGACTAGGCAATACTTGTTTTCTTAGCAACTTATAAGTCAACCATGTGGAAATAAACCTTGATAAAAGATTCTAAAACTAAATTTTAGCAGCGACATGCTTAAGGTTTCGTTTTTTTTCAAACAAAATTGATTTTTTTCCAAGAGAAAAACTTGGTTGATTTTTTCTCACGTCACCAGCAAATGCAAGCGTCCACATGATCTCTGGCTCTGGGTATTCATATCAAGCAGAAAACCTGAGCACAAGTAGCACTAACACCACCCCGTCTTCCTCATGGACTCAAGAATGTTCCGCAACCCACTCGACATAGACAAGCGTTCAGGCCGCCGCAAAGGTTCTCATCGGCGGGCAGTAGCAGAGTTTCACAGACAGACACGCACGCTAGCACCTAGCGTCCGCCAGGTTCGTCACACACGGCAGACGAATCTACAGCAGTTTTGCTAAGAAGAAACCGAGGATCTTCACAGGCTGAAGTGATCCTCAAACTCCGCAGCTCGTCGACGAGGCTGTCCACGGGGCAAGCTGGGTAGGAGCAATCATCATCAGGCGGCAGCTGCCGAGACTTGGCCCCTCCACGGCGATCCGCCGCCGACCGATCGCCGCCGCGCGGCACGGGGTTCTCGTCGCTGCCGTCCTCGTCGCCCACTGTGATCATCATCTCACTGGCATGTCAGACCGGTGTGGTTTTATTGGCACAAGGGAGTAGAACTTTTTCGAAGGGTTTAAGGTTTCGCAGCTCACCAGTGTTGTCCGTGCCGCGCAGATTCCTCTTCAGTAAAACGGTTCCCGGAACCGACACCAGCCTCAGCTTGCTCAGCTGCATCTTGTCGCGGCCGTCTACCGGTACGAACCCAAACGCCGAGGTCCATGTATCGACCAGGCTCGGGATCGCGGACAGAAGAAGCATCTCCACCTTGAGAGATTTCAGCATCTGTTGAGAAAACATTAGGCAGGAGTAAGTTATGGAGTATCAGAATTGTCTTTAACTAGTGGTACGTGGTAGTGGTACACATGGAAGCATAGAAATAATTTTTGCACGGGATAAGTAATGATGCAAAATAATCTACTGATATTTGACAGGTCATTGATTGGTTCTGAATTTTGAAGCTCGGCTTTATATAGAAGCAGGTTAATCTGCCTAGAAGGAAAATCCCAAGCTCAGAAGTACTTCAAGAGGGGAAGATTGAATCAGTTGTTTTAAGTCAAAGAAGGATATAGGCACCATGATCCTGATAACATGGGAGGAGCTATGGAAAATAGCGCAATGCGAGGGCCTTTTCAGAGTATCACAAATTCACAATTACACCGCCAGTGGTATTAGCCAAGATAAAAGAGGAAGAGCGAGCTTGGTGCCTAGCAGGGGCCAAGAATCTGGAGCATTCCTAAACTTTGGAGAATAGAGCCTAGAGAAACAAAGGCCTTCAGGTACCCCTTCTGTAAATTTTCGCTGTAAAACTTCTCCTTTATGAATGAATTAGGCAATCCTTTTGCTTTCTTTCAGAAAAAAGAGGGAATGATACAGGCAGGGGAATAAGTCAGAAGGAGATAGCAAGCCAAGCAAATATTTTTTTTAAGATAAAGGATTTATATTAAACCCGGCCTATACATCCCGAAGAATGTACACAGCCAACAGCCAAGCAAATATTTGGTAGAAACATGCAAACATCCAGATCCTAAAGAAGGATACAGTGGGGTAGTCAGATTTGTTGCTTAGCGAGTAAGCATGACATGATTCTTTGGGGAAAATCTTTTAAGGAAGAATCCAAATAAACTACAAATGAATCAGTCTCTGGTTATCTCATACCTCTTCAATGTAGTCCATGAGACGCCTGCACATCCCTTGTTGACGATTCTCTAGACAAGTAGCCACTAGAGGCATCTCTGCCACAATTGTGCCATGTAACCTGCATAAACATCTATGTTAATCCCAGATTCTGAATGATTTAGGTGCTGGATTTCCAGCTTATGAACATTAAATTCCAAAAGTGGTGGACCTTTGAATGTGCAGTACCTGATGGATGCCACAGAAATGATGCTATCATCATTTTCCAAGACCACGGTATAGAACCCCTTGTAATCCAGATGAACAAAGTCAGACCTGGAGAAGAAATAAAAATACATAAATGATTGCATGAAAATCCATGGTATTAAAATAACAAGACTAAATCAAACATTCATAAATGATTCAAGAGGACGATAGATTAATTTGGAAAGGAAAGGTAAGTCTCACCTCCAATTATATACTATAGGGGGGATAATATCTATTCCTGTTCTTGCGTCTAGTATAGGCAAGAAGCATTCTTCCATTATACTCAAGGCAATCACTAATTTCAAGTTGCACTCAGCCAGGATAGCAATAGCTGCAGCTGTAGAAACCCTTTGATCACCGTTGTTCCGGAGAATGGTGCAAGAGAAGCCATCACCGGTGTGGTTAGGGATCCCAACACGAGAACGCAAATTTATATAAATCTGCCAATGTCAGAGCTATGTCAGGCTGCTTCAAGTAAACATTTTTGCGATGTACGGTAAGTATATGGCTAACATTAGAGAAGGAATAACTCGAATTTCACGACTATACCTGCTGGCATCTCCTTCCACAAAACCAGGCACAAGGTCCACCTTCCTCATTGCACAAAAGTTTACCATATGTGCATTTAGCATGATCTGGAGGGAACAAACTGGTTAACGAGTAATGTAATGAATGAACATGCAGCATGAAAACTTTCAAGCAGTGCCAAATCTTGATGTAGTTTGGGCAATATAAGGAATTTAGAAACAGTGATAACTGATAAGAAGTGTCACACAATCAAATAGCAAATTACAGTTGAATTAGTGGGTCTCTTTCTAGGGAAAACACTGCTTGTAACTGCAGTAATATATCCATAACTACTAGAGTAAATTAGATTGCTAAAAGGTAATATGCTATACAAACAGATAATCATATAGTGCATGAATAATGTGCTGTTAAAACAAGAAGTAGCAATACAAATGCAAGGTCTACAGATAAATCAATGACCAGACATATGATACGGTGGCAATGAAGATGTCAAGTGAGACATTACATTGGCGCTCACACTGTGAGCATTCTAAAGCAGGTAGGGAACTTCTGAGCTCCTTCAAATTTATCACCTCCCCACATATATCACAAAGGCATCTATAGCAATACCAGTTACCATCTGGAATATCCTGAACAAAGTAGAGAGTGAATTGGTAACATGAATTCAAACATTTTGATGTTAAAGATAACAGATTGATGGTCTGAAAAGTTCTCAAGTAGACTTGTGGCAGTAGCAATAAAGTGAACTAGAGGTTTATATACGAATATGAAAAATAGTCGTTCTGTATTGCTGGTGCAAAATATCGCCACCCTAACAGGTAGAAAGGCTCTGTCATCTCCAGATGGAGCTACAGTATGGTAATGATGTTTTTCTAATGATAAAACACTGTATCCTTCTAAATTTGATAAATGACACAAAAATATATGAAAATGGCATTTCAACCACACGCAGGGATAGGTTAGCTGGAGTGTGAGGCGAGTGTGTGGTAAGGTGTATATATAATTCCTTTAAGAATATTCGCCGAAAAAATCAATTTGGAAAACTATGAACTAATTTGGTATTTCCTAAACAATGCTCCTTGATAAATCTCTATGATGATTAACCAAAAGAATAAAGGAGCATCAGGAAACAAACCTGACAAGGCAAGCAGTCCTGATGGTAACTACCAGGGCAGCTGTCGCAGCATATCAGTTCACCGCCATCACCACATAATCCACAAGTATCATCATTTTGATCAGCTTGGAGTGGCATAGTATATTTTGCACGTTCTTTCCTAGCCTTATGCTCAATGGCCCATGCTTGAAGCTGGCAAAGAGTGTACGATTTACCAGAACCCAAGAAAAGATTCAGCGAGGGGATTTCTTGCTGCAGACCTGCATGATATTTAAATTTGGACATTGTAAACACAGCATCACAGCATCGGCATCTAATGCCCTTCTTTGTAATTTTTCCGTCCTTTAATATGTTTTTGCTTCCTGGTCTGCGATATTGGAGAATATTTACTTTACAAACAATGCCCATTTCAAGCAACTTTCCCAACACTGTTCTTGCTCCTTTAGGTAATGCCTTCCTGTCACATCTCTCTTCACTTCCCCAGCGACATCTAGGTAGACGTTTTAAACCAGATTTTTTTGCAAGCCTTCGACTAAAACGATTCCTGTAGCGTGCAGTCAACTTATGTATTACAGCTGTCATGAGAAGATCATTGTCGTCAAACTTGCATTTATGCAGCCATGGTGCCTTTTGCCTTTTGACATCCTTTTTGGGAGTTTTTTCTGGCCTGATCTTTTCTGTTGATCCAATTCTTACTCTGGCTTGATCACTGCCATTGTTTTTTATTGGGACCTGCATTTCTCTTCCTTGTTTCTTGTAACTGCTATTTCCAGGCAATAAGTTCAATGAAACCTGCTCAGTGCTTGCTGAACCAAAATATTCTTTCTCAGTGCTAATTAAACAGCCAGCGGGATTCTCAGTTGTATGGTTCATACATTCACCAAGTGTGCAGTAGCTTTTAGGAACATCATTTACCTTCTGTTTCTTCTGACTGCCTTTGTCTTCAATATTTGCAGCTCTCTTGGATCTTTTCTGATTGGTTTTTCTCGAGTGTAATTTCGACATTTGTTTCGGTTTAGAAATTACCGTACCACCCTCCATGTTCATTTCACCATGAAGTTCATATCCCTCTGAGATTGGTCCTGAACAGATCAACTGCCTAGGAGGTTCTGGGTTTATGACCGTCCAACAAATTGGAGAACCCTCGTTGTCAAGGTATAGGAATCCCTGAATCAAACTTGCTTCATATACTGAGGAGTGGATGTCTAACTGCATGTTAGTCTCCATGTTGTCATTTGACGCATTGAGGCAACTCCGTATCTCTTGGCTGCAAATACTATCTTTCATGAAAGAAAGAGTCCCATCTTGAGGGGACACAAACAATAACTGTGGCTCCGATATCGCCATCACATTATCAGTGGCTACACATGATAACTGCCCTCCTTTTGCCATCTGTTCAGAGCTAATCTCATTACCTTCCAAAACCGTATCCGTTCTTGGTAGAAATGAAAGTGCACCAGGTCCGGCCACTACATCTTTATTTGTCAATTCGGACTCAAGGACAACTGCAGCATCATGTTGTTCATTGTTGACATAATCTTTATTAGTTTTCAAGGCTATGTCCTTCTCTGATAGTAGTGATGATGGACCAGAAGATCCATGCCCAAAATCCGTGTGCGCTGCTTGTGGCTCAGAGACAGCTGCAATAGCACGATGTTCATTGCTGATGTCATCCATAGGTTCAAGAAGCATCTCATCCACTTCATGAGAAAACAGTAGGTTCGCTCCTAGAAGCAACTCGTCAGAAGGACTATCTGCAGATTTGTCCACCTTTGCAGATCCTATCATGTCACAAGCATGAAAACTCAGATCCTTAGTTTGCACATTTTCGTCAAGGTCGTCGAGAGAATAATTAGGTGGAAAATATAGTGGATCAGATTTGTCTTGAATGCTCTGTGTCAAACTAGACTTGCTGTATGAAAGCTTATTTTTCATATTTAAACAGGTAGTCCTTGAACCAGGAAAAGCTATTGAATCTTGGAGACCCATCACTATACGATGAGCAGTACTTCTGGTGTTTCTTTCATTTATTCCTGTCATGCTTGGCAATCTTTGATCCATTTCATATTGGCTAGATTTATTTTTTCCAACTGTCGAAAGCTGTTTGCTGAGTGAAGAATTTCCCTCGATGTCGTCGGATTGAAACAGTGGCAGAAGATTTTTCTGTGACCTGGGATTTGTTCTATTATAATTGTTTGAATGGTTGAGACCAAGTGGATTGTCAGCATTTATGGTACTCAAGTGCTTACCCTCAGTGCAACTGACAAATGTAACAGTGCTGTTTACAGCCTTCAGTGCTACCCCCTTCTTCAAGGCTTTCACCTTCTTATCGATGCAAACTACTGCCATGAAAGGATCAAGGAGCTGCCACTGGTTGAGAAAAGATAGAGATTGCTTTGGAAGCCGGACTTCATATTCCAAACAAAGCATTGTATTCTTCAAATCACTCAGAAAGTCATGGATGTTGAACCATATCCTCCCGTAGTCATTTCCACCAAAGCTGGAGGAGTTCATAAGCAACCACTGGCCAAAGCACTTCCAAGCCCTGGGAAGAGAAAACAGGCGCATTACTTTGTCAGGTGACTCGTAAACATGATCGACCTTACTCTTGTCCCATCTTTCCTTGCCATCAATCTTCCATCCAGCATCCATCATCAGAAGATTTGCGTGTAGCCGGAGATGATTCCAAAGCACTCCATGGCCATAGCCATCCTTAAGCTGCCCTCCATCCTTACGCCGTCCAACACGGGTTATGTCAACCCTCTCCAGATCAAGAAAACTGCAAAGTTTTGCTCTTTGGCTCCTGCGTGCCACTGCTCTACGGGTGTACACCCTCTCAATGGCAGGCGGTGTCCACTGAATCACGAGCTCAGAAGCACTGACCACATCCGGATTGACATTATTGCAGAACACAAGATAGCTTGATAGGTTACCATATGTGAAAGACTCAACTACGCGACAGCGCACCGACTTGTGATTGGAGGCAGAGACAGAGCTTGAGGGTGTGTTCGTTGATATCAATTCTTTGCTTGCAACTTTTAGTGATGTGGTCTTTCCACCCTGGCATGGATGGTGGATGCTTGCTCCACTGGAGCCTGTTCTGAAGAAGAGCTCCTCAAATATCTTTCTTTCTTCTTTAGAACTGTCGAATGCATCTTCTGTCAGCTCAATAACCTTCTTTCCAAACAGCATTGTTGTAATGTCCTCCTCCTTCATGCCTATTTCCACCAAGAAATCTTTCACATCCATTTTGTTGATTACTAGACAGCTTGATCGTGAAAAACAAGCGGTCCTGATTCTTGACGGGAAGGAGCAGCAGGAGTACTACAATGCAGGTAGAACCAAGCCCCGGCAATCGTCGCGATCGAAGCAATCAGACTGCAGTGAAAGAGTAAACATATGAACATCAGTTCACAAAGGTAAGCCAAAAATGGGAAATTTTCAAGCAAAAATCAGAGCACAGATATTTGCAACACCAGTCCTTAATCCTTATTCAACAACCCAGACTGCAAAAAAAATCTAAAAGCATGATAATTCCAACTCATAATGCCATATTGAGCCACTATCCGAATCAGTCAGTTGGTAAATGCAGAAAAGGGCCACCTGAAGCACCAAACGAGATAAACCACGATATCCAAAAATAGAAGCCTTTACCACGTCAGTCCACCCATGAAAGCATAGACGGCTTAACTAAAAACGGCAACTGCAACTGAAGTGATCTGGGTGAACCAGAGTCCAGAGACGATAGGCTGGTAACAGCTGCATTCGCGTCCTTTTAGGAACAACAAAACCAAGCTAAAATCTTTTAATCCTCCGTCACGAGAAAAGAAGTTAAATTCTTAAAAAGAAAAGAAACACACTACCGAAACGAGATGAGTTAAGTGTAAAGCATTTTTCTTTTACCTGAATTCACCTCACACGAACCAACCAGATTGCAAATTGATTTATCACTTAATGTCTGATACAACGCGAGGATTGAAAGATGATAAGAGAAAAACATAGAACGAATCCACGAGATCAGATAGGATTGTAATGGCAAGAATCGCACGCTATCAGAGAGAACAGAACAGAACAGAAACCCAGCCCTACCCCACTCTACATCCGCAAACATCAAGAACTTATGTACCACCCAACAACTCATCCTCCTTCCTCGCGCCAAGAATCAATCCCAGTATCCCGCCATCGTCTCTCTCACTCGCATTTCCAATAGGAACCAAAAGCGCACGGCGACACTAATCCCCCTGAATCCAAGAACAAATCCACCAAGAGGGGAAAAAAAGAAAAGCAAACGACGACGCAACCTTCGCCAGATAGGAAACCGCAGTCACCGCAGGAACAAACACCCCATCAGACAATCCCTTCAAAGATCGATCGACGCATGCACCAGGAACAAGAAGAAGAAGGGAAGGGGAAAAAAAAACAAGCGGTGCTCCTCGGCTCCCCGCGTGCACTACCATCAATGGCGACGCTATCTGCTATCAGGAGGGCGAGAGCGAGGTGCAGGACGGTACCTGTACGCGCCTCTGCGACCGCCAGCGGCGGCATTGATTTCCCCGGCCCCGGGTCGTCGTCCTCGTCTCCCTCCCGCGCTCCAGCCTCCCTCGGTTCCTCCTCCGGCCTCGACCGCCCGTCGACTCCACCGAGCTATCCACACCCAGCTCCCACCATGGAAGTTGTCGCCGCCTCACTGAACGCACCGCACCCGCACCGAACAGTGATGGCGCACTCAGCCTCATAGCTCCGGGACGCGCGCTCAAAATCTCTCTCTCTCTCTCTCTCTCTCCCCCCCTGTCAAAAGGGCAAGCGGCGCAAACGGATCCGCCTCCCCGTTACGTGCGTTGGTGGTTGGCGCTGCCATGGAGATGGAGGAGTAGACCCGGGACGCCTCTTGCCCGGGTGGGCCCAGATGCCAGGTGGGTCCGCGGTGTCAGCAGGTGGGGCCGGACGAGGTAGGCCTTCACATGTGGCGCACTGGTAGTACTTGTGTGGTGCACATGTGGGGCCGGAGGCTACGTTCTTCGTGAGATTTTTTCTCGGTTTTTTCATACCTCCTAAACGTTTAAATCGTATATATTTTATAAAAGTTTATGTTGTACGTGTGTATCGTCTTATCTTGCTAAATAGATTTTTAACTTTATAATAAATAATTTATTGTTTATACTAGACATTACAAAATTATATAATCTTTCACGTTCATCTTTCAGTTACAAAAGAACATAACTAGACTATGTTCATTTGAACGAATGAAAATTTTCAGATAAACAAATGACGTGAACGCAGGGGAAATATGTCGGTTGTAACATGGTGGCGCCAAATTTTGTCCACGTACGGGCAGGTGTAAGGTGGGCTCCCGGCGCTGTTGGCGGCCTTAGTGCTCGCACAAATTTGTTGAGGAGAGGCGCTAGCTCTAATCCTCTCGTTCGAGCGTTAGACAGGAAAGCAAGAGCGGGGGCTAGCGTTCAGCGACAGAGATCGACTCCAGTAGAATTTAATCCACATCATCGATCTATTTTTATCGGACTATTATGATTAAATTATACTATTAATAATATTAGGTGTAGTAAAAATTTGAAGAAACAATATCGTCCTTTTTATTGTGATCTTCATTGTAAAAAGTTTACAAAATACTGCTAATCATTTACAGTAATTAGTAATTAACAAAATACAAAAATAATATTTTTAATCAATAGCTGAGATTAGTTTTATGTACGCTCAAGCCAAGAATAGTGTCGGCAGGCTGGCGCCATTGGGGGCGCGGGCAATCCGTTAGTGAATGTTGGACCATGCGAGCCGTGCAGGCGGAGGCGGAGGCCGGAGAGCAGCAGGTATGGCTCAGTGTGGCTCCGACGCCGGCAATGGTGATCGGCGATAAGAAGTTCGATGAGGCGCCATTCCATTGCGCTAGTTCGGGTGGGTGATCCAGCATTGCGGTCCAACAAGCCATGTATTCGGACTTCGACGTCTCGCCGGCTTATTTAGACAAAAGTAAGAAGCCAAACGGAATAACATCGTCGTTGTGTTTTCTTCGATTTTGGCATTCATAAACGGACCATTCATAAAAATTCCACATAAATATTCATAAATTTTGCACATAGATAAAATACTTGTAGTCATAAACCTTATGCATAGGTATTAATAAGCTTTAAACATAAATAAAATAGTATGTTCATAAACTTTATACATAAATTAAATATTTGTATGTGAAAATATTTTTGCTCATCAACTTTGTTTGAAAATCAAAATAACTACTCTAAAATCACAATAATAATGATATATTTTGAGAATTTTTTAGGTGACATTTTTTAGGTTTTGAAATTTTTAATCTATTGTCTTGATATATCTTAGGATGAAAAAATTTAGGACTAAATCTAAATTTTAATAATTAATTTGTTGGGCTCTGACTCTAACCAGGGTGCTGAAAGAAAAATCAAATGCATGTGTTGCATTGCTACGTTATCGACCCAATATGGCTGGCGCTGAAAAAAACAATCAAATACATGCGCTGGATCGGAAATGCGTCCACGCGGGCTAGCAAGCGCTGAAAAAAGGAAAAAAGAAATCATGCGCCTAGCGCGATCAAACCGGAGACCTCTCACTTTTGTGAGAGGGGATCCTATCCATTGGACCATGAGCATCGGAAAAGAAATAATGTCCACGACGTGTGTTGGACGTGCACCTAGCGGGATCGAACCGAAGAACTCACGCTTCGTGAGAGGGATCCTATCCGTTGGACTATGGGCGTCGAAAAAAGCGTCGACACGGGCTAAGGGAAAAACGAATTGTGAGAGAGGATCCTATCTATTGGACCATGGGCTCTAATTGATTTGGTTCTGCACGGGCAAAAATACGGAGAAAGTCATACCATTAGGACAATAGAAATGTTACTCGTTTTTATACTAGGTGTAGATGAAATATGAAAGATTATTTATTTTCATAGCCATTTAATAGTATAATTGGTAAAGTTAACTATTATAAAATTAAAAACCTACTATACAATATGAGACGATGAACATACATAATTATTTTATAGAAATACATCATTTATCAGTTTAGAAAATGTGCACCAAAATACAAGAAATAATATGGGGCAAAAGAGCATAGTCTATGTAGGCCTTGGGCCAAGGGGACGAGGGCCTAGGGCCCACCTCAGAAGGAGGCCCATTGCCCACTCCCCCTTCCTAGTGAAACATGGATCTTCAAAATATAGTTGATGATTTTGTTTCAAAAATGATTACAGAAGTTCATTCAATAGGAATTTATAATCAACAATTTAAGATATTTATTCTAGTAATACTTAAATTTTATGGGTTTATATATTATATAGTAATATTTATTGATGTGATTATGCCATATATGACTTATATAAGTAAAAATATACTTAAGAGCATATAACACCAAACTTGTTTAGGGCCCTTGAAAACACTCGAAAACATAGTCACCCCTGCCTTTGCATCACCAATGCGCATGTTCTCCCTGTGCGGCCGTGCCAACGACAATGCCCATTCGGGCCAGCACGGGCGCGCTAATCCGGACGGGGATCACCGAGACGATTAGCCGTGATTTGGCGCAGGGAAAACCCCGCCCCCTGCCTACCGGGTGTAGTTGTCAAAGACATACTATCTCTTACCATCTCTGTCTGAAAAGACTTGATTTCGGTATTTGACTATCTGTTTTATTTAAAAATTTTATTTTTTATTTAAAAAATCGATAAATTAGTGATGCGTAAAATACTATTCATATTTCATTATGTATTAATAATAAAAGTATTAATAAAAAATCAAATAAAATGAAAAGTTAAAAATTATATAAAAACTAAAAAATAAATTTATTTTTAGACAAAGCGAGGCCGCCGGTCCGGGAAGACCCGCGGCGCAACCGCCTGCAACTAGAAATTCGCGAAAAGCGGGAGCTCGGCAAGCATGCGTGCGTCGGCGGCAACGGCACGGATTAATATGGAACCCACACCGCTGGTGGGCCGACGGACGCACCGTTTGTGCGGCCGGCGGATGGCGTCGCGCGTCGTCGACGTCGTCGTCGTCGTCCTTTTATCTGGATCGGTGTGCCTCCCAACCGAGCGCGCGTGTTCCGTCCTTCTCGGGAACGCGCGGCAGGGTTTGCAGTGCCTTCGAGTTCGAGCCGAGCTATATATATATTATGGTCTGTTTAGAGAGCTTCTTTCAACAGTAGATTCTCCTAAAAGCTGTTTCTATCATCCAAACGCTCCACAGCTTATAATAATCTACAGTTACAGATTCTAAAAAATGAACTAAGAATCCATAAGCTGGGTTTATGAGTTTTTCCAGATTCTCAGAAGCTGGCTAACAAGCAGCTGCTTTTCAGAATCTAAAGTTCTCCAAATAGGCCCATATACTCCTTCGTCCCTATCACATATTTGACTATTCGTCTTATTTAAAAAAATTAAAAAATTTTTAAAAATACTCACACACAATATATTATTTATGTTTTATCATCTAACAAAAATAAAATTATTAATCGTAATTTTTTGAATAATACGAAGAGTCAAATATTATATCTAAAATCTAAAAGTTGATTTGTTTTGGGACGGGGGAGTACGGTTAGGGATGCCAATGGGTAAATACCCATCGGGTATTGCTATCCCATACCTATACCCACTAGTAAAATTCCGTACCATTAAAATACCTGTACCCGTCACGGATAAGAAAATTTCCCCACCCATACCCGCTTAGGTAAACCTTACCCGTCGGGTTACCCATATACCCGCAAAAGTTCAAAACAATCTAAATATCACAGTTTCTATATAGTATATGCATAGATGCCAGATACTTAAGACATCACACATTCATACAGTGTGGTGAAAAATGTATGGATGGTTTAAATACATGTGATTTTGGTTAATTAGGCTAGCTTAATATGATATTAGGCCATGACATACATTTAAACTTGCGGGAATTTATTACCCATGAGTAAACGGGTATGGGGATTACAAAAACGTTTCCATACCGCGTACCATCGGGCGAAAGTATTTGCCCAATTACTTACCCACGGATAATATATTTAGCTCGTACCCATATCCTAATGGAATAAATACCCATCGGGTCGCAGGTGTCCGTTGACATATCAAGTACGGTGGTATTAGTAGCTACTACTCACTACTTAAAAAAACAATTTTTCGATTTTTGTGTTGAGTATTTGACCATCCTCTTATTTAAAAAAATTCTATTTTTTTAAAAATAGTCACACATAAACTACTATTCGTATTTTATTATCTAATAAAAATAAAAATGAAGAATTAAACATTGTATCTGAAAGCGGAAAAATTGTTTTTTTTGGTACTAAGGGAGTAGTGATAGCTGTGACTGTGTCCCCCGCTAGTGGCTGCCTCCGCTCGCGCGCGGTGGCCGACACGCGCGACGTACGTCGGGAACGCCGAGCTCCCGTGCCCGGCCCGATGCGGTGCTGTGTTGTTGTACTCCTATATGTGATGCTGATGCGGCTCGACGTCGCGCCAACATGTGCGTGCCACCGCTGCGTCCAATACGGCCATCTAGACGCAGGGAACGACTTGGATTTGGCGTGCGGTTAAACGGTTACAGCCTTCGTACTAAAATAACATTATTTTTTTTATTCATCATATATTGTTTTGAAATGTAATTACTTTTTTATATTGTTTAGTAGAGATTAAAATAGAGAAGAAGAACTATAGGTCATGGGTTAGGTTATTTCGTTTAATAAACGAGGAAAGAGAATGAGAGTAAAGTTTTTAATGAAAAGGGATTCACGTGACAATTAGAAAAATATTTATATTTTATTACAAGGTGTAAATATCTAAAAGTAAATTTGTTTGTTTTGTTAAATATTATTCTAGAACAAAGGCCACGCTCATTCGGCTAGTAAGTCATATTCACTCATTTTCCGTGCATATTTTTCGAACCAATAAACAATATATTTTTTACAAAATATTTCTATTAGAAAGTTACATTAAAAAATCACATAAATCTATTTTTCAATTTTTTTATAATTAATTATATATAAATCTGTTGTTACGTTTTTCATACGGTTAGCGGCTTAAGCCCCTGTTTTTTTCAGCTAGGGATTATTATAATCCAGATTATTGAGAGTAAGCTAAAAGAAACATATAACTTATTGAAGTCGTTTATTATAATCTGGAGCCCAGCTTATTATAATCTGACAAGCTGATGAGCTTTTTCTAGCTTATTGGGTCAAAAATTACCCACCATACCACCTTACTTCCTATTTAGACAAACCCAATAATCTAGGCTCTAATCATCTAGGAAAGAAACAACTCACAACTTATTCTACTACAGATTAGCTTATAATAATTTGACTTAATAATTTAGATTATAATAATTTTAAACTTAAAGAAACCGACCCTCGAGACATCAAATATAATCGGAGGGTTACGCGGCCAAAGACATCAAAATATAATCGAAGGGTACTACTAATAGTTACTGCTACTCGTCGCTTGCCGGATTTGGATACCGGTGCCTTGCCCTAGTTGAGAGAGTGCAAGTAATTAGTAGTATGAAGTACGAGTTGATCTATTTTTCATTTTTATAATTTACAGTTAATTGATTATATATAATTTTATTAGTATGTTTTTCCTACGGTTACGCGGCCAAAAGATATCAAAATATAATCGGAGGGTACTACTAGTAGTTACTGCTACTCGCCGCTTGCCGGATTTGGATACCGGCGCCTTGCACTAAAGTACGAGTTGCAATTGCCGGTTGCGGTAGGTGAGAGAGTGCGTGTGTCGCCAACGCCACGTGTTGAGTTGGCTTGCACTGCTGCTCGCCGCGTGTTTGCAACAGGCAGAGGAATCCACGCGAACGCGATGGTGATGCCTATGAGCAAGTGATTCACAGAACATATACTGTAATATCACGTCAAATTATCTATATCTAATCTAATAGCTAATTTATATAATAGTTATAAAACATATACTATAATATCGCACTACGTAATATGTACCAGCTATTATAAATACCGGTACGTGCGCACCACAGCAACAAAAATCAGAGTGGCGCAGCGGAAGCGTGGTGGGCCCATAACCCACAGGTCCCAGGATCGAAACCTGGCTCTGATAATCCAATCTCTTTATTAATCGGATGGGCTTTTCCGTTGTTTATTTTTGTCAGGGTGATTAGAAAAAAAGGAGAACGATGCCATCTTTCAGATAGACAAGCCCGTGCAACCTTTCCGAGGCCGTCCTGTGCCCAACCACAACCTGAAACGTAGCCGACTTTCTTATTTGAACTTCTGTCCTTTGCCAGTTGATCCTGCTCTTCTCTTTTCACGAATAAGCCGTACTGACTATTTGTGTGTGCAAGCACTCCAGCCATATTCTCCGGGAGCGTTTCACTGAATCATTAATCACCATTGCAAGTTACAACATCTTTCGCATCAGAAAAAAAAAGAGGCTTAGGGGATCTTCTAGTTTTTGCCAAAGGAGCATCAGGGCAAAAGGTAGTAGAGATCTTGTTGAGATAATGAATTGCAGTTCCAGTCTTTATCTCTGCGGTAAACAAAACGATCAAGGATGGGTACAAAAGGATCGCCAAAACCGAGCAGTAACACACAGCTCAACTACAGATTATACATGCACCAGTCTCAATAGGAGAGCGTGGAAGACATCTTGTATGCAAGCACTACAATGAGGGCTACGGTCGTGGCAAAGCTGACGGCCAAGCCACCCCACAGAATGGTATCAACATTTGGGAACCTCCTAGTTGCTACATTTAGATGCTGAACCTTAGCTACCACTACTTCTGCCGGATCACTTTCACTGCTTTTCGCCGTCCCCTCAACATTTCTTCTCACAAGTTTAGACTGAACAGCATCACCACTACTTGTTTGGGGCGCGTTAGCTGGATCTTCACATCGCTGTGGACCGGAACTGCACTGCTTTGCTGCATCAGAGCATGCACAGGCACCACAAGAGTCCGTGGCGCAGCAAGTGGCTTCCTCGACCTGACTTGGCCTATATTCTTCTTGTAGTTCAGCGTGATTTTGCTTATGAGTTTCCTTTGCTACAACGGATCCTTCAATCACTTCGCCAAACACAGACCATCTCCCAACGGATGTGATTTTCACATCTGCTGATGTTCCTAACATGCTGTCAGGAGCAATGACAAGCACCTGGATATATCCTTTGGTATGTCCAACCTGTGCAGCAAACGATAATTTCAGGAAAAAAGTTTATGTGATTATCGATGATATGATTGGCAACAATTATGATACATTACCAAATGAACACCATCGGTGGCTATTTCGGTGATCCATATCCTCTCTACTTTGCCTTCCATTCCTCGGTAGGGTGAAAATGACTCGAAAACTGAGGTCAATTCACGGCTCCTTTTCTTCACTTCAACACTTGGAACTTTTTTCATCCTAGCAGCAGGTGTTCCTACAGAACACAAAGCAACACTATAGACGGAAGACCCAGAGAAAAATTGATGAAGAATATTTCTAGAAACAAATATTAAAAAACGATACCTGGTCTAGGGTAGAATTGTGATATGTGAACCTGAGGGAGTTGATATTCTTTTACAAGGTTAACAGTTTGAGAGAAATCTTCATCACTCTCACCTGAAAAATGGAACGATTATAATTTATCTTAAAAAAATGCCAACATTTTTTATACGATTTAATAAACCAGATAAAGGTTACTCATGAATGATCACTCTAAGTAAGGTTGAATAGCTCTTAAACTTCTTTATCATACCAGGAAATCCACAAATAATATCTGTAGCAATTTGCATTCCAGGGACAAGCTCACAGAGTGTGTCAACTACCCTCCTGAATTCACTCACAGTGTACTCACGATTCATTGCCTAGTATAGTTGTGGAAAAAGTCATAACCAAGCACAAACAGCCAAACACTATAGATAAGTTACAAGCAAATAATATTAGGGCTTTGTATCTGAATGCTGTTGCAAGTTCAAGCATACCGTTAAAACTGCATCACTTCCTGATTGCACAGGAACATGGAGGAAAGAATACACGCAGGGATGGCACAAAACACTAGCAATTTCCTTCAAATGCTCCAGTATGAAAGGAGGATTGGTCATGCCAATGCGGAGCATTGTGCTTCTGTCTGCAGGAAGCTCAGCAACAATTGCATTTAATAGATTTGGAAGATTTGTACCGATATCCCTGCCTGAAAACTTTGCAAGGTCAGAGGAGCAAATTGCTATAATAATACAATGGATTATCTCTCAGAAGGAATCCAGAAAAGATCTTGGGACAATGGCATTACCATAAGCACCAGTATCCTCGCTGCTCAACCAGATTTCTCGGACACCTTCAGAGACAACAATTTTCACGCGATCTACCTACAGTAAATTGCGAACCAAATTACATGCTTGAGATTTAAATAAGCAGAACTTCCTACAACAACTTCCAGCAACTTACCAAACTTTCTATAGTATAGCTTCCAAGATGACCACGAGCATGCTTTGTCTTGCAATATGTGCAGGCACCCAAACACCCGACATTAATAGGAAGAATCTCAATAAACTTGTTCTTCCTTACCTGACAATTGTAGCTGTGGTCAGTAGGAATGCTATTAGTATATTAGGTCTATCAATGGTAAAATGGTTACACATAGGAATAATATTCCCATTATACTAGCCATACACATTTGATACACATAAGATCAGAAATATGAGTTGTACCTTAGGTAAATCAAGTGAGGGCAGTGTTTTCCGACTCAACAGCCGAACCTCATGTCCTTTTAAGGTCTCTTCAACTACTTCAACAACACGGTCAATCTGTTGCACTCCAATAATGCTAATACCTTCGAGCTCTTTCAGATCCCGGCTTCCTTGTGGTACACATCCAGCCACAACTAAAGGCTTGTTTGCACTCTTACACTTCGATATCAGAGTTGTCATGGCAGATTGACTTGGATTTTTCACTGTGCATCTGAAATGGCAAAATAACTGTGCTTCACAACACATTCTTCACCTCTGAAGTTAATAAAAGGTTTACCCTTGAGTGTCAATAGATATCTTACTCTTAGGTACTACAAGTTGGATCTATGCCATCAATCACAAGTTAAACAGCTCATGGCATATTCAAGTGCAATAAAATAGCAAGTTTCCCACAACACGAATCCAGAGCAGTACCAGTTTTAAACAAACAATACCATATGTAGTTGTAATGAAAAGCAAGAGGTAATAGATCATAGATGGAAACAAAAAAATAAGAGGACAGGAAACTAGAACAGTACGTGTTAATTAGCCACAGATCTGCTCCTTCAGGCTCTTCGGTGATTGCGTAGCCAAACGCCGAGAGCTGCCCCGACATGTACTCACTGTCACTCTGCAGAGCAGAAACGAGCAACGATTATTAAATACTCCCTCCGTTTCATAATGTAAGACTTTCTAGTCATATGAATGCTAATAAATTTAGACATATATAAAAATTATATACATTCATCAATTGATGAATTTAAACAAGGCTAGAAAGTCTTATAATATGAAACGGAGGTAGTAGCTCTTATTTTATGGGTGGGAAACGGAAATTGCATAGCTAACAAAAGCAGAACCATTGTCTTCGTAGCATCTGCTCCATGAGCAAGCCCGCTAGAACCACACATGCATCAGTCGATGATTACTGGTTTAATCATTTCAACCAGGATTTGTGCACTTGCGAGTGGAAGTAACATCGTTTAAGGAATCGTTTAGCACCTCATAATTCGTATCAGCTATAATTCATATCAGCTAGAATAGTTTCTAAGCTAGCGTGCGAAAATTTCAGGAGAAATTCTTCGCACAAAAAAGTGCGGAGGATGCTTGCCTGGTTATGCGAGCACCCGAACGTCTTCACATATATCGTCTGCGACACAAGAGCCATCACGCGCATCAGCTTAAACATGTGGAAACAACAGAAGCAGATTTGGAGCTCGACAGCTCAATTCATGGCGGCGGTGGCTGCACCTGCGTGCCGGGGATCCGGGCCTCGGGTTGAGGCCGTGTCTGCGCGACCCTGGACGACCTCGGGCGCTTGGGCTTGACGGCGACGGCGGCCAGCGGGAGGCGTAGCCCCGGAGGCGCACCACCGCCCGAGAACCCGGCCGGTCCCAGCACGTCCTCGATGTCTTCCATCTCCATCTCCGGCTGCTGCTGCGGCGGCGTCCCCAGGCGAGTGGCGGCTTTCCCCGACCGAGTAGGGTTTTCGCTAGCCGGCGGCTCGCTGGCGTCGCCACGACGCGAGGGGGAAGCGGGCTTCTCGGTTGGGCCGCCATTCTGGGCCTGGCACGCTGCAGGCCGTGCCAAAAGCCCAATTAAATTTTGGGAGCCCAGTCTACCTTTTCCACCGGCCAGTCCGGAGTCCGGTTCGCGCCGTTGTGCCACGTCCCCCCCACTCGTGTCGCTCTCGCACCCACGCCGAGCTCGCCTTCGTTCCACGCGTACGCCGCGGCAGCGCGCCACGGCTATCGCCGCCGGGGCGCTTCTACAACCATCGGCCGCTCGGTGCGCGCGCGAATTTAAGCCGTTACAGCGGTGCACTTCCACTGTGGTGGTAAAGCTTTGCTTGATTGCTTCCTCAGTCTCGCTCACACCAGCTCACTGACAGAGCTCACTGACCACGGAGATCTGTCCAATGCGCCGTCGTCTCGCTCTCGCCATGATGAACGTCGTGGCCATCGGGCTCGTGCTTTCCACCTTGGCCGCGGCCGGCGTCTGGTCGCCCGCGCCGACGCCGCCCACGGCGGGGCAGCATGGTGGAGAGCATGTCGTCCGGGAGGGACGCCGTGTGGTCATCGTGGAGTACGAGCGGGAGCACCCGCTGTACCCCGGCGACAGCGTGAAGGAGACGCACGTCCTCCCCGCGGACGCCCTTGACGGCGGCGAGGGAATGGGCGGGCTAACCGACAAGGCTAAGGGCGTGGCCTCCGACGCCGCCGACAAGGCGGCCGAGGCGGCGGAGGGCGGCAAGGAGGCGCTGTCCGACGCCAAGGAGAGCGCGACGGGGAAGGTGTTCGGCGCGGTGAAGCGCTGCAAGGACAGGATCTGCGGTGCGGCCAGGAAGGCGGAGGATGGCGCTAAGGAGAAGGCCTCGTCTGTCGAGCACGGCGCCGAAGACGCGGTGCGAGGTGCCGAGGAGGCGCTCTCGCGTGGCAAGGAGAGCACCGAGGGCAAGGTGTTCGACGCGGCATCGCAGGTGAAGGAGACCGCCATGGGCGCCAAGGACAAGGTCTCTGAAGCGGCAGGTAAAGCCAAGGAGAAGGCGTCACATGTACAGCACGGCGCAGTTGAGACCGTGAAGAGTGCAAAGGATAAGGTGTCCCAAGCGGCGAGACATGCCGGCGATAGCGCTAAGGAGCGCTTCATGGACGCCAAGGACAAGGCCTCCGACATCGTCGATAGTGCCGAACAGTACACCGAGGACGCCGCGGGGCGCGCCGCCCGCAAGGCGGTGCAAGCCGAGGCGGCGGTAAAGGCGAAGGCCGGAGAGGCGGCCAGCAACCTGTCCGACATCGCCCGGAGGGCGCGCGACGTGGCGTCCGACGCCGCCGCGTACCTCCTCGGCGGGCCCAGGGAGGCGGCGCGCACCACGATGGCGGTGATGCACCTGCTGGGCCTCGCCACGGCGTACGGCACGTCTGTGTGGGTGACGTTCGTGTCCAGCCACGTCCTCGCGGCGGCGCTGCCCCGGCAGCAGCTCGGCATGGTGCAGAGCAAACTGTTCCCGGTGTACTTCCGCGCCGTGGCCTACGGCGTCGGCCTCGCCCTCGCGGCGCACCTGCTCGGCCGCGAGCGGAGCTCCCTCGCCGCGCGCGCCCAGAGCTTGAACCTGCTCGCCGCGCTTGCCCTTGTCCTCGCCAACATGCTGCTGCTCGAGCCAAAAGCCACAAAGGTAAGCTCGCTTCATCAATCTGCCACGCTCGAAGCCTCTCCAGTTTTTCCTTAGCTATCTGACCTATCTCTTGCGCTCTGCCATAGGTGATGTTCGAGAGGATGAAGGTGGA
The DNA here is from genome assembly GCF_000231095.2 of Oryza brachyantha. Taxonomy (NCBI): domain Eukaryota; kingdom Viridiplantae; phylum Streptophyta; class Magnoliopsida; order Poales; family Poaceae; genus Oryza; species Oryza brachyantha. The sequence goes on from NC_023166.2 coordinate 10,894,317, forward strand.
GAAGGAAGAAGGCAGGGGGAGAGACATGGCCGACATCGTCGACCCGCCGGTGGTCACCGTGGCGACCGCCAACACCGCCACCACGACCACCGTTCCGACGGCGGCACGCAAACCGGCAGACGGCGCGGCGGCAGGTAACAACACGGCGGCGAAGTCGGCGACGGCGGACGCGCAGACGCCCAAGAACCGGGTGGCGAGGCTGAACCAGCGGCTAAAGAAGCTGAACGGCTACTCCTCCCTGTGCAACGTGCTATGCCTGATGGCGCTGACGTGGCACCTCGTGCACCTGGCCCGTCGCCTCCAGATGGGCAGCGTCTGCTAGGCTCAAACCTCTCCTTGTACCTTGGATGTGTCCATGCGTTTGCTGTGAATCTGACATCACATGCTGTATCTTCGATGTAGTTTTAGGCAAGTGTTTAATGGTGTTGATCAGTTCGTATGTACTTCGCTAGGCTTCAACAATCAACAGTAGGATCTGTTCTTGTTTCGAGTTCCTGCATGTCTCGCAGGTTCGTTGTAGTTTCAAAACTGCTGCCTTCTGTTTGCACCTGGCAATTCATATTCTGTAACCATATTGGGAGGGAGGCATGTAACAATGTAACTCGCGATCCGGAGTCTGTTACGCGATCGTAGGTGTAGCATAGAGCGTCCGTCGGCGCCGGCTGCTCACACTCTCTCAGGCCCGCATCGTACGTTGGACATCCTCTTATGGCATCGACGTAGATTAGGCAGCCTAATCTCTCAAAAAAGCATGGAGGTTTCAGTCGTCATATCCACTCGCAAGTCATAGTGTGCTTCGGTACACGAGCTCAAGTAACCACCAAAAATGGAGAAGAACAACATGCACGTAGAAACTAATCTCTACTATAGAGACGATCATGGGCGACGCCGGGGACGGCCGGCGGTGGCGAACCATGCGGAGGGGGGGCTTGACCTGGAAACTGCCACTGCCACTGCCACACCCTCACCCTCCCGTCACATTGTGGTCGTGTATCTCCACCACAAGCTCGCTCGAATCCGCCGCGGTGGCTCCGCCGATAACCCTCTCCACCCCGCAGGCCACCGGTGTCCTCGGCTGGAACGAGAACGTGGTAGGAGGGGTGGACCAACTCCAAAATTCCAGTGGGTGCTCAAATTTTGTACTTAATTATATATTAACAATACACTTACTATTAATTATTTTACGATAGTAAATTTTTTTATTTAATTATATATTAGTAATACACTGACTATTAAATTTAAATTTAAGTGGAATACACTCTACATCCGCCCTTGCGTGGTAGCGAATGCTAGCCCACTAACCTAGAACGGGGGTGCTGGGCTTTCCTCAAGAGGATGAGTAAGGGAGACCGTCACGAGAATGGTAAAATAGCAATTTTCTCGGACATCTCCATGAGAAAAGAGAACTGGAGGGGAGACAAAGATTGAGCGCTCAGCCGCTGACATGTAACATCATGTTTTATTTTCCCTTGTCACTCATGATGTATGGTCTTTGATGACTAGGGCACCACGTGTCCAAATTGTCTAATCAGCGCACGTAAAACGAAGAAAGTCATTAGCACATGATTAATTGAGTATTAGTTTTTACAAACTTAAAAAATAAATTAATCTGATTTTTTAAAACAACTTCATATAAAACTATTTTCTAAAAAATACACTGTTTAACTGCTTGAAAAATATAAAAAAGAGTAAAAAATATTCTTGGTTGGTCGGTTTCGAACGCTCCCTAGGATGCTACGTGAACACCACGTTAGGGAAAACCAACCGCCCTGAACACAGCCATGGAGACTTTTTTCAGAGCTTTAACAGTTGAGGCGGTTATTATATTCGGTTTTCCGGTTGAGAGTAATCAATCAAATCCGACCAATATTTGAGGGACTAAATTTGGACTTATTCCTATTGCATTTACGCGATCTGTTAGGGTCATCGAGAGAGGGTGGAGTCTGGTTAAGCCCATCGAAAACTTCCAAACAACTCGATACCGTGGCCCTTTAAGCTTACTGGGCTGTGTAGTTCCCGGTCCAGGCTATACTTTGGCATTTTCTAGAAGCCGTGCCTAGCACAATTCTCTCCAAATTTATTCCTCACTGTTACGATAGTTTCATGTGGTCGTATACATATATTCATTTATCTATACTATTATAAAAATCGGTAACTATTCTGCCACCAAATTTCGTCCGTCCGTGCTATGGGCCGCTTCTTCGCTAGGCTCGCGGCCCACTCGCGCGTCGCGCTCACAGGCCTGTCCACGGTCTCGCGGCCCACTCCGCTCGCCAGCCCACTCTCGCGCTCTTGTCGGCATGCCCACGGCCTCGCGGCCCACTTGTACTACGTAGCGCTCGCTCGCCGGCCTGCCCGCAGCCCTCCAGCAAAATTTTTTAAAAAGGTGTGGAGGCCTGGAGGGGAGGATTCGATCCCCTGATCTACGTTATAACTTTGAAAGTCATTGCCTCTAGCCATCCGACCGTATGCAACGCAGTTGCGTGTTAAAAGACAAACATATAATCCCTCCGTTCGTTTCATAACGTAACGTAGCATGTTTGACTTTTTTACCTATAATATTTAATCATTTGTCTTATTTAAAAAATGACTTAGTTTATTATCAAAACAACTCTCTAAGCCTGACTTGTTATGTTTTTTATAGGTGTGCTAAATTTTTAAATAAGATGGATGGTAAAATATTACAACCAAAAAAGACAAACATCTTATATTATGAAACTGAGGTAGTATGTTATACGAACTTAATGAACCGGTGGTCAGGTACACATACTCGATGTAGATTCTATCATCCATTTATTATTAGATATATTATCTACGATTATTTAGCTTTTTGATATTATTTAGGGATGGTTAATACTCCATTTGTATTTTAATAGGTCGTTGACTTTTCTGTGTGAGTTTACTCATCCAAAAATTTTGTGCAAATACGAAAAAATGTTAGTTATAATTAATATATATTTAAATAATAGTTACGTATGTTTTTTGAATAAGACGAATGGTTACTTTTATCTCTGTGGCGAAGCACGGGCGGTATGCCAGTATACTAATAAATCTAAACAGGGATAAAACATATGCATTGATAAAAAATATATTCAGACAACTATAAAATTATAAAATATAAAATGAAGTGAGTATTATACCATCAGTGTTGGCCCGCAGACGCAACGGAAGAATAATGAAACGAAACCGCGCGTTTCACCGAATAACCGACGCCTCACTGGAATACCACACCCTGAAAAGAACCGGTCAACGAACCACGCATGCCAGCCTGGTCCGAAAAGGCTAGCCAGAGAACTTCCGCGCGAACACAATTTATTTATATAAACTTTCTGCATACATTAATTTTTATATACAAACTTACCTACGTACGTATATACATACACTTTTCTAATATGATTTTCAAAATGTAGGTATTTTTTCCACTAGATGCTTTATATGATAAATTTGTTTCCCTAAATCAAATTTTCATATATAAAAACTTTTCATTTATAAAGAAGAAACCTTCTACATATAAATATAAAAGTATAAAAGAGTAAAAAAAACTTTCTAGGTATCTAGAAATTTTTGAGCGACAAGTCAATACATGGACATTCAACCATTAGACTGACCCGGTTTGGTCTCCTATTGCAACATCAATATTATGCGTGACTCTTTATTTCGTTTGCAACTGGTTCTAAATAAGTTACAAATACTCCGTTTTCCTCTGTTCAATCCTCTCTAATCCATCTAATCACAAATATGATGTGTCGAGCTCGAGAGCCCCGACTACATCAACCTTAACGTATTCACTCTTAGGGGATGTTTAGTTGGTGAAATGAAAATTTTTACATGTCATATCAAACGTTTGATCGGATATTGGAAAGGTTTTCGGACACGAATGAAAAAACGAATTTCACGGCTGGCGTGGAAACCGCGAGACGAATAGCATAATTAGTCCATCATTAGCGCATATGGGTCACTGTAGCACTTATGACTAATCATATACTAATTAGGTTTAAAAGATTCGTCTCACGATTTCTCACCTAACTATGTAATTAGTTTTTTATTTAGATATCTAAAGTTCTAATGTGATATTTTTAGGTGAAAATTTTTAGAAACTAAACAGCCCCTAAGCGACAACTGTTTATCCTCGGATCTCATCACACGCTTGCGGATGGGCAGATCGAGTCGAACGAGCCTACAGGAGAGTTTGGTTGATCGGCTGACCCTACCACGGCTAGCCGGCCACAACGACATTCAAACCACTGTATGTCACAGTATTTTTTTTTCTTATGCTTATACCTATATATCAAAATTTAAAATTTTAATCTTAAATTTATAAATTTGCAGCTGATTTTGGAGAACTTTATCAAAGTTTATTTTCCAACTTTGATTTTTAGATCGCTAATAATACATAAATAATAGTTTTACTCAAATTATTTTTCGCTGATAAATAAGCCCTTAGGTTTTCATGAAAAACACAAAGAATCACCCTTACGTGTTGCATGTGTTTGTGGCTGGTTTTTGGCCTACAGCGTGCACACGACATGTTTTAGAGTATGGATTATACGGGCTTCCGCTTTGCCGTCTTCAGTACTACAAGGGAAAGTACTGACCCCTTTTCAAAATAAATGTGTTACAGTTTAAGGTTTATTATATGAGGTGTTTCCCTGTAAATCACCGTAAGCAAAATAATTTATTAAAAATTATTATTTAAAGTTAAGGTGTTTTATACATGTTCACAACAATCTAAAAATAAAGATTAAAACTAAACTGATTTGACAATACCTCAAAAGCATCCTAAATTTAAGTTACAAATTAAAATTTGACTCATCTTTTTGCATGTACTTACGGTTATTGGCCAAAATTTAAATTCTAGCCCTAAATTTAGAGTTAATTTTCGAGGAGTTTTATTTGTGGTTTATTTTTTACTTAGACCATAGATGTTTTAATTTTAACCACTGATAACTTTTAAATATTCAGCTAATATTTATATACTATATATCAATGCACAATGCACATTAATAATAAGGGTAACTTATAAGTATCTATCAAATTCTTCTGCTAAGAGCGGCGGGGTCAAAGCTCCAAACTGAGTAGTGGCTAGTGTACTGTATTTCGGAAAAGAAAAGCCAGGTATTAGGTGAAGAATCCAAGACATGTTTATGTCCGGGAGTAGCACTGCATCAACCAATAATACTACTACACTATCACGGCCAAAACAAAAAGCACCAAATCAAAATCACTCACGAACCAACCCCTGCCTCCTACCGCACCGGCACGAGCCACTGTCACACCCACTCGATCGAGTGAGCGACAGACCCACAGCCCACAGGTGCTCCCAGGAAAGCGACCCCCGGAAACAGTGAGGCTAGAGGACCCCGCGGCGACGGCGAAGCGGCGTAGTAGCACGCGACACAAATCCCTCGTGGGATCGTGTCAGATGCCCCGCCGCACCGAAAGCCCCCAATCGTGCCGGCCTAATTGCCATCATCACCACCCGAAACACCATCCAATCCGCCCGTTCCGCGACACACCACACACGGGGACGACGCGCCCGAAAAGACAACTCGTGCCCGCCCGCCCGACGCGACGCGACGCGACCGCGCCCCCACCGCCACCGCGCCCACGCCAAGAAAAAAATCACACGAGCTCTGCATCCGGATGAGACGGCCACGAGACGAGGCGACGCGAGCGCGGGCCGCTCCACCGCCGCCGCGCTGTCGCGCCCCGCCCGGCCGCCTCCAGCGACCGTTTCGCTTGCTGCATTCCTCCCAGCTCCCTCCGCCAAACGGCAACGAAAACCCACCCGTTTTGCCCCACGACTCCTGCTGCAACATTGCGGATGACACGACGTGAGGCGAGGGCAAAAATCCCGGCGTGATCTCCTTTGCATACGCGTAGCGATTGGAAGCGATCGTTGCAATGCGCTACGGTGCCACGGGAGTTTTAATGCTATACGATACGATGATTAGTCACTGCAACCAGTACGACTGAAAATAAAATGAGATGAGACAATGCAGCAGCTACTACGGCAGAGTACTTCTAGTAGAGAGGAAATTACAGATATGCCCTTCCTTTGGCTGCCACGGCCGCGGTGCGGGGGACAGAGCGGGTGGTTGGCCGTTAATTAACGCGGAACTGACTAGCGGCTAATGGATGGAACGCTAGTTTAAAATTAGAGCTAAACCCTAGTGATTAAGTGAGCTTAGTAGCTAAGCTAAGCTGGGCTGCACCAGTGTGATGCGGTGTCTAGCTAGACGCTGATTGGGGAAGGAGAGGGGGACGACACGGCGGCGCGGGGAGGGGAGTCGTCGGTGTCGTCGTCGTCGCCGGCGCCGCCGACGCCGACGCCGGTGCTGAGGCCTATGCCGGTGCCTGGGTTGAGAGGGTTCATGCCCGCGACTGCGGCGGCGGCAGCGGCGGAGGTTGGGGAAGAGGCAAGCTGGTTCTTGTGGTTGTGCATCCAGACCTTGAGGACGTGGCGCTTGACGCCGATCTCGAGGCAGAAGCGATCCAGGGCTCCGTCGTCGTTGCGGTTGATGCGCCACCCTTGCTTCTCGGCGAACTCGCGCATGCGCTCCTTCTGCTCCGGCGTGAACTTGGTCCGGAACCGCTTCCGCCCGAAGCTGCCCGAACCGGTGGCGCCGGCGCTGCCGGGACCGAAGTCGTCCTGCCGGGGCGGCGTCTCCGACCCGGCGCGGGCGGCCACGGCCGCGTGGTGCCACGCCGCGGCCGGCACGGCGTGGTACGGCAGCGCGAGCTGCGGCGGCGGCGGGGGCACCGACGGGAGGAAGCCCTGCAGCGCGCCGTGGTGCGACACCGGCGGCGGGCGGAAAAGCACCGGTGGCCCGCACGCCCCGGCGCCACCACCGACTCCCCCCGCGGACGCCGCCGCGGACGCGCGGCGGTGGAAGCTGCGGTGGCACCCGCACGCGGCGCACTTGAGCGAGTCGGGCGACGCCGGCATGTACTCCCCGCACCCGTCGAACGCCTGCCCGCCCATCGCCGCCGCGTGGTTCCGCATGCACTCCTTGTACTTCCCTCCCCCGCCGCCGCCGGCGCTGCTCCCCTCGTAGGGCACCAGGCTCAGGTGATCCATCATGACCTCGACCGCACCTCCGAGATCACCGCGCACCCCGTCGCTGTCCCCGCCACGCCCACGCCCACTCCCGCCGCGGCGGCCGGGTCACTCGCTTTCGCTATCGCTATATATCCGAGAGAGGAGACGGAGGAGTTGGTGGTGTTGGTGTTGGTAGCGGCAGCGACGGGCCAAGCCAAGCAGGAGGCTGCTTTTATGCGCGCGAATGCGTGGCCACGGCAGGTGTGTGACTGATTAATTAATCAGCTAGTCGGTTAGTTAGTGTGACCCCAGTTTGGACAAGCGGCAAAACAGTTTTAACCCTCATGAACTGACCCTGTACACTCCTCTCCTACTGCTGTAGTAGCCAGAGCAGTAAACTGTCAAAGTAACCTTTTTTTTATTGCTGAAGGAGTACTATACTCTCTCCGATCATAAATGGGCTAAGGATTAATAGCATCAAAAAACATAAAACTTTCTTTGCAGTCGATCAAAATGCTCAAGTGCTCAACCACCACTCATATACTAGTATGTACTCAGTAGTAAGTTTTATTTCACTATAGTAATATAAGTAGAAAGATTTTCAGCGTGTATATTGATTGGTTCGGTCTGCCAGTAGTTAGTGACCGTGTCAAAGTTTTTTTTTCGTTAATCTTCAAAATATTGTTTGATTGGTTAGTAGAAGTATCTGTGACGGGCGGTATACTCTCTACTAACACTGGGCTTAACTTTGTTGATGCAGTGGCTTAAAAATGGCTGTCTTCTGTGTCTTCGGGTGAGAAGCGGTGGTCTGCCACGTGGCGGGCTGAGGAGACGTCCCGAGGACCTCGCAGGCGCGCCACGCCGCCACGTGAGAGCGAGACGGGGCTGCTGACGGGACAAGACGGTGAGCAGTGTTACGTGTCGTCCCGGCATTGGGCCCCGCTGATCGCCACGGTCGGGGCCCCACCACGTGCCCGTGTAGTCGCCGCGCGCCGCACCGCTGCGATCGTCGGATCAGGTGCGCGCGCGCGCACGGACGGCCGGGATGTGGGGATCCGTCGGACGGCGGAGATTGTCCTTGCCCCCCGCCCCCCGCTCCCCCCCCCCCCCCTCAATCTTCTGCGGCTCGTGCCACTGGTTACATTCTTATTAGAATGAAGCAAAAGAAACAAGGGAAGCACCCAAGTATTGGGGAAATAAGGCTCTAATTCAAAGGAAATTTATATAAATTTATTTCTATAGAAGCTTTTCTTACAAAGCCCTTTGAATCAGAGAAATGAACTCTACGAAACCCTATAAAATTTTTATGTAATGCATCTTAAGTTTCTCTAAATTCCTATGTTTTCCTATGGTCCAATCAAACGGTCATTTTTACGTTTTTGTTGTGTTTTGTAATCATTTATTTTACACTTAAATTATTATCAGAATCCTATGTTTTTTCTATTTATCCGGTTTTTCATTCTTATGATTCAAAGGGACGCTATTTAGCTTCTTTATTTTTTAAGCATGGAGTTGTTACTGCTCATCACCAGGGTTCACATTACCATTTTAGAGGTAAAAACTACTCCCGTCGATATGCCGACAACCAACAAAATTAAAATTTCAGGTAAAAAAATTTATCTAAAGTCTGCCGTTCTTTGTGTAAAAATCATCCAGTGGTTTCACGAAAGCGGTTTCAGCGAAACGCAATCAGAAATATAATTATGGTTCACCGTGGCACAGCGCCATTGAAGCTGATCACACGATGCTTACCGGCGCAATCAATCAGCAGTGCGGGCACCGTGGTTGGGGGGCAAGGGGCGATCTCGAATTCTTGACGCTGCTACAGTGCTTAATGGCAGGAGTAATTAAGGGGAGAGGATATCCGTGACACGTACAGATTTCGCTGCATGACCCGAGGTGTAGTGCCTTTCCGTTTGAAATTTGTCTTAACAATACTAGAATTTTACCGTGGTGCTTATCACATAAATTACCCGATACCTATAAGCCAGACAATTATAAATATATTTTAAAAAAATAGCAGAGAGAAAGAAAATGAGCTACTAATTTTTAGTCAATTGCAGCACGAGCTCTTAAACGATATGTGTGTATGACATGTGAGAGCATATATTAATGTTTTGTAGGTAACTATTATATGCATTGGTTACTAGATTGATTATAGATGAATTAGAGCTAATAGTTGGTTATACTATTGAACTTGCTCTTAGCCCGCGTTCGTTCACCCCCTTAAGTTAACTTATTCCTCTCGTTTTCTGCGCGCACGTTTTCCGAACTGTTAAATACTATATTTTTCACAAAAAAAATTTATAAAAAGTTAATAAAAAAATCATATTAATCTATTTTATATTTGTAATAACTAATAATTAATTAATCATGTACTAATTTATTAATACGTTTTATGTGCCGGTTCAAGTTAACTTACCATCGTACAAACAAACACGGCTATACTAGCATGTTCCAATTAAATTTCTTCGATTTCACCGCTAACCATCCTCCGCTCGCGATAGTGATGAGGGTACTATACTATTTTTTTTCTCTATTCTTAACTTTGTTCAAAACCAGCTTAGAAACTCTTATATGGAAGGATATATAGAGAACTATATCAGTATAAAAAGACTTTAATTTTAGTTAGCTCCGCACTGTCGATGAAATTATCTTTTTATTTATTAAGTTATAATGTATCTGTCTCAGTTATAATATGAGAAGATAAAAATGTCTTTACGGGAGGGAGGTAGCACTAAGAGCCGTAGTACTAGTACTCTATCCAATTCTGACGTACCACCCCAGCGATATCGCCATTAATGTCGTCTCACCTCATCTCCATTCATATGAAGTATGTCATCAATGGACGGATTCACCAGATTTCGAATCCTCTACTGTCGTAGGCTAATCCTGATTTATTCAGTTGAAAATGGAGTTCAGGACCAGGGACGGACAGATTTGGGTTTGGAGGAGATGAGTTGAGAGTTTGGTGGGCTATCAAATGCTGGCTGCTTTGCATCGCTCGCTCGCTGACCATGGCGGCCGGTGAGCTTTCAGCGAATCGGAATTCGGAAGGACATCATGAACACGCAGCACGAACACGAACACGACGCGTGATGATGTCAGTGGCAGTTGATGGAATCGGACCGGCAATTAATGCGTTGCCGCCCCGTCCACGTCGTCCTCTCTCCTGTCCGGAATGGCCGCTTTTCCTTCCGGTGAAATATTTTTTTCCGACACAACAGTGACACCTCTCTCTCTCTCTTTCGACGTATCTCTCTCTACAGTCTACTGCAGCTACAGGGCGGATGAAAATTCAACCGGTAAAATTAAGGCCCCGTTTCGAGAATAATTAACTTTTTATCATAGCACTAATATATTTGTCACTGGATCCATATGTCCATATGTCACACATGAGGTCACATGTGTCATAAACAGCGGGTGACAGATATGTTAGGTGCTATTTCTAAAAGTGGCAAAAAGTTAAATGCCCCCCGTTTAGTTACTGTTTAATTCCCAAAATCTTTTTCTAAAAATATCCCATCGAATCTTTGGACGTTTAAATGAAGCATTAAATACGCATGAACATTAAAACTAATTATGCAGTTATGTGGAAAATTGTGAGACGAATTTATTAAGCCTAATTAGTATATGATTAGTCATAAGTGCTACAGTAACCAATATATGCTATTATAGATTAATTAGACTCATAGAAATCTAAAACTTTTTTTGTCATAAGACTACATTTAATATTTCATGTTGATTGACCTCTCCCCCCCAAAAATTTGCCGTATAATCGGCGCCTTGGTTAAAAAAGTTTTTTTAAATACATCACATCGAATTTTTTCACAGATAAATAGAGAATTAAATATAGATGAAACAAAAAAACTAATTACACATTTACGTGAGAAATCATGGGACGAATCTTTTGAGTCTAATTAGATCATGATTAGCCATAGTGCTACAATAAACAACATGTGTTAACGATAAATTAATTAGACTTAAAAAAATCCTCTAGCAGTTTCTTGGCGGAATCGTAATTTGTCCGAAACCCCTTCCCTTCCGACTAACGTTCGTGACATTTGTTATAAATTTTTTTAATTCTAAACGCACCCTAAAATGCCGTGAACGAGCAAGCAGAAAGAAAAAAAAAAGAAAGAAGAACAAGGAGAAGAATGGCCATTGGCTGGAAGGGAAAAGAAACATGGAAGAGACAGAGCGAGGGGAGCAGCATTGCCGGGGGCCAGCGGCATGCATGGCAGCATGCAATGCAATGCAATGCAAGAGACGGACGGGGAGGCGTAGGGTCTAGTCGCGTCTGAGCAGCAGCAGCTCCCATCTTGTCCGCGCTTTCTGCTGCAGCAGCTGCAGCTGGGGGTTTCTAGCCTGGCGCGCAGCGTGGAGTAGGGGAGGGAGTGGAGTGGAGTAGCTTTCGGTTTTGTTTGCTTGTTCGGATCAAAAAGCTGCCGCGAGAATCATTTCGCCACCTGCTCCCTCTCCTCTCCTATGGTGCGTGGGTTTTTTTCTTCCAGGGCGCTGTGATATGATGGAGATGGAACTGGACCTTTTTTTTTTTTGCTCCTCTGCATCGCGCTCCCGTCTCCACTCTCCTCCTCCTCCTCCTCCGCTGATGGAATGCCTGTGTGCTGCAATGCTGGATGCTTGGTGCTTTCCGAGGCACACGATCTGCAATGTTTTTGGGACTCCGGGGTGATCATCTCCTTTGGCTAGAACACGAGTACTACACGCGGCGACAATGATGGAGCGCTAATTTTTCAGTGTGCCCTGGGTGTGTAATTTGGCATTCATTGCTCTCTTGTGCGTTAATGAGATGGCTGCTGAGTCACTTACATTTATTTTTTTTTACTGAAGTTAAGTATGAACGTACCTGCTTATAAAAATAAAATACTTTAAGAACAACGACTGAAAATATAATATAATAAAAAATAAAACCTCAGAATCAACTTCTAATTTTAACTTATAATAACGAACATAAAAAAAATACTGTGCTGGGTCTCTGAGGAAGGCCATATTCTGGGTTTACTTTTCATGTCCGGAAAAGATCAGGCTGAGTACCGGCGGGGTAGGGCGCACCATGATACGATCTTGTTGCCCTGTCTGTCTCTGGCTTAAAATCAACGTTCATCAGCAAATATTTCCAGGTACCAATCACCAGGACACCGTGATTGACCGGTGCACGGTGAACCTCGGTTGTATCTTCACGCGCCTTCTGTTTGTGAACGGAAGACCTTTGCGACAAAAGGCACATCGATCGAGCGTCGCTGAACCTCGTCTTGTTACTTATTACGCTAACATCGTGCAGGTTAACCAAACTGCTGGTTATCGTCAATAACGTGGATGGCGATCTCTACATCGACATTACAAGGAGACTTCTTCGGGCTATGGCAGGCTGGAGTCCATATCGCCCGGCTCGCAGAAACGGGCGAGTCTGCTTACGCAGGACGACGCAACCGCCACCTACCCCTCTGCCAAATTCGTGCAGAGATCACGAGCTGTCACGTCGCGCTATCCGTATAGCCGACGCTTCGTCAACCGGAGACCCGTACTGCTGTTTCGGCGAGACCACGGTCCCCGGCTGAACCGCTTTAAGTCAATGCCACGTTTAAGTACGTTGTCAGGTAGTAGTATATGCATACGCTATTCAAACATCAACAAATCAACACAAATTACAACTAGCACTACTAGTCTATTACTAGTACTACCAAACTGCAGCTTTGCTACAGGCTAAACTACGAGTACGCGAAAAAAAAAAAGCTACGGTCCCAGTCCGTTCGGCTGTCTTTACAAGAAAATGTGAAAATGTCCGGGTTAGCTACGCCTTCGGCGTCAATCGTACCCAAGTAAATAGAGTCACCGTGCTACGATCTGCCCTGCCCAGTCAAATGAACTGTACAAGGGGGCGGGCAGCAGCGTGCGGATTAGCAGGAGGGGCTGCTGGTCAGGACGCAGGACTACATTCCACTTCTATACTGAACTTTCTTTCCCAGATGGCTTAACTACGTTGTTGCAGCACATTAGAATGGTCAGTTCCTTCGGCTGCTGCAGTATTGTGTGGTGTGAATGGATCAGCGTCAGCTGTTGAATTGTGTAGGGCACCTGCAAAGCTGTTACCTGGAGACTCGCGCCCTGCTATAGCACCTGATTTGCCATCTGTGAAGCACAAATGAAGATGAGCAAAACAGGGGGAGAAAGGTACTTGCAAAAACAACCCACAATTTTAATTTTCAAGAGCTAGTGTGCGTGTGTGAGTCCAAGCTTAGCATATCTCCATACATCAGCGGTCAGCTTGTTCATCCTCACGCGTGAGCTGAAGCTGTGGGACAATCCAGTTGGCAAGAAGCTCCAAAAGGTAAGGAACATTAACATAAAATAGACAATACCTTTTCTTGGCAAATCCTTGATAACGCTTCTACATGGAAATTTTGTAACTCTTCTAGGACTTTGACATCTAAGCCTCTTAGATCCTCACCCTGAAAATGTTCACATTTGAATCATAAGAGAGCAGAAGCATGAAGGCTAAGTCGGTGCATTTCAGCATATAGTTAAGAAAAAATAAACTGTGGACCAAAGAGATGCTAGCTTGCCATGAGAATAATTACTTCCAATAGTGAATAAATTTGGATCACCTTCAATCTGGAAACGATGCCTTCCAACTCTTTGCAGCGCCTTCTTTGAACATTGTATGCCATTTTTGCTTCTTCAAAAGAACTGACGCCATCCCAGTTCCTATTATCTGAAGCTTCCATTTCACTCATCATCCTGGCAGTATCAGTCTTTGATGAATGAAAGCCGTTTTGTGTTGCTTTAAATTCGAACAAATCCTCCTGAGAATTTTCTTTCTTTAGCTCAGCAACAAGCATCCACATGTTTGCTAGTTCATTTTCTAAATCATGCTCACGGCATTTTGCATCGTCAATAATCTTGAGAAGCTCATTCTCTCTTCGGGCCTTTTGGGACAATGTGTCCTCTAACACAGCCTCCCTCTGACAGCTGGCCACCAACTCTTTCTGCAACTCCTCTACGAAGATTCCATTCTCCTGATCACGGCGTTTTGTGTCACTCTGGATACTGCTCCTTGTTTGCTCTTTCGCTGCAGCTAAGTCTGCATTCAGCTTTGCATTTTCATAAGAAAGCCTCGTAACTTCTTCTGCCAGGTTCTTTAGTTCAACTGCAGCAGCTGCTGCCAATTCTTTAGCATAGGATGATTCTTCAGCCAGCTTTTGACTGTGAATTTCCAACCCATCCTTCTCTTCTGCCAACCTCAGCTTGTCTAGCTTCAAATTTTCGATTTCTACAGCCTGCACAACCGATTTGTTGGTTGAGGTAGCAGATAATCAAAGATGGATGCAGAAACTTTCAGTGATAAATTAAGGTCGCGTTCAGCTGGAAGGGGGGAGTGGGTTAGTTATCTGGCGCGAAAAACGTAGTAATAAATTAATACATGATTAATTAATTAATTATTAAAAAAATATAAAATAAATTAATATGATTTTTTTAAACAACTTTTCTATAGAAAATTTTTGCAAAATATACACTGTTTGACAGTTCGGGAAGCGTTCACGCGAAAAAAAAGGGGAATTAGATATCTTATCCATGCTGCCAAACGCAGCCTAAGTGGCATATGAAATTTACCTGCATGAGCACTTGAGATTTCAATGGAGACTCAATATGATCTTCAGTTGTTCTAGAGGACATGTTTGCATGACTTGTCAAATCCCTAGGATTGCTGCTTGTAGTTGATGGCTCACTTGACTGCATACTAGCCACATTATCCTCACTTTTTGCAGTCTTCAACAGATTATCAATTTCTTGCCTCAGTTGTGCAACTGATTCTTTAAGTTCAGCATTTTCTGATACCTATTTGAGCGCGCACACACAAAAAAAAAGTAAACCAAATTGATCGGTTGAACAATGATTAGATAAAACTCCCACTCTCTGCTCACCTTTGCTTGTAGCTGGTCCTGAAGGATTCTATTATCTGCAGACATGATCTACACAAACCATCCAGCCAGAATGAGTGGTAATTAGGCCAACACAAATATCATATAAGGAAATAACCATTAGCAAACATGTACACTAGAGCAAACCTCCAACTCAAATGTTTTCTCGCTCAATTGCGTGCTCAACTTTGAAAAGGTCTGTGAAAACATCAGATCACACAAAATATTCCGATCATTGACATAAAATGGTTATAAAAAACTAAAAATAGTCTAGCATACCAACAGCACATAGAATGGAGCACAAGACAAAAAGGGGGAAAGGTAGACATACTTAAAAAGGAAACACAACTAAATATTGCCAAACAATATACAAAGTTGACACCAGCCAATCAAAGAGGTTTAAACCTCCCGGATCATTATCATGTAGCTATTTGACAACTATTACCTGAGACATTTCGGTCCTCATAACTGGGTCTTCAGTAGTTTCCAGTGATTCTGCCATACGCTGCTCTAGCACACGTATATGCGATTTCTTTTCATTAATTTCATTTTTCAACTTTTCAATTTGCTCCTGCAGAGAGGTGACAAAAGGAAAAATGCTAAGTTAAGTGCCTTTTAAAATGTATTAAAGTTGAGGCTGAATAAGCTGGCTAGGAAACATGTTTGCAAAAATTAGCCGAGCAAGTTCAGAAAGAATTATGACATAGACTTGCCTGAATCTGTGAATCGTCAGGGTTGTTCACCACTTGCTCTGATAGCCTTTTGAGTGAGCTTGTACAAAGTGCAACTTCCCCAGCCAACATTTTGACCTGCTCTTGAAGAAGATCTATTTGATCCACAATAGTTGTTCCACTCTATAAAAGTAATATGTCAGTCAGTGTCAAAATCAATTTAGCATAACCTACCAAAATAGGTAGCACGCAGAACAAGACAAATTAACATGGTTAGAAGTTAGCTTCTGGCCTGAGGTAGTGATGCAAAGAATACAAAAGGCATTGGAATTCAGAACCAGATATGCACTACTTGGAAACTAAAAATCATATCAGCATATGACCTAAATACATTTTCCCGCAACCTGAAGTACATTGCTCTCAGCCTCTCACTGAGAAACAGACCCAGAAGGTCAGAGTGGAGGACCCCACAAAAAGGCACTAACCTCCAGCAAGGATCTCTCTATCAATGGCCCAAACAACTGGTCAAGGGAAGGCTTGATCGAATTGTCAATAACTCGATATGAAGTGGGGAGCAGAATGGACTAAGATAGAGGTGAAACTCACGAAAGTGTACCAGTCAGAAACCTGACTCACCGGCAGATGGTGCCGTGCTCTGGATGCAGCACTAAATAAGTCACCTGCTTGAGTCCTCTCTGGAAAAAAATCAGTAAGTGCTGGATCATCTCCTTTCCTAGTCATAGATTTCCTTCGACCATCCTTCAGGTCAAGAAGCAGGTGTTTTTGTTGCGATGATCTAGCAAAGGAAGGTGAGCCACTAGCTGTGCTTTCACTGTCCACACCAGGTGATAGTCCTGCCAATTGATCTGACTTCTGCATAAGTTAAGTTACAATGTTAGACTATTCAAAAAAGTTACCATGTTAGGTATTAATTCAGATAAATTTCTGTACTTGATTACTCTGAGTTAAGAATTTTTTGATAACTCATCAACCTGTATGGCCACTAAATAGCGGTTGGGAAGTTGGCAGAACCAAACAAGTGGGAATGTTTCAATGTACTAGCGGAGTGTCCGTGCAATGCGTATCGAGAGATAAATGATAACATAAACTTACTAACAAAGAAATAAAACAATCTGGGTCTCCCTACATGCAAAGCTGCCCATGAAACTCGGGTTTTTTAGAACTCAACTGAAGGCTGAATGACCAACCTCGAAATTCAAATTTTCATTAATAAGTGTATTAGAGTTATCATGCACAAAAGAGTAGCATTCAATTTGGAAGCTGCATATGAAATTCACATCCTACAAGTAAGACAAAGAATAATTATACATGACACACATAAAATATATGTAGATGATTCCATGTTTTATGATAGACTGGTCCGAACCACTTCCAACAAAGCCACCTATAATCTTTATAAATAAATCTCCCTTTTAAAGTCATACTGGCAGAATTGTCCTTTGTTGCAACCCTATGCCAGGTGAAAACAGAAAATGGATAACCAAAATGACACAAAAAAAAACTGAGCAACATAAACTTCCTATCTTCATTTGATTTATAATCCAGAAAATCACCTTCAATTTGAACCAACCAAGCATTCCACGCTTGCGATTCCTTCTATCAAACCTAAGTGACTCATCAGGATTGTTAGAATCAAGTTTTCCTTCAATTGAAAACTCTGAATCAAGACTAACTTCGTCATCTTCTATGGAGTACTCCCTCTTCCGATCAGGCAAATAAGCAAGCTGCAATTGGATTGGATTTCAGAATAGGTACTCCAATACAAACATAAGACAAATTATGCAATAGTGCTTAATTCTGCAGCAAAACCAAAAGTACCATATTGAACAGTTGAAAATTTGACAAGCACTTTTCCATATTCCAATTACTTTAATATTTAACCATTCAAGCTAAAAATATGTTCTCATTGCATATACATATAGCAATTTTTCACGTTCCATTCAGTTTGATGCCTACCATAGTACCACATCGGCTAAATATAATGTCTAAGAATGGGTCAGTTCTTGTTGCACATAGAACATTTTTTTTGTCTATTCAGTTTGATACATTCTTCATTTTTTATACTATGTAGTTTTACATGCTACTTTCAGTCTATCAATATCTAAGAATATTATGTATTCTTAGAACTGTCTTCCCTCACGATATCATTGGGTAGTTGTGAGGATGTTATGATGTACCAAAACATCACCCTCATATAGTGATGTTTCTATTATCTTGAAAACCATTCTAGCTAAATTACAGTGCCAAAAGAACTCTGCACATGAAGAGGCTGTGTATTAAGTGGCAATTGGTGAGGCACAAAATCACATCATATCCTCCCAAGTCCCAACACTACTTGTTATAAGAATTTAATTAACATGATAAGAAAATCAGAGATATCAGCAAAGAGACATCACTATCATATATTCATATTTTTCCACGCTTGCACTATTTCTCAATTTCTAGGACAACTGCTCTAATTCTTTTTTCGAGAAAAAACTTTGCGGTAATTCTTCAAAGATATTGATCTAAGCTGAATTAAAAGAATAAGACGACAAAAAAAGGAAAAATAGCCTGGTTTATAAACCTCATCTTCCCC
This sequence comes from Oryza brachyantha, assembly GCF_000231095.2. Lineage (NCBI taxonomy): Eukaryota > Viridiplantae > Streptophyta > Magnoliopsida > Poales > Poaceae > Oryza > Oryza brachyantha. The sequence continues at coordinate 10,912,572 of NC_023166.2, forward strand.
AAATGAATGTCGTCGACGAAGGCTGGCCTTTCCTGAAACATTTGAGGATATAGAACTTTTTGTTGATACCAATATCAGTTTTGTTAGCCTCTGAATTCTACCCATCAATGCTGCTTTTGCTTCTTCTTCCTCTTCTAACCTTGATTGGAGTTTCACTTGACCAGCTTCAAGCTACCACACAGAAAGAGGGACAAATAAAACTGATAATTTTGGATGGGACAATAGTCATCAAGACAATGGAAAGAACTAATTCAGGTACAAAGGGACAAGGGATGAATTCAAGTTATCTGTCCTAGGATGCTATCCAACATGGAATTGTATTTTATATAAACATGTGAGGCAGAAGCAATCATGTATGGTAACAATAAAAGTTAACTTATCTGTTGCATTCTGATGAAGATGTAAAAAAACAAACCTGAAGTTTTAAGCTAACAAGATCCTCCTGATCTGTTGGAAGGATGTACCCATTTCCCATCATACCACGTCTTAGTTGCTGCAACTCTTCTTTCAAGCAGGTTATCTCCTTTTGATACTTCTTTATCAAGGACTTCTCATCAATTATCTGAAAAGAAAATTCCACAGACATCAGAAAAAAGCAATTAAGCTCCTTATGGCAGATTGATTCTCACCTTATTCTGAGAAGCTTTTATTTCTATATGCTTGCTCCTGTGGGCAAATTTTAATGTATTGTGTGTCTCTTCACTGTTGCTGGAAGCAGGGGTAACTGTGCAAATAAGCTGTAACATAGATAAATTCAGAATATAGAAACATATGTGCCTCTAGGTTTGTGGCCCCCCACAACTATGTGGGAACTCAGAATATATGTGGAAACTTCACCGAGTACTACAAAAGAATCACTCACAGAAATGCGCCCATGTCCACTAAGAGAGGACTGAAGTAAGCGTGTGAGTTTTGAGTCTCGATAAGGAATATGAGTAGCCTTACCATCAGTAAGTTTAGCAATGACCTGCAGAAAAATTCCATTGTTAACTTAGCACAAGAAGAGTGGCTAAATAAATGAACAAAAATGTGAAGATCTTGTATCATTTCTTGAAAGCTAATCCCATTTGAGGACAAAAGTGCTGTTTGACATGGCAGTTTTTTTTTTCAAATGGACATTTTGGATGTTGCAATCAGTTGAAAGGAGCATTGAGCATTTTCAAGCCATGATAAGAATCCTACTGGAATTAATAAAATACTCCCTCCATCCCAAAATATAAGCATTGCTAAAGTTTTTCATGGGGATTAAGGAGAGGTGAAATTAAATGAGGGATGGTTGTGATTGGTTGATTGGTGGAGAAACTGAATGAGATAGTTATGATTGGTTGAGATGAGGGAGTAGGTGGAGAAGTAGCTATATTTTGGGAAGGAGGGAATATATATATAACTAATAATCAGGTAAAGATTGCATGGAAAAAGGCAATAGTGTGTCTGGTTGAGAACAGATCCATTCCATGCAAGTTAATCCTGGCAGAGTTGGTAAGGCCCAATGAAATAGGCAGTAAAAATAATCTTTTATATAATAAAATCATTCAAAAAGGAACTCCATAAACAGCATCAAATACTTACAGTTCCAAGGGTGAGCAGACTCTTATTTATGTATGAGCCTTCCTTGCGTCGCAATCCAGTTGTTTCAGTCTTGGAACTCTCAGACCCAGCAAGATCAATCAAATTCTGAAAAGAGCATGAAGACACCAGAGATTTCAACCAAGTTATCAGATGCTAAATACCTATAGAAAATTACTTAATATGATTGAAATGAAACAAAACTACAAGTACACTGGAAAGAGGGATTACCAACTGGGACAATTTGACTTCTTCATCATTCTCACCACAGGGGCTACTCTCAATTGTCTGCAAGGGTAACACTTTAAAGTTAAGCAATCCTACATTAGTAAAACCTATGTGTATTTAAGCCAGCATATATGAACAAGGTCTCATTAGGAGAAGCGGCAGAGTTTCAGATCAAAACACCACCACCCAGAGAGAGAGAGAGAGAGAGAGAGAGGGAGAGGGGGTACCAATGTGAAGATAGTGTGGCTCCGACTGCTGACAAGATTGAAGTTATTGGATCCAACATGTCTGTGCTCTGCAGAAAACAATGACACAAGTAGCTGAGTACAAATAAAAAAGAATGGTGTGCACACATGGAGATAAAAGATGTATGCATTCTTGGAGAATAGATTATACTGTAGGTTTGAAATTTATGAGAAAAACATGTGAAATTATCTCCATGTAACTGAAGAAATCCTTCAGCACAATTAATGATAATTCGACGGAAACAAGAGGATGTGCTGTACATAGAAACAAACCTTCGCCAGATGCTATCAGAGAGAGTGCATGTGCAGGTGATAAAACAACTTCTTCTTTAATCCCTTCCACATAAGTTCCCTGAATGAATAAAAGAATGAGGGTACGGTGAGTATTGGTTAGAGGACACACTTCTCCAGGAGAAATCAGAAATGAGAAAAATGAAATGGACATGGTTGTGTGATCGTAAAATGTATTGCGACAGACGCTAGATACCTGTGCATCTTCTCGAATTCTGAGATTCTGTCCAATCGGATCAAGTAAATCGTTGATAACCTAGAAGAGATAAAGAAAACCAAAAGGGTGAATGCGAGTTATGAATCACATGACATCAAATTCATATTTTTGTCGATATAGATCACATTATAACATTTTAATTTCCTAGTGACTGAAATTGAATAAAAGCATCAGTAACCCTTTCAGCATCAGCTTGGTCAAACTTAAAGAAGTTTTGACTTTGAAAAAGTCACACTTCTCATATGAAACAGAGGGAGTAAGTCCCTCCATTCCAAAATGTAGGTATTTATAGGATTTGAATCTTGTATCAAAATATAGGTATTTCTATCACTATTCATGATATTATTTGTCCCATCAATCACTTCTTTCAAGATTCTTCCTATTTAATCCCACCTACCCTTCCACCCCCATCCATTCCTTATTTATTGGAACAGGTACAATAGCAGACTATAAGTCAGCTATAAACATATTTTAAGGATATAAGAGAGGAGAGAGAAAAGCAGTGAGCTACATATTTGTAGCCAGCTACAGCACGAACTCCAAGACACAATATGTGTATGATAGGTGGGTCATAGTAGTATATGTTTTGTAGGTAACTATTGTACGAATTGGCTATTAGATTAACTATAGATGAATTGGAGCTAGTAATTGGCTATACAATTGAACTTGCTCTTAAGGGGCATGATAGTATTTTCTTCTCAATCTTAATCTTGCTAAATAACCCAGAAATGTATACATTCGGAAGTAGTAGGTGACATATCTTTGCAAAGTAGTGTCACTTGACAAGAAAATTCACCTCATTGTATATTTCAAGATATGAAACTCGCAGAAGAAATTCTCGTCCAGGTGTCTGAGGCCAACAAAAGAATAAAATACTGTTATACATACAATCCCAATCAACTTAACTGACTGAATAAATGAACAAATTACATCTTGAATAATGCTGAAAACATCCTTCACTGCCAATGGGATAATTCCAGGTGATTTTTGCTCTCCCTGTAAAAAGGTGATCCAGGTTTATTGTAAAAGGAAGTTCTTTATTGAAACTGAAGCAGTAATCATAAAACAACAACAGGATACTAGCTATATGATAAACAATAAAGAGATTTCTTGTGTTCAATAAAGAGGAGAGATGGTATCGAGACTTACATGCATGGTGTGGGTTTTCCCGCTACTAGTTACACCATATGCAAAAACAGTGCCTACAAGGAACAGAGAAAATTTATCGAACTGAATAAAGTACATAAACTAGATTATTAAGGTAAAAAACATGAACATCAGCAACAACCAATGCTTTAAGTCCTAACCAAAAGTAGAGGCCAAGGTTGCCAGGATCATGATATGTCTTATAACATCCCATTTTTTTGGTCCAGATAACACATATGATAGGAATGGAATGGTAAAATGATGACTTCTGACTGACTGCATAAGCTAAGGTATTCAGGTAAAATGCTACGATCTTACATTCCTAGCACTGTAACTGTAATCTATCCTACCAACACAAAAAAAAAAATCATCTACATAGGGCCCTGATCCCAACAGCCTTGGAAGATTGTTTCTCCAAAGAGGTGGGAGAAAAGGTGGCATTGGAAATCCTGATATTTATCCCACGGGAAATGCTCATAGCTATGTAACGATGAGTGGTTCATAGTCCGCTAACTTTGCACTTACAGTTTGAAAGTATTAAACCAACAAGAGACTTGAAAAATACCATTGATTCCTTCCATGGCACCACTTACAACATGCTGAGCAGCAATATCATATACATGGCGAGTAGTAGTAGCAGGGCCAAAGACTTTATCTGAAAATGTAAACGCATCCAACAAGAAATGCTTAATAAACTGCAGAGACATGACATATCATTAGTTGTAAAATGTAGAGCTATCATCCTTTTGTTGGGAATAAAATATCAAAATCATAACAACAGCTCACTGGCTTTTTAGCACTACTAACTTTATTGCAGCAGTAGTAGGACCTCAAATTCACCTATTACTGCCTGGTGCACTTGCACTAACAAGCATGCAAGTTTCATCATGATCTGATGCCCTTGATCTTGTATTCTATAAAGCAAGCTTGGCCAACCAAAGTAAGCATTTTATATAGGTACAATGCTTTCTTGTCATTCTTTCGATGTACAGCCTGAGTTGTTTTTTCTATGTTGTTCTACCAGAACACACTAACAATCTACCGCTGAAACTGACAAATGCTAATTCCAGTATGCCTCAATTCCACAATAGAGCCAGCTTTGATTGCCAAGTGGATGTTGTATCCTTATTTCCAAAAGGAAATCCCATTACCCATATCTAAGGTTTATTCCTTCCTTTTTCTGGAGCACAACCGCTTATCATCATTTCGCACTACACAATGTAACAATGTTTTATAGATGAGTTGAAAATAACTAACCGAAAGCGTAGGCGATACTCGGATTGTACTCGTTCCGCACCATGTTGTCGCCGTCCGCGTACCACGCCACCTCATCCCCCTTGTTGATCTCTCTAGGACTACACCACGAAACATGCAGAACACTATGACGCCCAAAACCCAAAAAACCAACGGAAAATCCATAGCACAAAGCGATTGAACCAGAAGTGCACCTGAGGGGCCGGAAGCGGACTGTGACCATGATGTTCTCCTTGGCATTGGCCGCGTCCAGCGCCGGGGCGGAAGGCGCCCTCCCGGCCGCCCTCGAGGAGACCGACGAGGGCGTCGTCGGCCGCCCGGAGGCCGTGGAGGACGGCGTGGCGGGGCGCGCGGAGGAGGACGGGGTGGTGGGGCGCGCGAACGCCGCGGAGGGGGTGGTGGGCCTGCCACCGGAGGACGACGACGGGGTGACGGGCCGCGCGGAGGAGGACGACGAGGGCGTGGAGGGGCGCCCTCCCGACGAGGCCCTCCCCGCCCCCGCCCCCGTCGTCGCCTGCGGAGCCACCCCGCCCCCCGCCGACGTGCGGCGGGACCGGAATGGGGAGATGCTGGCCCGCGTCGATCTCGACGCCGACGATGACATTGCGGCGGTCGGCTAGGCTAGGGTTCGAGTCGAGGCAGAGCAGGGCGAGCTAGCACGAGGTGCCGCGCGCGCTCGTGGGCTTGCTTTAGCTCAGGCGGCGTCGTCTTCCTCCTCGGAGTCGGAGGGCGCCCGCCTCGGTCGCCGTGGCCTTCTTTTGTCGATTTGGTTGTGCCGCCCTTTTTGGTGCGTTTGGTCTAAAGCTCTGAAGTTTTCTGAGAGGGTTTGACCACCCGGTGGTGTGCTTACCGCCGTCTTTATCGGGATCGCAATACCTAGCGCCCGCAACTTGTTTTTCGGTAATCTATATTTCCAAAGTCGCGAGTCGTTGCAGGGACCAGTGACACAACAGTGAAAAATCTCTCTCGGTCGCACTGACTTCGTAGAATATCTGCTGTTCTGAAAACGAAGTCGCCACGGTTCCATTCTTTTACCAAGCGTTTGGTATATCGTACGAGCACAGCTATCGAAACACTAACCGGATGAAAAACTTTATTTTCAGTCCTACACTCCTAGGGCGTGTTCTAGAGTGAGGCAGGAGCCATGCTAAACAGTGCACTTAATTAAGTATTAACTATTATAAATTTAAAAATAGATTAATCTGATTTTTTTAAACAACTTTCATATAAAGTTTTATAACAAAATATGCATCATAACAATTTAAAAAACATGCACACGAAAATTAAAGCGAGCATTAGTTGCTTGAGGCCTTTGCGAACACGGTCCTAGTATACTTCTAACCGAATGGACATGGCACAATGAATGGATAGGTTTTTTTTTTTAATTTCTTGGCATATTTGGTTTGAGGAGTGCTCGTAGTCTAATTCTTAACGAGTCATTTTGATTGAGAGAACGGAATATGTTTGGCGATTGTCATCCTACTCTTGCAAACCGCCAGATGCGATATTGGACGAAGAACATAGCTAGTTATTTTTAAAGGTTCTGTTGAATGATCCTATAATGTATCACCCATTTTGGAGATAGTGTGGTTCCGAGAACCAAATAACCAGCATGTAATTTAGTTTTTTTTTCTTCCTACTTATGACCTCTACTTTGTCGCATATTAGATATTAGGACCAAAATGGTCCAAACCAGATATTTAATTGACGAAGCCCTCGATTAATGATTTAATTGACCTAACCAGTTAAACTATTTATCTACAATAGTTTAAAGACAGCAAATGTATTATACTTATAAAGCACCCTACAACAGCCTCACGATAACAAACCATCTCCCCATCTCTTCTTCCCTATGTTATTATTATGCCTAATCTAGCTTCGCACTAGTTTCCATTTTGTCAGGATTCTCAATCTATGCCGGTTCAGTTCAGTACTAGGGTGGATATCGCTTGACTTTTTAAGAGAAAAAACGAAATGATATATTTATAAATGAAAAATAATATATAAATAAATTATATATGTATTCTTAGTAATATAAAAGTAAATGTTGAAAAATAAAATATGATAAAAACCCAAAAATTAACTCTAAATTTATGAAAAAAATATTTTTTTTGTTTATAAGCATAAGCAAATGCGAAAAAAATGATGGTGTATGCTTTGTCCTGGTTAAACAAAAAATACAATGTTATGGTTGTTTGAATTAAGCCAACATGCCAGCATAATGTTTCATATAACGGTAATCCTACGGCATTACTGTTTCCGTTCCTATATGTAAGAAATCACGAGGATTTATCCATATTCATTTTCTAAAATCCCTTGTTTATATTCTATATTAATCTAAAATAAATTAATGGTGGCAACACTCGATCACTATCCACCAACCATATTATATGTCTTACCAACTAGTACGTCCTAATGTAAAATGTTTGACTTTTTTGGTTGCAACGTTTGACCATTTATCTTATTTAAAAATTTAGTACAAATATAAAAAATAACAAGTCATGCTAAAGTAAGTCACAAGCAAAATAAATGATATCTTTATAATTTTTGAATAAGACGAATAGTCAAACGTTGCATGAAAAAAGTCAAATATCTTATATGATGATGAAACGTAGGGAGTATTTTTTATATACAGAATATTTCAAAAATACACCAATATATTGCTTCTAGGAATTGAGGTAGTATACAACAGTAACATTATCATTATTTCGTTGGTAGGTATAGGAAAACAAGTCAAAAGGGGTTGTGCCATTTGGGCGGGAGGGGAAGCGGTAAGCGTACTTTACCATCACCGGGACAGTGACAGCACGTGAGAACCTGCGCCTAGCGCGGGGGGTGCTTCGGCTCTTTGAAGTTCGTAAATTTGGACATTGGCTCGTTGCGCCACAAAAGCAAAGCGGAAGCGGGGCTCTCTCTCGATCCCCGGCACGTGGCCACCACGTGACCCTGATCCACCATCTCCAACAAATGCCTCACCACACCACTTGCTCTCGGGCCCTCCTCGTAGCACTAGCAGCAGAGGCCCATGCCCCACCGGCGCGCGCCTATTTATTAATCCCAATCCACTGCTCCCTTAATGGACAGAGCATGTATAACCGTGGATTATAAGCTGGTTAAATACTAAGACAGAGAAGAGAGAATAAACAGGTTATAAGTCTACATCCAGCTTAGACGCAAAAAAAACTCGATGCGTAAGACAATGATTATACATTAACAGGGACGAAGCTAGAGCGAAATAGAGGGAGTGCCACGGATATCCGAATTTGGATCGGAGTTATGAATATATGGTGAAAATTCATAAATTTTAGTTAAAAATTTTTCCGAATGGGTTTCTGGGAACCCTTTCCTTCAAGCAGCTTCACCACTATATATTAATATAAAGAACTAATTATCATAGGAGACTAAAAGAAGGCTAACAAAATCATATAACTGGCTTGCTAGCTACTCCCTCCGTTTTATAATGTAAGATGTTTTAGTTATGTTTAGATTTATCTATTAATCAATATATATTATTTATATATATATATATATAAAGATTTATCGATATCTATATACATTATTAAACGAAGGTAGTATATTATTAGCCTGGCTCTAGTTATCCCATCAGCACAGTCCTGTTACTCCTGTAGATAATAGGTACTCCTGCCTGGTGGGGGCTCCCACCAGCCAGCCACTCAGCGCGATCCCGGTGGGCCGTACCGCTGGGTGGACTGTGGACCGGAAATCCATGGGTCCCGTCACAGGCAACAGCACTACCCATCACTCTCTCCCTGGTTCAAAAGATTCGTCGTGCCCGTGCGGACAAAATCCAACAGCACTCGCCAAACGGGAATTTACTCGTGGTCTGTGTGGTCTGTGGTGACTGGGCATGTAGGCCCCAGAAGTTTATGTGCTGCAGATCTGCTGCTGTGCCTGTGCTCGCAGCGGCAGTCCCCGTGGTGGCGGGGCTCGTACTCGTACGGCTGAAGAAAAAAATTGAAAGCACGGGTAAAAGCGTAACGGAAAGAGCAGATGTTGTTTTAGGGCTCTTAAGTTTATAAGATTTTCACGGAAACAGTTCAATTTCTCTGAAGTTTCTGTAAAATTCTTTCAAACCGAATAGTCACTTTAGTGCAAACAATGGAGTAAAATTTTCTCGTCGAGTCTGTCTGCCGGCTCGCTCAATGCCTGTATTGTTTATTTCTTTTATTCACAAACTCACTTTCCAGACCCAACAGTTGGAGCAGGGAATTGGGTTGTGTGATGTTTTCTCTTGATCCTGCAAGTATAGCAGATTGGAATAATTTTAGGCGAGGACCGAGCGAGCCTTCTGTTTTCTCACAGTGTCAGGCGGGTGGGAGGTGGAAGGGTGTACAGAGCATATACCTTTTCCTTACGAGTGGTTGGACACTACAGCGATCTGGTTCATGCGGATCGCATTAACCGTCCAACGTGAATCCCTACATGACAACCACACAGAGTCACATATGGTAGTATCAGTTTGCAACAGGACCATAGGATTGTCGGACACTGGTAAAAACAACTTGGCAATGGTTTGTCGGACAAACTTAAGCTTCACCGTTTCGCATTTAAACGGCTTATTTGCAAACGAAAATAATTTGTGAATCAAATTTTTATGTGTGATTTCTTAACGATCTCCAAACAAATGCTGCAAAATAAACTACGATGAAAACCAAAATCAACTCTAAATTTAAGTTTTAAAATTCAAAATTTAACTTATAAGCATAAGCATAAGCGAAAAGATGAGGCACAAGTAAGTCGACCAGGAGTAGCATTTTGTGGAAAAGTAAAGATGAAACACAGATACTCACCTCAGGAGGATTGAATTTTGCACCCAGATTGCTGAGTTTAGCATGAGCTCCGGCGTAGTCTTTAAAGAATACTTCTTGGTCCTCTGCGTATTTTTCTGCGTAGACCTGAATGTACCGTGGATAAAACAAGACGGTAAGTTTAATAATCATTTCAATTTCGTACTATCCTGATAACATATACTCCCTCCATTTCATAATGTAAGACGTTTTAGTTATACTTAGATTCATCTATTAATCAATATATATTGTTTATATATATGTCTAGATTTATTGATATCTATATGAATTTAGGATACGCTAGAAAATCTTACATTATGAAACGGAGGTAGTACAGTTTAAGCACCATTCACCTTGAATGTTGGGTCCTCAAATAATGCAGCATCCGTAGGCAAGACCAGGAGATCCTGATCTCTTTTCTCTTTTATCTCCTACAGTATCGCTACCAGCTCAGATCATGCAAAATCATATGAATTATCCGACATGAAGAATAAGGGAAACGTGGCACGTACCTTGAAATAACTGTTATCAAACTTCAGCCATTCAGCTGTCCATGATTGCCCACCAGGAGCACCAGGGCCATTCTTCTGCCAAAGTAATAAAAAAATGGTGGAAAATGCTCAAGATTTGTCCAACTCAGTCTAACCACAAAGACTAATGCACTTGCAGCAGATGTTGCTTAATGGAGTTCTGGAGGTGGTATAATATTTTGCAGGGAATATTATAGGAGATTATGTGGGCAAAAAAGGCATCCTTAAACATCGGAGCAGAGGCCAAGGACAAACATATAAAGCACATGGAGATCTTATTTACTCTAGCTATGTACACATTTTGAAATTTACACAGCTAGTTCCTTTCCTGAGAAATAATGGTAATTTTAAGCAGAGACACAAAGTACTGAAAGCATAGAACATCATTAAGTACTAAGTGGTCCTTGTTGCAAAAAATGATGATGAGGTATGCAATGATGCACGGGAAACATGGGAATACATTGAAACAGTAGGTTGAACTGATCATGCTCAAAACACAGGCCTTGCAGAATAAAACAACACACAACCCATTCCTTCTTTGAGCCACGGACACAGATAAGAAAAACATACTGTATATTTTGTTTCTGGTTTCCCCCAACCACTCCGTTCAGGTCTGGACCTTCCAAGTGTATGTGCCCCTGACAGGACCACAATTTCCTGCAGGCACAGCCACACAGGGCAGCCACAACTCAACATCACATATGAAAGGTAAATGAGAAAGCTCCAGTTAACTAGAATCTCATTTGCACACCTTATCATCAAGACCCATCCTGTAAAATACTCCCCTCAAGTGGTCCGCAGGTGCACTTGGGCCAGCATCTGAGCAACCAAAAGGGAAGAATAACTAAAGGTTAGCAAGCATCGGTTTTAAGGGATTGGGTGAGATGCTCGTGCAATATGTCCTAAATATATGCAAGAAGAGTTTTATGCCTTTCAATGTGGCAATAATAATAGTATTCCATAATCTTTTTCAGAAAAAATAAGCTTAGTTGATATTTCAAGCTGATGAGAGACATCATAGATAAGAACCTTCACATCTAAAAATTAAAAAACAATTATGAATTAAGAAAGACAGGATATCACTACAGATATTGGTGTTTCGGGAAGTCCAGTGAACAGAAATTGCTAACCAGGAAGCTTCCCCTCAGGTGGACACTGCTCAGGACCTGTGACATCAACACGTCCATATGTCATTGGAATCTTTGGACCACCAGCTTCCTAGTACAAGATTGACAAAATAAACCATTAAGCTAGAATATAGTGTTCATACATTGAAAACAAACTAGTTAGATACTTCCAAATTTTATTATACTTGGGGGTCATGGATCAAACCTCAATTGCTGTAGCACTTGCCAACTGGAATAAATCGGCATAGGAGATATTAGGGTATTTATCCTTGATAGGTTGGACAAGCTTTAGAGCATTTACCAGACCTTCAAAATTCAACCAGGACTTTTAGTTGATGAAAGTACACTAAAAATCAACAAGGAAATAAAATCATGAAAATCCAGGTAACTGTACCAGCATTGGCTCCATGTTTTAACTCAACATCGAATCTTAAGCTTCCATTTGCTCCACCTCGTTGTGGCCACTCTTTAATATTCTTGTCATACGTACCAGCATCATGCCATCCAAGACGAACCTTCATGCAGCCAAAGAAATAGCAAATTAACCATTTGGATATAGAGTAGAAAGCCAATTAGACTATACAGATGGAAGGGTTATAATGAAACTAAAAAATAACAGATGGTGCCATGGTCTACCCCCGTTGCATTGCATTCAGTATTTGCAAATTCAAAATGTACGATTTCAGTAAATGGTGATTATTTGATAAATGGCAGCCCTATCAACGCCTTTAACTTCTGAAAGTTGACAGAAGATAACTAACGAGAAGGATAACACCTACCATGACCACATAGAGGTTAAAAACATGAAAATAACCAAATTACCAAAGAAATAGACTTCAACCTTTGTGCTTTCAAATAAAGCATACATTTGATAATTTTGTTCTGGTATCATTAGTTAGTCAATTCAATATTCCATTCATATTGCACAATTCTGTTTGAATTTATTCATACCATCTGATAACTAATTTTATTTTCCTGACACTTCATTGTGACAAATTTCTTGAGCATTTCATGCTATTTCATGAAAAAAATTAATCAATTAGTCATACTTGTCTGTATACAGGACCGAGCACCATGCATTACTATGAGCCACATCGGACTGGTCAGGTCTATATAGGAGTAGTGGATAAAAGGCACTAAATGCAGTAGAGGGCACCACGGCCTAACTATTTACACAGGTAGTAATTCACATGACCCTTGATAGTCTCACTGGGAAAAGCTGCTGCAAGCGTTGGCAGTTATCATCATAAACATTAAATGACGATAGGATATCTGATAAATAAATTGACAGTTTTAATGCAACTCTGAAACTCTCACAAGCCATTTGTGGCATGTGCGACCTGCTCATCAGAACAGATGAGATCAGACTCACAAGCCTGTATTGGTGTTACTGTTCTCCTAGAGACGATGATCTGTCGTTTCTAGATGTCACAGTCCTATTTGAGAGCCAAGCTCGCTAAGATTTACTTCTTCACAGTGCTAAGTTCCAGCATTGCTCCAGAGAGCAAATTCGTTGTGGTCATAGTTTCTTTGTCTACGCGTGAGTTTGTTCCCATGTGTAACTCTCAGACACAAAAGCGAGCTGATGGTTCTCTGCCGTATCAAACCATCCACGTGGTGATGATGATATGAGAAGTTTCAGAGCAGCCAAACCGCAACGCGTGGTGTAGACGAGATCATACCAGGATGGGGTGGCAGTGGGTTGTCCTGAGGAGCTCCCTGATGTCCTCGCGAGCGGCCCTCAGCTCCGCCGCGCCCGACGCCACCCCCGCCGCCGCCATGCACCTCACCGTCACCGACCGGCCGCTCCCCGCCGCCTTCGCCTTCTGCGATCACACAGCACAGCCAGAGACGCGAGTCAAACAACCAGGTCACCCCATTCCCAACTCGAACCTAAACCCCAAAGGTGCGGTACCCAACCACCACCACCCCCGGACAGACCGAAACCGGTACGTACCTGGGGGAGCCGAGAGGCCGCGGCGCGGAGGGTGGCGCGCGGGAGGGCCACCGGGGGGAAGGCGGCGCTGGATCGCGCCGCGCGGCGGCCGTTCGGGGAGGCGGAGGAGGAGGAATACGCCGGCGCGGCGGCGTGGAAGGCGGCGAGTCGCGCGGCCGCCATGGTGGGGTTGGTGGGAGGGAGCCGGTGGCCTCAGGCCTCTGGGCACGAGGTGTGACTTCTTTGGGGAAGGGAGAGAGGTCAGTCCGCCACGCCCGCCGCCTTGGGTTTCGAGGGGGTTCTCGCTGGCTGGGAGTGGTGGTTGGTGGCTTGGTGCTGGTGGTGCGCTGGGAGTCGTGGGGTTTAGTTTAGTTTAGTCCGCGCCGGACGCGGCGAGGGTGGTGGTGGACCGCGCGGTTCTCGGCGGGCTTCGCTCTTCTGGGAGGGCAGCCGGCTGTGGCCGGCGGCGGCGCGGTGTGTTCTCCCGCGTGACTGGTGCGACCATGTGTTCTCGACTTCTGGGAGGGCAGGTGGCGGCTCAGACCAAGTTCAATGCGTAGCCAACTACTAACTTTAATTCATCTATAGTTAATATAATAGTCAATTCATATAATAGATAACTACAAAGTATCAATACATGATCTTACATGTTATACACATAATTTGTCTTGGAATCCGCGTGCAGCTGGCTTAGCTCACATCTCTTTCTCTCTTATCTCTTTAAAATATTCTTACAGCTGGCTTATAGCCCTGCTATTGTAGCCTGCTCTCAGCTGGTACGACGTGGTGACCGGTGAGTGGTGGCTGGTGCCGTACTGCCATGCGCGCGCTCGTGTTGGATGGTGAATTCCTCGTGGTCGGAGAGAAGTTCACGACCTAGCGTTTTCGTTTTTTAAGTTAAAATTTAAATTTTTACTCTTAAATTTAAAATATATTTTAGTTTTTTAGTTTATTTTCAATGTTTACCTTAGATCCCAAGAACATATATAAGTTTTAAGTAAAAAATATTTTTCTTTGTAAATATGTGATTTGATTTTTCCTCTCAAAGCCAAAGAATGGTCTGATACATGTTTTTCCATGTTCGTCGATTAATAACATAACTATATAAGTTTGCATCTTTTTTCTATGAAAGATTCAATTATCATGTTGAATATCGGTGCTATTTTTGGTCTTAGAGACGTGGTTAACAAAAATAATATTTTATATACTTATCAGTGTCACTGAGTCTTAGCACGTGGCTGACTAGGGGCATGTTCTTTCATGGGTTAAGTAACGGTTGGAAAATGTATCAATATGTTTAATTAATTATTAACTATGGAGTCTTAAAATTTTTACTGATATGATTTTTAAATCTTTTCTATATAACTTTACCATACAATCTGCTAGTACAACTCTAAATATAACTAGATATTAAAAATACATTATTTGTACAGAGCAAGAATGATGGTGATAGGGTGCTCCTCTTGTCCTTCACTTTGTTGGTATGGCGACGTGAGTGAGCTCCACGAAAGGCCGACACCGCGAAGGTCGCTGTCAAGAAAGCTAAGCATGGCTATGACCTAGAGGAGTTTGTGGGAAATCCAGGTCCCCAATCCAATCTAGAGATGGCAATATAGATCCGTGGTGACTGACCGAACGATGCGACGATATGGTGGTTTGAAGGCACGCCTGCCTCGTAGAGATGTCTCAAGCGCTTCGTATCTCTACTTGTGCCCGTCGGTGATGCTTGGTAGTGTGGACGGCGCCACCAACCACACCCCTGCCTTCTCCCACTTCTCCCTCCCCTGTTTTAGACACAACGGATATTCCAACGGATAAAGTATGATGTCAATCGCTATGTAGGTACATGGATGAATGGTGTAGGTATAGAGATGCATGTGTAGGTGACATTGGATGGTTCACCTAATGGAATTGGTGGTTGGATATGACCTGTAGGGCAAAAGCTCGCTTGGTCTGATAACATTAGTAGTGGTGACGGCTGATCCATTGAACACGATTTTTTTTTTTGAAAGTGTTGTTACGTAGCTAGGTCATTCACCACCTTAAGGGACAAATTTGGGTGAAAACCTTATATTTTTTTAACTTTTAGTGAAATACAGTAATGATTCAAACGAGTGTCAAATTTACAATGGTCTCAGAATTAAAAAGTTCATGTTTACCGATCTGAGTATTAAAGAGAAAAAGAAACTGTCATGGATTCCGGCCCGTCTGCATTCCATGGCCCTAATTTCGAGCCAGGCCCACCGGAGCAGTCCACTGGCAAACGGCTGTTGGCCTGTCGACGTGTCATATACGGTGATAACGAGCAGGCGCCGCGCTAGCCGCCGGCGGAGCGACGAGCAGGCCACTGCCACCGCCACCGCCAAGCGCCATGCCACTCGTCGGTTGTCCGGCGCCGAGGCTCACCGGCCGGGCCCAGCGCCCTCCTCCGCCGCGCTCCTCCGCGCCTAGGCGCGCCTCCTCCCCTCCTCCGCTGCTTTCAAGGAGGGCGGCGTCCGCCGTTTCGCTGCTCCTCGCCGCCCTCCCCTTCCCCGCCTCGTCGCTGCGACTCCCCGCGGCATCCGCGAAGGAAGAGGAGGCGTCAGAGGCTAGAAGAGGGGGTGCGGGGGAGCTGGAGCTGGAGCGGTACGCTGACCGAGACGAGGGCTTCACCCTCCTCAAGCCCGCCTCCTGGCCCAAGGTACGGATCGCTCTGAACTCCGTAGTGACGCAAGTACACAACGTAGGCTAGCTGCATAAACACGCATTGGATTTGGTGCAATGTAGTAGAGATTGATGCTTTGTTGATTTCGATGCACTGGGGGTAGCGGACTGGAGGTGTGAACCGTTTCAGAATTTCTGTGGTGTGTATTTGGTGAAGGTGGAGAAGGCAGGGGCGACGGCGCTCTTTCAGCAGGAGGGGCAAGGGAGCAACAATATTGGGGTTGTTGTTAATCCCGTCCGGCTATCGACGCTGACAGAGTTCGGCACGCCACAGTTTGTCGCCGAGAGGCTGATTCAGGCTGAGAAGAAAAAGGTAAACGAATGAATGAAACAATCCTTTTGGGCATTCCAATTTGTCAGCTCCATGCTACTCCGTATTTGATAATGATTTTCATGATGTCACATTTGAAGTGCTCCACTTAGGTCAGTCTTAACGGGGTTTCATAAAAGTGTCATGCACATTAATTTTGTGACACATCAGCATAAAAGGAAATATTTGTATAAAACTACGAGGAGAGAGAAGAAATTAGTTTCATGGTAATGAAACGTTTAGGCACTGTTACTAAGTTCTGGGTAACACAGGGAAACTGACATTGAGAGGCTTGAGACATTTTATGCAATCAAACATTGTCTACATGCAATTAAACTTTCAGCAGTAATTAAATGCTTTATTTAGCTTTAGAAATGGTACAATGAAATATTGCATTGTGAGTAGTTATTTCATGCATCGTTTCATCGAGTTAACTATTTTGAAAACTGTGTAGTAAAATTAGGCATTGAGACTGGCCTTAGATGGACACTGCTTGTTGATAAGATATGAGTCTGTGATACATCTTGTTTTGGTGCTTGTATGTTAAATTTACTGTAGCACATATATATAAACAAACAATTGGGTGAAAACTCAAAACTTAGTTTTATATAGATTCACCCTATAATCATTTATACATTATTGCTGATGACTGCCCCTAAAGGATCAGTTGTGGTTGAGTAGTTCAGTGCTAGTATTGGCAGTTGGTTTGAAACCTTTCCCTTAATACAGGAAAGCACCAAATCTGCAGAGGTTATTTCTGTTGGGGAGAGATCAGGCCATGATGGACTGACAGTGTATGAAATCGAGTACCTACTGGATAGTACAAGGGGAGGGATGAAGAGGATATTTTCGGCTGCATTTGTTGCTTCTAGGAAGCTCTACCTGCTAAATATAACCCACTCAGATAGCCAGCAGAAGCCCCTGGATAGCCAGACTAGAAATGTTCTGGAACAAGTCCTCCATTCTTTTGATTCTGTATAGTTTGTTTCTTTTAAGAGGAGAGGCATGCCTATCTCTTATCTGTTCCCATAACATGTGTCTTTGTGCGATCGTATTCCAAATGTATGTATTTTTGTGTTAATATGCTATTTTTGGCAACATAATTATAATATGTTTCCCAAATATGTATCAGTTCTTTGATTCTTTCAGCATCTTTGGAACCTTTGTTTAGGAAACAGAAGCATGTTTTATACTACATTCCGGGGAATCTTCCATTGCTTAATCATGCTTGCATTACGGCCAATATAACTCAAATGGTGAACTCTCAGATGCTTCTATGCCAGTTCTTAATTTTGAATTTTTGGGGTCACATTGTTGCCAGAGTCCTTCCTTATATTATAAAATGCTATAACCAACATAACATCCAGTGGCATAACATAAATAACAACTGGAGAAAACGATAATACTCATCAATATTAAGCTCCTGAAAGTTGATCAGAAAACCATGTTTATCTTTATTTGGAGCACTGTAATTAGGAGTGTTAATGGGCCAAGACCCTGGGTTCTTTCACAACCCTATTCAATCGTTAAAAATTTTTAGCTCAAAAATCTATAAAATTTTAGCTCCGGCCCATTTTGAACCTAACCTTCAATTTTATAGATAAAAAAGTTGGGCCCATTACCACCCTAACTGTAATTCTGCCGATCCATATAAAACAAGCACTGTAACTAAACTTTTGATTAAAACAAGTCAAGGAGCAATGAAGACTGCTGTAACCTGTAAACTGCTTGAAATTTGAATGAAGTGATTCTTCTGGTTGCATTTGTTTCTGTATATACTGAATACAGCGTAGCCTACCCAGATACACAGGAGAGGCCACTGGACATCCGAACTAGAATGGAACTTGTCCTCAGCAGAGTTACTTTGATCTTTACAAAATATCCTGATCTCTTCAAACTGCAGAGGTATGTCTAATCCATTGTTCTCAGCCACATGTTTCCTCGTATGTAGATCATACCCATATTTATGTTCTCCTGCAAACATTGTATTAAGCATGTTTTCCAAATACAGCTGTTGTATTAAGCAAGATATGCTGCTTTCAAGATTCAAGACTAAGAGTATGTTGCACAATGCACGTATAAGGAAGTTATTGTGTTTGAAGAATTGAAGGTGCACAATTCCGTTGTTAGCATCTTAAATACAGCGCACCAGAACTACCAGGTCTTCATGAGCCGGGTGCACTGTGTATGCAAAGCCATTCAGGAGTATTCGTTTTCCACAAAAAGTAGGGAGAAGTTCAAAAGAGTAAGACTTATCTTCTTCCCTCCTTAAAGAATGTTTACTTTCATTATCACTTGGAAGGCATGCTAAACACAGTGCTTTGTGCGTTGCTGAAATAACTTCATTGAATTGTTACACGCTTTCAACCTTTCAGGATTGCCAGGTCTTGGTGGGCAGATCAGGTACGCCCTGGGACTTCCACGGTTACATGAGATAGTCATCCAGGAGTACTCCTTTTCCATAAAAAGGCAGGGAAAAATTCAAAAGAGTAAGACTTATCTACGTACTTTCCTTAAAAGAACTTTTACCTTCATTTTCACTTGGGGAAACACTGCCAGTGGAAAATTTAGCTTCCCTATCTTGGGGAGGCTCGGCAAAAAAAAGAAAAAAAAAGCACTACCAGTGGCTGCCTAATCCAAACTCCAAAGTCATCCTTGGAACAAAAATGGATTGCAAAAATAGGTTCTTCTTGTTGTGAGACCATTTAGGCATGAAAAACAAAAGCCGATTCACATGCTTCACACACTTAGGATGGGCTGCCGGCTGTACACAACATTCTGGCCGGTTTTGTGGGTGGTTTTGTTGTTGCAAGTTGCAAACAGCAACCATGCATATGGCATCCACTCCCCATATTGCTGAAGCCCAGGCTGGAAATGGATCATGAATCTGATATGACGTCCGATAATGAGAAGGCAGCGGTGAATTTGCAAATTTTATTCTCTCTATTCAACGTGATCGCAGAAGAAAGCCAAGCAAAACAAATATTCTGGTTCCTCCCTTAGGTGTGAAATTGGAGGCCACTTCAGTATAAAAGAACAAAACCGCGGAAGCATATCATGCTGGCAAATCAGCATCATGTGGAAGGAAGGCGTCCACCAGTGGCTAATTGAATTTGCTTCTTCCATTCGTATGACTCTGGTGCTCCTTTGGCAGCTGCTGCTGACGCTCACATTTCCTTCCGGAGCGACTGGCTTTATACTAGCACGGTACGTTGTTCGTACTGTCTATATCACTAACACGCATGCATGAAGTTGAGAATATTTTACCGTATCTATTTTCTTTTTCTTGATTTACTGAACTGAAGGGCATAGCACAAGTCATTTTCCAGCGGAGCACTGGTATATCCATATTGTAAATAAACTTTCTTTCAGCCATAAGGAAAAGGGCTATGGGTACAATTTTTTTTTCAGAAAACTCCAAACACTAATACGTCATACTGTGAGTAAATATAGATTTTCTGTATTAGTTATACCAAACTGCTGAGAGCTTTGTTTGTATGACATTTGTAAGAAAAATACGTCATAAGTCTGGGGGAAAAAATAACGATATGTTGCAGATTCTGCACATAGATTTCTTAATCTTAGAGGTTACTGTGTCATTATTGTTCTGGAGATGGTAAAGCCGTAATGGAGAATTCTTCCGCTGAAAGAAACGTGCTTAATTTTCTTTGCTTACGTAGCAGTTGACACTTCAAAGGTTACTTTTGGATGTTTCTGTAAGCACGGGCTACGTGCCTTCGTGTGGACGCTGCAATAATAATAATAAGCCGCATCCCATACGAGGGAAAAATATTTGCACAAGCGGATATTCTATTCCTCCAGTCAACGGAGGTGGCTTCCCGGCTGGCCCACCACGTTTGAATATGAAGCAAAAGGGCATGCCTCATATTTTCCATTTTCTATACTGTACTGTACTGTGCTACTATCAATGCAATTAATTAGTAAATGATCATGCTCAATTTGTGTTGACATTAAACAGCTTAGGATGTGTTTGAAGGTGACAGAAGAACGAGATGATCGCACAAAATCACGATAGTCATTAGTGAATGAGCAATCGATTAGTACCTATTGTGAACTTAAAACTAGATTAGTATGATTTTAAAAATATATCGTTTAACAGTTTTGTAAATGTACCAATGGAAAACAAGATAATATTTTATCATAACATGCACTACCCGAATGCAACCTTAGTATTCTTTATTTTTTTTCTTCTCTTATATAGAGTTAGTTATCAATGCTAATCATGCATGAAAAAAGGAGAAAAATTGGTTGTTCATCTATTGTGCATGACGGGGGGTATTAGGTTGCGTCTAAAAACTCTAAAAAAAACTCATGACTGAAGCCTCGGCAAGTTTGTTCATTGAAATTCGCTATTTGATATCTAAGCAAAATGTTTAAAACAGGGGAAAAAAAGGGAAATGGTAATATTCTGTACTATTAAAGAAGTCTAATGGATTACAATCTTAAAAGTAAAATTTTGCTGGGACAAACTTTTACACCAAGGCATTCTCAAAACATATGAATAGGAAAAATATGAGATCAAAGTGCCCTGCCAACTCAAAATCATATAGATTTAATAAACACAGGAAAAATACAAGAATAAATGTTTGGATTGATTGGATTGAGTACATTAATAACCTAGAAATTGAAAGAGATAGACACAACAATTTTTTTCCCAAAAGTTAGATCTCATATTGAAAATACTTCAAAATTCATATGTTCGGAGGCATTCCTAAGGAATTTGAAAGAAATTTGGAAGATGCATTACTTCGTTCCAAAAGAACCATATATAAATATTTTCATAGAATAAAAAACTAATCCTCCAAAATTCTATATTCCAAAAGAGCCAGCAGTATCAGGGTAGGCTGGATAGGAAAGACATGGGAATCCCATTAGTCAACCCAACAGCCAAGACCAGTCGGCAACAGCCTGACACGGTGACACCTCTCCTTATTTCAACCATGCAACTATTATAAGGCTCTGTTTAGTTTTTAATTTTTTTTACAAAAACATCCCATTGAATTTTTAGACATTTAAATAAAACATTAAATATATATAAACATTAAAACTAACTACACAGTTATGAAGAAAATATTGAGACGAATCTTTTGAGTCTAATTAGGACGTGATTAGCCATAAGTGCTACAGTAACTAACATATGCTAATGATGGATTAATTAGACTTAAAAGATTCGTCTCGCGGTTTCCAGGCGGAATCTAAAATTTATTTTATAATTAGACTAAGTTTAATACTTTAAATTTAAATGTGTGTTTAAAGTTTTGATGTGATGTTTTTGTATTTGCAAACTAAATAACCCCTAAATAGGTTAGGTCTGTTTTCATGGACAAAACTTCAGTGTCTTCTCGCATCGGATATTTGGACACTTATCATAAATAGTAAACATAGATTATTAATAAAACCTGTTCATAATCTTGGACTAATTCATGAAACGAATCTAATGAGCCTAATTAATCTATGATTAGCCTATATGATGCTACAGTAAACATAAACTATGGATTAATTAGGCTCAAAAAATTTGTCACGCGAATTAGCTCTCATTTGTAATTAGTTTTATAATTAGTCTACATTTAATATTTATAATAAGTATTTAAATATTTAATGTGACGTAGACTTTAAAAACTTTAGCCCTATCTAGACCCGCATTAAACATCTCGTATGAATGCAAAGGAGAGAAACATCATCAGCGTCACACTCTGCTCTATATATAACGGAACAATCCAAAATCGCAATCGCACGCAGCTGTGCCTCCCTTCCGAGCAGAAAACTCTCTCTCTCTCTCTCTCTCTCTCTCTCTCTCTCTGCTCATCAACAGATTCGTCGTCCCCTCCCTTCCTCGAAATCCTTCCCCGCCGCACTCTTCTCAACGCATACAGGTTCCCCGAGAGAGACGCACAGTCACCCGGAAGTCCGGAACGCGCCGCGCAACCGAGAGGCAGAGTCGAGGACCGACCGGCCGGCCCCGTCCGTCACCCGTCGCCGCCATGGCCGGGGAAGTCGCGGTGGACTCCGGCGAGAAGCGCCTCAACGAGCTTGGCTACAAGCAGGAGCTCCGCAGGGAGATGGTACGCACGCTGCGCTCTCCCTCTCTCTCTCCCTCTCTCTGGTTTTGACGAGATTTTGACTAAACTTGTGAATAATTTCCCTCCCCGTGATGAACCGTTCACACTGGATTTTTCTTGCGTGCTGTTCCTTTCCTTTTCTTTTCTTCACATTTGATTTTTGATGCTACTCTCTCTTGGTTGTCTTCATTTTTCATCGATCGTTTGATCACACTGCCATGTTGTTGTAGACTCTGTTCAAGACGCTGGCCATCTCCTTCTCGACGATGACGCTGTTCACCGGGATCACGCCGCTGTACGGGAGCAGCCTGCGGTACACGGGGCCGGCCTCCCTCGTCTGGGGCTGGGTCGTCGTCTCCTTCTTCACCTGGTTCGTCGGCTTCGCCATGGCCGAGATCTGCTCTTCCTTCCCCGTAAGCACGCCTCTTTCGGCTGTTCTTCTTGCCGTGGATAACTTCGTTCAGAAAAAAAAACTCCTATTTGGGTTGCGTATTATGAAAACTTGGTGTTCATTAAGTTGATCTGTTTAGATATTTGAATTTCTTATGGTACGCCTTTTACGGGAATAGTTGGTTGCGAGTATTTTCGTAGCAAATTTAGATAATTTACGTTTATTGCTATATCTCATTCTCACCTTTTCAACCCGTTATAGCATTTCAAAATTGAGTTATATTTTGGAAATAAGTTTCATTTTATATCTCGTGTTAGTTTGAAGCAAAGTACCTGTCTTTTAACTTACAAAATATGGTTCACATATATATTCTTTTAAAACTAGACAAACTAATCATGAAAGATTCGGAGGGTACATATAATTCAGGTAATCATCAAGCAGGAGTCATACCTTCAGTTTATTGAAGGTGTACATGCGCATAGCATAACTTAATTATCTTCTGGATTCTTTAAGCAGTACTAATACTTACTACATTAGGTCAACATATACACCAATCGATCACGGTTGGTTTGAAACCATAAAATTTTCACGACCTTTTTGTCATTAGCACTACATATTTGTTTTACCTATGGGTGAATAAAAGTGCTCTTTCTTGGCGCTTTTTTGTTGTTTAGTGCTTGTTTCCAGCAATATTGCATCTTAAATTACTAGCCTGCCTGCTGCCATTGTTCTGCTTGACTACTCACATGCATATGCGCATTGAACCTAATAATATCATATTACAGCATAGACTCCGCAGGCACGCCATCAGCCCATGCCCATCATATCCACGCAATGTTTAAAAACTATTATTATCCCCGTTTCGTATTATAAGAAGTAGATACAAATGATACTAATAAATTTGAATAAATATCTAAAACATATATATTTATACATAAATAAATCTAGATATAGTTAAAATATCTTACAAAATAAAACAGAGAAAGTACAATGTATTTTTTGCAATCCAGTTCGGACTCTTGAGTACCAATGCGGGGAAAGTATTCTAAACCCTCGAGGGGATGTCCCTTCGTTTATTGTATGTTATCTAAATAATCATTAAAAAATTTAAAAAAAATATGCAGATAGGTTAATATAAGATATATCATTTGTTATTTTTAACTTCTAGAATCCATAACAAAAATAACAAATATGACCCTGAGTATATATATACTATTCAGAGTTTAATTTGTTATTTTTAAAATTTTTTATAACTATTTAGATGGCATGCAATAGATGAGGGGATATTCTCTCGAGAGTTTAAAATCCACTCCCAGCAATGTGGCATGGTTGAAACTTCAGTGGATCGTTTTGCTGTCATGCTTTCTCCCTACTGATGACATTGTTTTTCTGTTTGAAATCAGACCACTGGTTCTCTGTATTTTTGGGCTGCTCATTTGGCTGGTCCAGTCTGGGGTCCGTTGGCGTCCTGGTGCTGTGCTTGGTTAGAGGCCATAGGTCTTATTGCCGGAATTGGTACACAGGTATGCTCTTTTGTCAATTGTTCTTTCTGTAGTAGAAAATGGTTAATCACATGCCTGATGCTTATCTACCTCTTCTGGTCATTAGTATCCATCTTTGTTCTTAGGAAGAAGCAAATTAAATGTCACTGTCCATTTCTGCTACAGATTTTCAGTTCGACCATGGACGAAAAATTCAATGCAATATGCTAAATTTCTCACGCTGAGCTCTTACATAGCTAAAACCACCTGTCTGTTCCATTTCAGGCATACGCAGGATCTCAAGTATTGCAGAGCATAATTCTGCTCTGCACCGGCACGAACAAAGGCGGCGGCTACCTGACGCCTCGCTGGCTGTTCCTCCTCATGTACATTGGGCTAACCTTCATCTGGGCTGTGCTCAACACCTTCGCGTTGGAAGTCATCGCCTTCCTCGACCTCATCTCGATGTGGTGGCAGGTGGCTCAATCCGTTCCGTGTTCTTCCAAGATCAGTAGCTCCATTGGAGGAGGCTGGCATTTGATTATTTGATACTCTGTGTGTGTGTGTGTGTGTGCAGGTGATCGGTGGCACTGTGATAGTGATACTGCTCCCGCTGGTGGCGAATACGACGCAGCCGGCGTCGTACGTGTTCACGCACTTCGAGACGGCGCCAGAGGTGACCGGGATCAGCAGCAGCGCCTACGCGGCCATCCTGTCCCTCCTGGTGAGCCAGTACTCCCTGTACGGGTACGACGCGGCGGCGCACCTGACGGAGGAGACCAAGGGCGCCGACAAGAACGGCCCCATCGCCATCCTCTCCAGCATCGGCATCATCACCGTCTTCGGCTGGGCCTACATCCTCGCCCTCACCTTCAGCATCCAGGTACTTGTCTCGCCGCCGCCGCCGCCGCCGTCGAGCCTGGAGCAGAAATGGCGGGAGATCAACGAGAGCGTGATCTTGATCGAAATGAGCTCTCTTTGTGCGTGTGCAGGACTTCGGCTACCTGTTCGACCCGAGCAACGAGACGGCCGGCACGTTCGTGCCGGCGCAGATCCTGTTCGACGCGTTCCACGGCCGGTACAACAGCTCCGCGGGCGCCATCGTGCTGCTGTTCGTCATCTGGGGCTCCTTCTTCTTCGGCGGCCTCTCCATCACCACCAGCGCCGCCCGGGTGGTGTACGCGCTGTCCCGGGACAGGGGGATCCCGCTGTCGTCGGTGTGGCGGCGGATCCACCCGCGGCACAGGGTGCCCGCCAACGCGGTGTGGCTGTGCGCCGCCGTGTGCGCGCTGCTGGGCCTGCCCATCCTGTGGATCAACGTGGTGTTCACGGCGATCACCTCCATCGCCACCATTGGGTGGGTGGGCGGCTACGCGGTGCCCATCTTCGCCCGGATGGTGATGCGGGAGGCCGACTTCTCGCCGGGCCCGTTCTACCTCCGCCGCGCCAGCCGCCCCGTCTGCCTCGTCGCCTTCCTCTGGATCTGCTACACCTGCTCCGTCTTCCTCCTCCCGACCACCTACCCGATCAGCGCTGGCAACTTCAACTACGCCCCCGTCGCGCTCGGCGTCTGCCTCGGCCTCATCGGCCTCTGGTGGGTGCTCGACGCCCGCAAGTGGTTCAAGGGCCCCGTCAGGAACATCGACGACCTCCACGCCAAACCCGACGACAACAACGGCAAGGTCTAGCTTTCTTCAATCAAGTTTAGCTCACCTTTTTAGCAGCAGATCATAATCTCAAGCCAAATCAAATCACTCTCTCGATCGATTAGAAGTTTCTTTCTTTTCTCTCTCTTGTATTTTCTCCTGTCTTGATTAGCCATACGTGTGACTCGCTCAGAACAGAACATGCAAGCATCATGTAGAAACAGTTATGAAAAGAGAAAAAACACGCAAAGCATCATGAAGAAACAGCTGAGCAAAGAAAAATATTGTGAGCACGAAGGAAGAGGAAGGAGCGTCTAAGAACAGTAGGCATGAGAGGCATCGGGAAAACACCGAAGCATGTCTCTAAACCCGTTGGATTTAGGGACCAAGACGGTTTTTAGGCTTTCCTCCATGTTCACATGCCGACTGCTCTTGTACACCCGTTCATATCTATTTATCATCATCAAACTGAAATTTGTGTATTGTGTGTTTAAGCCTAAGATGCTCATGCTGTAATCACATGAGTGAAATAGAAAGAGGAAGGAGAACTAAGAATGATAGGAATGGGAGGCATCGAGAAAACACAAAGAGAGAGCGCATGCTTTCTCGTATGTTCCCAGTCCCATTATTCTTAGAACCTCTCTTTCTTCCTCTTTTACACCTCACCGCCAAGGCACACCTACACCTACAAGAGTTATATATGAATGTTTGGATTCATGGATTTTTTTTCCCTTGTCACATTGGACTTTTGGACGTTAATTAGAAGAAATTAAATATAAACTGATAACAGAACTAACTGTATAAATAAATGTTATTTCATTAGACAAATTTTTTAAGGCTAATTAATCCACGATTAGCAAATATTTACTGTAGCACCACATTCACTAATCATGGATTAATTAGGCTTATTAGATTCGTTTCGCGAAATAGTCTTGAGTATGAGATGGATTTTATTAATAGTCTATATTTAATAATTTTAATTAGTGTCTAAACATTTAATGTGACAGTGACAAAAAAAATTGTGTGGATCCAAACAGGATCTAAGATTTTTTTTGCAATGTTTGAACAATGCAACTTCTGAGGTACTACGTATAACAACCTAGGCTCTATATAGAAGTAACAGGGACAGTATTGAGATCAATGCACAGACCTACTCCATGGTGCAAGGCATCTTGGCCTTGTTTTGTTCCTAATTTTTTTTTTCCAAAAACATCACATCGAATTTTTAGACATTTCATCTAAATAAAACATTAAATGTATATGAACCAAAAAACTAATTGTACAGTTACGAAACAAATCTTGATACAAATTTTTTTGAGCCTAATTAATTCATGATTAGCCATAAGTGCTACAATAACCAACATATGCTAATGACGGATTAATTAGGCTCAAAAGTTTCGTCCCGCGGTTTCTAGGCTAGCCATGAAATTCGTTTTTTTCATTCGTATCCGAAAACTCCTTCTGACATCCGATTAAACATTTAACTTGACATTTATCCCAAAATTTTTCTCGATCTAAATACCCCCTTCCCCAGTCAATTGCAGTGGGTTATATTGTCAGTGTCATTGCAAGGCATGCACAGGACACCAGCCACCAGGATATGCTATGATTTCCTGACGACTTTGCATATCTAAAAAGCCGTCAGGTAGCTGAAAGCCTGACACAATGCATTCATTCAGTTTTAGGGATGGAAACAAACAACCACGGAGGTAGCGATTCAATAGAGCAAGTTCAATAGTATAACTATAATATCTAATTTATCTATACTTAATTTAATAGTCAATTCATACAATAGTTATCTACAAAACATCAATGCATGGTCTAACATGTCATACACATATTTTGTTTTGGAGCCCGTGTGCAGCTGGCTATAAATTAGTAGCTTACTTCTTTTTTTTTCTCCTTCTTATCTTTTTAAAATATATTTATAATTTGCTTATAACTTGCTATTATATATGCTCTAAGTTTCAGATGTTCAGTTAGATGGATATGATGGAAGAACCAAGAATGGAGATCACCGGAATTAGAAAAAAAAACATTCGCAATTATGATGTATCTCTGTTCCATATCATTTGATCTGACATGGTATTTAAAATTGGAATCACAATATTCCGATAAGATGGATGGAGACTGAAGGGTGTTACACACAAGGGAAAAACAAGTACCCTTTCAGTCAAAAATATGTAATCATTTAGAACAAGATTTGATCAAACTTATAAAATTCCAATAAAAAAATTTGTGTTAAAATAAATTTATAAAATCTAATATGTTTATGATATTATGATAGTATTTTTCGAGTAGAATATATGTATATAATTTGTTTTATATTTAAACTAAATATTTAAGAAATAATTTCTTATCAGAATTTTAAAAAATTGACCAAATTTTGTCCTAAATAACAAACATTTAGGAAAGTTCAATAAACTTTACTTTTTGTTTGAAAGGGCCACCGAAATTCCCGTAGGAGACGGCGAGAATGGGCTTCAATTAGGCCCACTTGCCTCGAAATTGGGCCACCCCAGTGACACACACAGGTGAGGCGGAAGAGCAGGGGGTCCTCCGCCTCCGATCCGCGATCGCCGCTCGCCGGCTCGTGGAGCGAGGTGCACGCGGCACGCCGTATGGGAGGAAGGCGGCGCGGGCACGCGGGAAGGGGTGGGCGCGCGGAGGACGGTGCAGGCGCTCCAGGAACGGCCGGCCGGCCGGCCGAGGATGGCGGCGAGCTGGCTCCGTCCGTGAGCGTGAGCGCCTCTTCTTCAGCTCCTCCTCTTCTGCAACTAGTAAAAAAAAAATGCAATGCAAATGCTTGTGTGACTGGATCTACTAGAAACGATCCGTTTGTTTTTTTGTATGCACATACAATAGCCTAAATCGTGGAATCGTGTTAGATCAGGCTGGTCACCGTCTTAGGAGAAAACTCAACTCACTCAGCAGTGGAGCACTGTAGCTAAGTAGCTTTTGGATAAATGTTGTGGGAGCTAGAGTGATAGGAACGTACTCAATTTAATATTTTGTTGTTAGAATTGAAGTGTTAAACTGTCGTAATGTGGTTCTGCCCATGATTCATGCTGAAACTAACTGAACCTTGAAGCTGCCTTTTATTCAGTAAAAATCGAGAATCTGGCACCTGAAAAATATTACACTTGAGGGTTTACACAGTGCTATCTCCATTGGAATATTCTCAACTTCCAATTTTCGTAGTGGCAACCGGCAAATCCTCTATTTCCCTTGTTTCTTTGATTACTTTTCTTCATGCCAAAAGAAAGAGGAAGGGATCTAAGAACAATAGGCATGGGGGGCATTGGAAAAACACACATATTCTGACCCCTAACTTTTTAGAAAAATAATACTTGAAGCGTTCCCTCTATGTTCCCGTGCCCAATGCTATTAGGTGCTCTTTTTCTTCCTCATCCCACTCGCCTTCAGGGCCTCATCATCTAAACTACATGATAATGTTGTATTATATTTGCTAAGCTGATTGTGTGAGTCAAAGGGAAAAGAATGAGCACCTAAGGACAATAGGCATGGGAGGCATCGGGAAAACACCAAAACAACTCGATCCCCTAATTTAAAGGGAAATAAGAGTTTGAGCTTTCCTCCATGTTCCCATGTCCACTGCGCTTAGATACTCTTTTCTTCCTCTTCCTGACTCACTCTTGTTGCCTTATAATCTAAACCTAAACATGAATATTCTCTTGTTTTCTCTACTAAAGTATATGTATGAGATGAAAGGAAGAGGAAGGAACACCTAAGAACGATAGGAATGGGAGGCATCGGGAAAATACGAGACAAGTATCCACCTCTAATTATAGAAGTGGAATTGATAACTCATTTTTCCTCCATGTTCCCATTCCAACTGCTCTTAGAACACCTCTTTCTTCCCCTTCCTGACTCATCCTAAGGACCAAAGGCTCCAAAAGTTTCTGATTGAGTTCATGAATTGTTGATGATGTCTATGGTGTTGAAATATATATATATAGACATCATGTGAAGCACCTAGAATGTATAATGTACAGGAATTACAGGAAGCAATGAGTACACACACGTTGTAATGAACTATAACACACATCAGTCAGTGACAGTGGGCCATAGACCATCTATTGCTAATGTAGAACCCATGCAATGAATACATCAGCACATCTTTGCATATGCTGATGTAAAAATTCTGACATGGTAGTCCTTGGTTTTGAGCCTTGCAAAATTAATCATTAAATGTGAGCCATGCATTTGCAGAAGGAAGGAAGGAAGCTAAAGCATGAATTCATTTTGATTGTTTGATAATGATAGTTGGGTGGAGGAAAAAGTTAATAGTGCATATGGTGTAGGATCACCAGAACCAAGCAAACATTTTCTCACAATTAAAGATGATCTGCCACAATTTATGATGCTATCCGTTTGCCCATGAACATTACAATCTCCATGTAAGCAAAGCACACGTCATGTAAGTATGAGCTCAGTTGGCTGGTGGGTCCGAACTCAATTCCTTTAAAGACCAAAACATCGCATCATAATTTTATGGTCATTCGACACAAGTCAATGTATGCACTGAGTAGCACAAAGTACCAATTTCACCTATGTGTTTACATAATGAAGAATCTAGTATTTCTGGGACAGGTTTGATTCCTATCGACCTGGAAAAGTGAGAAATTTTGAGAAACATCGAATAGTTTGCTCAGCTTCTGCTTAACCACTGTATAGAAGAGATGATCAAAAGTATTTTGTGAATCTAAAGAAAGAGTAGTATTAGAAATCATTTCCATTACCATCTGACCATTTGAGGCAAAATTTATTTTAGAAATGTACAAACAGGTCTTTTCACTATTCTTGTGCTGCCTAGCAAAGCTCCAAATATGTTCTCAATATAATCTTGCTAATCGTACTACCATTGCCAAGCAAAGGTCTTTGGGTTGAATGATACCACCCAACCAAAGTGCTATGAACATGTGTCATTGGATTCCACATGCTATCCCCCCCCCCCCCCCCCCAAGTTGTGCATTCATATGTTAAAGCATCTTTTGAAGAGCAGCACTTCGTTAGCTTTAGCTTAGTCTCTGGATCCCATTCTCTAGGGAAACAGTAGGGAAAACCCCTATTGGGAATCTACAAGCCCTTGTTTTGAGAGCTAAAAGAAATCATAACTAAATTCATGTTTCACCGTTTCACAAGAAACTGTGTCCATTTGTTCTTGGTATGCCTTGCCATCGTGTCATGCATTTTCTTGATAGGGATCTTATTGTACTTGATAGATAATGATAGCAATCTCACTGGAGCGTAGAAAGTTGGGAGCTCAAGATATGATTTCTCACTGTTACCTTACTTACCCACTTGCTAATAAATGAGAAATTTAGAGCCCATTTGCTTGCTGCACCATGGCCTGTGTAATCTTACTAGGATTAGGAGCAGTTGCTATTGACTTTCTACAAATGGCCTCCGGTATTCATGATGCTGATGCATGTACTGTTCTGTTATGTTTCTCTCCATTGTTTGCTCCAAGTATTTTTCTCATAAGAGCTACTATAACATGAAATAAATACATACATCTCTATGTTGTTAATAAAAAGTGTGCTCCTCATGTAATTTAGTAATATTCTTGGGCACATCCCTTTCAGGCAGCTGACCAATGACAGATTATCGTGGACACGCTTCCCAATCTCAAATCTCCTAAATGGTATGATTTTTGCAAAAATATACTTTCTTCACCAACATTTCTTAGAAAACATATCTTTATCAACTTATCAACTTTTAATATTTAATTTGTTCATGCCCTTGAATAATTGTCATAACTCAATTTCATCCATTGTCCACCAGCACTTTGAAGCACACCCTAAAAAATCATGTAAACATCTTATATTCCTAAACAGCCAAAAGTTAACTAAACTAGGCTATGGCATCATCTGAACTTTGGATCAGACATGTAAAAGGTAAGAAAAACATACTGAAGTAAATGAAATTTTGACTCTGATACCTGAAACCAAAGCGTCAGTTCTACATTTTGTAAGACCAAAGGAAGAGGAAGGAGCACCTATGAGCGATAGGTATAGGAGTCATTGAGAAAGCTGCAATGAAGGAACAACCAAGAACAATAGGAATACGAGGCATTAGAAAAACACATAGCTGACTCTCCTTTGAAGAAATTTTAGAGCAAGGAGCTCATGCTTTACTCCATGTTCCCATTCTCACTGCCCTTGAAACCTCTCGTTCCCCCCCTCTTCCCTGGCTCACCCTCCCTACTACAAGCTGAACCAAGATTCAGAGACCATCTCTACATATGTGTGATTTATATATGGTGACAAAAATAAGAACAACCCTAGTCGTATTTTGTTTTCATTCAACTAAGAAATTTGTGCAAGACTGCAAGCCAACAGGAAGCGGAAGGAGTGCCTAAGAACCGTAGGCATGGGAGGCATTGGGAAAAACACCCAACAAATTTGAACCTCTAACTTTAGAGGGGAAGAAAAGTGTATGTTTTCCTCCATGTTCCCATGCCTATTGCTCTTAGTCTCTCTTTCTTCCTCTTCCCGACTCGCTCTCAAGTCCCAAAGCCTCATTATCGAGAGATGTGATTGGATATTTTTCACTCCCTCCACTAAAATTTTGCGTGAACCAAAAGGAAGAGGAAGGAGCATATGAGGACAATAGGCATGGGAGGCATCAGGAAAACATGGAAACCAAATCTCAGCCCCTAGATCTAGAGGCAATGAAGAGTTTGTGCTTTCCTCCATGTTCCCATGCCCACTGCTCTCAGACCCTCTTTTCTTCCTCTTCCTGATTCACTTCCAATACCTCATCATCTAAACATATGCATTGGCACTTCTGTATTTCTCTCTTAAAATAATTGTGTGAGCTAAAAGGAAGAGGAAGGAGTAGCTAAGATCAGTAGGAATAGGAGGCATCGGGAAAACACAAAGCAAATCTCTACCTCCAACCCTGGAGGAGAAAATTCTGCTTTTGGCTTTCCTCTATGTTCCTATTCCCATCGCTCTTAGAAACTCTCTTTCTTCCTCTTCCCTGCTCACCCTCAGCCCCAGAACTTCACAACTTCAATAATAAGACTCGGAGCTGTTGAAAAATGCCTGGGGCATTCTGTGGTATATATAAGCATATAGTGAAGTGCTCTAGACTGCATTGTCCTATGAGCAAATTAGTGAGCACACCTAGTGCATGGTGCACCACACAATACAGAAGTCAATGACAGTGGGCCACATGAACTTACTGTGATGGTAGGACATTGATGGATGTGAACTAGAGGGTGCTTTTTCAATGCATGTATAAAAATTCTGCAAGATTGTAACCTTGGGTCGTGCATTTACTGAAAGAGTAAGAAAAGGATCGATGCATTCACTCATACTCTAAATAAGAACGAGAGAAGGGAGGAGGATACTTCATTTTGTTTTTGCTGGGATGGCCTCTCATAGACCTAATTGCTGGTTCCGTGCACAATCATTTCACTTTTCCTGGGCCAGTCAACAAGTGAATACCAAATGTCAATGACTTGTGAGTTTAATTTGATTAATCACAAAGCAGTACAAGGAATTGATTCTGCTATGACCCTAGATAAAATATAGTTTATGAAGGAGTGCACTATATATGTTTACCCCATGGAGCAAATGGCCCAGCAAATATTTTGTTGACTAACAACAGTTAAGCAGCACGTCACATAGATCAATACAGCAATCTGATATTACAAATTGAGATAACATCAGGAAACACATAATACAATCTCCAGTAAGAACACGTGCTTGCGTTGGTATTTTCCAAATTTATTCTATGTTGATTCGGCATGGGCATATTGTTTTCAGCCATACGAGCATCTACTGAAGCGCCTAGTATTGCTAGGACATGCTTAATTCGAAATAAGCAGGATGAATGAGGAATCTTGAAGCACATCAGGTACCCTAGCTTGTGCTCCACTTAACCAGAATGTATAAGGAATTTTTGGGATTACAATTATCTTGTAGATAAAGAAAGACAATAGCAATCATTGTGCTTCTGTTGGAAATGAAAAAAAAATTGAAGCTCCAAATATGTTCTCACTGTAATCTTTCTAATGTGGTGCTACCATCTCAAAGGTCACAGAATTGAATGATACCACCTTGTCAGTGTAACAAACATGTGTCCTTGGATCCCACATGCCATTCAACAGTGGATGGTATTTTCAGTTTACACTCTAGTTACAACATTTCTGATCTAATTTTGTTGTGAAAAAACTAGTGACAAATATGTGGCATTTTATGCGTTTTCAGATAAAATGGTGCCCTTCAGCTGTGCATTCATCTGCTGATGCATCTTGTATCCAGGACAGGCTTAATAAGGAATTTTCCAAGAGTGGCATGTGGTCAGTTCGGTTTCTCTCTCACTAGAGGAAAATAACAGGAAAAACACCAACTGTATATTTTCTTTAAAAATAACTTATGCACAAGATGTGGAATCTACGGTTCCCTGTTTAGAACAAAAGAAATCATATTTCATAACTAAATTCCTGTTTCACCATTGTACAATAGATCGTGTCCATTTTTTGCTTGCTATGCATCTTGCCGTATTTCTTGATAGGGTATCTCATTGTGCAATTTGAGTTGATTTAAAGCAATTAAGTTCTAAGTTAGTATTAGACTTCTACAAATGATCTCTAGTGTTCAATATACGTGCACTGTTCTATTATGTTTCTTTATTGTTTGCTCAAAGTATCATTCTTCACAAGTGTTCTAAACCAATTATTTTTCTTGATCACGGAATAGTCACACTGTAACAAGAGTTAAACATGTGCACCTACATGTTTCCAGCAAAAAAAAAAGTGCTCTTCGTTGAATTTAGCAGGATTTTTCGATCATCTAACCATCCCATGATTATGCATCTTGCCTTTTCATGGATTTATTCCAGCACAATCAAAATTTACTTTTACGTGTGTCATTATTTTAGTAGATAGACACTAAAACAGGCTATGCCATCATACAAAATTTGGATTAGACATGCAAAAGGTATGCAAAACATGCTGAATTAAATGAAATTTGGA
The DNA here is from genome assembly GCF_000231095.2 of Oryza brachyantha. Taxonomy (NCBI): domain Eukaryota; kingdom Viridiplantae; phylum Streptophyta; class Magnoliopsida; order Poales; family Poaceae; genus Oryza; species Oryza brachyantha. The sequence continues at coordinate 10,947,541 of NC_023166.2, forward strand.
TTCTGTTGCTTGAACAACCAAAGCATACACTAGTCCTAAAATTTTTTTTGTAAGACCAAAGGAAGAGGAAGGAGCACCTAAGAACAGTAGGAATGGGAGGCATTGGGAAAGTTGCAAACCAAGCCTTCACATACATGGAGCTTGCACTTTCCTCCATGTTCCCATTCCTACAACTCTTAGAACCTCCTTCTTCCTCTTCCCAAGCTCACTGTCAAGGTCACATCACCCAAATTGCAGGGCCTTTTTCCTACTAAGACCAATGTGCAAACCAAGAAGGAAGGGGAAGGAGCACCCAAGAACAATAGGAATGGGAGGCATCAGGAAAACGCAAAGCCGGATCTCCTTTGAAGGAAATTCAGAGCTCATGCTTTCCTCCATGTTCCCATTCCCACTGCTCTTGAACCCTCTCATTCTTCCTCTTCCCTGGCTCACCCTCCCTAGTCCCTACTACCGAGTCCTCGAATTTTATTAGGACTTAGAAACTATAATCTGTGTGAGTATATATAGACCATTGGCCTGTGCTATGGAGAAATATATAAGCAACGAGCACTCTTGCATGGTGCACCGTAGGGAATATCAGGGATGGAAGTTGGGGCCATAAATTGTGTGCTGTAAATGTATATCAGCAATTGTGGTTGTAGGGAGGTGATCTTCTGTCCTTGCATATCAAAGTATGCAAAGCTGTCAGCTTAGTCGTGACCTGAAGCTTTGCATCTACACCTCAGGAGGATGCAAGAGGCAATAGAGATATGCACATCTGACTTTGTGGTCCTTGTAGGATCTTGACCAAAGATGATGCAGAACACAAGGAAAAAATAAATTGAAAGGAGAATACTCTTATCCTTGTGTAACTAAAATAATTCAGTTTCAATGGAACGGGGGCACTGCCTTGTTATTCTAAAACATCCATGTACAAGCAAAGTCTGTAGTGTAATAGAGTACAAAATTAGGCCAACGAATGAAAGCACTAGTTTGACCTTACAACTTTGGGATGTGATAGATTCGAACTTCAAGAAATTTGATCAATTAAATTACCTACTACCTCTAGTTTGATAATCTTGTTGTTTTGGACAACAACATGATCTTTTAAATCTATCTTTGACTATAATTTTCTATTAAAACATATACATTAAATAAATAAATGTTTATTATTAAATTATACTTTATGACTCATCTATACATGTTACCCTAGTAATTTCAAACTACATATTTTAAAGGTTATTAATAGTCCAAGTTTTAAAAGTTTGGCCGCACCCTTGTTTAAAACGACAAGAATTATGAAAATGGAAGGAGTAATATATTTGTACAGATTTTACTGATCATCAATCCAATGAGCATGCACGCATGCAACTAAAATATCACATCCAACATGTTTCCTGTTCACTTCAACATGATATAACACAATATTCAGACTAAAGTTGATTTTACTACAATAGGCCAGTTTCAACATGTATTGATGACAAGTCGACATTTAGATTGGTTGGGCATGTAGATGGAATCGGTCTTGTGATGCTGCTAATTAACTGAGGCTGCCTAATGCTGGACCTAGAGCAGAAGTAGCAAGCATGTCAGTGCCACTGGCATTCAGTCCTCTTGCTAATCCACACTCTAGTGAAAATGAAAACAGGCTTGTGATGTTGAATGGAGCGACACTCTAATAATTGCCGGTGCCTATTTGATGGCTTGATATTGGAAAATTTGAAAAATCCTTTCTTTCCAAAGGTTTTTAACATGTGCTTGAATTCTAGTTACATTCCAGTGGCGATTTGAATTTATATTTACACTATGGTAAGGTTCCCACCAAGTCACCAAGCATGACTGAAGTTGTGTATATGATACACTGTTAACTACTTCAGATTTTTATGGTTACAATGACTTGCAGGAATGATCAGCGAGCAATGTGTACAAACATCAGCAGTTCACGATACGGCTTTAGGTTGGTGAGCTGTATCAAAAGTTTGCGCTTTGAGCTGTTTTGCAGGATTTCATATTCTGAACTTGCTATGCAGTATTATGCATCCTTTTAGCATGAAAAAAAGGGCTACTCTGTACCATGTTGAATAATGCATTAATGCAGAGTGTGAGAGTTTAATTAGAACTTATGATGGATGTGTAATTGGTTCAATATACACACTGTAGAAGATTTGATTGTTAACTTTGTGTTTTCTCTTTCCAAAATTTGAATATATTCTAATCAAGGTTAGGCACATCTGATTCATGGATCTCAAACATATTCTTTGCACAAGCCAAAAGGAAGAGAAAGGAGCATCTAACAACAATAGGAATGGGAGGCATTAGGAAAGCACAAAAGCATTATCTTCACCCCAATTCTAGTTGAGAATAAGACAATGTAGACTTTCCTCAATGTTTCCATTCCCACTGCTGTTAGAGACTCAATTTCTTACTCTTCCCGGCATGCTATAAAATTTGCTCAGGCAGATCACGCAAGCCCATAGGAAGAGGAAGGAGTACCTAAGAACCATAGGAATGAGAGGCATCAGGAAAACATGAATCTCGGAAAACATGAATCTCGGTTTCCACCTCCAATATTAGAGCGGACACTAGTGCTTAAGCTTTCCTTCATGTTCTCATTCCTACAATTCTGAGATTCTCTCTTTCTTCCTCTTCCTAGCTCGCTTTCTTCTGGGATGCTACTACATGGAGGGAGCCTGGAGTATATATAGAGCCTTTACTGTAGTGAATGCCTGGATGGTGAATTGGTGATGCATTAGCAGGCCATAGCATTCAGTGACAGTGGGACTATTGGCAATGCATTTACCGGGGCTCCTTACGAATGAGAGTGCAAAGTACAGGACAAGTTCCTTTTCTTGCTTCTGCAGTTGAGGTGAATCCTCTTTGTAAAATCAAGGAACTGCACAGCCTTAACGGCTTATTAGTGACCAAAGAATAATTTATAGGTGAAATTTTATGTACGTGTCCTTAGCGATTAAAAAGCAAATATTAAAAAAATGAACTATGATGGAAACACCCCAAAAAATCAACTCTAAAAGTAAGTTTTAATATTTAAATTTTGTCACCGGCTTATAAGCAAAAGGGTGAAGAGTGGGTTGTTAATTTATTGGTTACTTCGTTGAAAAAAGCTTGTTGATAAATTGTATTTCATTTGTATTTATACATGAAAGTTCTGCTAATATTTTCTCCGATTTCTTCTTTATATTTATGGATCCAAGATCAAAATCAAAGAATTGCACAGCCAATGCATTTAGCTCGCCAACTAACTCCATATATGGTAGAGAATTCCTCCAATCCAGCAGGTACATTTCCCTCAACCGCTCGTACATATGAATCGGATGGTGAAAAATTAGCTGGTACCTCTAGATACAAAATTACCCATCTTATTGTACCGGATCCCATAGAAGGGTGGAAGGCGTAGGGGAGGGCGAACTGGCGAGTGCTCCCGATCTGAACCGTGGAAGCGAGGCGGCGGCGGCCGCGGTGTTCCTGGCCGGCGGAAGGGAGGCGGCGGCGGCAGTGCGAGGCGGTTCCTGGCCGGCGAAAGCGAGGCGGTGGCGGCCGGCGGGGAGGTGGCGGAGGTCGCGGTGGTCCCGGCTGGTGCGGCGGGGAGCTGGCGTCGGTCGGTGGTCCCGAGCGGCGGAAGTGAGGCGGTGGCGGCCGACGGGAGGTAACGGCGGTCGCGGTGGTGCAGGCCGGCGGGGAGGTGGTGGCAGCCGCGGTCGTCCTGGTCGGCGGAAGCGAGGCAACGGCGGCAGTGCGAGGCGGTTCCCGGCCCACCTAAACAATCTTACTCTCTGTTAAACTCTCTTAGGAATTCAGCATGCCTATCTTTCTCCATCTGCAGAATCTGCTGCATCCGTCCATAATAACTAGCTCTGCTACATAGCAGCGTAAATAAAATAAATGTGAACATGCAGATATATTTCAGTGAATAAGTGGAAAATAATTATCAGTGTTCTCTTCGAAGTTGGGACTTGGGACTGCATTGAAATAATATTTACTTACATACAAGTTGACTCCCCCCACCCACCAAAAAAAAGGCAGAACAAAACACGAACCAAAAATGGTGTTCCAACAGAGGAGGCACTTCTATCCTGAAGATTATCAAGAAGTTCAGAAATTGAAATATTTGCTTTCTTGGTTGGACAGGCAAACTCTGAGGGCAAATCTTCAATTTCTTCCTTGATATTTTCCATCAGCTCAGCCATCATATTTTCTGGAACTCCATTTGTTTCCTCTCTGCTAGCACGATTTCTCACATAAGCCAATATTGAAATTCTTTCACTCAGTTCGACAGTGTTGACAGTGGCACAACCACAAGAAAGAGACCGTTATTTTCTTGAGCATTCTGTAATGGCCACATCAGGTGTTAGTAACCAGTAGAGGATTTATATAATCAGCTGAACACAACTGTGTGGGAGAACATTACATGAAAGAATCCCGGCATGGAGACAGATTGAATATTTCTTTCCCAGGCCCATGATCTCATCAGCGAGGTGGTGTTGGCGGCGTCGGAGGCGAGCGGTTCATGCTGGGCACGGTGGTGGCGGGCGTGGCGACGAGGCGGTTCTGCTGCTGGGCGTCGCTTGGTCACGGTGGTGCTGGTGGCGGCCGCAACAACGCAGTGACGAGTGGAGGCGGCGCCGCACTCTACCAGGAAGGCAGGGAAGAGACGATGCGGCCGTGCAGGGGCAGATTACGAGCGACACAATGACGATTTTCTATCCCAATCCTACCCTTTACCAGTGGACGGTTGGATTTAGTTAAGTACCGTCCGGTATTTGTACCTCCCGGTACATATTGCGGTACCAGAAAGGTAAAAATGTGCATCACAGCATCAATAAATAACCCTTAATATCGATCCATTTGATAAATACATGGTGACACTACAATGAACTATTTTTCCAAAAAAAGAGAGCAAGAAGGTGAAACGCATTTTCATTTTCTTCCTTCATGAGCATCCCAGTAAAGCTTTCTTCCTTTTTCTTGTTGCTGTACGCGTTGATTCACTCTGTACACGTTGGTTTTCAGGCCTTCAGCTATGGAGTCAACTAATTTGAATGCATGAAGAAAAGGGAAATGAAGGAATCCTGAAGAGCATCATGTCGCCTCTGCAAAGTTTAAGAGGTATTAATTGACTCAAATACTTTCCTTTCAATTTTGGTGAGAAGCATATAATGATATATATAGGCACTGCCGTTCTGTTTCTGACTGAGTTAAAATGCAATGCTAATATGTGCTTGTTCATCTGGTTGTTTTATGGTTCACTGAACATTCCATTCGAATCATTTTGCATATTGTGGCTGTTAAAGTGCTGATATATATACTATCTCCATTTTAAAATATAAGCATTTCTAGGTTATTTATAATAGCTTAAGAAGATGTCAAAAGATTATCTTTTATTCATTTTAGTGGTGAATTTTTAAATTTTAAATTGATTAGATTCTTTCCAAGCATCTGATTGGCTCTAGAATCATTGGAATGATTAAAATCATGGGAAATAGTGTAGAAATAATTGTATTGTGGTACTGAATTTGAATCTAGAAATTCTTACTATTTACATTTTAAGTTAGACGTCATGCATCCACGTTTCTATGCCAAGGTGCTTAGTCACAGCAGGTGTATTTTTTACTCCATTATCTATCTTAACTATGATCCCATCACAGGAGTACTAATGATGAGTGTGTGTCATTTATGCTTCAAAAAAAATCACATGCCATTTTAGATGTTATCAAATATGAATATGTCTTCAAGATTGTAGGGGAATATGCAGAATTTTTATGCTTGTTTTGAAATGCAGGAGTTTTTCATTTTTTAACCAATCTCTTTTGAAGGTGCTAGATAGGAAATATTAGATCCCCTACACTCCATTTTTTTCTTGTTATTCATGATTCACTATAAAATTACCATAATCTAATGTCCCTTTTTTGTTTTCTCTGCTTAAACAATTGAGCAAGTCAAAAGGAAGAGGAACAAGTGATTAAGAATAATAGGAATGAGAGGCATTGGGAAACACAGCCAAATCTCCACCTAATGATGGAAAAGGGTTTAGATTTTCCTCCATGTTCCCATTCCAACCATTCTTAGACCCTCTTTCTTCCTCTTCCCGACTCACTGTCTACATCTAAATATGGGTATAGATACGTTTTGTTTTCTCTACTAAATTGGTGTTAGCCGAAAGTAAGAGGAACGAGCACCTAAGAACTATAGGAATGGGAGGCATCAGGAAAATCATCGTATTAAATCTCCAACACCTAGAGTTAGAGCTTAATTAGGCTTTCCTTCATGTTCCCATTCCTACTGCTCTTAGAGTCTCTCTTCCTCTTCTTGGCTCACCCTCTTTGTCACACAGCTACAGAAACTATATATCAGAAGCTTGAACCTCTTGAACATTTTGTTCAGAGCTCTAGAGTATATAGATACCTATGCAGTGCAGAGTCTGTGAACAACAAATGAATTGAATCTGGTAGATAGTGCATAATATATAGGATACTGAAGTGAATGCAATATATTATGGTCATGGAACATGTACAAGTCACTCTGCAACATCTGCAGGGATGAGTTCTTCTGGATACTACAACTTGAAAGCGAACTAACATAATGGCCAGGAGACAGCAGGGGTGATTGTTTGATTTTTTCATGAAAAAAATTAAACTGCATATTTGTAATCTGAAAATAATTTACGAATAAAAAATTTATATACATGTTCATAACAATTTAAAAGCCAGAGTAAAAAATTAACTACGATAAAAAAACCTTAAAATCAACTTTAAATTTAAAGTTAAAATTCAAAATTAAGCAACAACAGATGGGGTGAGCAATCCATATCGGTTCGCTCGATGTATAGAGGCTTTTTGAATAATACATATGATTGATTATAAAGGGTAAGGTAACAATACGAGAGACAGACAATGCACTTATACTTGTATGAATATACATAGAGAGGTTTTATGGTTCTTGAGAAAGTATATAGAAATATTAAATTTCTAGCGTAAAATTTTGATACATACCAATTTTTTTCATTAAAAAAAATATGGTGTTTCCGAGTATCTTTTCAAGAATGGCAAAAAAACACATATATACGTATGACTGGATAAAATATTTTCACTTACTTGCATGTCACCTAAATACTTATTAAAAATATTGACAGAATATGAGATATGTTAGTCTATAAACACACATGTTAGTTTAAATTCGACTTCTATAAGTTGTAATAAAAATAATAAATTTAACGGTGAATATACACATACTAGTTTCATTTTAATTTATTCTTTTTTTGAGAATTTATAGAAATTAAATTTAAAATTGAATGCTTGTGAAGTGATATATCTTGTATCGACCGCGTGGAGAGGAGCTCCGCGTCCCGCGGCCAAGCAGGTGTGGTTGAAGACCACCACGCGCTGACCACCGTCCGCCCTGACACCGAGCGACGCGACGGCTATGGCGACGACCGACGGCGAGGGGCGGGAGAAGGCGAGCTGAACGCATGCCGGCCAAGCCCAAGAATGAACCGATCGTTGCTGCTGCTTCGTTCTTGACTCGTACCGCGTTGCAGGTTGCAAATGTTGCAAATATCCTTCTCTAAAAAGAAGTTGCAAATGGTGCATCGTCATGAGCCAAGTTTATAACACGACACGCGTGAACACGATCAAGCAGGCGGACGTCGGAGGAGACGATGGAGAACTCAGATGTCCCCTCCAAATAGGGGTGTAAATGGACCGGCCCATGAATCCGGTTATAAGCCAATTAAGTGGGTAATCCAATGGACTACCCGTACGTTTAATTGGCCTATAAGTGAGTTGGTGGGCCGGCCTACTAACACCCTTAGCTCCAAATCTTTTTTTTTTGCACGCACGCATTGCTGCTCGATTGCCATTAGGAAAAGCCTCGAGCCAAAAGAAAAAAACGTATAATCTATGCTGCAAATTAATACTAGCAAACTCATTCCCGCGTTAATCGAGTCAAAAGATCATGTGGGTGGCATTTGGCCTTCTGCGAGGAAACTGACTTTGTATTTCAGGGTTGTTACTCCCTCCCTAGTCGAAGAAAAAAGATCATGTGGGTGGCATTTGGCCTTCTGCTAGGAATCTGGACATAGGTCTAGAGATTAATATTTTTAAAATGAAAGGAGTATATTTCTACGGTCTACCTCTATATGTACAACTATTAGTATATCAAAACAGGGTTCTCTCAAGGTACCCCTCCTACCTCCCTAATATTTCCTGAACAAAGAGATACCCCAGCGGAAGAATGAAGAGAGCTCGATATATACTTATGTTGTTAAGGCAAGGGCGATGTATATTTATCAAATACTCCCTCAGTTTCAGATTATAAGTCGTTTTGACTTTGGTTAAAGTCAAACTGTTCCAAATTTAACCAAGTTTATATAAAAAATAGTAACATATACAATCCAAGACACATATTATGAAAATATATTCAATTATAGATTTAATAAAAACTAATTTGGTATTGTATGTGCTACTATATTTGTCTACAAATTTAATCAAACTTAGTGTAGTTTGACTTTGATCAAAATCAAAACGACTTGTAACATGAATTTATGTTAATATTGTGGTAAGATTTCCAGAAAGCCGCCATAATTGAAGTTGTGTACATGAATGATGTTAGATAATTACTTCCTACATATTTTCATGGTTACAGGGACTTTAGTGGGTGATAAACAAAACCATTAGCAGTTCAACATATGATCTTCAATTTGGTGAGCCATCTTAAAAGTTTGTGCCTTAGTGCTATTTTGCCGATCTTTTGTGAGCAATCTATTTGGCAGTTTTGCAAAATTTCATATTCTGAAATTGCATCATGTGCATTATTATGGACCATTTATGCATGATAAAATTATTACCATGTTGCACAATGCTGAGGGTAGGAAGAAAATTAGAAGTTATGATCGATATGAAAGTTGGTTTGATATGTGCATCGTGCAAGTTCTGACTGTTAAAACCTATGTGTTTAGTGCCATAGCGATTTTACGGTCCTCAAGTAGGTACCAAGAGGTACCAAATTTTACATTGAAATTTTAGTACTTCTCGATACCTACTCGAGGACAGTATGATTTCTCTTAGTGCCAGCGAAGTTTAAATACGCTCAAGCCAAAAAAAAAAATCCAATTTCAAAGGCTAGGCACGTCTGATGCATGAAACTAGACGTATTTCGCGCTCATACATTGTGCAAGCTAGAAGGAAGAGGAAGAAGCATCTAACAACTATAGGAATAGGAGGCATTAGGAAAACATAAACATTATCTTCAACCCCAATTTTGATGGGCAATAATAGAATGCAGGCTTTCCTCAATTTTCCTATTCCTACCGCTCTTAGACACTCAATTTCTTCCTTTTTCCTGTCTCGCTATAAAATCACCGAAGGCTCACACATGCAAATCAATATATAGAAGGTGTTCTTTTTCGAGTTGTGCAAGCCCAAAGGAAGAGGAAGGAGCACCTTACAACCATAGGAATGAGAGGCATCAGTAAAAACTGAAACACAAATGCTAGAGTAGACATAAGCACTTAATCTTTCCTTAATGTTCTCATTACTACAATTGTAAGACCCTCTCTTTCTTCCAGTTCTTGGCTTGGTTTCTTGACTACTACAGGAAGTAGCCTAGAGTATATATAGAGCCTTTTACTGTAGTGTTGAACCATAGCATCCAGCCATCCAGTGAGGTAGTGACAGCAGCACTATGCATTTATTTGGATTGAATGTGAATGCAAAGTACAACAGAAGTTCTTTTGGAAGCTTTCTGTGACTGAAGTAACCCGTCTATGTCAAATTGAGGAACTGCATAGCCAAAAAACTTATGTTCTCGGTGGTTTTGTATTTATACACAAAAAATTATGTATATGCTTATTTATGTTTTCTTATTTATAATTCTATAGGGAACCTAACAGATAGTACGTCACAAACTGCAGCTCTGAAATGAATGGCATTTTACTCACCAACAAAATCCATGCATGGTAGCTCCAAAAGAGGAAAACAATTCTTTTCCCGGTTGAAGAGGAAAGTAAATTTACTTTCACTTTGTCAGCCTCAAATCCGAAGGAACGGCTGGTCCAATTTAACCTTTAAGACTGTACATGACAGCATGAAAAATAGCTGACAACACGGGTCCATTTGATCAATTGTACACACAGTGAAACTATCATGAACTACCTCAAGAAAAAAAAAAAGGATCATGAACTGGGGAGAAAATACATCGACATTTTATATTTTTATTCCTTTTTTACGGTCTGTAAGCAGCCTAGTATAGCCCCTTCTTTAAAAATCCTTTTCCATGTTCTTCTGTATGCGTCGATTCATTCAGCACATGTTGGTTTTCAGGTCTTACAGCTATTCATCAAGTAATTCGAGTGCAGCAAGAACAAGGAAATGATGATAGAATTGTGAGGAATACATCCTGTTGCATCTGCATCTGCAAAGATCAAGAGAGGTATATACTCTGTATATAGGTATAGAAATTATGTTTCTGATTGAAAGTTAAAAGTTGTAAATAGATGCTACTGTATGTATTTTTTTTGCCGGGTGCGACAAAAGTCTGATAAAGTTGGAACGATACAGAGAAGATTAGCATGACCCTTTGCGCTAACGTATGTATTTATCCTTTGGTTGCCAATGAGCATCTATTTACATGTGAGATCTCAGTAGGGTCAATCCAATCCATTCGAATCATTTTGCATATTGTAGCTGCTAAGTGCTGGTATACAGTTTACAGTGTAAATTAAACGTCATGCATGGAGTCGCTGTACCAAGCGATGAACATGTCCAGTTTATGGTTCAAAGAAAAGAACGTGAAATTTATATGTTATCAAACATGAATACAGTTTCAATTTAGTGGGGGATGTGCCAATTTTTAGACATATTTTGTAATGCAGGATTTTTTTTTTCAAATTGAACGATCTCTTTTGAAATCTTGGACAAAAACTATTAGAGTCTAATCTTTTATGTTCAAATGCCCTACATACTCCATCTTTTATTCTTCTTCAATGATTTTTTTATAAAAAAATGCACATGAGAACTGCACATCTTTTGTATTAAGTTTTACTCTAAAATTTCCTGTCGTCCAATGTATCCATTTGTTTGCTTGACTGAACAATTGAGTAAGTCAAAAGGAAGAGGAATGGGTGATTAAGAATAATAGGAATAGGAGGCATTGGGAAACAGTGAGCCAAATTTCCACCTAATAATGGAAACAAACGGTTTAGGTTTTCTCTATGTTCCCATTCCCACCATTCTTAAACCCTCTTTATTCCTCTTCCTTACTCACTTTGAAGCCTCCATCAAAAAATAACCATAGATACATACATTTTGTTATCTCTACTAAATTAGTGTTAGCCGAAAATAAGAGGAACGAGCATCTAAGAACTATAGGAATGGGAGGCGTCAAGAAAACATTTTATTATCTCTACTAAATTGGTGTTAGCCGAAAGTAAGAGGAACGAGCACCTAAGAACTATAGGAATGGGAGGCATCAGGAAAATCACCACACTAAAATCTACAGCTCCATGAGTTAGAGCTTAGTCAGGCTTTCCTTCATGTTCCCATTCCTACTGCTCTTAAGAGTCTCTCTTCCTCTTCCTGGCTCACCCTTTTGGCACATACAGCAACAAGAACTTTCAGAATCAGAAGTTTGAGCGTTTTCTTCAGAGCTCTAGAGTATCTCTCTCTCTCTCTCTATATATATATATATATATATATACAGACCTGTGCAGTGCATGGCTGTGAACAACAAACGGATTGAATATGGTAGATGGTGCACATGCACAATAGGACACTGAAGTGAATGGGCATGTATTGTGGTCCTGGAACTTGTACAGATCACTGTTACGAGATCTTCTGGATACATCTGAAAGGCTGTCTGACATAATGGACAGGAAGCAACGAAGAACCATGCAGTCACGGGGGTCTTTTAAGTATAAGCATTCAAATTGGTGAAAGTGTCAATGTGAATATGAATCTAAAGTGGATCCTGTGAGACATTGCACTCTCTTTTCTGCGTACTTACAACGCTATATTTTTGTTTCTGCTTATGCTTATAAACTAAAATTTAAATTTTAAATCTTAAGATACTTTTTTAAAAATGTTAACAAAGCTATGTCTGAAATGTTCTAACTGCATGTTGCTTGAACTCATAGTGCTTGTTGCATAAGATTAAAAAACAAGTGCTTGTTGCATTGCACGCACTCTATCAATTGTTAAATCAGTTGCAATACATACACTATAGCATTAAAAACACTACTGTTATCTCTTCTGAGTGTTGTACTGTCTTGGGAAAATTTGAAGTTATCCCAATCTTTTTTATGCTTGTAAGCTAAAATTTAAATTTTTAGAACTTAAAATTGAAGTTAATTTATGGGTTTTTCATCATAGTTTATTCTTTAGTTTTCATCATAGTTTATTCTTCAGTATTTATTTTTATATTGCTAAAACATGTATATAACAAGTTTTATCCCTAAAAATATTTTTAATCGTTAATAAGTCATTTCGCTTATGCTGACACAATGGTGAAGTACCTATAGAAGTGACAATAACATCCTTTCTTCATAGGTTTCATCTGACAACTTTTTTTTCCTGGATTTCAGAATAAGAACCGTGTTCTACACTTCTACTAGTACTTGTAAAGATGACACAGAAGCAGGTTCTGAATGTGTTAAACGTAGTCTAATTATAAAAGCTAGCCCGTTCTAAATGTGTTCTACACTTCTACTAGTACTTGTAAAGCTGACTCGTTCAGTTCCCAAAAAATTTTGGGAGAGAGATTATATCGACACGTACGGTCACACATTTAAAGTATTAAACGTAGTTTAATTACAAAACAATTTTCAGATTCCACCTGAAAACCGTGAGATGAATCTTTTGAGTCTAATTAATCCATCATTAGCACATATTGGTTACTGTAGCACTTATGGCTAATCATATACTAATTAAGCTCAAAAGATTCGTCCCACGATTTTCCTCATAACTATAATTAGTTTTAATGTTTATGTATATTTAATGCTTTCATTTTAGGTGTTTAAAGATTCAATGTGATGTTTTTTGAAACTAAACAAGGTGTAAATCTCTTTGCAAGAACAAACATTTTTAGGGCAAACATCTTCCATATACCATAATATCAAGACCATGTTCACTTTAAATTCTTAATATCTTTAACTTTCATGGACTGAAATCTGATGAACATACTAAATATCATATACATAGTTGATGTCAATGAGCTCATTATCATGTATTTCTTTCTACTTGAGAATAGTCAGCAGATGATGGAGCAGCTTGGACTGAATGTACACGGTACATCTACTGTTCTCTCCATGCGAGCCCAAAGGGGACTAACCGAATAATCACGCTGTCATACTGGATTCCTTCTAAGAAACGTTCAGTATTTTTGTGTCTGTTGATGGATTTGTCGCTTTGTGCTTCTTCGAGGGGAAGAATTTCTGATAGCCTGTGGAATGGACACCTGAATGCATCAGGTTCTCTGTTCTTGTTCGCAACCAGAAAGATAACCACTAGGACGAAGACGAAAAAGTTAGAAGGGGGGCTTGATTCATTTTCATTTCATCCATAGCCTTCGCTGATATCGCTTGAGGCTGGTTCAATGGCAAGCCAATGCTTGGCGTGTTTGCAAAGCTGCTGCTTCTGTGTATACAGCTGAAAGATGGGGGAAAAAAAAAAGGAAATCCTGTTCAGAACTTGAGGTCCGTCTACTGATCTAAGTATGTTAGAATGCAAGAACATTACAGAGTCACGTGTACTCATCTCTTGTCAATGGTGGATGTGATGTATCATATATGACGAGTTGACGACAAGCAGTTAGCAGTCTGGTCTCTGGTGTCACATATTTTTACCTCCTGCTTCTTCCTTTGCGTTCTTTCAGAGTTCGGGAACATGGCCGTCTCTCTCTCTCTGATGTATCTACTGTTCTCCATTGCAGAGTGAAAGTTGGTAGAATCTTGGTTTGCTATTGCCTTCTTTCATGAATAGAATGATTGAAAGTTGGAATCTTGGTTTGCTGCTACCATTTGTCGTGAACAGAGTGATTCAAAGTTGGAATCTTGGTTTTCTCTCGTTTCTTTTCTGACTTATCTACTTTTCTCTAATTGCTATCATTTTTCATACTTTTCTGCAATTGCTATCATTTGTCATGATTGTGTTTTTTACATGTCTGAAGATAGATCATATCAGATAAATCGGCAGACTGAATTTTTTACACTATTAAGTCAAAATCAGTTAGCCAAACCACCATCCTTTGCTTATGCAAGAAAAAAAGCATGCAAAAGGAACAAAGCAAAGAAAATACTGAAGCAAACCAACAAACAGGATGAATGAACTATGAAGAACAAAAACACAAAAACTCTGCATCCAGTTCATATGGTGTGCAGACAAAAGGAAGAGGAAGGAGCACCAAGGAGCAATAGGCATGGGAGGCATCAGGAAAGGAAAGCTCGTATCTCTATCGGATTAAGCCTTCCTTCGTGTTCCCATGCCCACTGCTCATTGGCCCTCTCATCTTCCTCTTCCGATCCCGCTTTCAAAGATCTCAAACTATCCAAAATGTGTATCATTTCTTCGCTAAAGCAATAGCGCAAGCCAAAGGAAGAGGAAGGAGCGCTTAAGAACGATAGGAATGGGAGGCATCGGGAAAAACCAAACCATATTTCCACCTCCATTGCTGGAGGGGGAAACAATTTTAGGGCTTTCCTCCATGTTCCCATTCCCACTGCTCTTAGGCCCTCTCTTCTTCCTCTTCCTGGCTCACTCAACTCGCCAGAAACTCTCAAACAAGGAGGCTGAATTGTTCAACTTCTCCAGCTCCAATGTATATATAGACATGTAGTGCAAAGTATTAAATGATATGCATGGTACACCATAGGACCTGCAGCCAGTGACAATGGGGCCATAAAATTGACAGTGAGCTGTCCTGTTTAGCACGTGCAGGGTGATCTTCTTCTTACCCATATCCAAAAGGCCAACATGTTGGTATTATAAAGCGGAAAAAATGGGTGAAGGAAAGAGCATCTCATTCAGATGGTTAGAGAAAAAGATGGCAATAAGGAGCAAGAGAAAAGATGGTTTCTTGTTTAGCTGAAGTCAGGGTTCAGGAATTATGGGTATAGATTACAGAGAATGATAGATAAAGAATAGGAAAAATGGATGAATCCCAACAATGGACCAAGAAAAGCCTTGCAGTTGCATTAACCACTTTTGATGGCACAAAAGGTACTTCAGACATGAACTGTTTCAAGAAACAACCCTGATTCTTTAGAGATATTTCAATTCCATATGGGCTAACTAAGAAAAAAAATGTATGTATAATATAATCCTATTCTGTAAGCATTATAATCTACAAGTTCTGGGCTGTGCACAAGAGCACGCAAGCAGAGAGACAAAAGGAAACAGACACATTTAATTTCACAAACTAAAAACAAAACAATCAGGTCATCAACCACAACCCCTCGGCAGAAAACACATGAAGATGTAGTTGTTGTATATTCAGGCTAAACTCGCTGTACACATTGTTTCACCATGTATCAACAGTGCACTTCTGTCTGCTGGACCATCTAGTATTTTCTGAACAAGGTTCTGACGCAAAGGAAGAATGAGGTCTTGAAAAGAGTTCGATACTTCTTCCACCCACTGAAGAACTTGCCAACTACAACCTTGTAACTGGGCCTCTGCTTCACCAATGCATAGTATTCAAGTAACCTTGGTCTGCAGTTGATGTATTCCTCATCAAGGTCCAATAGAGTGATGCGTGCAAGAATAGGAATGAACATCGAATCCGCAGGTGAGAATTCATCGCCAGCGAGATATTTGCCATTGTTGAGCTGTGCTTCAACATCATCGAGGAGTTCGCTCAACTCCTCCTCACTTTGTTTCATAATGTCAGGATCCTTCAATCTGTCTTCAGTCTCATAAGCCTCACGGAGCTTAACATGGTACATGCTGGCTAAATCTGGGGATTCAGCCATGCGAGCAATCAGCACTCGCCGTATGAACTTGGAGACAAATGTGCGGTACTTGATCGGGGTGTGAGTGAGTGTGAACATCTTCGGGTTCCAACTATCAACTTTCTGCATCCACTGGTAAACTTCAGTGTTCACAGGGACAATCTCACCGCTTAAATGCACTGCAAGCCTGTCAATGTACCTATGACAATGTAGAAGAAGATAAATTAACATTCATACGCCGTGCCTGATCAGCAAAGTTAAGATATGCCCATCATTTTCTTTAACTTGCAATGTGAATGAAGAAACATACTGAATTATATCGAAAGCTCGATAAATGACATGTGCGCCGTTCTGGAAGACGGGGAGTTTCGCAGAAGGGTTCATGCGGAAGAAGGCCACATTCATGTTTTTGCCGGTCAGCGGATTGAGATGATATGAGGTGTAGTCAATACCCTTCTCTTCCAGTGCCATCCGCACTTTCTGACTGTCCAGCGAATACGGGTGGTGATATAGCTGCATTGCTACAGTACCAGCAAAGAATGATGCGATCAGTACAGATTCTCAATGACTATCAGTGGAACATGACGAACAAGTGTACAAGTGGTCTAAAAAAATAGTATTAAAATGCAAATCTCGTTATCTCTAGTGGTTGGTCTCCACAAAAGTGAGCAGTGTAGGGTTTTTTTTTTTGGCAGACAATTACACTACACCTTGCAAACTGGTGTTGTTGATATGCATGCAGATGAAGGCGCGCAGCATTCACTGTAGTGAACAATTGATCGAAATTTTTGCCTGTTTCACTGCTAGTTCATCCGACGATACCAACTGAACCCACCAAAAAAACTTCTTTTTCATATAAATCTTAACAAAAATAGGGGCAAGAACCACCAACTACGCTGGCATCGATCAAATCTTAACAGAAAACGCATGTTTTCCAGAGCAAAACCACAGGAATTTCCAGGACCGAACAGAGGGCATCAAGAAACTCATGCTTATGCAGCCGCTCTCCAAGAAGGGGAAAAAAGGGGTCCGCTTTCCAGTTTGCATGATCTTCCCATTCGTCCAGAAGTTCCACGTAACCACCCGCAACACACGAGCCGAATCTAAAATCCCCAACCCAGAGCCAATTCCACACGGAAATCAACCAAACCAAACCTAAACCAATCCATCCACCCATCCATGATCTACGGTTGCTCTAGTAGCAAATCCTCACACATGCCAAAAAGAAAAAAAAAAGAAAGAAACGGAAGAGAGAACGGGAGGAGGGATAGAACTGTTACCTGACTCCGAGTCGCCGGAGACGGTGGCTGCGTGGAGCGGTGGAGACTGACCGGAGGGGTCTTCTTCCTCCCGGGCGGCGAGGCGAGGAGGCGCGGGGCGGGCGTTCTCCACTACGGCTGCCGCACCAGTGGGTGTGGGTGGGGGGCGGTGCTCTTCAAGTCTTTGTTTTGATTCGTCTTGGCTGGAAGTTTTTGAACTGTGGTTAAGCCTTTTTCTTGGGCTGTCGTTTATAACTCATATTTTTCTCAAGTGTTTAGGTTTATAAATTAAAATTAAAATTTTAAATTAGACTTGATTTATTGTTTTTCATCCTATCTATTTTTTAGCCTAAAATAGATAGCTGAGAACCTATATAAAAATTTTACCTACAAATAAAATTTTAATCATGATAAACCGTTTTGTTTATGGTTAGAATAATCGTTAATTTCCGATACCACACAGCTTTATTTCTCTTTCGTTTTGATGCCCTCAGCAAGAGCGATCGGTGGTTCTCTGGTTCTGTTCTGTTCCAAACTTCCAACTAGTTGCCTGGTCGGTGGGTGTTGTCGTGTTGATTATCCAAATGGCCGTGGTGCGTGCACCCGGCCTTGATCCCCAAGACTGCGATCCCCATTCTTGTTAATCCTGAAAGAGTGTGCGTCTCAGCGTGTCCTACTGAACTTTCCGAACGATTTGTTTTGAAAACTCAAATACTTTATCTATTAACTAAAGATAGAGTTGTGGGGAGTAACCTTTCGTGTACATCGCTAAATATATTAGCTTAGCATTGAACCATCGTAACGAAATACTACCTCCGTTTCATATTGTAAAACCTTGCCTAAGTTCATCAATATATATATATATATATATATATATATATATATATATATTCATTAGCATCCATACGGCATGTTTGGAAACGACCAACCGAGCTAATTTCTCCTCCTTTTTTGTGTGTGCGATTTTTAAACTGTTAAACTGTATTTTTAGTAAAAAATAATTTATATAAAAATGCTCTAAAAATAAGATTAATTTATTTTCAAGTTTACAATAATTAATACTAAATTAATCATATATTAATAGCTTTTCTTATTTTACATGTGCCGATTAGACATGTTGTCATAGGCAGTTGTGAACGCAACCACATAAAACTATAAGCCAACGGCAAGTACACGTAGAGAAGTGATAAAAAAAATTAGAAGCGTTACTCTTATGAAAGAGTTAGATTTTACCAATGTTATCATATAAATACATTAACTAACTACACGTGAAGTAAAAAGATATGAAAATAAATAGTAGAGCCAACGTTATAGCTAATATAGGCATAGCTCTAATGCACAAACTTTCTACCGAAATTGAACAACGGAACTATCGACAGAGAGCTGCGGCATTGGTACAAGGACTTCTATTCTTGGGTCTCCATTGACATCCACGCCGCCAAACAAATACTGCTGAGAGTTGGTCGAGCTTTTCTAGAATTGAGAAGCATTATATTTAGGTTGGTCAACTTTAGCTACTCAAGTTAAACTTGAATGTGAAAATATTAAACCTTATTTTTAAAAAAGAAATATTAAAATTTATTATAGAATTCACATTTCCACGTTTTGGTTTTTGGAAAGAAAAAAATGACAAGTGGAACCTTTGGCTTTTTGTCTTGGAGAGGATTACCATAGAAATTCCACAAGAGTTTCAAATTCCTAAACTGAGTATAATTGGTACTTTTATTAAAAAGAAACCCATCCTAAGGTAAGTCCAGTGAGGGTGAAGAAAGATAATAGTGTCTTAAATGTAGTATAGGTGAATGGGTATGCCAGAGATATTAAATGGATAAATGTTCCGATACGTTAGCCGAGAGTAGATAACGTAGAATGAATTAATTTATTTTGAGATAAAGTTTGAACTCCAAGGGGTCGTTCAAATAAATTGTTGGTATGCAAAATAAAGAAACTTACCCGTATAAATCTTTTTATAAAGAAAATGTAATGTCAGCTTATTTGGAAAACATTTTAAAGAAACTAGGTTACTCCCCATTTCAAAATGCAGAAACCTGGTGTATAATTGGATATCAATCTAAACAAGAGGACAGAGGGAGAATAGGTTCACTGGAATTTAAGGTTTAAACAAAAGGGTACAGGGAGTATAGGTTCACTAGAAACTTTATATTCCTAGCAGAGGGAATAAAAACGAAACGATATATTTCTAAAAAAAATAATTTCTAAATAAAATTTTTATGTACATGTTCTTAGATATTTAAAAGCGATTTAAAAGTTAATATTGAAAAATAAAATACCATGAAAAAAACTCAAAATCAAAACCAAATTTAAGATTAAAAATTTAAATTTTGACTTATAAACATAAATATAAGTAAAAAGAGGAGGTTAATAATCTTCAGCTAACTAAGATATAAAGTGTGCCAAGTGTTGATTTATTTTAATACAGAGGAATAGACTCATGTACGAAATATTGGGGTATTAAATTATTAGTCAATCACTCCAACCATGTCGTGGAAGGGAGCAGGTCAGGCTTGGGTCGCTTGACTTCTGTTCGCTTGAATTTCATAATTCTTATCCATTTGATAAGATCATGGTCAAATTTAAAACTTTAAAAACACTAAAATTTTTTGTATAAATCAATCATAAATAGTATAAAGTATAAATTTATTTATTATATATATATTAATACAAAGTCGTAATAAAAATAGATTTAGAAGATTGTCTAGTTGTAAAAGAAGGAAATATCAAACTGATTTTTAATACCATGTTTTTATATTATAAGATACTTTTGATCCTATTAAAAATTATTGTCAACTATATAAATCTAACCTATAACGTGATGAAACGGGTATGTATGTCAGTATGGGGTGCGTGATCCAAGTGATTTTCCAGTGGCGCCGGCGGGGCCTCCGCGTGCGGCACGATGACGCGGGAGCAGCCCAAGCGGTCCCTCGCCTGCCGTGCCGTGCCGTGCCGTGCCGCCCACCCGCACCGCACGGCCGCCACGCGTCGCCCACGCTGACCCGACCCGTCCGCACGCGACAGCCGACAGCTGCACCGGCAATTGGCTGGCCATTTATCTCCCCCCGTTGGCCCAGACAATCTCGGGCTGGCCTGGGCTTGATTTCCACCCACCCGGCCGACGGATATTTTCCGTCCGCCAATTTCTTTGGACCATCATGGCTCCATCGAATCAATCACGGCCTCGCATCAAATGCAGAGGCGCAAGCGGCGCCGGTGGGGTTTTTATGCTCCAGATTCGACTCCAGTTCAGTTTCATCAGAGGAGGTTGATGGCCTCTTTGGTTTAAAGGACTTTTAGAGAAAAAGTTAAAAAATTGAATTGTTTTCTCTAAAATTCCTATAAAATTTATATGATCCGAAGAAACCTGATTCACTAGCTGCAGTCACCACGGAACCATGATTATCAGGATCCAGAATTCCAGACAGTGTGTCGATTCTGGGAGTACTCCTGACGAACGATGTTGCTGTCAGTCTTCTTTCTTTTTTTTTTTGCAAATCTCATGTTTTATTAAGCCTAAACACAGTATACGAGAGATAGTTACATCCATTAAGGATCGAGGTAGCGAGTCCAAGGTTAGGCAAGTTTGAACATTTGAGCTGTGATTAACATTGTGACAAGCACTAGTTATAGACATTGATGATATTGAATGTCTGGCTTTGCTTGTCAGATCATGAGCAACTGTGTTAAGGCCTTGTTTAGTTTCCAATTTTTTTTTCCAAAAACATTATATCGAATTTTTGGACATCTAAATAAAGCATTAAACATAGATGAACCGAAAAACTAATTGTATAGTTATGGAAGAAATCTTAAGACGAATCTTTTAAGCCTGATTAGTCCATGATTAGCCATAAGTGCTACAGTAACCAACGTGTGCTTATGACGGATTAATTAGGCTCAAAAGATTCGTTTCGCGGTTTCTAGGTTAGCCGTGAAATTCGTTTTTTCATTCGTATCCGAAAACCCCTTCCAACATCCGATCAAACGTTCAATGTGATGTTCTTGCTAAAAAATTTTCACAACTAAACACCACCTAAGATGTCTTGGTATCTATCGAACCTGAGGTCGAGATTGACCTGTCAGTTTCTGTCACTCACTCACTCCCCCGTACACATATTATCTCCGTCCTATAATAATCTCATTTTTCGTTTTTCCGTGTCCAATGTTTGACCATTCGTCTTATTTAAAAAATTTGTAAAAAACTTAAAAACTTAAAAAAATTAGTCACGTATAAAGTACTATTCATATTTTATCATCTACTAACAATAAAAATATTAATCACAAAAATATTTTAAATAAGATGAATGGTTAAAAGTTGGACACGGAAAAACGAAAAATAAAATTATTATAGAACGGAAGAGGCATTAATTAAGAGGGCAGATGGGCCGGCCACAACTTGCCGCGATGAATCGTACGACCGACGCACGAGGCCGGACAGTGGCCTGATCAGCCCGATCTGCCGGCCGCGCGCGCGGCTGCCACCCACCGTGCATTCATCGCGCAGCCATCATGCTGCCCCCCCCCCCCCCCCCCCCCCCCCCCCCCCG
Source organism: Oryza brachyantha (assembly GCF_000231095.2). Taxonomy (NCBI): domain Eukaryota; kingdom Viridiplantae; phylum Streptophyta; class Magnoliopsida; order Poales; family Poaceae; genus Oryza; species Oryza brachyantha. Next base: position 10,969,296 of record NC_023166.2, read on the forward strand.
CCCTGCCCCCTCCCCCGGCGGAATTAACGCCTTGATCAAAGCGGGCCATGGCGGCCACGCTCTCGGCGACGCGGCTGGGTCAGGTTCGTTGGCGCTGCTTGGCAAACCGATCTCGAATTAGATCCGGGTTGCCAACGAGACGACCGGGTTTTGGCTCGGCGCGCGCGCGCGCGCGTGATATTCGACGGGTGTCGCATGATCGGTCCATGTCAGGGCCGCCAGGCTCCGTGGCTGGTTCCACACTTCCACGGGCGACGCGTGCACGCACGCACGTACTGCAGCGCATGCGCGCACCTGGTTTCAGCGGTAGAGAGGGGCTCGATCGATCGATGACGTTGTACTTGACCTCGCCGTGTCGTCGCCGGCCGAGCTACTGTTGGTTGATTTGGCCTGCCAGCGCGCTGCTACGTACCTCGATCGCTCGAGCGTGTGGAGGACCAGTGCAACGCGAGCACTGCTACTGCTCGATCCAGTGCTACGGCTCCACTGTACAGTACACTTCGCTAGTGTACAAACATCGCCACAGCGCGAACAGTACAAGTCATAGCTAGCTACGCAGGCAGAAGGCGAGCCCCCGCCATGCATGCACCAAACGCCGTACGGCGCTAAGAGCAAGTGTAATAGCAACCTGTAAGCTAGCTAAATGTTGATGTAGAGAAGTGAGCGAATGAGAAAGAGGAGGAGCGGGATTATATTATAGCCGACTCGAGCACAAAAAACAAGAAACTCTGCGAGAGGGACAAGTGAGTTATGTATTGATGATGAAGATCTGACTACTATATAAGTGAGCTATAAAAAGACTAAGCTGGCTATATTACTAGTCTTGCTCTAAGAGCAAGGCGATAAGCCACCTAAATGCTTAAGTGGATTGAGAGATAAGAGGAAAGAGAGAAAAAACGGGTTATAAGCTTACAACCAGCTCTGACACAGGCATTAAGAAACTTTATAAGAGACAAGTTGATCATGTATTCATTATAAAGAGCTAACTATAGATAGACTAAAAAATACTTCTTATAGCCGGTTTATTGGCTACATTATTAGTCTTGCTCTAAACCAAATAGCGCTGTAGTGCCAGTTTTACCGCGACTTTGTTTGGGGAAACAGAACGATTGCACGAATGCATGCACGAACGTAGTTAAAAGGTCTGGCTTTCTCCCTGCGTGTCGCGTTAGTTCTTAGGCACCCGCGATCAGGTCGTCTGTGTTAGGCCTCTTGGGGGCCGGCTACTCTTCCCTGCTAGCTGCTATATACGTACAGATCTATGGTACCATTAATAATTCTTCATGTAGCTAGAAATATAGATGTGTACTTATCTCATTCGCTTTCTACAATAAAAGTTATACTTTTTTGGTAGAGATATCTCTATTTTGCCTTGGCCACTTGGTCACATTTTTTTTTGTCAATATGGGGGTTGTAATAGGGCTGTCAATGAGTTGAGACCGAGCTTCTTAGATAAACTCGATTCGAACTCGATCAAGCTCAAGATCAACTATCGAGCTTTGCTTATAAGTTTTAGTTAACCATGTTAGTAAAACAAGAAAAATATATGCTATCAACTTAGGCTAATTCATCATGTGGACATATAAAAATGATATATTTGATGTAATAGCTTAATCAATAAAATTTATATATTGTTAGGTTCGTTTAAATCCAAGGCTCATTAATTACTCAAGTCGAGCTCAAATCAAATTCCTCAATGCAAGTATTATCTAGCTTGAGTTGAATCCCAGGCTCATTAATTACTCTTTTATGCTGATGTGTCACCTAATTAATGTACATGACACCTACATAAAATCTTTATTGAGACTAACCTTAGAACCAGTCAAGCTCAAGCTACTCGTGAGAGCTGAGTTTTTTTACCACTAGATTATCGCCTAAGGGATTAGGTAATAACTGGGTTTGTCGGATTGTTCTCTGGTAGGTCAATTGTTCCGCTCCCTTTTGTCCCTTAACCATGTTGCACAAAATCGAAGCTCTAGAATAAAAGGATGAATTGGGTTGTGATATTAAAATTGAAGTCAATAGCTAGCTCAGCCCTCAACTTCTGGATCCTGTCCTTGTGAACTTCCATGCGGACCATGCCAGTGTATGGCGTGAAGTTTCAAAAGCTAGAAGAGGCTGAAACGGACAGTACACAACCTCCAACGAGGTAGCTGGGAGTACCATTTGTTGAAAATAGTTTCTTCTAACAACTACGAAGTTGATTGATAATGCTATTTTGAAATGCACCAAAATTGAATGGTCCTTACCCTGCCGACCAAGTCAGCGTCGGCAGCATTGTCATTTGATTTTTCTTTCTTTTTTTATTTTAATTTGTGTGATGTATTTTAAAAATTAGTAAGAGATACCACTTTACAGTGTTGATTCTAAATAATTGTTCATAACGTTTTAATCATAATTCCTAATACCTCAAGTGGGTTGCCTCACTAAGGCCACGTTCAACCTCCAGTCTTAAGTTAACTTAACCCCTCATTTTCCACGCACACATTTTCTGAATTACTAAACGGTATAATTTTTTTAAAAAATTTTTTATAGGAAAGTTGTTTTAAAAAATCATATTAAATTATTTTATATTTTTTAATAATTAACAATTTATTAATCATATACTAATATATTACTATATTTTTTACGTTGGGTAAGTTAATTTATCACCCCAGCAACCGAACGCGGCGTAAGCACCATTCTTTAGATGTGTGATGAACCGTCAGATATCATTACATTTTTTGCGTTGGGTAAGTTAATTTATTATCCCCGCAACCGAACGCAGCGTAATCACCATTCTTTATATGTGTGATGAACTGTTAGATATCACCGTGTTAAAATTTTGAAGCTCTTTGATTTATATCGTCAGCTTTATCATACTTGGAGTGTTCTAGAGTATTAATTTATTCTATGTGCTTTATGTGGTAGTCAATCCATATCACACTATTCACACAATAATAGATCTCTTATCATTTGTCTGATCTATTCGCACATTATGCATGTGCGTTGGCTTTGAACTTGAAGTGGTGGTCTAATAATTACTAATCGTGTATGAGTCTTTCACACCATTGTACTTCATAATAGAAACATTAATAATGGGTAGCACGAGCAGTTTGAAATATAAGGATGTGTTTGGTTTGTGGACGAGGTGGGTTGGGTTGGTTCTATTCCTAGATTGTAAGATGAGTTAGTTCCATTTTTCTGTTTGGTTAGATGAATGGGTTGGACCACGTTTTTTGTTTGATGAAAAGGATAAGATAGGATGAGTTGGACTTGTTTTTTTGTTTCGTTGAAGGAATGAGATGGGATAAAGGTTACCTCTTATATCCAAAATAAAATATAAAATATTAGGACTAATATATGAATAACCTAAAGTAATTGAATGTATATTTATACTAGTAATATATTTTAAATAAATTTAATAAATAAAATGAACATCCCTCTGTGCGTCGTAGTCGTCTAGATAGATCTGTCCCACCGTTTTGGTGGGATGGATTGGACCTAGATCTAGGAGGAATATTCCTCTCCTGAGTCCAACCCATCCCACCCATCCACCAACCAAACAGGGTCAGGGATGTGTTGGCTCTGTCCCAACCCATCCCATACCTAGAACCAAACATATTCTAAGTTTCTGTGTTATAAATTTTGCAGTGTCACTTAAGGCATGATACATAAAGGTTGCAGACATTAATTTTTAGATTACATGTCTTATACATGAGAAACAACAAAGCAAACGAAAAACAAATGAAAAGACTAGAAAGCCAAACTTCGGTCAACCCAACCGTGCCAAAAACCACATAGAGTCGATCTTGGAATCTTGATACTCAGTCTAAACTACTGCTCCCCTATCCACATTTCAATCACTCGACTTGCTCCTTGTTAATGATATGGGAACCAGGGTCTCCCATCTGGATGATAGGCAATCCACAAACCAGAAGGTTGCCCTAGGGCCAACTCAAATGCGAGGCGTTGGGGCGCAACCCGATGCTTGACCTTACCAAGCGGAGGGGAGGCGTTCGGTCAACACTCGATGCCTGCAACTACATGCCTCTAGTGACTGGGAGGGTCGAGCACTATTCTACAACCCATGATGGAGCATTTTAACGAACTGCGTGCTTGATGACCTAGATGACCTAGGACGGCCCAAAGCACGTAGGCCCCTGACACTCTTACTATATTGATCTTATCGTTGTTATTACGCGTCCACTCCAAGGGTATTATTTGTCTTGTCTAGAGAGGCGGCAAGACATAGGCTAGAGGCTTGGGGGAATCGTGTTGACTTCTTAAGAACGAATGCAGAGAAGAATATCAGATGCATGATGGCCTCCTAACACTGCGTGTCTATGGGAATAACGTGGAAGCATTTAATGGCTCCCCAGTCTCAAAGGACATTAATTATCCTATTGTAGTTGTCCCATCCATGGATATTTTGCTCATTCCTTTATAAATACCTTTTCCCTAAACAATGTGGTAACCCCTAGGAGTATAAAAGAAGGACCAAGCCCAGGGGAGAAGGGAGACAAACACTCACAATCATCCACACCATAATAGTAGAGCATTACGTTCCCATGCGACCCAAATATGTATAGTATTATCTCTATGTGCGCTCAAAGACACCTCTCACTTTCTATTGATATTTGATCAAGCTCTTTCACGACTGATTTCTCTAAATTGAACCCTAAAAAGAGATCTATCACGACCTCTTGCTCGAGAAGTAATCCTCCGACACTCCTCTGCCACCCGACCTTTCTTCGTTGGGGCTCATCGATGACATTTCATGTAAAGAAGAAAAAAAGCCCCTTCATAGTTTGTTGTTTACCTTCTCATATCACCGCATCGATATTATTTATCACTCTACTTCTCTGACAACCTTACGCCAATCTAAGGTGTTCGCAACCACCACCATGCCCACATCATCCCACCAACCTCCTAGCGGTAAAAAAATGTTGGATCACCACACCACCCTCTCGTTTGAAACAGGTGTTGCTATCCTCCATGCCCTAGGGGTCTCCTCACCCATGGAAAAAAAAAGAAGAATTCTTTTGGTTAGGCTTTTTGTGGCTCTTTCAAAGAGAGCTAAAAAAAAGTCCAGCACGAATCTTGACGCAAAAGCCACGGTCAGATTCTGGCGAGTTCCCGCGAAAAATCATTGGACGCAGAAAAGGTGGAATTAAATAGTCAGATAATAAGCTGGGGGAAGGCGACGAGTGGTCCTCCTGACCCCCCTCCTCCCACACTCTCCGAACCCCCATCTCCCTCCCCTACCCACTCACTGCCATGTGGGACCGAACCACCAACCGGGCCCACCTGCCAGCGAGATAAGGGTGGGCCCCGCGGAGGGAGCGAGAGAGAGGAGGCGAGGCCGTCGTCAACCTCGCGCCATTAATGGCGCGGTAAATCGCCCGGGCTCTCCCGCAAGGCCGCAGGCAGCGTGCCATACCGCCATTAGCGTCACATGGGGCTTGTAGTCTTGTACACTAGCCATTAATACGGCTGGTCGCCCATCCCATCGCGGGCGCCCCTCTCCGCCTCCGCTTAAATCCCCCGCGACTCCGCGGTCGTCGCGCACGCACTTGGGCTGAGCTCCGGCCTCGCTCGCCGCCGCCGCCGCCGAGCTGAGCTGAGCTAGCTTTTGTGGTAGTAGCGTGGGTGGTCACTGGGTGTGTAGCTGAGCAGAGAGCTAGCGGGCGGGCGCGTGGGGCCGGGGGGATAGCTGGTGGTGGTTGGTGGGTGGGTGTGGGTGCGGCCGGCCGGCTTCCGATCGTGTGGGGTGATCGATCGAGAGGGGGAATGGACGCGATCATGTCCGCCGCAGACGACGCGGGCGCAGCGGCGTCTGGCCGCGAGGAGCCGCCGCCCGCCGTCGTGCTCGTGTCCGCCGGCGCCAGCCACTCCGTCGCGCTCCTCGGTAAGTGAGCATTTCGTCGAGCGCCGTGCCGGCGCGGGGGTGGGATCCGACCCGTCCGTTCTTCCTTAAGCTGAGGCTGGGTGTTGGTTCTGCTCGTTTCGCAGCGGGCAATGCGCTGTGCTCGTGGGGCAGGGGGGAGGACGGGCAGCTCGGGCACGGGGACGCGGAGGACCGGCTGGTGCCGACGGTGCTGAGCGGCTTCGACGCGCCGGGGATCACGTCGGTCATCTGCGGCGCCGACCACACCACCGCCTACTCCGAGGTCGAGCAGCAGGTGTATAGCTGGGGGTGGGGCGACTTCGGGAGGCTGGGGCATGGCAACTCCAGCGACGTGTTCACTCCTCAGCCAGTCAAGGCCCTGCAGGGGATAAAGATCAAGCAGATAGCCTGCGGCGACAGCCATTGTCTAGCCGTCACTATGGCAGGTGAAGTGCAAAGGTGAGACGGCGATCAACATCCCAGTTGCCCATTCTATACACTGTATTCTCCATCTCCAGGATTGTTTTGTATGGTCATCATGGGGTCTTGTTTTTAGATGTTAGTGCCTGCAGCAACTTATTCTAGAGGAAACATTTGATTTTTTTTATATCACCGAAATGACGAGCGGGACAACGAATTATCTTGATGAATAGTGCTAAGTTCTATTGTGTTGTTTTGCTTTTGCTTAGTTTTGAATGACTGTACATTCTATTCCTCTGATGTCTTTCTTAGTTGGGGGCGCAACCAAAACGGACAGCTTGGTCTTGGAACCACTGAAGACTCACTGCTGCCACAGAAAATTCAAGCTTTTGAGGTAGAATGTTCTGCACTCTTTTCTTTATTCTGCTGGAGCAGAAGGCTCACATGATTATAAAGATAAAGAAAAAATTAATACTCCACCTTACTGTTTGTTGATATTTGTCCATGGAAATTGTATATAGATGCATTTTGCTAAGGAAGAGTGTCATGTGAGCATCACTGGTATGATTTGTGGTATTCATCACTCAAGCCTAGTGTCTTTATTATTTGCATCCCTGTACTTATTAACTACATTTCTATAACATGAGGTAAACTGTAGGTGTAGATCCTCTCAGGCATCACACTCTGACATAGACAGCATCCAGAGACAATAAATAATATGTTCCCCATGTAATAATAATAATCTGTATATCCTGACCCACCTATTACATGTTGCTTCAGAGGGAAAGAAAATGTATGGCTTTTATATTTTCTCAATACACTATGTGCTGTTGCTAATGGTATAACATATGTGTAGGGAGTTTGTGTGAAAATGATTGCTGCTGGCGCCGAACATACTGCTGCAGTAACTGAAGATGGTGACCTCTATGGATGGGGCTGGGGTCGATATGGGAACTTGGGGCTTGGTGATCGCAATGATCGGTTGGTACCTGAGAAAGTATCTTCAGTGGAGGTAAATAATTTAACAAGCATGCCCTTGGCATCCACGTTCCCATCGTTTAATCAATTAATTGAAGCTTAGATACGCTCATCTACTTATCCAGTAACCCGTAGTGATTTATTATTCTTCGAAACTCGACTTGTAGGTTGCTAGTATTATCACCTTTTTCAGTTTTCACAAAGTAAGGCACTAGTACTATCCACGGACAGGGAAACCGCCGGAAGGTATCTGATCACAGGCCAAGAAACTAGAATCAGCTGGTTCTAGTTTTCGAACACCCTTCAAGACCACTTTTCTCCACCCAAATCTTCACATATCCTAACCATATTATCATGAACTATATACCAAAGTGCTCAGAAGTGCTTGTAGGTTATTTCTCTAACACCAAATTGAAATTTGAGAAGAAAATAAGGCCAAATGATTTTCATGTAGATCAAACTTGCCAGATCCTTGTTTTCAATCTGAAAATGTTTTTTTACGCCCTACTGTTATCCCAGTACTGAGTCAGGGTGTGTTACATGATTTTTTGATTGGAAATTGTGACTGAGCTGCACATGTGCAAAATGGTTTATAAATGATATATTTTTCTATAAATTTATCAAAGCAAAAGGACCTATTTTATTTGCAATAAATTGTAGATATACTTCTCTGCAATTTCATCTTATAATAACACTTCGAATTACTATGGACTTATGCCCACTGCCATCTGGTCCAATTGATCCTATTTTCCTTTGTATTTTAATGGTTTTCTCTTTGTTTTTGTGTTTCCATGTTTGTCTTTGTTCTTATTATTTGCTCTTTTGCAGGGAGAGAAGATGGTGCTTGTTGCATGTGGATGGCGACATACAATTACTGTTTCTTCGTCTGGTAGTTTGTATACTTATGGTTGGAGCAAATATGGTCAATTAGGGCATGGCGATTTTGAAGATCATTTAGTCCCACATGAATTAGAGGCCTTAAAAGATAGCTCTATTTCCCAGGTACACTCGCTAGCACTAGCAACATTCTAGGTACTATGCTGAAGTTTTTGGCCTGTTCTCAAGTCTTGTTTTCTCTGATGATTGTTAGTATGTATTTACCCTTTCTCTTTTCGAATTTCATACTTTTTATTTACGTATATTCTACTGATTTAGATTTCAGGTGGATGGAGGCATACGATGGCGCTTACATCAGATGGAAAGCTTTATGGTTGGGGGTGGAACAAGGTAGGTCATTATCCATATGCCTCTACTATTTGTGTCCTTGATTTGCTATCTTGTTGAAACTGCGCAAGTGAAGCCTTTCATTTCATGGTTATTTCATGGTTTTATTGATTCCCTAGCCTAGTGCCTATAAAAGAGAATGAGACATTCTAAGAATTTTGTATGCTCTCTTGTATTTTGTTCTTGCATGGGGAATAAATGACGATTGGAAATCGCCTGTAAACAAACAAATTTGTTTCCCCTAACCTGACAAACAGAGACTTAGCACTTTCTACACATTTGTTTACTTTCTTTCTATGAGCACTCATGGGTCTCTTGGAAATCATGCACTCATCACAACTTTCACTAGTACCGTCCACTGTGAATCCATTGTCTAAGAAAGTAAAACACTTCATGCTCCCGAACACCCCCACTATCATGCACCCCAGACCTGATGCTCACTTATGCCAACTAACTGCAAACACTTTGTGGTATTCTTTAACAAGTCAATTTTTAGGTAACGTGAGTCGTGATTAGTGATAAGCTTATGTTTTCTTTATCCCCAGGCATAGCTTGACCTTAGGTTTATTTGTATACTGAGCTTAGGTTTCGTGAGTTCCTGGCTACTGGCTGCAGTCCTGGATACATATACCATCAGTTTGACATATAATGTTTCAGATGTTTTTGGGTTTCTTTTAAATTGGTTTTTTACCATTACTAATTCTGCCTATGCAGTTTGGGCAAGTCGGAGTTGGTGATACTGCCGACCACTGTTTCCCAGTACAGGTTAAGTTTCCAGAGGAACAGGTATGGCATAAATCTGGAGGACTAACGTAGAAACCTATCCACGACTAAATGAGTTACTGAACCATATAAGTCATAACCACAATATTTATGCTCAAAGTTGATTAATTCATCTACATGAATAATGATTTTGATGTTCCGTTTCTTATGTTATTACTGCAGAAAGTTGCTCAGGTTGCTTGCGGGTGGAGGCATACTCTTGCATTCACAGAAAAGAAAAATGTTTTCTCATGGGGGAGGGGTACTAGTGGACAACTTGGTCATGGTGAAATAGTTGACAGGTGGCTCCTATCAAATACATTTATTTTGCCGATAATATTTTGCCCCCCTAAATGAAGCACTTTTGGTCTTTTATGAACTAACAATCTACCATTCTAAAGGAACACGCCTGTGATGATTGATGCCTTAAGCCCGGATGGTCCTGGCTGCAAGAAATTAGAACCATCAACAGCTGTCCCATTTGCAGGTTGGTACCAATGCGTTTTTAGCTATTGCAATTCACAGATACCAGCGGTTGCGTGTAGTACTAATGGTGATTTCTGCTGTTTTCAGCCAAAATTTGGGTATCTCCATCCGAAAGATACGCCATTGTCCCTGACGAAAAGGTGAGGTTCATGCGTGGTTTACACGAAACGGTCTATCATTCCACAAGAACACAAACAAAAACTGAAATCAAACCATTACACACAACTCTTTATAATCTGGTACTTGCTACAAACTGTTACTGAACTTTTTGCTCCTTGTTTACCTGTAGGTTCCAAATTCAGGTGAAGGCACGGCACGCGGCAACGGGGCCGACGCAAACGTGCCAGAGAACGATGTAAAGAGAATGCGTGTGCATTCGTAGGGCTCCTGTCTGTCATCCATGGACCTTCTTAGCCAAAATAGTACACTACCCAAAATTCCACTGTTTCGCCGTCTCCATCAAGTTGCTGTCCGATTTTTGTGCATCCCGTTCTGCAGAAGTGATTTCCATGGACCTCCTCCTTGTGTTGTTGATGAGCATGAGATCCATATATACCCAGCGTTGTCGCAGCAGTCGCTGTCTGTAATTGATCACCTTTTAGAGGTGTCTAGCACAACCAACCTGGACCGTTGTCGGCATGTGTTTTGAAATGTTTTAACTTCTCTTGGAAGACGCAATAAGTGTTTTGGTTCTGGTTTGTTCTCACAATTTAGGTCGTTTTCATTTTTAGATGTTTAGATGAAGATGAAAGATTTTCCGATTTTGTGATAGTTATTTAATGGTATGAATGATAAGATTAACTACAAAGCCACGCAGTTTGGTAATTTGGGTAGTGCGCAAAAGCCATGGAAAAGAAACAAAAGCGATGTTTTTATGTGGCTGCAGCGAAGTTTCTAGGAAATATTTGTGGGATTAGGGAAACTACTGCGTGTAAGAATTCTCAAAACGTTGGAGAACTATACTGGGTGTGTCCCAAACAAATTCAGTTAGCTGTGTCGAAAAAGAACGGGTTGGAGAACTAATTTAGATCATCCGATCGGGCCTTTTGATCTGAACACAATTAACCTGCTTGAACACCTGAAGATTATGACAAGGCTGCATGCATAAGCTTGAAGGTACCTCAAATCGTCAAGGGTACAGCCGAAAAGGGAGTGCCCGGACTAGGGAGTGTGTATATGAGAACCGTGAATTTTTCCCGGCCCAGCGATACGCAAGAGAAGCGACCAGTCAGCCCGGAGTACGCGACCGAGGATCTCATCTTTAAGCCGCGCGCAAAGGTGGTGGGATTCGTGTAGTGCATCGGAAAAGGTCCACTTTACATCCTCAACTATCGATCGAATTTTATTTGCGTCCCTCGACCATAAAACCGTTTATAGTTACAAAGTGTCTAGTAACTTAGAAAACCAGAGCAAATCATGTTCCTCGGCAATATTGGCGGTGATTTCAGCTGACATACTGCCTACCTGCCTTAAGGATAAAAAAATATTACAGCCCACATGTCAATGTGTCCCATTATCTCCACCTCGTACTTTTCTCCTCTTTCCGCCTCCTTTTCTTCCCCCTCCACTCTCCTCTCAGGTTTTGCCCCATAGCCATATCTTCTTCTTACCCTAGCAGCTAGCTCGAGCTCAAGCAACAATTGGTGATAGCGTTGAAGTGTGGAGATACGAGTAATGCAACGGCTTGCAATGCCAGTGTCATTATTGACCAAGGGATACAAGGAGCCTAGGATAGGAGATTAAGGCAGGGACATGCTCGTTAGCCTCCAGTCTAGCTGCTCAATCTATTGCCTCTACCGACTTTAGGAGGATCTCTTACTAACACATGGGTCCCACCCCTTTTCTGAAAAAAATATATAATACCATGTAAGCACCACGTAGAACAATGATTAGGTCAACAAGCCCTGTAGATGCCACATCAACAAATAATTCTCTCAATAAGGACCACATATACACCAGCATCAAAAGATTAGGGATGCTACGTCCAGTTTTGCAGTTGAGGGGTGTGATTGGAACTTGGTCTAGAGACGAGGGACAACTAGTGGACTTTTTCTTGATGGACTTTATTATACATCCCACACCTAGTTGTGAGGAAAAAAATCCCACAAATTCATGATCTTTATATTTATTTTAAGATATATGCTCTAATGACCTCAATCGATCTCTGACACGTCTTAATTTTGACCGAGAAGCTATTGTTTAGGTTTGGGAGGATTAGAGTAGGGAACAAGAGGAAGTGGGAGATGTTCACTAGCTTAAAGGAATGGTCATATGGTGGTGGCGGTTAGCCTGTGCCCACTAGGGTAGCAAGGCAGCGACCTTTGCATTGCACACCGTCTTTTCTAATAAGTTATTAATGTTTTTCTTTAATTTACGTTAGACCTACATTCATTTTATTAAATTACATACTAGTGACACTAATAGCAGTTATACTATATTTGTATTATAATTGCATCCATATGATTTTAGTGAAAAAAATTCTCGAGTGACCTATTTAGTAGGCAATCCCCATGTGATTGTGTAAGCAACTATTATGGCAACGCTACTCTACTACGCTTTCGGTTTTATTAGAAAGTTAGTTTCCTTAGTATAGTTAAGTTTTCCTTATGATTAAGGATGGTTCAATACTTTCACCGAATTTGTTTAGTGATTTGTCGGGGTTTATCCACTAACTAAAATATTTTACGAGTCATATAACATAGGGACAACACATGTACTTAGGCTCACGAGTCTTCAATCTTAATACGAACATGTGCTTAGGAAACATACGTGTGCGTATATACATGTGTTGTGGTGTACCTGTATAGTATGTCGTGTGCATCTTTCTACCGCTCTCAAAGAAACAAAAGAGAGAAAAATGATGGCATCCGCACCTCACACTAGACGGACCAGGAGAAGCAGGGTTGAGTAGGGAGCACCAAGCAACCGCTGCGGGAGCAGATCCAGCGTGAGGCCGTGTGGCTCTAGTGGGAGAAAAATGAGAGGGAAGAAAAGGTGAGGGCCCTCCTATAACCGCTACTAGCTTGCACGGGAGAGCGCACGTCGCGGGAGGGTGTTGGGGGCCATGCTTGCGAACGCCATTGCATGTTGGTTAGTCAATGCATGTAAAATGAAAAAATTATTAGCGTAAGATTAATTAAGTATTAGTTAGTGTAAACTAAGAAATATATTGATCCGATTAAAAAACTTTTTTATATATTTTTAAAATAAACCGTCTAACGATTGCTGCTGGCATTTGCGAACACACCCGATGTGTCGCGGGGGGTGCGCCGCTGCTTGCTGCGCGCTGCCGATCTCTTCTCCAGCTGCTGCTTCTGACAAGAAGGTTAATTTCGGTCGGCGCGAAACGGACGGACGATTAGAGAAGTTCAATAGTATAACCAACTACTAGTTTCAATTTATCTATAGTCAATCTAATAGTCAATTCATACCATAGTTACCTATAAAACATTAGTACATGGTCCCACATGTCATACACACACTGTGTTTTGAAGTCCGTGTGCAGCTGGCTACAACTTAGTAACTTATCTGTTTTCTCTCTTCTCTTATCTCTTTAAAACATGCTTATAGTTGGTTTATAGTCTGCTGCTACTGTACCTGCTCTAGCGCGAGCGACAAAACAACTTGGCACCGTAGCTAGGTTTGGCCCGCAAACGTAACACACCACCGAATCGCATCCAGGATTAGACAAGAATTAATGAAAGCACTGTTGCAACCGTTTTGTGACAGCCGAGAATTAAAGAGCTGGCCTGGCAGGGGTCAAAAGAATTCGATCGATTTCGTTCGAGTACGTTCTATAGAAAAATCTATACTGTTTAGAGAAAAATAGGGGTGGTAGTACACGGTGACGCTAACAGCACCAATCACAAACCTCCGTGTTTTTCTTTGAAAGTTAGGAGGTACTCACGTACAATCATTGCTGCTCTAAGTGGCTGTTTGGAGCTACAATTTTTTTTAATTTTTTATCACATCGAATATTTAGATATTAATTAAAAGTATTAAATATAAACTGATAATAAAACTAATTATATAAATAAAGGTTATTTCATTAGATAAATTTTAAACCTAATTAATCCATGATTAACAAATATTTACCGTAACATTTGCTAAACATAGACTAATTAGACTCAATAGATTCGTCTCACGAAATAATTTAGAGTATGATATGAGTTTTATTAATAATCTATATTTAATACTTCTAATTAATATCTAAATATTTGATGTGACATGAACTTAAAAAAATTAGAGGGAAACAAATGGATCCAGGAGATAGCATATGAAAACCCTTGACAGGCGACAGCCACGTCTGCGGGTGCCCCAGACAGCCAGCCACATCACGCATTCACGCCCCCAAAGCACAAGCATACTACTCTCTCTGTAAAAAAGAAAAATCAATTTTTCGGTTTTTGTGTCCCGCGTTTGATCATCCATCTTATTTGAGAAATTTTAAGAAAATTAAAAAAAAAATTAGTTACACGCAAAGTACTATTTATAATTTATCATCTAATAAAAACAAAAATATTAATCGTAAAAAAGTTTTTAGAGTCAAAGATTATAGGTAAGAAATAAAAGATTGGTTTATTTTAGAACGGACAGAGTACATGCCGCCCAAGATGACCACCCACATCCAAATCGTACAAATGTCACCGGGGGACCTCTCCCTTTCCACCGAGACGCCCCCACGTACGCGCATCCACACGACCAAGACACACAACACTACACCGGCGACGCCAACGTTCACCGCGCGAGGGGAGGGAGCGGTCGTCACATGCCCGGTGGCCGTTGGGACAAAAAAACGGTGCGAAAATATTCCCGATCGATCGATCTGGGTGCCGTGTACCGGTGGTAACGTTTCGATACATTTGATATTGGGCCAGTTTACTTCCCAAAATTTTTCCTAAACACAACGTATCAAATTTTGGATGTATAAATGAAGCATTGAATATAAATAAAAAATAACTAATTGGATAGTTAGGGAGAAATTCGAGAGACGAATCTTTTAAGCCTATTTAGTCTATGATTACCCATAAGTTCTACAGTAACCTATATATGCTAATAACAGATTAATTAGGCTCAAAATATTCGTCTCGCGGTTTCCAAATGAGCTATGAAATTCGTTTTTTCATCCGTGTCCAAAAATCTCTCTCAATATATGGTCAAACATTCGATATGACACCCAAAAGTTTTGCAGTTAGATTCCGCCCTTGTGTACCTTGTGTATGAATATGTTTCTCTAATTGTTATACAGGAAGATTCACGACTTGCTGTCTATGGACAAGAACTGTTTTTGAAGAAATAATATTGTCTTCGACTATTTTTACTAACACATATGTGCGTTGAACTCTTTTTATCTCAAAATAACTTTATTTTTTACTAATCTTACGTGCATCAATACAAAAGCAAAAGGACCGCGACACTATCACCTTTATCAACTACGATACAATTATTCCCTACTTTATATATTTCAATATATTTATTCCTTATTTTCGTAAACTCTATTACAATCATTGTTCATAAATAAACTTATTTAGCAAATGATTATAAGAAAAAAATAATCTTTTTTTAGATGGAGTTAGCAATACTTCTTCCGTTTTCTAATGTAAGTTGTCTAAATTTATATAAATGCTAAGGAATCTATACATATACAAATTATATGCAACGATTATTTAATTGTAAGCCTAAAACATCAAAGGGGCGATTGTTTGGCTAGGAGAAAAGATCAAATGACATATTTACAAATAAAGATCCTTTCGAAATAAAACTCGTATATAAGTGTTCTTAGCAATCTCATTAGCAATCTCAAAGCTAATGGTAACAAATAAATTATGACGAAAAAACGTCAAAATCAATTCTAAATTTAAGATAAAAAAACTCAAATTTTAGTTTATAAGCCGATACTAAAATTCAACTATTGTGATAGGAAAAGGAGTGCGGCGCGTTTGGAAGGAGTAAGAATCGGTGTTAGTTATGCGGCGCGGAAAATTAGTACATGATTAATTTATTATTATAAAAATATAAAATAGATTAATATATTTTTTTAAAGCAATATAAAAAAATTCTGTAAAAAATACACTACAGCATGAAAAAGGAGAAAATCTAACGTAAATGAAGTAGTACGAGCCGAACGCGGCCGGAGTACATTGTTGCATGCCCCGCGTGCGTGTGCGTACAAAGTTAATTAGCGGACGTTGCGTTCGGTCGCTTGTGTTGTAAGCTTCTAACGGGCGGCACAGTGTCCGTGTGGGGGAGCGATGCACGCTTTCCGTCGTCCTGTCGGTAGATCCGCGCGCGCCACCGCAGATCTACCCACTCTTTTGTCCCCCAAGTACGCCGTTACACGTACGGCCGCCCTGCTGCCTGGTTCCTCGCATGCCACCGTACGTGCCTTTTTTTTTTTCACCGTAGTATCCTTGCCTGCAACCCTTTTTTTATTTTACCGTACGTACTTAGGAGCGTCTTCGAAGTTACCGAGTTTTCATAACATCCAAAGCTAAAAATAACTTGTACGGTACACTTTTACTCCGTACAGTAGTTTAAAACGTAGTTCTCCTCCGTCCCATAATAAACCAACTCTTTTTTAATCTAGGTTTAAAATTCGTTTTTTAAAATACATAATTATTAACTATTTTTTATGATTTGTTTTATTATTAAATATACTTTAAGCACGACCTAGAATTTACATATTTGCGCAAAAAATTTCAATAAGATGGATAGAGCGTAGATCCAAAATTCAACAATATCAAATAAAAAAAATAAAGAAAGTAGTACTGAATTTGACACTACATAGTGCTATGAATTTAGGCAAAGGATTTGTTCAGATTTGTTGCACTAGATTATGTTAAATCGAATACTAAGGTTGTATTCTTTTAGTTGACAAAAAATATGTAATTTTTTGATAGCTATTTAATAGGATAAACGATGAAATTAACTACTTTAAATTAAAAATCTGCTATATAAAAATGAGATGATAAACTTCTATATAAAATCTTTTAAAAAGTACGATGTTTAACAGTAGTTCGGGAAGGTTGTATGTAAAAACATAGAATAATCTAGGCCAAACAAATTTAACCTAAGTTTTACTATTTCGAAACCAAGGCAGTAGTTGCAAAAACCATATTTACAATAGCATGAAAAAGTACATAAGTATTTACGTATCATGGGGGTGATTGTTTGACTTTTCATTAAAAAACCAAATGGTATGTTTGTAAACGAAAAATAATTTGTGTATAAAAATTATATATATGTATTCTTAGCTATCTTAAAAAATAATAAGGCTAAAAATAAACTTCGGTGAAAAAACCCCAAAATCAACTCTAAATCTATATTTAAAAATTTATTTTTTGGTTATAAGTATAAGGGAAAAGATGGCGGTGCACTTATGAGTACATATTTGGTAACATGTCATCCCATGTACTATAGATATTTTAGCCCTCACAATACTTCGAAATATAGTACCTTATTTGTTATATATACATATTGCAAAAAACGCCTTTATATAAAGCGTACAAAACAATTCAAAAACACGCACATATATTTTTTTCATGTCCTGTCAGTCATTATAGATGTTTTATTTTAAAAAAGTCACCTACAGGAATACTGTTGTCATAATTTTATCCATGACCAAATACGATGCTGTTTTGCTGCATGTACATGTATCAAACAAAACGACACATTGAAAACACCGCATTTTGCATGGAAAATCCAAGTATTACATTCTTTTTTATATTATAAGACTTTTTACTCTTGTCTAAATTCATCAATTGATAAATGTATATATTATATATATACTAATTTTCCTATATCTCCTTCCGTATTTTTTATATGACATCGTTAACTTTTAAATATACGTTTCACCGTTCGTCTTATTCAGACTTTATATCTAAATATGCAAAATTATAGAGCACACTTAAAGTTTATATAATAATAAATCATATTATAATAAAATAATTAATAATTATATATTTTTTAAATAAGACAAAATATCAACCATATAAGTGAACGGCGTTATATAAAAGAACACGGAGAGAGTAGTAAATACTAGTAGTACTTACCGTACCACTCTTCACTGCTAAGCTCAAGGGGCCACATACCATATACGAGCCGGAGAGATTGATTAATATCGTCGCCGTGGCAACAGCGTGTCATCTTATTTACTACCCACAAACACCACCTGCTTCTGCTGCAAGAGGAATACACATGCATGGACGACTTCACCTTCCCTACCACCGCAGCATCAGCAGCGGCGGCGGCGGCGGCGGCAGACACTAGCGCCGCAGAGCCCCCGCTTCGCCTGCACCTGCACCACCACCGCCGCCGCGTCCTCCACTTCGCCGGCTCGCCGCTCTGGTTCCCTTCCTGCCCCGTCGCGGCCGCCCCGCCTGCAGAGCCGGTGCTGGCGGGCGCCGTGGCGAGCGGCAAGGGCGACGTCGTCCGAGGAGACGTCGACGTCATGGCGGATAAAGAACGAGGAGGAGGTGGTGGAGAAGAGAGAGTCGAGGAGGAGGAGGAGGCGATGTCGGAGTGGTCGGACGAAGGACGGCCGGAGGAGGTGAAAGCGGAGGCGGAGACGGCAAGAGAGTTCTCTCGCGGCGGCGGCGACGACGACGACGGCGGGGATGGCGGTGACGGTGGCGCGGATAAGGACGAGGAGGAGGAGGAGAAGATGGACCTGCTGTGGGAGGACTTCAACGAGGAGCTGCAGCAGGCGCTGCACCAGCGCGTGGGCTCGTGCCCCCGGGCGGACGCGCGCGCGGCGGCGGCGGCAGCCGGGCTGGAGCTGTCGCCGGAGTCGTCCGACGCGGAGTCGGAGCCCGCGGCGACGCCGACGGCGGTGCTGCGCCTGCGTGGCCACGTCGGGTGCGCGCCGATGATGCTGCGGCCGTCGTCGAGGGCCGGCGGCTACCGCCGGGCCACCAGCTGGGTGCTGCTCATGAAGATCTTCAGGAGGCTCTTCGTCATCGAGAAGACCGTCTCGTCGGCGTCCGGCCGCCATGGCCATGCGGTGGCTCGCCGCTGACGTCATCATCCATCTATTCGTACGACTCTTGCACGGTTAATTAATTCCCTGACATTAAGAAGCATAATTAGCTTCTTACTGCTGATTAATTAAACTGCAAGTAGTAAATTATAGGCACACGAATTGCTCTTGATGATAACGCCATGTGTAGATAGGGTTTATTCAGCAGGTACAAGGGGATGGATCATGGAGAGAGTTAAGCATCACTTCAATTTTGAAATCTTCACTTTCCATCGTAGTTTATTTGAATTAGCAATATTTCTTCTTTGTTTGCTATGGAATTATCATGTTTCAAAAAAAAGTTCAAGCAAGCTGAATAAGGGCACTGCTACATTATGCATACATATTCTTATTTAGGCTTGTTTGGACGAATTGGAGATTCTGAGAATCAACCCGTGAGAATCTAGAAACACAGCTTATGACTGCTAGTTCATTTTCGGGATTCTGTATCCACTGAGACTCGAAATCTCGATTGATTGGAATAATTGAGAATTTCCGAGAATAGTTGCAGTTGTCAGAATAATGTGCATATGCGTTAAGAAGCACCACTTCTTTAAATTCTCATGCAAATGGTGCAAATGGTGGGTGAATTGCAATTAATTCTTCTAGCTTGGTACTGTCATTGCTAATGGCACCCACTTCATTTTCGAAACCTTCAATGGTACTAATAGCTTGTATAATTTTCATGTAATCTGCATTAACATAATCAGAAGAGTCAAGACCTACCCATAGATTCCTTTCATCTCCATTGGTCACAAGATGCTGTGCCCTGATTTGTGATAAACATCACTGGATCTTGGAGAGCGAAAGGTGTACGGCCTTTTTAAAGGTCACTTTTTTTTGTGGGGGAAGAAAAGTGCTCGTACTGTTCTTGTTTAGTGCGAGAAATGGAGGATGCGTGTTTAATTTAGGTTGCTCGCGTAGGGACAGGGGATTAGTTTCAGAGCACTAAAGGCCAAAAAGGATCAAGGACAGGGACATCTAACCTCCAACCTGATTAGAGCAGTAATAAGCTAGGAGCTCCAGAAGCCATGTGATCACTGAGTTGAGTAAAAATGGGAGAAAGCATTTGGTTGTACAAATCGATGGATCCAGGTGCACTGTTGCATGCATCAAGCAGAATAGCAGCATTGTTGAGACCAGAGTTTACAGAACCGACGAAAACCAGATTGCCCCGACCGGCTTGAGAACACAAACCGCTCGGTTTCTTGATCAAGTTCAAGCAGAAATTAAAGCAGAATTTCTTTTCTGATAAAATTTGAACGGCTTTGTACCAAGACTCAGCGGTTTTCAAATAGTTTTCATGAAAAAAAAAAATCGCTAACCCCCCCGGTTTTGGGTCGCAAGCGATTGGTTTGGTGAACCCCGGTTGAACCAACCGGTGTAAGTAGATGAGTAAAGGTTTATGATTTGTGAACCGTCTTTCAAGAAAGGTAAACCAGCCAGCTGCATTGGAGCTGAAGTGCTGGGATAAGGTTGCGGTCGAAGTCACATGATTTTGTCACTGACATGTTAGGTCAATATGTCAATAACAAAATCATGTGACTCTGATTGCAGAGGATCTCAATCCGAATGTTGGGTTTATATGTCAATAATAAAACCATGTGACTCCGATTGTAGAGGATCTCCATCCGAAGTGCTGGGCATCTGGAAAATCTCAGAATGAAGGATTTGACATATGTACCTTTGCCAGTTCAATTAGCACAGGGAGAAGCAGAACAGTTGTTATACAATCTAGAAACCTAACCTAAATGAATCTCCCAATTGAAGTCAACCAACAGCTAGAGCAGACAACCCACAAGTAATTATCTGTACACATATAAACACGAATGATTGCAGCTGGACCTACATTCACCAACTATCTCAGATCAGTGTAGTGCATCCAGATTATATATGCAGTGGATACCATTAAAGTCACCAAATAATACAACAATGACCCCTACAGATATGTAATTGAAGACATCGACACAACCACGACCTGATTTGAGTGCTTAACTACTCTTGTTTCTAAATTGCCATGTGTTGTTTCCGAGGCTCTGTTTGTTTAACTCATGAGTTGGGTATGAATTTAGGGGGGTTTACTCTCATTTTCTGTGAAATCCTTTGAGTCATTACCGATAGGAACTGTGCCCCCACATTCTCTGAAATATCATCTCGCAAATGCTTCAAAGTGAAATAAACTGACCAAAGCAATACAAATAACAGATCCGCCATCAATATATGCATTTCAGATGGACACGACCCTTTTTCTAGAACACTATACAGCATTGACAACGTATGTTAAGGTCCAGGTAGTAAAGAGTTGGCGTGATCATTTTGATATCTTGGAAAAGCTTATAATTTGCTAGATACAGCGAGGTACTTGGTATGGCGGGCCTGTGCTATCAATTTGCCTGTCTTTTTCTTCCTGAAATCGACAGAGACAACACCAACTGATTTTCCAGCGCGCAACAGCTTTCCCTCAACCTCTATTTCTTCCTGGAAAATTTACCAGAGTAGTCAAATGATATGTCAAAACACTTCTTAAATCAAACATAACAGCGGGAAGTGAAGATAATTTCAAATTTTGGAGCGCCTTGTCATAAGAATCAGAAGAAACTAGCCAAGCTACATTTTCTTCATCAATTTGAGCCAATCAACCTGTTACAACTTACAAGCTATGTAGATTCTTTGCAGAATAATGGACAAATCGCAACAATTGGTGCACAAAAGGAAAAAGAAATCACAAGTGGAATGCGGGTGCATTCACTTCAAACATCCTTTTAGCCCATAGAGTCTACACACCTATAGTCCTACAATCGAAAATAGACCTAAAGGTGAAAGGTAAGAAGGGTTAATGGCCCTTTTTATCTAAACAATTGAGCTGTCATTCTCCCATGTTCACCAACATTAACCCATGAGAATACTACCTTCCACCTTTCTAGAAGAATACAAATATGCAATTGCAAAAAACTTAAGGGGTGAATATTTACTTATTCCAACGAAGAGATAGCTTACTTACACATCATTTCATTTCCCAAGACTGTCCTAGCGTTTCTTATGTCCACTTATCGAAGATATTGGAGTAGGCATATGCATGTGCACTATGCTTGAGTACATAAGAGCCAAGAAAAGGTGAATCCTCTTCATGGAGCTATTTGCATAAAGTTTTATACTTTCACATACAATACTAGCATCACTTAAGCATATCAAACAGGGAAATGGACCTATATGTAACAAGAGGAAAGGAAGCATTGGAACTACACCGTTTAGATATGCTATCAGAATATCAAACCAAAGCACTGTTACTCAAATGATTAATATGAAAATAATGCAGGAAAAATGCATTCAAATTCACTGCAAGAAGTATTGCAATTTGCAAGTCTACAACAGACATCCAAGATACGCAAATCACCGATAAAACTGCACTCAGATCACCATAACATGGGAGCACCACAAATCACAAAATACCTCCTAACTAATAACTAGATTAGAGATACTGATTGATAGAACCAGACTTTGGAAAACTGAGGGTTAAGTATTTGCTTCTAAAACTCCAACAGGGTGATCACCAATGGCACAATTAGGGCCTCTATTTACTATGAATAGAGGGCCACGCCCTAACAGTGCCAAAGCATTTGCACTATAAAGTTGCATACGCCCTAACAAAACCCTTGCACCCCCAACACACACACACCACCATTACCACCCACACACACACTCTCGGATTTAGGCAGAATCTTAATTTACGTCAGAGATCAGAAAACTAGGAAAATCCAACAACTACTGTCATGTTCAAAGTGAGTAATTGCTAGTTTGCTACTCACCCCTACTTCCTTCTTTGAACAATTTTTACAATGGAAAAACCAACTAGTACTACATACTCCCTCCCTCCCTCCCTCCCTCCCTCTATAACAGATTCAGCTAGACACAAACCTGTCCCTTAACAACAAACTGTAGCAATCATACCAAACACCCACAACAAAAGCCTCATGCCATCGTTTGGCATCCACCTGCAAAGCATCCCAGCATCACGACAGAAAATGATCAAGGTCACTAACACTCTAACAGAAACAAGAATAGAGGACAGTAGATACCAGCGCAATGGCATGTCTTCTAGTGGTTGTAGCATCTAAGGTCCTAACTTTAAATCTCTATAAGAGTGAATTTCAGATTGGGTTGTTTGAAGGGCCAAGTTTTCTTACTTAAAAATGCTGCATATATCACAATTCGGCGAGGGCGAATTTTGCCAAATGCCAACTAAGCTTAGCACAGAAAAATTCGAGTCTTCGAGAGAACCGCAGCGTCGGCAGCACAATTTTTTCAATCTACTCAGCCACAAAACAACAGTTGGATTGCATAAACAAACAGGATCGAAAGTTTGCAGGTAGAAATTGGCAAAAGAATCCTGAGTCTCACCCCGACACTAGCCACGTCGACGTACGAGAGGCTGAGCTCGATCGAGACCCCGCTCGCCCTGAGCCCGCTGCAGAAGAACACGGCCGACCCGAGCTGGTCTCCGAGCGTCGCCGTGACCCCGCTGAGAAGGTACCCCGCCGGGCTCTGCAAACCAACAGCCACCACACACGCCCTCGCCATCACCGTCCGGGAGAGAAAAAAAAAAGCTCACAAAACAGCTTCTACTCTTAGGTTTTTGGAACAGAGAGAGTTGCGGCTTACGGCGATGCGCGGGGTGACGACGAAGGAGCAGAGGAGGCGGCCGTGCTCGGCCGCGTCGATGCGGATGCCGGTGAGGACGAAGGTGTCGTAGATGCGGGTCGCGGAGCCGGCGATCTCCTTGGACAGCGCGGTGGGCTCGAGCGTCCTCCGCACCGCTTCCGGGTCCATCTCGGGCGGCGGCGCAGTCCGGTCGGCCGGCCGGCGACGAGGTCGCGCTCCCGGATCCCGACGAGGCGGGCTTCCTTGCTTGTCGGTACTCTCCACCACTGGAGGAGGAGAGGAACGCGACTCCCAAAGACCGGGTGGAGACGGGGAACTGGTCGAGTTCGTTAGGCTGACTGGTGGGTCCATCGAGGCTCATCTGAACCGTCTGTTCCAATCCAAAGGTTCCGTGTGAAGCTGTAGCTACAGCTGCACTTGCTTATCAGAATTTCAGCGACAGATGCACTGCTTTTCAGTCACAGATCAAACCAAACTTTAATTTGCATTCCCTTAACGTGTCAGGTGATGTCTGAAAAATGTTTCCCAATGAAACGAGCATCCCACATTGAGAACATATCGATACAAAAGCAAACCGTGTCGAGATTATTCAATGCAATTTAAGTTTAAACAGCAGGTTTCCAACGGACTGGATAGTGTTCACGAATTTCTAACAAAATGACTAATGTTCCTATAATACGAGCATATGGTGACAGACAGACAAACTCAAACTCAAACTGAATTTCTATTGCATCTTCCTGAACAACTTCCCTGCACACTCAAATTATCTGTAAACAGATATCGCATTCATTCTTTGTAGTCCGCGTAACAGAGATCTTCAGTGTCCTGCATAGCACAAAAGGGTTCTGAGCATTGAATTTTGTAAAGCAAGACATAGCAGAGTATTCCCATTCCTGTCGATTTGGACAAGGACACGGTCTCCAAAATCCATCTTTGATTATAAACTTTTGTTATGATATAAACAGAAAATAATATATGATTGGTTTTATTAAAGAGCTTTTTAGAACTAATCTATACATGTTGTCTTAGTGTTTTAAAACTAAATATTTTAAAAGTTATTGATAATCAAAGTTTTAAAAGTTTAGCCTTAACCTTCTTCAAAACGACAGCAATTATGGAATTGGAGGGAGTACATGGAATACTGAAAAAAAATAAAGATTAAAATAGCACCTTGATTAGAGTTCATCTTTAACAGGCTCTGATGACGATGGTGTTACCTCCTCTTCCACAGCATCAGTTTGGGTTTTGTCATCCACTCCAACAGCTGCACCAGCTTTAGGTCCTCGGTTCTTGTTGATAAAACTGGTGATATCTTCAGCCGTCCTTGCACCATCGTACGACAAAAGCTTCCCAGTTGATGAATAGAAGTAGATAGTTGGATATCCGTCAACAGCAAAGTCTGTGGGTATATCATTTGCAGTTCCATCCTGCAAAACCACAGGCATCGAAATTCATGTTGCCGAAGTATGAATAAACGACCGACGACCACATTAGGCAATATAAAATCATCAGCTTAAAGTGAGGTACCATCTTTGCTATCACTATATCTTGGTCATCTTGCAATGAGATTGCAATTTCCTCCAGGATTGGAGCAAACTTGCGGCAATGGCCACACCAAGGTGCATAGAACTCAAGCAATACTGTAATTGAGGCCATGCAGTGATGAAACATGCCATCAAATAGACATACCAAAATACTGAAGGCACCTACTCAGATAATGATACTGCTCACAACCATTGAAATGAAAACATACCATTTTTCCCGGAGTTGAAAACAATGTCATCTATATTGTCAGCCACGACAACCTTGACGGGATGGTCATTCACCTTAGGGATTGGTTCTGACTTAACATATGGTGTCAAATTGCCATACTATATGGACAAAAAACAGAAAAAAACTAATATGAGTTAGGAATTAGTGGGCATTATGTACCCTGAAATAACTTAGTAATTGATCAACAAAGTAGAGTAACCCTCAACTATGTACTGCTTCAGCCAGGGTATGATCTGATCAGGGTCCGTTGTTGGATTGAGATATTTTCCAGTAGATGCTATGACAAAAAGGAGGGGCACATCACTTTCTCTGAGACCAAAATACTGAACGAGTGCACACGGAAGCTCATTAGTGGTAGTTCTAAGTTCTACGAGTCCTTCAACAAAAAAATTGCTGAGTAGTACAAGCAATAACCTGGAAGACACGATCAGCATCTGCAACATCACCAATTAAAAAACTTATGTTATTAGCACTGAATTGCCTGGCTGCTTCATGAATCTGGCTCTTGAAGGACTCGATTCTGTCATCACTGAAGCTCACGAAAAGCATTGCCTGTCCAATCATGTTTGAAAGACAATAGATTATTGCAGTTATGCAAAATAAAATAAAATGGTACACCGACATGGCTAGAGGTATTATACATACTAGCCACAATGCTGATGCAGGTAAAGAAAATCGAATAACATCACTGAAATATTTGTTGCTCCATATAGTATATATACAGTTGTTTTTATAACTAGCATGTAGTTGACACTGTATTTTGATGGAACAAACAGAATGTAAGAATAGTTGTGTTCACTCACTTTGGCACTAGGAGTGCTGTAGTATCTTTCAAGAAACTTATGGTTGGTTGGGTCAGCATCATAGGTAACTACCATGGGGAAACCTGATACCTCAATAAACTTCTCCAGTGCATCCTCACCAAAATCCTGACAAAGATGCAGAGTAGAGTTTTATATATTTCATGCACATGCAAAATTTGATCAGCATTCAATTTGTCAGGTGAAGTATACCTCTGAATCAGCAAACAGCTCATCAAATGGCTTAAAGAGACGAACAATGGGACCCTTGACCATCTGATCACCTCGTGGCAAAATACTTGCATCAGACGTGTGGAAAAAATCATAATCTGCTCGCATCTTCTCAGCCACAGCCATGAAATTCTTGTATTCCCTACCAACAAATTCAGGGAAAACTCCCACCTTCAACACAAATTTCACATGCAAACATCACATCTCTATCAATCTCCCGTTGTACTCAAGAACACGAACAAACTGAGTGGATGTTTGGATCCCGGGACTTTTTTAGTCTCTTATCACATGAGATGTTTGGACGTTAATTAGGAGTATTAAATATAGACTGATAACAAAACTAATTGCATAAATAAAGGCTATTTCATTAGACAATTTTTTTAAGCCTAATTAATTCACAATTAGCAAATATTTACTGTAGCATCACATTCGCTAATCATGGACTAATTAGGTTTAATAGATTCGTCTCGCGAAATAGTCCAGAGTATGAGATAGGTTTTATTAATAGTCTATATTTAGTACTTCTAATTAGTGTCCAAACATTTGATGTGACAGGGACTAAAAAAAATCAGAGGGAAACAAACACCCCCTGAGTAACAGTGGGCAAACTTACCAGGATCACCCCCTTGTCGGTGATGGAGTGGACCGCCGCCTCTGCTGATCTGAGTTCGAGTGATGCCGGGCCAACCTGCTTCTTAAGGTACTCCACGATGCCATCAGCATCCCTCGGACCACCATAGGCACGCACGTCACTCCCTTCATTCTTGATGATCTTGATGGTCGGGTACGAATACACCCCAAACTTATCCTTCAGCTCTTTGTTCCTTTCATCGTACGCATCCACTTTCGCGAGCACCACCGGCGGGTCGTTGTTCCTCAGACCGGAGGCTGCCTTCTCGTACTGCATGCATCATATCAATATATAACAGACACGCTACAAACCACAAACACAAACATGTCGACGGTTGCATCCTCCATGGTACTAAAAGTGCCAACGTTGTCAGTTACCTCTGGAGCAAGTTCTTTGCAGTGGCCACACCTGCAGCACGTAAATTACCAGTTAGCCACTGTTCAGTGGATTACAGTGACACTGTGAAAGAGCGTAGCTAGCTGCTCAAAGAAGTGAGCGGACAGTACCATGGCGCGTAGAACTCAACGACAATGAACGGGTGCTGGGCCACCACCTCCGAGAAGTTGCCGGCGTCCAGTGCCAGGACCGCTTCCTGCAGCTCCACGGCTGCGGACTCCGCGTCAGCCACGGCAGGGCCGGAGGAGAGCATAACAGCAATGGAGAGGGCAAAGGGGAGAATCAGGTTGAGAGCCATTACTGAATCTGCAGCTAGCACACTCGGAAGCGGAGGCCAACTGTACTCAGGCTAATATAACCATATAGGTCAGGGCCTCAGGGAGGAGTGCTGCATTAGCAGGGATCTCGAGGAAGTCAATGGGAGTTTCTTTGCTAATTGCTAGCTTCTCTTCGACTCCATGTTCCTGACCTTTGCTTATAGAAGACACTAATTAAGTATCTTTTCCATCAGTTCTTGTTTTCAGGTAGTAAACATCATCTGTAAACATGTACTGTCCCTTCCTGTACAGCCAGCAATAGCTGAAAGCAGATGGCTTTCTATGCAGGAAATTCAGTACCAGTGTTTGGCTGTCAAATTGCATGGTATATATTGCTTCGTCTGCAAGTAGAAATTCACCTTTATATAGTGAGTTCGAGGAAGCAACTCTTGACCCATCATGGCATTGCCATTTTCAAGTTACCCACACTTTTCAGAGGAATTTCTGTTCTAGAATCGTAGTGCAAATCAGAAATGTCCTTGCAACTTTCACCCAAGAAAACTATGGCATACAACAACAGAATCAATGACAATAGAGAGATTTTCTGCCTGAAAATTTCCCCTCTGAATTCTACCTGATCCATGATTTCAAACTGCATAACGTACTAAACTCGAGCTCTAGCCACATGCTTCAGAGTAGAAGTTCATCAGGTCATCTGCAATTCCGGCATCTACACTCATCCTGGTCATCTGCATCTGAATGATTCTCAAGGTATCAAGTATCTCATTCCTGCATGGATGGACATTATCTCGCGCAAGAAACACATTTACTTTCTTGCCAATCTCAATCCAACTACAGCCAGGTTGCTTGCTAACGCCCCTGTGCTTCATGGATCTCCTCACTCTAAAAACATCCGCCCATTTCCCTAGCTCAGCATACATATTTGAGAGAAGAACATAGGGTCCAGAGTTATCAGGATCAAGCTCAAACAATTTCCCTGCTGCCCGTTCCCCCATTTCAATGTTCTTATGCAGCCTGCAAGCACCTAATAGAGAAGCCCAGAGCACAGCATCAGGCTCCATTGGCATGCCCTCTATGAGCTCCTCAACTTCTTTCAGATGACCGGCACGACCAAGCAAGTCAATCATGCAAGTGTAGTGATCTCTGGTTGGGGTTATACCATGATCCTCAGTCATGGTCTGAAAGTATCTCCGGCCCTCCTTCACCAATCCAGAATGGCCACAGGCTGATAAAACCCCAATCATGGTGACAGAGTCTGGGCGCTCATTGCTGCAAAGCATTCTCTCAAAAAGATGCAGTGCATCTTTTGCACGGCCATTCTGTGCATAACCAACAATCATTGCATTCCATGATACATCATCTCTGGCTGCCATCCTCTCGAACACCTTCGCACCATCATCAATGGACCCTGTCTTCAGGTACATGTCCACGAGGGAGTTCCCAACAAATACATCAGACTCTGGTCCAAAGTCAAAGCGAAAACCTTCTTTCAGGACATGGGCATGAGTCTGCTGACCAAGCGGAAGATTAGCAAGATTCGCGCATGAGTTCAATACATTTCCATATGTGTAATGTGTTGGCCAAACTGACTCTCTTTTCAGCCTGACAAAGAGCCTAAGTGCTTCTTCTTCCTCACCGTTCTGTGCATAAGCTGCAATGAGTACATTCCAAGCAATGACATTCTTCTCTACCATCTGTAAGAAAACAGCCTGAGCATCTTCCACATTTGCAGACTTTGCATACCCAGTTACCATTGATGTTTCTGATACAACACTCCTGAAAGCCATACGATCAAATACACACCTCGCCTCCCATGTCCTCCCACATTTGGCATACATGTCCACAAGAGCATTGTTCAACACCATGTCCTCCCTAAGCCTATCAGACTTCACCATACACGCATGGACCTGGCGTCCTTCTCTAGCCATAGCAAGACCCGCGCATGCACTCATGACGCTTGCAAATGTCACCTCATCAGGCATGAAACCATCATTCATCATCCTGACGAAGAGAACGAGCGCCTCATCAACAGGGCCATTCTGCTCATAGCAAGTGATCAAGCTGTTCCAGGAAACAATATTCCGTTCTGGCATTGCATCGAACACCTTCTGTGCCTCCTCCGGCCGCTCACACTTGGCATACATGTCCACAAGCGCGCTACCAATGTACACATCGCTCCAACGAGACGACTTGGTGACAAGGGCATGCACCTGTTCCCCGGTCCTCCAGGCCTTCTCCGAGGCGCAGGCGCTGAGGCCGCTGGCAAAGGAGTAGGCGTTGAGCACGAAGTCGTCGGCGTGCATGGCCGCCAGGAAGCGGAGCGCGTCGCCGCCACGCCCGTGCTGCGCGAGCGCCGCGATGACCGCGTTGTAGGAGCACTGGTCGGGGTCCGGGATGGCGCCGAAGAGCGCGCGGGCGTCGTCGGCGCGGCCCAGGAGCGCGTACGCGGAGAGGAGCGCGTTGTAGGAGAAGGTGTTGCGGTGGGGGATCCCGTCGAACACCCTGCGGGCGTCGCGGAGGCTGCCGAGCCGCGCGTACGTGGAGACGAGCGTGTTGAGGAGGAAGGTCTCGCTCGCGAAGGGGGACCTGAGGGCCCGCGCATGGGCGGCGCGGGCCGCCGGGAGCCCGGGCGCCGAGCGGAGGAGGTCGGCGAGCGGCGCGGACGCGCGGAGGTGGGAGACGAGGTGGAGGCCGTGGTGATGGGGTCGCGCCATGCCAGAAGGCGCTGGGCGCGTGCTTGCTTCTGCTTCAGTACTTCAGTTTTTATAAAACTTTTCCTTGAAAAAAAAACATTCAGAGCCCATCAGTTCCGAGTTCAGACATCACCTACGAGGCAAAGGTTTCTTAAGATCCGGCCAATCTTCCTCCTCTGGAAATTCTTTTGTTTATATTGATGAGATCTGATATGTATGAGAAATTTGTAACCGTGTTATTATGATTTTACAAAGTTAGAGATATGTCACTGCTATTTTAATAATATGTGAAGCACATATGAGACAATGACATGTGGGTCAGGATGGCATATCTACGATTTCGCAAAATCATAATAGCACGGTTGCAATTTTCCCTAATATTATATTTTACGTTGTAGATAGGTGAGCCCTCCATTTGTATAAACATTTCTAGAATTCAAATTTCGTACCACAATATAAGTATTTATGCACTAATTTTCATGATTTCAATTGTTTCAATGATTTTAAAGACAATCAGATGCTTAGGAACAGAATCAAAACAATTTAAAGTTCAAAAATTGTTTGCTAAAGTAACTAAAAGAGACTTTTGAAATCTCTTTAGTCTATGCTAAACAACATAACAATGTTTATATTTTACTTTTTCTTTCGTTCCATATTATAAGTTTTGTTTAGCATTATCTAAATTCATTTATTTTTATATATGTGTCTAGGTTTATTAGCATTCATATAAATCTATGGAGGACTATAAAATCTTATAATGTAAAACGAAGATAATACTAAACTGTGAGGATGAAATGACGAGCAATTCAGAGCAAAAAGACATCCAGGACGTGAAGTTTGTCATCCTATTGCATCTTTCATATGCATTCCCATGAATTCTTGTCTTAATGAAATTTGGATTGGATGGCTCTCCTTGGCCATCCCGGCTTTTCATATGCATTCCCGACCAACTGTTGTTTCCACAAATAAAGTGGAATTATGTACAATTAACACAAAGCACCAGAAACACGTGATATTCGTATACTACCAAGGCAAGGACGACGCAGGGGCCTTCCCAGTTGCATGATCCCAAAATTCTCCTAGTCTCATGGAAGAAGTTTCAAATCAGAAAGCAATATCCCAAAATTCTGGATCGCCACAACCCCATGACTGGCTGCAGATGAATCGTGTGATATGAGGTCTGGTATAGGTAATTCTGGGCCACGAGATCACAAGAATTTAACCAAATCATGTTCGAAATCAGGCATGCAAATCGGTTGAGGGAGCTTGAGGTCTTCAACTCCTGATATACCACAATGCGGCTCGTCTAAGCAGTCCTGTCACGAGTCACGACTGCTATCACCTATTCACCTTCAAGGGAGATGAAATTATGGGTTCGTCCCTTGGTGCAGCTCGGTCATTAGCACTTTAGCCATCTATTTGTGAATTGAACGGAGCTCACAGGACCAGCTTAATTTTGACCCTCCCAGCTCGTTGGCATTGACTCTTCACTGTCATCATCACTGTAATTGCAGTCTGGAGCAATCTCAAATCGAACTGGTGTCAGGGGGTTGCTGTCATTGATGCACTTCGCAGCCCTTTCCCCTAATTTTCTGTTCCCATATTCCCTGCAGCAGTCAAAGATCCTCAGCCACATTGCAGTAGTTGGCTCGAATGGCATGTGCTCTATAAAATCCTCAAGCTCAACCATGTGGCCATGCTTGCCCAACAGCTCAATCATGCATTCGTAGTGCTCAATGCGAGGCACGATGTTGTATTCATCAGTCATCTGGGTGAAATAACTCCTTCCCAAACCAACATGCCCTTCACTAATACATGAAACCAATGCACCAAGGAAAGTGACAGAGTCTGGCTGAATCCCCTGCTTGCTCATTTCAAAGAACAATTCAAGCCCATACTCACCTTTGCCATTATAAGCACATCCAAATATCATTGAATTCCAGAGGATGGCATCTTGTGATTGTCCTGCCTCAAAGACACTAATGGAATAATCAAACAATCTACACTTGGAGTACATGTCAATAAGTGCACTTCGCAGTATATCATCAATCACATAACCGTTTCTAATCATGTATGCATGAATCTGCTTCCCATGATTAAGGAGAAATATGTTGGCACAGGCTGCCAGTGCTGAGCTGAATGTCGATTGATTAGGTGTCGCCTCATATTGCATCTCGCTGAGTGCATGTAGAGCTGCTTCGCTCATCGAGTGGCGTTCATAACCTGAGATAAGTGAGTTCCAGGAGTAACTGTCTCTTTTTGATCCCATCTCAAATAGAAGCAGCCGTTCTGCACTCCTTAGGCATCCACATTTGGAATACATTCTTGTGAGAGCATTCTTCAGGAAAGGATTACTGATTAAACCACTCTTGAAAGCAAATGCATGCACCTCCTCGCCTTTCCCAAGATCAAGAAGCCCAGTACAAGCATTGAGCACAGAACCCAGAGTGACAGCATCAAGCTCCTTAGTCTCCTGCCTCATCTGCTGGAATAATTGCAAAGCACCAGTCATATCCATGGACTTGACATAGCCAGTTAACATAGCATTCCAGGACACCAAATTATGTTCTTCCATCCCATCAAACACCTGTTTTGCATCAGTAATCCTACCACAGGCAGCCAATCCTGACACAATTGAAGTGGACATTACGACATCCTTCATTTGTGCCAAGTTGAACAGCCTCTGAGCTGCATCAATGGCACCACATTTCGCATACATATCCACAACTGAGCTCCTCACATGTGCGTGCTTCTCATACCCATGTCGGAGCACAAAAGTATGTATGCATCTTCCCTCTTCAAGCGCACCGTTATCTCGGCAAGCAAGGACTGCATGTGAGACAGTATAAACAAGTGGCCTAATTCCTGCCCAGATCATCCGAAAGAACATGTCAACTGCCATATCCCCCATCCCAGCAAGAAGATAGCGCCGGATAACGACATTCCATGAAATGGCACTGGGTTTTGCGATGCCATCAAATGCCCTCCTTGCCTCTGAGAGGGCAAAGCACTTCCCATACACGTCAACCAGTGCAGTGCCAAGAATCACATTTGATTGAAAGTCCCTCTTGGCGATATGGGCATGGAGCTGCTGGGTACCACGGAGGTCTACACACTTGGCACAACACCCGAGCACTGAAGCTAGCGTGACGTCCTTGGGGCGAACGCCACGGGAGTTCATGGCAGAGAAAAGGGAAACCGCTTCGGCGGGGTCTCCTCCGCGGGAGTAAGCAGAGATGATGGCGTTCCAAGAGCCACCGTCCCGGCGCGGCATTGCGTCGAACAGCTCCCGCGCGTCGGTGAGGCTGCCGCAGACAGCGAGCGACTCGATGGCGCGGTTAAAGAGGAAGCTGGGGCTCGATGAGGTGGATGTAGACGTCGAAGAGGCGGAGGTTGAGGGTGCAGAGGAGGATGCCAGGTGGGAGGCGATGCGGCGGGCGGCGGCGAGGGACCGGCAGGAGGTGACCAGGCGGAGGAGGGAGGCGTAGACCGAGGAAGGGATCTGGGAGGAGGAATATGACGCGGGGAGGGCGTCGAGGGCGGTGAAGAGTCGGCCGGAGGCGACAAGGGCGGAGACAGCGGACGCGGTTGTGCCGGCGGCGGCGGCGGCCGCCATGGTGGCGGGAAGGGGAACTCGGGTTCGCCCTCCGTTCGTGTCTTTGGGAGCTGTATATTTCTACGTGGGCCAAATTTGGGCCCGTCTTCTTCAACTAAAATAAAATTCAGGCCCATGTTTTATTGTGGTAGTATATTTCGTTTGTCATTTAGTTTGTCTTTCTGCAATTTCTTGAGGAAAAATTTAGGAGTAAAGATATCCATTCTGTGCCTCTTGCAACATATATTTATTTAATGGCATCGGATTGCAAAGAGTGGTTCTAGTAAAGACCAATTCAGCACTAAAACTGTAGTTAATTTTATTGTGATTTACAAACCATGGCTCAAACAAGCAAGTCCCAAAGTGCCCATGACATTTTCTGCCGTCTTTTCAACAGGGAGGGAAGTGATCGTGAGTCGTGACGGTTTAGGCAAGAAAAAAATGGTGACAGTTTAAGACACATCTTTTCTTTATTACCACGTCACTGACAGTCCTCGAAGGAAACGGACGTCGACACATCTTTTCGTCATTACTGTGCTAGCCATCTTCCAAAGTTGTCGACGACACTGTCATGCGTTGAAGAAAAGGATATATCAGAAGCCTCAGATCGATAGGACGCAGGTAGACTCCAGCAAAGAAAAGATAGGTTAGCCCCGAGGACCTTGACGCAGCGACCCTCCCACGCTGTCAACAGCAGAATCCTTTGCTACTCACGCCTTTTCGGCTCCGTCGGCCGGTGATGTGTGCGTGGGGCGATCAGGCGCATCTTTTGCCCTGTTGACACGGGAACCAAAATGACATCAGAAACAGCAACACGATTGATGGGCTAAATAGCTAGCACTTCCTGCATTTCAAATTACATACGTTTTTATCTGACGAGTTATTCTAGATTAATGTATATTACCATATTTTTTTGTTTCTGCTTGTACTTTTAAGCCAAAATTTAATTTTTTTAATCGAAATTTAAAGTCTATTTTGAGATTTCTCATTGAAGTTTATTTTTCAGCATTAGCTTTTAGGTCACTGGGAGTTCATATATATAATTTTTATTCATAAATTATTTTTATTTACAAATATGACTGGAAAAGTAGAACAAAGATAATACTAAATAACGTGTGATGGACAACATCATATATGCATAAACATCAAGAAATGGCAAACAGTATATAAGACTAATCAGCATGCAGCGATAATGCTGCTGTCAACTGCGTCACACAAGGACAAGAAAGATCGGAGGAGCAATAATTGGAGGCAAAACCAGAAAAAGATGTGATAAGCTATCCATTTCGATCGGACTCAGTACAAGAGCTGGAGGAAGAAAAGGAAAGACGCAGATGGATCGAGTGACTGAGCGAAGCCGATCTTGGCTTGCTCTTGCTCAGCTCCACCTCCACCACCATTCCACCAACTATGATGGCATCCATGGCAGTGCTACCAAGGTGCTTGCACTGCCACGGAAGGGATAGCCCAGCATGTATATACGAGCTCCCGAACACTGATCCGGAAGTGGGTGACCCACTCATGACCTATGGCACAACCAATGTATACGTCGAAATGAGGATAATTAAGATGGTGTTTGAGATAATTAAGATTCAAGTATTGTTTTTTAATTTATTCAAAAAAGTATTGTTTTAAAAGTTATTTGAGAGCATAAACAACTGAATTAACTATTATAAAATAAAAAATATACTCCATATATTCTATATTATAAGATTTTTTAGATTTATCTAAATTTATCCTTATATCAACCTGTAATGTGTATGTTTTGTATATGTGTCTAGATTTATTAGTGTGTGTATATATATATATATATATATATATATGAATCTATGCAAGATAATAAAATCTTATCTAGTGGAACAGAAGAAATACTAAAGAAAGCTTAACTGGAAAACTTCTATATACTTTTTTTTAATGAAACACACTATTTTGGAAATCTCAATAATCCTTGTGGGATAAGAACACAGCCTAGATTTACGACAAAATATGATTGAATTCTCAGAATTAGTAGCAAACTAGATTTAAGGTTGTCACTATCATGTATCCATTCGTGCTCAAGGATGACTTAGTAGCAAACTAGATTTCAGGTAAGCTACCATGAATCTTTTCAGGTTAACTGCAGCAAGGACATTTCAACCTACTGTAAGAAGACACGTCTGCAGCTAAAGTGCAAGAACTTATACGTACCGCCATTGATCTGAAGAGCATGTCGAGCTGTTCATCTCTCTTTATTCCTGTCACACGAAGGATGCAGAACTGCGTCACCACGACGTCACCCAGGCAGGTGGACCCCGAGAAGCCACCT
This sequence comes from Oryza brachyantha, assembly GCF_000231095.2. Taxonomy (NCBI): domain Eukaryota; kingdom Viridiplantae; phylum Streptophyta; class Magnoliopsida; order Poales; family Poaceae; genus Oryza; species Oryza brachyantha. The sequence continues at coordinate 11,005,412 of NC_023166.2, forward strand.
GTGTATGAGCTGCGGGCCCCACCCCTCATCTCCAGGGATTAGGTAGATCCCCACGTGGAGCGCTGCTGCCGCCGCCACCAGCAACACCACCACTGCACCCGCCACCGCCTCAACACTCTGGAGTGGTGGCCTCAGCCTAATCTTTGCATGGCCTGCCATAAAGAGACAAAAGCATGCATAAAAACTCTTCTTAAAGAGTAGAGGAGGAGAATATAAGCAGGAGAAAAGAGAGGCAGAAAAGTAGGCAAAGGGGCTAGTGTGGGTATGAGTTTGAGCACCAAGGAATGATTGATTAATATTTTCGTTATTTTTTTAGATAGGAGAAAAAGATTGTGCTGCTAGAATACTTACCGGAAGATATACTGATGATCAGGAGGATTCTACTCGTAAGCTGCACCAGGATAAGCATCTTACCAACTTCTCTGGACTAGGGAGTACAGTTGTTAGCATACTATAGAGTGGCTTAGCAACTCAAATACTATATTAATATAAAACTTGCTCTCGTATGACAGGCTTTTCTGCAAGGAAGATGGCTCTCTTGTCAATTGGCCAACAGCTTACTTAACGGTGTGCTACCAAATTATTCAACAGATTTAGTATCACTATCGTAAATCATTGTCATAATGGTAATGACTCTAAATGAAAGTTTCTCTCTTGCAAACTGAGCTATGAAAATAATTTGAAATGATTGATGCATACCTATTTTGATGAAGCAGTTTGCAGATATGTGCATAGAAAGCAAGGAACTTGAGTGGTTTCATCCACAAGTGGCGCTCTTTGTACTTTACCACAACTTCACTGAACTCTCTGCAACTTGCTAGGGCCAGTATGTGCCAGAATTGATGATAATAACTACAGTCAAGAGGGATAAATGAGCATGTTGGAGAAGGATGACGCCAGCATGACATCAGGAGGAAGACATCCATCAGAGAAGAAAATTGTGCAGTAAGGGCACTCATAAAACCAATTATTGGGATGCAGGACACTTACCAGTACATTTTTGTTGGATGTTTCAGAAAACAGTATATGGTACTTCCATGGCTGTTGGACATCCTTTTTCTAGCCTTTTTCATTCACAACTTCTCTATATAATAGAAGCCTTTATATCTCCACCCTATCACTCGGCCACAATGTTTCACATGGTAGTGCCCTAGCTTGCCAAATATCTGGTGAAAAATACAGTACAAAAATTTCGTCAGTGGAGGAAGTAACGAAAGGATGATTGTAGAGTAAACCTTGATTGGAGTCCATGTATGGTGCATGGTTGCAGATTGGAGTTAGCCTGCCATTAAACTGCTAAATCATTCAACAAACAAAGGGAAATTATCCAAGCAATTAAACTAAACATTTTGAATAACTGATCTATTGCAAAAAAAAAATGACATTCGTGGTTCACTCAGAGTTCAGCTACACATAATTACTCATGGATCAATATTCAATAAAGGACTATTTAAATATGGAGCATCTGGCTAACATCCTTAATGAAAATGGAATATAATGCACTCAATGCCACTTTTCAATTTGAAAAGAGAAAAAGAAATCGCTGATGCCATTAATTGGGATGAGGGAGGGCATATTATGCCTTCAGCAAGCATATCGTTAAAAGCCATGAAATTTCACTTTTACGCAACTACGCGTAGAAGCGTCCAAACAAAATTCAAGATACTATTTGCTGCATGATTGATTGATATTAACATGATATCCAACACACATCAAATAATAGAAATAAAGTCAGAACTTCAGTCAAATCTCCACCATAGTTTAATGACAGGATGAGGTTTCACATAATAACTTGGGCGTGCATCCTAAACAAGCCTGATGTGTGACTATGTCATCTCACCTAGATCCTCAATTACATCTCCTGATTTCAGATAAGGAATTCCAATGACCTGATTATACGTTTCATTGAGAGTTCTCATGGGTGAAGAGATGGCACTTCTTAATTTAATGTACCTAGAAGCCAAAAAAAAAATTAATGTAGCACAAAAGCAATATGTTATATTATGATCCATGCAAGAGTCTCCTATTAAAAACTTTGGAGTAGATGTCCATGTAACCTGATATATACAGGCTGAGTCAACGACCAAATGCATTCTCAAAAGGTTAGCATAATCAAGGACACTGGAAGGAACATCATTGCTACAAAGGAACTGTCTTTCTTGTTTCTTCAACTTTGTTGATAAAATATATCGAGCATGATGAGGTGCCATGCATGCATGCCTTGATGAGCTTAATTTGTTAGTTCCCATCAATCCTTCTCAACAGTACAGCTGCATGCAACATATTCCCTGAACATCAAGGCGCAGATACTACTGTCTAAATCCAACACCAACCTTTAATTGCGTAGCATCATCAGCTCTCCTCCATAGAAAAATGCATGGGGAGGGAAAAGAAAAGCATGGCACTTAAGCTGCCAGGCTTCTGAAAGCACCATGCTGCAGCCGCCTCAAAAACCTTTCAACGCTCCTTGAATTGCACGTCTCTCTTTCTCCATACCATTGCATACACGCATGCGGCCACTATAAGTACCACCAGGTCACCACATTAAGCAAGCACCTGCTCTCATCTTCTCCCCCGTAGCCTTAGCCTTCCACCCGCCTGCCTTGCACTTCATCTTAGCATGGCTGGAGCTTCTAACCTTCCTCCTGGTTTCCACTTCTTCCCGTCAGATGAAGAGCTCATCGTCCATTTCCTCCGCCGCAAGGCCTCCCTCCTCCCATGCCGACCTGACATAGTCCCTACGCTGACTCTGAACCTCTACGATCCATGGGAATTGAATGGTATGTGTCTAATATTTACCTCTGCATATTAATTGCTGTTGTTGTCCTCATCACACATGGCTGTAATGCTAATATCAAGCCCTGAGGAGCAACTGTTCTTTTTTACAGGTAAAGCCCTCCAATCTGGTAACCAATGGTACTTCTTCAGCCATGCAACGCAGACCAGGGCCTCGCCCAATGGGCACTGGAAACCCATTGGCTCTGACGAGACGGTTGTCAGTGGAGGTTGTAGCATTGGACTGAAGAAGACCCTCATTTTCTTCATGGGGGAGCCCATTGAGGGAATCAAAACTAGCTGGGTCATGCATGAGTACCACCTGATGGATGGGAATACCGATTGCAGCAATAGCAGCACTTCAAGTAGTTCAAGCAAGTGGCCCCACAAGAAAAAGGGTCAATCAGAAACAGTGAGTGCTATACTGCTATACGCATGTTTATTTATTGCGTTTAGTAGTACATATCATACTGCATGATTATTTAAGGTGGCCAATATGCATGCACGATGATTGCAGGAATCCAACAACTGGGTGATATGCCGAGTGTTTGAATCGAGCTACGATTCACAAGTGAGCTTCCATGAGGAGGGCACGGAGCTGTCATGCTTAGATGAGGTGTTTCTATCCCTAGACGACTATGATGAAGTCAGTTTTGCCAAATAATTAGAACCTTTGTAAGAGCTGTTAGTAGGTTAGGTCCTTCAACTATCTCTTACTTTGATAAGATCATGTCTTACTAGACCAGATATGTAATTAATCATCTCCTCCAAGGAGTTGGATGCAACAAATTTGAGCTAGTTCAAGAACTACGATATTGTGAATGCTTCAATATCAGAATATGAGATTAAAGGTTATTTGAGCATTTGATGATTTCTTTTGAATAGGAAAACACAATTTCAGATAAACACTTGATCAAACTAAGATATTAAGCACTTTTTTTTGGAGGATATGCAAAAGGCTCACACATCTTTTTCATTAAGGAGGCAGCAGAGTCTTTTACACAGAAACTAAGCACTATGAAAAGGATCGTGGTGTAGACCTTATAACTCTGGTTTTGAACTGCGCATGCATTGCTTTTGCATGCCAAGTCATTGCGTCCTTATGTGTTGTTAATTAACAATGGTAATTTGCTCACAAAGCAAGGGGATCAGTCTATTGAATTTACACAGGTAAAAAGACAATATGTTTGAAGCTAGTGCGAGCATATTGCTATTGGTGTCATCAATGAGCTAATTACACTCCAAAAGGTGACAATGGCCTATGTGTCCGTGGCACCCAAAAGTCATGCATGCTTGGTGAAGTGGTGACTGGTGAAACCATGCACTATTGACTTGCAAAATTAGTTAGCTGATACCCAGATAACCAGAAGCCACTGAAGTATCTAAACTTTAATTTGTTGTTTGCAGTGTGATAATGCTAGAAGAAGTCAGTAATAGATTTGTATCATAACTATGGATGCTAAGTCACTTCAGTTTTAATTTCTAGTACTACAGAAGTACAACGGTTATTGACTTCTTATTTTCTTAATCCAATCAGGAAATATGTACTGGGATAAGTTGGTAATGACTCCTATGGTATCAGCATGTCTGCCCTTACTTCTCAAATTTGCATGGCTTGCTGACATGAAAATGGCAGATCATAAATAAGTGAAGGAGAAAAATATGGGTAAAAAAATAAAAGGATTAATCATAACCATGCTAGTGGGTTTACATGTATTACCTTTAAGTAGTCCTAATGAACTTTATATCAATGGAGTAAAAGCAGAGATGGATGGAAAGTTCATATTATGAAGAGAAAAATGGAAGAAAGAAAGATGCATAAAGTATGCCTTTGTCTTTAAATGTATGCAGTGTGCTCACGGTGTCTTGCCCAATTGTGACATTTCTCTGCAGTGCCTTGTAGCGAAGTAGGCGTCCTGGGGGCGTTCAGGCTGCCCGTGTAATCGCCCCTTGTAAACTTTGTTCGTCTGTCCATTTCTCTTGCTTAATAAAATTGCGACATTTCTCAGGCTATTAGTGGCAAGAAAAATGAACATAAATGTTGACTGCGGTTATTGCTTGCAACTTAGCAATGTCCTAATTAAGGCAGATGAAGCTGCCAATAGGTAGAAGGCCACGCGACGCATGTGCTGCTTTTTTTGCTAGACCAACTACATGCATGACAGAGATGAAATCATGGAGAAGAATTGTTAGTGGGTAAGTCTGTTTCAATCCTGCCAAACTCATTATGTTAAACAAATAATAGGATCAAAGCAACATAGGACCACGCAAAGGATATTCCTAGAGGATTGCGGACACTGATTCTGGATGGACCATTTCAGATTGTTTAGTTAATAGACAGTAATCCGACAACGAGCATTCTATACCCAGATCCCAGTCTCCTCTTCTCCAAAGTCCACCAAGTACTTCATGATTTATAACTTTATATAGTACTGCATTGTCGTCATTTGGCAAGAGAAAAAAAATCATCACCACAGCATCTCAGATGCCACATTTCTAAGAACAGCAGAATGAATTGATTGACCAAAAACAAGGTAGGTTTTGCGAAATCGTTCCCCTTTTTTTACATATACTCGTTGACAAAATTTTATTCCGCCAATATAAAGCCTACTGAATTCAACAAACATCAAAGAAACGGATTATATGAATAGCGCTGCAGAATTTCAAAATAAACCCTAAACCTCCCCGCCTCCCCACGCCCAATCCCAGACTAAATTCCCCCGGAATCCTCCCCCCTCCGGTCTCCGCTCCGCCGATTCTCCATCTGCTTCGAGAAATCCCAAATCGCATCCTCCCTCGACGACCGCCACGCGACGCGCGGTTAAAAACGTGGAGCCCATGAGCAACCGCGTCGCTAATCACGGATTCATGGGGACTGGGGAGAGGGAGAGAACACCACCTGGTGGTTCGCCGTAGGCAGAGCAGACCCCGCCGGGAGATAAAAAACTGTTTGATGATTTTTATGAAGGAAAACTAGAGGTTGAAAGGCTAAATTATGGGGCGATCACTTTATACCAAAATGCAAGGAAGCGGTTCAAATTCAGAAGTATAGGCCGATTTGTCTGTTAAACGTGAGTTTCAAAATCATTACAAAAGTGCTGATGAATAGAATGACCCATATTATGAATTATTTGATTGCAAAAAATCAAACAGCTTTTTTTGAAAGGGAGATTCATCATGGAAGGTGTGGTAGTGTTGCATGAAACTCTTAATTCCTTACACCATAGAAAAGGAAAAGGGGTGATTTTCAAGGTCGACTTCGAAAAAGCATATGACAAAATTAAGTGGCCATTTGTGCATCAGATGTTAGAGGGAAAAGGATTCCCACACAAATAGAATGACTGGATTATGAGTGTAATAAGAGGGGGAAAAGTTAGTATTAAAGTGAATAATCAAGAAGGGAAATTTTTCCCGACTCACAAAGGTTTGAGACAAGGGAATCCTTTATCACCAATAATGTTTGATATAGCTGCTGATGCTCTGACTATTCTGATGGAGAAAGCTCAAAACAGTGGCTTGATTAAAGGATTAGAAGAAAATATGATAGAGGGAGGTAATACAGTTTTGCAGTATGCCGATAATACTATCTTTTTGATGGAGGAATCAGTTGAGAATGTGAAGAATTTGAAATTTATTCTATGTCTTTTTGAACAAATGTCAGGTCTTAAGATAAATTTTCATAAAAGCGAAATTTATGGGATTAGGATTAGCAAAGAAAAAGAAGAGATGTATAGTGGCATAATGACTTGTCAAATTGGTTTCTTGCCAATGAAATATTTGGGTATTCCAATAGATAAAAAAGAATTTTAAATAGAGAATGGAAAATTACTGAAAATAAGGTGGAAAAGAAACTGAGTTGCTGGCAAGGGAAGCTCCTTTCAATTGGGGGGCGAATAACTTTGATTAATTCTAGTTTAAGCAGTGTGCCCATGTATATGATTTCTTTTTACAAAATTCCACAGGGAGTGAAAGAGAAAATTGATTTCTTCAGAGCAAGATTTTATGGCAGGAAGACCAAGGGATTAAAAAGTATCATTTAGTGAACTGGGATGCGGTTTGTAAACCCAAAAATCAAAGAGGGTTGGGGATCTTAAATTTGAAAATCATGAATATCGCTTTGTTAGGGAATGGTTATGGAAGCTGATTAACGAAGAAGGAATGTGGCAGGAATTAATAAGAAAAAAATATTTGAAGGATAAAACCTTATCTCAAATTAAACATAAAAATGGAGACTCGCTTTTTTGGTCAGGTTTGATGGAGAATAAGGATTCTTTCATGAATTTCTATAGGTGGCGTTTAGGTAATGGAAAAGACATTTTGTTTTGGGAAGATATTTGGTTGGATAAAAGAACTCTAGCTGAACAATTCTCTGATCTTTATAATATAACTTTTACTAAACATGTCACAGTTGAGAAAGTGTTAACCAATGATTGGAGTGCTGTGAGATTTAGAATAGCTTTGATCGGAAGTAAAGCGGAAAGTTGGGAAAGATTGAAAGAAAAATGTGAAGGAATTAATTTGTCTGAGGATAAAGATGTCTTGGTTTGGAATTTGACAAAAGATGGTAGATATTCGGTTAAGTCTTTTTATCAAGCAATGATGATGCAGGGGGCTTGTTATCCTTTTAAAAGAATATGGAAATTTAAAGTCCCTCTCAGAGTTAAAGTATTCATTTGGCTGATTCTCAGAAATAGTATCTTAACTAAAGATAATTTGTATAAGAGGGGTTGGAAGAAGAAGAGTAAAAAATGTCAGTTTTGTGAAAAAGACGAGACAATTGATCATCTTTTCTTTCAGTGCAATTTAGCTAGATTGGTCTGGAGTGTGATTAAATGGACTTTTGCTGTTAACATGGTGAACAATAGAAATGATTTGTTTGATAATTGGATGAGAGGTTTTAACAAAGCTACGAAAAATCTGGTAGCTGTAGGAGTTTCAGCAGTCTTGTGATCTATTTGGAAAATAAGAAACAATGCTTGTTTTCAGGATAAGTTTCCGAACGATCCTGTAGAGGTAATTTTTCAGATTGCTAATTGTATTTCGTTGTGGTCTCTTATGCAGATCAAGGGGGACGGAGCAGGAAAACTTGAAAATGGAGCAAGATTACTCAAACAAGTGGCAATGGAAATTTATGATGTGAAACATGGCTGGGGTCTGAAGACAAAGTGTCTCAAAGGATGAGCTGAGTCTTTTTGTTTCCTTTTGATGCTAGTTCCTTCTGGAGTGTTGTGACCGAGGATCCTGTTAGTCAAGTGGTTGTGTTTGTCTCCTGATGATGTTAGTTTAAGTGGTTTTGTGAAGTTAGCTCAGTAGAGAGAGGCTGGGTTTGGTCTGTGTTACATGAGTAATGTTTTGGACATATTGTTATCTTTTCTGTTAATGAAAAGGGAAGGGGTTGTTGCCCTTCTTTCTTAAAAAAAAAAAAAAAAAAAAACCCCGCCGGGAGATACACGGACCACTCGCAGTCCCTCGGCCCCGCCCCGCCGCGCCGCGCCGCCGCCGCCGACAGCCGCGCCAGCGCGCTTTCCCGAGCGGAGAGCCACAGGGAGGGAGACGGAGGGAGGCGCACCGCGCGGCGCCTTCGTTTTGGGCTTCCAAAAAACTCGGTGGGCTTTAACGGGCCGGGCCGAACAGGCCCACTTGAGACGACTGCGCCGTTCGAATCGGACTCCCGAGTCCGAAGCGAATTTCCCGCGAGTTATCTTTTTTTTTTTCGCGCGAAGCAGAGGCGCTCCACTTCCACCGCCATTGGAAGTCGGAGTCCGACGAGGTCGCGGCGAGATCCTGCGGGGGGCTATATAATCTCGGCGCGCATCCTCCGCTGCCGGATCACGTCGTCCATCTCGATCCTCTCGCCTTCCGCTCCACTCCACGCGCACACGGCGATCTTTTTGGCTGGCCATTTGCTGTGTCATGTCGACGGTGTCCTCCTCCGCCTCCTGCTCCGCGCCGGTTCTCTCTCCTCGGCGCTCTTCTTCGGCGGTCGGATGGTGGTGGCGGGATCCCCCTTCTTCCTGGTGCTGGAAGACGAAGACGAGGTCAGCTTTTCCGGGCGTTCGTCGCCTGGTTACGCTCCGGTGGCGTTGGGCACTCCACGACGCGTCGCGTCGCCGGATTACGCACCGGTGGGTCGTCCTCTCCGCGTGGCGTCTCCAGACTACACACCGGAGAGCCCTCCCCGCCGTGAGGCGTCGCCGGAGTACACACCAGCGAGCCCTCTCCGACGCGCGGCGTCACCGGATTACACTCCGGAGAGCCCTTCCCGCCGTGAGGCGTCGCCGGATTACACCCCGGAGAGCCCTCCCCGCGGCCGTGCGGCGTCGCCGGACTACACCCCTGAGAGCCCTTCCCGCCGTGAGGCGTCGCCGGATTACACCCCGGAGAGCCCTCCCTGAGGCCGTGCGGCGTCACCGGACTACTCTCCAGAGAGCCCTCCCCGACGTGAGGCATCGCCGGATTACACCCCATCGACGCCTCCGCAGCGGGCTGCTTCGCCGGACTACACCCCCATCGACGCCTCCACGCCACGCTGCTTCGCCGGACTACACCCCGTTGACTCCTCCCCGTCGGGCTGCTTCGCCGGACTACACCCTGTCGTCGCCTCCGCACCGGGCTGCTTCCCCGGACTACATCCCGTCGTCTCCTCCGCGCCGCGCTGCCTCGCCGGACTACACACCATCATCTCCTACGCGCCGCGCTGCCTCGCCAGACTACACACCATCGTCGCCTCCGCGCCGCTCTGCTTCGCCGGACTACAACCCCAGCACGCCGCCCCCGTCTCGCACGACTCCGCCGCCGCGCCGCCACCATCCCTACCAGAGGAGTGGCCGTGGCTCCGGCAGCGCCTGCTCCTCGCGCGTCGTCCGGGTCATCGGCGGTCAGCATCGCCGACTCATACTAGACGAGTAGACATCTTGTAATACGAAATCTTGGAGTTCTTGATGTTAATTTCTGCTCTATCTATCAATGTAATCTATAGCAGAATCAGCTGGAGAATCTATGCAGAATCAGCTGTAATATGATGTTTATGAATCAATGAATACTCCAATTTAACCTGATCTTGTCATCTTGTGTTGAAAACTTGGCTTCAGCGACTTCTTTCGATCAACCCAGTTGATTTTTTATCTCTGTTTTTGGTTGCTCGTGATTCTTCCGAGTTCATAAACTTGTTATAGTAGGCTAGTTTCTGACAGAATGTGAAGCACGGGCTGTTCCTTACACTCGCAGAACCACTCGATGACATTGTGAACGATTTTCTCGAAATACTAAAATTCTGAAACGTTGTGCTGACAACTTGTCCTCATAAACTGTTCCTTACACTCTCAGAACCACTTCTTTCGATGAAAGCTGCTGCCTTTGGTTGCTCATAAACTGTTCTTTGCACTCTCACAAAGCACTCGATGGCGTTGCAAGACTGAACCGTCCAAGCTAATCTATCCCATCCTCTATCCTGAAAACAGAGGATGAAAACTACAAATTGAGCTCCAACAGAACGGCTATTCTATCATCTATTTTTAGAGGTCATCCATATTAGGAGAGAACCTTCATATTTAGATGATCTCTCCATCCTCCATAGAGATACAGAGGATGTCATATATGGATGATCTAGTAGAGTACAAAGAGATATGAAGAATAAAACTAGTTTAGATGACCATCCAAATGAAGATATGGATGACCAAATTTAGATTAGCTGTTAGGAATGCTCTTAGTGTCTGCATGCGTGATGCACTGTGCAAGCAACAAGAATCTGAACTGACGGCTCAATCACTGAGGCACAATCTGCAAACTGCAGATAGCTCTCCATCAGATTCTTCAGAGCAAGTTAATAGTCAATTCATACAATAGCATAGACTACACAACTAATATCCGGTCCCACCTGTCATACACACATGAGTCTTGAAGTCTGTGCTATAGTTGACTACAAATTAGTAGCCCGCTGCCATTCTCTCTCTCCTTTTATCTTATTAAAATATGCTATTGTACCTGCTCTCCGAGGGCGAAACGACACTCAGGCGACAAACAGCAGCAGCAGCATCTCCAGAGGAATGCTCTGGCAAGTGGCCATTGGCAACATGACATTGTTCAAAGAAACCGGCCAAAAAAAAAAAGCCTCAGCAGCAGCCGAAAGAGACGTTTCTTCAGAAAAAAAAAAGCGAGAAGAGATGCATGCTCGATCTAGAACATCGGTGGATTTGATCATTGATCGGCCAAAAAAACAATCCCAAAAAACAACCGTGAATTGGCATCCTGAAAGAATGTGCAACACTGCTGCTACACGTGCACCTGATCCTCTCCTCTCCTGCTCCATGGCCTAACCTTATCTGAAAGTTTTCTCTCAAGAATGTTCTATATGGATGCATGCACAACGTTATTTAGATTCAGAAGCATCACCTTGTCTTTCAAATCGTGCCAAAAATCTTCTCTTTGATACTACTAGAAGTATTCAAACGAGCATGCGTTCCAATGTTCAGAGAAGTTCTCTCTCAAGAATGTTCTGCTGATTAGGCATGTGCAACGTGATTTAAAATCAGAAACATATCATCAAATTGAGCCGAAATCCTCTCTTTGAAGAGAAGCTATTCCATAAGGTATCCTGAACGTCCACAACTTTGCTAGGGCAAATCATACTGATACGTGGCATCTGTTATCTGGTCCAAAGTTACAGCTAGCAACCAGCAACAAACTTTGAACAGTACACCCCCTGTGTTTGGCTAATGTATTGCTACTTTCTTATCCATGGAATCTGACTTGGAATTCCAGAACTTTAATACTACTGTTGCTGCTTTGAACTTGACAGTTTGCCGGCACTTCAGTTAACCATCACTTTGGCACTTAGCTGTTCCTTTTTAATAATCCCTTCGGTTTCTAATAATTGATGTTGACTTATTGACTTTTTATTTACGTTCGACTTTCGTCTTATTTAAAAATTTATATAATTATTAGTTACTTGGTTATGATTTGATATATTACTAAAATAACTTTATGTATGATTTATAATTTTTTATATTTAAACAAAATTTTAAATAAGATAAAAGGTCAAACATAAATAAAAAATCAACGTCACTGGTTAAAAAAATCGAAGGGAGTACGTAAAATAATTCTTTATTTTTGGTGTGGTGAAAAAAGATGCCTAACTCGCTAGACTCCAAGACATCAGCTTGTGAAATTTGGGTGTACCTCACTATGGTCACTGTCTGCGTAACTTTCTCTGTTCTTCACTCTGTTTCTGAATATCACCAAATATGTTTCACGCGGCCAGAGGTGAAAACTTTTGGGTTCGTTGATAGGAGAAAAGTTTTCTTTTTCCAGTTCTTTTTTGCTTATTGGAGAGGTCAACCGCGTAAGTCAACTATCGCCGGTGAGTCGCAGTTTACGTATGTCAGGCTCTCATGGTAGATAAATAAATGCACAGTTTTATATTGTTTTCTTAAATCTGCTGCTCTAGAAAAATAGCAAACGTTTGTTTTAAAAGTTTTTTTTTTAAGGTAATCGGTAGGAGCGCTGCCATTCATTAGAGTAGGAAAGTGTTTCAAAAACTTTAGGAAAGACCACTTTCACTGAAAAATATGGACAATTCGACAAAATCTGAAGCCTACGGGAACTTATAATTTCCACATCTAGCCAAAAAGGCTGCAAATTCTGGCCGGCACAGCAATTTACTAATGGTTTTAAGACCAAAAAAGATTGAACTGAAAATTTAACTTGTATTGGAACTTTCAAGTCAAACTGTTACGCCATTTTCTACGGTCTGAGCTGTGCAGTGCGCAGTTGCGTGTGCGTGCGGTCTAATCTTTGAAAAGCCTGCGTTGTTTTGGATTAAAAAAACCCGTGGTAAAACATTGCGGAGGAGAGACCAGTCACAGTTAATAAACCAATTAAATATACATAAACATTAAAATTAATTACACGGTTACGCGGGAAATCGTGAGACGGATATTTTAAGCCTAATTAGTATATGATTAGTCCTAAATGCTACAGTAACTAGCATGTGTTTATGACGAATTAATTAGACTCAAAAGATTTATCTCGCGGTTTTCAGGTAGAATCTGAAATTTATTTTATAATTAAACTATGTTTAATATTTTAAATATATGATGTTACGCGTCGATGAGCTCTCTTCCAAAATTTTTTGGAATACTGAATGCAGCCAAAATCGGCAGCGATTGCCATTTTATTACCGTCTTAATTTTGTTGTTAAGAACTGAACAGAAGTCAACTTTGTTCAAACTTCAAAGGACCCTTTTTATTAGCTAGGGATGATTAAGTTGGCAATGCATGATGGTGGTGCTAGCAAGCCAGCTAGCACAGGACCGGAGACTTCAAGTGTTCTTGTCCACAGAACAGTATTCCATATGAATTTATGGGATCGTGGAATCAATATCGGTAGTTGATGCATAATCAATAATCATTAACTCCGTCTTATCACTCTTCCATTATCTAAAATAATAGAGATTTGCTCCGGTCCAACAAAAAGTATCTCGAGATACCGGTATTTTGAGGTAACAAATCGTTTTCTACCATTAAATCTAACTGAACAGGATGTACACTATTTGGTCCAACGATTAGAACGATTTGGTACTGCGAGATATCGGTACCTCGAGATACTTTTTATTACTTTTTGTTGGCCTAATCTCACCATCATTTCAAAATAATAATATTTCGGCTTATCTCTCGTTTGAGCCTGGTCTTACCATCATTTCATTAATTCATTTAGGTTACAAATATCCATCTACATATATGAACTACAAACGAAATTCGCGTGTTAGTTAAAAGCTGCTTAATTCCATCCAAAAATGAGCTGTGTTATGTTGTTTCGATATTTAAATGTATTAGAGTTCCATCCACCATATCTCCTAAAATAAATCCGTGATGATGCCCTTCATTTAATTAATTATATATATATACGTGTGCGTATATACACACAATAGAAGTACAACTCCTCTGCAATCTAATCTTTTATTGAAAAAAGATACTATTAGCAGAGATTAGCTTAAGATTACCAGCCATCAACGTATCCGAGTTGTGATGATAATAGGTGTGTTCGCAAACGCTGATTGCATTTGGCTAATTCGCACAACAAAATAAGGAAATTCATTAACAAATGATTAATTAATTATTAGCTATTACAAACTTTAAAAAATGGATGAATATAATTTTTAAGCTACTTTCATATAAAATATTTTTGCAAAACTGCGTACACAAAACAAGAAAATTCATTAGCTTACGATTAAGTAATTATTAGCTATTGCAAACTTGAAAAATTGATTAGTTTAATTTTTAAACAACTTTTATATAAAATATTTTTAAAAAACATACAATTTAACTATTTAAGAAACGTGTGCACGAAAAAGAGGTAAATATTAGCCCCATGGCGTTTGCGCATCCAATGTGAACAACATTATATGTTCATGCCCTTGATGTCACTTCTAAAATGTAGTTTGGCCATCTGTCTCATCCCCTACGGTCGTATATGATCAATTCATGATGGCCATCAACATTAATCACCCAATTCACCATCCTACGTAGCCTAGCCCTATGAAGATAAGAGTCCCTTGATTTGGGTAATGCTGCTGCCCCTGCCGGCTACACTGCTTCGAAGTGCAGTGTAAACCTGTAGCCTCAGACTTTAGCACTGTCATAGCCGCAGTTAAGCTGGCATTAGCACCTACTCAGCACTGAGTTGTTTAGGTTTAAGTGTGTTGCTCGAGGTGCCAATCAGCTAACCAATGGAGTTTGTGGATTCAACTGTACAGATCATATTTTGTAACCTAGCGATGTTTGTCTTGTAAGAAAGATTCTCTGTTTCTGTCCTGGGGCAGAAGCACTGCCTCTCTTGCAGCTTAATGGGTGATTTTCCTGAAACTTAAACATGATGGAATGGTCATATGAAAAGAAATGTGTAGCACAATGGATGAAGTAAAAAAGATAAGTGGAGTAAGCAAGCAGAGAAATGAAGTTGGGAGAATATCCATTTTTGGCTGTAGAGCAAAGAAGTACAGGTAATGAAATGATCTGAATAATTGCTTATTTGCATGTGTTGATCATAATAATGCTTTCTAAGCACTCAATTTTCTAGGTCATAACTGTGTTTCATGTGCCATGTTAACATCATACACTCATTGTGTCTATTGCAGATGGAACCATCATGGCACATGGAGTACTGCTTAAGGATTCAGGTTAATCCATACTAGTTGGCTGCAGTGATAGCCACGCGCATAATTCAGAAACATGTTGGTTATCTCAAACTGTAATAAGAAATTCAGAATACATCCTGCAGTCCTCACATTCAGTTCAAAGCAATATCCCCTTCAGAACGAAAACAAATCAAGAAAGATAGAATTTTTCTCTCTGTGACGGCATTGGCATGGCAAGTCAGGATCTTCCAAGTTGCAAACTGCACGGTTGATAATTCTTGGTCTAACGTAGTATGCCCAACAAAAAAAAAGTCATAATTAACACTGCAATTTGGATATGAGCCAATCTGTAAATTGCATTCCAACCGGTCCCCAATTCTGACTGTCCCCACGTTTTCAGGTTTGCAAAAACTTTTCTCTACCTCTCCTCCTCTCTTGTTCTGGTCCAATCACTGGACCTTTCCCTTTCTATGACCAACACCAAAAGAAAGTTCTTCCATTTGCCTCTTGCCTTTATCTTGCAACCATTGCACACCCCTCACTTGCTCTTTTCTCTCTCTCTCTCTCTGAGCTTCAGATAATCGGAGCCCATATCCTGCTGTAGCCTTCCATCTGTGCAGAGCTGCAGATGCAAGTGCAACTCCTGTTGTTTGGCCTGCTCTGTGTTCTTGGTCGTCGTCGTCTTCATCAAGTACAACCACATGGTCCAGCCACAGTGCAGTAACTCTGCAGCAGTCATTTGACCGGTTACATCTGCTGTGTGTTAGATTGTTCAGCAGTATACATGGCCATGGATTCCTGATGGGAGTGGCATGGGAGTGAGTGCTTGAAACAGGCTCAAAAACCTTTCCTTTGCTGCACATTGCAAGTTTGTAGCTGGGTTTCTCGAGGAGCTCTTGATTTGGTGTGATTTGATGTGTGTGTATTTAGCATCTGGATGATCTGTTTTATGATCTGAGTTGTGATAGGTCCCAGTGTTGTTGTGTTCTTGTGGATTCATAGATTTGCTGCATTTCTTGATGGGTCGTTGTTGATTGGATTTGTGGGTGGAGAAGATGAGCGTTCCGCATCTGTTCAGGTGCCCGATCAGCCTGGACATCTTCACGGACCCGGTGACGCTGTGCACGGGGCAGACGTACGACCGGCCGTGCATCGAGCGGTGGCTCGCCGCCGGCCACCGCACCTGCCCCGTCACAATGCAGCCACTCGGCGACGCCACCGTGCTCGTGCCGAACCGCACGCTGCGGCACCTCATCGAGCGCTGGCTGTCCACCGACCAACAGCACCACAACCAGCAGCAGCAGCAGCTCCCCGAGCAGCCGGCGGCGGTAGCGTCGACGGGCGCCGAGGCCGACGCGGAGGAGCCGTCGCTCGCGGCGCTCAAGCGTCGGCTGGAGCAGCCGGGCGCCGGCAAGGGGAAGGTCGGCGCGCTCAGGAAGGTGATGACGCTGGCGTCCGAGTCGGACGTCGGCCGCGCGTGCATGCTCCAGCTGGGCTTCCTGCCCGTGCTGCTGCAGCTCGCCTTCCACGCGCCGCCGTCCTCGGAGTGCCGCGGCGAGGTGGAGGAGCTCGCGCTGCAATGCGCGCTCAGCCTCATGCCGTCGAGCGCCGCCTCGCCGCAGCTCGGCTGCCTCAACGCGCTGAAGAGCGAGGCCAGCCTGGCGTCGTTCGTCCGGCTGATGGAGCGCGGCCGCGGCCGGACTCGGGCGGGGCTGTGCCGCCTCCTGGAGACCATCGCCACGGCCTCCGCGACGAGGGAGCTGGCGCTCGTCGTGGCCGCGTCGCCGCGGGTGTGGCAGGCGCTCGTTCCGCTCCTGCAGCACGACGGAGCGCCGCCGCCGCCGCCCGACGCGTCGGAGGCCGCCGTGCGCGCCGTCGCGGCGATCTGCGCGTCGGAGCCGGCGCGGGGCAGCGCCATCCACCACGGCGCGGTCGGGGCGCTCTTCAGGCACCTCTCCTGGGCGTCCTCGGGCAAGTGCGCCGCGGGCGAGGCCGCCGTGCCGAGCGCGCTGGCGGCGGTGGAGGCGCTGTCGGCGTCGGAGGCCGGGCGCAGGGCGGTGGCGCGCGCCCCCGGCGCGATGCAGGCGCTGGTGAAGCACGTCTTCATGATGAACTCGAGCAACGACGGCAGCGAACACGCGGTGGCGGCGCTGCTGGCCGTGTGCAGGGAGTCGCGGGCGGCGCGGAGCGAGGCGGCCGGCGCCGGGGTGGTGACGCAGCTGCTGATGCTTCTCCAGAGCCAGTGCAGCGCCAGGGCGAAGGCCAAGGCCAGGTCGCTGCTGAAGCTGCTCAAATCCATGTGAACGACGACGGATCTTCTTCCAGTGTCGTTGTGGAACGCCCGCCATTGCCGGAGTTTAAGGTGGTAGGTGTTCTTGAAAGCTGTAAGTTTTGCGTCAAGAATGTCTACACGATGGCATGTAGGCTGATCGACTCCAGCAATTTCGTGGTTCGGATAGACCAAAAAAAAGTCTTTTTTTCTGCCTGACTCTCCAAATGCAACTTGATATTTAGCAAGATGAACAAGACTAAACTACGGATATAAATCGTGTTTAAGAACACAGAACATAAAGCGGGGATAGCTCACTTGGGAGAGCGTCAGACTGAAGATTTGAAGGTCGCGTGTTCGATCCACGCTCACCGCATTTTTTAAAAATTTTACCTTTCGAAATTTTTCACCTTTGATTCAAAATTTTCGAATATTACCTTTTGATTTGGAAATTTCAAATATCAGCGTCATTCCATTTGAAATTTTTCACCTTTGATTCAAAATTTTCAAATATTACCGTTATTTCAATCATTTGAAATTCCCCCCTTTTATTCGTAAACTTCAAATCTCATTGTTGTTCTATTTAAAATCCCTTCCCCCGCCCTCCTAATTTTTTTGAAATGTTCCCCTTCATTTGGAAATTTCAAATATCATTGTTATTCCACTTAAAATCCCTCCCCCTCCCCCCTCCCCAAATTTTCAAATTTCATCGTCATTCCAATTATGTGAAGTGTATTGTAGTACAAAAAGTTTGAACAATGTATGTTCATCTCTCATTGTGGATGTTTTTATTGTTACCTCATACGAACAACACAAGCGCATGCATGAGTCAAACTGGCACTTAACTTTTTCCACTCTTCAATTCGTAAAAGTTTGTAGTATGTGAGTCCATGAACCTTCGCACTACACATGATGTAGTCCATGCTTTGCGGGTCATCGAACCTTCTCCCTCTGCAAATCTAGGAAGTTCGCGCGCGCTTAGAGAGTACTCGAAACTTTGCACTTTGGGAGGTACCGAAGTTTGCATTTCACGAGTTACCAAACCTTCGCACTCCATAGGGGTTGAAGTTTGCATGTTGCGAGATGCCAACATTTATTCTCTATGAGTCGTCAAATCTTCACACAAGTTAGCACCGCACAGGTCCTCAAACCTTCGCACTCTATGAGTCGTCAAATCTTCACATAAGTTAGCACCGCACAGGTCCTCAAACCTTCGCACTCTATGAGTCGTCAAATCTTCACATAAGTTAGCACCGCATAGGTCCTCAAACCTTCGCACTCTATGAGTCGCCGAACCTTTACAACCCACGAGCGCCAAAGTTCGTACTCCTCGTATACTAAAACCTACCACTCCACAAATCACTAAACCTTCGAGTAACTGTGAAAGCTTTGGAAAGCTCTTCAAGACAAAGCTTGATTTTCAAATCTTGTATCATCTCCACGCACATCTAAAGTCATTCCCCAAGGTGCACCTGCTCCATTAGCCATATCCCTCAATATATAGTTTAGTGGGGTGTTTTTCCATCCATGGAAAATTCTTGTTTTGTCATGGGCAATAGTTTTCACCAAACAAGCCATCCAAAGGGTATATTTGTCCTCATGAAAAACTATTTGCTCTAATTTTTTTCTTTTTGTATTTTTATCTCCTTGTTTTCCTTAATTTCTTTTGATTTCGTGGTGGGTATCTTTACTTCCTCTTCCCTACCCCACGTCATGCAAAAATCAAGTGATTTCTTTATAAAAAAAATTGTTTACATGTAATAGTTAGGCCCGGACCGGAGCTAGCAATATTATTTTAAAACCCCTATCCATTGATATTTGGTAGTGTTTTGATCCGTGTGTGTTCTTACGATTGTTCAGCCTACTAGGCTTGTTAGCTCAAGAGTTCAGGAGGTGAGATTAGTCTCTCCAATACCGTCCTGACAATTCTAGTATATGCTTAAACTTTCCAACAAACTAGAAAAGAGCCAAAATGCCTACAGCCTTTTATAGTATTCAGCATGACTAGCTTAATCTCCTTCCCATATCATACTATCGTCATTTACTCAGGCTGCGTTCTTGCTCCCTAAGTTAATTTATCCGCCTCGTTTTCCACGGACATGTTTCTCGAACTGTTAAATGGTATATTTTTTAAAAAAATTCTATAGAAAAGCTGTTTAAAAAATCATATTAATTTATTTTACCTTTTTAATAATTTATAATTAATTAATCATATACTAATATATTGCTACGTTTTTTATGTCATACATAAGTTAACTTAGACCGAACACAGCCTCAGTCCCCTCTCTCCCGTACGCCGCAGCCAAGCAGTAGTGCAGTACCTCGCCATATATGCAAGGTGGCGGCCACGAGATCTCCACACCCCCCCTCCGTGCTGTCCGTGTTCGATTGAAGCCCATTAAGTTAATTTATTCCGGTGCGAAAAACATAGTATATAATTAATTATAAAATAGATTAATTGGTTTTTAAAATAATTTTTCTATAAAAATTATTTAAAAAAATACACCGTTTAATAATTCGAAGAGCGTCCACAAAAAACGAGAAGAATAAGTTAATTTACGAGCGGAG
Source organism: Oryza brachyantha (assembly GCF_000231095.2). Classification (NCBI taxonomy): domain Eukaryota; kingdom Viridiplantae; phylum Streptophyta; class Magnoliopsida; order Poales; family Poaceae; genus Oryza; species Oryza brachyantha. Next base: position 11,025,158 of record NC_023166.2, read on the forward strand.
CCGACCTCTCCCCTCCCCTGGTTGGGAGCGGTGGTATAACAGCGCGTAGCTGGAGGGGGAAAAAATCACGGCGACGGCGGCTGAAACCATACGTGTAGCATTTTCCGTAGTATAATCGTAGATTTCTCCTCCTGTCTCGTTCCCGGCTTCGCCCGCCGCCTGCACCAAACACTCGCGAGCGGGGGCGTTGTCGTCCTGCATCCTCGCCGTTGAGCATCCATACTTCCATCCGTTACGTAACCACGTCCACTTTTTTTTTTCTGTTCTGGGATTTGCATCATAAACACTATATAGGTTTTCTTATTGATTGATACGGCTTGATCTGCCTTAATAACCTTTAGAGAAGCTATTAGTAACATTTTTTTTCTTTTGCTCCCAAGATGTTTGTGCGTTCAACTGAACCCCCAGGCTACTCCTAATAGAATTTTTTTATTTTTTTAATAAATAATTTTATTATAAAACCTCGGAGAAAAATATTTTTACCGTATGAATCTTATGGCTACGCCAATATTGATGGTGCTACCACACAGATTATTTGGTGCCACCGACAATGGCGTGACAGCATAGTCTTATCATACCGAGACGCTCTGTCATGCCAAATTCTCCGCGTGGCAGCGTTATCTTGTCACGCCAATATTAATGACGTGATCAAAAGGTTCATATGGTGAAAATGTTTTTCTCCGAGATTTAGTAATAAAATTATTTATTAAAAATTTTAAAAAATAAAAAAATTCATCCTAATAGTAATCCGTCTCACTCCGGCCTTCCAAAATAAAACGGAATCGGATCGGAGAGATCCGAATCCGTCTCTCTCCCGCCTTCCCAAACCGCAGATAAATAGAGAGAGCACAAACCCACAAAGGGCCACAGCCTTCCCGACGCCTCCGTCTCCGTGAGCGCGACGAGAAGAAGAGGAAAACCTCGGGAGCTCAGCCGATGCGCCGCGCGCGCGCTGTCCGCCGCCGCCGCCGCGACATGGATCCGGAGATGATGCGCGTGGCGCAGGAGCAGATGAGCCGGAGGTCCCCGGCCGACCTCGCCGCGCTGCAGCAGCAGCTGGCGTCGAACCCCGGCCTGCTCAGGTTCGCCGCCGAGAGCGTGAAGAACCTGAGCCCCGACGACGTCCGGCGCGCCGCGCGGCAGCTGGGCCAGGCCCGCCCCGAGGAGATGCTTGACATGTCCAGGAAGCTCGCCGCCGCCAGCGCCGACGAGCTCACCGCCATGAAGGCGCAGGCCGAGGCCGAGGCCGAGCAGCGGCGGGTCTCCCAAGCGGTGTCGAGCGCCGGGGCGCTCAAGGCGCGGGGCAACCAGCTCCACGGCCTCGGGCGGTACGCCGAGGCCGCCGCCCAGTACCGGCTCGCCGCGGACAGCCTCAGGGCCGCGCCGCCGTCCCGGGAGGCGCGGTCGCTGCAGGTCCTCTGCGCCGTCAACCTCATGTCCTGCCACCTGAAGACGCGCCGCTTCCAGGAGTGCGTGGACGAAGGCTCCGAGGTCCTCGCCTACGACCCGGGCAACGTGAAGGCCTACTACCGGAGGGGCCAGGCGTACAGGGAGCTGGGAAAGCTTGAGCAGGCCGTGGCTGATCTGCGCAGAGCCCGCGAGCTCTCCCCCGACGAGGACGCCATTGCCGGGGCTCTGAGAGACGCCCAAGAAAAGCTTGCACTGGAAATGGAAGCAAAGGATCATCCAAGACCAAGAGGAGGCGTCGTCATCGAAGAAATAGTCGAAGAAGAAGAGCCATCAAGCAGCCAGACGAGGTCGTCTTCAACCTCTGGCTACATCGTCTCGGAGCCTTCTGATCCTGCGGCCGACGCGCAGGAGTCCATGATGATGAGCTTCTTCATGAATGGCGCCCCCGCGATGTCCCCGGAGGATCTGGACCGGGCGGTGAGGCTGGTGGTGATGGACGGAGCACGGCAGGTGGCGGAAGCCGCGAGGAAGGCGAAGGAGCTCCTCCTGGGCGCGAACGGGTTGGTTCTTCCCATTGCCGTGCTCGTCCTGGCCGTCGTCTTCCACCAGCTGGGATTCGTCAGTGCGCGATGGCTTCAGTTCGTGGCGATAGCAGTAGTTCGTAGAGTTCTTGCTCTTCGAGGTTTCAAGTAGTTAATCGACTTCGAATCGAGCTAGTGATGTTATGAATAAAAAATCTCAGGCTAGGAATTTTTCTCTTTTTTTTTCGGTTCAGTTTTGTACCAGTTCTACTTCTATACTTGATATATTCATTCATGCTCTTCGGTCGCTTCATATATAGCAGCATGGTTTAGTTTATATTGGTATAAAACGAGAAATCCAAAGGAAATATAAATTGACCGAACATGTTTTGTAAACTGTGGAATATATCTATCTTCGTTGCAGTAGGGAGAAATCCTTACATTTGACAAGGTAGCACTAAACTACTACTACATCATCATCATCAGCTTCTCCAAGCTACCGAATTTACAGGCCGTATTTTCTGTTCGATTTTATGTACCGATATGGTATACTGCAAGGTACAAAGAGGAGGCGACAACCGCCCACAGATTCAATATACAGAATTTCCCTTCTGTCATAGTCCCTTTCCTCGGGAAGCCTTTCTATACTGTACAATAAATCAGATCGGTGTACTAACACGAAGCTGAGTTGCAACATGTTTGCTGACATAATAGCATAAAAATGTATCCAAGATTGTCAGGGGAACGCTTCTGTGTGCTGAACATTCACAGATTGACGCTCAGAACCTCTTTGGGGAACCGTAAGGGCTCTGGACCTTCAGCTGGCTGATATCCTGCCAGGTATCCGAGATCGTGGGGATTCGCCTCATCTCACTCGACATGTAGCTTGACAGATTATGGGAAGCAGGGCCGTGGGAAAATGTCGGGTGGGGTGGAGATGGCAGGCAGCTCCAGTTGGATTGCTTGAACTGCCGCAGCGGGCTTGAGCATGGGGACACTGGTAGAGACATGTTCGTTCTCAGGGTGGAAACGGGGCTGCTGCACGGTAAAGCGTAAGCTCCTACAGGTTGCAGGAAAGTGTACAGACCGACGACCGAAGGCGAGTATCGCAGTACCTGGCGGTGTGTGGCGAAGGAACAGCCGTGGAAAATCCCGTAAAATTTCTCGCGCTCACTCCTAGATCCTTGAGAGGGGCGACGCTTCTCCTTGATAAGAACTCCCTGTTGGACTGCAGCAAGAGTGGAAACATAATGAGGGTGAGGACTCAGGAAAACAGAAACCATAAAAGAAGCAAGCAATGCCCATTTTTTCCCCTTGAAAGGCAAAAATACTACATGAAACTCTATTCAAATAAGATGTCAAAAAGGAGCCCTTGCTCATCAGATCACTGCCCACCATTTATTGGCCAGAAAATCAGAAGAATGCTAGTACCATTTATTGGCCAAATTGGTACGTGCCTATGTAAAGAACTCAACCCAGTGGGCTAATACAGGCTGCTTTTCTCATTGGCCTTTGGAAAGGGCCCATGAGAATAAAAGCCTACCTAAAAGTTGAGTTTAGAATGAGAAATATCAAGTATACCACTGTATGTCTCCCATCTGCTGGTGCAGAAAACGCATTTCTCAGTGCACTGGATTTCGCAGCTCTTACTGCTGGATGGTCTTGAACAAAAGGGTGATCCATCAACTGAGTTGCAGTGGAGCGAGATGCCGGATCACGTCTCAAGCACAGCTGCAAGAAACTTTTTCCTTCCTCAGAAAAGTTGTCTGGGATTTCAGGTACTTCTTTACTGTTTGCGATCTTAAATAATGCAGCCACCTGAAAGATCAAAATGGATCAGCATGGCATTCACCAGAAAACTACAGCAGCAAAGTAAAAGCATACCCCTTCGTATTGATGCCAAGGAGGTGACGCCGTTGCCATTTCAATTATTGTACACCCCAAACTCCAAATGTCTACTGGTAGATGGTAACCTCTACCGTTCATTATAACCTGCATGTTACAACCATTGGGAGGATTTAGAATCATATAAGATGGTGACAAATATGATATATAGAGGTTTAGTGTTGGAAAAATAACTCACCTCAGGAGCCATCCAGTAAGGACTTCCTTTCAAAGAGCGTATTTGAGCACAAGATGATATCTGCTTCAACATAAGTAATGAAATTAAAGGCGTGATGAGGAGAAAACACAAGCTACTTTTATGTGTATTCTCTTGTAGTCATACAAGTATGTGTATTCTCTTGTAGTCGTGAACCAACAACAATAGAGATTGAAAGGACCTGGAAACTTCTGTATATATGTGTATCTATTAATATTAATGCAAAACACGTCAACCAGACAACCACCAATTTTTTTTATCATTGTAGATCCTACAGCTGGGAATAGCTATCAACTCTTTGCAAACTTCCATGGAATTCTTTTCTACTTTTATGCAAGGAGAAGTTAAAACGAAGCTTCATGAAGGAAATAGAATTGGAAAGTGCTTCTATGCCTTCCCATAAATGGAAACAACATGGATGCTCAAGAAGTTAAACCCAATATGTAAATTCAGCACCATTTGGAAACGGCAAAGTATTCATTTAGGAAATCATGGAAGCATTGCTCACCGATTCAAACTATTATAAGATACATTAGCAACATTTCAATGTGAGTAGAAGTGTTGAACCAAAAAGGATGTTGGGACTAAATTTTAGGATAATGAAACTAGACAATGCTGCATATACAGGAGGGAGGATGCTAAAGAAACAATGCATACATGCTTAGCCATGCCAAAGTCAGCAAGTTTGACTTCACCATTAGGGCCAACAAGTATGTTAGCACCTTTGATATCTCTGCCAATATAAACATTATGAAGTGGTTATAGTATTTCTTTAACTACCAAAGGAATGTGAAACAATTGTAGACAATCTGTCCTACCTGTGGACGGTGTTCCTCCCATGCAAGTATGCAAGACCAGAGAGAATTTGTCCAGTGTAATTACGGATCACAGGTTCCTTAAAAGCACCATACTCTCTAAGTAATTTATGAATTGAGCCCCCAGAAACATACTCAAGATAAATTGAAAGTGCATCATCAGTCTGCAAGGAAACATACACAAATAGAGAGTAGAAAGGGTGTGAAAGAAGGTGAAAGGAAATTGAACAATTTAATCATCTAAAGATAAACTATAAATAAAAATGAAATGCACTACTATTACACATACATAATAAACAATTACATGCTGAAGTTTTTTTTAATCCTACAGACATGCTTACACTTGTACATCTAACAAATTGCACCTCTTGTAAGTTTCATTAGGCGTGAGAGTGATTAACAAGGCAAACCAACCAAACTAAATGCTGTTAATTATCTGGATCTGACTCTAGCCAGGACAACCACCTTATAGCTTTAAGATTCCCAGACTTTTTTACAACCTTCATAAGTCCGTCACATTACACATCATGCATGTGCATGTAACAGCCAACATGATAGTTGCAAAGATGTATTGAAGGTAATAGCTGCACGGAGGAAAATGTGATTGTTTATCAAGTAGAGCTCACCATCTCACTTCCATAGTATTGCACAATGTTTGGGTGTGAAAGTTGCCTAAGCATATCTATTTCCTGTTAATGTCCAAGTAAATTAACATGTCAGTGAATCGATTGAACAAGAGATGCGAATGTCGTTACTACTCATCAAAAGATATTTAAACCGAGTCAACTGAGCAAATAACCTGATTTAATTGCTTGAGTCGTTCTTTTGAATGTGGATCATCTGAAATAACTTGGACCTCCTTAATCGCACAGAACTGCCCATTTTCACTGCATAATTTATCATGAACTAAGAATGCTTTCACAAACTGGTATTGGCCAGATTTAGGCAATACCGCAACCATGATGTGCATATCAATTCTCTAACACCATAGAGTTCACAAAAGAAGTCCTATATCTGTCAGACCTCGACTATTAGATGCCATTTAATCTACATGTCAAGTTGTTACCCCAAATAATGAAATATGAAAATTTATCATATATCTTGGAATGCTTATTGCTTTCAATGTGGAACTAATACATTATATAAAAAATGATGATACTAAACTACAGTGATGCCAAACTATAAAGAGACTTTGATACCTGTTAAATCCAAGGTAAACCTGGCCAAATGTACCACTCCCTAACAATTTCCCTTTTTTCCACTGTGATTCTGATTGCAAGCAAGTAGGAGATAGGGGGTGAGGTGAGTAAGAAGTAGGAGATGGAGGAAGAGGCGAGCAAGCAGCAGGAGCTGGAGGAAGAGGTAAAGGATGAGGTGGGCTCTTCAATCCATCCATCATTTTTACTGGTGACCTTGGACTAAACCCAAACTCCCTTGAATTTACATTATTTACAGCAAAAGTATGTCCTTTTGGTCCAGGTGAGAGGCTTCTTGTTCTTGGAGCAAGAAAATCCTCAGGCAACATTCTGCCACGTGAGCAACTGGTTTCACTAGTTGAAGGATCATCAGTGTGCAAATGAAGTTCTCCCATATTAGTGACAGGCACCTCAAAGAACTTGTGATGCTCACGTGACATGCTATGAGATATGAAATGATTATCTTCATTTAAGATCTTATGTGAGTCAGATAGCATATTTCTTCCCCTGATGACAGTAACCGGATCCGTAGACCTACAGATTACACCAAGCAACCGAGATCAGAAATTATCCCGCGCAGGAAATAAGTTCTCAAATTGAGATCAGAGCATAACGATAAACAAAAGCAGTGACATTATCCTTGTGAGTGCAAACGATTTAGCAAAAGAACCCAATACACATTTCAACAGGGCGACAAGAAACAATTATTCAGCGAGCAATTTTACAGTCCTTAGAAGGTACCAAGAGGTATCACTTTTTTCTATGTAAAATTTGGTACCTCATAATACCTTATTTTACACTGAAATTTTGGTACCTCCTGAACCTTCTCAGGGACCGTAAAATTGCTCTTATTCAGAGCATTAACACGCCAGGGCATCCCAAGTAATCCAGTCCACAACACATTAGCAAAGAACAAAAAGAAATGGTTTAGGATTTTGCAGAACTGGAACGACCACAGAAAAGGTCATCTGCTATAGTTGGTAGTTTGGTACGAAGCACACTGTTCACTCAATTGCACGTCCCTAACTCTGCGCTTGACTCAACGCATACAAAAGTAAACCATTCACACCGAAACTAGAGGGGAAAGTAGCATACGAAACCTGAATGCTACGCCTATCAGATCATCACGCAATTCCCCAAATTTAATCACAGCAATCAAGGCTGCTACGCAGCAGCGGCAATCGCACGTTGCACCACAAGAAGGGCGGAAGCGTGGAATCGAGCAGGCGAGCTCCGTTTCACGATCAGTCACTCACCTACACGCGTGTTGATCCGGCGCCTCGTCCGACGAATCAACCGAGGACGCGGCCGAGTCCTCCCACGAGACGTCACCGGCGACGCCGTTCTCCTCGTGAGGAGACCTCACGGCAGGGTCGGGCTCCGGCCCCGCGTCACCCACGGGCACGGGGAGCTTGTACCCGACCTCCCCGAGCCCCCCGCCCCCGCCGCCGCCGCCGCCTCCCCCATGCCGCGCCGCGCCAGGCGAGTCGAGGCTCCGCGCCTTCTCCCTCCCCCGCGGGGTCAGCGAGGGGGACGCGGAGAGGTCAAGGTCGGCCGACTTGCGCGGGGACGACGCCTCCGAGACGACCGCCGCCCCGGGCTTCCCACCACCGCCCCCGCAGCCGCCGCTCTTCGCCTTGGACCTCGACTTGCGTGGCCACCACGCCGGCATCGCCCCCTCTCCTCCTCCCCGCCGAAACTCAGCCACCCAGCGCAGGACGACGACGACGCGGCGGCGGCGACAAAGTTGAGGTCGGGAAAACGAGGAGGAGATATTCTTTTTTCCTCCCTTTCAAAAAAAAAACAGCTACTAAAAATGCGGGGGAGGTATGCGCGCGCGCGCGAGGGAGTAGCGGCTACTGCTACGCTGCGAGCGAGTGGCTGGGAGCCTGGGACCCACGGCGACCCATATGGGCCCTAGCCAGTGTAAATGCTCCTCACCGTCACCTGGGACCCACCCGCCAGCGATAGCACTACTACTTTATAGTAGCTAACGCTTTTGCTTTGCTTTGCTCTGCTCTCTCCCGCCACTTGCGCGCGGCGGCTGGGAGGTGGGGCCCGCGGGTTTGAGTATGTGTGTGTGTGTTTCTTTTTCCGCTCGTGCGTGTGTTGGCTTTCGCGGGACTTTCTTTCTTTTTTTTTTTGGTGCCGTTGTGTCCTCCTCCGGTCGGTCGGTCCCGCGCCGAATCTTCGCGGATGGTGGGTGGGGTGGTGGCGTGCGTGGCGGTGTGCGCGTCGGGGGGCTCGGCGCCCGCCCGCCCGCCGGAAGTTTGGTGGAGCACGCCATGGTCACAGTTCCGCTTAAGAGCAAGTATAATATGATATTATAAGCCGGCTATGCTTACGTGGAGGAGAGATGTGTAAGCAGACTGTTAGCTTATAGCCGGTTTGGGTATAGGAACCAAGAAACTTTGTGAGAATGACATGTGGGTCCTGTATAAATGATGAAGAGCTAACTAGTATATGTTTAGACTTAAAAAAACTATAAGAAGACTTATAGCCAGTGTGTTGACTATGTTATTAGTGTTGCTCTAATAGTAAGCTGATTTTAGAGAGCATCATTAAGATGTGTCCTTAATGGATTTTTACGATTGAGTTTTGGGAGTTAAAGGCTTAAAAAAATACCCTTCAGCATGCTTCTAGGTATATTTTTAATATTTTATGTATGTGTGTGTGGTTTGTCAATGAATCTAGACACATATATTGATACACGAATAAATCTAGGCTAATCCAAAATATCATATTAAATAGATGGAGTATCATATTCCAGACAAACATATGTATTGCCAAGATAATGTAATTCGGTTTTGGTTTATTTTCTCAAGGAGAGAGTAGTTTGTGTGTCGAATATTAGTTTTGGATCATGATTTTGAGTTAATGTATTAACGTTTTCTTGGAGGTGCTTAAAATGATTTTTTATAAAAAATATAGTAAACTCGTTTTATATACTTTTAAAAATATAGTAATAAATATAGTAAACTCATTTTTTAAAATGATTTTGAGGAGTTAAATTCATTTTATATACGTACCGGTCATCTCCTATCGGCTTATAAATTTATTATTCACTCTTTAAGTTGTAGTTGTGTCTTTATTTTTTTGCAAACTCAGTACACATGCTAACAAATGTTTATAACGTGCGCACATTTACCATATAAACACACACGGTCACATGCGCATCCAAAATTAGGTCAGCCATTACTTAAGATGGGCAAAATCACCATAGATGTCTCGACGTAAATGGGCATGGAGTTTACCGCTCAAATAATAATAGTTAACCGTAAATATGAATAGTTGTATCAAATCTACGGTTTAAATCTGGGTAGAAAGGTTTAAGCATAACAAACTCTTAAATAATACTTCTTTCATTTTATATCAAAATGTAAAATTTTATAGTTTGTATATATGCATAGATACATTAATATACATGTGAATATATGAATATAAGTGTGAATATATGAATATAAGAAGATTATATTATAAAATGGATAGAGTACTAACTTATTATTATGTCGTGCAACTAATAAGTCTCGGTAACTTATTACAATAACACCTTTGGACCTATGAAAAAGGATTTCATTTGAAAGCTACCTCAAACTTTAATTTTATGTTAAGAATTAGTGTAGAGACACACGCATATATGTTAAGACTTCTAATGCAAGTGGCAACAAATTAACCTGTCGAATATCTCTAATGTGGCTTGCAACTTTGCATTATTTATGGTCTTAACCGAGAATATGGGGATGCCACACCAATGGGATTATCGTACCACTACACCAACAACTCCCTCCGTCCCAAAATAAACCAATTTTTCACTTTTTACCTATAATCTTTGACTCTTCGTCTTATTTAAATTTTTTTAATTGATATTTTTTTCTTATTAGATGATAAATCATGAATAGTATTTTATGTGTGACTAATTTTTTTCTAATTTTCTGAAAATTTTTTAAATAAGACGGATAGTCAAACGCTGGGCACAACAACTGAAGAATTTGTTTTTTAAGACAGATGGAGTAGACTATAACATTCCCCCTCAATAATACCATATCACCCTATGCTAAAAAGTAAAAAAAAACTTATGATCGTGTGCCATATAACTGAAGTTAATATATTATCTTTTTTTAGTGGTTGGATACCATATCACCCTATGCTAAAAAGTAAAAGAATTGCCTGACCTAATTATATTAGTAGCGTGGCTCAAGACCTTCAACCCAAATACATACTTTAGTGCAAATATTATAATATGTCATCTTGAAAAAAAAACATTTTCAGGCGTTGGCATACATCGTGTATTTTGTAGCATAAGTAAACTATTAGTATATATAAGTGGAATTTGCGTGTGGCTTGTGCTGTCCTAAACTATAAAGTGTCCATATACTATTCTCACAAGACGTGCGACGAATCGTCGCTTTCATACGTACAAGGAATTTGTGATAAAAATTAACCATGCCTATACACTACTCTCCGTCTTGTAACGTAAAACGTTTGACTTTTTACTTACCATCTGTCATATTTAAAAAATATAGAAATATTATTTATTTTACTTGTGACTTATTTTATTATCAAAAGAATTTTAAGCACGACTTATTATTTTTTATATTTATACTAAATTTTTAAATAATACAAATGGTTAAACGTTACAATAAAAAATCAAATATTTTATATCATAGGTAGTATACGTTAAAGTGACCAATTCACTTTTACTTTTGGGCCTAAAGTAACCATTTCACCTTTTTCTTTTTGGTGCTAGCCGTACAGGTATATTCATACCGCATTACCACCTATATGGCACCTGCTCAATTTTTTTGTCTATACTTGTATTTTATTTCAACATGCAAAAGCAATACATTCCAAAATATATTAGAAGGAAGAAGATACTCCCTTTGTAAAAAGACAAGTATTTATTTATAAGAATGAATATAAACAACCGAACGTCCAAATTCGTTTCTAAAGTTGGTTTTTTTAAGAACGGATGGATCAGTACGCAACGTAAATTACACTGTTGCATAACATAAAGGAATGGGACTATTGCACACATCAATATATATGGTAGAAACTCTTATATTATGTTATCATTATTACCTCTGTTTGGCTCATTTCATTGCCTACAAAAAGAATATGACAGGAACGTCCACCCTATCTTTTTCGCTTTTGTTTATAATCTTTTATGATTATAAACTAAAATTTAATTTTTTAACCTTAAATTTAGAGTTGATATATTTTAGAGTTTTTCACCAAAATTTATTTTCGAACACTCACCTTTAGATTATTAAGAATATATATATATATATATATATACACAAATTTTATTTATATATTTTTTTTGTTTGTAAACATGTCGTGTATCTTTTTTCACACAGTGACCACCATATATATATATATATATATATATATATATATATATATACACGTAATTTAGGCAAAATTAATGCAAGCTGCAAGCACACATCACTTCGCTTCACAGTGAGCTAGCCTTGTTCACCCACGACATATCATGTGCTAGCTACTACTCCAGCTAGCTTCCAGGGCATCGTTTTTGGCGGCAACAAAATCCAACAAAAAAGGGGCGCCAAAAATTATTAAATTGAGAGGAATTAGCCAGGGGATTTAGCTTAATTAACACACGTACCTGAGGCGGACCGACCGAGAGCGACAGGTTCAGACATGGCGCCGATATGATGTTATGTGCCAACCACTGATACTATACTATATATACACTTATTATATTATGATCGATTCGATCGAACAATCTCCATTAATTGACGTCGGCGACTACAACACTTGTGATTAGTTAATTATTTTTGTTCATTCTCGCTCGATGATCAGGGGACTAAGGCCGCGTTCGACGCTGGTATAAGTTAACTTATGCCCTGACACAAAAAAATACAGTAATAATAATAGATTAGTACATAATTAATTAATTATTAAAAAAATATAAAATATATTAATATGATTTTTTAAAATAATTTTTTATAATTTTTTTTAAAAAATACACCGTTTAACAGTTTGGAAAATGTGTGTATGGAAAGTGAGGAAGATAATTTAACTAAGGTGGTGTTTAGATTGAGAAAATTTTTGGGAGAAGTGTCACGTCAAATGTTTGATCGGATGTCGGAAGGGGTGTTTTCGGACACGAATGAAAAAACGAATTTCACGGTTAGCCTAGAAACCGCGAGACGAATTTTTGAGCCTAATTAATACATCATTAGCACATGTTGGTTACTGTAGCACTTATGGCTAATCATGGACTGATTAGGCTCAAAAGATTCGTCTCAAGATTTCTTCCATAACTGTGTAATTAGTTTTTTTATCTATGTTTAGTGCTTTATTTAAGTGTCAAAAATTCGATACGACGTTTTTTTCAAAAATTTGGGGAAGAGGCGGTATCGAACGCAGCCTAGCTAGCTGCCGAAACATATGCATATGCATGAATGTGTACACGCTTAAGTCAACAGACTTAGCTTAATTTCTAGGCAAAGTCATCATGGTTTTACACCTTTCCCCTTTTCCCCTCATTTTGCCTCTTTTTGTCACCTAAAGTCATTTTCCACGTGCATATTACGTATCCTGTCTCTAGATTGGGTGATTGTTGTACTCACTTCGATTTTTTTATTTGATGTTTTGAATTTTGGATATATATTTAACCGTTTATCTGTATAAAAAAATTATAATTTATCCTTAAAATATATTTCATATTAAATCAAATTATAATAAGTAATTAATAATTATGTATGTTTTTAAATAAACGAGTCAATCCAAAAATCATCGAAGTTAAATAAAATAAAGTGAAGAGAGTACGTAGGGAGTATTTGTTAAGAGGGATGGTCGTTTACTCCTACTTTACTTCTAGATGTTCTATCGGTTTTTGAAGAATCTTTATCATGCCTTAGCGCGTTGGGGGTATTGGCTGGATGGAGATAGATACTAAAGGCCGAGAATTACTGAATTTTTAGCTAACTCGGTAGACAAACGAACCCGAAAAATATTAATTAATATTCCTACGACTTTAGGTGACAATCTAATTCGTACGAACACAGCCCAGTAATGTCAACGCTAATATGTCGCGTACCGACGTGTGCACAATTAATACACACTATCGTGTGCCATGGACTTTTCTCTTTATCAATTATGAATTATCATGGGTATATTTTTAGACCTCCAAATGGTACATTTTGCACAAAAAATATTTATGCAAAAGTTCATCATCAGATATTTTTAAGCAAAATTTTAACTTTACAACAATTAATTCAGTCGCTTATACCTTTGAATAGCTATCAAAAAATAAATATAACCCAGGAAAAAAAATCTAAGATGTGCCCTTTTGGAATTTTAAAGGAATAAGTTTCCAAAAGCTACAGTTATTTGATCAAGACGCACTTTGCTGCAACGTTAGTCAACCATTTTACGAAACTATAATAACCAATTTTATTAATAAACTGCAAAGCCTTCAACCCCTTTATGTGCGCATGATACGTGGGTCCAAGTTGCAAATCGTACAAGTTTTTCGTGTGGCTAACAAGTGGGCCCTAACCAATTAAGATAAAGAAAATTGCAAGTCTCTAATAAAACCGTCACTTTATGAAATAGTTAACTAGTATTGTAGAAAAATGATGGTTTCAACAATCAATTGCAACTTTCTGAAAATTTAATTTTTCATTTAACGTACGCGAAACTTGAGAGAAATGTATCCCCCCATACGTGTGTCGTGGGCCTTCTGGATAGCCCGAAATTTTCTGGCCAACCCAAATATGGGCCGGAAACGGGTTCATCTGGCCCATGTACGTGATGCCATGGGTTGGAATTGAGGCCCGTCCAGACGTGGCATTGAGACCTGACTTTATAGGCTATATTGTAATGCAAATGATCGGGTCTAAGTGTGGTGTACTAATTAGGTGTTGTTTTCTTCTCTCTCGAAAAAAAGTACTACATTTTACTTAGCCGAACTATTATTCTATTAGATCATTTAGTCCTCTAAATTATTTTTTAAGCCCATTTTACACCATGAACTATTGAAAACGGTTTACTATACTCTTTAATGCATTTTCTCCATTAGTCATAGAATTTTGTTATGGGGATAAATACCATACAACTTACGTCCCGCTAATCTTTTAGTTTTTTTAAAAAAGAATGTTTACATAGGTTTGAAACCTCCTTATATTGATTTAAACATCAATATTTTAAAGTTCAAGCAAATATCTATGGCTATAAAAAAATCAGCTTAAAATGTAACTTGTATTAACAATAACAACAAATAGAAATATTATGAAGTAGCAAAGTGAACTATTTTGAATAGTTTAGGGGTAAAATAAGACAAAAGATGGATTAAGGGGTGAAGTGGTCCAATCAATTAATTTGGGGAGTAACATGGATTTTTTTCCAAAAAAAAAAAAAAACAAACAATCCACTTCACGTTATAAAAAGTGACACTCTCTATATTTATATACTAGTATATGTTAATGAACACACATATATAAAAACAAATTCATCAATCCATGGATAAAACTAAATAGGATTAAAACATATTAAAATAGAACAGATAAAGTGCACGTTGTTATCTTGTTTAGAACAAGGTTTATACTAATGAGAGCAAAAGAACAATACAAGGTTTATGCCGAATAATTCAGGTATACTAGTGAAAAGGTCTCATCACGTTTATAAAGGTATAGTAATCATGCATGCAGCACAAACAAACAGATCATACATTTCAATCCAATAAAAAATACAACCATATTAAGAATGAATGGAAATTACAAAACAAAGTTCTTCCAGCTCTCTCTCTCGCGAACGGCTCCTGTGAAAGGCGTAATCACACATTTTAATTTAACAAATAATTATATGCTAATCACTGCAATTATGTGAGGCATATATATATAACCAGGTTTTTGTTCATGCTTTGGGACGAATTAGCGATCGGGACGCGCGGCCATGCCTGCCATTGCCATGCCATGGTCACTCCTCTCTTTCGTGTTCGTGCTCGTGCCTGACGATGTGCTGCTCCCGGTGGACGTCGACCTCGTCGGTGATGTCGATCAAGTTCATCGTCTGCCCCGGCGCCGGCCCGGGCTCGGCGTGCTCCTCCACGCGCACGTGGTGGTGGACCACATCATCTTCCACCACCACCGCCTCCTCCTCCTCCTTCTCCCTCCGCCGCCGCGCCAGCAGGAGCAGCCCCGCGATCAGCCCGAGGAACACCAGCCCGGCGATCGGGACCACCACCGCTATCACCACGGTGTGCGTGTGCCTCGACGGCGGCGGCGGCGGGTAGTAAGGCGTCGGCGGCGGTGGCAGCGGGTTGTAATTGTAGTACGGCGTCGGCGCCGGCGCCGGCTTTGGAGGAAGAGGAGGAGGAGCGTGATGCCCATTCGGCGCCGGCGCCGGAGCATGAGCGGGCGGGTGGTGGTGGTGGTGGTAAGGGGGGTACGACGGTGGAACGTGAGGGCCACCGGGCGCCGGCGCCGGTGCAGGAGCCGGACTCGGCGGGTGGTGATAATGGCGATGCTGCGGCTGCGGCTGCGGCGAATTCCGTGGTAGCATGTACGGCGGCGGCGGCGGCGGCGACAGCGGCAGGCGCGCTGAGCTGCACGGCGGCCGCGCAGGCGTGGGCGGCGGCGGCGGCGGGTCGGCGCGCCAAAACGACGCTTCTTCGCCTTTCGCCATATCGACAAAATTCAATTCAGAGACAGTACTAATAAAGCGTACGTCCTACGACGAGCTTAATTAGCTAACTATACGTATCTAGGTAGCATATATATAGTGAGCGAGCTAGCTAGGGTTCGTTGCTAACTACCTAGATTAATTGCAAGCACTAGAAGATCGTATATAAAATCCATATAATTAGCTAATCTACTTGGATAATCACATGCACCGTTCTGCTAATTGGCCCTAATGATCATACGCAACATTTATACGCAGGCAATGTGAAACATGCAAGCAGCTCGTCAATTAATTAGCTACAGAACTATAAGGTCGCGTTCCGGTGATAGTTATCTTAACCCATATTTTCTTGTTTTCCACGTGTATGTTCCCGAATTACATATTTTCTTGTTTTCCACGTGTATGTTTCCGAATTACTAAACGGTATATTTTTTACGAAAATTTTATATAGAAAAGTTAATTAAAAATCATATCAATCTATTTTATATTTTTTAATAATCAATAAATAATATATTTTTTAATAACTAACACCATTACTGCTCCTCCGAACGCTGCCTAAGTATAAGATTAATTAAGTTGGTTTGGTGTCGAACTGAACATACATATGAGGTGTCTATACTGGAGGGAGGGAGAGAGAGAGAGAACGTGCGATCACATTAATCGATCGAGGTTTGAATGCAACTTCATAGTTGGTTCCAGCCTCCAGCTAGGTTGGTCTTTTATAAACAACAACAAAATTAAGGTCGCTGGCTCTACCGTACATAGTACACGAACACACTTTTTTTAATTGAGGTGTATGTAAATAAACTTAAATTTGTGTGATGAATAAAGTTAACTTCGCCAATTTGGGAGTATTAATTACTTACATAGCTGACAATCTATAAGAGTAGGTACAATACTATACTATAAGTCATATATAAACATATTTTAAGAAGATAAAAGAGAAGAGAGAAGATCATTGAGCTATAGATTTGTAGCCATCTGCAGCATAGACTCCAAGACACAATGTGCGTATGACAGGTGGGACATGGTAGTACATGTTTTGTACGTAGCTATTGTATGAACTGACTATTAGATTGACTATAGATGAATTAGAGCAAGTAGTTAGCTATACAATTGAACTTGCTCTCACGCAACTATACTAGGACCGTATTCGTTTGTGAGTAAAGGGGTGTTAGTTATATGACGCGAAAAACATAGTAATATATTAGTATATATTAATTAATTATTAATTATAAAAATATAAAATAGATTAATATGATTTTTAAAAGTAACTTTCCTACAGAAAATTTTTATAAAAAATATATCGTTTAGCAGTTCGATTAGTGTGTGCATGAAAACGAAGTAATTTGGGGCTATGAAATGGGAGGCGAACGCAGCCAGGTCAACTTGTTTTGCGTGAAGGGATGTAAATATAGCCACGAGAATGACAATTGTTCATTGTTCGACATGATCATACATACATTACATTACAGTCATGTACTACATGCAACTATAAGAATACATGTGCAAGCGAGCTTTGATCGATTGGGTAAGCTTATGTCCCTAGATCAATTAATTAATTAGTTAGTTAATTGGGATATATACTTGAACCAGCAACATGCATGCATGGAGTTAGCTTACTATTTAGTCTAAGCCATCATGGTTAAGATATATAGTCTAATTAGGATATATTTACTCTTTTTTCCCTCTTTTCATGCATATCCGCCTCCGTCGGTTTCTGAAGATACACACCTGACTTGAGTAAATTGAGGATAATTAGATGGAGATCGAACGGGCAAGAAAAGTAACCGAGATTAATTTTAATATGCTGATGACTTGTGGCTAGCTGTAGCTTTTGCTGAAGCAAAGGATGGATGTTATCCATCGATCATCTAAATTAAAAAATATGCATATGATTTTTAGGTGAATTATTATCGTAGCACACAACTTCACGGCCCAAAAAAATGTCAACGCTAATAGAGTCAGCTACACACATGAACCATCACGTAGACATGTACACACTGGTATACGTACGTATACTCGTGTGGGAGAATATATGTGTTCTTTTGGAATATTTTAAATTCATATATTTAACTTAGGTCAAATAATGTATTTTCATACATGGGCCGTGTGCTTGCTTCGATGTTCCGAAATTGCGGCCCGTCTAAGTGCGTGGGCTGGCAAGCCCGGGCCATAGATGTGGATCGATGGGCCGCGTTTGAGGCATTTGTACATATTTAAATGAGTCCTGAAGGAGCTCTGAACAACGTTCATTTGAAGGTGTTAAGCTTTCCAATCCTCATCAGATAAGATGTGGTTTTCCACGAGAAGTAAATGGACCATGTGTGCACGCAGCACAGCAAAAAGCAACAGAAGAAAAAAAAAAGGAAAGAAAAAGACCAATGAGCACGTGGAAAAAGCAAAGGAACTAAGTCCACAGCATGAAACACACGAGAGAGGAAGCGAGGCCACCCTGCATCCAAATGGTGTACCGTGGACCCGCCGCAGCCAAAGGCAAAACAGGGCAAAAAGGACGTGTCATCACGCTGCAACATCCACGCCAGAGCAAAATGCCATGGAGCGCTCAATTTCTGACGGTCTTGAAGGCTTTGGATTTAGATTTAGATTAGATGTCTTGCGCGTAGAATTTTATGTTTATGGAAAGATGTTATATCCATGTCCAAAGGATAGTAAAATCACTTGTAAATCCTTTTAAAAAATCACTCTAGTAAAAAAATAGTACAAACAGACAGACCATATATTTCAATCCCAAGAAGAAAAAAGAAATAGAAATATAGATCGACCAGCCCACGCGCGGCTTACGCAAGAATCGCGGTTAAGTTTAGTTTACGCACGCAAGCCGGACTTAAATTTTTCATCCATATTCAAACGTAATAACACACACAATTTAACTCACACAATTACGGTAATTAATTAATTACGACAGTAGTAATCACTAATCTGGTTCTGTTCACGCTGGGACGAATGATCGAATCGAGCTGAGAGAGTGAGAGGCGCCGTACGTCATCCTTCCCGTTCGACGACGTCGTCGCGTTCGCGCTCGTGCCGGACGACGTGCTCGTGGACGTCGACCTCGTCGGTGACGTCGAGCACCTTCAGCATCTCCCCCGCCGGCCCGGCCACGACGTGCTCCTCGGCGCGCACGTGGTGCGCCACCTCCACGTCGTCCACCTCCACCACCGCCGCCGCCGTCGTTGTCTCCTCCCTCCGCCGCCGCGCCCACGCCAGCATGAACAGCCCGGCGAGCAGGCCGAGGAACACCAGCCCGGCGATCGGGACCACCACTATCACCACGACGTTCCTCGACGGCGTCGGCGACGGCGGCGGCGGCGGGTTGTAAGGCGGCAGCGGCGCCGGCGTCGTCGGCGGGGGAGCAGGACCAGGCGTCGGCGAAGGTGGCATGTACGGTGGGCTGCATGGCGGCAGCGGCAGCGGATGAGGCGGCAGGTAGTACGGCGGGACGTATGGCTGCGGCGGCGGCTCGACGAGCCAAAGCGATGCATGCTCGAACTTGCCTTTAGCCATGAACAGAATTCAGACACACGTAATTAGTAGCAAAGCGTACTGTATGTCGAGCTTAATTCGCTATAGGTAGCTCGAGCTCTGTGTACGACTCTGTGTTGTTTGAGCAGGTATGCTCCAGTATATATGCTGGGTATACACGTAGCTCTATACGTACGTGATCGAGCTAGTGTACGTGTTTTGTGGTATCTTAATTAGAACATTACAAGTAGAAGAGTTGTATAAATCCATATATATATATATATATATATATATATATATGGTTAGTCGTCAGTACATGCATGCATGCAATGTGACACATCCAAGCATCATCAATAAGCACAACTAGTTAGTTTGTTAATTACGAAGTCAATTGATTTTTGTAAGATTATGCTTCACCGGTAAGTTTCTCCGTGAACCTAAATATATCGATCGCCCCAAAGAAGATTATGTTAATTTGTTGGCTAATTGAACACACACCATATATGCATATATGCATATTTTTGACTTGGACACATACTTTCACGCAGTATATAATTACTACATAGAGACTAGAACTAGGAGGAGAGAGCGTGCGATCGCATTAACAGAGGTTGCCAGCTAGGTTGGCATTTTTATTTACAAAATTTATAAACGAGAACCAATTAGGCTAACTATATATATGTCATTTGTTTTTACCAGGCATATGCATACATGAACAACTTAATTTGTGTGATGACAAGAAAACTTAGTGTGTCAAGTTGGGGTTTAGCTATGACAGATGACAGCTGCCATGAGAATATGTAACTACGCGGGTCAACTTGTTTTGCGTGAAGAGTTAGATAGCTAATAACAACAGTTAATTGTTCCATCATACATGCAAAATACAGTCATATACTATAACTTCAAACAGTACTTTCTCAAGAATAAAATAAACTGCAAAACTAAAGAACACATGTGCAATATCGGGGAAAGTACTACCTAGATACTTATAGGTTGGTACTGGCCCCTCCTTCTCATCCTATTCACCCCAAAGTGAGCCTCGAGTATTATGTCTCCGTGACATGTACGACCAAGATGCCTTGGTATTCGAGTATCATGCCTCTGTGGCATGTACGACTAAGATGTCTTGGTATTCGAGTGAGACACTTAAGCACTACTAGCACCCCTTGTCAAAGCACGGAGGCTTGCTCATTACGACTCCAAGGAATATTCTCGTCAGGATGCCTGAGGACCAGCACTCAAGTGCACTCGAGTACTGAAGACAACTGGCATGGTGGTTCCCAAGAAGCTACATATTTTACCCTAGTACCCTTAGGCTTTATTAGTAACTACCCATGGGTATTTAGGTAATTGTACAAGGGGTCTTCTAGGGCTATAAAAGTCTATACCCCTATCCTGTAAAACTCAAGGTTAATGAGAAATACAAAGCCGAGACATTTCAAACACACTACTAGAAACTCATTTTCGGCGTCGAAAGGGTTTGATTTTCATAGACGGGCATGTCCTTCGGAGCTAAAACACCGTCAGCAAAAATTGTACCCGGCCTAGAGGGGGCAGTCCGCCTGAGAAGATGGATCTTTATAGGCGGGTCATATAAGCGTTTCCTGCGAAGAACAATCTTCACAGGCGGCAGACGTCGTGCGTCTGATAAAATCCATTTTCGCAGGCATCTCTTGTTTGGGCCGACTGCAAAGATACCTCTATTTATGTTGGTCTTACTATTTTTTATCATATTGTAAATTGACAAAAAATTACTCAACATTTTACATATTAGTTTGTACTATTTTTTATGCGCAATTACCATTTGTAGGTTACAATGTATAGTTTTTTATATGCTAAAGGTTTTTCAAACTGAGGTTTGAAAATTTAGTACCTAATTATATGGAATTTTTTTAAAATTAAGAGTAATAATATTAAGGTTTCTATATTTATACGTAAAATATATACATCGTCTACTTGAACCTCTAGTGTATAAGTGCGACTAGTTTTTCCATAGTCGCGTATACGTTCTTGTGTTCGTGACACGTCACGACACTACACTAATTAATACCCTAAGTCTAGTTAGAATATATACAGTAGTTGAACATGAATACATGATGTGCATGCTAATTAAGCTTAGTCAGTCGACTTTTTAATTATCTGGTGACGTTAGGCTCTCTAAAGCGGATGTACAGGCACACGCTAGCTGCACACACTCGTTGCCCGAGGCCCGACGGCCCGCCCAAGGCTCGGCGTCGCGACCTGACCCAAGCACTAGCGGCCTAGTCGGTGTCGCCGTGTCGGGCTCGGGCCGGCCTGATGGTTGGGCCATGTCTGAGCCGCACCTTGGCATGCTCGGCCGGCCTGGCACGACCCGATTCAATAATAAAAATAATTAGGGACCTAAAATAAACTTAATTTATTCATTTAAGGTATAGCCCAAAAGTAAAGGTATGCAAAATAGATTTATTCTAACTATATATAGATGTAACAACCGAAAGAAGAGGGTAGAGAAATAAACTTATTTCAATAGCCCAGAGAAGTGAGAGATAAGATATAGACTTATTTATTGAAGAAGCACGGTGGAGTGGTGGACCGTCGTGCCTTCGGGCCAGCCCGGCATGGCCCGAGTGATATTGGGCCGTGCTTGGGCCGGCGGTGTCACCCGTGGGCCAGCACGTTACGGCCCAGTAGGCTGATCGAGCCGTACTGTCCCGACGCATTCCGACACGGGTCCGACCGTGCCTGGGCCGTGCCAGGCCGGGCGGCCTATGCCAAGAGCGGAGGGAGAAAAAAAATAGATTTATACCTAACTACAGCCCAGACTCCAAGGTGCCAAGGTGGGTTATATATCAATGATGTAGTATATGTGTTAGTATTGTATAAGTGACTCTATTATATACAGCTCTTGATGAGACATGAAAAAATTTTAGAACTAGCATCACCTTCTCTATTGACCTTGCTCTAAGAAGAATATCTTGACAGTTGCATTAGTTATAATTAGCTCCAACTTTGTATGGACAAATGTTTAAATCAAACTATATTTACTTTGATAAACCAATTAGCTAGCTAGCTCGCGCACGGCATGCGCAAGCATGCATCGCGATTTCACTTCATACACGCACGCACACGTAACGACAAGCCGGCAGGAATTAAATTTCCATGCATGTATATCTACACAATCACAAAGTTCAACCAACGATTCGGCTACTCTCACCGTTCTAAAATATATCAATCTAGTACGAATAATTAGACATCATCTAGTACCACAAATTTAGATACGTGGTCTAAATTTTTAGTACTAGATAATTATCTAATCATATTATATATTTGATATATTTTAGGCCGATAGGAATAGTTAACTGAGATAGCTAGCCAAGGTTATGTTCATGCTTGGTGGTGATCACTGTGGTCACCCTTGCTCTTCGATGTCGCGCTCGTGCTCGTGCCGGACGATGTGCTCGTGGACGTCGACCTCGTCGGTGACGTCGAGCACCTTCAGCATCTCCCCCGACGGCCCGGCCACGACGTGCTCCTCGGCGTGCACGTGGTGGGACACCTCCACGTCGTCCTCCTCCTCCACCACCACCTCTGCCATCTCCGCCTCCCGCCGCCGCCGCCGCGCCAATAGGAACAGCCCCAAGAGCAGCCCCAGGAACACCAGCCCGGCGATGGGGACCACCACTATCACCACGATGTTATTCGGTGGCGGCGGTGGGGGAGGGGGTGGCGGCGGTGGTGGAGGTGGCGGTGGAGGGGGAGGCGGTGGTGGCGGCGGCGGTGGAGGTGGCGGCGGCGGAGGAGGTGGAGGAGGAGGAGGTGGAGGTGGTGGTGGCGGTGGACCGCATGGCGGAGGTGTTTGGTAAGGTGGGACGACGTATGGCTGCGGCGCCGGTGGCTCGACCCGCCAAAATGATTTGAATTCGAATTTGCCTCTGGCCATGAACAAAATTCAGAGAAAGTACACTGGCTAGTAAAGCGTGTACAATTCTGAGCTTAATTAGCAATGTAGTAGCTTGATCTCCAACTGTCTGAGCTGCAAGCATGCATATATAGCGGCACTTTGTTACGTAGCTATATACGTTAGCTATGTACTCAAAAGATTACAACTAGAAGAGTATATACAAATTCTTCGTATATAGTTTAGGGGTTAGTTAGATGGGACTAAACTTTTTAGCCCTATGTAACATCGGATGCTTGAACACTAATTTAAAGTATTAATTAAACATAGACTAATAAAATACTAATTTCATAAATGAGTGATAATCCACGAGATGAATTTTTTAAGCCTAATTAATCCATAATTAGAGCATGTTTACTGTAGCACCCCATAGGCTAATCATAAATTAATTAGGCTCAATAGATTCGTCTCACGAATTAGTCCAAGATTATGGATGAGTTTTATTAATAGTTTACGTTTACTATTTATAATAAGCGTCCAAGCATTCGATGGGACAAGAGACTATAAAAATAAGTCATTTGTCCCAAACACCAGCTTACTTGCTCTGTCTTATCAATTCTCCTATTTTTGTGTCCAACGTTTGACCATTCGTCTTATTTGAAAGTTTTTTAGAAAATTAGAAAAAAAATAGTCACATGTACAATACTATTCATGATTTATCATCTAATAAAAACAAAAATATCAATCGCAAAGAAAATTTGAATAAGACGAAGAGTCAAAAATCGTAGATAAAAAGTGAAAAGTTGGTTTATTTTGGGACGGAGGGAGTAGTCATTAGACAACATGCATGCATCCTGCAGCTTGCTTGG
Source organism: Oryza brachyantha (assembly GCF_000231095.2). Classification (NCBI taxonomy): domain Eukaryota; kingdom Viridiplantae; phylum Streptophyta; class Magnoliopsida; order Poales; family Poaceae; genus Oryza; species Oryza brachyantha. The sequence continues at coordinate 11,049,087 of NC_023166.2, forward strand.
TCCTAACTAGCTATCATACGTCATATGCAATGTGGTACACGTTGCAAAGCAAACCATCCGTTAATTAATTAGTTACCACAAATTTTGGTAGAAAATGTATCGATTATTTCCGAATGTGTACTTCACTAGGTAAGTTTCTCTGTAAACACAAAATATATCTATCGTGGTCACCCAAAGAAGATTAAGTTTGTAGGCTAATTGAACGTACACACAACACCTATGAGGTGGTGGCTAATTGGATGTACTATAAAGTTACTGGTAATTTAGTTGTGCACTTGTGCATACTTAGCTGTATACAATTAAATACATGAGACCAGAGCTAACTCACATAGAGAGAGAGAGAGAGGTAGAAGTGTAGGACTGGCCGGCTTGGTCGTAAATAAAACTACTCTACCATGCATATACAAATAAACGACTTAATGTTGTGATAAACATAAGTATATTGCACCAACTTGGAGATTATAACTCGTATAAGTATGTACTTAAGTAGGTCAACACATGTTTTGGCGTGAGGGGATAACTCACTAGCTAGCTAGATAAGAACAACTGTTCAATATTTATGCAATATGAAACTCTTCTAAATTTTTGTGGGACATTCTCTTTTTTACATGTTATTTAAATAGCTATAATATATATATATATATATATAAATTAACAATATATATCGCATTACAAATATATAAATTTAAATCCATCCTCCTACAAAAGTTACTTCTTTAAAAATATACAAGTACAGAAAGCCTCCTGTAAGATCGGGGAAACTATTTACTAGATATACTAGATATCCTTAGGATTAGCTATGTATTACTTTTGACCTAAGTCCCTAAAATTGAATTGAATTATAACTATAGCATAACTAGTAGCGTAATTACATGAATATGGCTCAAAAACCAAGCAAGGAGAAATCGGAGAATCCTAGGGAGGGGGGTTAGGGTAGCGCAATTATATAAATATAGCTCAAAAATCAAAAGTGAGAAATTGGATTGTCCGAAGGAGGGGATATGTGAGGATGAAGTGACAGCCAACCTCTAAAATGGGGGTGGTAGGGGTTAAATGCCTCACCTGCCAACCTCTAAAATGGGGGTGGTAGGGGTTAAATGCCTCACCTACTCTGAACTAGTGGTTACTATCAGAATTCAAATACCGGAGACTCCGATAAAACCCACCAAAGTATTCGCTAACAGTTGGCTACATAGAAACATACTTAATCCTCCTAGGACCAGATACTACTATGGTAGATACTCTTTATTGGAAATAGAGTTCCTATCGGAGCCTCATGTTCCTAAGACCTGGTATTGTACAAACTCTTTTTTCGATAGTGAGAATTTGTTAGGAGTGTTCGGGAGTAGTCATTGAATACCTCAAATATGCTTCTACACTCAAAACCAACCCAAGTGCAAGTGGTGCATAGCGTATCGCTCTTCTAACCGTAAGAATTCAACTATAGCACTTAGTTTTAGTTGTGACCTCGAATTGAACCCAGTACGACATACCTGATGACTCAATAAGAAAAATTTTAGTTTTTAATCTCTTCAAGTCCTTCGCCTTTTCATTTTCTTTCATATGGTGGGGGTCCTTCTTTGTCGCATGTCATTGCGTCAAACTAATGTCCTGTGCTCTACTCCATGTACAGGCTAGTTTTCTAAATATCTTTTTTTTATTTTTTAACCAAAACCCACTAGGGGTGTTTACACTTTCAACGTTAACTTTTGTCATATCATTTAATCATTTTTCTTATTCAAAGAATTTAGATACTTATTTTGCTATGACATATTTTGTTGTTAAGTAAGCTTTAACCATGGCTTGTATTTTTACATATTTGCACTAAATTTTTTTATGATAAATGGTTAAACATTATGTAAAAAAAATAAACTATGTATAAACCAAAAGATAGTGGAATATGCGTATGATCTTAAAGAGAACGACTAAAATTTGACTCTTCAAATTTTAATTTAGTCATTCATATAAAAAAATTCTATCTTCAAATTGATGTGTATTTTAACAAACTCTTCATCTCCAGTCTCGAAATCCTAACAGCCAGGAGGTGACTTGTAGACCCAACCATATGAGACCATAGATGGCAATCCTGCTGAATGGGAGGATAACTTGCTAGATTTGGTCATTGAGAACGCAAGTTTAGTTATTTAAATAACACGACAAATCAAATAAGTAGTCACTTGAAAGATATTTTTTTTAACATAATTACTAAAATTTAGTATGACAAGTTAAATAGGTGGTCTCTTGGATATGCTGTAGTTAATTAAGCGCGGTTTATTGGCTCTCTATAGCTGATGTAGGCATACGTACGCTATCTGCGCACATGTACAATTGTTTTTCATCAGGTCAACTATTTTGGTAAAACACACAAGCAATTTCAATTAGCTAGGATACATGCATGCATGGTCAATTCTCTGCGATTATTTTTGGGAACGTCTTAAGATACACCCAGTTGCCAATTGAAGAGTGAAGATTACATGTAGACAAGTAGTATATATGTATGCAGGTTGACATCCTACACTTATCCGCCAGACGGCCTGAATAAAGTTTCTTTCCATTCTTTTACTTCAGTATATGATATACAGGTTCTACGCCCACTTGCATATATAGTTAAGGAAATTAAATTAAACTAAACTAAACTAAATTGTGATACACAGGTTCCACTTGCATACATAGTTAAGGGAGAAATTAGATCAAAACTAATTAAATTTTACAATGGAATCTTTATTGATCGGTTCCTTGAAGCTTAGCATTCGCGTGGATTCACACTCAGTATATACTGCTACGACCGGAGAAAGGGTAGCCGCTGGCACACATGCATATATGCGTTGTACTACAACACATCGTCATTGTTGTGTGTGTACGTATGCAAGCAAAAAAAAGAAAAAAGAAAAAAAAGGTAATGAGATGTAACAATTGGTCCTGTTTGGAAATTTAATTTGATTTACTTTCTTGGATTATTGCACGCGGGTGATATATATATATACACACACGCAGCACACATCACTAGCTAATTAATTAACATGCACTCATGAGTAGTGCATGTATTTCATGCATGCTTCAAAGATGGATTTGTAATTAAATTAATCCTTTAGATTCAACCTTTTGATTTTACATCCTCCGGGCTCATGTTTGGCTAATGGATCGATGAGCTAGGGAAATGATTTCTTACCCCACACCAAAAGGGTATTATTAAAATCTTAATTAACCATTCATTCTTTTCTCTCCATTTCAGTATAGCCCTTCATCCATTTCTTCCCTGTCGCAGTCTATCCCAATCAGACTCGTCCTATCTCATTATCCAAACAAGCCACATATAAAAACTAATATATCCAAATATTAATGTACTCCCTCCTTTCCTAAATGTTTGACGCTGTTGATTTTTTTATACACGTATAACTATTTGTCTTATTCAAAAAATTTACATAATTATTAATTATTTTTATATCATTTTATTTATTGTTAAATATACTTTTATGCATATATATAGATTTACATATTTGACAAATTTTTTTAATAAGACGAATAGTCAAACGTTTATAAAAAATCAACGACGCCAAACATTTAGAGACGGAGGCAGTAGCATATATGACCCAGTAATGTTGTCACTACTTGTGAAATTCCACCTTAATTAGCTAGCTATATATGTCTATGGTAATGAAATAATGAATTCACACCGTTCTAATCTAGTTGACTAAATATTAAATAATTAATTAAATGGAGTAGATTTTCTCTTTTACCCATATTGTTTGGCTTTACCCTGGAAAAAAAGTCAAACGGCATATTTACAAATGAAAAATAGTTTATGAGAAACTTTTATATATGGGTTTTTATCAATATAAAAGTAAAGGGTAGAAAATAAACTATGATATAAAAACTCAAAATTATCTTTAAATTTAAAGTTAAAAGTTTAAATTTTGGCTCATAAACTCAAGCATGAGCCAAAAGATGAGGTCCTTTGATTTCTTTTTACGAAAAGACTGCAGGGTATATTTTTCTCTTTGTTGTCCGATCAACGTAGCAACTAATTTATGTAAACTGTAAAATGTATGTATGTTAAATGCTCAATCACGAAGGTGATATACTCCAACCGATTTTTAATTTTGACACTTCTAACTTTAAACATATGTTTGATCATTCATTATATTTAAAATTATTTAAGTAATATTTGTTTTGTTTATACTAAAATTAAATATTTGTAAGTATTTTTTGAATAAGATGGACGACAGTCAGACATATATCCCAAAGTTAACTATGTCTAAAAAGACAATAGGAAATGCTATATGTGATACTAACCTAAAGAGTGAAAGAAGTATCGACGATCTCCTTTCACACCTAAGATGGTTTGATCGAAACATAGTTTGTATAATATATATTGATGGGTGGATAATCCAAAACTTGATGAATTCTGTTTCGCAACGATAGAACGAACCAATACCGATGGATCAAAAAAACAACGTCATTATGAATGCTTGTCTGCTAGAAATTCCACAACTCTCATATTTTTGCTTCTGTTTATGATTATAAGCTAAAATTTAGATTTTTAACTTAAATTTAGAATTGATTTTAGAGTTTTTTTTACCAAAGTTTATTTCTAGCCTTGATTTTTAAATCGCTGAAAATACATATATAAATTTTATTCATAAATTACTTTTCATTTGTAAATGTGCTGTCAATCGCCCTACAAAGGTCTAAGTATCGACAGGCCAACAACATTATCTTTTTTTCACAGAACATATATTCCAATTAATGGAAGGATACGAATGCATTCATATACAGTGGAAATTAATATTTAAGAATTCAAATTTGACATGACAAATTTACATACCCATATCCACCACACAATTTAATCACAAGCAATTTCATCATCGACACACAAATAATATCACAATTGCAAACACATCGTCACCATGCAAAGCCACCCCATGATCAGTGCAGTGATCAATCAATCACTCATCCCGATGCCGTCGAGCCGCCGCCGCCTCGGTCACCTTCACGACGTGCTCCTCCACCTTGATCTCGTCGTCGACGACGACCGCCCCGGCCGCCACCGTCTCCGCCACCACGGCGCCGGCGGCGGCGCTGGCGCCACCGTAGGCGCCGCCGCCGCCGCCTCCTTCACAGCCGCCGCCCGCGGACGCCGCGACGGCCCCGGCCACGCCGACGACCCCGGCCTCGCCGACCACCCCCTCCACGATGCGGACGTGCTCCGTGACCTTCACCTCCACGTCCTCCACCTCGTCGACCTTGGCCTCCTCCTCCTCGTCGCACCGGCCGCGGCGCCGCCGCCTCCTGAAGAGGACGAACAGCAGCGCGGCGAGCAGGCCGAGGCAGATGAAGCCGACGATCGGGACGACGATGACGATGATCGTGACGTGCGTCGTCGGCGGCGGCGGCGACGGGACCGGAGGCGGTGTGTAATTGCCCGGCGGCGGCGGAGTCTCGTAGGTTCGTCCTACTTCCATTGAATTTATATATAGCTAACAAAGGAAAAGAACAAAACCTTTTCTGTTCTTGAGATGTAAATGGCAGTTTTTGTGAGGGATTTGTGAGATGATATGGAGCTAATTAGTCCACATTTGAGCTACTTTTATAGCTATGGAGAGCAAGCTGAAGCAGTTGACACTTGCAGCTTTCAGTCTCATCTAGGGCTTGGTCCAATCCAACAAGCAGAGCATGCATGCATATACACATGTGCAGTGCAAGAAGCAACCAATTGCGTTAGAGATGCTGTTCATGACCTATTCTTTTCAAAAAATAAATGAATACATTCCCAGCAGAAGAGGATGACATGTACAGTTTTTTTTTACAGATTATGGAAGAACCATGGAGGAGTGGTAGCTAGTCTAGATTAATTAACCTCAAGTGTGGCTTAATTAATCAACATTCTGCTGGCTAGTTAACATTAGCCTGTATGGTTGTTGAGTGAAGATGAGCTTTACCTGGCAGCACATTCAGTGCTGGAACAAGCAATCTGTGTCGTTGAGAAGAGATAAGTAATGACAAGTGGAATGTGTTGGAATTAAGACATACTTAGCCACTAATTTAATTCCAAACATAATCATTTGCATAACAGAATTAGCAATAATTAATTCTACTGCAAGATTAGCTAATAGACTTAACAAATCCAAACTGCATAAACCATTGCAGTATATATTCATACCGCCTATCAGGCTAGCCAGTGAACGAAACATAATTAAACAAACCAGCATGCATGTCATTAGGCTATTCAGTTGGTAATCTAGCCGCAATATTTTAATCTAAAAGGAACAGTACCATACAAAAAAGGTACGTAATAATTCTGGACTAGACAACAACTGAATTCAGTGAGATGGATTGAAGGATTCAGCACATATATACTCACTGAACAGATCGATGTAGATCAACCTCTCGATGCAGTGTAGTCACTGGAGTGATTCGACGAAGATGAAGACGAATCTTCAACTCACGTGCAGGTGCTGCAAAACTAAGAAGAAGATCGAATTGTTGACGACGTTGAGCGGCCGCGTATATTTACGTTGCCCTAAAACCTTTACACTGCCGCCATGCAGGTGCATACGCGACAAAGGCTCGGAGACACCGCTCGCCGGGATGCTCGCTGCACGACGACCACCACGGCCGGTTCGGATCGTATGGCGACGCAGCACGATGACAATAGAGAAAGCAGTGAGAAGTAGAGACTATTGTTCTGTGTATCTGTAAGGACGTCTTATTGACTCATATATATAGAGCTTATCATAAAACGGTAGTATTTCCTCTCATCTGTTATTCCGTTGCGTCTAGGCCGGATCGATTGCACGTGATACGCTGCTGCCGCAACAGCCGCACGCGCACGTTCTCGCATCAACAAGAAAACCGAGCTTGACTCGCCAAGAAATCAGCACAAGCCGTTGTTTCTGCATGTATCCAAACAGCATGTTGCATATTCATGTATATATGCAACCATCCAGCACACACGTACTGTGTGTCTAGCATTAGGATTTAAAATTAATGAAATAATTAACCTTTAACAGCGCATTATTTCCATCAGAATGTAGTAAGATAGCTGGGAGAAACTAAACAATGAACGAATTCATCGATTGTATGCATGGATGGATGGATGTATCAATGTGGACACAATAGAAAGGGTAGCAAAGAATTTATCCTTTGTTAACTAAACTTCAGGAGGTGTTATCTGTTCATTTTTCGAATTATTAGTTGAGAGGTTATCACTCAATGCAACTGGTGGCAGTTGCTATATCAGTGGAGCTATTGCACACGCAAAGGGACAGCATTTTTATCCGTAATCTGTAGACAAATTGATAAGAACCTGCGATACAACATTGAATGCAAAAATGCAGAGTGCCGGTATACTTGGAACATCAATCTAGCCTTTTTGAATCGACAGCGATCCACCTATTGCACACACAAACAGGAGAACAGTTTATCTCTTTGTACACAATTTGACAGAACCTACGATGCGACAGTAAATGGCTACAAAAAAGTTTACTCAAGGGAAGCATCTCAGCAATCAGAATGCACCCTGACCAACTTCAGAGACTCAAATGGCGTCTGCAGCCGCCACTCTCTCTGCTTCTTGTTCAGGGGCCTTCCCTTGCCTGCCTGCTGCCTGTTGATCTTCACATCAGCTATACCCCAGGTGCACTCGCACAGGTCCATGTCGTAGGAGATGAGCCTGAAGACGCCATCCCCTTCTTGAGGTGTGCCTGATCCATCGCTTGTAGTGGTATATCTGACATACATTGCCCGTTCTTTGAAGCGTTCGAGATCATCAGGGATACGGATAATTCTCTCCACGCCAGGGGATGACACCTAAAGAGTGAGCAGTGGAAGTATGCCATAATTCTAAGTACAACAGAAATAATAAACTTATTGAGGTTGCTAGTTTCTTCCAGAGAGCATCTGGAGAAGGCATTAGCTAGTTCTGGATATGGTTAGTTAGGCCTAGAGGGACAATGCATACCTCCAAGGATATGTTCGGTGGTATCCTTCCTGCTGACTCTGCATCATCCAATTTTGCACGGTATGCAATTGTGTACGCTTCAATGTCATCTATGGTTGGAGAACCATATCTAATAGCATGTGATTCATGAGAATTCTCAGATGATGTTAAATTGAAATAAGTCTACCAAAGGGAAACAATTATTTTTTGACATCAATATTATATGCAACTAACACATACATAGCATGTTATGTATGCTGTCAGGTAAACCATATTATGTTTCCCAAGGTCGTTCGTTGCCTTTTAAGGGCAAGAGAACATTTTCTGGACTCTGTATGCCATCTGAGTGCACATGAAAAGTATAATCCAGCACATATCTGTTGTAAATTTTGCCTTTTTTAATTCATATACCTGAATTTGGATTTTCAAAAACCCCATCCTTGAGAACATGGTTGGATATAAACATGACAAACCGTTAGTATTGCACATGTCTTCATTAGTGTTGATATTGAGATATATACCTAGTGGACATCTTCTCAATGCGTACTCTGATGGTTAAATTTGCAGCTGTCTTGAAAGCATAAATTTTCAAGTCTCCGTCAAATGAAGTTGAGACCTCCTCTGCCAAAGACAATGCTTCCTTGTCCCACCCGGTGCCAGCAAATGATATTCCGCCACCAGCACCTCCATCCCCAACCTCCAATTGTCAATGAATATGCATGGTTATTGGTCAATGGTTTTCTAAGACTTCACTTGGCCAGTTCTCAACAGGTAAAAGTTTCACCTACATAAAGGTCTTGTTCATCATCATTGTCAAAATCATCTTCGAAAGAATAGTCGTCGTCATCATCATACTCATCATCATCCAATAGATCTGCATATTTTCAGAACCTTTTTAAAACTACTTAATACTACATGGTAACTGGTAGGACAATAGACTGGAAATTTTCACCACACCCAAGGAGGATATATTAGCATATTTAGCAAACAATAATGCTTATTCTTCAAAGGTTCTTATTCTGTACATAAACTTGATTAAAAAAATATTACCTCCGTCCGAAAAGAAGATCATTTTTGCTATACCTTCTTTGTCCTAAAATAATCATTTTCGAGCAATCATTGTAGTTTGTAAAAATTAGGGCATAAATGCATTGGAAATAGATAAAATGAAGAATAATTGCATTGAGATTTGATAGAGAGGAGGGTATTTAGTCTTTCTGTTTTTTTATTGGTATGTGTGGGATGTGTGAAAAATGAAGTTATTTTGGGAAGGAGGCAGCAACTAGATAATTATTCTACAGCTCAAATTCCTTAGTGCACATGCTAACTGTTTGTAGTTAGAAATATGAAGGACAAATAAGAATGAACTATGAAAGTGAGGAATCCTATCTATTCAAGAATTATAGGCCAAAATGAGGAAGTCGAATTGGCGGTCAACTATGACAATTCAATTGCACCAGAACCAAGGGTGTCTGAGGGAATGAGTACGCATACTGCAGCATTATCTATGGCTTCTGTGAAAATCTAATATTCAAAATGCTTTGCCGTATGAATAACACCCAGAATTACAGGCCAAATCACGCAAGAGATGTAGCCTAAATGCAGAGACCCAAACAGCACCTCCTCCCACAGTAGAAAACCGAAGACTCCAACACTAGACAAAACAAGGAGAGAGAACCAGAATGTGCCAGCCATACCCTCATCGTCAACATCCACCTCCTCCTCATCGCCTCCGCCCTCCGAATCATCAAAAGAATCCTCCTCCTCCTCATCACCAGGCGGCTCCTCGCTTCCCCCCTTCCTTTTCTTCTTGGCAAACGGCACCACCACTGAGGCATTTCGACAAACAACCGGCGGGCATGGGCATGCAGCGAACGCAGCGGGGCGACGGGCCAAAGAAGTGAGCAAGAGTGGACTCCTCGGCGACCTGATGCGTTCCCATGATGGCGAGCACCCGCCCATCGCTCTTCCAGCGACCAAATCCATGTGCTCGCCGGGCAGGATTATCGAGTGCTGGCGCCAGTGACAGTGTGAGAGAGAGAGAGAGAGTGACCAAGCGGCAGGGATTGGAAGAAGCAGCAGTTCTTATCGCCTGAAAGTACACAACCGAAAGGAGAAAGCGTAGCTACATAACACTCTATTAATGGTAAAAGCGTATTTATGTAACACGCCTATAGGAGGTGAAAGCGTATTAATGTTAAATACGCCTTTGGAAGACGAAACCGCTTTCGGATATCTCGAGTAGTTGATCCGAGCGCAATCTAGTGGTGCGATCTGTGTCGCCGGCCGCCGCCTCTCCGACGCGGCGGCGCCGCCCGGAAATGCCGCGCTCCCACGGCCACGGCCACGGCTACCACCACCAGGCCCCCCACCAACTCTCTCACCGCCGCCTTGCCCCCATCGCCTCCGCGGCGGCGGTGCTCCTGCTACTGGCGCTACTCATTCTCCTCCCCGCCGCGCCACCGGGAGGGCCCGCGGCCCCCGCCTCGCTCCTCCGCGCGGCCATCGCGGCGCACCCGGCGCCGGAATCCTACGCGGACCCCTGCGCCGACCACCTGGCCCTCTCCCTCCGTCGCCTCGGCGCCGCGGCCTCCTCGCTCGAGTCCGGCGACCTGCCCGCGGCGCTCCACCTCGCCTCCGCCTCGCTCCAGTACCAGTACGACTGCTCCCACCTCCTCTCCCTCCCGGCCTTCCCCTCCTACTCCCTCACCTCGCGCTTCCTCGCTTCGCTTACCCCGCCACCCCTAGCCGCCGGCACCAAACCCTCCCCTTCCTCCTCCGCCGCCGCCTTTCTGGCTAGCGTTCGCGCGGACGCCACCGTCTGCAAGGCAAATCTGGCAGCGAGGACGTGCGATTACTCGACGGTGCAAGCCGCCATTGACGCAGCACCTAACTACACCGCTGGGCATTTCGTCATCAAGGTGGCTGCAGGTATATACAAGGAGAGTGTCATGATTCCGTACGAAAAGACCAACATTGTGCTGGTGGGAGAAGGCATGAGCGCTACTTTGATCACCGCATCACGGAGCGTGGGGATTGACGGGCTTGGCACTTACGACACTGCGACCGTTGCTGTCGTTGGTGATGGTTTCCGGGCAAAGGATATAACATTCGAGAATGGCGCAGGCGCAGGAGCTCATCAGGCAGTGGCATTCCGATCGGACAGTGACAAGTCGGTGCTCGAGAATGTGGAGTTCCGCGGCCACCAGGATACACTGTATGCTCGCACAATGCGGCAGCTGTATCGCCGGTGCCGTATTGTGGGCACGGTTGATTTTGTATTCGGGAATTCAGCAGCAATATTTGAGGAATGTGTGATTAGGACAGTGCCACGAGCGGAAGGAGCTCGAAAGAGCGCACGCAATGTAGTGGCAGCAAATGGGAGAATTGATCCAGGGCAGACAACAGGGTTTATGTTTTGGAATTGTACAGTGGATGGGAGCAAAGAGTTCTTGGCGTTGTTCCGGGCAAAGCCAGGGTCTTACCGGTTGTATTTGGGGCGCCCATGGAAGGAGTATGCGATTACCGTGTATGCCAGATGTTATTTGGGGAAGGTTGTCAGGCCAGAGGGATGGCTTGCTTGGCGTGGGGAATTCGCACTCAGGACGCTATACTATGGGGAGTTTGATAGTCGAGGGCCTGGTGCAAATCACACAGCAAGGGTTGAGTGGAGCAGTCAGGCATCGGAACAACTTGTCGGAGTCTACTCGGTGGAGAACTTCATTCAAGGGCATGAATGGATTGCATACTAACTACAATGTAAGGTTCAATTTATATGAGTGATTCTTGGTAGAAATTCCACATGACAAATTTGAAATTATCTCAAACTACAACTCGAGCCATCCTCCTAATGACCTGATGTCAACTGTTTTGACATGGTACAAAGCAAACTGATGGGGTTTCTTTTGTATTTAGCTGTACCTTAGTTCCATTTTTAATTGATTGCACATTTGACTCGTGTTTGGTTAAAACTTGTACTCCCTCCGGTCACATTTGTTTGATGTTTCGGACAGGAAGTTTACCTTGTTTTCTTTGCAATTTACTTGTCCTAAACGTCAATGAAATCTGTCTGGAGGGAGTAGTTGTGTTAATCCTTTTGTAGAGTAAATATTGAAAAATGGTTTGCTGCAGAATATTAAGCAGCTTATTGCTTCTTCATTCTTATAATCTTGTTGTCTCTGAATTGTTTTCCTGTGATTTGCAGCTTCCGTGTTCCAATACACTCGAAACATTAACATTTTTAGGGCAAGAAAAACAATGATTCCTCACGACTTGCGTGATAAACCAATAAAAAAAGAAAGATCAAAAGAATGTATGATCTATGAGCTGAATGGTGCTCCTCCTCCAGAACATTTGCTCGCAGCGGAATACTTGGTATTTATCATTTATCAGAATATCTTTGGAGTTAATGGTGAACTTATATGATGGTTATAACAGTACCCCTGACTATTATATGTGCTTCAAACTTCAATAATTAATTAAGCAAATGAAATTAATCAAATGCTTCTTACTCCTTGTATACCTCTTGTGCATTTAGCGTGAATGACCTGGGCTGTTCTATGGAGAATGTCATGGGCATATGATTGACTGGAAGAAAATTGCAGCTCTTTTTGCTGGACATGTCAAAGGGCTTAAACTAGGGTAGCAGTTGCTTTGAGTGAGTGGAAACCAATTACTCACTCTTATGTAATAGTAACATAATAAGGAATATTCGACCATTTTAAATTGTTCAATTAATTCCCAGATAACTCAACCTTCCCTCCGACAGTTTGAAATATGGGGATGTGTGAAAGAGCACTTGATTTCCTTGATCTTGATGGACAGAAATTGAGAAAGCAAAAACCTGATAAAGCAGACACTGTGAAACAGGGTGGTAACATTTACTACCTCCGTTTCATAATGTAATATGTTTGACTTTTTTGGATGTAACGTTTGACAATTCGTCTTATTCAAAAATTTAGTATAAATATAAAAAATGACAAGTCGTGCTCAAAAATTTTTTCATAATAAAGTAAGTCACAAGCAAAATAAATGATATTTACATAATTTTTGAATAAGACAAATGGTTAAACATTGCGAGTAAAAAATTCAAACATCTTACATTATGAAACGGGGGAGTAGCAGATTGCCTTATTTCGGGAAAAAAAAGGAAACCAACTTCATAAACTTTGGAGATAGAATGAGACCATATTGCCTATATGATGTTACCACCCTGTTTCACTTCGGCAGATCGCTTAGCCCCGTTCGTCTTCAGCGCAAGGGCGCTCGATCAGTGAGTCATCACTTTGGCCAGTTTGCTGCCAGTGCAAATCGTGCGGGAGCTCTTCCAATCTGCCGATAGACTGCACGGGAGCTCCAGCACAGCAAGATCATGGTGAGATCCTTCAGGAATACTTGGTTAATTCTGGAGACTTGAGCTCCCTACCGCCCTACCGGATTGAGCCAATCACCCTGGAGAAACACTCAGGGATCTTTTGACTAGCTTCACAAGATGGTAAGCTAGCCAGGCCTTACTTTTACCTATTTAATTGATATTAGGTCATTTTTTTTTTGAGCCAATCACCCTGGCAAATTGGCAATGTGGAAGACGACGGTGGTGGCGTCAACCAAGGCCGGAACTGGGAAGAGACGGGCGTTCCTTCCAGGCTTCCAGCGAGCGAGCTGGGCTGGGCCGGAACTGGACGGGATGCCCATGCACGTGCTGACCTTAACTGGGCGACAAAACTAGCATCCAGTTGGGCCCAAACCTTAGCGAACATTTTGGGCTCGGCCCACGCAATACTTTGTCACTATGGGAGTCAAGTGAATCTTTGCTTGCCGGCGTTTTGTGATGTTCAGAAGCTGCTGAAAGACAATTCTTGAGCAAGCAAATGCACGTGAAAGTCTGTGCATCCAAGCAATTTCTTCAGAACTTGAAGCTTTCATGGAGAGAAAAAATGTGACAGGCTGACAGCAACGAGAGGACCAGATTTTATGTGGTCAACTCGCTGAATTCGACAATTTGAAGCAACTAAACATCATTAGCGGGTCAATCTTGCTAACGAAGCAGCTTGAAGAAACCAAACCTACTATTCTTTTTTCAAACCATCACTGATGCTATTGTTAAGACTTAAGACTGGTCTCTAAAGGGGAAGGGCAGTGTACATAGGATACAGCTCCCTGATTGGCAGAAACAGCTCAGATCAAGGATTTTACTCTGTCAGCTATTGGCCTATTGCTAAGATGAATGTATTCCATGAATATGTTTCAGAATGCTATCATTGTCAGGTAAGCAATTGTGTTTTTTCTCAGTTTTGCTTGATGAATTAGTAAACCAAGTTTGGTGGTAACTTGGTACAAGTCAAAGAAGCTTTCCCACTCGTATATTTTACCCTTTGTTACAATGTGACTAGATTTGTGCCACCATTAATTAAGTACAGGGTATACTTGTCGTGGACGTTCACCATGCCATCTTGGTGATTAATTCCCACTATGACATCGGTTAATATGCAATCTAGAGCCATTAACATTTAGTTCAAAACCGAAGCCAGACAGGAGTTTCTTAACAAAAACTGAATATGGTAGGATTTATAGTCCAAATCTAACCCAGTAATTTCCGTTGTTCTAATTTCTGAAATGAAAACCAGACCTGAACATCATTTGATGCTCAACGGAAGCATGCGAGTATGTAACCCATAGAAGGGAAAGCAACTTCCATCTTTTTTTGGCACAGACATTTAAGCTGATAGGAGATGTAAATTGCTATGCATAATACACTGAATAACAGCGTAACACAAATAAATAATATCTCCAAGTGCAGAAAAGAACAAGGTTTGTCACAGCTCTATCTGCTGATATATCACAGCTCTCTCTCCTGATGTATATAGACCATGATATTACGAGCAAACATTTTACAAAACCAAGTGGATATCTATGAGAACTGTCTCCAGTAATAATTTCAAATTTCCCAGTACAGAGATGGCAAATCACACTGAAAAAAACATATATTGATCAAGTGATATGCACCATTACAAAAAAAAAAAGAAAAAAAAATCTCAGCAATGTAGATGTTGTCTTAGTCAGGAAGAATACATCACAATTCACAAGTAGCTATTTTGTCAGTTCAGACTTCAGAGCCAGGGCACTGAGAGAAGGTTGTATTGTGCGAGGTTGGTAGCCATCAAGCTATTGGGTCCAAGGAAGCTGCCCTGGGAAAGGTACCAGGCCACAATACGAGAACAGACCCTTCAGCTCAGGGCAACCATTGGGATACGGAATGGCACGGTGAAATGGATCCCTCTTAAGCCTCTTCATATGCAGAGAACCTAAACATCCATAAGGATCTTCCTGGAACTGAGACCTGACAGCGGCTTCCCCCTTGATAGCAGCCTCCCTTGCGGTCGGTGTAGCGGGGGTGCCTGAGAAGAAGAATCTCCCTTCAGGGAATCCAAGAGCAGATCTGTGCAATTGCGCAAACCTTTCCTCCTTAAAATCATAGCTTACGACCTAAGCAAAGAAATGTTGAGATGTGTAGATTAGTGAATGGCATGAAGAGTTTGAACTATATTGGCCAGCCAACAGGGTTACTAATTAATAATTACATACTGAGAAGTCAGAGGTAACATAAGGTTTTGAATTTTGAGTACAAAGTATAGCAAGATAAGAAAGCTTACAGTTATATTATGCGGGTAATTTCCAGTGAGTTCTCTGAAACGGCAAACGCTAAATAGGAGGTTTTCAAAACTATCACGAGCATGTTCCTCAGTGAGTGCCCGATTCCTTACACTTTCATCATTTCCTGTGCATATAAAAACAAACTATGAGTAATTTACAGAGGGTAGCTACCAAGCAATAATTTGATACTAATATTACTACACTCACATGAGAACATAAATTACCATCAACTTCAGAGACCTTTTACTCCTATGACTCTATGTTTTCACCATTCATCTTCCTGAGATAACATATTCATGCACTGAATATACCAGTCTATGTTTTCACTATCCATTTTTGTGAGATAACATGCACTGAACTTTATTTTAGCCATAACCAGAGAACTCTCATCTTTCAGGAATTGCTCAGTTATCTACAGAAAACATAAAACAAACATTTTCATTTTTAACTTTCCACTCCCAAATCCCAAGCATGCATTTCCAAATAAATGTGAGTACTTCAAAAGAATGATGCTTGTCTGCACTCTGCACTTCCTCTGAGCAAGTTAATATCTAGTGGATAGAACTAATAACGAATTGCACCTCTAAGGATGCTATGATAGACAATTTTTATCAGAGAACAATTGACAATGCAATGCAATTTCAAATCCCAGTGAAATTAGTAGGTGCAGAAAAGCAATGAAGAGCCAGCCACCAATGCAGCCAAACTCACCGAACCAGCCTTTGGAATCAGCAATAGCCCAGTAGCTCTGAGCCTCGCTCCTGGGCCCTGCGTCCTTCCTCGTTTCGCCGCCGCTGAACAGCAGAAGCGCCTCCTCGTCCCTCGCCGCGATGTCCACGCCTTCCTTGATATGCGCCAGGAAGGTGGCCGCCTGGCCGGGATGCTTCTGGTACGGCTCCAGGAACCAGGAATCCTCACGGTCAATCCTCCCGCAGCTCCCGCTCGTGTAGATCGAGTGCCCGGCCACCATCACGAGGTTGCGGAGGCCCCGGAGCGGATGCTCCCCGGCGTCGCTCGACCACGCGCCGCCGCTGCCGCTCCTCCCCATGGCCCTGAACCGGGTCTCGTACACCGACAGGAGGATCAGGACGCTCAGCCCGACGGAGAGCAGGACGAGGGCCACCGCGACGGGGTGCGCCTCGTAGAGGTAGCGGGCCTTCGCCAGGGCGGCGGTGAGGAAGCCGGGGCCGTCGAGGTGGGAGGCCTTGGGCCTGCGCGCCTTGCGCGCGATCCCGGACTCGAGATCCAGGTCCCCCCTCGGGTAGCGGAAGGACGACTTGGGGCTCCCGGGGCCGAACCCCTGGCTGTTCATCGCGCTCCGGCACGGCGCAGGCCCCGCCGGCGCATGAAGCGGCGACCGCGGAGGAAGGAATGGGGTCCCTCCGGCTCGATTCGATTCGAGCCGAGATGCTCGCCGGCCGGCCGGGTGGGCGGGCTGGGGAGGAGGAGGCTAGTGCGGCGCCTCCCGGCCCTGCTCGCCAGCGGCGCGAGGCGAGGCGAGGCGAGGCTGCGGAGAAGGCTGGCCGTGCGTCCGCCGCCGGCGAATCGAGAGATCCGAGGCGAGGTCAGGTGCTCAGGTGAGGTGCGATTGGTTGATTATCGCGGAGAAGAGATGTTATTCAGGGGCTGTTTAGATCTTTTTTAAGTTCCGGTCTGTTTATACGTTAACGAGGAGTAATAAATATAGAAACAAATTATATAAATAAAGGTTATTTTATTAGATAAAAATTTTAAACCTAATTAATTCATGATTAGCAACTAGCAACTGTTTACGGTCACATTCACTAATTCTTAACTAATTATGCTTAATAGATTCGTCTCGTAAAATAGTCTAGAGTATAAGATGAGTTTTATTAATAATCTGTATTTAATACTTCTAATTAGTATCTAAAATTCGATGTGATAGAAAAAATTAGATAGAAACAAACCAGATCTTACTTTCAACATTTTTTTAAGTATTACGAGTATTACCAACACTGACAAGATGTCATTTCGTTGAAATAGGAGTAATAATTTTATTTAAAAAATCATTCTCATGGTAAAAAATTCACACGAGTTATAACTTGTGGTATATAACAACATTTTTTTATGATCAAATGGTTTCATAAAGCATCACATTATTTGAATCTCATATAAATTCAGCATATATAAAATAATATTGTTTAGAATACAGAAAAGTTAACATGTTTAAATTAAAATTGTAAACATGTTAAGAAACCAATAATTTAAATTTTATACACTTTGTATGATGGAAATTTTAAATAAATACATGTTTAACATGTAGAGTGGTGGGGGTTTTGTGAAAAACCGTAGAGCATAATTCCTAAAGTCATGTGCTATATGTCATTATATGTGTGATTTGACCATAAAATATATGGTTTCTTAAAATTTACTCTTAAGAATAACATATATCCTAAATGTAAGCATCAATACTTTAAAAAACTTATGGTTAAACTTTAAATGAGAAATCAAAATTATCTATTATTGAGAAAGAGGGAGTAGTAAGCCTGTAATCTGCATGAAAAAGAGGGAGAGGATCAGCTGGTGAACAAAATTTAACCAAACAAAATCTCATAGACGCTCACTAAAATGTAGCTCGATTAAAACTAACCTTTAGAATTGCGTCAAACTTGGCAAACAGAATTAAATGTCAATATGAAACTAACAGAAAAACTACACTCAAATCCTATAGGTATATCAAAAATGGAAGCAATATAAGATCAGTGAAATTTTTGCCAAACTCACCCCGTGCAAAATTCGAATTGAAAAACAAAATTTGGTTATGAATTTGATAAACTTTATTGATCAATTCTTTTTCCAAGTAGATGAGGACCAATGGCTATATGGTTTTGCCTAGATAACCTGTATAGCCTCGCAATGCCATAAAGCATTACAAACTGAATCATCGGCTCACACGCCGGCCCAATCTCATCATGCCCTGATACTACCACTTGGATCTGGAACCTACATGTTGATGCTCACGATTTCGTCTGAACACCATAGACCCAATTGAGCGTAGAACCTGTTTGTTTCACAACAGCTATCGACTTTATATGATCAAGCTAGAGCATAATCATCCCATAAAACATCTTCTCATCAACACTGACCTCGAAAACCCCATACTTGTCTCAGTCCCTCATGACTCATCATGATCACATGCTAGCTTCGCATGCGCATCAAAGACAAAGAAAAAAAACATATTCTAGAAACTAGTTCTTTCCCACTTGTTCCACATTATTCCAAATAATAATACATTTTATCAATTATTTATCATACATATCACACAATATTATAAAGTTATAGATAAATATAGTTTTTATTAAATATGTTAGCATTACTTGTTTGCTTATTTGAATATATGATATTTACTTGTCCGAACTAAAATATTGGACTATTCCATAATATCGGAAAATATCATAAACCTAAAAAAATAAATAAATGGTGAAGTGATAGATTTTGCCCCACCAGTAGTATATATATATAGGCCTAGCTAGTTTGGTACAGCTGTGGATCCAAGATTTCCTTTGAAGCTAGGTATTTCTTCCCTAAACATATTGCATACAGATGAATCATTTCTTCAATAATTTTAATAAAATATAAAATTTTAAACCACATTAATTTAACTCTAAGTCCAATGTAGATTTGGGATCTTAAGCTATGTCAAACAAACAGGACAATAAACTGTCTTTGGGTCGCAGGCCCAATTCTTACAAAGGCCGAATGACCCAAGACTATGGCACGAAGGCCCATCCACTTATCTCTCTCGCGCCACTTAATGTCGCTGCCCTCCCACAAAGCATGGCCGGATGGAGCGATGCCCCCAAGCTTGTGGCATTTGGAAATCTCTTCATCACTTCATAATCTTCCCCAAGTAGCATGATCCGTAGGCATGCAGTGAAGTCCAGGAATTTTTTTTATTTTTTAAACATTTTTAATAAATAATTTTATTACTAAACCTCGAAGAAAAATATTTTACCGTATGAATCTTTTGGCCACGCCGTAAGAAAAATATTTTACCGTATAAATATTTTTCTCTGATGTTTAGTAATAAAATTATTTATTAAAAGGTTTAAAAAATGAAAAAAAATCGATGTCCGGCGATCTTCCCTTCTCTGATTGCATCCAGCACCACATGGAGTGGCAATGTACTGCTCTCTCTCCGTTTTTTTTTTTATTTCATGTCGTTGGATCATTCATTTTTTTCAAGAGTTTATATGATTATTAATTATTTTGTTATGATTAATAATTTATTACTATAGAAACTTTAAGAGTAACTTATAATTCAGTATATTTGGATAAATTTTTTGAGTAAGACGAACGATTAGATCTAAAAGTTAAGTGCGTTAAATATTAAAAAAAACGAAAGGAGTAGCATATACCAGTGTGTAATCGGCACAGAGAAGGCCTTGATGTCCCTGACCGAACAACGCCCTGTGAGGAGAACAATCCATAGGCCACACCGCCACATGTGTACAAAATTTTACTACGCTACTACCAGTACCAATACCAGTAGGATGTACCGTGATTGTGCCTATATTTTAAGATAGAGTGAGTACAACTGTACAGGAAGCTCAAACAAGAGTTCCTTTCTGCGTAGCCCATGTTCAACTTCTAAGGACCCAGTAAGGGCTGTAAAGAAACATTAAGCCTATTTGGAGAGCTTCTTCTAGCAACGGCTTTTTCTAAAAGCTGTCCTAAACGGTCCACAGTTTATGAAAATCTGTATTACAGATTCTGAAAAATAAACTAAGAATCCAAAAGCTGGGTTTATGAGCTTTTCCAGATTCTCAAAAACTAGCTACCAAGCAGCAGCCTCTCAGAATCTAAAGCTCCCCAAAGGCCCCATTGTCACATCGAGGCTCATCAACTATGCTCCATCTCCAGTCGATCTGAGCAACATATTTTTTAGAATTTTCAAGTCCTAAAAATAGAAATTAATAATTAACAGTTCCTGACTAACCTATTTACAGACTTAGTGAGGTACACAATTACTACCACACAAAAAAGGGAAATCTGTACGCAGCCAAACCAACTGACCAGGGCAGTATTTACATTCACATATTGCAACGACCATTTCTAAGCTTCCCATCAAGTTGATTTCAGCCTGTCCAATCTGAACTTGGCCTGAAAAATGATCAGACAATATAATGCACTGAGAAAAAGCCTTTGATCTTTGTAAGATGAGTTCAGAGTCAGTGCAAGGTGCTACTGCTAACCATCATGGCGTGGATATCATCGAGGAAGGGCTGAAGCAACTTTGCAAGCTTTCGGATCTCCTCCTTCAGAGCAGCATAATCTTGGCATTTGCCAACGAGCAAGCTGATGAACATCTTCCTGTCAGGAATGAGCTTCATTGCGATCTGTTCACCAAATTTATCAGAGATTCAGAATTGTGTCAGCCACGTGTGATGGAACCAAGGATTGATCGTTTTCGACAAAACCGATGCCCCAAGGTTCAGTAAATCCTGACCTTGTAGGCTGCTGAGGAGATCCAGCCGTGCCATGGCTTGAGAGTGACCATGTATGCAGATTCTACAAGCTGTCCAAAGCACTTCTGATCAGAATCCTCCTCCAATCTCTGTAATAGTGCAATAGTGAAATCCATGGATCTGGTGACGTTAGAAAAGGTAAATACAAATGAGAAGAGGCACAATTAAGTAGTATATTTATGGCACATCTTATAATGGCAATCTATGCAAGACTGAAACTTGCAAGTAGGATAAGTGCATAAGCAAAGAATAGGAGCTCATTACATGTTATGTCTGGTTTTACCTACTAAGCCAAAGAACAGCTCTTGCACAGCTATCAACCTTCTTAGCAGTGTTGTCCTCCACCTCCTTCTCCAGTATCTCCTCTAGAGTAGAGTATTTGGATGGGTTCAACAAGTACAAATCCTGCAGCCTCTGCAATAGGCAGTAACTGTTCAGAAAAAAAATTTGCACTTTTGGGGTCTTTTCACCAAAAAAATAAGTTGTTCAGAATACATGCAGTCTTCAAGTTCACGTAAGGACTTGTTTAGCTTGCAAAAAGTTTTTGCAAAAATATCAAATCAAGTTTTTTTGACACTTATTTGAAGTATTAAACGTAATCTAATTACAAAATAAATTTTAGATTCCGTCTGAAAACTGCGAGACGAATCTTTTGAGACTAATTAATCTGTCATTAGTACATATTGGTTACTGTAGCACTTATAGCTAATCACGTCCTAATTAGGCTTAAAAGATTCGTCTCACGATTTCCCGTATAACTGTGTAATTAATTTTAGTGTTCATGTATATTTAATATTTTATTTAGGTGTTCAAAGATTCGATGTGATGTTTTTTTAACTAAACAAGGCCAGTGTTCAAAAGATAAACCCATAAACACTGCAGTCATTCAGATTTTCCATGCCAAGAACAATCAGCTATCCACTCGACTTGACCATCACCATCATTAGCTCTGTTCTAGCTAAGAGAAAAATTCTGCCTGTAGCCTCTCCTGATAATCCGATCTTGACAAGATGAAAAAAGCAAAAAACAAAAAACTCATCCTCTCGTAGAGAGAAAAAGGGAACACAACAACAAGAAAATGACACCAAAGTTTGCGTCTCAAAATGTCCCATGGACGAATGGATGTGGATGTGACAGGAGCAGTTGGAAGGCCTGTGTGAGGCACACGCGAGAGCAAAACTCGACGAGAGAACGATCGGCCCAGATCGCTCCAAGGGGAGCGCAGATATTCGCAGTTTTGCATCGACAGGAAAAGCCCTAAAAAAAATCCTGCTATCTCCTTTGTTTTCTTATCTCCTTTCCTGCCCTGTCCTGTCCTGCTTCCAACAATCAGTCGCCGTCTCGTAGTCCAGGAATCGAGAGCGCCGGGAAGAGACCGTAATGTGATGCAGACTCTGCATGCGTAGATAAGGTTCCTGTTGTCACGCAGGAGGGCTCACGGTGTGCTCGAATTAGATCCCTTTATGAACAACTCCATTGGGTGCATAGATCGAAAGTCATACATGAAAATTCCTAAGGTACACATAACTATAACTTGATGAATCTCAGAACAACTCGAAGAAGTTCTCTGACATGTCGGCCCACGACGATAAGGAGTGATTAAAGCCAAACAACATATTTATAAACAACAAAATAATTTATAAATAACTTTTTATATAAGTATTCTTAGCGATCTAAAAAGCAAGACCGAAAAATATACTTTAATAAAAAAATCCTAATATCAACTATAAATCTTTTTTTGAGAACATGTAAATCTAAAATTGAAAAACATATTTTAGCTCATAAATATAAATAGAAGGAAAAAAAATGGTGAAACACTGCATGTTAGTGACCCATATCCCTCTGAATTTACCTCAAATTATGCTTTAAAATTACTGCGAGTAACAAGAGGGTAGCCCAAGACAAAGAGGCAGTCAGGCAGCTGCAGCTCTCAACTTTGACAAAAGCAAAGCAGAGTGACCGTAGCAAACAAAATTAATTGGAGGCAACCTAGCTACTATGCTGGCTAAAACGACCGGCTTGCTTTCGGTGGCTAGGAAGCCGTGTGGCCGGCACGGGACAGGGGAAGAGAAGCCACCGGATTACGCTTCCCTACACGGGACCACACCAACAGCTCTCTAACTCTTAGTCTTGATGTGAATTTTTTCTTGGGGATAATTTGGATTCACAACTTGCAACCTTTTTTTTTTGCTTCGGTTTTTCGCTCTCAGGTCTCAAGTGACAAGTCGAGTAGCAGGTAGGGGTGTGATTGAGACACAATGCCTACCACATTTACCGATTCGTCCATGCAAGATTGCAAGGACCGAGTTTTCTCTTGATCAAAGAATCGATGCTTGACTCGCAAAGGCTCCTCCTTTTTATTTATTTAATGTTATGAATTTTTCACGGCCTTCGAAATATAGTTTTAACAAATCGGGTGATTTTTTTGGCACCAAACGGCTTATTTGCAAAAAAAATATGAATAAAATTTTTATACGTGTATTCTTATGATCTAAAATAAAATTTGATGACGAAACCGCAAAATCAACTCGAAAAAGGTTGAAAATTTAAATTTTATTAGATGAAATACTCTCTCCTTGAAGATAATTGTTAATTTTTATCATATGTTTAATCATTTACTTATTTAGGAAAACTTACTTATTATTTGTTTTACTATGATTGGATTTACTGTTACATATATTTCCATATTTGCGTAAAATAAGATGAAAGTGTTTACTTATAACTCTATATTAAGAAAAAAAAGGTGTGATAATACTCTTGAGGACAAATATAATGACAATAAGGTTAGATAGTTCGAAATATATTATTCCTAATCAGCAGCCAAGCTCGTTAAGGATCATTCGGAAAATAAAACCAGAGTAAATAGTTCCAAAAGAACCTTTTCTTTTGTTACCTCGATGTTTCGTTGGACGTCGAGCCGCAGCACAGCCATGGTCGGACCGATCTTATCTGCAACGCCATGCACATCAGCAGCAACAGTAAGTAGAAGCAGAGCAAGAAAGAACATGCTTCATGTTTGCATCGATGCAGGCCATGGCCAAGGAAGAAATGGAAGACCGAGTCAAAGAACGCAGTGGTAAATGACAAGTGAGAACCGGATGAACCAGAAAAAAAAATACAAGGAAAAGAGAATTGCGGAAGGAAGGGTGAATTTCTAAAATTTGAACCAAATCACAAGATTGGTTGATTGCAAGAGGAGATGGGGAGGCGTGGATGCGAACTCACCGAGCACCTGGACGAGGAGGTGGGAGAGCGCGAGGAAGGGCAGCGTGGGAGGCGGCGGCGGCAGCGGCAGCTCGCCGCCGCGGTGCTCGACAGCGGCGGAGAGCTCCTCGATCGCCACCCGTATCTCCGACCACCCACCCTTCACCTCCTCTTTTCTCGCCTCCTCCTCCACCACCACCACCTCCTCGCCCTCCGCCCACTCGTCTCCTCCACCGGCGGCGTCGTCCTTCTCTCCCACCACCGCCTTCTCCGCTGCCGCGTCGCCTCCTCCTACTTCCCGCCCCGCCCCGTCCATGGCGCCGCCGTCCGCCGCCGCCTCGCCCCCATCTCTCCCCATCTCCACCACCATAGACGCACGCACGCACGCTCGCCTCGAAAGTCTTCGTCGGAGTCACCAATCACAATTCACAGCGCATGGCGAGAGCACGCTAAATCATTGCTATCGTCATCTCATCTCTTCGTCGTGTGATGTGTGTTCTTGTCCTGTGCTGGGTTGGGGAGGAGAGACGGTGAAGTCAAATGCTCAAACACCGTGCCGTGCCGTTTTGTAAGCGGAGAAGAGGGAGTTTTTTTTTTCCCCGGTTCCCTTCATCACGAAGAGCAACAAGATGCTCCTCCGATTGGTTGTTCAACGATGGCACGTCGCGGGGATAACATTTTGTTTTGCTTAGGGGAGCTTCAAAGGGACGGCACGGTAAATTTTGCTACTCGTACCACGGTCGCTGGACTGGGGATTTCTCAAACAGAGCAGGAGTAGAAAAAGACATTAGCGGAGTTATACTGACTAGGTTCGGTTGAATTCGATCCAATCGGTCTCGGTGCCACACCACAGGGCAAGTGAGCAGGCGGTGACCCGGCTGCGGCGAGGGCGCATAACGGATTGGCTACCGAGTGCAATATCGTCATTTTTAAAATTTAACTCCAAAAATAATAAAAAATTGGCCAGAGTGCCCTATAGCTAATTACCATATTTTTATGGTGTCCTGCAGCAAATTCGTGATTTTACGGTGTACACCGGCTAATTACACGTATTTTCGATGTCCTGTAGCAAATTTTGCCTTTCACTTATGGTTATTGTTGTAAGTTGCTCCCTCCGTTTCATAATATAAGATGTTTAACTTTTTTGTTTGTAATATTTGATCGTTTATTTTATTCAAAAAATTATGAAAATATCATTTATTTTGCTTGTGACTTACTTTATTATCAAAAGAATTTTAAGCATGACTTATTTTTTTCTATTTGTACTAAATTTTTGAAGAAGACGAATGGTCAAACGTTATAAAAAAAAACTAAACTTGAAACGGAAGTAGTAAAATTTAAATTTTCCGGGTTAAATTTATAGTTTATTTTAGAAAAGAAAGTTGTAAATTAATTTCTAGACTTTTCTTTTATTAGTAATAACATGTATATAAACCTTAACTCACAATTTTTGTTTAATAGTTATTAAACCATTTGCTTGTACATACCTAATTTCAACAAAACAATGAAGTTGATTGTATTTTAAGGACTCCTCGTAATCATTTACTCCGTCCATCCCAAACTAATTATCATCTGGAGAAAAAAATTAATTTTATTATCATATAAGGAAATGAAGTCTATTATGTTCCGTTTACGATGCACACGACCTTTCAGTTCATACACATGTTGATACATCCATCCAATTAGCTTTTATGTTATTTACAGATTTTCGTTTTGCACGTACGTGCAGGTTGAGCTCTGTGACTCTCTTTCAATTCTTCCAATGTGAATTAAATAATATAAATTAAATACATTCTTGTTCTTAATAACCAACCTAATGTGATGATCACATTGGAATGGAGGAAGTACTCTGCAATCTCCATAATCGTTGGTGCTAATTTTGGGGATGCCAAAATTTAAATTTTAAAATTAAATACTGGATAATTTTTTTCTGCCATGGTTTATTTTCCAACATCTGCATTTAAATCATTAATAATATATAAAAGTCACTCGCATATTGCTGTTTTACGCTAATACGATGTTATATGGATTGGCTACTAACCAAACTAACAATAAGGGCATATTTGCCCACTTCCAACTTGTTTGTGTAAAACGGAGGGACCGTTTGAATAGCGAAACTTCAGTAGATGAGTAGAGTATTTAATAGCCTTACACTATATAATCGTGATACTAAACAGGCATGTAGCAGTATAAAATCGTGATATCAACAGCTGCTAATCCCACATCATTTCGCTAAAGAATTTAGGGCGTCACGTCACGTCCTCTTATCATACTCGAGGCATGAAAGAGGGGCACGCCAGGGAGAAGACGACGCCAGAAGAGGATATCTCTGGCCGTCACACCAGTTGAGCAATGACGAAAAAAATAATAGCCTGCCCTGCCTATGTCACTCGCTTATCTTTATACTGCAATCCACTTTTTAACAGCACTTTCTGCCCTCGCAAAAAAAGAAGTGAGCAGCTCTGCAGCACCATGAGGCCAGATGCAGTGCAGTCCCAAATCTTCAGAAACCAACGGTACACCACGAAAACAGCTGCTGCTGTCTACCACAGGTAATAATAACAGCGGGCAAATGTAAAATGTCAGAGAGACATGAGAAGCTCGCACTGAGTAAATGAGTAAACGGTCAAAAATTGCCCATGGATACCACCTGCGTGACCTTGAAGAGCTATTCCTTGGGTATATAAAGCAATCCTGCCCTTTAAATAGCTTGATTATGATTTAACAAATGGGTATCACAGCATCAACATCTGCCAACATCATGGCATCGGCAGGAGAGAAGCATGATTTCCGGGAACCAGATCACTCAGCTCGGTTGATGTTTTGCTTTCCCTAAATTTGCTTGTAGTAACCAATTAAATCTGACATGGCTCTCCTTTAGCACAGGAATACCAAAATGTCCTCCAGATGTTCTCCAACAGTGTATGGTCAAGCAAGCAACAGTAGCAAAACATTGACTAAAGAATGAATGATGCTACAAACAAATTGAACCTTGCGGATGACAAAGCTCAAAATTAAAATATCTTGATGAAGGCTAGTACACAACCACTCATGCAATCCCCTTTATAAAGGATAGATAAAGCACTGAGTCAAGTTTAAGCAACCATCTGAAACATCACATGATGACAATCTCTGTTGTTACATAGAACTTTTTTAGGCTTTCATAGTCTATGACATCTTAGCAGCACAACAGCCAGCGCAGCAGCTCTTTCGCAGCAGTAGCAGAATTAGCAGCAGCAGAGCGGTAGCAGCGGCAGCAGGGCAGGGGACTCAAGACTGGGGAAACAATGAGTACCCATTTGTTAAAGAGAGCTAATAACACTGTCAATTAAAATCAAAAAACAAATAACAAGAACACTTGGCATTTAATACTTTGTTCCATAAAGGGAAACAGCAAAAAGGCAAAATCAGCATGTTGACCTAACTAAGTTGTCAATGGAATGTCATATAGCAGTATAGGTACACTGTAAAACACTGGAATATATTTGAAACATGTCAAATGACAGATGACTCAGTTAAAAAAAAGGCATTTCTAAGCCATGAAACAAACCGTAATAATTAATGATCATGTTAAAGCTCCCCACAAAATAAAGTAATAATCATGTTAAAGCTCGAGGAATAATGCAAATATACTGCACTAATAATTACACAAATAACTGTAACTTCACTGGACAAGAATTCATGAAATGAAATGAATGATGATTCATTTGTCACAACCAAACTTCAAAATTTAATTGGAGAAAAACATATCACAGATCATTTTATCGGACATCAGCCTGTATTGCAGGCCCAAGTCCACAAACTAATCTGTGAACATCTGTCATTGTCATGGGGTTAATGTGTCTAAGAGAAACACTAATCGAACTAAGGAATAGAAGTGACCATAATGGCAGCTGATGTTTATCCAAAGATAACAGAAGTGATCTGATAGTGTACATTTGAACAGTACATGTCAAATGGCATGACCATCTGGTGAACAAATTTAGCAAATTTTAGAGAACAGTGCATTTTTTATGCTGCCATACCTCTTTGCATGGATAGAAAGTTTAAGTCCATGCTAGCACTTTGTAGGTTCATGCTATTACTCACATGACATGGTCAGTTGGCAAACAAAATTTTGCAACCTTAAAACATTATATGATTGCTCCAGCTGCTTTGAATGGACAGAACATCCAAAAAGAATTTAAGGTCTAAGATAAATTTGGTTTGGACATTTCTAAGGGTTGTATATGCTCTCTGTATGTGTTTTGCAGCTATTTGATACTAATTTGATTCTGAATTAAAAGGAAACAAAACATTGGATATAAGTTACTTTACTTTATCCAATCGAATTTGAGCTTGCAGGTGGATGGTAAAAGCGACAGGCAGGTCGATTGCATTCTCCTCGCTTAAAATCGCGGCAAACCTCAACTTGGGCATTCATCACCTATTAGAAAATGTTTGGAAATAACTTGCTAATCAGTAGCCGGTAAAACAAATGGCTCATGCCAAACGAAAGAAAAATATAAAAAACCTCATTATTTAAATCCGGGTGTGCAAATCTGCAGGATTCTCTATTACACATGTTCTTCAAGTAGTCCCTACAAACTTCCACTCCATAGTTATTACCTGCAGAAGAGAAACTATCAAAGGCTTGCCAAAATAGCACCAGAATAGGGTAGAGACTCGAAACTACATCTCCTAAAAGGGAAAACTATACATCTCCTGAAAGGGAAAAGTATTGTTTCTTTTTTTACATTCATTAAATTGAACAGCAATAGTGAATGGTGTGAGGACAGGGGAATAATAGCATTATCATGCATTATTTACCAGCAAAAGCTGCAGGGGCCGAAGGAGGCATCATCATAGGTACTCCAAGTGGTGGTGGTGGCATGTAAACCTTGAGGACGAAAATTTATGATTATAACAACATAATCAAATTATGAAGACGGAATACAAAACCAAAAAAACTCTTCAATATTAAAAATATGAGCAATTATTTATTGAACCATTCATTTCCTATTGCATATGAATTCTGAACAAATAGCAGCAAGCATATGTGAGTTAAAGCAACACTATATGCTTTCCTCCCATAAAATTTAACAGTTAGCATATACATAATGTATCCATAAGAAATTATTTTCAACAAGCAACAGAGGAATACTGCACTACTATGTTCGGTAGGGCAACTAACCATATCAGGAAATTGCATCGGAATATCCCTCATTGGTGGGGGTGGCATCGGATGTGCCATGACATGAGAGTATCTACATGATTTACGATCACACCTTCCACGCAAGAAATCTTGGCAAACCTTTCAATGGTGAAAAAAAAATCAGGCAAATGATGTTCAAGAAATAGCAATAGGAAAACCCCATTTATTCATAGTCACAGATGAGTTTCTTGCTTTGAGATTGATTAAGAAAAGGGTTATCTATATCTCTACAATGTAAAAGAACCTTGTGATGGTGCTGGTGAGTCCGTGATCATACAATTGTAGGACCAACTATTGAGCCTTGATTATAAATATATCATTTTTGTGAAGTGGCTGTATTAAAGATATCTGTTGATTGATGTTTCGCTATGATATAAAAGAACCTATTGATAGTGCTGGTGAGTTAACTATCCTAAAAACAATTATTGAGTCTTGATTATAAATAGATCGTTTTTGTGCATGTGGCAGTCTTAAAAGATATCTGCGGATTGATGTTTACTGAAAATTATATATGTGTTTTTCCTAAATATGTAAAAGTTTTCAAGATTAGGATTTACAATGTATAACTCATTTGCATCTGTTGCAATGCACGGTTATATGGTTATATGATAATGAAGGAGAACATTTCACATGAAAATTACTTTACTTTCCATGTTAATTTGTTCTAGCAAACTAATGATGTAATCCATCAGTAAAACAGAATCTTACAATTGCGCAATCCTCAACAGGTGAATGGTGCAGGAATCTGCACTCATTTGCTGATCTTGAGCATCGCCCTCGTGTAAAATCTCTGCAAACCTGCTGATTATTGAAAGGAATGGCTCAGTCAGCCTGTCATGAATGTTAAGTGCGAAGATATATCTGATGGGTTTGTCATGATTCGTATGAAACTGCACAGAAACAGTAACACTGGATCTCATATAAAGAAGGACCTTCCACATAGCTGAACAAGCCAGGTAAGAGATGTTACAACTCTTCTATGTAGTCAAAGTTTCAAACTTCTAATAAAGGCTATTTATTCTTTAAGGTAATACAATACAAAATATCAATCCAATTAGGTAGTTCTTGTTCTTTTTGAAGCGATAAATCAACCTTTTCAGTAAGCAGTTTGCGATACATAGTAAAAGAAAAACTCAAATACCCAGACAAATGACAAAGCAATGCATGTATTGAAGAAAAGGTGAAAGGTCAAATGGGAGGAACTTACCATCTTAACCTTCGGTTCTTCCACACCAATTGATCTCAACAATGACCTACATAAAAGCAACAAAATAAAATTGGGATCAGAATGTTGCATCCAATACCACCCCCCCCCCACCCACCCACACACACACACACATTGTATTTACAACAAGATGTCACGATGCCTCCTGAGAGAATCACAAAACAAGCTATTCAAATTCACATATAAATTTTTTTTTCAATTGCAAGCTAGCACAAAATACTCTGCATTTCAGCATCCTGCATAATTCCACTCCAGTCTCCTTTAGCCTAAAGCTTCTCTGATATAGCATCCAGTACATCCATATGTGTGTGTGCCGAATAAAGAGCAATTTAGTGTCATCAGAAACACGATGTTCAAAAAAAAAACTACTATGAGTTTACACACAAAAAAACAGCAGCAACTAGAAACACCAGTTCTCCCAAATTACACTTCCTAAACACATGAAATGTGTGAGACCATCTATACGAGACACTAAGGAACTCATGAGCGTAGACATTGTCCATCATATATATGAATCCTTTTCAACTGCAAGCATATAAAAACACGAGATTGGAAATTTAGTACAGAAAGTAGCTCATACAATATCATTCTAAGAAATTTCCATCAGAAGCACATGTAAAAAGTAAAAAAGAAAAAACAATGTCAGGCAGCTAATTTAATCATCCAGCTAGCACTGTGGGCACGATCTCATGTTGCCATAATACTATTACTTTTTTAGGAATTGAACTAGGAATGGAAGACAGTATGATTCCGTTCAGTATGCTTAGAAGTTAGAAGTACTAGTAATCTAGCACAAATGGAGCTGTGGAAGTTTGCATCTAGACATAAAGAGGATACAAACTAACAACCCTTCACAACAAACGCACGCGATGCAAACCAAACAAATTGATTGAACAGCTCATACTCCTGGATATGAGGGGGCGGGTGGTAGTAGCGGCAGGTCCTTCCCCGGAAACAGTGGTTCCGCAGCGAATCGGCGCACGCCGTCACCTTGCTGTCCCTGTCCACACCAAGGTAAAAAAAAAAAAAAATCAGAACAAGCAGACACGGGTGCCGGAGGAGGGGAGGGGGGGCGCAAAACGGCCAGCGAAGGCGAGATCTCCGGTGCGCACCTGTCGACGGCGACGGTGGGGTGCGGGTGCGCGTACTTGCACTCGAGATCGGTGCGCGCGCACCTCTCGCGGAGGAAGTCGCGGCACACCTCGACGGTGAGGTCGTTGTGCCGCCTCCGCTTCCCATCGGGGTACCGCGGGCTGGGGCTCCGTCCGCGGCTCCGGCTCCGGCTCCTGCTGCGGGACCTGCTCCGGCTGCGGCTGCGGCGGCCGCCCGGTGAGCTGGAGCGGCGGGTGGGGGAGGGCGTCGGGGAGAGGCGGCGCTTGCGCGGAGGGAGCGGGGGCGACGGCGATCCGGCGGCGGCGGGGTCGGCGGCGGCGGCGGCGTCGTGGTTGGGGATTTCGGCGGAGGGGTTGGGGGTTTCGGCGGACGCCATGGGTAGGAGAGAGATGCACAGCAGCGGAGGGGTACGTGACAAGACAGGGATCTAGGTTTTGGGGGGCTGATTTAGGACTTTAAGAATGAGCTTTAGGCTCTGTTTAGGGGTTGTTTAGAAAGACTAAACTTTTTAGCCCCATGTCACATCGGATGTTTGGACACTAATTTAAAGTATTAAATATAGATTAATAAAAAAACTAATTTTATAAATGAGTGGTAATCCGTGAGACAAATTTATAATTAGAACATGTTTACAGTAGCATCATATAGTCTAATTATGAATTAATTAGACTCAATAGATTCGTCTTGCGAATTAGTCCAAGATTATAAATGGGTTTTATTAATAGTTTATGTTTACTATTTATAATAAGCGTCCAAACATTCAATGTCCCAAACACCACCTTAGCAAAACTTTTGGAAGAGATGTTACATCGACGCGTACAGTCACATATTTAAAGTATTAAACATAGTTAACTACAAAGTAAATGTTAAATTCTGTCCGAAAATCGAGACGAATCTTTTGAGTCTACTTAATCCGTCATTAGCACAGGTTGTTTACTGTAACACTTATGGCTAATCATGTACTAATTAGGCTTAAAAGATTTTGTCTCACGGTTTCTCTCGTAACTGTGCAATTAGTTTTAATATTTATATATATTTAATATTTTATTTAGATGTTTAAAGATTCGATGTGATGTTTTTGGAAAAGCTTTTGGAAACTAATCATGGTCTTAAACTACTAGTAAATGCTATAGTTTGTGTTAAAAAAAATTATATAGAAGTTGTTATTGGGCCGGGCGGTTCTCGTACTACTGGGCTGGCCCATGTTTTAAAATAAGTCCTATCTGCGAGGTCTTGGCGCATTTGGGAGTGCTTCATCACGTAACAACGTCCTTCCCTTCTCTTCCCCTGTAGATCCGGCCACCGCTAGGCGCTACGAAAATCCAAACCGAAGTCAATTCAACATGGAGCATACTGGCACAAGGTACTATCGGCGTAGCAATTGTCAACTAGATCACCACCTTTCTGGTTCTTTTTTTTCTTTCCATTTCCCCTAGACGAATGGTTCAGTGAAAATATTAGGGTGTGTTTTTTCTCCCGCCCTCGTACTCTCTTATTTTCCCACACGGACTTTCCGACCGGTTGAACTGATTTGTTTTTTTAAAAAAAATATAGAACAATTGTTTAGAAAATTATATTAATCAATACGTTGAATGTGTGTCTTGTACGTCTTCATAAGATGCATATCTTGTACTTCTCCATACTCCTCAAGATGAAAACTTATGTCTTCATGCATTTGAAGAAGTTAGTAATGGACACGACTAGGCGTGCGAATGAGCTAAGACCTCTTGTTTTTTCATAACCCAATTTAATTCTAAAAAAAATTTAGCTCAAAACTCTATATAATTTTATTTTTATTTTAAACCCGACTCTTAAATTTTATAAGTAAATGGTTGGATCCATTACTACCCATAGACACCACTAGGACGGGACGCGTTTGCCCCAATGCTGCTACGCCGAGGACCCCATTCCCCAGTATGTTGATATATATGCCAATGTGCTCCCCCGTTTTCCATGTCGAAGAGAAAGTTTGAGCTTGTTCACTTTGGCCCCATTTTAATCTTTTCATTTCGTTACAACTTTCGGTAAGGCAACAGACTAAACAACCAATTACCAGCCCTAACTAATTTTGGTAATTCTACAACGTTCTGCTCTAAAACCTTCACCAAAATTTGGTTAGGTCAGAAACCAAATACCACCCAATCTTACCATCATTCAGCAATCCAAAATTTTAGAGCTGCCAAATTAACTTGGAAATGACATTTTTTACTGAAGTGAACAATTCCATGGAACTTCCTCTCTAGAAGTAGAACGCACCCTTAAACCAGTTAAACATTCTCTCAACCTAGTGCTGTCAGTCGCCCAGGTAATTCATGGGTTGTCGGCCGTTGAATCCCCCAACACACAATAGTAAATCTAGGGTCCCATCTTTTGGCTTTTGCATGTTTTAAGCTAAAATTTGAATTTTTTTAATCTTAAATTTAGAGTTGGTTTCAATGTTTGTTTTATTTATTATAGTTTATTTTTAGCTTTGAGTTTTATATGCTATGAATGTAAATAAATATTTTATTCGTTAATTATTTTTCTTTTATATGTATACCGTGTGACATTTTCTTTACAAAAAAACCAAAGGATGACACACGGCACCAATTGGCTAGCTTCCAAGCGACAAAGCCGTAGAGGGTGACATCGACGCGGACACGTATGTCCGTCCCGGCACCGATCTACACCCCCACCCGCCGCCGCCGGTGACCACGCGTCCGCTCCCGGCCAGAATCCGGCCGGCAGCGCGCGGCCGCCATCCATCATGGTCCCTCCCGGCCTCTAGCTCTCTCTCTCTCTCTCCGGCGTTCGTCGTCACGGCACTCAAGACGCGAGCCTTCTTGATGGGTCGGGCGCGCGGTATCCGGCGCCGATCCAAGCGACGGCGACACGCACTCCGGACGGACGGACGGACCGACCCACCGCACAGGCGAATGAATGGTGATCGATCCATCCATCGCTCAAAAGGCTAGTAGAAAGAAGGGCCAAGAATCTGTCAACCAGGCCCTCTTCTTTTCTATCTGTTGATTTTTTGTGGGCACTATCCTTGCGTGTTTAAACGGTATGTCTTATATATTTAAGAATTTCTTATATAATTATTTTAACTTAATATATTCGATTGTAACCTTAAATAGCTTTAAAAGCTAGATAATTTAAAAATATAAAATATTCAGAGGTTTCAATCGAGCCTATGTACCACCATTTTTAAGTAAATTTCACAAAAATCCATGTCACTCGGATAAAATTATCATAAAACTATATATTTATATATAAGATCACGTTTCACAAAACTACAAATTAGTAGTAAATTATCAGAAAACTACAGTATAAGGTCGTGTGTTACAGTATGGTAGATTAACTAGTGAAACTGTAAAAAAAACTACCAGTTTTAGAATTTGACTATTATAACTTTTTTACAAGTTACAAAACTCGTAGTTTTGTGAAAAAAATATGTTAAATCTGTAATTGTAATTTTATGATACAGTAACTTAAATATATAATTTTGTTAAAAGAATTGGTGCTAAGTATGTAATTTTGTGGTACACGCCCTTAAGTCTGTAGGTTTATGAAAGTTTGATCAAACTATATATAGTTTTGTGAAATTTACCTTCTTTTTTCTTATATTATAGCTACCGGATTACCACAAGCACATATCTCAAACTTCTGAATGTGTGAATTTTGTAAAAAAAAGAAAAACTCTTGTTCTTAATCACCATTTCTTAGAAAACTTGTTAAATTAACTTACCGACTTCCTAATAGTTTTTTATTTATTTGCGTATCCTCAGATAATCATTACAAACTCAGTTTCGTCCACAATTCATCCTTGATCAACACTTTTAAACTAGCAGTTCTTCGGAGCCCAAAAGGCAAAAGATCAGGACCCAAATGTCATGTTTTCAGAGTACATGACACTTGTCCAAAGTGCCCTCTGATAATCGATATTGTATGGCAAAAATGGCAGTAAATATGTTAGACCAAAGACGTCAAACTGATCATGTTTCTAGTCTACTAAGGTCAGTGGCCTGGACAGCGAGACAATAATATGATTGATCTCGCACCAAGATGTCAAACGATGATGCGTTGCTAGCTTGGGCCTGGGTAGAACGTTCATCAGAGTCTCTCCTGCACAGCGATCCCGGTAGCTTGGACCAGCGTGTTCGTGTACCTGTTGGCCTAGTAATCCCCACATGAAAGTGGTGCCCCCTTGGTGATGGCAGAGACCACCTTCAATTTTCTGGATGGCATGAATCCGTGTGACACAAGGAGGACGAATCATCACTCGGTTTGGCTCGGCTTGTCTCCCACCTCCGCTCCTCCACTCCCAGCCCCAGAATCATTAGCCCTGCGTCCCTCTTTTCTATCCATCAATCATCAGGCTATCCGCTAGTGCCTCCGTCACATAATAACTTTATTTTTTAGTTTTTTATATAATGTTTTTACTCATCGTCTTATTTAAAATTTTTTGTGATTAATATTTTTATTGT
This sequence comes from Oryza brachyantha, assembly GCF_000231095.2. Lineage (NCBI taxonomy): Eukaryota > Viridiplantae > Streptophyta > Magnoliopsida > Poales > Poaceae > Oryza > Oryza brachyantha. The sequence continues at coordinate 11,085,370 of NC_023166.2, forward strand.
TACTAGATGATAAATATGAATAGTAATTTATACGTGACTGATTTTTTTGAATTTTTTTTGCAAATTTTTCAAATAAGACGAATGATCAAACGTTCAGCACGAAAAAATAAAAAATAAAGTTATTATGGGACGGATGTAGCGGATATTCAGCTGAGCTTGAGACTGCACTATCTGCTGCTCTGTTTGCTACATGCTGCTCCCCTGAAAAAAGAAAAAATTAATTAGGAGAGGTGGAGATGCGCCTGACCCTCATCTTTTTCATTTTTATCCATGCTTATGAGCTAAAATTTAAATTTTAAAGTTTAATTTAAAATTGATTTTAAATTTTTTATCCTAGTTTATTTTTACATTTGCTTTTAGATCGCTAAAAATACATATAAAATTTTACTTATAAATTATTTTTTAATCGTTAATAAGAGTTTCGCTAATGCTTATTGAAAGCAAACTTGATGTGGCCGGGATATTGCGCTTATCAACACATATCCTGGCATGGACCACATGTATGGAATCTCTGATTAAAATCTGCTGACATAATCAGGTTATGGACAATTGACAATTGGACATGGACTTTGCCTTTGCAGCTGCTATGTGTAGGCAGAAAGAAGAACAGAAGAACAGGAAGAAAATAGTAGTAGAAGTACTTCAGTTAAGCGGTACTGTTGTTTGTTTGACAGTGCTTGTGTACCTCCCTACAGGGTTTCAGTTTCAACCTGATTGCGACAGGTACAGGCTAGGACGTCGACGCAACGTGTCGTGCGACACGCCCTTGGATGACACTTACTACTTGTTATTGATCCGTTAAACAATATGTTTCATTAAAAAATATTTATATATCAGAGTCGTTTACCTGATCTTTCTGAAGTAGTTTTCTATACCCAAATATGTATCAAACCACTGAACAATGTTTTTTTTCTTTGAAAAAACTATCTAAAATTGGTTTTATCTATTTTACGTTTACAATAGCTAATAGTTAATTTATTATTAACTAGTAAGATATCTTGTTTTACTTGATCATTCTCATATTTTTCAATCCAAAACTCATCCTTAGCTAACGGATAAAACACGTATATGGTCATAAGAACATCTCTAAAAAATGACTAAATTTTGATTTCCAAAATCTAAATTTAGCTATTCATATCAGATTTAATAACTCTAAATCTGACGTGCGCTCTAATCGATTTTCATTCTGACTCTCCAAATTTGGCAAGCAGAGGACGACAGGTGGATCCCACTCACGCGGGACCTACAGATAGCAATCTTCTTGATGGGAGAAAAACTTGTTACATTTGGCTATTGAAGAGTCATATTTAGCTATTCAAATGATATGACAAGTTAAATAGGTAGTCTATCGTTATATAAAATTATTGAAATTTAGTATAACAAGTAAGATAAACATTCTTTTTAGAGATGCTCTAGGTTCATTGGTCAATGACTTAGGCCGCCAAACCATACGCTACTCCATGTGTTCTTTCCTACAAGTGGCTTGATTAGCAAACAAACAGAGATGTGGTCAGTGGCCAAATGCCAAAATCTAATCATACATCGCCCGTTCCCTTCCTCCGTTGCGCAGGGCTCGCATGCGGTCGTGTTCGTCGTCGCAAACGTGAGGCGTCAAACGCGGCCAGCCACCCACAGCCAGCGCCAGCGGTGGCGACGCCGCCCGCCCTTCCCGGAGACGACGTCGGAGGCGTGGAAGCGAAGAGGTCTCGCCCGGCACGCAAGGGGCCCGGCACAAGGCCACTTTACTTTCGTTTCCTCTTCACGAAAGAGCCTCTCGGTCTCGGGTTGGGTCCATGCCAATTGCCACCAGCAGCCATCCGGCAGGCAGGCATATGTTGGTCTGTATAACCAGCGCGACGAGGTTGACAGGGGCGATTGTTTAAGTTTTTTATAGAAAAAGCTAAATGGTATATTTGTAAATGAAAAATAATTTGTAAAAAAAGCCTTTAAATCAGCTCCAAATTTACAGTGAAAATTTAAATTTTGGCTTAAGTTTAAATACAAACGAAAAGACGAGCGTATATACTACCTTCGATTAGCCTTTAATGGATGACATTGTTGGCTTTTAAAATACGTTTGATTATTTGTTTTATATAAAAACTGTTATATTTGTCTTCTATTTTGTTACTCCCTACATATTTTTTTATATGACGCCGTTGACTTTTAGGTCCATGTTTAACCATTCGTCTTATTAAAAAATTATATAATTATTAATTATTTTGTTATAATATGATTTATTATTATAGAAACTTTAAGTATGCATTATAATTTTGCATATTTGGATATAAATTTTGAATAAGACGAAGAGTCAAACGTAATTCTAAAAGTCAATGGTGTCATACATAAAAATATGGAGGGGTATGATTTAATATATATTATTAAATGCATTGTAAGTATTATTTATATTTTTACATTTGTACATATTTTAAATAAAATATATGATTACACGTGTAAAAAATCAATACCGTTAGCTATTAAAAACTGGAGGGGGTATAATGCATGATGACATGCCATCAGCATTGCATAATCACATCGTTGTTAACTAATTATAATTAAATAATCATCCCTTTCATACATGTATACGTCGAATGGGCAGGTGATGAATCAAGGAGACCAGGAGAAAGGCAGCGGCCACACGGCACAGCTCCGATGCGTGCGTCTGCGTTATCCACTGGGAATCTGACCCGACCCGACTTGGCCCTCGCCAAACCTATCGATCGAACGATCAATCGCCATGTGCGGCGCCATGACTCGAGAAAACTTCGTCTTTCTGCTGCTGTTTTTGTTTATAACCTAAAATTTATATTTTTAATCTTAAATTTAGAATTGATTTGGATGTGTTTTCTTCTAAATCACACAAAACACACACATATATATATATATATGTATGTATGTATACACACATAATTTTCAATTTGTAGATATACAGATTGACTTTTTTTTCCATGTAAAAGCCACACGATGATCCTCGGAGTAACGTTGTAAACCGTACAGGGGATCGATTGTTTTCGGTTGGTTGGTTCCGCGCCCCCGCGTGCGCCGAGGCGACCAACGGGTGTTAGTTAGCCGTAGCTGTCCGTCGCCGCCGTGGCGGCTTGGGCGAGCTGGGGCTTTTACAGCGACGTGGTCGGCTACGATGCGGTGGACGCGTGCGTGCGCGCGGATTCTGAGCCCATCAGTCATCATCGCTCGCTCACCGGGGCGATTATTGGTGCGGTATACGCGCTGTGGCAGAATCGTATTCTCTACCGCAGATCTGTACCGAGCACGAGTAATACACTTTAATGAATTGTGCTAGACAAAGCCACAAATTAAGGATGCCTGATTTGACGATTTCTATCTGCCTTGACGATCTATTTAGAATTCAGAGCTTTGTTTGGTATTACCCCGCTTACAAATACTCACCTTTTTTTTTACTTCTGTTGTTTTCATTTTGTCAATTATATTTTGCTAATAGTTTAATTATGATAAAAATAAATTGATACAACATTTCTACATCATCAAATAAACTCTAACACTTTTTATACAGGACAATTAATGGGTGATTTTCTCTTTCTAATAGTTAAAACTTTTTGATAAATTATATAGAAAAATATCGCGAAATACAAGATAGAACTCCAAACAGATGCCTTGCTTGAACAGACACTGTACTTGCAAAGTTGCAAGTCATTCGTCTGTGGCTTGGCACCTAACCTCTAGGATCTCCCATGTCCCATCTAATGGGGCCAAGTATCTGATGCAACTGGAGGCCCCACCAATAAAGCCTTTTATTTTGGGCACGTTTTCACCTTGCAGCTTCATCACACAAGGAACCTGCAGAGTAAAATTCTCAAGATCATATTCGAGATTGCTTCAAGGAAAGAAAACTATTGCACAGTAAATTTTTCACGAGATAAAAAAAATGTGGATGATTCCTTATGGGGCGATCATAAACTTACATTGTCACTAAAAATACAAACTACTTACAAGAATTGTTAATTGAGTGGGTATCCTTGTAAAAAAAGAAAAACAGAGGGAAAATTTTGTAAATGCCCCATTCTTATTTGCCTCCATAAAATACACAGTTGCACACTATCCCTTATAATGTTGTATGCCCCTCAGACTTACACGATATTAAGAAAATAAAGAGTCTCCAACTTCTAGGGTAAAAATATTCTCTCGATTATGATTCCAATTTTTCTTTTGAAAAAAAATGCCCTATTCCAACGGCCCCCAAATTAATTTATGTGGTGCATGCATACGTACAAATATCTCGATGCATTGCATTAATAGAGTGGCTTTATGGTGCTGTAGAACATGCAAGGACACACGCATTATATTTCTCTCGTGCCATTTCATTGTCTTACATTTAAGTACGCGTGTACGTAGTATTGACTAAATGATGCTCGATCGGAGTATTAGCCGGTAGTGGTTAGGGTTTCCGCTGCTGCTGTGTCCTTAATTCAGTAGGTGCATCAATCTCAGCAATAAAGCGTCGTAATATATATAACCAGAAATTAAACCCTTGACTATTTTTTAGCTTGATTACGTTTAGTTTGGTCTTGCAGCTACCAGATCGAAGCCGTGTACCAAGTAGTTAACGCATCCAGCGAAAAAGCAGCAGCAAAATATAGACGGTTGCTTATGCGTGCAAGATTTTGATCAAGAAGTAGCTTAATCTAATTAAGTGTCAACCCCCACACTGCATGTAACAAAGTTGCTGCTAACATATTCATGAAAATTTGTTGTACTATACATGCAATACGGTTTTTTAAGCTCAAAATGCAGCTCTGATCGTTATAATTTATTTGGAGTTACAATTGATTTGTAGAGGTTTACTTGTCAAGGCAAAATGATGTTCGTGTATTCAATTCAGACTTGCAATTCCCAAGCCTTGGAGCTAGGTGTGTGTAGAGAAGTTTGGTGCAGTTAGCTTAGCAGTTAGCACTACCATTTGTACCCTGCCAACGCGCTACCAAACCCGCAGTCACTTTCAGCGCTTGATTATGCTACGGTCACCTCTTAAACCTTACCCCCTGCAGAGGATTTGATCTGGTCTACTGTCGCACGGAGTGATGGCTTCCTATGAATTGGTCAGAGAGAAATATGCACCAGTACGAAATTATTAAGGGGACCAAAACGGTGTCAGATCTATTTTATAATATAATATATACTGGCTATCCATATATGTATATGAATGCTCACGAATTTGGATAAATATACAGAACATATTTATTGCTCCATGGATAAATACATGTAAAACCAAAATCTTATAATAAATGAGGGTGTAGTGCATTGTATAATTTGCTAGGACAATAGTGGTAGTGTGGTAATCAAAGTTTGTTTTTTTTATTTGCACTGTATCCATGTGTAAATAGTGTTTGCAGGTCGTAGAAATGTCAAACTCAAAAACCAAGTCAACTATTGATCAATAAGGATTAAATTCATATTCATGTGGTTAATCGAGGTTACTAATCCACTGTACGTTTTAGTTGTTCTGTCAACTGTACTACTATCCAAGTTTATTTTTGCACTTTTTTTTTCAAAATTATTGGAATTGAGACATGCCCACGTGTATTTTATAATCCCTCCTGTTCCCTTGATTTTATAGGCTTGCACTGTTTGGATGCAGAGACGGAACTACGAAATTCTTAAGTTTAGGCCTCAACAATTGAGTATATATTTTTTGATAAATTTTATCTAAAACTTAGTACTTTTTTAATGTTTCTTAACCAGACGTGGGACTCACGCACAAGCTGCCCCACGCTTAGTTTTGCCCCTGTTTGGATGTAAATTGCTGATGTTTTGAAAATCCACGTTCCATGGTTGCAAAAACACTACTCCAAGCTAAGGTGCCAATAATATTTGGTACCGGAGTTAATGGTTTTAGCATTGGATCAAATTGACACGCGAAAGAGGAAACATGGATCAAACCGACGAGCATGGTGCGGTGCAGCAAACATGCAGATATGAGAAAGGTCCTATTTGTACCCAATTAGGATAATTAGAATTTAGATTATTGATTTATATCATTATAGTTTAGGTTATTATAAGCTAAGGTATTAATGAATATTGAATAACATAGTGAGTGTACTTTAATGCACGCACGGATAGTGGATCTTTACCCATCTAATAATCTGTAAAAAACCACTCTTAAAAGATGTTCATCAGACTATATTAATCTAGACTCCATATTATAGTAATCTTTCATTTGTTTCAAAATATTTTTAATAATCTAGTTTATAACAACCATAAGTGAAAACAACTTAAATCTACGATTGGAACGGTGGCAGTAACCAAGCAAGCGACAAGGGTGCATTTATTAGGATGCCTCGTGAAACTATTTAACGAGGATAAAACAAAGAATAAACACCCTAATAAACACCCACTTCTTTTCCCTTGTGTTTTTATATCTGATTTGAGGGGTTTTTTTACCAAAATTTATTTTACAGCATTGGTTTTTAGATGACTACGAATACAATTTTATTCATAAATTGTTTTTATAAATATATTATTTGACGTTTCCATAAAACACCCAAACAATCAGTATAAGTATGTTTTAGCATGTCAACAATTAAAAACGAGGAAAGTCGTTGATTCATTTATGATACACAAGGACTCCCTCCGTTCTCTGCCCAAATTTATGTCCCACCTTACTTTAAATACCTATATTTTACCTTTCCCGTGTCTCAATATAAATTTTCATAAGATTTACATATTTTTATCGTAATTAGCATTTCTGCAGTAGTTCATATAATTTTTAATCATTACAAAGTGGACCTAGTCAATTAAAATTTAAAAATTAACAACTAAAGTGATTAAAATAAAACCTTTTAGCATGCATTTTAATAATATACTCCCTATGTTCATAGGGTAAGATGTTTGACTTTTTGTTTGTGATGTTTGATCATTTGTCTTATTCAAAAAATTATAAAAATATCATTTATCTTGCTTATGACTTACTTTATTATCAAAAGAACTTTAAGCATGACTTACCATTTTTTATATTTGTACTAAATTTTTGAATAAGACGAATGGTCAAACGTTACAACCAAAAAAATCAAACATCTTACGTTATGAAACGGATGTAGTAGAATATTTATATTTTGGAAAGAGGGTAAGAGCAATCATAATACAAAACACTACTTATAATTTCTATACCACTGTGTCATTAAGAAATTAGTTCTATAAATCACTGTTACGATACAAATATTATTAATTCACGTATGAATATAATTTTACACCTCTTGAGTGTTATCTAGAAAATATGTCTCAGGTAAGATACAGTGCTTTTTATTTAATCACCTATCTCATCATCTTTTATTATTTTATGTGATAACTTATTTAGTTATTTAGTTATGTAAACACCGTTCTACCGATCGCATTGGTAACGCGTGAGAGAAAAAGAATAGAAAAGAAAAGCATCACACGTGCATAGTGGAAGCTACAAATCCAGAAACGTTTTGTGAGGGCAGCTGCGTAATTAGAGCAAGTATAATAGCAGGCTATAAGCTGGATATATGCTTACGTGGAGAGAGGATGAGAGAGTGTAAGTAGATTGTAAGCTTATAGCCGGCTTAGGCACATAAAAAAACTCTATAAGAGTGATATGTGGATCCTGCACTAATAAAGAGCTAGATGGACTAAAAAAACTATAAAATATTTTATAGTCAGCTTATTGGCCGTATTATTAGCGTTGCTCCCAACTAGCAGCAAATGTTCATCATCATCACCCAAAGCGTGACTCAACGGCGGAGAATATACCATCCTTTCACACTGACGGGTGGGGACATCGTAGCGCGGGACCCAGGTGTCAGGGACAGGAAGGGTCAAAGGGACATGTGGACGTTATCCGCTTCCCGACGCCAGGGTGAGGAGTGGGGAACTCGCTGACGTTTGAAGTGACGTGTCCAATAATCGGAGCCTGCTTTCTCTCTCTCTTTTTTTTTTCTGGGGTCAGCTTCTCCCATAATCTCTTTCGGCTTGAAGATTACTCAAATTTAAATTGAAAAAATACAATAGTTATATAGATTTAGAATCTATAAAATGAACCAGTGGACAAAAGTTTTTTTAAAAATAGCTTTTCTGAATTCTTACTAACCACTTAACAAAAACTTCTCCCAGAACAGTCTTATACTATTTTTTTCCCGTCGCCGTTGTCCAATTCTCCTTTTCATAGCAATTGGTGCTTCCTTTTGTCATAAACATATTTTCTCAAATGTTTAATATCATAAACATATTTTGTTGTAAAAAGTTAGCAAACTTTTAATATTAGACCATCTAACTATTTTCTCAAATGTTCAATTTAAAATTAAGTTTAAAATTACATAAAATTATTTTTAAAATTCAAAATATAAAAGTTCAGATAGCTTTGGATTAGTATTAAAAAATTTACTAAACAAAGCACCTAAAACGCTTTACGCACGTTTCTTTCCTAGTCCCGTAGACCCTCAATTATCACCCACCACAAGGGTAACAAAGCGTTGAACCCATTCGTTATGGGTAATTTTAACCTGTAGCAATAGAAAAGTGTAGTAATAGAAATACATGCATGCTATATTCCCCTTCATACAAAAATCTTTAAAAAGTTTGAATGGATGAAAAGTATCCTATATTTTATCTCTATATCACGTAGAAAAATATTTCCTTTTATTTTATATTACCAGACTTTTTGGTCTCGTCTAAATTCATATATGTGTTAATAAATCTATATACATCTATAAAATATATAAAATATATACATTGATATATAAGTAAATCTAGACTAATCTATAAAGTCTTATAATATAAAACAGAGAAAATAAAATTATATTTGTTTTTTCTTAACCACGTTCCTCGAGTAGCCTTTATAGAAATCTAATAAGAATCCAACACTTAATTATTCTTCCTCGAGAACGAATAGGGCCTACCAGCAAAAAGCAGCCCAGCAAAGCTTGAGGGGGAGGGGGGCAACCCCGTCAAACCCGATCCACAAACAACAGGAAACCCGACCCGCGCCGGGCCCCTCCAACCCGCCGGAGCCGTATCCAGCATTCCAGCTCGCCTAACGCCGCCCTCCCTAACTCCAAAATTACCGAAACGCCCTCGCGACCCGACCCGGCTCGCCCCCGGCCGTCCGATCCGCATCAAGATTCGGGAACCGCTTCCTCCCTTCCCTCGCATAAATCCGCTTCCTCGCGGGCGGCGCGAAGCGTAACAGAACAAACTAACTTCGCGAAGCGAAAAAGGAGAGAAGAGGAGAGAGAGAACGAGAGAAGTCTAGAGAGAGAGAGAGAGAGAGAGAGGAGGAGGAGGAGGAAGAAGAGTAAAGCAGCGCGAGCGGCGAGGCCCGCCGCGGTTTGCTTGTTGCGGGATTCGCCGCCGTATTACGCCGAGTTGGTGGGTTTGATCGAGGAGGAGGAGGAGATGGTGGTGCGGCAGGCGGTGGCGATGGAGATACCGGTGGAGGAGGGGGCGGCGGCGTCGTCGGCGGCGGCGGCGGGGAGGGGGAGGATGCCGCTGAGGATCAGGAGGAGGCTGATGGAGGGGAGCCGAGGCGGCGGGGCCCCCGCGAGCGCGGAGGAGATCGAGGCCAAGCTGAAGGAGGCGGAGCTGCGGAGGCAGGTAGGTGTCCCTTTCCCCCACCGTCGCTTCGATTGTTCTCGCTTTCGTCTCGTCCTCCTCCGCGCGGTGTCTTCTTCAGCCGTGAAGCCGAAGCTTTTTTTGTGCCTTGATTAATTTGAGTTTCGTGGGAAAATTTGTAACTGATTAAACTGTGCTGATGAACAGTTCGAACTAGTCGTAGTTCTGATGAACTTTTGCTGCGGTTTTTGGACTAAAACTTTCTCTGAATTTGATATTGGTGGTGGTGGACCTGGTGGTGTTCTCGACCGGTTTTTTCTTAATCACTTGTGGCTTGTTTATTCGGAAACTCTATCTGAAAACGCAAAAGTTGGGAATACGTGCAGGATTTCTCTCTGCAGTATGAAGTTCTGTGAGGGTTTTTTTGTTTTTTGTTTTTGGTGGTTAGGATTCCTGGTGGGAAGTTCAAGTAACATTCTTTGGGGATTCTGTTGGGCGGTAGGTAGTCGTGAGATGAAGTTGGATTCACGTGTCGCCTCCTCGAATTTGCTTTCTTTTGCGTTTGATTTTGCTTCTCAGCCCCATGATTTTAGCGGCTCTGGATTAAAGCCTACTTTCCCCATAGGAAAGGTCCCGTTTTTGTCTGTTCGTTGAATTATTATACTGTACTAGTTTAATTAATTTAATTAATACCGTGTAATTGTCTTTTGGTTCTACCTGCGGTTTACAAAAGAGTAATCAGTGGATATTAGTAGCCTATTAGTTGTCTGCATCGAGCTACGACAGGTTGCCTGTAAAATAGTTTCTTTTTTTAATCAAATTGGAAAGATAACATTTATTGTGGAAAAGGGGGCTTGAGCAGCAATTCTGCACATGGTGTTCCGTCGGTAAAAAGATTGATGGTAGTTCAGTATGAATAGTTTGTTTACCACCGACCACTTGGTTTTGCTTAGAAGTTAGAAGTAACTTTCATCGCACTTGTACTACAGATTTGGTGATCAGTAATATGGTTGAAACTTCTGTTTCTTTTTTTTTTACCGTGTCATATTTGGGCCTAGGATGTTTGATTGACATGTTGTTAACTTATTGTGATGTTGCTATTATGTTCAATCATGTATGATTTTTCGAGATAGCTTATGCTCGATATGTTGTTTGCAGCAATTCCATGAATGGGTGTCCTGCAAAGCGAGGAAGAAGCCACGGAGCCCATCATGGTCTTCACAAGAGGAAGATCAAGGTCAGCGCCTCGAAGCAAAGCTTCAGGCAGCTGAGCAGAAAAGGTAATGAAAACAGTGTCTGATATTAGTTATCATGGGCCTCAACTTTTCGCTTCTACATATGCTTATAAGTTAAAATTTGAATTTTCAACCTTAAATTTGGAGTTGATTTTTTGTGTTTTTTCATCGTAGTTTATTTTTCAGCCTTTCTTTTTTATCGCTAAGAGCACGTATATAATTTTTTTATTCACAAACTATTTTTCGTTTGCAAATATAAAATTTGGCATTTTCTTTTAAAAAGCCCAAAGATGACCTTGCATATCATATCTACGGCTTAATCTTATGCAAGTAAAAGGAGGGTCAGAGAGTATGGGACTAATATCTGAATCTTGCAGGTTAAGCCTCTTGGCAAAGGCGCAGAACAGGCTAGCCAAGTTGGATGAACTCCGACAAGCAGCGAAGAATGTTGTGGAAATGCGAATTGAGAAGGAAAGGGAAGAACTTGAGACTAGAGTAGAGTCTCGTGTTCGGAAGGCAGAGGCGAACCGCATGCGCCTTTTGCACATACATATGCAGCGACGGGCTGCGTTGAAGGAGAGAACGGCCAGGTCCCTTGTGCGGAAAGCCACATCAGAGAGGAAATACACAGAGCTAGTGAGGTCTTCAATCTTACAGAAGCGTGCTGCTGCGGAAAAGAAGCGGATGGCATTATTGGAAGCTGACAAGAGAAAAGCTCAAGCCAGGATTTTGCACATCCAACGAGCTGCCAAGACTGTGTGCAGCCAGAGAGAAACAGAAAGGAGGAAATTGAAAGAACAGCTGGAAAGCAAGCTTCAGAGGGTATGTGCTCTCATATTATACTCTGATGTTATTGTTCTAGCCCTTCTATTTTATTTCTCATGTTGGATAAACTTGCTGGAACAGGCGAAGAGACAGAGAGCTGAGTATTTGAAGCAGCGGGGAAGTCCCCGTAATTCTGTCCATGCTGATTACATCAAGCATGCAGATTTTCTTTCAACAAAGCTTGCAAGGTATTGTTTCATACAGTTGATTTTTAGAATATTATTTTATTTGCACATGTGGAACTAAAAGACATTGATTGTTACTTCAGATGCTGGAGAAGATTTGTGAAGTCTAACAAGACAACATATGCACTGGTTCAAGCTTATGATGCCTTGGGGATTAACGACAAATCTGTCAAATCAATGCCATTTGACAAATTAGTTATTTTAATGCAATCTCCAACAAACATTCAGACCACCAAGGCAGTGCTTGACCGCTTCGAGAAACGTTTGCTTCTTTCTGAGTTAGCAGGTTCATCATCAGCTGAGAACATTGACCACCTGCTGAAACGCCTCGAATCTCCAAAGAGGAAGGTACCTCCTAGCAGGACTAGGGTAGCTTCCAAAAAGCCAGCAAGGAGTTCTGACTCTTCTGGGACAAGTAGATTGTCTAGATACTCACCGAGGGTAGTCCTTTGTTCTTATATGATACTGGCTCATCCAAGTGCCGTGTTAAGTGGACAAGGTGAGAAGGAGAAGCTACTTATGGAGTCAGCAGAAAAGTTTATCAAAGAGTTTGACACGTTGGTTAAGACAGTACTTGATGGAGGTGGCTCAAGGCAGTCAACCAATACTTATACCGCTGAATCATCTTCAGACACTGCTGGTCAGAGAAAATTCAGGAATCAGTTGGTGAATTTTGATAAAGCATGGTGCGCTTATCTTTACCGCTTTGTGGTGTGGAAACTAAAGGATGCAAAGTCATTGGAGGAGGATCTTGTTAGGGCTGCATGCAAGCTTGAACTATCAATGATGCAAACATGCAAGTTAACTTCAAATGGGCAGTCACATAACCTTTCTCATGATATGAAGGCCATTCAGAAACAGGTTACTGATGACCAAAAGCTCTTAAGAGAGAAGGTTCAGCACCTGAGTGGTGATGCAGGAATTGAGAGGATGAATTCTGCTCTTTTGGATACAAGGTCAAAGTTCTTCGAAGCGAAGGAGAACGGAAATCCATTGGCAACGCCTGTTGCAAACATATCTACACCTTTGAGCATTAATTCATCTGGGCATGTCCCGCCTGCTTCCAAGCCTACTTTGGAAGGATCAAATTTCACTGCTGAAACTTCGCCTGTAGCTTCTTCATCAAGCAGTACATCCCCAATGAAACTGCCAACAGACAATGAGCAAATGGTCAATGAGATGCTTCATGAGGATGGTTCCTTTGCTGGCAACTCTGATCATATCAGTGCCGCAGAGAAGGATTTCCAGGCCAAAGTGAAAGCAACGATGGAGAAAGCCTTTTGGGATGTGGTTACAGATTCAATGAGAGGGGACAAACCTGACTATACACATCTAATCAACCTCGTAAGAGAAGTCAGGGATTCATTACACGAGTTGGCTTCCAAGGGCTTGAAGGAGGAAATTCTTGAGAACATTGACATCGAAATTCTGTCTCAGGTAAGGACTTGGCGATCTTGACAAAACAAAACTGTTACTGTACTAACTTGCCTTTTTTTAAAGTCCAATATAATTCGAGTTAACGTTGTTCTTTTCAATGAAAGGTGCTCGAGGCAGGCTCTCTGGACATGCGATATCTGGGGCAGATTTTGCACTACTCATTGGATATGGTCCGGAAGCTTTCTGCTCCTGCAAAGGAGGATGACATGAAGAAAAGTCATGAGAAGCTATTAAACGAGTTAGCTGCAAGTTCTGAAGGTACTGATAATGGCACGAACTCCTTTGTCATTGCCGTCATCAGGGGCCTGCGTTTCACTCTAGAAGAAATAAAGGTTTGTTCCTTGTTAAAAGCTTGAATTGATCCTGACATAGATTGCACTTATTTTGTTCTTGTATATTGTAATCCTGACATTTTCTGGGATTAACAGCAACTGCAAACTGAAGTTAGCAAGGCACGCATCCAGCTCATGCAACCGATTATAAAAGGATCTGCTGGAGTGGAGTACCTGCAGAAGGCTTTCGCCGATCGCTATGGACCTCCTCTTGATACATCAGCATCTCTTCCTATAACTAAGCAGTGGATTTCGGCAACGAAGAACATTATGGAACAAGAGTGGAGTGAACATTTGGATGCTCTTGAAGTTTTGCCAGCTGGAGATAATGTAAGTTTCAACAAGCATAAAAGCCATTTTACAATTATAATAGAGCATAGCAGCACTTTTAGTTTTTTCTCAGGCTTACAGAAATTTATACCATTCTTGTCAGGCTCAACGCCTTGTTACGGTACTCCGGGCTGGTCACGGTGCTCCAGGGACACAAACATCTTTGTCTGCAGCAAGCAGTTCTGATCTACCAGAATGCAAGGGGGAGAAGTTCGACAAGATGATAAGAGTTGGGTTGCTACAGCTCGTTAGCGGCATGGAGGGCCTACAGATGCAGTCGACTCCGGAGAGCCTCCAGCTCAATCTGGTCAGACTGAGGGCCGTGCAAGAGCAGTTTCAGAAAGTGATTGTGATCGCGACGAGGTAAACATTCTATCCATCCTTGCAAATCTTTGCACTCTGTCTATCAGAGCAACCGATTTCCTTGGTACGTGATAACTGAATCGATCCACCATGTCTCTCTCTCCAGCATGCTTGTCCTGCGTCAGGCTCTGATGAGCAAGAACTCGAAGATCACTCCTCCAGAACTAGAGAACACCATCTCAGAACTGTTCGACGCTCTCGTGAAGCTGCTCGACCACAACCCTGAGGCCGGCACCAGCGAAATCGCCGAGGCGATGGCGAGCTCACTGGCATCGGCCGGCTCGTTGCCGGACGAACAGCAGATTCAGGCCACGAAGGAGCTGGCAACCAAGATGCTCCTGAAGAGCCTCCAGGCCGGCGACACCGTCTTCGGCAAGGTCTCCCAGGCGGTGTACTGCGCCTTCCGTGCCGTCGTCCTCGGCGGCGGCGGCGCCAGGGGCCGGAAGCTGGCTGAAGCGCCGCTGCGGCGCGTCGGCGCGGCGAGGCTCGCCGGCAGGGTGGTGGAAGCCGGCGAGGCGCTGATCAAGGTGGCGACGGTGTCGGAGAAGGTACATGGTCCGTGGTACAACGCGCTTGCCTGAATGTGAATAGTGTTCAAGAAAAAAAAAAGATGAGATCTTGGGACGTTGGGTCATTTTGTGCATACACACGGTGGATTGTAAATTCTTGTCCTACCGGGGTGAGGTAGGAAAAATATTGGGGCATTGTACAGCAGCAAATTATAGGTGCTGATGATGATGATCAGTAGGCTAATTTTCAGGGCGTGAAGATAATTTAATTCTGGGTGCAGGGCAAATATGGTGTCCCTCTCGCCAGAATTTAGTCAGGAGGGTGTTGGTAGGTGCTCAACTGCACCTTGGGTGTCGTGTTTGCTTTTAGAACTGGAAATAATGTGAATATTTGAATATTGTGATGTAAATATTTCGGTTGTCTACAGTGTGGTGGTTGAAAATATGGTTGGTATATATGCACCCGAAATTAAAAAAAAGTTCACACTTGCATAAATATAACTACATTAGGATTAAGGAGATACCTGTTCGTGTGGATCTTAAACATGAATTTTGCGAGAAAAACATCACAGACAGCAAAAAATTAGAGATTATTTCACGGTGACGCATGCAAACAACGGGAAATATTTGATGGATTCATGGAACTGTGCGAGGTGTAAACCATATTCCATATCCATACAACGGATGGACCTGAAAACTCTTGACTGGACACTAGACAAAAGAGATTCTATAGTTAAAGCTAACTGTGCAGTCCGCTCGAATCCGTTGCTTCCTCACCGAAGCCCGCCGACTGTCTAAAATGACAGATTTCTCATCTGGTCTATACAGAGACAAAATGGACCCCTACGCGGGGTTCCAAAAGGATGTGCAAAAGAAAAGGCCTAATCTAATACAAAATGGCTCAGTTTTCTTTCCATTTGTTGACATACTTGAGGAATGACATTGAAGGGTTATCCTTTGGTTGGGCCTGTACACGCGAGGATCGCCGCAGTGTAACCTCTTCAAGCAACATTTTCTGGGTGACGTCTTTAGTTCTTTTTTCTAGAGCATTGCTGTATCAACAAATAAATAGAAGGAATTAGTTGCTTGACAAAAGCGCAGAGCTTTCACCATAAAGCAAAGGGTTGGCCCGAATGGGGCCATATGGTGGCATGGGTTCACGCTCACGCTCAAAGGTAAAACCAAAAGCTTATGGAGTCCATGTTTAAGGTTTTCCCTCGTGTTTGCTAAACGTATATCTAGAAATCATCTTTATCTTTACTACTATAAAAGCCTTTAGTGGTGGTGGCAGAACCACCACCTACGCCCATTGCATTTTTACAATTTACCCCCTTAACCTCGTAATATTAAAAATCAATCAAATTTAGATAGATATTCACATAAAATCAAATTTATATGGATATTTCCTATATAAAAAAGATAGTCACATATTACATAAAAAATGTATTTCTATTTATTCTAGGAATAACATAATATGTTTTTATTCTTTGCAAAGGACAAGCATTCAGCTAGTTAAGAAAAAAAGCAGTAAGCACATTATTATACTTGTATACAATTAAAGACACAAGATGTGCAAACATATCCAATTGTATACCAAACAGGTCTCAAGAACCTATCACTCCACGATCAGTTTTGCTAACATTAACCAGTTTTTCCCCTTCAAAATTTCAAATTCAATATTTCGAGACAAGTTTTTAGGAGATTGATCACATTAGCAAGTAATAGCACATCTTTCCGTGAGGCTATCATCTGTTAATTAGTCCCTGCACTGCGCATTCCACCAACAAAAACCATTCTGGGCAGTAAATAACACAAAATAGCATTTTAATGAAACCTAGATGTAGAAAGACTTCCAAAATAATGACATGTGATGACTGATGATTAGGACTTCTTTCCAGCAAATCTATCACTTTCAAAAATTTAACAGACGCAGCCACCAAATGTGTAAATGTAAGCACTTACAGCAGTCTTGAGAGAATTATCTTATATTTTTCTTTTGAGTAAAAATTGAATACCTTATCGTATTGTAGAACTTATCAAGCTGTCGTTTGAGTGCTCTCTCCCTTATTCCTTTAACATTTAACGATCCAATAAGCGCATCAAGCTGTGAATTACAAATTGAAATAGAATTGTTATAGCCAGAAAACACAACACAGAGACTTCCAATGTTTGCAAAGTGTTCACCTCTTCCTTAGTGCTGTAGTAACCCCACTCTTTGGAATCTGCACTTTCAACAAAAAGTCGTCCGTCATGCCTAAAGAACCAATATCTGTTGTATAATCTGTCTTTTCCAAGGGAATCTGTCTGTATGGATTGTTTATCCAATTCTGTCCCAAGGTGTCTCCCCTACACAGAAATAAGCAAAGATAAGCATACAATACTTTCACCTGTGTCATGGATAGCTTCAGCAGAGACATGTGATGTACATGCGTAAGAATGAACAAGTGCATAAGCAAGTTCATATTAAGAGTATAAGTTCTCACAAGATGCATTCTCGCCTCCCCCATCTTGTTGTTGGCATATTTGTTTTTCTTCTCCTTTCCTTCTTTTTCCACAACCTGACCATTTACACTCCCATTAACATTTTGTGCAGCATCTGTCTGACTCGTTTCTTTTTCTGCCACCCCTTCCATTGTCAGCTTCTCCCCTTCCTTGATATTTCTAGCAAGCTCTCTTTTTGATGCCGCAATTGCTTGTTGGTGATCAATCTTTTCATCTATATTCCGTCTTACAGCAGAAGTTGTTATGGCTTCATCTACCAGTTCCCGCAGAATTTTAAGCTTCACAGCAGTGTGAAGAAGTCCATAATGACCCCTTCTTACAGTTGATAAACTACTGGAGAATTCTTCTTTACTTACCATCTCCATGAAATCACAGAGATACTCAGCCCAGGTGACCAATGTTACCTATGTATGGTGCAGGTTACATAAAAGGACAAAAATGTTCATACTTAAATGATGAATAAGACAAGACCACCTTTGATTTCCTTCTCTTGTTCTGGAGAAACGTAAAATACCCGCCTCTGTCTTTGATGAGCAAATTGAAGAGTGCAGCATGTATTTCCACAAGAAGAGCAAGGTTGCTTTCTTTATGACAGATTGCATTCTCCATGTCTGAGAGAGAAAATGGAGACAAGCATAAAATCCTCCCATAAGACATGCAGAAGTCCCAAACCATAAGTAGATCTCCGACATAATCTACAGGCACTCTGAAATCTGTAGAGAGTGGATGTTTTTTTGACAGGTTGGGATCATCTGCTGTAGGCTTTAATAGAAGATCATCAATTGGCTCACCTGCAGAATCATGCAAAAAGTGAACAATAAGAGGCTTGGCAAAAATGTAGTTGTATGGAACATCAAATGAACTGAGAGGATGGCATGGCTAAGTCACCTTTCTTCAATTTTTTTCTGCCATCAGTTGTGGTTCCATTCTCGAGTCCTCTCAGTTTTGGCAACCCTTGGCCATTCTGCGGGCCATTGTTTCTTTAGGGTTAAGACAATATGGAAGGCGGTAAAGGAAATGAAGGAAGATGGTTACCAGCAAGTCTTTTGGGGGCTCAGTGGTTATTCCATATTTCTTTGCAAGATTTGCATGAATAATCCATGGGGAATTCTGTGATGTCGACTCCCTGATAAATATTTTCAGCATGCTACGACCGGCACGTGCCTTCTTGCGAATTAATAGATCATCAGCTTGAACAACTGAAGTGCTAGTCACTGCATTGTCCTGACCAATCCAACCCACCTCATATGTCTTGGTGTTACCAGAGCCAATAATAACCTTTAAGATCTTGCAAGCAGACACAGAACCATCTTTTCTGCCATTTAGTTCTAATCTTTCAAAAAATTCTTCTTGGAGAGTACCATATATTTTGTTGACAAGGTCAGTCAAGCTAAGAGTGCCTGAAGCAAATGCAGCAGAATCCCACTCTATTAAAATCATCAAGCAATCCAACATATTATAAAGGGAACAGTTAACTTGCTTTCACAGAAGAGAATTCAAAAAACTATATGGGAATGCTACTGATGCACATCAGCAATTTATACCAGCACAAACAAGATATCACCAATTGCAGTGGTATAAATTGTTCAATAAGCTAAATGGTATAAATTGTTCCTTTTGCAGTGGACTAGTGGAGGACTGGGTGTACACCTCCACATGGGCACATTATTGTAGGATGACATGTCATCAAAATTATCTAAACACAATGCAGGTAAATAATCAAAATTTGAGATTAGTCACTGAAGCAGAAAGCCTGCATAAAAACTGCATCCACGGGGAAAATAAAACATGAAATGGTGTAAAAATATATGGATAATATATCTTCCAAATAGTATCAGCTCAGTCAAACTTGGTATAGCACAAGAAAAAAAAGAGAAAGATGCACAACACAATACTAATAAATTCGGCCACATGCCAGCAGTGTGCATCATAAAGAAACAGAAAAAAACATTGCATTTTCTGGACATGCACAATCATAATAACACTGAAGAAATGTAGCAAGTTCAGGAAAAGCTTGGTTGTCCTACTGTATTGAATCATATGTAGAACAGGTTCTATTAACTCTCTTGGCAACTTTTGGGCCTTCTCTGCAGCGTGATGCTCTGATACCAGTGCTTCCTCATATGTCAGATTAGATTTTCCAGACACCTTACATGTCCAGACTCTTTCACGGTAAAGGTTTACCCTATTCAGGTATTTACTAATCAATAGTTAAGGTCATAACTATATTACTTCAACATAATCTAATACGTCTGTAAAAGCTATTGAACAATAGCAGATTAGATTGGAAATTATTCTTCATATCAAGGACAACTCAATAACCAGCTATTAAGACATAAAAGAGGATACTGGTAATCTCGGAATATCTCCTTGGTAAACCGAACTTGGAACACCTTCTCGTATGGATTCAAGTCCTTTGGTGGGTCCAGTAAGAGGAAAGGTCTTCTCTTGAGGAGAGGCATTGCATTCCTGTAATTCAACAAAAGACATATCCAAATGTTTAAGCTATTTGCTCCTTCATGGGAAGCTCTAAACCACCAACAAGCAGATCACACAGATAAAGCACAAAACTCGTACTAGTGTTAAATTGAGTTTTACTTTGTCACATTTAAAAACAAATATTTAAAAAGTCAAAAGAGTTATTATAAGCAGTTGCACCAACAATAAGTCAATAATAAGTGCTTTATGTTTCTTGTTTACACTAACAATAAGTCAATAATAAGTGTTTTATGTTTCTTATTTACACTAACAGAGTAAAAATAAGTCAATAATTAGTGCTTTATGTTTCTTTTTTTTGTGGGGAAAGCACTTCTCGGTCCTTTCATCAAGCATTATGTAATCATATCCTAAGCTCAACTCCCTAGATCATACTCCCTCTAGTTTGATAATTCGCGTCATTCCGGACAACAACACAGCCTTCTAAATCTATATTTAACTGTGATTTTCTATTAAAATATATAAAAACAAATAAATGTTTAATTTTATTAAAGTACTCTTTATGACTCATCTATACATGTTATCCTAGTGTTTTCAAACTAAATATTTTAAAATTTTGACCTAAAACCTAACAACTGCCCAAATGCACCAACACTGCAACACAGTAACACACTACTCATTTCCATCATTCGGTCGACATGCAAAAGTTTTAGAGTGGGGAACCATTTTCAAGGCACATGAATACACAGCTTGAAGTAGTCATTGCTCTGCTCCAATCCACATCAAATCCAGGAATTAAGAACACCTAGGGAAGTAACCAGTTCACCACCCGATCCACACCTTCAAATCACTGAGCCCAATGTTCACCGCAAACCACCCCCACCCCCATTCAGCACCACTATACAGAACCTTCAGTCCCCCCAAATGGTGGCGACTCCAAACCCTAACCCAACAGCAACCCACCCCCACCCAACCTGACAACTCCGTACTCCGTACCACCCACCCGGCGGGTGAACAAAAAGCACAAAACCCATCGAACCCCCGCCGAAGAGACCAGTCGCAAACCCACGCTCCTCCCCTCCCCTCCACACCCCCCCCCCCCCACCCATCCTCACCCATCCACCACAGCACGACGTACGATTTCGGGATGCCTCTCACCGCCTACCACAAGTCCGTCTGCCGGATTACAGCAGTAAAGCCGACCGACACAACACAGGGCGGGGCTTCGCCGGAGGAGAGGCGCCGGCGCCGGCGCCGGGCGGGAAGAGCCCCCCACGAGCAGCAGCAACAACCGCGAGGAAGAAATTGGAGGAGGCACGCAGGAAGAGAAGCCGAAGATGGCGGAGGGGAGGGAGGGAAGGGAAGGGAGGAGCGCCTCCTCGTGTCGTGGCTCCAGGGCGAAATTTATAGCGGGTTTGACGTGGCCAAAATGGACGGTTCCCTTGGAGATTCTCGTGCCCTGAGGTTGTTTTTTTTTTTATTCTTCCATCTGGGTGCCTCATGTTTTAGGGTATCGCGGCTGCACCGCCCGGGAGCCGATTGTGCCATTGGGGGATTAGGGTATTGGGGGAGAACTAGACAAGGAAGATTGAGAATGAGTAAATGGACGGTACAGATGCGAATGGATGGAGAACGAACGCCTAGATATTGAGGGTTGTGTTCTAAATGGTTTGGGCTAAATAAACCAATTAGCTATTGGTCTGATGAAGCCCTTTTTGGAGCCGACCCAAATTACATCGTCTTCAACCTTTAGCCGTCCTTCTAGCCAAAACAAATGAACTGAAGACATTGTGGCCCCCACATCCCATGAAATCATGGAAGAAATTTCTTAGGGGTCAGGGGGGTCTCCATAGGGTGGCGTCAGTAGTGGGGGCTCAACACCTCCTGCCAAATCCGCCCATGTTCACTTTCATCCATAGCTAATTGGGTGGGTCGAGAGAATTCAAACGATTGAGGATAATTAATTATAATTTGTGGGAGATTTGGTGTTTAAGGTATATGTACATACTCTATAATATTTTGTTCTTCTTTAAATATTTAAATGCATACTTGTACATATATATCGAATATGGTTGAATTTTCATAGTTCGACGGCTTGGTACACTAAACAATGATAAGTTTTGGCATATATTAGATAAATTAAACATACAAAATATGTGATAAATATGTACATTACATTAAACATTATCGTAAAATAACTATGTCACTTTAAACCATCATCAAGTGCAACCTGAGGACGATTAAACTAAAAATGTCACTTTAAACCATCATAAAGTGCAACATGAGGACGATTAAACTAAAAGTGGGTTATTAGTAGCTAAAAAAGGATCGTGGTGTTCATAGGGGTGGGAATGGGCCAAGGTACATGGGTTTTTTCACAACCCTATTTAATTCTTAAAAAAATTTAGCTCAAAACTCTATACAATTTTATTTTTAACTCGTTTTGAACCCAATACTTAAATTTTATAGGCAAAATGATGAGGCCTATTACCACCCCTAGTTGTTCACGAGTAACAATTGTGGCTTGATGAAACAATTTTCCTACGATATCTGTATATGTATATATATGGTACAATCAGTTTTCAAAACATTTGTTCAAACTCGTCATGTGAATGTAGAAGTAAAAAACATGTGATGTATGTTCATGTAAGTCTCATGTATCACCTTCTGGTTATAAAAACAGATAGAAATAGGCAAACTCACAACGAATTGCAGAGATGAATTGAAGGTAACCAATGGAAGGTTAGGTATGAAAAACATGTTTGGAGGATGTCTTAGGTGGTCACTTCTAATGCTAATCATTGCACGATTCTATAGACAATTCAGTTAGCTATTATAAAGCTTGCTCACGTGGTTTACGACATTCCACCCGTCCTCTCATTTATCACGTACTTAACTCTCTTACGAAACTACGAGATTAATCTTACTATCTGGTTAAACAAAAATATAGAACTAGCTAAGACATAAGTGGTTTCATAATTTCAAAAAGGAGGGCGCATAAAAAATAAAAACAAAGCGAAAGAGCATGACGCAAACGAAAGCATTTCTTCCCAGCTGAAATGATGCTATTCGGTGTAAACGTGAGGTGCATCACGCAATTATGCCTTCCACCTTTCCTTAATTTTAATTAATCATTAATTTATCACGTGAGAAAAAAATAAATATTCGAGGGGGGGTACAACTGTACAAGGTGACACGTGATATGGGGCTCTGAGAATCAGTTGCCCACGTGGCCATACCGTACAACATGATACAGGTCGAGTGGGCCCACCTAAAGACACGCCCCCTCTCGCGGTCAGAAAACGCGGATTTTTTTTGAATTTTGAATTTTATTTATTAAATAATTTACAAATTTAATTTTGTATTTCAAAAAATCACAAAACTAACCATGTCAAAGTTTAATTTTTAACTTTTAGAGGGCGTCAGGAGGTTAGTTTTGTGACTTTTTGAAATACAAAATTAAGATTGTAAATTATTTAATAATTAAAATTCAAAATTCAATAAATTCAGAAAACGGGTGGAATAATTGGCCCGTGGTCGCAATTTGGCCCAATCAGCGAAGCGCTAGCAGTGCCAAGGAGTTCTTCTGGGCTATGTAATCAACAAGGCCACTTCTGTGGCCAGATTAGGCCCAATAAGGCCCAAGCCAACTAGACTTTGCTATACTCCTTTCTCTCTTTTTTTTCCCTATCCTTTTATCCAGAAGCAGCGATTAGGCTTGACCTTTGCGTTGTCCTGCAGTTGAACGATTCTTTGTAAGTTTTGGTTTTCCTATGGTTGCTATATCGTTGGTTCTCCAATCTGTAATTTGATTAGGTTTCATCCTCGCCAAACCCTATTGGATTTAGTTTTCATCCTCACAAAAAAAATCTATAAATTTTAAGAAATACGGTATAAATAAAGACATTTTGTATACACGCACACCATAGCTCTATGATCACATTCGAAATATTAGACAGGCGTACCTTGAGATTAATAGAGTCACCACCGACGCCACGCTTCTAAACCATTAAAATAATTATTATGATTAGTCGTGAATACAAGCACCCGTGTCAAGTCTAGAACATGTTTCACCAAAGGAAACATAAAATAATCGAAGCTAAGCTCATTTTGCATATTTGAAAGTATAGGGATTGTTTGATTAATATCTGATAGTATGGCTATTGCAATATAGTATTTGTTACAGTGTGAAGCGACAGGAGCCAGGGGTAGTTAGTAGTTAAATTAGCCTCCTAGGTCCCTAAATTTCAGAACAAGTCCAAATTTTTAAGCATACTCACACTGTTAAGCTATTGCTAATAGTCTTGTCGATTCCTACTCAATTATAATTTACACAAAAGAATGTCACAAGAAGCAAGCCGCTCCAGCAAACCACGCTACATAAAAGAAAAGAGTTTTACTCACATCTGATCGTCGAATCCAACAGTACACATCCTAATTAGCTAGATCCAATAGTAAGAAATGATTTAGTACCCCGAGGTACAAAAGGAAGGATGGAAGTAAAACTTAAAAGAAAATAATCCTGCAGCGTGTAGAACTTGAGATGTATGTCCACGTCAAATGCTAAAGCTGACAAGTTATCCTTAATGGAGAATGATTAGGAGGAATAAAACACGTTGGTAGGTGAGATGATTCCTCTGCTGCTTTTATACTCCCCAGTCAACAAAGCTAAGCACAACACAAAAACGTAGTAGAGCAGATGACAGGTCACTCCCTGACAACGAATGCGATGATCTGTAGGACGGGACAACGATGCATCAGGAGTTGCATTGCTCAGCAGATGATCTCTTCCTCATTACTGAACAAGAGAGGCATGGTTACCGAAGTCATTTGTGATGGAGAAAGCAGGGGAGTTGTTGTGTTTCAGGACGCACGAGTCAAGCACTGCGAAAAAAGATTAGGCCCCGTCAGAGTTTATTCAGACTGAATTTTTCACGGTTTGACTGAACTGCAACCCAACTGTTCTTTTGATGCTCGCGTCTTTATTTTATTTGATGATGTTTGCAAGAATTGCAGATAACGATCTCGGCTTATTCTGGAGCAGTAAGACAATTGAGGCATGCTTTAGTGCCTATTTTTTTTGGATACTAAAATGAAGTCAAAATCGGCACTAAACAACTACTACCGTTGCTATGCATTTTTATTTTATTTTTCATGGATCATGAGAATTCAGAAGACTGATCCATTAGCCAGCTCGAGACGATGACCATGCACATGCACCCTAATTAATCATGGCATCAGGATTATGCTCAGGAATTCTTCTTAGCCTTAATAAAAGAACTGTGTGATGAAATGGAATGTGCAGATGGGAGCGAAAGACGCATACACGTCGGTTGCACTTGTGCTGCCAAATGCCAATAACCATTTGTTTTTTGTTTTTTTGTTTTTTTGTTTTTGTTTTTGTTTTTTTTTTTTGCAGAGGGAGACGTGCTCTGAATCTGCAGCCGCCGAAGTGAGATAGCATTTTGCGCTGCAAGTGTTGAACTGTCCATGTTGTTTATGGATTAAGTACACCAAACTACTTTCTTACATTTCACTTCAGAAGGTTCTCTCGGTTCACCACGGTCCGCAGGGAAATGTTAGGCCTTGTCTAGTTCCCACAAAATTTTTTCAAAAACATCACATCGAATTTTTGAACATTTAAATGGAGCATTAAACATAGATGAATAAAAAAACTAATTACACAGTTGTGGAAGAAATCTTGAGACAAATCTTTTGAACCTAATTAATCCATAATTAGTCATATATGCTATAATAACCAACATGTGCTACTGACGACTTAATTAGGCTCAAATAATTCGTCCCGCGGTTTCCAGCCGAGCTGTGAAATTCATTTTTTCATTCGTGTCCGAAAACTTCTTTCGACATCCGGTCAAACGTTCAATGTGACCTCCTCCCCAAAAAAATTTTGCCATCTAAACACCCCCTTAATTAAACTTGACTAGTACTTTGCAATCACAGTGTTCAGAACAGTATGGATCCCCAGAAGAGTTAACAAATTCAAAGGCACTCAAATTCATTGCCCTTTTTTTTCTTGTTCTATGAGGCCCCTTTGATTCAAAGGAAATTCATAGGAATTTTAGAAGATTTTACTTTTTAGGAATTTTTTCTATAAGGCCATTTGAATTAAAGGAATGAATCATATGAAATCCTATAAAATTCCTATGGAATGTCTCTTCCTATATAAATTTTGGAGGAAATTTAAATAGAGATAGAACCTCATGAAAAAAATCCTATGAGTCTTTATCTCTCTTCAAATTCCTGTGTTTTTCATGTGGTCCAATCAAACGGTTACTCCTATGTTTTTTTGTATGTTTTGTAATCATCAGTTTTACACTTACATTCATGTTATAATTTTATGTTTTTTCTATTTCTTCGTTTTTTCATTCCTGTAATTCAAAGAGGCTGAATCTATGAATCTATGAGAGATTTGGAAGAAGCCATATCAGACACAAATCTTGATCAATTCTATTCTCTCTCTCTCTACTAGTAGTATACTTTAGGGAAATTTTAACTGCAACAGGATAAAGTTCTGATCCTTGTTCTGTACTATGTAGTAAAGGACACAAATATCTGATCAATATAACTCAAAAGTTTGATTTCTCCAACCTTGTGGCGAAATTTTGGACGCCAAGAACTCCGTCCTATCCGGGGTCAGCAAATGTTAGGCAGCAATGAACTTAAGAGGGTTTACCCCTGTCACCTCAATGGACTCTCCATCAGCCAAGAAAATGCCAGAACCCTAACAACTCCCGGAGAAAGATGAGACTTTGATTCTGCAGATTGCACACACGGCCTCCTCATCACATATTCACATCACCTCCATTAACGAATCAGTAACATGTGTGGGTTTTTAGCTAATTTCAGGACCATTTGCATGGGCTCGCCAACAGCACGGGGCTCTTGAATGTTTCACGGGTAGGTTGGTAGGTAGGTAGGTAAGTAGGCGAGGTGTTTCTTCAGAGATTCAGGCCAAGTTCTTGACCTGACAGATCATTTCGACAAGCAGATTTCTGGTTAGGTTCCAAATCTCAGTGGTGCAGGTTCTGCAAATGCCAAGAAGATGACGATGACGATTCTTATCAGATGTATGCATGTTGTGACAATCTCACAATGAGAATGTCAGATCCGAGAATCAAGATGGAAGATATTGTAAAATACAGTGGTGGTGATCAGAGGATTAGGGCTTACCGCTGGTCTGACCTGAAAGAAGCTATATTAGTGTTTCGTTTTTTTTTTCTGAAAGGAAAAAAGATGTTCCTTGCGTGGTCAGAGCTAATCCAATGATAAACATTAATATAAGAACCGATTAAGCTTTGTGTTTTTGTTGCATACTTGCATGGATCTTATTGATAACTTCTTATATGGTCAGAATTCATAGCTACCGGTCAAAATAAAAAAAATACAAATATTCATTCAACATGAATATACTATGGCTTTATCTTTTGATTTGCGTCAGTTAACATAATATATAGAGACCAATAAAATACCTTTTTCACTATCAAAAAATCATAGACACATGGCATGATGAATGCCTAATTAGAACACAAGAATTCCAATAATTTTCACTCTTAAAGTTTCAAAGGGACAAAAGTGTTACACAGTATAGCTGCATAGGGAAGATTAATTACAGTGTACAGGAAAGACGAAAACGAAGCAGGCAAGTTGAGCTCGCTGCTGATCACCTCATTATCATAGCTATCTAGGTCTGTAAAAGGGGACATCCACTCCTAATCTCCATCTCCAGCACGCCAATGAGCTGCCCAGAAACCTGTCACTGACCGGGATCATATTCTTTGTCCATCAAATCAGCAAACCGGCCAGGATGAAATATATATTTCCCCCATGTGTTGGATGGATGATGGATCCATCTCTAATTGAATTTGCCTTGTGTTTGACACCAAAATAGGCAATGACCGTTCCGGCATCTGCGTTGGTTGGTGAGGTGCTTCACTGCCTAAACAAAAAAAATTATTCAGAAGAAAAAGGAAAGAGATTTGATTCAGTTCAACAGAAAAAAGTATCTCGAAGTACCGATATCTCGTGGTACCAAATTATTTCCGATCGTTGGACCTAACGATACATATCCTACTCAGTTAGATCTAATGATAAAAAATAATTTAGTACCTTGAGATATCGGTACTTTTAGATACTTTTTGTTGGATTAGAGCAATTCTCGAAAGGAAAACTAAATGAAGAAGAGAAGTTTGATGAGGACTGAAGGAGATGAACGAGAGAGTGAATGGCTCGTTTGGTACGACTCCACTATGCAAACATCAGTACTGTTCCATGACTTGTTCTTCGGTTAATTGCTTGGAGGAAAACCTCTCAACCACAACAACTACTGCACACCAACTAGTACTAGAATTGCACCTTATTAGCAATATGATAGTACATTGAATTTTTTTCCTGTGAATCCCAATGATGATTAGATTTGTGTTGTTTGCTAATCAATAGCGAGTGGTTGATTAGGTTATGGTTATATAGTCAACACATCATAATACATGGGGTGATGACAATAGCTACAGCTTGTTTATGGTGTGTACATATTGCCACTAATTGCTTATTTCAATTCTAAAATTGTGCATAAAATTTTGTGTATGAACAATGATATATATTTATAACAAAGTTGAATATACATTTCGTACAAAGGCACGCGTACATGTACATAGCTTTTTGCAACTTCTTCAATTTAATTATTTGATGCATACTTGCAACTACTCCAATGTTATATTTTGAAATTCTTGTCAATTTATTTGATACATACTTGCAACTACTCTAATGCTAAACTACATTTACTAGTCTTATCAATTTATTTGATATATGCATGCAACTGTCCTATAATGTTAAGTTTTGCTTAGGGTTTAGAGCTTATTGCGGGAAAAATGTCGAGAGGAGACTTGAATACAGTGAGACCGGGAAAGAAAAAAAAAAGGGAGATGGGAGAAAACAAAAAATATTTCAGATCAAAAGATTGAGAACAATGTAGATAACCCATTTTTACACTAAAATTTTGATTCTATAAAATACTAATGAATGCTATGTGACTAATGCTAGCAATAACAATAACAAACAAAAACTGAAAAAAAAAACCTCAAGAAAATTCCCCCCATTGTTGTTGCACAAGGGAGGCCAACAATGCAATTGGCGTTGCACCACATGCCACGTCACGTCGCCGTCGACCCATCGGTGCACGACCGCGACAGCGCGGGCTCGCCGCCGCCGCCGCCGCCGCCGTCCTCGTACTCGTCGCACGCCGCCACGGCCCGCTCGAGCACGCCCACCACCTCGCTCATGGTGGGCCGGTCGCGGCCGGCCAGCCTGACGCAGTCCGCCGCCAGGTAGCCGACGTAGGCGACCGCCTCCATCTCCCACGGCGTCGGCAGCGGCAGGCGGGCGTCGAGCACCCGGTGCAGCCGGTCACACTCGATGTGCGGCACGGCGATGTCGACGACGTTCTTGGGCGAGCCGCTGCCGTCGTATTTCTGGATGGCTTTGCACCCGGACAGCAGCTCGAGCAGGACGACGCCGAAGCTGTACACGTCGCTCTTGTCGGTCAGGTGCTGCAGCCGGTAGTACTCCGGGTCCATGTACCCCACCGTCCCGGCCGTCACGCACGGGTCGTCGTCGCCGGCGCCGGCATTGCCGCCGCCGGCGTCGTCCAGGTTGTTGAGCAGCGATAGGCCGAAGTCGGAGACCTTGGCTGTCCAGCAGGCGTCGAGGAGGATGTTGGAGGACTTGATGTCGCGGTGGATGATGGGCGGCACGGCGTAGGTGTGCATGTACTCGATGCCGCGCGCGGCGCCGAGGGCGAGGCGGAGGCGGGCCGGCCATGAGGCGAGCGGCGGGGAGAGCGGCGTCGATCGCTTGTGGAGGTGGTCGTGGAGGGTGCCGTTGGGCATGAACTCGTACACGAGGATGCGCTCGCCGCCGTCGGCGCAGAAGCCGAGGAGGCGGACCAGGTTCTTGTGGTTGACGCGCGACAGGAGCGCGAGCTCGGAGACGAATGCCGCCTCGTGGTCTATGCGCCGTGCCGCGGCGGCGGACGAGGAGGAAGGGCCGCCAGTGTCGCGGCGCTCTGCGCGCTTGATCGCGACCTCCCGGCCGTCGGGGAGGGACGCGCGGTACACCGCACCGAAGCTGCCGGAGCCGATGCGCTGGGCCGGCGAGAAGAACTCGGTCGCGGCGCGGAGCGCCGCCAGTGGGAACTGCTCCACCGTCGTGTTCGGGCCCTTGGAGAGCAGCGCGCTGAGCCGCCTTTCCACGCGCGGCACCGCCGGGCCCGTCGGCTCGGCGTGAATGCGGCCTGAGACCGGGGAGCTGCTGCCCCGGTGCCGGCGCAGGTAGTAAACCACCACGACCGCGGCGAGGAGAGCCACGAGCCCCGATCCAGCTCCGGCGCTGATCAGCGCGATCACCAGATTGCTCGGACGATGCTTCCCCTTCGATTGAGAGGTCGACGACGAGTTGGACGCCGGGGCCAGCGCCATCTGCGGAGGGGTGTAGCCGCAGGGGTAGCAAACGGAGACGTCGCTGCCGCCGCCGCAGAGCTCCGCGGAGCCCGACCAGACGCCGCACGAGCACGACTTCGACGGCGCGCACGGCCCCGGAAGAACCCTGTCGAACACCTTCCTCGCCCCGCCGGCGACGCCTCCGCCCCAGCACTGCAGCGAGTAGTCGGACATGAGCACCCCGCACACCACCTTCCCCTTCGCCTCCAGAGCGACGAACTGCTTCTGCGCCAGCGCCGGCGGCGGCGAGGCTTCCCCCTCGGGCCAGCACGAGACCGTCCAGTTCCCCCACAGAACGCACGTGATCGCGTCGCCCACCGCCACCGTCGACACCGCGCGGCTCATCCTCACCGGCGCCGCGGCCGCCACCGCCGCCGCATCCCCCCAGCACCCCACCACCCCTCCGTAATCCACCGCGCACGCGTGCCTCTCGCCGGCGGCCAGCAGCATGTACCTCCCCATCGGCACCCGCCCCACAGCCTCCCCACCACCATAACACCTCACCTCCCCACTCCGCACCACCAGCCCGCACACGAACCCGCCCCCCACCGCCACCGCCGAGAACCCCACCCGGCGATCCGGCACCTGCCCCCACGGGCACCTCCAGCACTGCATCGTCTCCCCGACGAGCCCGCACACGGACTCCCCGCCGCCGGACACCGCCGACAGAACCTCCCCCCGATACACCCGCTTCGACTCATCATGCCCCTCGTTCAGATCCCACCAGCGCATGGACATCGGCGGCGACGACGTGGGCCCAGCCGAGCACAGGTACCCGTCCCCGGCGACCACCGCCGAGAACGGCGAGCTCGTCCCGTCACCCGATCCATACGAGTACACGTGCGGCGCCGCCGACCTGTTCGAGACGCTCGCGCAGGAGACCCTGTACGCCGCCCCGGATGCCACGAGGGCGCAGGCGAGGAGGTGCTTCTGCGTCGTCGGCGACGATGAGTTGGTGGTGGCGGCGATGGCGATGGTGGGGAGGGGGAAGGATGAGGAGGCGAGGAGGAGAGGCGGGGAGAGGAGGAGGAGGACGGCGAGGAGGGCTAGGAGGAGGCGGTGGGGAGGTGGAGGTGGAGACATTGGGTAGGAGGGGAGGGGGAGGAGGTGGAGGTGGAGACCATTGTTGGCGCGAGTTGTGTGTGGGGGAAGGTGCAAGGAGGAGGAAGAGGAGAAGGGGAATAGGGAGGGAGGGAGGGAAGTGTGGAGGTTTAAAGGTTGGTGTCTTTTTTTTTTTTCTTCTCTTTGCCTTTTTGTTTCTTGTTTTTTTTTTCTTTGAGAAAAAAGTGGTGTGAGTAACTTGGTTGTTGGGTATGAATGAAAGTACTTATTTGTGTTTTTGTTTTCTTTTCGGTTTGAGGCTGCGTTTGGCGGTAGGTTAAATAATCGAAACAGAAAATATAGTAATAAATTAGTATATAATTAATTAATTATTACTTGTAAAAATTTGACAAATAGATTAATAAAATCTTTTAAAGCAGCTTTCATATAGAAAATTTTTACCAAAAAAACACACGGTTTAGCAATCGGGATGCATACGCGCGAAAAACGAGAGAATTTAGGTAGCAAGACGGTGGAAAGAATGAGACATGAGTGTGGTGGTGTCGTGGTGATGTGTATCAATAGAGTGCCCATCCGAGTAGTATCGTAGAGGATCTCAGATGGTATCAATAGCTTGTGGAGGGGAAATGGGTGCCTTGTTAATTATGGTGTGCCATTTTGGTTTAGAGGACCAAGTTGTAATTCGTGGTGGAGTACTTTTATTTATTTATTTATTTGCATTTTTAAGAATTGCATTGCTTTGGATTCGAAGTCTCATTTTTTTTCTTTGACATGGCCATCCACAATATATATGATGATAGTACAATGGTAGATGTGACAAGTATCTTCTAATACATCATGGAAAATAATTTTTAGCACACGGGTGTAGGTATACCCGTGTGTTTGCATGTCATTTAAATAGTCATAAAAAATATGAAAACATTTGATAAGATAGATTAATATGAGTTATATCACTCCACAAATATGCAAGTTTAAATTTAACTTCTATAAGTTGTAGCAAAAAAAACAAACAAAACTGAAACTAGGTATATGCATATTTATAATTGTTTTTGTTATTTTTGCTACAACTTATAGAAGTTGAATTTAAACTTGCATGTTGGTGGAGTAAAATAAATCATATTAAACTATCTTATCAAATTTTTTTCATATTTTTTTATGACTATTTAGACGACATGCAACCCCCATGTGCTAAAAATCTATTTCCAATACATCACACCTTGTGACATGTTATTTCTGAAATCTCGTAAATGTAATAAGGCGATTTTCGGTTACTGTGGGTTTTGCCTAGGCTTGAAAAATTTCTAGGTCCGCCATTGTAACAGGAAAAGATTGAAGTTCATTGCATTTTCCTGATGGACCCAATACTCGAAGTGTCGTATAAGCCAATGATCAATTTTCTTGTGTTGTATGATTACAAAAGGAACGCAAAAGATTACTCAATGATCTTTTTCCTTCTTAACATGTGAAAGCGAAGCTAATTTCTCATACGTAATTTCTTCAACTCCTAAAAATGTGTAGGCCTTTCAAAGTCCAGCGAAGTTGGAGAAAATGATGTTCATTGTGGTCATCTCAATCAGCAGAGAAAATGGCCAAAGAAACTGTCTTGTTTTTCAGGAAGTGAGATCATGGGAGAATACTATGAGCGTTTCCGGATCTAGAAACGACTCCCATTATATTTTCATCACTCATCAGAAAAAAATATATCTTACTGATAGTGGTTGTTGTTTAAGTATTAGATTAGGAGGCCATCACCAAATAATGTTTTCTTCTATTCTTGTTTGCCTTGCCAACTATGAATGAAAGCCACAAGCATGCAAGAGTCCCAGCTAAGATCCAGATTCTCCATGGCATGTGTGCTCTGCTGATTGCTGAGACAGCTAGTGACTGAAGAAGAAATATTGATTACAAGCTAGATCATTTCTTTACCTTGCAAGATGGCAATTGGCGAGCCAGCACTG
Source organism: Oryza brachyantha (assembly GCF_000231095.2). Classification (NCBI taxonomy): domain Eukaryota; kingdom Viridiplantae; phylum Streptophyta; class Magnoliopsida; order Poales; family Poaceae; genus Oryza; species Oryza brachyantha. The sequence continues at coordinate 11,118,595 of NC_023166.2, forward strand.
TAATTAAGTATATAATAATTAATCTTCTCTAATACTTTTTTTTCTCTCTCTCTCTGTGGGCTCTTGATTCCATTATGCCGTATAAAACAAACATGGGGTGACATAAGACAGCTATATTTGGTGTTTTCTCTGACGAAACTGAAGCCAGAGACTTGAAGCACACACATATATACTACGCGGTTTCAGGGCTTGCTGACCATCAACGCTCTGACCAACGAACTGAAACAGGAGTCAGTCAAGTCATTGGTATTTCTGCGAGGTCCAAAATGGAGGAGATGAAAAATAATCCCGGACTCTTCCGTGGTGTTTAGAGTGAGAATTCTTAGGAGAAGTGTCACGTTAAATGTTTGATCGGATGTCGGAAGGGGTTTTTGGACACGAATGAAAAACGAATTTCACGGCTAGCCTAGAAACCGCGAAACGAATCTTTTGAGCATAATTAATCCATCATTAGCACATGTTGATTACTGTAACATTTATGACTAATCATGAACTAATTAGGCTTAAAAGATTCGTCTTAAGATTTTTTACATAACTGTGCAATTAGTTTTTTGGTTTATCTATATTTAATACTTTATTTAGATGTCCAAAAATTCGATGTGATGTTTTTTTTAAAAAAAATTGAGAACTAAACAAGGCCTTCATCCGCATTCTCTTGGAGTTGGAGATGTTCATGGATGGATGGGACGACATGGCCAAGTCAGAAACGAATTTTTCATCTCACTGTAGTCTTACTAGTTTACTACACGCAGTAGACGCGTAGGATTACCAGGAATGTAGAAAAGAACTCCGTGTTTCTTGATTTTGACTGTCACTAGATGATGATGATTTTGTGTGTCCTAATCTGCATGACATTACCGATAGGCAAGCCATAGGGGGTTGGGGTGTCAATTGCATTCCATCTGCTGCTTCGCTCTTGTACTAGTTTTTGTCTCTGAAGAAGTTTGCAGTTGGGGAAAACTTGCATTTTTTTCCCTTCTTTTCTTACACTCTGTGTTGCCTTACAACTTTTCACTAACCGTGCAGTGTTATCTTATGAATTTATATTGGTGTTGAGATTATTAAGCTGGTGCAGGACCAGTAGATTATTCAGGTATTATATTGAGGTAGGTTAGCTCGGCTGCATGCCTGTGATATGAGGACATGGAAAAAGATTTGAGAATACAGTGTGTACCAATCTGAACACCTAATTGCTGCGTGTTGCGCCTTTTCCAGAAGACCTTTCCTGAATACGTTTTCCCTTCGTGACAATGCTGTTGCCTTTTCAATGCGAATGATGCAGGTGGTGGATCAGCCTGCACTTTTTGGCCTAAAACCAGTTTTATTTTACTTGGTCATTTTTTTGGGGTGAATGTTCAGAGCCTCTTTAGAAAGATTCCTAGAGCAAATGCAAAGTGCTGCAGTGCAGTAACCATCAGGGAAATTGCTGTAATGCATTTGTGGTGGGGATCGTGTTCAAACATGAAGATCCGGTTCAACTAATGGTTGCATTTGCATTTTTTATTGAAGTTAACACGCCCCTCTTGTTTCACCTGAACTTTTAATTTTCCACAATATGTAGCATTATTTCTTCAGAAACACGCTTTTCTTGCAAAACTATAGGCTTTTCAGATTTTGATCAGGTCTCAATTTCTGGATTCTATAATTATATCCATGTAGAGCAGTACATGATGAAGAGAAGAGGCAAAAAGAAAATGACTTGGTTGCATAGAGTACAAATGCAATACATCATCTTTCCTTGATTATCCATCACCTTTTCTTCACCAATGGCAGTGTGGGACAAAGCACTATTCAGAGTGCAGACTTTTTGTGTATCTTCAGTTACAAGTTCAATTTGTTAATACATCCATGTCATTCGTTGACTATATTTCTCAGAACCATGGATTCATATTAACATACCGCGTATTGCCAAATGCGCCCGTGTCTACGGATTTCAGAAAGGGCACCCTCCATTTTGAAATTTCTATACAGGGAGCACACAAAAGAAAAATACACTGAGGTTGATGCAGCACTGACCAGTGACCACATCCAAGTTCTATTTTAATTTGAACATGAAAACAACTTCACATATTTTTTTCCAAAAGTCCTAAAGCGCCAGATTGTATACTTGAAGTCTTCTTCCGTTTGCGAGTGTGACAAAAAGCAGTGAGACATCAATCTTGCTAAGTACCCTCTTTTTTTCTCTTTGCCTTTCCTACCAATAATCATTAACAGAATCACATTTAAAAAGCAGCAAAGAGTGCTTATCTTGATATAGTAGTAAGTACCCTTGGGAGAGTTGGTGGGTTTCCTGAATGGAACAGCTGAACCACAAAAAAATAAGAAAGATGAAACCTTGTACCCTGATTTGCTACGGCACAAGTATATATTCTGGCGTCGTAGATCGGGCTAGTGGCCCTTGAAAATTACAGTGACGTCTTAGAATTTACGAAAACAACGTTTCAGACACAAGACAACTGGCTCTGGCGGTAGAAAACAATCCTGTTGATTAACAGAATCGCTTTCTCCCTCGCTTGTTAATTTGGAAATAAATAAAGTTACCACCGTTGATTGTTTTACGTTTTATTTTTCGTTTTAATATTACGAGTTTGTCCGGGCGGGCGGATTTGTTCGTGGGGGGAGGGGGATTCACCGCTTGTGTCTTTGGATCCGTTCGTTTTCGTTGGGTTTTGTCGTGCGCAGTGCAGCGAGGGTAAGCCTCATCCTTACTACTCTGTTGGGTTGTTTTATAGGATACGTCGCTAACTTTTAGATCGTCTTTTGACCATTTATCTTATTAATTTTTTTAAATTTATAAAATTATAAGCAATGCTTAAAATTTTTTTAAGTAATAAATCAAATAACAATAAAATAATAAATAATTATATAATTTGTTAATAAGATGAACAGTGAAACAATGACTCAAAGTCGATGTCATAAAAAACAAAAGGAGTATTAAAAATTAATTTATAGATAAAAACTTTTATATACATATTACTAGCGACCTAGATACGAAGAAAAAAGAATAGTACGATAAAAAAACATCAAACCACCTTCAAATTTAAATTTAAAACTTATAAAATTTTTACCTCATATAAACAGAAGCAGAAGCATAAGCACACGAGAGGAAACAGTCTCAGTCAACACGTTGAAGCAGAGAGTGGTAAGACGCACACAACAACTAGTCGATGTGTGACGACTGGAACAGGGTGACCATCCGAGCGACTGGTGTTGTTGGTGGGGGGATGGCTTCATGGGAGGGGTGTTAATCTGTGTGATGTGGGTGACCACACTGGCCGCGTCAACTTTGCGCTTACCCCATCCCAACTCGCTTGTACATGACGCACGGAGGAGGGGTTTTTTACGGGCGGCGGCGGGGGAGGAGACGCACGCGGTGGTGGTGTGCGTTGCGTCACTGCACTGGGGTTGCCGACTTGCCTTGCGACGTGGTCGCGTTTGCACTACTCCTAGTCTACTACTCCCCGTCTCCGTCGAGCGGGCGCGCGGGACAGGGCGAGAGTGCGAGACAGAGAGAGAAGCCGGTCGGTTGCAGGGTAAGTAGTATCGAGATTATCAGAATAATGGGCTATACCATCGGGCACGATAGCAATAAACCCGAGTTTGGTTTAGTAAATACCACGAGAATTTAATAATTTTTTTAATAAAATGGAAAGAAAATCTAAAACAAAAATAATCGTGACATCATGCACTTTCCGTAAACTACCCCGCAATTACGTAGAAAACCACCACATTTATTGTCCCAAGATAACATGATTGAGATAATCACCTCCTACCCGCACAGTTTGACCTAAAAACATGACGATTTTACTTTAAAAAATTTGAATTCAAATTCATGCGATTTTTGTACGATTATCAATGATAATGGTAGAGATGTGTTGACGGTAGGGCTCGAGGCAGACAGGTCGTGGATGCAGGAGGCCGAATTGATCGAGGCGCCGGAAGAGAGGGAGGGTAGGCCGGCTCTCATCATCCATCTTCATACATCGTGAAGCAAACGCTCCAGAAGAACTTGTCTTGGTATGAATCAAAATGTAATGAGCGAGCACACATTTTTTTTTTTTGGAGCCCTTACATACTACCACCCACTAGACTGAAAACTTTGCATTATTGGCGTGATGGCGTCCATGCGCCATGTTATACAGGAGACAAGACAAGCTCCAATCGAACATACATTGTTCTCGAACGTAGCAACTCGTTCACTTGCACTCCAACGCTAGAACAGATATAATACATAGATATTATCAAAATTGAGGTGATATGAACTATCTCTGCAGCTTCACATCCTACCATAAAACTTGTAAACGTCAAAGCACAAGCTACACAGTTGTACGGGGCGGGGGCGCGGTGATGTAAAGAGAAAAAAAAAAACTTAACTTCGCTACGTTGCCTGCTCTGGCTTCAGGCAGGGTCACTACCGAACCAAACACTAGGCGATATGATGATGTACATTGGCAACTCAAAAACCTTGACTGGAAAGCTTACATCTTGTGCGTAATGACAGAACAGATGAACTTCGTTCCCTTGAACCAGCCGATCAACAGATGCCACCGCAGCCAATTAGAAGAGATGATAGGCCAAGACAAATCAAAACTGCAAATCTCACCACATCGATCGACTAGCCATTAATTTGAGGGAAGATCTGTGATATCTTCATAAAAACATCCATGACCTGAAAGCAGCGTAATAAAATTAGAAAGAGAAGCAGGATGCAGCCCCATGTCTTTAAAGAGTAAAATTGCAAACTATGGGATAGATAATAGATGACCTGCTAAAAACTAGAGAACATACCTCTTTGTCATTTTGGTACTTTACAATATTGAGCGGGTTTTGTGAGCACTGTGCCATGATGATTCTTTGTCAGAAGACAACAATTTAATCAGTAATGAATGATTTTGTACAGAAACTTACATCCATGATCGCTGTTTGAATCTTTGGGTTCTGAAATGCAACAGCAACTTCTGGGTTTGCCATTATTTTCGATACCACCTCCTCTGGAGTCATGCCAACTTGTGCTGCACAAACATCACATAGATTCGCAAGTCATATATGATCATTTCAACTGGAATAAATTGTAGAAAATGTGATGGAACAATTTTGAAATAGATGAATTGGCATAAAGAAAATTGGTTCATGGCAATGGTAATTAAATTTAATTGTTTCCACACATGTGCGAAAATCTCTTAGGTGTATTTAGCACAAGAAAACGTCAAAAGGCACAAAATAACATACATGCATAGACTACTTAACCCCCCCCCCCAAAAAAAAAAAGGATAGCTTGAAACTAATTATAATTCCCATATTCCAATCAGAAACTAACTGTAATGTTGAAAAGTTAATTCACTCACCAAACTGCTGCCTGACTTCCGGGCTGCTAAGGTCAAAGTTCTTCAAGTGATCAAGCATCCGGTTATCCCACTGATCAGGAGATCCACCCATGTTGTTTCTGTTAAGAGCAAAGGAAAGCCAGATAAGAATATTTATTTATTTACATCATGCAATACTATTTTGTTAATCTACTCTATACTGCAAGGGACATAGTAGACTGTAGGTAATAGACTAACACAACGCAAGTTGGCATTACCCAGCAAAATACAAGGCATGCTTCTACAGGCTTATACCAGCCCACCACATCATTGTTCAGTAAAATTTAAAAACAGCTTAGCAACAACTGCCTTGGAGGGAAAATGTTCAAGAAATAGTGTATTACAGCATATCCTGTAGTTGTTGGCGGTACATTGGATTCTGCAGCATCCCTGGAACATAAGATTTATGGACATCAGTCCTACCTATATCAGAACATATATCTATGTAAAATTTAAGTATTAAAAAGTAAACAGGAGCATACACTTGAATGAATCAGGGTTCCTCATCTCCTCAGGCAAGTAGCTGCAACATTTGAAGAAATTAATGATCTTCAAATATGAGCTCCAAATTTATCACCATTTCTTACAAGAATTGAAATTTTAAACAATTTGTTATTTTAAGTTATGAAATTCCATGCAGAATTAGCGTCGTTATACTGATGTGGCATGCTATTATTGTGCAAGACTGCCCGATAGTAAAATTCGGGAAATTATTTTTCTCACCAAACCAAATGAGCCACTTTTTTTAATAATCATTTCAGTTCTCTTGAAGGTGTCAGGTATAAAACAACATCAGTAAAAGGTGTATAACCCTATCATATTTTCTATAGAAAGCTTTAAGGTTGTCATAACACATTACTAAACTACTACTATTACTCCCCCTGGTCATAACTATTAGAATTCTGACAATCACTCTTATATCAGAACAAGTGTATGATATTATGGTCGGTCTTAAAAGTATGATAAACATCATATATATTTTTACCAGAGGGAGCACATAAAATTCTGACTTAGATTGATCCCAAACTTACGGGTAAACCATCTTCTGCACAGCTGGATCTTCCATCATTTTCTCAATTGTATCAACGGATAACATAGGCCCTGAATTACCTATATACATGATCAGTTTACAACATTTATCAACAGCATATAACTAACCATCCTTCAAAGAAACACAAAATAAAATCCTAAAAAATATAAAGAATAAACATATGCAAATGATAATACTTACTAGATTCGGTTGTCCCACTAGCAGAATCTTCATTCATCTTAAAAGCAGTTCCATTTGTTGGAGCCTATAAAAATCATAAAAATGATTAATAGGTGAATTGTAGAGGAGGCCTGCTACCAAGCTTCTTCATGCAACTTACTTTTTGCTCAGTAGCCTCCACAGTTTCTCTCTCTTTACTCTCACTTTTTACATCCACTGTCTCCAATGAAGATTGAAGTTCCTTTTGCTGCAACTCTTCAGGAGAAACATCAACAAAGGCTGCATACATTTTGTTAAAATAGACAAAATGAGAAATCATGTCAACATATGAAGAACATATAAGATTAAGCATTGGTGGCAGACAACTAGTATCATGTTCTCACTCAATGGTGGTGTGCTTTTATTAACACTATGTTACAATAGGAACCACAAAGAAATAGAGTGGCATAAAACCAACACAAGAACCACTAAAGGTGTGTACTGAGCATGTTATTGACACACAAATCACATGCTTTGGTATATAGATAAAAAATATCAGAGATGAACAGCCAATACCAAATTTCTTCTTTGGCTTTTCAGCCACATCAGCCTCTTCTGAAGTTCCAGTTGATTCCACTTTAGTTGCTGAAACATCAACTGTTGCAGCCTGAGGAGAGGTATCTTTCCTTGGTTGTGAGTAAGGGTAACTGCTTGGAGCTGTGGGAGCTGCCTGTGGAGGCATGGCAAATGGGAAAGGCGAGTTTGAGCCAAAAGTGTTTGGCGGTGCCTGGGTCATCATTGACTTGAATGCTTGTTGCATTGCATATTTCTGTATCAGAATTAGCAATATCACAACATTAGCAAGCAAGTTACAGCCATGTCCAGAGAAATATACTATTTGAATTTCCAATAATACAACTATTGTAAGCTACAGTAAAAGACCAAAGGGATAAGAAGACCAAACCTACAACGATAACATTGTATTTATTAAATCAATGCAACAATCGGATACATCATAATATCCTTCCAAGAAAAGAAGTGGTGGAACAGTGGTAATCCTTTAGTACTTAAAAGAGTTGGTGGCAGTTATGAATAATGATGCTGTATCATCCTCAGTTCGGATCATTTATGGATGACATTATGCTTACATGCATGTTATTGGTAGGTTATTTTTGTAAAATAATGCATTTTATGTACATGCGAATATTTAGTTGTCTGATGAGGTAATGTGATCAAATCTACATGCAGACTTTACATTAGAGGCCAAATCAAATCTACATGCAGATTCTATGTGCTTTGATGCTTTAGATCAGCAGCAAGTCACAGGGATAGGTCGCCACTGGTGGTGAGAGAGATGGCGTGTCTTCAGTCAATTTCAGTCAAAGTTGATGGCAGAAACAAGAAAAGAGATGGGAGTGCTAAAAACAGGAACAGAAGAAACTTTCGGTAATACTAAAGTGAATATGTAACTTTAGGTGCTATAAAACCAAAAATATCAACTTTTGATGCTTTAGAACCAATTTTGCCTTTTAAAAAGGCAGATCTTACTGAGTAAAACATTTTTTTTGACATTCGTCGCAATGCATGGACATTATGATACTGTATCAGTATTAACAAACTAGAAATAACGTGATACTCCCTCTGTCCACAAATATAAGGGATCTCATATACTTTTCGAGAGATTAAGAAGGGAAAAGAACATGATGCCCCTGACTAAATGAGGGGTGATGGAAGGGTGGCTGGGGGTAAAATGGGAAGAAAATTGAATGAGAGATGATTGATGCACAAGTAATACTCCAAAATCCCTTGTATTTGTGGATAAAGTGTGCCCCAAAATCCCTTATATTTGTGGACGGAGGGAGTGCAAAATAAAATAACTGTTTGACAAACTACAATAGTACAATACACTACCACAGAACCACCACCGTTGCTAGAAAATGTCATGCTTTGCTTTAAACTTTAAGAACTAGAAAGAAATCACAGGAAGGTAAGTAGGTTTCGTTCATTGCAAAAAAGAAACTCAGTAAAATACCTCCATTGCTAATGTACTAGTATGCAGAGGAGCCCATGGGTTGTTTTGAGGATCGGATATGCAATTGATTGGGGATACATACCATTTGAAGATGTAGAAACAGAGAAAAGCTGTAAGCTCACCTTTACCATGGAAGAGACCTGGTATAACAGCCAAACACCAAGTATTTAGTTACAGACATAAGAATAATTAGTCAAAAAGCATAACAGGTAATTGTATTCACACCATAGAAAATGCTGCAGACAATGCTACACCAACTCCAATCCAGAAAACAGGCGAACCGCTGCAAAAAGAATTTATATGTCATTATGCGTTATAGATTTAGATTTAAGAAACATTGTCTCTAGACAAAACAGAGAAACTGCCGTACATGTATGATGATGGGGGTGGCATGGGAGGCAAGGCACCAGTTCCAGTTGAGATATTCTCACTGTTGGTTGAAGATGACATGCTTGCAAAGCCATTAGTCTTCAATCCCTCAAAACCTGTTGTAACAACTAAAAGATCAGATTAACGAACACCCTGCTGCTTTACATCAAATTCATGTGTTTGAAGGGCAAAATAGGGGAAATCATAAGCTAACTAGCATTCTCTACTCGTTATCCATTACTACAAATACTCATCAACTGCCACACTACTAATACTGATGGATAAGCTGGCTATCACCAAACTCATCAACTGCCACCACACTACAAAAATACTACAGACGGAGTACTTCATTGCAGATGCATGACATAAAATCAGCAAAATTCGCAGGGTAATGCACGCGATTCCACGAACGAAGCGTATGGCACAGAGATCGATCCAGCTATAATACAGAGTCGAATAAAATTCCAAGCAATCTCACCACACACACACACACACACAAAACAAGCTTGGACACTTGGAAGCGAGTCAATACTCAATACGCGAGCTCTCGGCGCGCACACCTACTCAAGTCAGTCAAGAGCGCATCCGGGCCGCATCTAACAAACACACCCTAAACGGAGGAGAGCACCGAGCAAACACGGAAGCGCCCAAAAGCACCCCTCCCCCCTCTCTCACCGTTCCGGGACCCGCGGGCCGCGGCCGCGGAGACGACGAGCTTCGACCTCCCGGCTCCCCTCCGCCCGACGGCCGGCGCCGGTGGCGGGAGACGGCGTGGGGCGCGGGCGGAGAGGAGAGGCAGGCGCGGAGAGGCGGAGCACGAGGAGGCGAGGACAAGGCTCTCCATGCCGCCGCCGATGCGCTCTGCTCTCGCGGTCGCGGTCGGCGGCGCTAGGGTTTTGGGTGCAGCGCGCGCGCGTGACGGACGCCGACCGTATCGACGAGGAGGAGACCTCAGGGGGGGCTCAGGGTAGTGGAGGCTGCTAGGTTTTACCCCCGCGCCGCGCGGTGAGAAGGCGATAGGGCGGAAGGCGATGCAACCGAAGTCCTCGCCGTCCGCTGCGTGGGGCTTAGCATCTATCGCTATCAAACCGTTCACAGGGGATTGTTCATGGCGTCCGCGAGTCTAATTAGCTCACGAAAATTATTAACATACGATTAAATTTATTAAAAATAAATTAATCTGAATTTGTATAAAAACATCGAAGGTATAAAATACGAAGGTATAACTAAAATATTTTTTATTAATGTAAAATACATCGAAGGTATAAAAGTTGTTGATTTATAGATAGATGGTAGATGGCAGTGTATTTATTTTGAAACAAAGTTTAAGCTTTAGAAATTGTTTTATTTAAAACGAATGGATAATGCGGGCAAGACCATTTAACCACTAAATAAAATGACATTTAGCTACTCAGAAAAAGATGTCGTGATTCGAATGTAAATCTCCCAAAGTGTAGGTTTAGGGCTTTAGGCTATGTTTCTAAATGAGATATCGTGGTGCAGACTCCATGGTTAAATTATTAGACTGCATTAGAACAACAGCTCATTTATCCCATCCTCTATTCTGAAAATAGAGGATGAAGCCTACAAATTGAGCTCTAACAGAATGACTATCTTATCATCTATTTTTAGATGTCATCCATATTAGAAGAGAGAATATTCATATTTGAATGATATCTCTCTATCCTCTAAAGAAATATAGAGGATGTCATATATGGATGATCTAGTGGAGTACAAAGTGATATGAAAGATGAAACTAATTTAGATGATCATCCAAATGAATATATAGATGACCAAATTTAGATGAGCTGTTGAGAATGCTCTTAGGGAGATCCCTAAGGATAAATAGGAAAACTAATTCCCATTTTATATGAGCATATTTCCTAAAACGCTAAACAAAGTGTTGTTTCTAAATAAATCTAGTTATTTCAAAATCATATCAATTTATTTTCAATTTGTAATTAATACTTAATTTATCATTCACTAATAAGATATATTGTTTTGAGTGGTCTTTTTCTTCTTTTCTCAATCTCTAATTCACCCTTAGAGCGGCACGATTTTTTTTGTCAGGAAAATAAGCGTAAGCTCAAGACTTATATTTTTCCTTTGAGAAATACAATGCAATTTCTTCCTTTATCGCTCTAGTTTCTCTCTCGATCTCAAGCAAATTCCTTCAAAATTCCTGTTAACCATCCAAAAGGAACCGATCTATAATTTATGTGTTTTAGAATTTTATAAGATTATACATGGTGTGATTTTATATTCCTGCATTTTTCATATTTCTATGCTTTTAAAATCATGTGTTCCAAAGGAGCCGAGATGCAAATTCAAGCCATGTTTGAAAATGTGATGATGTGATGCTAATTCATATTGGTATAATCTTTCTCTGTTTCAAAACACAACACAACGTTGTGATGCTCATTCATATTGGTATAATTTTCTCAAGAATTTCGAACGATCAGAAAAAGCATAAGGCGTGATCATGAACTTTATCTTTTGACTTTTGCTTATGCTTATAACATAATTTAAATTTTCAACCTTCAGTTTATTTTTCAGTATTATCTTTTAATCACTAAAAATACTTATATAATATTTTTATTTATAAATTATTTTTTGTTATAAATATATCAATTGACCTTTTCTCTTAAATAACCAATGACCCCCTCTTTTGCTCCAGTAAGTCGAATACAGAGCTTTGATGCCTTCTTTTAACTGATAACTTTGATATTTTCAAATACTACATCCGTCACATAGTAACCGTAGTTAAAAGATACTACATTGGGTTAGAATTATTTAATGTTTTGGATAGTAAAAATGACTTGTACCTAGTAGTCTTAGGCTGTCGGAAGCGACAAATAATAGTGAGCAGAGGGAGTACTTTGAATTTGTGAGCGCAGAGGAACAAAGGCATGGGAAAAAAAATGCCATCGCCGAGGTTGCAGAAGTCAGAACAAGATAAAATAAATACACTATTTACCATGGACCGGAATGTAACTAGTACTGAAAAATGTCATTGCGGAGGTTGCATAAGTCAGAACAAGATAAAAGTAATCCCATTTACCATGGACCGCAATGTAACTAGTACAAATTTGTGCCATAACAGAAATCATATTGCATTCACTCATTTTAGTTACAAAAGTACAACGGTATACATCAATGAGCACAAACGCAACCATCATTTCACATTGCCAAGTTATTTCCCAACTTCCAGCAGCACAAATGCTCAACAAAGCAGAATGGGACATTCTAATGTTGAATGGTTGAATGCACATCTTGATCAGGTAAGGTAGAGGCGTAGAGCATCATGCATATCAAACCAAAGGGTATGCTGGAAAGGCTGGAACAGTAAAACCCTCTATAGCTTGGTGAGCATTTCTGCCTCTTCATATCTGCTGCGCTTTCGCTCTCTTCCGCGCCAGAGCTCTTTCTCTGGCAGCAGCAAGTGCATCAGCATTTCTCTTATAGTGTTCATCTGTGATCTGTGCTGGTTGAGAATTCTGTGGGGACTCAGTCTGAGGAGCTGGTTGAGTGTTTTGTGGTGTCTGTGTCTGAGAAGCATCCAAGGAAACATCTGCACTTTGCTCGGTAGATCTAGCAGCAGCTGAATCCCTTGATTGAGTTGCAGCAGGTTCTTCCACAGTTCTACTTTCATTGGCCATCTCTGTTCCTGCACTGGAGTCCCTTTTGCGCTTAGGAGAGCGATCAGATGCTTCAGCACCGACCTTGCTAATTTTAACTTGTTCTTTATTGTCCACCTTTTCAGGTTTAGCATGTTTTGTATTGTCATGTGTCTGTGCACCGAAAGCAACATTGTTCTGAAGTCCAAAGTAAAAATCGCTCAAGTCTTTCTTCTTAGTAACCTGCACAAAAATAGACAGAGGAAACATAATCACTTAGCAGAAGAACTGATGGTTCTGAACTATTAGTGGTATTTTTCTTTCAAATAACCAAATTTGAGAAAAACGATAGTATGGCATTAACTTTGTGATCAACAAGACAAATTAAAGATTCCTGAAAGGCTGCTTGTGTAAGAAGCAGCCAGAAGTTAGTACTTTGAATAACCAGCAAAAGGTAAAGTGAAGACAGTCCTAAAATCATATAAAAAGGGTACAACTGTGCATAGCAATATAACATAAAATAAGAAAAAATACCATTTTTCTCTCATAATCTTCTTGTAAAGACAGATTGAGCATGCAGCATACTGGTGTGAATGTGAACTCAAACTAAAGAATTACTCTCTAAACATTACGTCAATTCAGATTATATCAAGTTTCATGCATAATTTTGCAATGACCAACCTTACAAAAGACACAAGAAGCAAAGTAGAAACAACTGATGGAGATAAGAATGCACATAAACAAGAGACAGCATATCATGAAAAACAAATGAGAAAAGCTTACATCTTCCTTTTCTTCTTGAAGCTGGCGCTGCTTCTCTTCCTCCAGCCATTTCCGCTCCTCCTCCAGTTTCTTCCGGTAGGCAGATGTAACAAATTTATCCTTGTCACCATACAGGTGATCTTCCTTACTCCTTTCTTTTTGAAGCTTCCTCTCATAAATTATGTCCTGCTCTCGTTTACGCTGTTCGGCTTTCTCCTTAAGTGCAGCAATGTATTTTGACTGCAAAAGAAGCATATAGCATCCAAACAATAAGTAGCCATTCGTGTAATACACACCCTCTGCATTCTTATCCATCGATGTTTTGGGTGCTAGTGCACATTGCACATTTGGGAGAACCAATTCCTTGTACAAATAGCAAATCACAATCTTGCACTATTAACCGTCAACCATTAAGGTAAATTTCAGTTGGCACTTGAGTATGCTTCAATCCATCTAGAAAAAAAATTAACAGACGACTCACTATGCTCAAATAACTACTGCTGCTTTTTCCACCATTAAAGAACACAATATCCATGAGCTCTAGTTGCCTCACATCAAATATTAAACCAGTACCAAGTTGGAAGTAATACGATCCTTTCGATAAAATTAAGATTCTTATACTCTTTAGCTCATCCTGGCGAGCATACACAAAGCACAAAAGGGAAGTAATTCACGGTAGCACAGGACGGAGAATCACCTCACGAACGACCCTGTCCTGCATCTTGGGGCGGGCGGCCTTCTCCTTCATTTCGTCATAAACCTCGTCATAAGCGAACACCGAGGGATCCTCTTCCATGGCCTTCTTCTGCTGCTCTTCCACCTTCGCATGCCAAGCAAAACCCCACAAGGCAAGTCAATCTACTCGTGACCCGTACCAAGCCAGCGAGGGGAGGGGAAGATGGCGGGGGATTCGAGCTAGGCTACCTACCTTCTTCTGGGCTCGCTTCTTGTAGGACTGGCGGAGGATGTCGGCCTCCACGTCGTCGTCGTCGCCGTCATCGGCGAAGGCCGGCAGCGGGCGGGCCGGCGGCGGCGGGGGCCCCCGCGACGACGAGGACGCCCCCGGCTTCGTGCGGAGCTGCAGCCCGTACCTCTGCATCGCGGCGTTCCGCGTCTGAGTGCCGGGATTCGACTCGGAGCAAACCCTAGGGTCGGGGGGGGGGGGGGGGGGGGGGGGGGCAAGGGGAGGAGCTGAGGCGGCCTGACGCGGAGAAAACCCTAGGGGCTCGGCAAGGGGAAGCGGCGGTGATGAGACCGGAAGCAGCGGGTGAATCCGGGGCTGATAGAGCCGGCGAACGATGGCGACGGAGCGGCCGGACGGCGGGCGGCGGCGACCAGCAGGATCACGAGAAAGACGAGTAATTAAGCGAAATCCACGTATCGTAGTTTTTCCTTTTTTTTTTGAGAGCACACAGATCGTAGTTTAGGTTAGATTCAGCGATGCCAAATCCAGCCCGACCCACGAGTAGGATTGCAATTTGCAAACTCCGATTTCTAAGCCCAATACCTGAACTGGGCCTCTTACGGTTTCCACACGGCATCCCATTGGTACGGGACAAATTAATAGGATCATTTAATACTTTCTTTAATATGGTCGATCGGGACGATGGCGATGGTGGTGTTGCTTAAAGCGATGCATGCATGCATGAGGGACAGCTTCATCACGTGCTGCGCGTTCTATGACGCGCTGGCGGATGAGACGGCGAGGCTGAACGCCGCGTCCAACACCGCCGCCGCCGTCCACGTTCACCACGCGGCACGACCGCCGTGACGCCATGTGCGACGCCACGGCACGCACCGTCCAAAGCTGCCCATGGAAGTTGACGTTCGAAGCGGGGCCATATGGTACTGCCTGCGTTACAGCAACGCCTTGCAGTTGATGTGACATGCCACAGCGTACCGATCAAAGAACCATACAGTATCGCCTGGTAACATGTGATGCATGTATTTTTTTTAGCTTTCTTTGTTACACGACGCTATGATACTAGATGATACCAAGTGGTTTTATCTGGTACTTGGTATCATCTGGTATCATACGTGAGGCGTATTTGAGCGCGGAGATGGGAGGTGTGCGGCACATGGCAACGAGAGTGCGACGACGGCGGAGGCGGGCGCCGCCTGATACCATGTGATACCTGCATCTTTTTTAGTTTCTCTTGTCACGCGACACTATGATACCAGATGATACCAAGTGGTATTATAGCAGATGATATCACTGGTATCATACTAGTGGTATCATACGTGAGGTGTATCTGAGTGTGGAGGCGGAAGGCGTGCGGCACACGGCGGCGAGAGTGCGACGATGGCGGAGGCGAGCTGACGTGGGGCGGAGGCGGGCGGACGTGGGCGCATAGCGATGCGGAGGCCGACGATGCGCGGACGTGGGCGACATGCATCTAAGCCCTATGCCGTTTTATTTAAAGTATCCCATCCGACGGAATGTCGTGCTCTAGGCTCTCTTTTTTTTCCCACAAACCGCGGGGATGTTTGGTTAAGAGATAAGGTCATTTTGCCTCCCTTGAGTTAGCTTGTTTTCCATTCCTCAACATAAAATCAGATATAAATATTTTTTAATCTTAAAACCAGTGCAAATAAAGTACCAATGTAGTTTTAAGTCTGAATTTTTCTTATATAACGATGACGTAGCTAGTTTGACTTGGTCATTATGTCAGACACTCACACGACGAGAGATACATCATTAGAGATAAAATTAAAAGATTAAAAATAAAATATTCTCTCCTGTCTCGCTGGTGTACAGTATGCTATTCTTTTTTCCTCCACACATCATTGCAAGAAAGCGGCAACTGCAATCCCAGTGGTAGCAGCAACATGTCAAACATTGCTCCCAGCCTACTACGACTACCCGTGCCCAATGCAATGTGCATAACACCTCGGAACGTGTCATCCTGGAGGCGCGGCCGGTCACTGACCCGCGCGCCCTGCCAGCCTTCTCCGGCTCCACCTCCGCGACTCCTTCGTCGTCAACGTGCGTGTGTGGGTGCAGCTGTGCAGGGCACGATGGGGTCGTTGCTACTCGTCGTTGCTACTCGACGACACCGGCGCGATGCAGAGCGAGAGGAATGACCCTCTGAAGAGGGTAGACGCTTGGGTTCGACGTGGTGGAGAGAGGAGGAAGAACAACATGACGGCTAGGATAGGAGAGAGAAGATGAAGGGAGATAGAGGAGGGAAACAATATGGCATGGTTAAGGTGTGGTGTGGAAACACTCAACCAAACACCATCTAAGAGTATCTCCAAAAGAATGATCATTTAGTTCTCCAAGCTAAAATTTATCTTTGTAAGAAAATACGATTTGCTATCTGGATGGCAAAAGATAGCCGGTCCTCTCCACTTGCCAATACAGTGGTCCCACCACTGCCTCTCTCCCCCGCTCATCCCGTCGCACACCCTCCTAAGTCTACACCTGTTGCACCTCCCTCATGGTCACATCCGTGGCGCTAATTACCAACATTCCCCATAGCATTGCTAGTCGAGGTCGAGGCTAGCCAGCCATGCACTTGCACCCTCATAGAGCTCACTTAGTAAAAGCAATGGAAAGTTGTCTCGAGCTTCGCCTCCTCATTGTTGAGTTCCATTAGCAAGACGTCGAGTGTCATTGTCGGGGTGCCTAAAATTCAACTTCCTTCCTCGTCTCTATAGTTGTCTAGATTCAAGAGCATCGCCACCACCGTTTGCCTCTCCACCGTCGATGGCGACCTCTGAGCCAGTCTCTCAGTGGTGAGATGATGATGAGTATGGTCTAGGTAGATAATATGGTGTGGAGAAGAAAATCTAGGAGGGAAAAGAAAGAAAATTCATTTAGTGGTTAACATATAAGACTTGTTTGTTCAATTGGAGAGTCTAGAGAGATGTTATAGCAAAAGACAAATTTTACTCTATTTTTAGCAAACTACTTATATACTGCCTCCATTCTATAATATAAGACATAACCACTTTTTTCTTTATCCCATAATATAAGGTGTGCATTCAAGTATGCATTAATTAGCACATTTTTCATCATCAAAATATCCTATCATATTACATGCATGCATACAAGGTAATCTAAACGAAAAGATAGTCATAACTCTTTTCTTGGTCTTTGGGTTAGTGGTGGTTGTGCCTTTTATTATAGAATGGAGGGAGTACTAACTCCGTTCCATATTATAAGACTATTTTAATTTGTCTAGATACATCTATATAATAATGTATATATTTTTTATATTTGTTTAGATTTATTAGCACATACATAAATCTAGACAAGACGAAAAAATCTTATAAGGTAGAACAGATGAAATAGATATCTGGAGAGACCTTGAAGATGCTATAAACTTAGATAAATGTGGTATGGCTAATAAATTACTAGTCACAAATGTAACAAGGTCAGGTCAATTTAGAGAGTCTGATATGTGATATCTAAGGCCAAGAAAGTATGGCACAAGACATGTGATGTGAAACAAACACACGCCTAATAAATTATGACATAACTAAAGTATAGCACGATAAAGTAAGACAAATGAACTAAACAACTACATGCTAGGGAGCAATTTCTTCAGTTGTCTGTCAAAATGCGGAAAAATTAACTATCTGCCACTTTTTATGTATGAGTGGCAACAACAGATTTGCTACTCTCCTCTCACAAACACTTATGCATCGGTTTAAACAGTTGTTGCAAAGAGTGGCAAAAATTTAAAAACCGTTCGGCTGAATATTCAAGCGCATTTGATTTTAATTTGCATGCTTATGAACTATAAATAGTTGCGCAAAAATAAAATATTTTCCTCGCAAAAAGAGCTGTTATTTTTTAATTAGGAGACAAAGAACACAGTGAATTAATCAGTCGACAATAATCGTTTCATAAAGCGAGCAAGTGTTTCATAAAGCGAGAACTTGCTCAAGATTGAAACAGCAAGCACCTTTGATGCTGTACATCATATCATTCTTAACACTAACCCCCATAATTTAATTATCTGGTAAACATAACAGACAGACACACCATCAACCTCCACATGTCAAAACAATACCACATTCGATTACTCAAGGGGGTATAAAAACCAAAATGAGATGCAACCTTGCACTCTAGGGTAACTTCTGTTGGTGACCACGATTGCAGAAGCCTAAACACAGTGGATTCTCTTAATCTATCAACTAATTCACTTTTATTTAGCAAACCAGGCAGTCTGATAACTTTTTATCTCTTTGTAGTTACATGGCATCGCTAACCTGCGAACAGTAGCCAGAACCAGACCTCTTTTTCCTCTAGAGATATGTACATCCATCTCTGATTAGTTGAGGCCGTGTATATTCTCCAGGGGTCTCAGAAATATGTGGCCACTGTCATGAGGGTAATGATGCCAGCCTAATTTCCGTCCATTGCTCCAGAATAGCAACCTTGGGCCCAAATCAAATCTCACCCAAAGCAATCGAGAGCTACCTAAAGGTGGGTTATGTTAATTCACTATTGCTGTGAATCAAATCATATAAGCTCCCTTTTTCAGCTATAGTTGAGATTTCGATTGACAAATCTGAGATTGCACTTCTTGGAAGCATATGATCAGGGGGCATTTTGTTAAGATAATTCACAGGATCAAGCTGCCAAATCCAGAACTTCTCCACAACATGCAATATCTGTTTTTGATGAGTATCTGCAAATAACCTGATAAATTAGTGTGTATTTAGCGATATACTACTTTCTATTAACCTTTTCTTTTGCGCATGCATTTGTTAACCAAACACCAAAACAAAAAAATTGTAGCAGAGGTATAATAGTTTACCATCATTGGAAAAGATCACGTCGCCGAGCTTGATTTTTGAACCCACACTTGCCTCTGCATATAACATTTATATTATAAAATTTTAGTGAATGACAATCGCTTCACACAAATCTTAGGCCCTGGAAATGTCAACCAGAATAAAAATATATATTCTAAATTTCTAATCACACCTCATGAGCACCATAGTTGGCAGAGCCTCTCTTTGAAGGTTTTCCATCAGATGTGCTAGCAGAAATTTCCATCTCCTTCAGACCACGTGGAGGACCACGGCGGTTAGCGTGTTTATGTCCTGAGTAGAAGATGGACAAACATTAAAAATACTACATGCAACAATCTAGCGAACTGTCTGCAGCATGTCATGGTCACTCTAAGAAACATACCATTTTCTACAGGGCCTCCACGAATACCACCATGACCCCTTGGGTCTATTTTTCTCTCTCCATGGCCTGCTTTACATAATCAAGTCAAATAATTTAATACAATAAGCACTGAAATTAATTATAAAAAATCGTTTCAAAGAGACTCATACCATCTGCATGCTGACTGAAATTTTCTCCAGACAGTTGCTGCATTGCTGAGAATTCAGATGGTGAATGTGTGCCACCAGATACAGACTTGTCATAGCGACGAGGGGCCCATACACCACGATCAGGCCTATCTCTATTTCTAGCATGTCTTTCAGTCTTCTCACTGATGGGTCCAGAGCCATGGAGATGACTGTGTTTGTCATCCAAATGACCTTTCTCAGCATTCTCAACTAGTTGATCTTTAACAGTGGAGCGTGGGTTTGGAATCCGTGGTGGCCGCTTCTCAGCAGTAATTATGTGACCTTCCTGATCATGTTGAGACATAACCACATGTCGCCCTTCCTTGTTTGAGAGTATAGTCTTAATAATTCTGCCACTGCCCTCAAGCCGCGGGTCTTGCCTAGAACTAGGTAGTGCAGCATTTTTCATAGGGGTCCCTGACTGCTGCTGAGTTGTGACATCAGATGTCTGGCAAAAACAACATAGTCAATACGTTTACCAACAAAATGTTCAGAATATTTGTTGAACTTATACACTTACATTAGAATCAACCCTTGCTCTTCCTTTCAAAAGCACAATTTTCTCTTTTTTGTTCTCAGCAACTTGAGCAGATCCAGAAATTCCACCGATTGTAGCATCTACAGAAAATAGCAATATTAACATCCGAAAAGAAACTCATAATGTCAAATGGACAAAAAGTGGAGAAATAGAATACACTACCAACACATACATTGGAAGGATAGAATTAACAGAACAAGACAAGAATCATACACTTTCCTTTCTTCGAAAGGTAACTGAGCAATAGAACTCCATGCAAAAGACAAAATGAAATCCATTTTATATTAGATAGGACAATTGATGTTACAGTAGCAAAGGTAGATGTCATGCCACTCTACAAGGTAGGCAATTGCCATATTGGACGGCAAGGATAGCCATACAAACCTCCACTGGTCTCCACAGACCACGTTGGCTATTAAGCCAAACAAGGAAGCCCAAATCTAAATTTGTCTATATTTATGGTGCTTCTAGTATTACAGTGTTTTTAGTTTTCTTATGGAACAACTAAGATCTAACATATTTTACTTAAAGTTATAAACATTTTCTACAACTAACTAGATTTTACAGTGCACAAAAACAAGGCCAACTTGACCCTGGCTCAGTTCTTACAGTACTGAATTGATCAGTGCCACCCCCTACAACCTAACTAAGCTGCCTCATCTATATTAGTTGATACAACCTTTTATCAGCACATTTAGGCATGGATAGGTCATAGGTCAAGCAGAGAGCAGACACTTAGTTATAATCAATGAAATAAAGGACATGTTGATAACAACAGTTACAACAAACTTTCAGCAATAATCAATTTCTTGAATCAGCACCACCTGAAGTTCCAGAAGTATTTTTTTCCCTCTGTGCATGCTCGTCTTTCTTTGGCACTAAGATGTAAGTTGGCTTCTCCTTGGCATTGTCTCGTAAAACATATTGCTGAGGATCACAGTAAAAAAACAAAATCAATAAATTCTCATAACCCCAGGACATAATTTTCTTGTGCAGAACAGTGCGAACATGCCTTGTTCCCTAGATTTTGCAGGAATTATGAGACAGTGAAGACACCAAGATTGCAAATTAATACTTTTTATAACAAATTCAGCATGGAACTCAAAATAACCAAACTGAGACACAATGCATTGTTTTTTAATATGGTACCATAAAGACTTGCATAGTTTGAAATAAAATAGGCAAAAACTCAATCACCATAACCCAAATGTAAAATAATCTTGTGCTAGGAAAAATATATAACATATAGGAGCACACAATTCACAAACAACAGCAGAAATAGACACGCATAATGGCGACATAACAATAATCATAAGGATCAATATGCACAATTTTGTTTGAACAAAAACCATGACATTGGATGATAGTACAGACAACTAACTGAATTAGGCAAATACCCCAATGAGAAATCATGGGAAGGGTATTTTAATTTTGTGAAATCAAAGAACAGACTAACAGAATACATAAAACAATCAAGTCACACCTATTGTGACCATCAAAAATAGTCTCATGTTTTCAAGCAAGAAATTTACCGTCGAAGCGGAGGTCCTGCGCTTCTCAGAACCCCTTTTAGAAGGACTAGGACTGCTAGTAACAGCACCTGCAACTTTTCTACTGAGTCTACTACTTCCAGATCTCTGTAACATGTGACAATAGCCGCAATACTAGTTAGTTGATGCTTAAGTTGATAAAATAAATAATATACATCAACAATTACAATTTAAATGAATATGTATACCTGAGCCATACTCTTAGCCGCCCTTTGCTGGCGAACATAGACCATAAGAGGTGTCACAACAGGTGGTTCCTTTCCCGCAGCTGCAATAGTACCCAAGTAATGATAGACCCTTATTTATGCTTGCCATCTTGGAAAGGCATATTTAAAAAATAAATTGATATTATAAAAAAATAGTTTACCTGCCCTTTCAGCTTCTTTCCTTTCCAGCTGAATTTCAGCACTTGGCAAATGCTCAGCAGGCTTTGAAATTGACTCAAGAAACTCCAAGTATTCCGGATCTGGTTATACAATCCCAACAAAAATGTCAGTTTAAGTTTGAAGTGGTGATAAATATGAAATTGTCACATATAGGATGGAGAACCAGATCAAATGATTGTCTTGGGAGACTTGGACCTTTCATTATAGTTCCTTGACGAGCATCCTTCTTTGAATTCAACTTGGGAACCTGTTGCGATGGTGCATATTCCACAAGAGCTTTAAATTGAGCACCTGACAGGGAACAACAGGCCACATGCATGACAAAACAAAAATTCTAGACCAAAATTAAATTTGCAAGCATGTGTGCTCAACTGTCGAAGGAAAACACCACAAATTAATTACATTAAAATATTAACTTTTGATTAACATTACATATATCACATAATAATAAGTTGTGCTTACTTGCAACCATCAAAAGTCAACCTGAACTCTTTTTAACTTGAATACCAAAAATTAAAAAAATACCTTAACATAATGCCAATTATAATACCATGCTGAAAATGGGCATATGAAATTTTTGCGTTGCTATGAAGTGAAATAGAACAACAGTAGGGAATAAATGATACCCTATTAGTAAAAATAGGTTGGTATTTGCAGAATGGTCTCCACAATGTAACTTAGGTTATCAATTTCTAGTCTGATATATTTGTAGAACCTAAGAAAACTCATAGTATCATCATATTACTTTATAATAATAGTACATCACAGAAATCTCCTAGATTATTTCCACACAGCGAATCTATTTATACGTAAGTATGTTGGTAAATACTTAGGTAGCTAGAATGGACATTCAACTGTGACAAAGGAGACGGCAGTTTACGAATGGAACAAGTGGACAGCATACAAAAGGAAAACAGATGGAAAATTCAAATACCTAGAGAAATTGAGGCTAAAACTGCTAGTGAGACTTCTGAATCTCTAATAACACCAACTATGGTAAAAAAAATGCCATACCTTTTCTCTTTTTTTGGGGGGGGGGGGAGGGGGGCTGTTATGCCTTTTCAATAAATTATTTCTATACTATTGGAATTTACAATCTTACTGTTGGATTGCTGTTCACCAATTAAAAAGGGAATCGGTAGACATAAAAAGGAAAAATAAAAGACGCAAAGGGCCTAGTAGTTAGTCCCAAAATCCTATTAGACACTGTCTATATCCAATCAAAAGGCTATGTGAATGTTCAAGAATTACAATTTCATTTTGATTTGCTATGTTGTATGTTAACATGGTTTGTGCAAAGATCCACACTGTAAATAATGCTAAACCTATAGCACAAAGGGTGATTCCCCATTGAACTCATACATCTAGTTTTGATAGTGACAATGTTGACATAGTCAGAATATAAGTTCTGCGTGCTGAATATAAATTGGCATGGCAGTTAGTTCAGCAAAATAAATGTTGGAACATAAACGTAGAAAGTTACCCTTTTCATTCACAAACACATGACCGCTGAAGACCTCAGCAAACTCAACAACATCTTCTGGGCTCTTGAAGTTAAGGTAGAGTCGAGAATATCTGTGATTCTTTTGGCTGGACAAGCAACATGTTGTCAGCAAATTTAGAATAAAAATGAAGTTGAGAACATCACTGTCATTTAGCTTCCACAGCAATGAGTTACTATTGTAAATATAACAATTGAACCAGTAGCTACATCTGAATGGCCAGGACACTTTGCTAATCACTTGGCACAAAATTAGGCTCAACGCTGCCAAGTAGTTTGCAGTGTCCATGTTTTCTTATAGGAAATTTTCTTTATAACTAGCATATATTAAGACAATCCAGCATAGAAATGGACAAACAGAACCAAACCTCTTAACTCCAGTAGCTCAAATGGCAACATAAGATAAACAAAAGGACAGAAAACATATTGACCTCACTTCAACCCAATATAGCTACCATTAGAAGCACATTTAATTCACTTATAGCTAAAATAATGCAACATAAGTAAGAAGGTTGGCACTATCTCCGAGCAATAATTTGACAACAGCTAATATAAAATTACATAAGAATAAACTAAAATGAAGGTTTTTTTTTTAAAAAAAGGAAGTAGCTACAATTTGAAGTACGCAATCCACTATGCTTCTAGATCACAGCAAGTGGACAACATGTAAATAGCCACAAACAATGAGAATTACAAACTTAAAACTCAGTTACTATTTGATCACACCAACCTATTTTGGTTGCTAGGCATAACCAGATAGATGCCCAGATGCACTGGATAGGACAACAGTCCAAACTATATCCCTCGATTGCATATTTACTATTTAGAATGCTAATTGCTGGTCAAACCTACACGGTTAAAACTAGCCAATAAAATCTACAAATAAAATTGCGAGCTGTGGCACCTCCCGGCTTCACTGTACACAATTCACACGCTAAACAGCTTTGAACCCATACCTAGCTCCCGACCAAACGTGCGCCCGACCCGCAGCGCACCCGCACGACACACACGATGGAGCCGGTGAGAAGAATCGCGCTTACCTGGCATTGCCGGGGCGGAAGCACGACCAGTCGTACCGCCCAGCGAAGCGCGCGTCGACCTGGTCCACGACGGCCTGCGGCGCGATCGCCGGCGGCAGCCTCCTGAGCACCACCTTGGTCCGGTGCGCCGGGTCCTTCACGTGCGCCCGCGCCGCCGCCATCTCCTCCAATCCTCCCCCCACCCCACCCACACCCTCCCGCCCTAGCCGGCCGAGCAGGCAGGAGGGCCCGTCCGTCCCCCCACCCACCACCACACCGCACTCCGCCGCAAACCCTAGGGGGGCGTGGCTCACCTCACATCGGCGCGCGCCGCCGAGATCTGGAGGAGGAGGGGGTTAGGGTTTGGGGGCGGGGGCGCGGCACGGGTCGTGGAACGATGGGATTCCTCGTCGTCTCCACTCCTCTCTCTCTCTCTCTCTCTCTCTCTCCCCCTCTCGCTTTCGTCTTCCGCTTCCCCCCTCGCCGCCGTCGTCGTCGCCGCTGGGGTTTGGTTTGGGTTTGGGGGTGGGAAGGGAATTTGGCAACTGTCGGAGATTGGGGGAAGGAAGAGGAGAGAGCGAGGTGGGGGAGGGGGGAGGAAGTCAGATTGGAAGAGGAAAGGAAAGGGCAAAAAAAAGAGAAAAAAGAACGGGAGGAAGTTAATAAAAAGAGGGGATATTAATTAATTTGGAGATAAACGGGATTGTTAGTAGGAAAAGCGAGTCGAAAACCGGGGCGGCGACGGTGCGTCACGGAGGAGGTTTCCCGTGACGGGTTTTCTTCGGCTGTCGAATTAAAGATTGTGCGCCAGCTACGGTGTTGGGCATATTCGGGACTTTGGGCCGTGGGCGTATCTAATTTAAGCCCAGATTTGTCCAAACTAAGGAAAAATGTCTATAGTATTTCCCTTGACTTGGGTTAGTATAATCGTGGAACATTTGCAAGAGAACGACTAAATTTTGACACTTTAAATCTAAATTTAGTCATTTTTGTTAGGTTTGTTAACTTCAAATTTGACATGCACTCCAACAGACACTCCATCCTTACTCTCCAAATTTGGCAAGGGGGAGAATAATTGCGTGGGACCCACGGATAGCAATCTTATTATCTTACTGGTAGGAGAATGACTCGCTAGATTAGTCATTGAAGAGTCATCTTTATCCATTCAAATGGTATGACAAGTTAAATAGATAGTCTCTTGAAGAATAATTTTTACATAAAATTGCCAAACTTTAGTATGGTAAGTGAGATAAGCTATCTCTTGAAGATGCTCTTACGTCGTTACGACCACAAAACCAAGTATAACATCTCCCTTAACTATAAAGAAAGTCCTAATTTATCTTCTTCAGTGAATTCCATGGTAGATTTATCCTATATGTTGTGTTAACTGGTCAACCCTTATTGAGTCATCAGATATGTAGCGACAAATGGTATTGATGTAATAGTAAGTCAGTAAGTAACCGTCAGTGTTATAGGTACGACATACCGATAATACTATATTGGCATATATGTAGGAATTCATGTATCCCGTACAGGAATTTTCATACTTCAAATTGATTATGGCTAAATGGGGCATGATCTTACTTAGATAGGTAAGTGATATGATTTCAAAGTAATATTTGGCAAGATGATACCCGTGTCCTACCAATAAAAGGAAGGTATAGATTGACCTCCTAGGCAAGGAGGGCGTAATCCACAGGAGATATGAAAGTCAGATGATCCCATGTATAATCCCTTGACTTTAACAACATTTATGTTAGGATAGTCTAGTCAGCAATGAGTTCTCATATTGTACTTTTGTAATATCTTACTAGTTTCATATTTTGTTAGCACATATCTTTTGTATTTTAAGTGGTTTAGGGTCAATAAGCTTTGGTTGCTAGCGGTAGACCGTAGATTCGCCCCTTAAGGAGACAGTGCTCCCATGCGTAGAGCAAAATTACAACTTACGTGTGGGTTGTCATGATTGGGCCGAACTGGGATTGCGACATGCATGCTTAGTTATTGACACGAACATACTCCAATGAAAATTTAAAGTGCTACAAGTGCTATTTTTTAGTTTATTATTACAAAAGTAAAAGTATTGTTTTTTTCGTCTCAAAATATAACATGCAGATAACTATGTTTTCCGACGGTAAATCACCGAGAATAGCTAGTTTGTTTCATCTTCGATCGTCCGAACGGTACTCATTGGCAGCCTGCTTGATAATTCAGACAAAAGCTTGTCACGCCACTCCATTTCCCATCTTCTCTAATGTTCGGATATATTAAGCAATGACTCATCATCAAGCCCATGGTGCTCTTCCTGTTTGTATTTGAATTGTACCAGATTCAAGGCGGGGTGGGCTTCCCGAGTGATGTTCCGTCCAATTCCATTCAAGAGACAAATACCTGGAAACTGTTGTCACATACACATAGGTCCTAAGAGCATCTTAACGGTTTATCTAAATTTGGTCATCCATATTTTCATTTGGATGATCATCTAAAACAGTCACGTCCTTCATATCTCTTTGTACTTCATCAGATCATTCATATATGATATCCTCTATATCTCTTTGGAGAATGGAGAGAGATTATCAAAATATGAAGGTTCTCTCCTAATATGGATGATATCCAAAAAATAAATGATAGGATGACCGTTCTATTAAAGCTCAATTTATAATTTTCATCCTCTATTTTCAGGATGGATGATGGGATAGATGAGCTCTTGGGGATGCTTTACCCGTTTAGTTCTCAAAAACTTTTGGGAGATAATCACATCGGCACGTATGATTACACATTTGAAGTACTAAACATAGTCTAATTACAAAATAAATTTTAGATTCTGCTTGAAAACCGCAATACAAATCTTTTGAGTAATTAGTTTTAATGTTGGTTACTGTAGTACTTATGACTAATCATGTACTAATTAGGCTCAAAAGATTTCATCTCACGATTTCTCCCATAAATGTATAATTAGTTTTAATGTTCATCTATATTTAATGCTTCATTTAGATGTCCAAAAATTCGATGCGATATTTTTGGAAAAAAGTTTTTGGGAACTAAACGGGGCGTACGATTACACATTTGAAGTATTAAACGTAGTCTAATTACAAAACAAATTTCAAATTCCGCCTAGAAACCGCAAGACGAATCTTTTGAGTAGTTAGTTTTAATATTGGTACTGTAGCACTTATGACTAATCATGTACTAACTAGGCTCAAAAGATTCGTCTCGCTATTTCTCCCGTAACTGTATAATTAGTTTTAATGTTTGATGTGAGGTTTTTTTGAACTAAATAGTGCCTATTTAGGTTGATCAGAAGCAAAAAAAAGCTTAATTCAAAAAAGAAAAAACCTAATCTTTTTCCTTGTGCTTATAAGCCAAATTTAAATTTGTTGATTTTTGAGATTTTTTTTCATCATAGTATATTTTCAGCCTTTGTTTTTCGAGTTTTTTTATCATCCTTGAAAAATTACCTTGAAATACCATATCTTTTCGGTGTAAAAATTTTGGTATTTAAGAAATTTTACACTAAAATTTTTGACACCTCAACTTATTTCTCAAGGATGGTAAAAAAGACATTGTTTTTATATCGCTAAGAGTATGTATATAAAAATGTTTTATTTATAAACTAGTTCTCCTCTGTAAATATGTCATTTTTTTTTCACGATAAAGCCAAACGGTAAAACCGAAAAAAGAAGAGAGGGAGTATGAACTCTTGTACCCTGCATTGCTGTATGGTGAGCCTCTGCAAGCCGGGAGTAAGGCGCCGTTTAGTTCAGAAAAAGTTTTTCCAAAAATATCACATCGAATTTTTTGGACATCTAAATGGAGCATTAAATATTAATGAAAATAAAAACTAATTATACAGTTATGGGCGAAATCATAAGACGAATATTTTGAGACTAATTAATACATGATTAGCCATAAGTGCTATAATAACTAATATATGCTAATGCCTGATTAATTAGGCTTAAAAGATTCGTCTCACGGTTTTCAGGCGGGCCGTGAAATTTTTTTTTCATTCGTGTTCGAAAACTCATTCTGAGATCCGATCAAACTGAAAGTTGGCAGAAGCGTTTTCACCTCATTGGAGGCCGCCGTACGTGTTGATATTTATATGGGAACAGCCCCCATAGTGGCGTATACAATCATGGAAGAGATGGTTACAAAACTGAATTATATCTCTATCTCTTTCCATATCTATCTTATCATCTCATGCATTACACGTGATAATAAACTCAATCTTTATCTCTAACACTCCCCCTCAATCATAACTTATCTAAGTTAAGATTGCATCTAAACTTCCTAAGTTGTTGCACAACAATAGGTTTAGTAAACTCGTCTGCAATTTGATCGCCAGAGGCTATAAAACGGATCTCCAATTATTTTCGAGCAACTCGTTCTCGGACGAAGTGATAATCAATTTCAATATGCTTGGTTCTGGCATGGAATATTGGATTAACAGCCAAATAAGTAGCACCCAAATTATCACACCACATGCAAGCAGTTTTGGGCACATCAACTCCTAATTCTTTTAGGAGAGCTTGAATCCAAATAACTTCTTCAGTTGCATTAGCAACAGCTTTATACTCTTTTTGTTTCTGTACTGGATCTAGAAACTGTAGCTTGTTTTCTTGCACTCCAAGAAACTAAATTAGATCCTAGAAATACAGCAAACCCTCCGGTTGATCTTCTATCGTCCACAGATCCTGCCCACTCTGCATCTGAGAAGACACTCACAAGCATGGATGGAGAACGACTTATCTTTAAACCAAGATCAACTGATGATTTTATATATCTCAGTATTCTCTTAACTGCCATCCAGTGATCTATAGTTGGGTTGTGCAAGAACTGACAAACTTTATTGACTGCAAATGAAATGTCAGGTCTTGTTAGAGTTAAATATTGAAGGGCCCCAACTATGCTTCTGTATCTGGTAGCATCATTTTCTCCCAAGATAACTACACTATGAGCTGACAATTTTTCTGAAGTAGACAGAGGAGTACAAACCGGTTTGCAGTCCAACATACCTGCTCTCTTCAATAAATCTGAAGCATATTTTTCCTGTTTTAACAGAATACCTTCTCCTGTTGTACATACCTCTATCCCTAGGAAGTAATCTAGATCTCCTAGATCCTTGAGAGCAAATTCTTGTCTCAAATCTGCCAACAGTGCGGAAACACCCTTCTGTGTAGAGCTAGCCACAATTATATCATCAACATAGATAAGAACAAACACTGTGACATTCTCTTTGTTGTAATAAAACAATGACGTGTCAGCTTTAGATGCTTGGAATCCAAGGTTATTTAACTTGTTACTTAACCTTGAATACCAGGCTCGAGGAGCCTGCTTTAGTCCATAAAGTGCCTTATCTAGCTTGCAAATATAATTGGGCCTACTCTTATTTTCATATCCAGGAGCTTGTCTCATATATACCTCTTCTTCAAGGTACCCATGAAGGAATGCATTTTGCACATCTAGTTGACGAAGAAACCATCCCCTGGAGACAACAATAGACAAAATAGTTCTAATAGTGGCTGCTTTAACTACGGGACTAAAGGTGTCTTCATAATCGATTCCATACCGCTGTTTGAACCCCTTTGCTACTAGACGAGCTTTATATCGATCCAGGCTACCATCTGACTTCCTCTTAATTTTGTATACCCACTTACAGTCAATAATATGTTTACCATGATTAGGTGGGACTAAATGCCAAGTTTTATTTCCTACTAAAGCAGCAAACTCAACATCCATAGCAGTTTTCCAATTTTCATTAGACAAGGCTTCATCTAAATTCTGGGGTTCTCTTGTAGCAGTCAAAAGGCCATACCTTACTGTGCCATCGGTGTATCTCTTTTCCTTTCTTATGCCCCTCTGAAGTCATGTAACTGGCCGAGTAGCCACACCTTGATCAAGTGTTGTCGCAGGGGATCCGGATTGTGCCGTTGCGTCGCCATGACTTGCCGTCGCGGCGCCATTATTGCTGTCAGCGCTGCCACTTGACGACGCCTCGCGACCGGGCGACGCCGAACCCGACGCACCTGGCGCTTGCTCCCCCTGCCGTAGGGGGCTGACATCCTCGTCCGCATCGAACGGGGGCTGACATCCTCGTCCGCATCGAACGGGAGCACTGGCGAGGTGGGAAAAGGACCCTGGGAATCTGTGCTGTCAGAGAAAATAGAAATATCATCTCTGGGATTGTCTGCGGCATCCGGATGCACTGCATTTTCTTCAGAATGAGCCGTATTTTCTTGGTTGTTTTGCCTAGATCCTGCTGCTTCTTCAGGCACTTGTTCCTGCTGACCTGTGACAAGCTCAGAGGACCCGTTAGAATGTTCAGGAGCATTAAACATGCGGTCATTATATTCACCCCCATTAATTGCAATATTAGGATATAACGAGGGAGGAAGCAAAAGAATTTCTAAGCGCAGTCTTGCTCCAGCGTTTGCATGCAATTTTTCAAAAGGAAAAATGTTCTTATCGAACACGACATCTCGGGAAATATAAACTCTCCCAGTTGATATATCTAGGCACTTGAAGCCTTTGTGAATATTGCTCTACCCAAGGAAAGTGCATTGCTTTGAGCAAAAATGAAGTTTGTGCTTGTTGTATGGACGAAGATTGGGCCAGCATGCACACCCGAAGATTTTGAGAGCAGAATAATTGGGTTTCTGACCAAGGAGACGCTCTAAGGGGGTAGTGTATTGGATCACTTTGCTGGGTGTGCGGTTTATGAGGTAAGTGGTTGCTAGGAAAGCCTCATCCCAGAATTTGAGAGGCATGGACGCATGAGCAAGGAGAGCTAACCCAACCTCCACAATGTGTCGATGCTTGCGCTCTGCAGATCCATTTTGTTGGTGCGCATGGGGACGAGACACAGTGGGAGATACCAATTTTAGTGAAGGAGGAGTGTAATTTTTCATATTCTCCTCCCCAGTCAGTTTGCATAGAAATAATCTTTCGATTAAAAAGACGTTCAACACGTTGTTGGAACTCTTGGAACTTGAGAAAAACTTCAGACCTTTTTTTGAGTAAATAAACCCAAGTAAATTTACTGAAATCATCTATGAAACTAACATAATATTGTCTGCCCCCAACAGAGGTAGGAGCAGGCCCACACACATCTGAAAACACAAGTTCTAAAGGATTACTAGACACACTAGAGGATTTAGAATAGGGTAACTGATGACTCTTTGCCTGTTGACAAGCATTACAGACTCCTGACTCATTACTTTCTCCTGAACATGGGAGATTATTACTGCTAATGACTTTGTGGACGATGGCTAAGGATGGATGGCCCAACCTGCTATGCCATCTTGTTATCGTGGGCTTGATGGCTCCAAGGACTTGTCTGGATGTAGAGAAGGAGGATGATGGCAACGGGTACAGTCCATTGCGGCATGGTCCTCTAAGAAGAAGACTCTTCGTGACCTGATCCTTAATAGCAAAGAAACGAGGATGAACTTCAACAAAAGCTTGATTATCAACAACTAATCTATGAGCAGAAATAAGGTGAATATTGACCGACATGTTTAATGTTCATACCTGCACCGCTTGCCGTGTGGATCTGTTCCTTGCCGTTGTACTTCTCATGTGTTGTTAGTTTATCCAATTCTCCCGTGATGTGGTCGGTGGCTCCGGTATCCATGTACCAGTTTGCATCTATACCATAGGAGGCTGCGGCTACAGTTTTTGGATCCGAAACAAAATTTTCGTCGTACCTGTGCCAGCAATCTGCTACCACATGTCCAGGTTTACCACAAAGCTGACAAACTGGATGCTGCTTTTTGTAGTTGTTGTAGGTGCGCTCACTATTGTTGCCTCGCCCCCGGCCACCGCGATCAGAGCGGCCTGCCCCGCCCCCACGACCACAGAACGAGTTGCTGTTGCTGCCGGAGGGGTTATTGGTGTTGAAGTTGCCTCCTTTGCCACTGCGCCTTGCGCTGTTGACGGATGAGTCGCTGGCTTGTTGGCGTAGTTTGGCTCGGCTCTCGAAGCTCAAGAGCTGACTATAGATCTCCGCGATCGGGACTGCTTCCGCCTTGCCAACGAGAGAGGAGACGACGGGCTCGTAATCATCATTAAGCCCGACAAGGATGTAGGACATCATGTCCTCGTCGTCGAGAGGTTTGCCAGCAGATGACATCTCGTCCGCCAGCGCCTTCATCTTGTTGATATATTCTGTGACACTGAGATCGCCCTTGCGGGTCGTCGACAGTGCAAGACGCGTGTTCAACGCACGCGCTCGTGATTGTGAGGAGAGCATCGTTGTGATTGCACTCCATGTCTCGGCAGCCGTCTCCAGATTGACAACCTGAGTAAGAATATCTTTTGAAACAGATGCAAGAAGAAAACCAAGCACCTGTTGGTCGGTGACAACCCACTCCTCGTATGTAGGGTTGGCCTTTGTGACGATCTTGTCATCTTCCTTGACGTTGATCTCTGCCGAAGGAGCGTTCTTCACGCCGGTGAGGTACCCCTCCATGCGGGCACCACGGATCACAGGAAGAATCTGTGTCTTCCATAGCAGGAAATTATTCCTGGTGAGTTTCTTCGGGGCAACTTGTCCAGAGAGCGGATTTGCAGCAGAATTGGAGGAGCTTGCCATGGCATATGCAATCTCACGTATGGAAGACAGACTCTGATACCATGAAAGTTGGCAGAAGCGTTTTCACCTCGTTGGAGGCCGCCGTACGTGTTGATATTTATATGGGAACAGCCCCCATAGTGGCGTATACAGTCATGGAAGAGATGGTTACAAAACTGAATTATATCTCTATCTCTTTCCATATCTATCTTATCATCTCATGCATTACACGTGATAATAAACTCAATCTTTATCTCTAACACAAATGTCTAACGTGATCCTTCTTCCAAAAATTTTTGGTACCTAAACAGGGCTTAAGTTGCAGGAGACACCACAGCATCCCCGAGCTGTCAACGATGTCGCACTCATCCAGGACCAGTGTCATTAGCCTGCGAAACACCGGCAGGCCTCTTCGCCCTAGCTCTAAAAAAACAGACGCCAGCAACGGTCCGGCTTGTTTAGTTCCAAAATTTTTTTCCCATAAACATTACATCAAATTTTTGGACATCTACACGAAGCATTAAATATAGATAAAACAAAAAACTAATTATAAAAATCGTGAGACGAATCTTTTGAGCCTAATTAATCCATAATTAACCATAAGTACTATAATAACTCATATGTGCTAATGATAAACTAATTATGCTTAAAAGATTCGTTTCGCGGTTTTCAGGCGAGCTATGAAATTCGTTTTTTCATTTATGTCGGTTAGACACCAAACATTCTCTGGCAGGCAGTGCAGGATGCAGTCGACCATAACCTCGTCGTAGAAATCATGCAGAATATCAGGAAATCCCAAGGTGGCTGAACATGACGTGCCTGCTCGGGCCAGACTTGTAGAAAGAAAAAAAAAAGAGAGGGGGTTGAGAGTAATTCATGGTCAATGCAAATTTAATTTCTCTCAGCATATTTGCAAACGAAAAATAATTTACAAACAATACTTTTATATACATGTTCTTAACTACCTAAAACTAAGTTTGGAAAATAAAATATAATGATGAGACATTAAAATTAATTCCAAAATTTAAGGTTGAAAATCCAAATTCTGACTTATAAGTATAAACAGAAACGAAAAGACGAAGATGAAAGTGTTCCGTTATCCTATGACTTTTTAACAACATGGCCGTCTGGGGTATCCAGGGTGCAGATGCAAAGGCCAAGATGGTTATATCGATCTTTGAATGTTTGTAATTTGATGTATTAAATTTTTTATCGTAAATTTTGGTATATATATATATATATTAAAATTGCCTATGTATATATGTTAATCATGATATATATACCTTAATGAAATAATATATATTGATATTTCTTATATTGTAATGGGCAATAGCCGTCCAAATCGTTTGATGAAGACTGAATCTTTGTTCAAAACAATTATATATCACGTAACGACTGACGGTCTAAGTGTCTAACGGATAAGATCCAGGCCTCCACACCTGAGGTGTCCGGTTCGATTCCGCTGGCGCACAAACCGGATTTCCATTTTCGCTGTTGTGTTCTTAAATTTATTTCACATTGGCAAATTTATTTTAATTGTTAAATTTCTAAAAGAAAGTTTCAAACGATACTAATATGCGTATAATTCATATTTCTTAAATTTATTTCACATTGTCAAATTTATTTTAATTGTTAAATTTCTAAAAAAAAGTTTCAAACTACATGCGTATAATTCATATTTCTCCGTAGCAAAGAACCACCACCTCCTAGAAAACCCGTTGTTCGAGGAACCGGGTGAGGAAGTTGAGCTGGAGCAGCTTCGTCCAGGTGCTAACCATGATCACATGTTGTCGATTCGACGTGGACCGCACCCACTTCATCGGACACTTACCGCTCCTTAAGAATTCTTCGATGTGCAGCATGACGTTCCTTTGATCGGCGAGTTGCGCGCGAACGAGGCACAACATGCATGGAGCCACAATGTAATGATGTCGTACACGCTGCTAGAAAAATCATGACAACCTAGTGATGCAGCCCGATATCCCACTATGATTGAATTTGGTGGACTCCAATATCTCATCTAATTAGCTTGTCTTGAAAAGATATGATTAATAATTGACATATTCTTAGATATATATTATGATGGGCTACACTGCAGTACCATTATGCTACCATTTTCAACCTGCACTGTGAATGAGATCTTCATCACATTGATGTGAACTGCCTTGGGCTGTTATTACTGTCACAGTGCGTATGCATGTATATTGTAGGTTTGTTTCTTATGCATGAGTATAGTACATGGAAGTGTTAGTCAGCTAACGGATGACTCCTTCGTGAAAGGAAAAAACGAAAAGGAATTTAACTGACTGTTGTATTCATCTGGAATTGCACACACATGCACCATGCATGCATGAAAAGATAAAATAAACTTTATAGAAGACATTAAAAGGCGGATAAGATTATACCATTGAACAAAAATTATCTGAAAATGAATGGAGAAAGCGGGTGGATGGTTACCAGTGAAATTTATAGACCTAGTCATTTGTTGCAGTAAAGTGTTTACTGATGTGGTGGGGGTCCGAGGATGAGTGGCAAGATCCATGGGAAAGCGATGGTGGTGGCCTTGGAGGTGCGCTATTGCTTTATAGCTATAGCGCGCATATATATATATATATATTTATAGAGTAATACTACAGGACGGGCTACCGTTGCAATGCACACAAAATCAGCAAGATGCAATGCACCCAAACTCCGACCATGCTCGTGGCACAGATACCGTATACCATTGAAACGGTATACCGTTCGGTAGCAATTCCCATACTTATATCTATTATAAAAATACAAAGCGCTTTTGTCCTTTTTTTCGTTCATCGTTCACTATCGTGAGGTGCACATGCCATCAGATGAGGGTCATCAGTGATGGACCATGATTATGGCCCGTCAGAGATGAGAACCATCCATGATAGGCCATAATCTAGGCCCGATTGAGATGAGTGTCATCTGTGACGGGCTTGATAGTTTGGCCCGATTAAGATGATTGAGACAATCTCAATCGGGCATATATTTGTGCCCGTCACAGATGAGTATTATCTCTGACGGGCTCTAAGCATACGCACCTAGATTCGGCTGTGCAACTATATCTACGACAGGCTCTTTTTCGGTCCGATTGAGATGACTTCGTTCGAACGGTCCAATAGCCCAGATATGTAACGGGCTGACCTGAGAGCATCTGTACAGGTGCTGCCTCCGGCAGGAATCCTGTCACGACTAGGGTCCCGGCAGGCGGTGCGGACGTGCGTGCTGTCGCGGCGGTGGAGCCGCCTGTGGCGCGGCATGCCGTGCATCGACAACGACCAGAGCGAGTTCCTGCTGGACCGAGCGGCCGCCGCCGAGGGGGACTGGCGTGAACAGCAGAGCGCCAACGCGGAGGCGTGGAGGACTTCGCCGACGGCCTGCTGCCCTCCCACGACACGTCGGTGCCGCTGGACAGGTTCCGCCTGCACGTCGCCCGCGTGGTCGCATGCACGAACACCGGCAGGTGGATCCGCCGAGGCCTCGCGCGCCGCCCCGCGGCGCTCGACGTCAGCTACGACCACCCGGGGCTGGGGCGACGGCCGGCCCACACGTTCGACTTCCCCTCCGGCGCCGGCGCCCGCCTCAGGACGCTGCGCCTCTCCCGGGTCACCCTCTCGTTTCGAGGTGTCATCTTCCAGTCTGCGCCATCCGAGGATTTATTAGTGTGAGAACCTGAAATCTCTCGAGTTCGAGTGCTACGAACGGTGTCGTGAGCCTCTTGGCAGCGAGTTCTCCGATATTCTAGGGCATATCTCCAAGGATTTTGCTGATCCGTTCATGCAATTATCATCTGACGGCGAGGGAGGTACGCAGTCAAAGTCCTCGTTTAGTTCCTAAACACTTTTTTTCTAAAAACATCATATTAAATCTTTAGACATCTAAATAAAACATAGATAAACTAAAAAACTAATTGCACAGTTACGGAAGAAATCTTAAGACGAATTTTTAAGCCTATTAGAAAATGATTAGCCATAAGTGCTACAGTAACCAATATGTGCTAATGATGGATTAATTAGGCTCAAAAAATTCGTCTCGCGGTTTTCGGCCGGAATCTAAAATTTGTTTTGTAATTAGACTACGTTTAATACTTTAAATATTTATTCGAAAACCTGATATGATGTTTTTGCAAATTTTTTTGCAAACTAAACACCACCAAAGTTTTGTACTCGTGGAGATAATATGAGTACATTCACCAGAGAAGTTTGAAAAAAGGGGAAACTTTACTTACTTGCACTGTGAATTATGTAGATATATGCTAAAATGATGGAACTTCATGATGGTCAGGGTTTTTAAGATAATTCAGAGTCAAATCATTTTTGACTGGAGAGTGCAGCACTCGCGCGCATAGTTCCAGAAACCAGTTAAATATTTGCCCATTATAAATTGCCTCAACTTTCCGCAATATGATAACTAACGACGTGACACTTTGAAAATTGAAAGTGTGTCAAGAATCAAGATGTCCAAGACCAGAATTAATGTTATTTGTGGACGGGATGAGATCTCTCAGAAATTTTGGATTTGATTTCAGTTCTAACACTTTTCAGTTATTCTAGCACGGCTTCCAAGAAAATCAATTCGAATGGAATCGTTCTGAAATATGAAAACAAATAAGATAAAATAAGAATTCCTACCATACGTGTATATATGTTCAAAATAGATAAAACATTTTATCTTTTTTTATAAAAAAAAATCCTGCAAGATCGGCCTTGGAAAGTGAAAACATGGAACCGTCTGCGAACGCACACATCCATCTTTGCACTTATAAGCCAAAATTTAAATTTTCAAACTTAAATTTGGAGTTGATTTTGAATTTTCTCATCGAAGTTTATTTTTCAGCCTAGGCTTTTAGGTTATACCAAGAATACTAATATAAAAGTTTTATTTAGAAATTATTTTTCATTTACAAATATGTCACTGACCTTTTCCATGAAAAACCCAAACAATCACCCCTGAGACATCTTGGCACATTTTCGTTGCTACTTTGAAACATCGAATGAATTTTTGGGAGATGTTATAGATTCAAATCCTGAATTTAAATGACACCACATCTTTTCGCTTATGCTTTTAAGCCAAAATTTGAAATTTCAACCTTAAAGCTAGAGTTGATTTCATGGTTTTTTTACCAAAATTTATTTTTCTACCTTTGATTTTATTTTAGATCACAAAGAATACATATATAAAAGTTCATCTTTGCTATTCGACAGTCGACTGTCTTTTCTTCTAAGCGTCAGTCCACCCGCGAGCCATCCAATGGAGCGCCAACATTTGTGCGTCAGATTGTGCTAAGGGGGATCTGGGTGGCCCACGTTTTTCTTTTTTTTGACTGACACTTTAAAAAAAATCAGTTGACTGCTAGATAGACACCCCCATAAAAATTTTATTTACAAATTATTTTTTATTTTTAAATATGTCGTTGACAATCACCCCGTCAGCCGTTTTTTTCCATGCTTTTCAAAAAACATCTGATAGGAATACTGTCACATCGAAAGGCTATACTAAACTTTGGCAACGGTAATGGTAATTGGTAAATGCCAAATTGCATAGGCATTACAAAAGCATCATTCAACATTTCTAGTTTTCTACAGCCCATGCATATATATCACCCCTGTACCGTCCAAGGATAGCAAGAACTTGTTTGTGTTGCTCTGCTTGAAATAGGATAGCCAAAACGGCTGGGTTCCATAATGAACAAACATGAAATGCAGGACGGTAGGAGGTCTTAAACCATGATTCAGAAATAGGCGCTGTTATTAGATTTGTAACAGATTGATCGAGTTTTCATAGAAACCAGATAATGAGAGGACTACTCCAATACACTACCGCTAACACTAGAGCTACAAAATCGGTGGCGGCGGTGGCGGCAACATGTGCCTCGTCGTTGCAGGAGGCAGAAGCCGTTCCCGATTCCTTCTTGCCTGGTAAACAAGTTGGCTTGGCGGTGTAGGGAGCAGCACAAGTGCCATCGTATCGCTCTCTGGCTCCTTCTCTGGTAGGCCGAATTTGTTCTTCTCCTCCCACACATCGGCGCGTCTCTTCTTCAGCTCTAGAGTCCGCGCCTTCCGCCTCATCTTTCTGTCTGTGAGAAGCCTATTCCTGCCGACCAACAGCCCCTCAACCTCGTCATTGACGATCTCAAAGTTCTCCTCGAACAATGGGTTTTCTAGGAGGTGCCTCTCGAAGCCATTACCGAGGAACCGGGCGAGAAAGTTAAGCTGGAGCAGCTTTGTCCAGGTGCTAACCGTGAGCACATGTTGTCGGTTCGACGCGGGCCGCACCCATTTCATTGGGCACTTACCGGTCCTCAAGAATTCTTCGATCTGCACGAAGACATTCCTTTGATCGGTGAGTTGCCGCTTGTCGTCAGCGCCATTCCCAGTGGACTCAATGGCTAGGTCAGAGACGGTGGTACTGATCGCAGCCATATCCTTCAGCGAGGTGTCGTGCGCCAGTTTGAGCTCGATGCAGGCGGCGAGCGCCTCGCCGGCGGCCATCCGGACGGTACGGTCGTCGTTATAGAGGAGCTCGGCGAGGACTGCGATCTTGTCCTTGCAGCTCTCACCCGGCTCCGCCTCGTACCGGTCATGGACGACGGTGAGGAGGAACGCCCACGCGGAAACGGCGGCGGCCAGGACCTGAGGCGTCGTCTTCCTCGCGGGTTCTGAGTACCCTGAGGTTGGTTCGATCACGCTGTCCCAGATGGTGTCCATAGACCTCTCGATCTCCTCGTCTCGGATCTCGCCAGTGAACGTGGCGGCAGCAAGGCTATCGAGCGCAGGGAGCACCCTCCTCATGTCCGACGACGCCTCCACCGTCTTGCTGAGGTAAGGGAACGCTTCGGCCAGGATGTGCTTGGAGCCCATGGTGGCGTCACCGCCATTGCCGCCGCCGACGTTGAGCGCGAGGATGCCGAGGGCGCGGTAAGCGAGGCAGGCCTCCTTGATGGAGCCTTTCTTGAGAGAGAAGATGCACCGTGACACGATGGTCTCGTATTTACAACGGACATCTTCCACGACCTTGAAGCCCTCGAGCGCGCGAATGAGGCACACCATGGCCGCCTCCCGCGTGGAGGCACGCTTCTCGAAAAGCCCGATGATGCACGCGTCGATGTTCTCGATGATCGTGCACTCGACTGGCTCCTCATGATCCACGAACCGAGGATGGATCGGGTTCTCATCCCTCGCTAGACTCTTCTTACATTTGTCACCGCCACCCCTGGCATCTGCAAGCCGCCGTCGCCCGATAAATCAAATCAAGCAATCACATATATCGTAAGAGAAATAAATAAAGACAGGGGTGATGGAAGAAGACGTACGTCGACGCCTGGACGGAGCCATGGAGATCGCCGTCGGCTACTGTCTCGGCGCGGAACGGAGGTACGACGAGCCAATTATGACCAAACAATTTACCTGGAAGCCAAATCAATATCAAGCCCCCATGTAAACGATCATTTACCTAAAATCCCACTGGCCCGTATGTATTCAAGCCCAAAACGCTACTAAATTTGAAAAGCGATTGAAACATACCGCTGCTTGGTACGGTGATGAAGGGAAACGCTGGTTGGTACGGTGATCTGGATCTGAAATAACTGAGAATATAAATGGGTGAGCATACCCAACTATGAATCAAACTCGGTTGAGGTTCATCGTCGCCAAGTCGGCATCGGCATCGTAGGAGCACGCGTCCGCTGGAACCGAAGCGGATTCGCAATGCCGTCCCGGCCGCAACCATTTAGGCAACCAACATGTCCGATCGATCCGCGTCATGCTTCGACGATCGGGTCGGAATCGTGCGTGGCCGGCCGAACTGCTTATACGCTCGGACATGCACTGTGAATTATGTAAATATATATGCTGAAATGATGAAACTTCATGTTGGTCAGGGTTTTTAGATAATTCAGAGTCAAATCATTTTTGACTGGAGAGTGCAGCACTCGCCCACGTAGCTCAAGAAACCAGTTAAATGTTTGTCCATTATAAATTGCCTCAACTATGCGCAATATGATTAACTAACGACGTGACCGCTTTGAAAATTGAAAGTATGCCAAGAATTAATGGTCTGTGTGGAGGGGATCATATCTCTCAGAAATTTTGGATTTGATTTCAGTTCTAACCCTTTCCCGTTATTCTAGCAAGGTTTCCAACAAATCGATTCGAATGAATTCGTTCTGAAATATAAAAACAAATAAGATAAAATTATGAATTCCTACCACATGTATATATACGTTCAAAATAGATAAAATGTTTTATCTTTTTTTTTAAAAAAAATCGTGCAAGTTCAACCTTGGAAAGTGAAAACACACAAATGTCTGGGAACGCACGCTCCATCTTTTTGCTTATGCTTATGCTTATAAGCTAAAATTTAACCTTTCAACCTTAAATTTAGAGTTGATTTTGGGGGTTTTTTTTACCAAATTTTATTTTTCAAGTTGTTATTTTAAATTATACTAAGAATATGTATATAAAAGTTTTATTTACAAATTATTTTTCTTTTGCAAATATGTCATTTGTCCTTTTCTGTGAAAAAACCAAAACAATTACCCCCTCAGAGACCATCTTGGCACATTTTCCTTGCTACTTTGACACATCAAATGAATTTTTGGGAGATGTTATAGAATTCAAATCCCGCATTTAAATGTCATCACATCTTTTCGCTGATGCTTTTAAGCCAAAATTTAAATTCTCAACCTTGAGTTGATTTTGAGGTTTTTCACCGAAGTTTATTTTTCCGCTATGACTTATATATATATATATATATATATATTGTTTATATATTATTTTTTGTTTGTAAATATGTTGTTTGGCAATCACCCATCAACAGTTTTATCCATGCTTTTCCAAAACTTCTGATAGTAGTTAATACAGTTACCTAGGCTATGAAACTAGATTGAAACATCTACCGGGAGTAATTTGTTTTATCTGTACATATTTAATCAACTTCTATTGATAACTTGGATATAATATTTAAGTGATGCGTTAGCATATGAAACCGTGAAGTGAAACTTTGCTTTTGAGAAGACTTATTTTATTTATCCATTCAAATATGTTTTGATGATGTGATATTACTAAAAACCACACAATGAAATCTTATATGGCTTAGAAAAAAATTATGGACCTATGTATTTGTGCAGTCCATTCTTATTATATGGGACCGTTTAACATGTATATTAGAGCACCTCTAACAATCTCTTCAAATCTCACTCTCCAAATATCTATTTAGCCAGTTTACCAAACAATAGTGTCAAAATTGTATTTCACTCCAACGGCATCTCTATTATACTCTCCAATCGAAGCACAGTGAAACTATTCATTTGACAATCCAAATAGGATGGCCAAATTTGGCTCGTGAGAAGAACAATTTTGGCCAACGAGAGGCTATCCGGTTGGAGAGGCTGTTATATAACACTCATAATTTCTAAATTTTAGTTTGGAGAGTGATATAAGGAGATTGTTGCAGATACTGTTACTTGTAAAGCAGCCAGAGAGCTGTTTGGGCCTAAACTGTCATGCGTCCATAGATTCCAGGCAGGCCCATCTGAAAATTACTCTCTCTGAACTCTTTTGGATTGTTTTTTTTTTTGCCGTAATTCATATGAACTATTTTTAAAATAAAATTCCTGCATTCCAAAATCCAAATGATCCCACATCTGAATACATGATTGGGGAATAATGATCCTGGCCTCGGCACACTTACACAGCGAACTAATGCTTATGCTACACATAATGCAGGACGAGATACTGATAGTGATCGACTTCACTCGATCAATTCATGCTTAAAGTTCTTTTAATAATAAAGTAAATCACAAGTAAAATAAATGATATTTCTATAATTTGTTAAATAAGACAAATGATCAAACATTACAACAAAAAAACCAAACATCTTATATTATGAAACAGAGGGAGTAGCATATAAACAAAGAGAGCAGCGGTCTTTTTCCGAGATAACTCCATGACTAAGTTCATTTTGATCACAAGTGCT
Organism: Oryza brachyantha; assembly: GCF_000231095.2. Lineage (NCBI taxonomy): Eukaryota > Viridiplantae > Streptophyta > Magnoliopsida > Poales > Poaceae > Oryza > Oryza brachyantha. The sequence continues at coordinate 11,161,801 of NC_023166.2, forward strand.
ACAGAAAATAACAAGAACAGGAACAAACCGACAATATGAGATATCATAGCACCAAAAGAAAACTTTGTTATTAACATCAGGTTCAGGAATTTTGTAACCATGATCATGATGTCACATTCTGTAAGACCCAAAAAGCTAATTAGGAGCAGGGGGCATTGCTCCTTTCTGGCATTCATCAGAGAGGATAAGAAACTTACATATGGTATATACGAGATACACACTATAGATGACAATATAATTATCAAGTCCTAAAAAGCACGGCTATATTTAGTGCTGAATCGGTTGAAAGAAAGGCAAAATCAAGCATCAAGCTATACACATATCAAAATACAACCTGTAAGCAACAGCCATCACAAAATATGAGATGCTGATCTTTGGTCTAAGACAATAAGAGTTGCAAGATAAATATTATCCAGGACAGCTCAAGATCTGTGACATTTAGTAGATTGCTAAGAATCTTCAATTGCTTGATGTGGTCAGTTCTGTGAGAACTGTAAGTTGTGAGATGTATTGTTGCTTTCACCGAGAGGGATACAATTGTGTGAAAACCAAGCACGCAATATTTCAGCTCCAAGTGTTTTAGAGCAATGCAGACGCTACTGATCAAAACTTTTATTCAAGAACACATTCACAAGATGCAACCATGTGAGCCGGCACAAGCTGGAGCCAAGCTCCAGAGGCATCGCAAGTTTCTCATAGTACTTGTCAGAATGGATGCGAAGCACCGTGGGGGAGAGCTTGATGCCACGGCGAATCCACCTGAGAGGATCCACACGTCTCGAGCTCGAGGAAGGCTCAAACCTCTCACCTCACGCACACGCAGCTGGAACGTGTCCAAGACCGAGCCATGGCGCTGGCCCAGCAGAGCGTCCGTGAAATCCTCAAACCTCTCGCAATGCCGTCCCGCAACCGATTAGGCAACATGTCCGATCGATCCGCGTCATGCTTCGACGACCCGCCGAACTGCATATCTACGCATACGCACGCAAATCGCAATCTAATCGTCGAGCTACCTGTGCGCTTCGCATGATGGACCTATCGTCCTCGATGGTCACGGTCGCCGGCGAGCTGGTCGGACATGGTTTTCGACCTCCTCACCACCGTCTTCCACACATTCAACGACCCCGCCGACCTCCTCCGCTGCACCGCCGTGTGCAGCTCCTGGCACGCCGCCGCCGAGTCCATCCGCGAGCGCCACCCGCCGCCGCCGTGCCTAGTCTACACGGCCGCCGCCTCGAGCAACGGCGACGACAACACCCGCGCCGCCACCATCTTTCCCCTCGCCGGCGGCGGGAGGACGTTCGAGGTCACGCTGCCGGCCGAGCCCCCCATCCACAACAGGTTCTGGCTGGGCAGCTCCCACAGCTGGATCGTCACCGCCGACGCCGACTCCGCAGAGCTCCGCCTCGTCAACCCCGTCACCGGCCAGCAGATCGACTCGCTCCCGCCGGTCGACACCATCCAGCACGTCAGGCACCGCAGCCAGAGCGCCGCCGCCGCCGACGACGACGAAGATGACTACGACTACGAGATCGTCCAGTACGACTGGACCATGGAGCAGCGGGACGACCGGCCACCGACCGAGGTGAAGGCCGACGAGCTCGCCGAGTACCTCCTCATGCGCGCCTTCCTGTCGTCTGATCCATCATCGGACAGTGGCGGCGGCAGCTGCATCGTTGTCCTGCTCCACCGGCCAAAGTACCAGCTGTCGTTCGCGCGGGTGGGCGTCGACGAGCGCTGGGCTTGGGTCAACCTGCCCGACTCGGACTTCTACACCGACGTGGTCTACAACGACCGCGACGGCATGTTCTACGCTGTCACGCACCAGGCCGCCATTCACGCCTACGACTTCTCCGGCGGGCCCTCCGCCGTGCGCCGGACGATCGTCCTAGCCGACCAGTTACACGGCGTCATCGACCTCGAGACCAAGTACCTCATCCGCGGCCCCGAAGGTGGCGAGTGGCTGCAGGTGTGGAGGATGCTGAAGCCCGTTCGTGCGGGTGAGGTGCACGACGCCGGCGCCGCCACCCACAACGACACGACGCGGACGACGACGGTGTATAGGAAGACGACGATCTGGATCAAGGTGTACCGCGTGGACCTCGCCGCGCAAAGGCTGAAGGAGACGGCGACGCTGGGCGACGGCGGCGACAACCGCGCGCTGTTCATCGGGTGCAGCCAGCCGTTCTGGGTGCCGGCCGGCGGCGGCGACGGTGAGTGCCCCGGTGGCGTGCTGCCCAACCATATCTACTACACGGACAACGAGGAGGACTACGCGCTGCTCTATCCAGAGGCGCCCAGGGACATCGGCGTCTACAGCGTCGTAGACGACAGCTTCTCGCCGTTCCGGCCAACTCAACCATAGCTGACTTGGCCATTGCCGACTTGGGTTGTTCCCAATTTCGGATACTACCATCAGTGTTAAGTTAATTAACACAGAGCAGCTAATTTGTTTGTTTGATTGATTTTTGTTGCTTTCATTATTTGAAGCTAGGTTATCTTCTCTGATGTTTGTGTTGTTCTAAGTATCATTCAATCCATATATCATCTAAAACAGTTTTATCTTTTATATCATCTAAAACAGTTTCATCTTTAATATTTCTTTATACTCCAGCAGATCATCTATATATGACAATCTTCATATCTATTTAGAGGATGAAGAGAAAGAACATTCAAATATGGAGTTTCTCTTCTAATATTAATGACATCCAAAAATATAGGACTGAGATAAATATTCTATTAGAGCTGCTGTAAGGGGTAAACACCAACGTACCCGTTGATGATATAGATTTGCCTCAATAAAATTTTTGACGTACCCATCGACATTAACCGCAGTTTCCTCTTATGATTCAGAGCTATCGGATTTTTTCTTCGCCGGTGTTGGCGCCAACTCCGGAGTAGTAGTCATCGTCAATGTTGCCGCTCATAATTAGTGGCACTAGCACCGAATGAAAATTAAGCGAAGTTAACGATGCATCACAAATTAATTAAAGGCAAGTACTGTCCCAATTGAATTAATGAGACGAATTGTCAACAATGTGCTAGTACTGACATAATATCAGCAGCAATGTCATGAATAAACATGAAAGTGCAAGTACTGACACAATATTAACAACAATGTCATGAATAAACATGAAAGTGCAAGTACTGTCATCATATGTAAAAACATGTACAGACCAAATGATTAAACAAAGGATTATTTGTTCAACTAGGACGAATTTAAAAAACGGTACTTCAAACTACATAGTAAAGAAAAAAAAGGGTCTATTTTGCTCTCCAAACTAATAGTTTAGGGGTAAAATAAGTCAAAAAATAGCTTCAAGGGATTAAGTGGTCCAATCAATTAGTTCAGGAGAGTAATTGAGTAAAATGTACTTTTTTCTATAATAAAATAACTTAAACGCGCTACATCAATGCTAGAAAAAAAAACATAAATGCGTCAAGAAAAACATCCTCCTCGGCAATCCCTCGTGAGGTCTCAAGGAAGGACCATAGGACAAACTACAATCCCCAGGCAATTGCAGTTGTTTACAGTACGAGACAACAGCTAACAATGTACAGGCATACTAGGACGATGATGAATTGATGAAAGGCTTTCTTCATCCTTTTATTATTACGCTGGATTGCAAACGTGGTTAGGACCACGTCTTGGTTAAGGCGAGTGTCATCGCAAACACCCCGAGCAAAGCATGACCCACGCGGCACGTTGCTCAACTAAACTAAACTAGATGCTATAAAACTCCAGGGATAAGCTTTAACGGTACATGCTGACTTTGATGCTGGCATCTGGTAGGATCCTCCCAAGGCACCACACGAGTTTGGTTACTCGGAGGTCGACGCCACTCTCGTACCAGATTTCTATCAATTTCAGCTTCGGGCAGTGGAAAGTCTTGATATCACGACGTAGGGTGATGCTTTTCATGTCCCACTCTTCATCAGGGTCTACAATAAACTTTTGGTGGTAGTGCAAAATTTATGTTAGAAGAGATCCAAACAACATGGCTTAATGACATACATGGCATGGCATACAATACAAGAGTACATACCATGCTATACTCTATAATAACCTTCTCTAAACAAGGAGCATTCTGAAGAAAGGTCCCTAGAGCCTCCACTTTATCATTCAGATCATAGTCATCAAGGAAGCAATGTCCAATTGACAAGGTTCGCGTGATAGGGTATATTGGGAATTCATCTAGGTTCTTCTTCAGAAATGCCTGAAAAGGTACAGAAATCAAAACCAAAATCTGAATTAAAGCGTCAGCCATCCACACCAAGATACTAGAGAAAGTCATGTGCAGACTGCAGAGTAGAATGTTTCAGCTTGATGGGAAATTGAGTATTTTTACAGAAGAGAAATAGATGTATAACAAAAGCAAGAAAAATATCTCAAAAGGGATATTTAGCATTGCTCTCATGTGAAGTACTAGAAATGTAAAAGTAGCATGTTGCTGAAATGAAAACGAACTGAAGCGTGAAGCACGGATACAAGAAATTACCATAGTATTGAATCCATTCAAATCTAAAGTAATAGCATTGAACAAGCTGGCAAGAAGCCTGCGTTGTTTTTCCACAGGGAAATAGTCTGAGGGTTCGTCTATATATATTGTTGCATTGGCAAGTGGAACCGTTCACATAAATAAATTCCACCTTGATAGCATCTATCATGAATGGTCAGCTCCAACGATTCAAGACAAGGAGTCGAGATAACCAGAGGTTGCTCAGTCTGATGCTCGTAGGAATCAAGGACCAATTTCTTGAGTGTGGATGACGCAATATTTTCAAAAGACGTGATGCAAGTTACGAGCTCCAGCGTTTCCAGGACAGAAAACCTAGAACAGAGGCCTTCGGCGAAACGGCTGTCCAATGCCACAGAGGAAAGATACAGCCTTTCGAGGCGACAGGAACTTGAACCCAGATGAGGCAGCTGAAGGGGGAATCTATCAACGCCCCGTACCAAAATCTCAAGAACTCGGGGACAGCATCTGATGCCCAGGCGGATCCATCTCTCCACAGCTCGCCGGTGCTGCGACTGAGCACACAGCCGGAACTTATCCAAGGACACGGTGTTGCAATGAAACAAGAGCATGTTGGTGGTGAAATCCTCAAACTTTGCCCACACCTCCTCCTGAATCGGTTCCCGGACGTTGATCCTGATCCCGAACTCCGGCTGGTCGATGTTGATGTAGGGCGTGGAGCACCAGAGGTCTCTCCACCGCCGCGACAGCATTGTCGTCCGCACCATCTGCGGCGGTGGGAGGAAGGAGAGGATGACGTGGAGAACGCCATCCGGCAGCGCGCTCAGCCGATCGGCGCCGCCGGAGACGCGTGCGCGCACTGGTGACGGGGGCATATCTCCACTCCCCTCCACACGCACAGGATGCCGGGCTCCCCGAAGAATCACCAATCCGGTAGCCCACCACCTTGTTGGCGCATCACTGATGGTGATTGGATCGATAAGGGGAGGGATGTGGAGGGATGGGCTCGGCGGATCTGGAGGCCCTAGGGTTTCGATCTGGAGGGAACGTGATGGGCTCGGTAGATCTGGAGGTGCTAGGGTTTTGGAGGATATGCGCGCAAAGCAGAGCAGTACGACGGCAGCGAGGACGGAGCACACTACTATTACCTTTCTAGCATCGCCTGTCCGGTTTCCCATAGATAACGATGGATCCAGAAATATAATATTTATGTTTTACTTGAAAACTCGGTAATAGATACTAGTCATAAATATAAATAAATATATAACTTATATATATATCGATGGACAGATTAATCTAAACCAACTTAAAAAGTCTGGCCTATTTATAAACTTTTCATATTTGTCTAAATTTATTCATATATCAATATATATGTTTTGTATATGCGTCTAGATTCAACGGCATATTTATAAATCTAGTTAAGGATATAAAGTGTATATGTTTATCAATAGATAAATTTATTTATAGGTAAAACATCTTTAACGGTGAGTAGTATCCCGGAGGGGAAAATTAAAATATACTTTTAATATCGAGTATATTCGCTAAACTGTAGGTATTTTGAATAATTATTTCAAACCTACGGATTTAAAGTTGTGTATCATAAGGCTATAAAATTAATGTTATGTAGTTCTAATAAAATTACGTAATGAAAGTCTTATATAGATTTAGTTGTGAATAGGGACGGATCCGGCGTGGGGCTGTGGGGCTCTACGTTGGATCCCCTTAAAAAATAAGGGAGAGAGGAGGGGAAGAAGAGAAAAGAAAGAAGAAGGAAAGGGCTAGAGGAAAAAGAATGTAACCAGTCTTCTAACTTTCCAATCCTATATCCGTCCATGACTGTGAAACTACCAAGGAACACCATATTTTATGGTGCACTATTACTTTTTCTTCAATACAAATATAAAATCTCACAAGGCTTCTGTTGTCTGTTAGCTCACACTCGTGTAGTGACCAAGTCACTTCATATTCTACCTCCGTTCCGAAATAAAATCATTTTTTGATTTTTTATACAATATTTTAACTCTACGTTTTATTTTAAAACTTTTTGTGATTAATATTTTTATTCTTACTAGATAATAAAACATAAATAATACTTTATACATGACTAATTTTTTTAAACTTTTATATAAATTTTTAAATAATACGAATAAATAAACATTTGATACGAAAAAAATAAAGTTATGAGACCTAGGTTCTTGGTTGGATCCATGCCGACATGCTAGCGCTATCGCCAGTCTTTTGTCGCATCCTGCGCTACACGTGAAGTTGTGTAAATTTTAAATATTCACTCTCTTTTTTTGTTTAGAGTTTTTTTACACCTTTTTATTTTGTTTTTTCTACACAATCTTAAATATTTTTTGTGTTTTCTCTATACAAAATAAGCTGTATAGAAACCTTTGTATATTTTTCTACACCTTTGTGTGTGTGTGTTTCTACACATCTCAAATTTCCTGTTATTTTTCTCCACACACAATATTTTAATTTAATTTAATTTGGTTGTAACAAATAAAAAAATCAAAGGGAGATAGATTTAATTAGAGAGCTTGACTGAAAATGTCATAGTAGGTTTTAGTGTAGGCTTCTATGTTGACCATAATTTACTATTTATGACTCGACGTATAATTTATTTTCAAATTTTATTTTAGTTTGTACAATTAAAATAAACTTGATCCGGTGCAACGCACGAGTATTTTTTTTCTAGTAAGTCATAAAAGCTATAAATTTTATATAAAATTGATGTTAATTATATAGTTTTAGGATATAATATTTTAAATATATAGTTTAAAGAAAAAATTAACGTTAAAATACACATTTGTGTAATGCAATATGTAGTTGGCACAACGCAGCGACAACACGTCGTTTGCATGGCCTGCCTCGTGATGAGCGAGGAGACGATGGTTTTGAGTAACTCGTCCAGGAGGGAGCCGGATCCTGTTAGGACATATTCAAAGGTATTAAGCCACGTCAGTAATAAAAGTCTATTTTATAATGATATGTATAAAAATAGAGTCTGATATGATTTATTTAATAATGTAATAAAATATTTTTTACTAAGCTATTTTTCTTTTTATATATTCTCATGCAAAAAAGTTCCTTTAATAAATGATAATAGTCGACTATAAGCCATTGTCATGTATGGCAGCGGCTTTTCTTTCTCTTTTTCTCCACATCAATAAATTAACGATTAAGAGAGTTATTTAATAGACATTTTTATACGTGTTCTTACGTAATTGCTAGTTTAGTTGAGTCGCTTACCTATAGCCCTCAACTCGCTATGCCAGCAGTATAACTACTTGCCCATGCCCAACAGTCGTGTTTGAGGACCCGGTTCCGTCCTATGTCCGTCGTCGCCGCATGCTTCCTTCCTGTATGAGGGGGTGAGCCGAACCTTCGTCGTCGTCTCCGTTCGATCGTCCATGGACGGGGAGTCGATGCGGCTGTACGGACGGACGCGCGCGCGACGGAGACACGTGCAGCGTCACGAATCGATGTCCACGGCCTGTGCCGAACTAGGCTGCCCCTGAGCTTAACTAGGCTTGGGCTTAACTAGGCCCGCCAAGAGGGAAGACGAAGCGGCGGCAAAACCACCGACGAGGAGCTCGGAAAAGATTAATTTCCTCGCCGTTTGGGATTCCACTCTCCAGCAATCTGAGCTCCCCCCGGTTAAAACACGTCGTCCTCCATTCCCCTTTCACCCGGTGATCTCCCAGGACGATTCCATCATGGGCGGCGGCGGCGGCGGAGGAGGAGGAGGGAGCGGCGTCGGCAACGCCCACGACGACGACGACTGGGAGCAGCTGGTGGCCGCCGGCGCCGCGGTTGCCGCCGATGTCACTCTCGTTCTCGTCGGGAAGGTCGGCTCCGGGAAGAGCGCGACCGCGAACAGCATCCTCGGGAGTGAAGCGTTCGCGTCGCGGTGGTCATACGCCGGTGTCACTCAGACCTGCCAGATGAGGAACACCGTGTTTCAGGATGGATGCGCGTCCCGCACTGTAAATGTTATCGACACTCCCGGTAAGAAACTGCCGCTCATAGTCCTGACAACTCCCAGATTTATTTACTTGTGTTGCTTAGTTTTTACTCTGTGCAAGATCTCATATCTAAAATCGATCTATGCGAACAGGTGAACACCCATGAATATCTATTCAAGGGTGTGTTTGTTTACTGTATTATTCCCAAATTATTTTCTCGGGTGTCGTGCGTACGCTTTTTAAGCTGTTGATAGTATGTGTTTTATGAAAAGTTTTTATATAGAAGTTATCATCTTATCTTTGTAGGGTAGATTCTTAACTTTTTATAATAGTTAATTTATTCAATAGCTATAAAAAATCATATAACTTTTCATCTTTCATCACCAAAAGAACACAATCTAAGTATTATAAAACTAGCAAATATCATAGGAAAAGTTATCTAAGGAAAATGAATAATCCATACATCCATGAGCTGCTTAAAATGTGCCTGAATGTATGATGATTCCCAGACAATAAAGAAGTATTCTGAATTAACTGTTTGTTTAAGTGCTGGGATTTCTTCTTGTTATTTTGTTAACTGTTCTGCTTTAGCTTTCATCTGGTTTACTTCTGAATGCCTGCTCTTGCCCTTTTTTCTTGGATAGGTTTATTTGACATGGACATTACCGCCGAAGATGTGCGTAAAGAGATCGTCAAGTGTATGGACATGGCAAAAGACGGGATACATGCTATGCTTTTGGTTTTTTCAGCTAAGTCTCGCTTCTCTTGCGAGGATGAGAAGACAATTGAGTCCATCAAATTGTTCTTTGGTGATAAGATCCTTGACCACATGGTACTGGTTTTCACTCATGGAGACGAAGTAGGTGGGGAGACCAACTGGAAAAACATGTTATCTGCCACTGCCCCTCCGTATCTTCAGGTCTACTTCATACCTGTCAAACTGTATCGTTTACAGTGCTTGCAGTTTCATTTGATGAATTAATAGTTAGTGTTGTTTTCAGTCTGTGTCTGCATGTGTCTTACATTTACGCGCTGTTTGGTACAGAACATTCTTAAGTTATGTACAAATAGGGTGGTTCTTTTCGACAATAAGACCATCGATGATCACAACTGTCAGACACAACTCAAAAGGTTGCTTGATGCAGTGGACCTGGTTATTTCAAGCAATAATGGGAATCCATTTTCGAATGAGATGTTCACTAACATTCAGGTACCGCTAGCTTCTAGTATATTACCTTTGATAGTTTCAGTTGTCATCTTTTATTTCATTTCGTTTTTTTTTTTCCTTTTTTATAGGAAGCACGTCATAGACAGAAGGATATCAATTCTAAGGTATATTCATCAAAGGAGATTGACGGTGAATACATTTCCCTCGTAACCAATATGGTAAGATATTTGTAATGCATAAGTTTAATCCATTCACATATAGATGTGATTGTGCCCTGTCTATTATGACTTGTGGCACAATATTTTTAGCTGGCAATTTTTTATAGATAAATTTTATGGGGGTAATTTTATCATTCTTGTATATTGAGATATCAAAATTCGAGCAATTTTGCCACATTTAAGAAAGAATCTCTATGTACCAAAATTTACACTAAAAATTTTATACCTTAAGATACAAAATAATTAGAGGTATTAAATTTTACATTACAAAATATATTACCTCCTGGTACTTTATCTAATATCTAAGATACCAAGAGACATAGAAAACAGTGATACCTCTTCAAGGAGAGAAAAAATGCTCTACTTTTATACTATCAGCTACAATTGTTTATATTGATTAAATGCCAGGTCTGATTCTGCATATATTTAACAGGTAGAAGAAAAGTTAAACAGCACAATCCAGAGTCTACAACAGCAGCTTCTCAAAGAACAGGAAGCAAGGCTGGACATACAGAATGAGATGACCAAAGTGATCTTAAGATCAGAAGAGGACACCCGGAGACTCAGGGAGATCCTAGAGAAGGCCCAACAAGAGAGTAACAATGCTCGTGAGAAAAACAAGAAGCTCATGGAATCCGAGAAGGCTAGGCAAGAAAAGGAGAAAAAAAGAAAAGAGGAGGTTCGTAGGCTTAAAGATAACCTGGAGAAGGTTCGGCTGGAGAGTGAGCACCACAGAAAGATGTTTGAGAATAAGAAAGAGTGCACCATTCTCTAACTCGATCACCTGTTGTTGGTAAAGTTTGCCAACTTGGAGACTGCCAGCTTTTTACCAGATGAATTCTGCTTACCCTGATATTTAGGACTGGAATCATGCTTGTTAATTTGGCTGGAAGTTCATGCTACCTTTAGAGAGACAAATCTATGGTTTGTGCTGCACTATCTTGCATGCTTCGTTCATCCGAAGAACTGTGCTCCTGTAATCCTGTATCCTGTTGCATGCTGAAGATCTAAACTGAACTTGTTGCTTTTGCCCTCTGCTTGCAATTGTTTTCTCAAAACATTTCTCCTATCTGGTGGTGGCTTAGTTCATCATTCTTTCTGCTTAAGCCTACTTTCATAAATTTAAGTGTTTTTGACATCAAAATTTAAGTTTCATAAATACTAGTGCTAAGTTTTGTCCTGAAGAAGGCATAATGTATTTTCTATTCCCTTCTCTAGGCAAAAGGATTACTACATTTTCTTCATTTTTGTCACTATTTCTCGTGCATGTATACATACATCTATATACGCATATACAGTTCCAGCCAGGTGTTCTTCTTCTTCAGATGATCTCCTTGACGTCACCTTCTGCTGCTGCAACCTGAGCAGAGGCGGCGTCGGACCCGTCGGCGCCGGAGTTGTACCACCTCGCGCACAGCAGGTAGCAGAAGAAGTTGAGCACGCTGAGCACGGCGAGCATCCAGTAGAAGAGGTCCAGCCTGTCCTTGTCCAGGTCGTTGTCGCCGAGCCACCCGCCGCGGCCGCCGTGGCTCGCCGCCGTGACCCTGTTCACCAGCGACACGAGCACCGAGCTGAGGTAGAAGCCGAAGGCGTAGGAGCAGTAGGTGAGCGCCGTGAGGAAGGACTGCATGCCGGCGCACGCCTGGCTGTAGAAGAACTCGATGAGCCCCACGGCGGTGAACATCTCCGACACGCCGAAGACGAGGAACTGCGGCACGATCCAGAGCACGGACATGCGCGGGGCCCCCGCGGCGGAGAGGTCGCGGCGCCGGCGCTCGACGGTGGCGGCGGCTACCATGGAGAGCGACACGGTGCAGAGGCCGACGCCGATTCGCTGGAGCGGGGTGATCCCGGACCGCGTGCCCGTGGCGCGCTTCATGAGCGGGACGAGGAGGAGCTCATAGGCCGGGACGAGGAGGAGCAGCATGGCGTAGGGGATGGCCTGCAGCGACGCCGGCGGGATGCGGAACGAGCCGCCGCCGAGCGCGGTGTCCATGGCGCTGCCCTGCTGCACCGAGAACGTCTGCAGCTGCGCGAGCACGGTGTTGAAGACGATGGTGCACGCGAAGATGGGCGTCACGGCGAGGAGCGTCTTCGCCTGCTGCACCTCGGCGACCGTGCACGCCCGCCACGGGCGCTCCGGCTTCGTGTTCGGCGCCTGCTGCACCGCCCTGACGCACGCCTTGTCCAAGAACCTGCAGACCGATTTCGCCACTGATCAGTCAGTCACGCAGCTCCAGAGCAACGTGCATGGCGGCGCGGCGCCACCGGTGCCTGAGACGAGGAGCTCACCGGAATTTGCTGGCGTGGCGGAAGTTGCCGCCGGCGAGGTGTGCCGGCTCGCAAACTCCGGCATTGGCAGGATCGGAGGAGCTGGAAGGGCAGATTTGCTTCCTCTCGGTGTAGGCAGCAACAAACACCTACAAGAACAGTATCAGTATTGTCACGATTGCTAGTAAAACTAAATTGTACTGTGAGAAACATTTGTATCTAAATGAAAATATCTGTGAAGCTAAAATAATTTTCAAGAATAAATATTTTTGCAAAATTCGTGAAATAAACGTTTATATAAAATTAATTATGATAATTTTCTTTTAAAAACATATGGTGTAAATCTGACAAGAACATAAAAATATATAGGTGTCATCTTAAACCTATGCTAAAATAATGCAAGTGTATATATTGATCATGTGATAGTCTAAACAATCCGCTGACAGTTTTGTCATCATCGCTAGGATAAAAAACCATAGCTGCACTGAACTGACAGGCTAACAGTCCATTAATCATTAGAACTTTTAAACAACCTCCCAAACAAAACTTGTAGGAGTAGATGGCACATCAGTTCATAGTATCTTACTAGATCTGATGAACAAGAAGATGCAAAAACTACTCTGTCCATGATCTGGTTTCGAACCACTGAATGAACTGCAGAATAAGACAAGCTGACGACCATAATGCATGGAGCCACTCTGACTCTGCGTGAACTCTGAATGGTGACAAAAGGACATCTACCTACTAATTCAAGTGTATCTTATCTAATTACACGGTTGCGACTGTGATAATTAATGTGATCATATCAATGATCATGACAGAAAGTTCCCTGCAAATGACAAACTGCAGTTTCCTGGAACTCCCACTACCGGGCCTGTTTATGCATAATGGGGATGGGCTCGCCACTAACACAGCAGTCCATGCTCTGTCAGTTTTAGAATGCAGAGAGCTTGTACGGTTGCAGGTAAACCACCTCGCCTATAGCTCTTTAACCTAATCGTGCTGCTTAAGATAATTGGGCAAGTATGTCTGAAAACACTTGGTTCCTGTGGGCTAGTCACGCACTCCCTCTGTCAAAAAAAAAAAAAAAAGCTAATTCTCTGGTTTTCGTGTCCAACGATTGATCATCCGTTTTATTTAAAATTTTTTTAGGAAATTAAAAAAAATTAGTCACACGTAAAGTAATATTCATGATTTATCATCTAATAAAAATAAAAATATCAATCGCAAAAAATTGAATAAAACGAAAAGTAAAAAATTATAGGTAAAAAATAAAAAATTAGTTTATTTTGGGACGGAGGGAGTATACAAGCCGACTGCAAAGTGCAGACCAATAGTTCAGTAGCTGTCAGCCTGACAAGAATCTTATCAACTCTTCGACCTTAAAAATCAACTTGGAAACGAATATGCAATTTTTTTCTTGCAAATACATATCCTGTCTGTATCAGATTTCAAACTAGAGCATCTTAACCTTTTCACTTATTCGGCTTTCATTAATTTTTTAAAAGATCGTATGGAAGAACATTATATCGTTGAGTTATGATCCAAATTTCTAGTACGAGAGACCGACTTCGACAGAGCGGAGCGGAGGCTCGTCGATGGGAGGCTTGGGCCAGACTCTATAGATTTTAGGGTTTCGTCTTATATATACATCTTGTAAGCCACTGTGCGGCGTTTAAACCTCATCTTAAAATAGTGATGATATTTTGCTGGCTGGCGCATGTAGTTTATTTCTCTTCTATTTTGGGAGGGTTTTTCATGTTAAATCTCGTGTCTTCTATAATTGATCTACTGTGTTCATCGTTTATTTGCCTGTCGTTATTCTAACATATACCCAGCCTCTAAATCATTAGCAAAAAAAAACGGCTGTATGTTACACTTCAAATGAAACATATTAATCTTTTAACGCATTGTTACTTTAAGTTTCCAGAGTTAATGGTATTATTATCGTATAATAAATGTGCGTTAATACTGCAGCCATGTAAATATTATTCTTACCCTTGCAATAGGCGTGAAGATGCTGCCCTGAGGGGGCTTGTTCCGGTAGAAGGCGGCGCCGGACACAAGGCTGACGAGCCCGGCCGCCATGGCGGCGGCGGAGATGCCGAAGCCGACGTCCATCCCGGAGTGCGTCTGCACCCAGACCAGCGCCGTCAGCGCGATGAGCTCGCCGGCGCAGAAGCTGAAGTAGGCCGAGTTGAAGTAGGTGGAGAGCCTCTTGGCATTGTCCGCTGCGCCACTACCGCCGGCGCCGCCGCCGGCGGCGAACTGGTCGGCGCCGTGCGCGATCATGTTGGGCTTGAGGCAGCCGCTGCCGAGCGCCACCAGGTAGAGCGCCGCGAAGAAGATGCTGGCCTTGACGCCCGTGGCCTGCTCGCAGCTGCCGTCCATGGCCGCCATGCTGCACGGCGGCGGCTTCAGCTGCGGCAGGTGCGCCTGCACTGACAGCAGTATGAAACCCTGCAGGCACACACAAAAAAAAAAACAGAGTAAAAATCCTAGCAAATATGTTATAATTCTCTTATCTACTCTTAGTACTGAAACTGCAATTAAAGATATTTGATGATATTCAAATGCTGGCTTCTTGAATAACTCAGTATCTTCCCATGCTGAGATAAACCATGAAATGTATATACAGAAAAACCGTTTTTTTTTGGGGTAAATTACACAGGTTGTAGGAACACTACAAAAGGTGGCTGACAAGTTAGTACAAGTAGTACAGCCCCTGTCAGGGCCAGTAGTTTTCAGGCGCCTATTTATCGCAGCAAGTGTGATGCAACCCCATCGGCTTGCTTTACACTAAAAGTGAAGAAAAGAGCAATTTGCTCTGCTAATTGCAGGCCGCGTGTATTACTACCATGCGACCGTGTCATGGTTGAATTCAACCTGGTCCCGAAAACTTTATGAATTCGGGAACAAAATCCCTGGTCCATGCATGGTGATTGGCACCTTTTTTCAGGCCCATCCATCCATCCATGTTCATCGCCCCCCCTCTCTCTTTACGTGAAAACAACGGTCAACAACAAAAAAAAATCGTGCATTCCATTCAGTTTCTCGGTGCACCACGCACAAACAATCATCGATCAAAACGTCTCAGTCTCACCTCTATCTAGATTATGAACAAAACTGTTCATCTTTTTTTCATCAGCTCGTGAAATGAGTTTTTCTTTTTTTTTTCAGCAGATTGTAATTTTACCGTACTTAAAAAATATTATGAGGTAACATATTTTTCTTCGGTTAATTTGACTCTTAATATAGATATTTTTTCCAGGATGGTAAAATTGCCCGTTGGTCGATCATCGGGGAAAGTACCGAGAGCTCGACGAAGCCGAAGATGAGCATGGTCCAGAAGCAGCCGAGGTAGGAGTCGGAGAGGAAGCCGCCGAGGAGGGAGAGGAGGAAGATGGTGCCGACGAAGTTGGTGACCACGTTGGCCGCCTGCGACAGCGGGAAATGCATCTCGCCGAACACGTACGTGATGAGGTTGTTGCCCACCGCCGCGATCGCCATGATCTCGAACATCTGGATCCCTGCACCACCACCACCATCACACCCAAAGTGTTAAGCTATTTGCTCTCACAGCCCACACCGCCGGCCCGCCGGCGGCGGCGGCCATGGTCGAGCTAAGCTAGCATTGCGCTCTTCCTTCACCTAGCACGAAGACGGCGGCGCGCATGCCGCCGTGCCGGCGCGGCTCGCAGGGCCGGCCGCGCCAGTCGACGGCGCCGGCGTCCGGAAGCGGCGACGAGCGGCTCTCCACGTCCATTGTATTTCTCTCTCTCTCTCTCTCTCTCTCTACTCTACTCTGCTTTCCCTCTCTCTCTCTGCTGGCTGCAGCTGCCTAAGGTAAAGATGCTAGCTGGAGCCTCACCTTATTTATAGGCTGCATTTCGCTGTGATTAGCGAAAGTGATTTAAGCCATTAATTAATGCTGCTACATGAACAGTAACAGCGTACTCATGCAGAGAGTCAGACAGAGGAGATGCGATCTCTTGATCTCTTCTGCTCTTGTGAATGCCGAAAGTGGCGGCAGCGCCAAGAAGAGGAGATAGTGCGGGCGGGCCTACCCTCCATGTCGGGATTTCGAGCGAGGTCGACATCGATCCATCCATGGTGGTGCTGACCTGACCACTCGTGCTCGTTGGAGGAGGAGGGGGTGAAAAGACGTTTGGATCGATGGACATGCATCATGCATGCAGATACGCAATTGAGGAGGAGGAAAATGCAGGTGTGGATGAGTGAGTGAGCTGTGTTTAATTTAGGTGTTTTATTGTGCAATTGGTGTTGACAAAACGGGTCAAATTGCTGGGCAGGCACCTGTTTTTTGTGTGATGTTAATTTCTTCTGTGAACTGGTGCAGGAAAAGGTGAAGACTTTGAGGTAGTACTAGCAAATGTTGTTTTCTTGACTAAAGAAAAGGTTCAGATAAATAATTTATTTCTCTGACCATAACTTTGACAATGGTCTGTAAGATTGTTAATTATTGAGTTGTTTATCATCAATAAGTTGTGTTTAGCAGCTTGAACCATCACGCCACGGCAAGTAGTAATCCAGCTACTCCACACCTAAAAAAAAGGTCAGTACTGAAATCTAGTGGAGTGCGTTTACTTCTCCTCCTTTCATGCGTTGACAGCGACACCAACTATAAGAGATGGGAATTAACTCCAATGGATAAAAACTGTTGCTTGTTGTTTTTTTTTAATGTTTTTGCGAGAAAAAAAAGGGTCTTTCTCGATGAGAGACCTAGACAGAGACCTAGATTAACCATCCTAGTAGTGGCTAGTAGGAATGTCAACGAAAGGAGCTAGATGGCCGGTTTGCTGCAGTGCAGTCCACATAGTATGCAGCTGAAAACAAATTTGCATGCCAATTTTGTTACAATGGATGATAAGAAAACAGGAGGCATCTTTGATATGTTCAGATTTGATGATTGATATATGGTACAAACCTAAAAGGAAGTTGGATGGTTAGCCACAAATCTGGTTAGCTAGCTGTCAATATGTCATATATGCTCAGTGCTGGGGGATGCCTCTTGATTCTTTGCGTGATGCTCAAAAAGACGGCAGCTTTGCGGTGAGAAATCTTGCATCCTGTGGGAGAGTTGCATGCAGGGCGTGGTAAGGGAAGCCAGTTTCTGAACGAGTGAGTGAGTGAGCCCAGTGACAAAGGAAAAAAAAATGACATCTTGAAACTTATTGTTAGAACTATTCCCCAGTTGCTAAAAAGTTCATGTGCTTTTTATTGTCCCTAACAAATTAAAGATCAGAAGGCATAGATTCCCACCATCACATGCCCTTGGTAGCGTCTCCATTGTTAAAAAGAATGCCAAATCTAGAATGGTTCTCATATCACCTATAGGGAAGCGGCAGGGATGTGGAAGATTATAGCTCACAATTCTAGATTTGGATGGTTGTAATAGAAATTAGTCACAAATATTATTTTAAGAAATTGAAAATACGGATTACAGTTAAATCCACCGCTCCACAAAATTCAAGTGTAAATTCGATCTGAACTTTCATGTGATGGTTCATACATATTGATTCAGTTTCGTTACTCCTTATCAATATCTATAATTATTGGCATGTTATTTGGGAGAATGATTGGAGGCCCCCATAAAGGAATCAGAGGAGTTTCTGGGAAAAAACCACAGTAGACAAATAATTGGTTGGTCCAAGTCGTACGGCTTTGACGTTCACTGTATGCGCCGATGCTGGATTCTCCCCAGCTACTCGTTCATATGGGTGATAATAGATAATATGGAGTGGTTGTTTGGAAAAAGCCAAATAACATATTTGTAAATAAAAAATAATTTATAAATAGATTTATTATATACATATTCTTAGCGATATAAAAGTTAATGTTGTAAAATAAATTCTGGTGAAAAATCTAAAATCAATTCTAAATTTAAGGTCGAGAAATTTATATTTTGGTATATAAGCAGAAGCAAAGCGAAATGATGTGGTGGTATTTTTATTTAGGAAATTTTAGAGCCGAGTATAAAAAATGAGTGAGCTAAAATTTTATAAATTTTTGAGCTAAAAACATACCACCTCTGTCCCATAAGTTTATTTTTCAGTTCTTAGATACGGTGTTTTGACTCTTTATCTAATTTGAAAATTTTTTGCGATTAATATTTTTTTTGTTACTAAATGGTAAAATATGAATAGTACTTTATGTGTGACTAATTTTTTTAAAGTTTTTTATAAATTTTTTAAATAAGATGAATGATAAAATGTTGGACACAGAAATCAAAAAATTAAGTTATTATGAGACGGAGATAATATACTAGTTAAATAGTAGTAGTGTTGTAAAAGAACCTATAAGTATTGTCCTATTAATAACCTGAATGCAGATCCTCTACAGTTTGAGGAGTTTAAGATTTTGGAAAGCATCCAGTGAGAAGCCAGCTTTTTAAAATATGGATGCTTCTTCTTGTTTTTAGTTTATTTTCTGGATTCTGTAATTTCAGATTCTTTGAAGTTGAGTACTGAAGAGCTTCTGATTTTTCTAGAGATACTGTGAGAAACTGTTGCTAGAAGCTCTCCTGAACAGACCATATGTTACCCTTGCAACTTGTTAGTAATTTCTTGAGATATGATGTTGCTACCTCTTACTGAACTCTGAACACTCAGCAGTAAAGTAGCTCCTGTCCTGTGGTTATGCTATAATTCCACCAAACTCGCCTGGGTGAAACACGCGCTTTCTGAAATTAAACATGCTGGCAATGCCAATTAGTAATCTTTTATTGTTGGCCTAGGCACAACTCAACGCAACACGACGAGCTAAGCACATTAGTAGAGAGATGAGTGGATCGATAGTCCAAAACGCATGCGTCATCGTCGTCATCCCCGATCTCCCTCGCCGCACTGCGATCTCAGCATCAACACAATTTCACTCCGTTTTTGCCTATGATCATGCTTGTAGGCTAAAATTTAAAATTTTATCTTTAAATTTAGGGTTAATTTTAATGTTTTTTTTCTTAAATTTATTTTTCAGTATTGACTTTTAAATCGTTAAGGATACGTATATAAAAATTTTATTTATAAATTATTTTTTATTTATAAATATGACGTTTGATTTTTTTTTTCGTCGGAGGCTGGGACCGGCCGCGCGGCACGGAGCCGATCGATCGATCGTGGGTGGACTATCTGACGGCGATGGTGCATGGATGGACGTTTTTTTTTAGTTGGATGGACGCTTGAAACTTGAGAGAGACGAAGGAATTTTGCGGTGCATGCGGCGGCTAGCTGAAAATCCTGAAAAAGCGCGGTGGCTTTGCGATGACAGGACAGATGGAAAGAACTGCTCATGGAGTTCGGAAATGGCTTCTAATTTCTTGAGGCCAAGATATATTAATACGTGTTATCGTACATATATATTTATGAGCTATATTTATATTTTTCGTTGTAACTTATACAAATCAAATCTAATCTTAATATATGATATCTTATCAATTCTTTTAAAAAAATTCACAACGAAAAGATGTAAAAAAAACAAGAAGATATTCACCCAACGGTTTAAAACAGTTTTCTGGGTGTGGTAGTGTGGATGAGGATGAGACCAACCTTTCCGTCGGAGCTGGGCCACGGTAGCCACAGTGGACTGTTTCTGTTCATAGCTTTTTATTTTTTTCCCCTCTCTGCCTCTGAATTTCCATAGGCTGTTGATGCGCATGTGACTGTTGGGTGAGGTGTTTGAGCTATTGCGTTGCCATTGGAGGCCAGACCGCTGTTGCATGGTCCAGCTTGCTCGATCTAGTTTGGTACGTCAGGAATCAAACAGATTTGTATTGTACCAGAACTGTAGTACAGGAAAAGAGGTGGCCTGAAACCCTGAACAGTGCATCAAATTTCGCACGGGCAAGCCTTTCTGACCATAGATTCATCATCCAAAGTAATATACGTAGATCTCCCGACCAAACTTGATGGGACTTCTCTTTAGAAAAGTTGAAGAACGAATACATAGCATTACTAAAATAATACTAATACATTCATTCTAAAATATATATAGCGATATAATATTCAACATGACATATCACCGTATAGCATGTCTAGCATGTCTAGTCTCGTATTAGTATGCTAAGTCATATCAGTATGAGATTGTTATATTTTAGAATAGATAAGTATATTTTTAAGATTACTTTAGTTTGACTTAAGTTTATTGGCTTAGATTTTAGGGCCAACATATAAGTTCTATATAATTTTATAGGAAACGGTTTGATTTCTCCATTTTTTTCTCTAAAACACTCTAAACTAAAGAGGCCTTTAATTTAACCCTTTGGATCATATGGTTTATGCTAATGGTTTTAAACCTTAAGTTCAACGATAAAATCCTACTTTTACTTTAAATAAGTTAGAAAAAAATGCTCGAATCTAGTCTTTTGACTTACGAATATAGGACACGTACAAATGTACCTATTAGTTGACTCTCTTAGTCACCACGTAAGCAAATTTAGTGACGTGGATGAAAGAGAGAAGGAGAAAGAAAAGCTGTTGCCATGCATGGCAATGGCTTAGAGTCGACTCTTAGCATTTATTAAAGGAAACTTTCTTGTATGGCAATGTATAAAAATGAAACTAGCTTAATAAAAAATATTTTATTGCATTAATGAAGAAACCACACCTAACTCTACCTTTATACGTATCATTATAAAATAGACTCTTGTTGCTAATATGGCTTGAGATAGAGCCCATGATGGACTCTACCTTGAACATGTGGATTGTTAAGGCTTTGACCTTATAGCTTATAAACCAGCTTATAAGCCTAAAAAAGAGGAAGGGCCTTAAATAGGACAAGCTTAAAATTAAAAGATATTGCCCTAGTTCTTTCCTTATATTTCTTTCGGTTTCGGGTCGAAATACATTGCCTAAGCCCACGAGGCAGTCGGCAGTGCCAAGCTGGGTGGCGCATGTCCAATTTTTTAAGATAATATATGAGAGATCAATTAGCCATGCTCCATACCGATTTAATAAACTATTTGTGGTCGAGCTTCACGTGCTAAAATTTTTAACTAGACTTGTACGATATTTGCTCTTATAATACTGATCAGCATGGCGCAACTACACTTATGCTACGCCTAAATAAAGCCATTGGAAAATTATAAAAGTAACTAAGAATAATTTATAAATAAACCTGATATACAACCAATATTGGAAAATAAACTAATATAAAAGCAATTCTAGATTTAACTTTAAAATTATGTTTCAAAATAAAAATTCCGGTTGTAGCTAATAAGCTAATAGGTACTCGCTCCATATTAAAATGTAGCAATTTCTCACTACAAATCTACATACAGAGAGTTAGAGACTACTTTTTAATTTCACATACAGGGGCGGATTTGGCATGGGGGCAGCTGGGGCTCGAGCCCGCGCTACCCCCGTTAAAGCCATTAGAGCCTCCACGAAGACCCTTCTAAAATTTATGGTAAAAATTAATAGAAAGAGAGGGCTTAAACTCCATCTAACTTGTTCAGACCCTCCTAATATCGTTGGTTAGATCCACCACTGTTCACATATAATATTTTGGTCCTTTATTTATGGAATTCGGTGTAACTACATACCTACTACCTCCGTCGCATAAAAACTCTGTTTTTTGTTTTTTTCGTATCTAATGTTTGATCATTCATCTTATTTGAAAAAATATACAAAAACTTAAAAAACTAGTCACACATAGAGTACTATTTATATTTTATCATCTAGTAAGAATAAAAATATTAATCATAAAGAAATTTTAAATAAGACGAAGAGTTAAAACATTGTATGAAAAAACTGAAAAATAATCTTATTTCAGAACGGAGGCAGTACATCCGAAGCTCACGTTTCTACGATCCGGAGATCAAATCTAAAACACACTATCCAGCAGCATCTGTACTAAACATTTCATTTTCCCACGGAACAACACGTTGTGCTCATGCCAGATATCCGGTTCAGTTGTTAATTGCAGAGGGAGAAAACACGTCGAACCGAACCCGGCCACCAAAAAGCCAAAATCCAAATCCAACAAAAAGGAAGGGGAGGACAGACGACAGAGGAGGCACCGCACGAGCACAATCTCAAAATTCTCAATGGATAATCAGAGGAGCGCGCCCACACTACACTACACTACACTACGCAGGCGCCGCGTTGCTATCTGGGTGAATCGCGAGCACTTGATCCTTTCTTATCCAATATTTCCCTTTCTGTTTAAGTTTATAAACTAAAATTTAAAGTCTTAATATTAAATTTAAAGTTAATTTTTAGGTTTTTTTATTTTTATCACCTAGAATATATATATAAGTTTTATTTTAATAATATTTATTGTTTGTAAATATGTTTGTTTTTTCGTGAAAAAAGAAAAAGCCAAACAGTAACCCGTGCACACGCACGACGGCGTACGACGTCGCCCGGCCGCCGTGCGTCGAACAAGTGGAGGCCGGCCGGCTACCCACGCGTGCGTGCGCGTTTCACGTACCGGCCGGCCGGTGGGTGGTGGCTTCCCAGTTTGCACGGCTGGCCTCCACTCCATGACTCCATGTAGCTGCGACGACTGTACCGTGCCTGGCTGCGAGCACCTTCCTATGTATGCTGCCGTGAGGTTCCATCAGAGGCAAGCTGGAAGCCCCGGAACACATGATCAAGGGCGATGTATGTCGTCGTGGACCGGTGGTGGCCGGATGGCCTTTAGCTTTTCTACCGTGAGGTTGCATCAGTAAGATCGCTGCAGATTACAAAGAGGCGATGCATGTGCATGATGCAAAGTGGACTGAATGGATGGATAGGTTGTGCTATGTACGTATACACAAGATAAAAAAAAAAACGTTCCATGATTTAGGCCATGTTTAGTTCTCAAAAATTTTTAACCAAAAACATCACATCAAATCTTTGGATATCTAAATAGAGCATTAAACATAGATGAAACGAAAAACTAATTGCACGGTTATATGAGAAATCGTGAGATGAATCTTTTAAGTCTAATTAGTCCATGATTAGCCATAAGTGCTACAGTAACCCACATAGGCTAATGACTGGTTAATTAGACTCAAAAGATTCGCCTCGCGGTTTATAGGTGAGCCGTGAAATTCGTTTTTTCATTTGTGTCCGAAAAACTCTTATGACATTCGGCCAAACGTCTGATGGATATCCAAATTTTCATTTCTCCAACTAAAAACCCCCCTTAGAAAAAAAACATTTTGAGGTTTGGAATTTTTTTGTTTGTCAAAATTGAAATTTAATTTGAATAGTTTATGAATTTGATCGGTTTACCGAGCGGTTTATAACCTCGAGCAGGGTCGAATTTAATATGAGAGTTTTGCGAAAACCGAACATTGTTTGTTGGTTTTATCAAAACTAGTTATGTATGCATACTGTTGTTGAAGGTCGATACTGGTTGGTCGTGAAGATTGTTAATAGAGATTTGTTCCGGTCCAATAAAAAGTATCTCGAGGTATAATTGTTTTTGACTATTGGATCTAGCTAGCTGAGTAAGATGTGCACGGTTAGATCTAACGATCAGAAATGATTCGGTGTCTTAAAGTACTTTTTGTTGGACTGAAGCAAATCTCCATCTAAATTATTCTAGTCCAACAAGATATATATCTACCAGACTCATGAGATACCTTAGAGTTCATCTTTCCAACCAATTTTCATGAAAAACCGTTTCTTTTTTTTTTCAAAACCTCCAGATTTTTATGAAATCATTCCTAATCAGGTTTTTAAAATCAAGCAATTTTTAGCTTGGTTTCGTACAGAGTTGATCAAAAGCAATCGGTTCCGGCTTAATTTTTGACAAACCGACAGGAACCGGTTTTCACCTAAAAATGATAAGATAAACCCTCTCTAGCCATGCAACCGGGGTGATTGTGAGTGAATGCAATAAGCAGTTCAGCATCTCCTGTCTCAACCCCTCTTCTTTGCTATCCCTCCCGTGGTAATTATATGGCGCTTATCCAAAGGTCAAGCCCTCAAACAAATGGCACAAGGCCGACGTACGTCGTCGATCGAGGTACGTAAGCCCTCAAACAAGTGACGTGTGTGGCCTACACAGCACTCCTACGACAGTAATATTTACAGTGCACGCACCAACGCAGCCGGGATTAGACAAGTACGGAGTACAACAGTAGCAACAGTAGCAAGTTATAAGTCAATTATAGCTGTATTAAAAAAGAGAGAATAAAAAAAAGCAATGTGCTGGCTCTCATTTAAGAGTCAGGTCTACACATATTCTGGTAGAAATATATTAAATATATAGTTGAGAGAAAGAGATAAAGAAGAAAATATTGGAAATAATCCTGTAGCTAATCTATCATATGTATCAAGTTTTAATATAAGGCTCTATTTAGAGGCATTTGGAATGATAGATGTCAAAAGTTTTGGTACCAAAAGTTCTGTCGTTGTATTTTTGTAAGTTAGTGTTTAGAGGCATGCAAAAGTTACTATTTTTTGGCAAAAGTGAGAGGTGGTCTACAACTCTATGCACTTTTAGGCGAAATTTGCTAGTCCAGACTGTCAAATATCAAATACAAAGTTATCATTTTTTTACCCTAGTGTTTAGATCATTTTCCCAAAAAGTAATTTAAAATGACAATTTTTTTTGTCATTTTGAAGGATCTAAATTGGCCTAAATTTATAGCTGGCAGTTGACCTTACCGTTAAACTTCAATCAAACCAGTCGCGGAAGATTCAGCGTCAATCATGGCTCTGGGTTTCAGCAAATAGTCGACGGCATTACCACCAGACGATTGCATCCCATCCAGGGCTTACACCAGAAAACACAAGGAGCAGTGATCGTTGTTGCGTGCGCTGGCGTGTGTGTTTTTTTTAGGAAATCGCTCGGTGTTTTGCATTGATCGGTGGTCTTTTCCTCCCTTCTTTCTCCCTCTCATCTCGTTCCATGTATCGTGCGATGGTTGGTGTTGATAATGTGCTATCATGTTCTATGGAGTATTTTTTTTTACGGTTACTGTCAGTAATAATTTTTGCTTCCAAGTGCGGTAGTAGCTGGTTGCCCTGGGGGCTCACGTTACTGTCAGGCTTTTAATTACTTTCTTGACATGCTTGTTAGTGGTTAATTGGAGAATTACCATGTCGAGGCATTTCAGATGGTGGCAAAATCGGGGGTATTACAAGTGGTTATCAACGATCCAACGGATCACAAGCATGACAGATCGTGAGCTTTTGGGTATCGAGAGAACCGCACGAGGACTCCTTTTAAACGCAGTATTTTTGACTTTTGAGAACATGATTAATTAGGGAAAAAGGTAAAAATAAAATGTCATACACAACATAATCTTATAGAATTATAAACCCAAATATTAAAATGTGTGCCTTTGATAGTTACTGCCTTACTGGGTATAGAAGACATGGATTTTAGAGGAATTACAGAGACAAAGAGGAATGAATGTGTTGAATAGTCCCATATTTATTGGGCAAGAACAAAAGACTTAAAGATATAAGTGGAGCATGCCCTCATCTTAATGGCTAGCTTTTAAGGTGGGAAAGACCATTTAGAGAAAGCTTCACAAAAGCAATGGCAAAAATGTTTTTTTATCGACAGAAATTTTACCGTCTTTAATAAAATATCTAAAGATATTAACTTTTTAGTGTAAATTTTTTAATATCTTAAGATGGACAACTCTCGGTATATTTTACTGGTAGTATTATACTATCGGTAGAAAAAGAGTATTTTTTACTTTGGTAATTACTTGATTAGCAGTATTTTATAATTTTGTTTTTTTGCAATAAATATCACAATAAAAAGGACGATATTCTCCTTTAAATTTCTACTACACCTAATATTATTGATAGTATAATTCAATCACAGCCATCCACTGAAAATAGATCAATGATATGAATTAAATTATACTACCAGTAAAATACACCGGAGCCGGACCCTCTTAAGGTATACCGTAAGTTACCAGAAAATACACGTAAGAAAATCACCATGCACGTACACCACGGTGCTGGCGCACCAATGGATTGGATGCACCCACTTAACACACGCTCAAGCGATGGAAACCCAACATGAAATCTATAAACCTGGGTAAATTTCTATAGAAAATACACCCAAACTGACTCTTTTTTTTTTACTTAAAGAAACACTGCATACTGTTGGAGAATTTAAATGGATGTAGACATTTACCACGACTCCACGCTACAGCTCCCGTGCTCCCAAAATCAACCGCAATTGGGGAGCAGGAGGTTGACTCCTTCAAGAAATGGACAAAATGGGTGCAATAACATACTGCAAAGAGATGGTGAAAGTCTTTCAACTTTGCAGCGTCACTTGTGCACTTGCCGACAGTACTTTCTTTTTGTCAAAGCTATGGAGCTGTGGTTTGCTGAAATGGCACTCGAAAGTTCTGAGTTTACCAGAGACTGAAATGAATTTCAAAGGCAGAATGCCACTTACAAAGAATAATCCTCACCTCACACAAAAAAAAGGAGGTGCTTAATGGGGTCTTTGCTTGATATGCTCTGGTTAGCACGGCAACACAGCATTTCCTTTATCTTTCACAAAAAGAATGCAGAAAGGAAAGCAAATTTTTTGACCATTCATCAGTTAAGTGCTGTTTGTTCGCCACTAAACTAGTTAATTTGCAATTTTTTTTCGCATTCTTTCACGCCCTAAGAATTGCTTTATTGGGGAATTTAAGGTTAGGGGACACCCGTGGTTCTACCATGTCCACAAAAATGAAAACAGAAAAGGCAAAAGAGATGGAAAGAAAAAATCCTCCCCCCCCCCCCTATTTTGTATTGTATATCATCCGAAGAAAAGACTTCCTTAAGCAAAAGATAAATCCCATTTTCTTAATGGCTTAATGCTAAGTGGCCATAGCAATAAACTATTACCTCCCTTATCCATGAGCATTGCAGTGAATTGAGAATTTCTGAAATTTTCAGTTTGGTCAGCGTGTATTCCTCTCCACTGTCATGAATCTGAAAGTTAACAACGAGGGTTTTTTTTTTGACAATTTTTAAAAAGTATCTTAAATACCAAATTTTTTAATGTAAAATTTTGGTATCTTGTATATTGTATCTTTTACTGAATTTTTATTAAAAAAATGTGACACCTTAAAATATTTTTTTAAGGATAGTAAAAATACTCTAACAAGACACACACGCACGCCAGCACACTTTGCTTGCACTTACATGCATTGGCAAAGTGCTCAAGATCACAGGATTTTGTTGTTTCAAGCCTTTGGATTGACAATTTGGACCCCCAAGAGGCCAGTTGGTTCATGGACGGCCATGAAAGGTTGAGGTGGTCGAGATCAGTTTCCCCACTTGCGCGGCTGCATCATCAGTTTCCTGTTTCTCCCAAATCTTTGATTCGCGAGCAACAAAAACCCAGCTAGGTGCTGCTGCCGCAAGTGCTGTGGGAATCCTGCATTTGACAAGTGTGCAGTGATGGCGCAGGATTGATTTGATGCCCTGCCGAGTGGGGCGCAAGCATTGGTGACTGAATCTATTGGCGCTTCAAATCCAACTAACTCACTCTGCATGTTTGCCATCTGAAAATTTTTCATTTTTTCAAGTGAAGTTGCAGCCTTGCAGGGAGAAACACACACACACGATGTCACAATTGAAGTCTGAACCAAATGGCCGCAGCTTAGAAATATCCAATCTACTGCTGCAGAGCTTCTTGTTCTGATCACATTCCTCTGGTACTGCTGAACAGCAACATATCACCAATTTTTCTAGGGGCCGATTCAGGTGCATTTTATTAGTAGTAGAATTTAATGCATACCGTTAATTTATTTTTAAGACGAATATAATTAAATTATACTATCAATAATATTAGGTGTAGTAAAAATTTGAAGTGGTAATATTATCTTTTTTATTGTGATCTTTATTGAAAAAAACAAAATTATAAAATATTGCTAATCAAGTAATTAATAAAAGTAAAAAATATTCTTTTTCTATTAGTAGTATAATACTATCAGTAAAATACACCGGAGAGTTGTCTATTTTTCGATCATCAAGGGAAGAAAAGAAAGGACAGTGGGTTGAATTATTGCTGTACGTTTTGTACTAAGAAGAAACAGGAATCTCAACACGAGCGTCTGTTTTGATCACATAAAAAGAAAGACCGATGAAGCAGTTTTGATTTTGCATCACGCCGAATATATTCAACCTTTTTTTTTGCCGATAATAAGTACTAGATTCTGCTCTGCATGCAGCAGAAAACCCAGAATATGTTGAGCCTTTCTACAAGTGGAGGTGCCAAACAATTGCATGGCCAGAAGGAGCACACGAAGAAGAGTTCCTTTGCAGGAGGATCATTTCACCCTTCCATGAGAAGAGCTACAGGAAAGGATCAGACAAGCAGCATCTAGAGGAACTGCATTATTTGGATGTTTAAGCAGACAAAATATGTGTAAAAGCTAAGAGAAAGATCACACGTACAGGTGCAAGAACTCTCTGTATGACTGTATCAGACACTCAGGGGAAAGAAAGGTCAAAAGAAAATGACATTTGCACAGATCTGTAGCAGAGCAGCAGACACTAGAATCCAGCAGGAAAAGAACAGAAGAACTGTGTAAAAGAACAAAAAAATGTCCAGGCCTCACTTGCACAAAAATCTCTTCTACTAGCCAGCCAGCAGCAATGCTTATGCTGTCACCAACACAGTGTGACAGTGGTGACCACTTGAGCAGTCGCATGCATAACCCAGGGGCGACGCCCTCTGATTCCGGTGGTTAGCACCAACATTGAGCATAGTTGCATCAGCATTCTGGCAATTTGCGATGCACTGTCTTATGTAATCGGTCTCCCATTTCGAGGTTAGAAGTGGCAGCATGATCCAGAGGGTGGCGCCGGATCGATCCTGGCTGTACTGACCAGGGCCAGCAGGTCTTGTCGATACTGGTGAGAGTGATGACTGACAACGTTGTATATGACACTGCCAACCGGGAGGGACGATCTTTTTTTTCTTCTTGGGCCCTGTTTAGTTGCTAAGATTTTCGGACAAAAAAGTCACGTTAAATATTTGATCGGATGTCGAAGGGATTTTCGGATACGAATGAAAAATTTTAGGTTCCACCTGAAAACCACGAGACGAATCTTTTGTCTAATTAATCAGTTATTAGCACATGTTGGTTACTGTAGCACTTATAGCTAATCATGTTCTAATTAGGCTTAAAAGATTTGCATCACGATTTTCTCCATAAATGTGTAATTAGTTTTAATATTCATGCATATTTAATGTTTCATTTAGATATCCAAAGATTCGATATAATGTTTTTTAAAAAGTTTTTAGAAACTAAACAGAGTCTTCTTCTCTCTGAAACTAGACGACAAACGAGAGATACAACCATACAGAAACACCTGATTATTTATAGCTAGGCAGTTATCTTTTCACTTATGTTTATAAGCTAAAATTTAGATTTTCAACCTTTGAAGTTGATTTTATGATTTTTTTTATGAAAGCTTATTTTTTTTAGTTTTGACTCTTGGATTGCTAAAAATACGTATATAAAAATTTTATTTATAAATTATTTTTCTTTTAAAAAATACCGTTTGGCACAGATCATCAACAGGGTTTAGAAGTGGCGAACTGGGCATCCTGACAGGGGATCAGCGAAGGAGGCGTGTGGGGGAGGTCGGCCACAGGCCCACAACTACCCCGCCACGGACGCAACGTTTCTTCTCCGTGATCGCGATGTACCTCCACCAAGGCCACTTCGTTCGCCACTGCATTGGGCCTCCTCTAAAATGCATCGACAATACTTCTCAAAATCTTATATTTAGTTCCTCAAAGAAATATTGGACACAAAAGTCAGGGGCGGATCTAGCTCAAAAATCGAGTGGGGCATCTTATTAGGATTTTTAGTGTGCTGAAATTTTTTTACTTAATTACATATTAATAATACACTAAGTATTAAATTTGAGTCGGGTCCTTAATATACTCTGGATCCGCCCATGAAAAAAGTTACGTCCTTCTTCAAAAGAGATTAAAACCAAATAACATGTATTGGGACGCATATGTCTGTCTGTCCCAAATCTAGAATACGAGAGAGCTAATTTACTCCCCAAAATCTTATATTTGGTCCATCCAGAAAAAATATTGGATATAAAAATTACGTCCTCCTCCAAAAAAATAGAACAAAATAACGTGTATTAGGAACCAGGGGTGGAACTAAAATTTGCTCAAGGGTAGGCTGAATTAGTACAATGTACATAAATTTATCTTTTATCATTTATTTTTTAAGATTAATTGGATCTATGCCACTGTAAATTTCATAGTTTTGAAAAATACCAAATCGTATATGTGCCATTGAAATTTTATCAATTTACAATCATGCCACCTCCGTGACTTTTTCCGTCCAACCGCTGCTTTTCCGTCTTCTTCCTTCTTCCACCGACCCCGCCTCTGGCTCCAGAGCCCTCTCTTCCTTCTCCTTTGCGTCCCCGCGAACACCAGCACCAGCAAATTCCGAAAACTCGACACCCTCGCCGGCGCCGACGCCGACCTCGTCTCCATCCGATTCCGACCCCGCCTCCGGCTCCGGTGCCTGGTAGAATATATCTGAAACATGCATGTATATCCGTAGGTACTAGTGCTAGAGATTGAGATAGAGCCAGTAGTTAGCTTAGATTATCATTATCACTTCTAATTAGGGCCCAGCTGTTCTTATCTCTTGTGTATATATATGCACATACAGCCATCGTTTTGTTGTGATCAATAGAAACACGTATCGCCGCTTTTGCTGGGAGTGGGTTACCGCTTTTGTTGGGAGTGATGGAGCTCGGGTTGAGCTTGGCAAAGACGGCTATGGCGTATGCTGGGAGGGAGATGGTTCTTGGGGTTGGGGTTGGGGTTGGGGTGAGGAGGAAGGAGTGGGCGGCAGAGTCGGGGAGGAGGGAGCTGGAGTTTGGGTCGAGCAGGTGTGGTTCTTCGCCGGAGCCGACGGTGCGAATCACCCTTCTGCCCATGGTGCCCAGCCTTGGCCTCCCATGGCCGCCGCCGTCGTCGTCAGAGAGCAGTGAGTGTGGTGGTGACCAGTGGGCATGGCAGGGCATTTGGAGGCGTCGACGCGGTGCTTCGACGTGAACCGGCCGCCGTCATCTGGTGGCGGCTATGGCGCGGCGGAGGAGGAGCAGGACGACGTGGTAGGGGCCGACTTGTCTTCTTCCCCCAACAACAGCACGGGCTCCACTTCTCCAGCCAAGGCCACGGCGGCAACGACTCTGCTCCTGGCGCCAGCGGCTTAGATGGCGGTGACAACTTGTGCTCCCACACCAGCAACGAAGGCGGCCATCTCTCAACGCCATTGGTAGATGGAAGATGGAAGAAGACAGAAAAGCAGCGGTTGGATGGAAAAAGTCACGGAAGTGGCATGGTTGTAATTTGATAAAATTTCAGTGGCACGCATTCGATTTCGTGAATAGTAATGGTATATTTTGAAACCGTGAAATTTGTAATGGCACAGATTCAATTAACCCTATTTTTTAAGTCTTGAAGTATAATTTTAATGGATATTTGGGCCTAGGAGTAGGGCTTTAGCCCAATCTACCCTACTCCTAGTATCGCCCTGTTAGGAACGTACATGTCTACCCAAATCTAGGATATAGGAGAGCTGATTTTAGGTATGCGTAAATATTGGGAATAGACTTAGGAACATGTTAGAGATATCTTTTCTAGCCAAATTTCAAATTTCAGTATTGGGGATCAATTTTAGATATCTTTTAGAGATATTCTAAGAGTCGACGTGGCGGCTAGGAATTAAATATTTGGGTGCTCTATTTACCATGGGTGTATGAGTGTATCACAACAAAACCACAGACACAAGCACAATGGGGAGAATCTTAATGGGCACGCGTTCATGCAGATAATCGTCGAAGGGACTTAGCCTTCGAAGCAGGAGACTATGTGTACCTCTGCGTCACACCTTTGCAAGGAGTACACTGGTTTCAAACCAAAGGAAAGTTGGCACCACGTTTCGTGGGACCATACCGAATAGTGGAACGCAGGGGAGAAGTTGGGTATCAGTTAGAACTCCCTGCTAACATGGCCGGAATCCATGACGTGTTCCATGTGTCGCAGCTCAACAAGTGTCTCCGTGTGCCTGAAGAACATACCAACTCTGAGCACATC
Organism: Oryza brachyantha; assembly: GCF_000231095.2. Taxonomy (NCBI): domain Eukaryota; kingdom Viridiplantae; phylum Streptophyta; class Magnoliopsida; order Poales; family Poaceae; genus Oryza; species Oryza brachyantha. The sequence continues at coordinate 11,193,980 of NC_023166.2, forward strand.
GATTTACACGAAGATCTGACGTATGTGGAGAAACCAGCACGGGTTCTAGAAACTAGTGAAAGGAAGAATCGGAACCATGTGATCAGATTCTGCAGAGTTCAGTGAAGTCACCACTCAGAAGAAGAAGCGACATGGGAAAGAGAAGATGAGCTCAAGGCCGCCCATCTGCACCTCTTCGCCAGTGCCTCCGAATCTCGGGGTCGAGATTCCGTTTGGTGGCATTGTGCGGATCAGGTGAGAAGAAAGAACTTCCGATAATGAAAGAAAGGCCTTTTAGCAGGCAACTGATCAAAAGCTATTCCTCTTAGCCCTAGTAGCCCTAGCTATCTAATGCATACTTTCCAACTGGCCCTGGCCTATAACGGCAAATCACTGGCACATGACTTGAAATTGAGTTAGTTAGAGAGCATTAATTACATCACAAATTCCACCTAGGGATTCCTCTAAAAAAAAGAGTAATCTTTTTCTTTATGTAACTAGAGATGTAGCGACGAGCCAGCTTGGATGTGACGAGCAAGTATTTCTAATTACGCATGAAAGCTAGTGTACAGAAATATCCCGGGGCAAAAGGAAAAGAATAAGTATGCTTCACCTATCTTTCAAGGGGGGTAGGTTCGTCACACCCTGAGTTTTGTCCCAAGCCTAAATTTGTAAAAGAAATTCGTAAATAATAATTGGCTTAATTAACTCAGGAAAAATCCCTCTAAAAGAACTTAACTTAATTAAATTAAGGTTCTAAATCGATTAACAGGATTTAAACTCAAATTACAGAGTATAAAATTCGGCCAAGCAAATTAATTTAAAATTCGGCAAAAGTAGGGTTTTCCTTTTTCCCCTCCTTTTTTCTCTCTTTCTTTTTCCCTTCATTCTCAAATTGGGCCGAAGTCCAATTTTCCTCCCTTCTTCTGCTTCTTCCTTTTTCTTTCTCCTCTCCTCCTTCTCGGGCCAGCCCAGCCGAGCCGGCAGCTCGCCCGCGCACGCGCCCTCTTCCCTCCGCCTGGGCCGCCGGCCCAGCTCGCCTGGGTTCACACCCGCGCCGTGCCAGGTCTGCATCACCTCCCCCTCTCGCGCCGAAGCCGACTCGGGCTCTGCGCCACCGCCGTGCCAACGCAACCGCCGCCGCCGACCTTGCCGCGCCTGACTCGGTCTCCAGCCGCCTCCCTGCCCTAACCGCGCCACCCCGCACTATAAAGCTGAGCCACCGCCGCGCCGCCACACCCGTTCCCGAGTCGCCGCCACGCCCAAGCTCGCGCCGCCGTTCGATTTCACTGTCGGACGCCGATTCCCGCCATCCAGCCACGTCGCCGCCTCCGCCTCGACCTCGCCGACCTTCACCGCCGCCGGTGGGTATCCCAACGCCCTCGCCGCCCCTTCATCCTCTCCACCGCCGCGCCCCGTCGCCTCGCCGCCGTCGGTCGATCTCGTCACCAAACGTCGCAAGCCGCCGCTCGTCCGTGTCCCTACCTCCGCCTCGTCCCGCCGACCTCGCCGCCGCTTCTGACTCCACCGGTGCGCGTCTCCACCTCCCCGCTCCTCCTCTCCCATCGTCCCGCCGCCGCCGCCGGGCTACCCGCACCGTCGTCGGGCATCGTGGACCGTCGGACGTCGCCGCCAGAGTGCCACCCGACATCGCCGCCGCCACGCCAAAGTGGTGACGCGCCCATCTTCCCGAGCGCCATCGCCGTCGTCCTCGACGCCGTGCTCCGCCGCCCATCGTCTTGCGGCCGGCGTTGCCCTCGCCGCCGTCGTTGTCGCGCTCGCGCCGCCATCGTTGCCCTCGCATCGCCCGTCGTCGCCATCGCCGTCGCCGACCCTCTGCCGGCGCCGCCCGCCCGCCGTCGTCGCCCTCCGTCGCCCGCTCCGCCGGCCGTCGCCTCTCCTCTCCCGGCCGAGTTCACCTCCCCTCTCCTCCCCTGTTTTGGGCCGCTGACGAGCGGGCCCCACTCGTCAGTCGACCGTCCCTCCCTCTCTCTCACCGATAGGTGGCCCCCACCTGTCAGCCGTCAGCGCCTCCTCTCTCCTCGCTGACGTCAGCAGCCCCATTAATTGCGCAATAATTGATTTAGGACTTTTCTGTTTAGTTAAAAAAAACCCAGAAAACTTCTAAAATTCATAACTAATTCATCTAGTCTCTGTTTAGGCCCATTCAAATTTCATTAAATTCATAAAATTGTCAAGAATCCATTAAAAATACTTTCTTTTACTGTTTCAGTAGAGTTTGTGCCTATTTTATTTATTTTTGTGCTTTGTCGCTTAGATTCAGACCCCACCGAAGAGCCGGTTTACTTCGAGATTGTCGCCGAAGTACCCCAGGGGCCAGAGCAAGGCAAGTGGCACTCATCTTTGATCATATTGAACCCATTATTGCAAATTCCCCGCTTTATTTATTCAAATATGCATTGTTTTAATTAAAGTATTTACTGTATTTATTTTTCGGGTAATCCTTATTATTATGGCGTTGATTATCCAACTTTATTCATGCTAGACCAATGGTAACTTGATTAGAGTTAGCCTAGGTTAATGCTTAGCCGTGCTTAGAACAAGTAGCTCATGGGATCACATTTAATCATGCTTAGTTCTGAATAGTTGTAATAATGATTCATTACCCGATTCGGGCCAATGTCAACTAAAATATTGCTAATGGTGGGCTGTGGGTGCATGGTTTTGAGAGTCGCACCCATGGCAATTAAGGACCGGTTCACGGGAAACCCTAGAAGTAATTTAGTGCTAACCACATGCCGAAATGGGTAAGGTGGGATTTGAAGCATGGTTTCGAACTATTTGACGCATCAAGGCAAGGGTAGGCGTGATGGAGTATGGACGGGCAATCGTGGTGTAACGAAAGCCTCTGCTGCTTCCGGATCTACCAAGGCACAAGAGGGGACTGCCCGACTTGGTGTAAAGGAGGTGGTGAAACCTGAAGTGCGGTGTGATTAAATACGGAGGGTTATGTGACGGGTCCTATCACGGTCTCCTTTCCGTTATGCCATGGTGGTATGTCGGCGCACGTTCAAGTGCAGTGGAGTCATGTCTTGTGGATACAGTAGTATACCTCTGATCAGAGTATAACATATTCGAATAATCGTGCCCACGGTTAAGGGCGAACTCCTAGCTTCACTGTGATTAGTGAACCTTTAATAACTTGGGTAAACTGGTTTTCACTTGGGACTACTGCAACGTGGTGTAACGTTGAGTAGTGATTGGGCCTGTCGCAACGTGGTGTAACGTTGGACAGTGTTGTGGTATTTTACAACTGTTATTTACGTATCCTTTAATATATTTAATTACCTTTATTCGGTTTATTCTCTGTTATTTATTTAAGTGCTGCTTTGTTGCAACTAACCCTAAGCATGTCCTTGATGATCCTTATGCATCATGTATTACCCTCTTTTCCGTGTTACTTGTTGAGTACGGTGGTTTGTACTCAGCCTTGCTCAATTTCCCCCTCCAGAACTAGAAGTTGAGTCCAATGGAGGTGATTCTCAGGAGTAAGCTGGTCTACCGTTGAAGCTTTGCCTGTGGACTAGAGCCGTACCCGCTGGAGCTAGTCTACCTTTCTTTCCGCTGCATTTTCGTTAGAATAAGTGTTATTTTTAGTTGTTTCTAAGAACGATGGTTATATAATCAACATTGTCTTTTTATATACCCTGGCTGGTCCTGGACAAGGATTTTAATACATAACTAAGTTCAGAAATTCATATGAGAAATTTTTAGGCGTGACATTCCTCTGCCACCAACACTGACTTACCACCTATTGTCAGACCCGCGTGGTCAATACCAATCCGGCGTCCTCTAACCATCCCTCTAAGCTTGGGGAATCCCCTTGCTCCCCCCTCCCCAACGCCCCCACCCCTAACATGGCAGTGTTGGTCAAGACGTGTGCAGGGGCATTCACCCATTAGAAAATTCAAGGACAATGCCTCGTAAGGACAATGCCTCGTTGGTGTGTCGTACTACCTCTACTCACGAATGGTACTTAATCCGCTCTAAAATGTACAATCCCAGTTCCAAAATATAGCTACCTTGTCCTATTCTGGGTAGCTATATTTTAGAGCGGAATGAGTATCTATGTAATATCAGATGTGATACTTCTTAGTGCTATAAATATAGATAGGATCTGTTCTGATTTACAGTATTAAAGAATATCACATATGGTACTTATATTAGAACAGAGGGAGTAAGCGGTCGAATTTGAACTAAGTTAAAATAATGTGTTGGACGAATTTTGTTGAGAAGGGCATTGCCGTCTACCACATCAAATTAACAGTGAGAATATATTTTATAGTGGATACAATAATGCTCCTAAATATTAGTGCTCTTTTCTATTGGTCAAACTTAGGATAGTTTGATTTATGATAAACCAGGAATCCCTTATATTTGTGAACAATGGTAGTACAATAGTTTTTTATTAATTTAAAAACCTCACATTTTATGATTAAAGTTGTAGAAAACCAAAGATATTATAATTTGTGGCAGATAACCACATGCTTTATGGTCAAAGGGCTTTATGAAACCCCACCTTATTCGATCTCATGTAACTTTAGTATATCTAAGATAATATTTTAAACTAAAAGGTTGAACCAACTACCCAGGGTGAAAGAAATTCATAAATATTTTATAAGATGAAAATTTTAAGTAAGGCCATGTTTAGGTCCCAAAAATTTTTAGAAGAGACATCACATCGATACATACGATTACACATTTAAAGTATTAAACGTAGTCTAATAACAAAACAAATTTTAGATTTTGCCCGGAAACCGGAAGTTGAATCTTTTGAGTCTAATTAATTCATCATTAGCACATGTTGATTACTATAGCACTTTATGGCTAATCATGTACTAATTAGGCTCAAAAGATTCGTCTCACAATTTCTCTCATAACTATATAATTAGTTTTAATGTTCGTGTATATTTAATGTTTTATTTAAGTGTCTAAAAATTTGATATGATATTTTTGAAAAAAGTTTTTAGGAACTAAATAGGGCCTAAATGCATACTGACAATATTAGGGGGTGTTTGTTTCTAGGGGCTAAACTTTAGCATCTAGTCATATTGGATGTTTGGACACTTATTATAAATAGTAAACGTAGTCTATAAATAAAACTCATTCATAATCTTGGACTAATTCGCGAGACGAATCTAATGAGCCTAATTAATCCATGATTAGCCTATGTCATGCTACAGTAAACATTTACTAATTATGGATTAATTAGGCTCAAAAAATTCGTCTCACGGATTAGCTCTCATTTATGAAATTAGTTTTTTTGATTAGTCTATGTTTAATACTTTAAATTAATATCCAAACATCCGATGTGACATGGGGCTAAAAAGTTTTGCCCCACCTAATCAACCGCTTAGACCATGAATGGGTGCTCACGATGGTTGTGGCGTCACGTCACTAGAGTATACAATTAGATACATGGTAAGAGGAAAAGCAGGTTTCCTGGCTGAGTGATGGCTAGGGATGCAGGCTCATTAGGCAGACTAGAAAGCAACAAAGGCTGCACGAATCTTAAAATGATCCCAGCCGTTTTAAAAGTTGCTACAGTTTAACAAAATTTCGGAAGTTGCTACTACCTTCGGCGCGTAATAAGTTTATTTTTCTTTTAGATGCAATGTTTTAACTCTTCATCTTATTAGAAAATTTTTTGAGATCTATATTTTTACTGTTACTAAATGGTAAAATATAAATAGTACTTTATCGGAGATATGAGTCCACGATATCCCCTGAGTGGTTGGCACACGACAACTATGGGCCCAGAAACACCAAGCCCGATAGGGAAGGTAGGTCGGGCCCTAGGAGGCGTGTGCCCCCGAGGGTCGGGACCGAAAGGGTCGGCCGAGCGGAGGGGTCGGGGTGCCCCCGACCCCTCCGTGCACGGTCTGGGCACCACTGTCACGCCTAGAAATTTACACCAATTTTTGAACAATAGCATGCATTAATCTCGGTCCAGAAATCAGCCCGAGTACACACTATGACAAATTAATACACAGTTTCACGACTTAAAAACAAACAAAAACAATTATCTATCGAAATGCAGCGGAAAAGAAAACAAACTAAACCATCTAATATTTAGCTTCAGCTGGCGATGATGGCTCCACACCACAGACACTCTCAACGGCGGACTGAACCTCACTTCAACCTTGGGAACAACCTTCTGACTTCTGACTCAGGCTCTGGCACTTGCTCTGGTGGGGAAAAAATTAAGCAAGGCTGAGTACAAACCACCGTACTCAAAAGGTAATACCCAAGAGAGGAGAATAATGAATGCAATAGGGTATCAAAGATAGGCTAAGGTTAAATTGCACAAAGCTGCAGTAATTTAGCAAAACTGTAGATAAAATAGACTAAAATAAAAGTAAAGTAAACATTTAAAATAATCAATTACTGTCCAACGTTACCCCACGTTGCAACAGGCCCAAACCACTGTCTAGTGTTACACCACACTGCAATAGGGTTAACCCTCTGTTCAATGTTATACCACGTTGTGACAGAACCAAACCACTGCCAACGTTACACCACATTGAGCAAGGTCAAACCAGTTCCAAAATTAATAAAATTATTAAAGGGGTTCAACTAATCCCAATGAATATGCCAGTTCACCCAATAACCGCGGGCACGGCTATTCGAATAGTTTTATTCTGTAGAGGTGTACAACTTTACCCACAAGACATGGCTCCCAAGCATGTTACCATGCCCCAACGTATCACCACGATACCTCAGTACGGAAACCATGATAAGACCTTTCACCTAACCCTTCCTAGACAATCGCACCGCACTTCAGCTTTCACCCCTCCTTTACACCAAGTCGAGCAGTCCCCTCTTGTGCCTTGGTGAATCCGGAAGCAGCAGAGGCTTTCGTTACACCACGATTGCCCGTCCATACTCCATTACGCTCACCCTTGCCTTGGTACGTTGAATAGAGACAAGCTAGATTACTAGTCTCACCGTTGCCCATTCTGGCTTGTGGTTAGTACGTGTAAAACTTCCAGGGTTTCCTGAGAACCGGTCCTTAATTGCCATGGGTGCGACTCTCACAACCATGCACCCACAGCCCACCATAAGCAATATTTTAGTTATTATTAATCCACATCGGGAGATTAATCATAATTACAACCATTAAAGGTCTATCAAAGTGTAACAGTAATTAAATGATAATTGGTGAGCTAGTTGAACTAAGCATGGCTAAGCATTGCCTAACCCTAAGTCTAGTCAAATTAACCCTGGGATGACAATAATAATAAATGGGGATCAACGGGTATAAAGGTAATTGCCCAATAGATAAATAAAGTAAATACATTTGATACAATGCATGTTTGAATGTAAAAGCGGGGGATTTTATAATCATAGGTTCAATATGATCAAAGAAGGGTGCCACTTGCCTTGCTTAGACCCATGAGGAACTTCTGCGACGACTTCGAGAACGAATGGCGCTGCGACGGGGTCAAAACCTATGACAAACAAAGCAAAACAAGCAAAACAGGCTATAAAACTACTAAAACAGAGAAAGAAACTATTTTTAGTGGATTCTTGGCATTTTTCCAGATTTAATGAAACTTGAATGGACCTAAACGGAGACTAGATGAATTAGCTATGAATTTTAGAAGATTAACTGTGTTTTTAAACTAAACAGAAAACGTTAATTGATTTATTGCGCAATTATTGGAGGCGCTGACGTCAGAAGAGGAGAAGCTGGCGCCGACAGCTGGGCCCCACTTGGCAGTGAGACAGGAGCGGAAGGAGGGGCTAACAGGGCAGGGCCCACGGTGGGAGAGAGAGATCGACGGGTCGGGCCTACTTGACAGAGGAAGAGAGCTGAGGAGGGAGGGGAGAGCGCAGGCGCTCGGCCGAACGGCGCGGCAGGCGGCGGGGCTGCGGCGCGAGCGGCGGCCGGCAACGACCGACGGCGCTACGAGGGGCGGCGCTAAGGAGCGGCGCGGTTAGGCAGCGGCTGAGGAAGGGAGGAGGCGCATGGCCGACGGCGGCAAGGCGAACGGCACGGCGGCAACGGCGCACGACGGTAAACGGCGCGCGCACGGAGGGGAGGTGGTGCGGGCGAGGGCGTCGACATGGCGGCGCGGAGGCGATGCGGCCGGCGACGGCGTGCGGCCGAGCGAAGGCAGCGCGAGGCGGTGGGTGGCGGCGCACGACAGTGACCGGCACGGCAATGGTGCCCGATGACGGAAAGCAGCCACGCGGGATGGCGGGAGTGGCGCGACGGCGGAGGCCGGCGGTGGCTCGGCCATGACGGCCGTAGGCCCACGACGCCCGGCGACGGCGAGGGGCGCTCGGCGGCGGCGACGGAAAGAGGGAAAGAGGGGGAGGAGCGTGGGGCGGCTCACCAACGGCGTTGACTTGGTGAGGTGGCAGGACGCGAGACGACGGCTGGTGGCAAGCGATCCCGGCGGCGGACAGCGAGATCGATCGGCGGCAAAGGCGATGGAGCTCAGGTGCGGGAAGGGAAAGCGGGCAGCGGCGCGGAGCGGTGGGGATTTATAGTGGCGGCCGGCGTGTACGGGAGGTGGTTAGTGGCGGCTGGCACGGGCGCGAAGGAGGCGGGGAGGTTGTTAGCGCCAGCACAGATGCGGCGCCGGGATGTGCGGGCGGCGGTTGGCAGCGCCCAGGGAAGCGGAAGGTGGTTGCGCCGGCGCAAGCGGCACGCGCACGCGGATGGAGAGCGGTCGGCGGTGAGAGGATGACTAGGACACGGCGTGGCGCAGAGAACGGAGTGGCGTGCGGCCGACGGCTCGGCGGCACGGTGCATGGCAAGGCGAGGCAGCGCAGCAGCGCAACGACGCCGGCGCAGCGGCAGGGGAGAGCGGACGCGGCGCGGCCGATGGGCACGCGGCAGCGCATGACGATGCGACCGGGAGGGGGCGGAGGGGCGGTCGGCATGCGATGGTGACGACGGTGCAAGGCCGAGGTGGCGAGGCGTGGCCAACGCAGCGGTGCGAGGCACGGCGGGGCGGAGTGCGGCTGGCAATGAGGTGGCGCGCCGACACTGCGAGGCGACGTCGCGACGCGACGCGGGCGTGCGTGCGGCCAACGGAAGATGATGGGACTGACAGGTGGGGACCGCCTGTCAGTGGCCCGGAGGAGGAGAGGGAGGCGGTGTAGACTTGGCGCGAGCGAGGTGGAGTCTGGGCCGTGGCCTTCGACCGGCCTAGAGGGAGAGAGGAGAAGGGGAGACAGGCCGAAGGGGAATGGGCCGGCTGGATGGGCCGGTGGCCTGCTGGCCGGGAGGAGAAGGAAATGGAGTGGGCTGAAGGAGGCGATGGAGACTTCGAGCGCGGGTCGGGCCATGGCTCGGAAAATTTACGAACAGCACACGTATTCACATGATAGAACCAAAAAGTGCACGAATCAGAGATTCGCACGATGAATTAGATCTGAAACGCGAAACCGTGAACTGTTAGCGGAACAACGATAGGAATTAATGACCCATTAAATTGAGATTTAACGACTCGCTAAACTAGAATTAGACGACTTTAACGTAAAATCAATCTACACTTACGAAATTGAATTTCATACTATAGATCAATTTCACGCTAGCTAATTAGATTAGGAATTCTAAGCAATTAAACAGTAGATCAAAAATAGATTGATTCGCATGAGTAAAATGTATGCGAACCTGAGATTTGGTGGAGAGATCGACAATGGATTGCTGCTGTTCCTTGCTGTTCGGATAGGAAACCTAAACGATTAAACGGTAGATTAATTTAGATTGATTCGCAAGAATAAAATATATGCGAACCTGAAGATCGGGGGAAGGAAACCGGCGAACGGCTGCACTGCTGCTGGATAGGAGGTGGCAGGAGGTGCACGAGAGAGGGAGACGGGGAAAAGAGGCAAGGGTGCAGGGGGTATTTATAGGGAGGAGCTAGAGATAAATCTAGTTATCCATCTCCTATTGAAAAGGAATAGATAATGTTTTAAAGGGATAACAAAGAGAATCCTAATTGATAGGAATTAGTTTTTAAGTGAGAGAGGTGGCTGGTCACGGCTTGGGAGAGGGAGAGGAGATCGCACAACAGGGAGGGGAAGAGGAGGTGCGACCAGGAGGAATAAAACGGAAAAGAGAAAAAGAAAAAGAAAAAGGGAGAAAGAAAGAAGGGAAAAACAAAAGAAAAAGGAAGGAGGGAAAAAAAGAAATTGCCTCTAATTTGTCGATTTTTATTAAGTTTATTAGACCAAATTTTATTGACTACAGTTCAAATATAAATCATGTTAATAATTTAAAATGCTTTTGAGACATTTTAGAATGTTCGAAAAGCTTCCAATTAAATTAAATTAATTTATACACTGAGTTTTCTCCTGAACTTTAATTAACAAATTATTTTTAATGCATTATTTTATTGAGTTTTAGCTAGGGTAAAACTCAGGACGTGACAACCACGGGGCCCACCGCGTGGCGGGCGCAGTCCTGGCACCCAACTACCGCAATTATTGCGATAGGAAGGGGCCTGATGCGAGCGACATCCGCATGATGGGCATGTGCATGTGCCCCTGTTTGCTCGAAAAGGAGGCGAAAAAGGGGACATACGCCCCTGACAGCACGGCGACGCCCCTATCACCGTAGGGATGACCTATCTCCTCTCCGTCGTCGTCACATTAAATGCGACAGACAGCTACAAAGAAGCAAGGGCGGCTACCTCGTTCAGACCGCTGGGTCCAAATGAGTGCTGGCTCTAAGATCTAGACGTTGACCGACAGAACCGGGCAGGAGAGGCATGGCCACCCCTCCACTAGCTTTCTGACTGATGGGACCCCGAACAAGGACAGCATGGCTGCCCACTACACCTATCCTCTAATAAATGGGACCGGACGGGAGCCATGTGATACCAGCAGGTCGCCACAGCGTCAACCAAGCGTGATGATGAGCAGGTCGCCACAGCGTCAACCAAGCGTGATGATGAGCTATTAGCTATAGCATAATGATAAACTATACATCGGTAGTTGGTAAGAAGATGGTAATTTTGGTATCTCCTTTCTACTATAAAAGAAGGTCATGCCCAACCATTGGGAGGGAGCCCCAGAAACATCCATAGAACATTCCTCTAGTGGCTTTATGCTTACATAGCACCCAAACAACAAGAATAGGGTGTTACGCCTTGTAACGGCACAAACCTGTATAATTCCTGTTGGGATTTCGCAGACTCAACCCTGCACCCCTAGACCAAACTCACAAAGAGGGTTTGGTAAACTCTTGCTCGAGTAGCTCAGCATTTGAGCTAACGTGACTAATTTTTTAATTTTTATACAATTTTTTTAAATAATATAAATGGTCAAATATTGGACATATAAATTAAAAAATAAAGTTATCAATATTTAACAAAAATTCCGGGTACTGGTCAATAAAGATACACTTTTCTTTCCTGTCGATGCAAGACTTATACATAAACCAATAGAATAAGCGTCGAGCGCACCTTTCTTTTCTGTCGATGCAAAACTTATACATAAACCAATAGAATAAACTGTCAGGTGCGATCATCTGGTAATGGTGGTGGTTACCTAAGAAAAAAGGACAGAAGGCAAACTGGGAAATAGTGGCAATAATGTTTGACGATGTTGCCCGTCCATACATTGGGCAAGTGTATGTGTTCGTCGATGCCCCACACTCAAAACCTGTTACTACAATCTCTTATGGTCAGCAGCATTCAGCGACGGGGCCAGTCCAGCGTTCCAAACTCGGCACAGAAAATTTACGCCCGGTGGCAGCCGAGATGTGTTCTGTGGTTGGATGATCTGGAGGTGCAGGAGGCTCACTTTGTCTTCTTGTCTTCCGTGCTCGTCTCGGCCTCCGCCTCAGCCCCGGTTTGCTGCGCTGCAGCTGCTGAATCACTCCCTTCCAATGTCTGGGGAGCTTGTGGCTCATCTTCCCCGCCGAAACCGTACTCGTTGACACGCTTCTTGTCAACAGGGTACACCCATCTCTGGTAGAGGTATATCAAGAAGATAACATCTACACATGGCAATCAGAATGATTGGTCAACGTCCCACGATGAAAGGAAGAAAAGAGTAGAATGTTCATTACACAGTGGTGGTTCATCTTATCTTACCATCTCTAAAAACTGAGAGACGATGCAGCATTGGCATTTTGATCACAAATGCAAAAAGGTCATCGATAATGGTGTTGAGGAACTTGTAGGTCATTTGTCTCCATGGCATATGAGCAACAGACTTCAGCTTGTAGTTGATGAATAGTTGTGGGCACATCATGATGAAACCTGAAGAGTGCAAAGGCATATGCATAAGTTCCATTACTAAGTTTTCTAGTAGATCACAGATTACTAGAAAGTAATTACTTACCAAACATGTATACACAACTTGTGAGAGAAGAGAGTATCCACGAGTACCAGCTCTTGTGCTTCTCATACTTGAGGGAATAGATGGAGAAACAGATCACAAGGAAGAAAAGTACATATGTAAGATACTTCATTGCAATTGCATCATACTCCTTCGTCTTATTCTGTGCATATGAATCACGATCCCGGAACCTCAACATGGGAATCTTTCCACTTCTATCGATCTGAACAGGAGTGCAGAGTTGTGATAAATTTGTCAAAGTAAGAAAATATCATCAAAACTGACGCAAGATTTCATCGAGCTCAAAAGATAGACACAATACATATATACACATGATTCTGTATGAGGAAAGAATAATACTGCCATAGGCTACCTAAAAGCAAGTACTCCATGTTAATGGTTTAATGTAATTAGATAAACCATAAAAATAGCAGACCGACTTTGACCCAAACCAGGTCATCATGGATCACCAAGACATAGGGTTCCATGGACAGAGTTGGCAAATGCACAAAACAACGTGGAATCCAATATTAAAAATGAGATAAACAGAAAATTCCACAATAATTCAGTGTCGACATCTTAGTTATCTCAATATACTAATGCTTTATTTATCCATTAAAAATTGTTCTAGTGCTTTATTCAGTGCTATGATTCATACATTTTATTACTTCAAAATTTAAGCATACAATTCTACAATTCTATCTGACAGAGATACTAACTGCGTAACAGAATTAAGTGACAACATGACCATAAAGGATAGAGGAACATATCTCAAATGGTTTACCTCAACATGCATTGCTTTTCCAATCTTCCAGAATTCAATGCAAACACCAATTCCAGAGCTAGCAAGGATCATCCATGAAGTCTCATTGTCAAGCAGGTAGAGGAAGATAATCAGCTGACATACAAAGTTCAGAACCACAGATTTTGCTGATAGACCTTCCATGGATTTGTTCTTATTCCAGAACTGAATGTCTGTGCAATAGCACAAGAATATCATCAAATGTACAAGGAGTTATTGTTAGATAATACTTCTGATTAAAGTATATTCCCTCCGTTTCACAACGTAGACCTTCTAGTCTTGCCTAGATTCATATGGATGTTAATGAATAAACATGCAAATTATATATGTTCATCAATGGATGAATCTAGGTAAGGCTAGAAAGTCTTACAATATAAAACGGAGATAGTACATGGTAATATGTTAGAAACAAACTACACAGTGCACGTACCATTTTTGAAAGCCAAAAAATCAAACAGAGAGTGGAACAGAGAAACAATCATGGTCAATCCCAAAAAGTATGGGTTTCCTTCAAGGAGAACTCTCTGCAAATGACAAAAGGGAGTTGATGGTCAGTGCAAAGCACTAACCAGGATCATTCAATTAACATACTAACAATATCACAAAAGTAACCATCTCTAGGACTCAAAGAACGTGAAATATAGGTACATGCGTACTCTATATATAATAACGGAATCTCAGCAAGATAAAGCGGGGCAGTGTAAGAGTGGTCACAGAGCATAAAAGTATTTAAAAAAATGCACAGATGTAGATAGATACAATATTACAGTTGAGAATATCCGCATGTACCTTGAGTTCATCAGCCTCCCCTTCAAGCATACTTCCATAACTACGATGAACTTGAAAGGACTGCTCCATCTGAAGAAATAGTTGCCACTTGGTCATGCTAATAGGACCAACTTCAAGGTTTAAGGGCAATTCCTCCACAGTCTCATTGAGTGCTATCAATTTATCTCTCAGTAGCCAAAATTCATTGAAGAATACAGTTGGGTAGTAGTTGCCTGAAGATGGATCAACATTCAAGTCTGTATTGCTATTGTAAAGGAAACCCAACTTTGCCTGACTTAATGCATTATACTCTTAAAATGTATTTTTGAACAAAGGAGAATAATAGAACGCTACTAATGGTATCAGTCAAAAGGATACATGGAGCAACATTAGGTGGAGCATTATTTTGGGGATACCTGTGAAATGTGAAGTGGAAAAATATCATTCAATAATTCATAAATGATGAACATCAGCAAAAAATTGGAGCCTGGAATTGATCAAGAAAGATATAACACATAAAGCACATGCTATGCCGTAAAATACGTCAAAAGTGGATCATAGAATCTCTCAGCTCTAAATTCAGCTAACCTTCACTTGTACCAACATTAAACACTAAGACTGCATATCACTGAAACAATCCAGCTAACTGTAAAATTGAAGTGCCATATGTCTGATACAGCAGAACTCCATGAAGTTTTGATCTTTGCATACCGTGTGAAGTCGTCAACAAGATTTATTGTTACGTTTGGTTTCCAGTATGAAATATATTCAACCGGGCCCTCATCTTTGTCTACAGATTCTTTATCCTCCTGCAGAAATCAACATGTTATTTTTTTTTGCTATTTCTGAAGAGAACCAATTCTATAATCTAGATCATAACATGTGGACAAAGAACAGGAATAAGGACCTTAGGTGGTGGTTGTTCACCAGATTCACTTGAATCTCCCAGCAAGCTCTTCTTTTTACCATCTTTTGGTTTTCGCAAGTATGCCACAACAGCTAAACAGGTACAATGCAGAGAGACAGTGAAAATATAATTATATAAGAGATAAAAGAGGTGGTTGCTGATATGAAAAACAACACTTACAATGTGTCCTCCCAAATGCAGAGCTTTGCTCATATTCAGGATCAGTAGGATCCACCGGGTAACCAGAGCGTGCAAAATAAACATGTGCATACAAAGAACCATTGTGCTTGACAGCCTATGCAGAAACATACAGCAATCTCAAAACTAGAAACCAAGAAAATATAATCATAACAAAACTATAAGATCGCAACAGCTAGTATTATACCTCTGAAGGGTAGAATGTCAATGTGCGTGTTCTTGTACTAGTAGGTCCCCAGACTGCATACGGTATGTTTGCCTCATGCCAGACAAGGGCATCCTCATTACTGAAGTCATTGAATTTCTCATTCTCGGATAAATACATCCACATATCCTACAGCAATACAACCACCATACATTTTATGTTTAGGAAAATGCAAATTGCTAGGTAGTGTAGGCGTGTAGCATGGCTGAGACACCTGACCATCTTTTTCCTCCTGTCTGGCAGAGGAAAAATATGGGTGGCACGATGAAAGAATTTAAAAATGTTCTGCCACACTAAACAAAGAACCAAGCGTGTCCTTTTATTTGATTATCACCTTGCACTAATCTGCATAATAGTTACTTTGATGAGCCATTACCACAAGCCTAGTGTAACCACCAATCCACCATAAAGCTAATTTTGACCTAAACCAAATGACTGGCCATATACTAAATATATCACATGGCCACCTTTGTTCAGAATCAAATGAACTCGCTACTCTTAGCAATGTATATAATCAATACATATTGTAACACTCCCATGTACAAACGCTTTAAAAGTCAACATCCTACCATAGACTACTGGAGAACTTAATGCCAAACATCTTCACGTGATCTACACCTACTAAATTGGGCAGCAATCCAGTACATAATTCATCAGCAAAACCGTAGATACAGTTTTTTTTAATGGTATATTTTGTTAATTCTGAAAAACATATTGAACTAAGCTCAGACAGACAGTGGCTTCTTGGATCAACAATCCCGATCATAACATCTAACAAATCAAAGGCACGGCTTCTTTTTCCCAGGATGTCGACTCCAGCAATGCTAAAAACCAAATATACTGATCCGGTCGTTCGAAAGCATCTATCATGCACAGAAACCCCAAAATTCTCGCACCAAACCGACTAAAAATCAGCTCCGTAACGAACCACACTAACCAACCCAGCCCACAGCCCAGCCAAGCTCTCATGTGTTACAGCATCCAGGAGCTATTACCGAAGAAAAATTCCAGATCACAGCACCAAAATCCCCTAAAAACCCTAAAACCTAAAAATTCACCGCCCCTTCACTGGCATACCAACAAACGAACCGCACTGGGAACCTAAGACGCTTCTCCCCCTCTAAAATCTCGCGCATGGAGCGAACCAGAGTTCACGTAGGAGCAGTAGTGGGGTGCGGGGAGTTCTCACCATCGGCTCTCCCTTCTGGAAGAGGTTCGACATGAGCATGCCCGGGTCCGCGGGGGGCCGCTTCGGGCCGAAGAACTTGGCCGCGAAGTACCAGAACACGGCCATCCGCACGATCCCGGCGATGCTCTGCCCCAGGCCGCCGCCCGCCTGCCGCGCCGCCTGTCTCTGGCCCTGCGGCTGCGCCGCAGCGGCCACCGCCGCCGGATCCGACATCGCCGCCGCTCGCCCGCCGGCGAGCTAGATCGAGAAGGGGGGGAGCAGATGGAGGGGAGGCGCCCGCCTAGATGCGAACTTTTTTTCAACTTTTTTTTTCTGGGGTGTTTTGTGTGATGGGGCTTCGGGGATTTAAGAGGAGGGTTTCTCTTACGATAATTTATAGGGTAATTTTGCAGATAGGGACCCTTGTTGCGGAATTATGTGCTTATCCTTCTCTTGGAGGGGGTGGTGTCATGAGAGGGATTGATTTTTTTTTTTACCACACGTAAGTAAGATTGATTTTCGATTATTTAATATTCTGATATATTATTATTGACACCACATGTTATACTCATAAGTATTAATATAAACAATTAGTTAAAAAATATTAAATTATCAAATTTATCTTCCGTAGAGAAGATTTGGACGTTCAGTTCGTGGAGGAGTGGGTTATCCAGAGGATTTGATTTTTTGACACCTATAAAATTAAAGTTTAATTATTTGACATCATGTCTATGGTTATTGACTCAGATTATTTCATATATCATTCGTACTTATAAGTGTCAGTATAAATAATTAGTTAACAAAGAAAATATCAAATTTATGGTCCGTTTGGAGGAGATTTGGACATCGGGTTCGTTGGTTGGATCGAATCGTAATTTTCCGTGGATGAAGGGGATGTTGTGATGGCTGATGATGCTGATGCTGATGCTGAGATTGGCTTTGCCAATAGTAAAATGCATAGTCGCCGCCCATGAGGAAGTAAAATGCTGCATGCACCCGGATCAAAGCGAGCTGTGAACTACTACTAGTAACTTCAGACTTCTTTTTGACTATAGAAGCATTATATGCAGGGGTTAAACCAACTTAAGTATTATATAAAAAAATAGTAACTATGTATGCGAATATAGATTGACCGTCTTAAATAATAATAATGATAGCATTATTTATGTGGATGCCAAGGTGATCCTTTCTCCTTCACAAGGTAGACATCCATGCTTGAATTTATTAACTATGTTTCACATAGGATGTTATAGTTATAGATATAGCATTAAGTATATTTAAAATAACACAAAAGGTTAATTATTTGAGATTTTCGGTGTACTGGTTTAACCAAATTTAAGATAGCTCGAACAATATTCGACATAAAAAAATCAAAGAAACATAACATGGCAAAAATATATTTATATGAGAACAAATTATAAAATTATGTGTTTCTAAGTATTATTTCTAGAAGAACAATATCATCATCTACGTTTGAAAATTTTAAACACGATGGTGACCCCTCATACAATACTGCATTAAAACTGTGTCATGAAGTAGCGGGTACACCTAACAGTTTTCTTCCTAAATTGGGGCCACGACTAGACGCAAACCCGGAGAGAGAAGGGGCAAAGATATTTTGGTGAGGGTCGGTGGGCCTTCCAAAGTGACCGAACAAACCCAATGACGTGGAAACCACTATTGTGCACTGTTACGTCAATTTCGACCCATCAAAAAAACCTAGAAAAAGACGTACGCTGTACCTAAATAAATCAATTTTTTTTGTTTGTAGATAAAATATTTGACTCTTTGTTTTATAAAAAAAATTATAATTACTATTTTTATTATTATTATATAAAACATAAATAGTATGTGGCTATTTTTTAACTTTTAATAAATGTTCAAATAAAATAGACGATCAAACGCTCGATGCACCAAAGTTAAAAAAAAAAAAGAAATTCAACGGAGTAGTATGTGGCAAATAATTGCTAAACTGGACCCGATGGATCACATTGGGCCGTCAGAGTGATGTATCAACGCTAGACCTTGGGCTTTCGTCCTCACGTGATCATTTGGGATGAAGCCTGTGAGAGCCCACACACGGAAAAATTTTACGTTTTGCCACTTAAACAGGGAGTGGCGATAGATTTACAGTTCCCCTCTAAATCCACCCCATAAATAAAACAAAAGTTAAAAAATTCACATTTATTGTTTACTTCTTTTAATTTAGTACGTTTATCGGCGGTGTTAGAAGACATACCCGCTGAGATGTATGTGTATTTCTGCATGTATAGTGGTGTGTTAGTGTGTGCGTGTACGTCCGCCATGTCTGAAAGAGTAGTGTTAGTGATAGTAAACCTACTACCACCGCCTATCATCACTGTAGTTTTATAATTTAATCCTTAATTGTTTATATTAAAAACCAGTTAAATATAGATTGATATCTACATATAAATTCAAATTAAAGTGACTATTTCATATAAGAAAATTTGATGACACATTATAAAATCCGTAGCAAAGCATGGGTATTTAACTAGTAATCATAAAAACAGCAGGCGAGTGAAAAGTGTTTGGAGTTCTGAACCGGTGATCTTAACGCTACTTAGTTGTGGACCACATAATCCAAACGATTTGCAATTTTTGAAATATATGATTTTGTAAGAAAATTATAGGTAGTTTTTTACATGTCTCCTTGGCGACTGTGAAAAGAGAACCAGACAAAGAGACAGGAACCCCCATAGAGTACATTTCTAAAATTCAAAATCAGTTTTGGATCGTAACATCACTAACAATTCATTCCGGGGTTGATCTGTCTCTGACTAGGCCACACTTAGCTGGCAGTGACCATGTTAGCACTGCATACTTCTGTCTCTCTTTTTTTCACCCTTAGCTTATGAGCAAAGCAAGTATAATTATGTGGCATTGTGGGGGGTGTGGTTTAGTTAAGCATAGCATCTTATCCTCTACAGTTGTTTAAATGCCTAGACAGAGGCCAGTTGTTATCCTGTCGACGGCTACAATGCATTGATTAGGATCATGTCTAGCTGAGTTTAGCGCAAGATATATTCAGTCAGAGTATTCAGGTAGAGTGCACTGCATGCGCTAGTAATAAAATGTTGCCCTTTTGATGGGTTCTCCCCTTTTCTCCTTTTTTGTTGATTTGCATGGATATTATGCTCGGCATATGATTTTTTGGGTTAGTTATAAAATTATGAGGTGACTAGTTAACGTGTAAATTAATGCGCTAGTGCAAGTAGCTAAGATGTAAAAGTGTTTCAGAATGAGGCCTTCTTTAATCGGCACTCTATTTTCAAGCACTTTACGAATCTTACAGCAAAATGGTCAATATTAGGTGGGACAAATCTTCATAAATACTAACCGACAGATCAAGCTGTATATTTAAGGGTTCAATGTTTTGTTTTTTTATAAAAAATCAAACGAGATATTTTTGCGAATAAAACTTTTGTATACAAGTTCTTAACGATCCAGAAGCAAAGATTGAAAAATAAATTACAATAAAAAATCTAGAATCCGCTTTAAATATATGATTAAAAATTTAAATTTTAGCTTATAAACATAGTTAAGAGCAAAATGATAAGGTATTAATATAGATATAGACGTAGATATAGAACGTGGAGATCAAAATTTTCAATTAAGTTAGCAGTGTGATTAGCCGGATTTTTCCCATCTAATATTTACAACTTTGTTTTAAGATTCACATAAACATACATGACAAAACACACATCCAACTAATTATGCACAGTCTATTTTCTTTTCATTATTATTATTTCTAACTAGCTTCGTACCTAGCATTTCCTTTTTATTTAACTAGCTACGCACCCTGGCATTGGGGTATTCTAGGGCCGGGGAAGATAAATAAATTTCTAGAGAAAAGTAATTTTTTACCCGATCTTTATATCTAACCAGATATACGTAGGTTTTTTTAATGGAGACTTAGCCCAAATAACCAATGAGAACTTAGCCCCGTAAACAATCAATCTAAAATTCGTTCATACGAAGATTTGAACTCGTAACCTTTGAGAAATAAATCTTATGCCAATGGGTAATGGATTGATCATCCAACTATTCAATATGACCTTTGCTTTTGTTGGTGGTAGATCATTTCATATGCCAAACATATAGAAAATGTCATAACTTTACGTCACACACTTCTATATTTTTTTAAAAAAAAACAGCTCCGAAAGTTAAGACACCACCATATCAAATATTCAAATGTATCAACTTGATCCATCCATCTGGTTTCATGTTTATGTACTTCATCATAACGATTGCACACGTTGTTGTTGCTTTCACGAACACAAAGTGAAACCAACCGATTTAGGTTTTAGGTGGGGTTATTACTCGGATGTTCAACATAGCCCAGTTATGTAACTATTTATGATTATTTTGGGGGCATTTTAACTTTAAATAATAAATGTCATAGAGAGTATGCAAAATAGACATGCAGGACACAGTGGACATTAGAGGTCGGACCTGTGATGGTTTCATGAACCAAGCTATTGCCTTTTTAATATATACTTATAAGCTAAAATTTGAATTTTTAATCTTAAATTTAGAGTTAATTTTGAGATTTTTTTCATTAAATTTTATTTTTCAGCCTTAGAGTTTGGATAGTTAAGAATATGTATATAAAAGTTTTATTTATAAATTATTTTTTGTTTATAATTCTATAATCGAGAGTACCGCGCAGTGGACAGATCCTCGCCCTATACAAGACGAAACCTGCTGCACAGAAGTACTTTGTTAGCAACAACTTTCCTGGGTGCCTGCAAGTTGCGATTATACTATAAACCACGGAATCAGGCTGGACTAAGCGGGGGAATCCTGGCTGTTGGCGATTGCCAGGAGACAACCGGCACCACCATAGTTTATGTTCTACTAGCAGCATTACTCGTAGGATGGCCGGATCAACCAAAGACTTTCTTAGCGGTGCCGTACATACGATAACAGTCCTGCTATATACATACGGATCTAATTGTACTGTGTATAACCGAAACACTGTATTTATTGATTTGGCAAAAGGAGTAAAGTGAGTGCACTGCGGCAGCTGTTGGATGGTTGACTTCAGGGACGGATCTACCACCAGGGCTAAGGGGGCTGAGCTCCAGCCCCGTAGCTCCTCTGCGTCATTGAAGCCCCTACTTAGCCCCCGCAACAAAATTTCTGGTATTACTGAAAAGAAGGAAGGGCTATAAGCATTTTTTTTCGTCCAGCTCTTTCTAATATTTTTTCTAGATCCATCACTGGTTGAGTCGTACATAAATCGGATGGTTGAGTCGTACGCACAGCAATTTCCACATAATAATCTTCCACCCTGATGCAGAAGAGAGGGTGGCTCGGCTTGGCTGTTTACTACTCCTAAGGCCGCGTTCGGGAAGGGGGTATAAGTTAACTTATGCCCTGTCACGGAAAACGTAGTAATAGATTAGTACATGATTATTTAATTATTAATTATTAAAAAAATATAAAATATATTAATATGGTTTTTTAAAACAACTTTCCTATAGAAAAATTTTAAAAAAATACGCAGTTTAGCAGTTCGGGAAGCGTGTGCGTGGAAAACGAGAGAAACTTAGTTAACTTGTGGATGACCAAACGCGGCCTAATTGAATTAATTAATCGATCTCCTGCCTTGCCTAGTTGCCTTGGCCCCCTTTTCGTGAGCATTGCTCCCTTGGCTTCCCCACCTGCAACCAGGCAGTGAGAGTGAGAGAGCCCCAGTTTGTTTAAGTGCAATCATGGAGCATATAAATATGATTAGGGCCACGGCCTGCCCCTTTTGATCAATATAATCCGGCTAATCACGGGAAGGCAGGGTGGATAAACTAGTCGTTAAATCGGCGTGTTTTGGCCCGTTTTTTTATATACGGAGTACTCGCTCTGTCAAAAAAACGAATTCTCCGATTTCTGTCCAATGTTTAACCATCTGTTTTATTTAAAAAAAATTAAAAATTTTAAAAAAATAGTCACACGTAAATTACTATTTATAATTTGTCATCCAATAAAAACAAAAATATCAATCACAAAAATAATTTGAATAAGATGAAGAGTCAAAAAATTAAAGGTAAAAAGTAAAAATTTGGTTTATTTTAAGACGGAGGGTGTAGTATAGTATTAAGTTTCGCCGAACCCTGATGGCCTCTGACCAGGATGCACGTTCTGTAGTTAAGTAGGGAGCTCGGCGTTGTAAAGTGTAGAGCGTTACGTACTCGGTGCAACATGTCGCCCTCGGGTGAAACTTTTTAAACATTTTTAATAAATATTTTTATTACTAAACCTCTTTGGAAAAAATATTTACGTAGTATGAAACTTTTGGTCACGCCACCAATATTGACGTGACGAAACAGCTTGCCACGCTCTACTGATATTGGCATGGCAAGACTGTCACGCCATGCCACGCCGATCAGACTGCATGGTAGCGTTGTCTTGCCACGTCACCAACACTGGTGTGATCAAAAGGTTCAGTTTTAAAAAAAATTTGTCTGGTGGTTTAGTAATAAAATTACTTTCTAAAAAGTTTATTTAATAAAAAATTTCCCCTAGGGCCCACTGTCATAGAGACAGCTCGCAGACGATCCGTTTCTTTTTTTTTTTGCTTTTCCTGCCTCCATTGAAAAGAACTTTATTTCTGGCTATCTAGAAAACAGGAGTGCAAGTAGTTTGTAAGTTGCAACACATGAAAAGCTTTCATCCTCATGTGAGAACATGAATTTAATTTGACACGTTGCGCAAAAAAACATGTAAATGTCCCAGCCTATCAAACGTGCTCGCTCGACAGAAAAACTTTAGCCTCGTCATTTGGTCTCGGCTTATACTTATGAACCAAAATTTAATTTTTAACATTAAATTTGAAATTAACTTTTAGTGTTTTTATCATATTTTATTTTTTAGCATTCACTTTTAGATCATTAAATATATATATATAAAAGTTTTATTTATATTTTTTTAAAAAATTGTTTGGCTTTTGTACGAGAAAGCCAAACGATAACCCCGCCCATACACACACGAACCTCGTCAAGCAAAACAAATGTTACTGCTATCCCCGTCCTCAAAATGATGATTTCCTACGATACACATGGTCAAAGCTCAAAACTTTAAATCGTTAGTATATGAGAATTTTTTTATTCAAATACAAAAGTTACAGTAGTATTATTGTATTTGTTATGACAAGCCCTCGGCCTTCCATATAGTTAGTTATATTGATGTAATTTTTAATAAGCACGTAGTTTTAGAAAATAATGATAAAAATCATATGTATGGTATTGGAGACTCGGTTGATGTTTAAAACGTCAAGAAGCTGACTGAACAATCCCACGTGTGAGAACCGAGCGTTGCTCGGATGGCTAGTCGTGCCGGCGCGCGAGCAACCTACACGAGTTCGATCCCTGGGATCGCAACTTGCGCGTCTCGCCCAGAAATTTTCTCCTCACACGCGTGCACAACCAAAAATCCCAAGCGTGGGGTAAAGACGTGTGCGTGTGCTGTGGTGTGTGTTTTGTATCTTTTCAAAAAAAAAAAATCCCACGTATGCGTGTGACAACAGACAATGGTACTGGATCCACGGTTGTATTCCATCAATACTCCACCGGAAGCCAGAGATCAATCATCCATCGTTCGTCCGGTGGTTGGCTGCTGCGTTTGCGCCATCGTTCCCGTTCGGTGCACCAGTGCACGCGGTCAACGTGCACAAATTTAGACAGGGCAAAAAAAAAAGAAAAAAAAAGCCGGTGAGTTATTACTGCACTACACATCGGGCGCTCGCTTGGGTCCAAAAAAGACGTCTCAGCCGGTGGTCAGTAGTCACCCATAATTAGTTCAGGACTCAGCGAGAATGGGGGGAGGGAGAGAGCATGCTCAAAACGAAGGGATATGCGTGTGCTCCAGGAGGCAAAGCTACGTAAACCTCGAGCCAAAAAGGCAGGTCGCTCTCGCTTGGATCGAATTTCTTCTCTTCACGGCGAGAATCGAATCGATAGGAAGATACAGACGACGCCAAACGCCCGGACCGGAAGGGTGTGTGGGGTTCGGAGTGACAACGACATACGTGGCCCACTGAAGCCCTGTCGTTTCTTTTAATTTTGTTTATGTTTATCCTCGCGAAGTTGAAATTTAAATTTAGAATTAATTTTGAAGCTATTTTTATCGTATTTTATTTTCTATTCTTTATTTAACGATAGCTGCGAACATATATAAAAATTTTATTAATAAATTATTTTTTTATTTGTATATATGACATTTGACAATTTTTTCATAAAAAATGTCAAAAGATGACCCATTTTGCTCGGCCTTTTTTCTCATTCTCTTTCTTTATACCTCTTTTTTCCCTTTTTCTTTTCCATGTCCACGTCTGCTTTGGTTCGGATTCGTTTTCCTCGCATGTGCGTCGGGTAATTTCGTTTGTTGTTGCTGGAAAACATCGTGGCAGGGTTACCACTTACCACTGCCAACAGTACTGAACTGATGTTGAGTAAATCCATCGTAGCATATGGGCTTCTCTTTTTTTTACACGATTGCGAATTTCTTTTTCTACCCATTTGGCTAGTTTTGTCTTGGATGATTCTACGAGACTTTGGAAGTTGGAGCTATTTCAAAATCAGAAAAACTACTGCACGGCATCCCATCGGTACAGGATAAATTAATATGATCATTTGATGTTTGATGTTTCCTTTAATATGATCGATTGGGACGATGGCGATGGGGGTGTAGCTTAAAGCGATGCATGCATGTAGGAGGGACAGCTTCATCCCACACCGCGTGTTCTGTGACGCGCTGGCGGCAGAGACGGTGAGGCTGAACGCCGCGTCCAGCGCCGTCGCCGCCGCCCACGTTCACCACGCGGCTCGACCGCCGCGACGCCACGTGCGGCGCCATGGCGCGCACCATCCAGAGCTACCCATGGAAGTTGACGACCGGAGCGGGCCCGTACGGTACTGCCTGCACTACAGCGGCGTCCAGCAGTTGATGTGACATGCCACAACGTATACCGGTCAAAGAACCATACGATACCGTCCGGTACCATGTGATACCTGTAACTTTTTGAGCTTCCTTTGTCACGCGACGTTATGATACCAGATGATACCAACTGGTTTTATCTGGTACTAGATAATACCAAGTGGTATCATCAGGTAGCATACGTGAGGCATACCTGAGCGTGGAGACGGGAGGCGTGCGACACATGGTGGTGAGAGTGCGACGACGGCGGAGGCGGGCGCCGCCTGATACCATGTGATACCTGCATCTTTTTGAGATTCCCCTGTCACACGACGCTATGATACTAGATGATACCAAATGATATCATACGTGAGATGCATCTGAGCGTAGAGGCGGAAGGTGTGCTGCACACGGTGGCGGGAGTGCAACGATGGCGGAGGCGGGCGGACGTTGGCGCATAGAAATGTGCGGAGGCGGGCGATGTGCGGACGTGGGTGACATGCAGTGACGTGGGCGACGTGCATCTGAGCCCTATGCCGTTTTATTTAAGGTATTTCGTCCGACGGGATGCCGTGCTGTAGGCTCTCTATTTCAAAATGGACCGATGATATGTTTGGAGGAGTTAGAAAATCCCAATGTTTGGAGGAGTACTTTTAAAAGTCAATTTAGCTATTTTCTTCCTCGGTTAATTATATATTTCTACGAGAATTGGGAAGCTGGAGCTATATTTCAAAATAGACCATGGCCCTATTTAGAGGACATGTAGATTACGATAAATAACTAGTAATTAGCTAGGTGGTAAAGAATATGGGAAACCTAGATTTACTATCTTCTCGTTACTCGTAGTTCATTTTCAAATTCTCATTTAGGGGTGCACCAAGCACACTATATATGTGACTCCATGTCATAAGTGTTTTTCATTCTAGAGCAAGTATAATAGTAAGCTATAAGCTGACTAAATGCTGATGTATAGGAAAGAGGAGAGGAGAGAGAAGACGTGCGTTGTAAGCTTATAGCCACTCGAAAAAAAACTAAAAAAATCTGTGAGAGAGACATATGGTTATACATTAATAATGAAGAATCCACTCCTATATAAGTGAGCTGGTGCTCTTAGACAGCGTCAAGCATTTCGTACACGTTCTGATTCCCAGTTTTACGGTTGTCGTCCTTCCAAATTTGAGAGTTGGGAGCAAGACCATGGAACAACAAAAAGCTGAAGGGGTTATATATTTATCCATTTCTACAGTCACACAGAAGAGATATACTCAAACTTACCACCATCCACACACATTGGCACATTGCTCATACGCATTTGCTCATGAAACAAAGACCGCTGGTAAATCCATGGCCTCGCTAAATATTTATACCCAAAATGCACTCGCGTGTGTAACTGCATCCAGTACAATTAAAATCCTAATGAATGATACTGTGCACACATAACTCTTGATAAGTGATATCACTAGGGTTGTAATTGGTTATTCAGCCTTAAGAAATAATCCATGTTTAAAATTGCGTATTTGTATTACTCACGGTTTAAAGGATAATGCTGGAAGACAGTGTACGATGAAAAAACATAGAGGATCAACAGTATAATTAAGTTGACAAGTAGATGGAGTCATTTTACGGAGTCAGTTTTTTTGAAATACACTAGAAATCGCAGATATTTACGATGTCACTCCTTGGCCGAGTCAGGAACTAACTTATCCCGCGCGAAAAATATAGTAAAGGATTAGTATATTATTAATTAATTATTAAAAATATGAAATAGACTAATATGATTTTTAAGCAACTTTTCTATAGAATTTTTTTAAAAAATACGTCGTTTAACAATTTGAGAAACATACGTGCGGAAAACGGAGAGGGATAAGATAATTTATCCGGCTACGAAACGCGGCCCTTGTGGTGTATAAGATGGAGTAAGGCCTTGTTTAGTTCCCAAAATTTTTTTTCAAAAACATCACGTCGAATTTTTGGACATCTAAATAAAACATTAAACATAGATGAACCAAAAAACTAATTGCATAGTTATGAAAGAAATCTTGAGACGAATCTTTTGAGCCTAATTAGCCCATGATTAACCATAAGTGCTACAGTAACCAACATGGGCTAATGATGGATTAATTAGTCTCAAAAGATTCGTCTCGCGGTTTCTAGGCTAGCCGTGAAATTTGTTTTTTCATTCGTATCCGAAAACCCAAATCGACATCCGGTCAATATTCGATGTGATGTTTCTCCCAAAAATTTTCTCCATCTAAACAACACCTAAATTACACCATGACACATATGCAACTTCTAAAAAAATGTTTTCAAGGGGTACCATTGTACCAAGTCAAAAGACCACGAACTGCGTATCACTTTCCAAACGACTGCATTATCAATTCCCATGCTGTAAGTCCACACAGTTAGGGCAGTAGGTAGCTTGGGATTTTTGCCGCATTAGGCAGCGGCGGAGGTGCACCAAGAAAGAAACGGAGGGAAATCGTCAACACAGAAACCCCATTATCTCTGCCAACTCCAGGCAACTCCCATCAGCCACCCACCCACGCACGCACGCACGCAACCAACCGGCGATGGCGTACGTACTGCGCGTAGTGCTACGGGCACCGCCTGTCCAGCTGCGCCGTTGGACTTCAGCCGGCTCGGTGTTGGTTCCGGTTCACATCGCATCGTGGCCACATGGCGCGGGGCCAATAGAAAATAATTTTGTATCATTAAAATCTAATACAGTAAATTTATACAATAGTTAGATATAAATATATACTATATTATACACTATTTTATAGCTTAGCGTAAATCTGTAGTCTTTTCTCTCTCATTCTCTATGTTTCACGTAAGCGTAAATACGACATTACAATTTTGAGAGTTCATTTACATACTCGCGCTAATGTCCTCGTCTTTTTCGCTTTTGATTATATTTTATTTATAAGTTAAGATTTAAATTTTTAATCTTCAATTTAAAGTTGATTTTAAGTTTTTCATAGTTTTGGCTTTTAGATCGCTAAAATATATAAATTTTTTATTTATAATTTATTTTTTTAATAAATATGCCTTTTATATAGCCCTTAAGCTATTTTCTCCACGCGACCGCGCGTCCGCGCGGCTGTGTTCCGATGACACCGCGGGCCAAGCGGGGTGCAGGTAGCGAAAGCGAGAGGCGTAGCCGTAGCGCAGTAGAGGTTGCTTTGGGCTTTTGCTTTGCTCGGCGCGACAGTGGCTGGCCTTTGCGGTGGGGTGCGGTTGCCTGCCGGGTCGGTGAGGGACATGCTACTGCCGCTGCCCTAGCGACGCATCCAATCCAAGCCCCTCTACCCCCCATGGCCCCCACCTGCCAGCGAGCCAGCGTCAGCGTGACTCCACGCGCTCTCACGGCGTCTCGTCACGACGGACGGACGGACGTCGCGGAGGGAGTGGAGTACCGTACGGAACCGGGCGAGGAGGACGACGCGTCGTCGGTAGCCCGTGTCGCCCCGCCCCGCCCGCTCACGGGCCATGTAGAAACAGCAGCAGCATGTACGAGTACTTGCGGTGGGTGCAGCAGCTAGGAGTACGTATGTGCTGGTCCGTACCACGGGCGGCAGCAAAAAGCCGCAAGGAGAGGAGAGGAGGAGGTCAGATCGCCAGAGCGAGCGCCCCCCATGTGGGCGTGGCCAGACGCGGTCGGACGTCGCGCGGCGCAGAAGATCCCCCGACGAGACATGTCGGATCCCGGCAGGGCCATCGGGACGCGACGGTGATAACACCACCGTCTCTCTCTCTCTCTCTCTCTCTCTCTCTCGTACGTGTACCCCCGCCACGGTACAGCGCACGCATCCACGCAGAAAAAAATAGATTCGCGCGGTCGCTCGCCTCGCCTCGCCTTGCGGCGGTACGGCGACGCGCCACCGCCACCGCGCGCGACCCAATCTCCTCCTCCGGTCCTCCCTCGCCGCTCCGACGCGACGAAATTATTACTACTAGGCCAGGAGACGCCGGGCACCAACCAACCAACAAACCAACCAACCGGAGCAATCGGCAAAGCATCCGTCTCTCTCTCTCCCCCTCCCATACCTCCACTGGGCGCTGCCTGCCTCCTCCGCCTCGTGCAGCTCCCCTCCTGCGACCGCGACCGCCGCTCGCTGTCAAAGCCAAGCGACCAGGGGGGCGGCAGGCTTACCTCCTCTTCCTCCTCCTCCTACCAGTGGCAGCCAAAAGCCAAAGCCACCACCACACCCACCAGGCCACCACCACCTCCAGTCCCGCCCGCAAGCTCCTTCCGCCAACCCGCGGCGCCCGGATCCGACCGCGCCTGGGCTATCCCTACCGCAATTCCGTCGTTGTTTGGAGGCGCGGCGGGATACTGGGAGGAGAGCAGCTGCTGCTGCTGCTGCTGCTACGGGGCGTTGTCGGCGGCGGCGGCGACGGGGCAGAGCAGATCCGTGGAGATGGAGCTGAGCTGGGAGAGGAGGAGCCAGCGGCAGTCGTAGATCGTGACTCGTGAGGCGTCCAGGTCCCGTCGGTTTCCCGGTGGTGCTCTTGGGAGGGAGGAGGGCCGGCATGGCCGCCGCGATGGAGATGGCGGCGAATCCTGGTGGCGGCTCAGGTTCGAGTTCGTGCCTCCCGTCGTTGCATTTTTTTTCCCGGTTAAATTCTTTGCCCCCTTCTTTTCCGGTTGCCGCCGAGCTGTCCTGGTTGAAATTTGGTGGTGTTTTTGGCGTGGAAAGTTTTGTTTGGGTTGGGACCGAGACAATAGTTGATTTAAGTGGACTCGAGTAGTTGACTCGCTTGTGTTGAAAAAGTACCGAAATTTCCCTAATTTGAGACGACGTTACCAAACGAGGAGGAACAAATTAGGCAATCCATGCCCATTTTGCTTGAATAGTTCTTGTCACGCTTGCTGATATGGGTAAACTACTCCATGTTCCCACGATTTGCTATGTCTGTATAATCTTAATTTGATTTATCTAGCTCCGCAATCTGATGCTTCTCAATTGTGATCCGTCAAATAAGAAAAAAAAAGCTGGTTGATGCTTTTGTTACCAATTTTGTTTGGTCATTTCAGTTTGTTTGTTAGGAAATGCATTTTTTGTGGCTGGTATAGCTAATGAATTGATCCATCGCTGCTGCTGATAAACGGTAGTAGTATTGGCTTTTGTGGATCTTTGTGCGCTTCTCCAATATGTTTAGGATTTCTCATGATTAAAGATCAAACTTTGGCACTTTATCAATGGCGAAAAAACACACATCGTCTTTCTGATGATTCTTTTTCGAATTAATTGCTTCTGTACAGGAAGCTGCAGCGACGCACTATTCCGGGAGCTATGGCATGCTTGTGCTGGTCCGTTGGTCACGGTCCCTAAGCGAGGCGAGCGCGTCTACTACTTCCCGCAGGGCCATATGGAGCAGGTGCTCGCTGCTCACCGATCGGAGATCTATGAGTTCTTCATGATAAGGGGGTGTTTGGATCCCGAGGGATTTCATTTCTTTTAGTCCCCGTCTGTTTGGACACTAATTATAAGAATTAAATATAGATTATTAACAAAACTCACCTCATACTCTGGACTATTTCACGAGATGAATCTATTGAAACTAATTAGTCCATGATTAGCGAATGTGATGCTACAGTAAACATTTTCTAATCGTGGATTAATTAGGCTTTAAAAATTTGTCTAATAAAATAGCATTTATTTATACGATTAGTTTTGTTATCAGTTTATATTTAATACTCTTAATTAACGTCCAAACATCCGATGTGATAAGGGACTACAAAAAAAGTCCCTGGATCCAAACAGCCACTAAATCTCGTCGGTTAATCATTCTGTTTGATTTTATTTTGTTTTCTCCTCAAACTGATCACGGTTTGTTCTATAGCTCGAGGCGTCTACAAACCAGCAGCTTGACCAGTACCTGCCGATGTTCAATCTACCATCCAAGATCCTATGCAGCGTGGTCAACGTAGAACTCCGGGTCAGTGTTTTTTTAATCTGTCTGGTGTAACCTCCCATGTGAGCATGCTGGAAATCGCTAGCCCGGTTACTGTAGCTAGAAATATTATTCAATGCTTATCGATTCAATTCTGCAATGCAGGCGGAGACTGATTCAGATGAAGTTTATGCTCAAATTATGCTGCATCCAGAAGCTGATGTGAGTATTTCTCTATGACCTCTGCCAATATGCAAGGATAGATGATTTTTGCAAAGCATGCTATTAGCCGATTATAGTACTCCTATCTCCTTGTTGCAGCGACCTTTACTAGTTATAAATCATGTCCTTTTGTCAATCACCTCTTTTGATTTGTATGCTTATATTTGCTTGATCAGCAAAGTGAACTCACCAGTCCAGATCCTGAGCCTCAAGAACTTGAGAAATGCACAGCTCATTCCTTTTGCAAGACATTAACAGCTTCAGATACAAGCACCCATGGAGGTTTCTCTGTTCTTAGGAGGCATGCTGAAGAGTGTCTTCCTCAGCTGGTTAGTATTAAAAGCATATTATGTCTCCACTGGTCTATATTTTGTTTATCTCCCAAGTCAGTTATCTTGTACTACTAAGTAGTACCTGTTTATGACATTATTAAATGGTGTGGTACCTTGGCAGGACATGTCTCAGAATCCACCATGTCAAGAACTGGTTGCCAAAGATCTCCATGGAACTGAGTGGCATTTTCGTCACATTTTTCGTGGTGAGCTTGCTATTCATGTGTGGCCTCATCATTTAGCCTGATTAGTGCTTCTGTTCCAATCTTGCTTTTACTATGTTGTCCTTGTTATTTTGGTGTAACACTTTATTTCACAACTAATAACATGCAATAATTACTAATGTTGTATCTCTTGGATTATTTACTTTTTTTCAGGATTGCAATCTCATATCTATCCATTTCTTTACAGGACAACCTAGGAGGCATCTGCTTACTACTGGTTGGAGTGTCTTTGTCAGCTCAAAAAGATTGGTTGCTGGCGATGCATTTATCTTCCTGAGGTAACTTGAAGGCATTAGGTGCAGTTGCATCTATCTCATGACTATCTGTTGAACCTAGTCTATAGTCATTACTTGTTTCTTGAGCTCAGTATCATTGGATAATTGGCAGGGACGAAAATGGTGAGCTACGGGTCGGAGTAAGGAGACTTATGAGACAAGTAAATAATATGCCATCATCTGTCATATCAAGCCACAGTATGCATCTTGGAGTGCTTGCAACAGCATCTCATGCTATCTCCACTAGAACACTCTTTTCTGTTTTCTACAAACCCAGGTTCAGCAAATTCTCATTCTGGTTGTGCCTTCTGTTTTTAGATATTCGTTTATCGTTCTTCATTGTATTGAGTTATGGTGCCAAATTTGGTACTAGTAATACTTGACGCTTAGTCCTATATCAAGCTGAAAACGAAATTATTGGCATGTTTCTCATTCTTCTCAGTGTTCAGTTTATGATAATTATCTAACAAACTAAACTTGTAGTTCATTATCCTAGTGAGTTTTGTTGTGTGCAAGTTCACATAATCTGCAGACTAAACTTAATGTACATCTTCTATTCTGTTCTCAGAACAAGCCGGTCTGAGTTTGTTGTGAGTGTTAACAAATACCTTGAAGCTAAGAAGCAGAACTTGTCTGTTGGAATGAGGTTCAAGATGAGATTTGAAGGCGATGAAGCTCCTGAAAGAAGGTAAAATCCCGGGTTTCTTTCTTCAAAATGATGCTAGCTTTACTCTTACTGTTCAGGTTGCATATCATAAACATTTCTGCGCTCACAGGTTCAGTGGAACAATTATTGGTATTGGGAGTGTGCCGGCGATGTCAACGTCTCCATGGGCAGATTCTGACTGGAAATCCCTGAAGGTAATTAAGATTTGAGTTTTTGATTTTGAATGTTCAATTGGAGGAGCTAATTTTTTAGGTGTTTGTTGTGGGTTTATGTCTTTATGACTTGGTTGCTCTCCAGATCTGATTCTGTCCTGTAATTGTTCGTAGGTCCAATGGGATGAACCTTCATCCATTGTCCGTCCTGATAGAATTTCACCATGGGAACTGGAACCATTGGATACAACTAATCCGCAACCCCCTCAACCTCCATTGAGGAACAAGCGTGCAAGGCCTCCAGCTTCACCTTCCGTGGTTTCAGAACTTCTTCCGAGTTTTGGTAAGAATGAAATGTTTTAGCAGTTGTGACAATTATGGCTCTGTTTCTTGAAAACAAGCCTGAAGTCATATGGCTGTGCACAGCAATTTTCATATAACTAAAGTGTATGGTCCAGCTTAATATTTCAATGCTGGTATAACTTCATCAGGACTATGGAAATCCCCATCTGAAGCAGCCCAAACTCTCTCATTTTCGGAACCACATCGGACTCGAGAGATATTTCCTTCAATACCTGCATCAATCTTCTCAGCATCATCAAATGCTGAATTCAATTCAAAGAAGGAACCATCCATGCTAAACAATCAGTTCTACTGGTCAGCGAGGGACTCAAGAGCTGACTCCTTTGCTGCTAGCACTAACAAAGTCAGAGTTGAAAGAAAGCAAGAACCAACTACTGTTGGTTGCAGATTATTTGGAATTGAAATAAGCTCAGCTGTAGAACTTCTGCCTGCGGCTACTGTCTCAGGTGTTGGTTATGATCAAACTGTTGTCTCTGGAGATGTGGACTCTGATCAGATCTCACAACCATCTAATGGCAATAAATCTGATGCCCCTGTAACAAGCAGCGAGCATTCTCCTCTTGAGTCACTAAGTCGTCAAGTGAGGAGCTGCACGAAGGTGAAGTCTGTCACATTATTTCCATTTTCGAGTTGCTGAGGTATAGAGAGTGTTTGATTACTCTTCCTCATGCAGG
Source organism: Oryza brachyantha (assembly GCF_000231095.2). Lineage (NCBI taxonomy): Eukaryota > Viridiplantae > Streptophyta > Magnoliopsida > Poales > Poaceae > Oryza > Oryza brachyantha. The sequence goes on from NC_023166.2 coordinate 11,228,072, forward strand.
TAATTATGCAAGGAATGGCAGTTGGAAGGGCTGTGGACTTGACAAAACTAGGTAATTATGGTGATCTTCGCCGCAAGTGTGAGGAGATGTTTGATATACAAGGGGAGTTGTGTCCCTCTCTGAAGAGATGGCAAATTGTGTACACCGACGACGAGAATGATATGATGCTTGTTGGGGATGACCCTTGGGAGTAAGAATCCTTACCTCTTCATATATTTGTACAATTGATGTAATTATTTAGTATTGAAGTCTTAATCCGATTGTGATGCATGTTGTTGCAGTGAGTTTTGCAGCATGGTGAAACGGATTTATATTTACTCCTACGAGGAGGCCAATCTGCTGGCTCCAAAGTCTAAGCTGCCAAACATAGGCGACACCATCCAGTTCAGTGGCGTGAATTCATCACCTGAATCTGTTGGCCTGGACAGTCATGCCTCAGTTACTAACAAGGACTGCTAGCCACTGACTTTGACCTAATTCTATATATCGATCATTTGAGGTAATTCCAATGATTCTTCACTACTGCTTCCTGTGCTGAAGGCATGATGTGCTTGTCTTGAATTGTGGTGCTATTTGGACTGCCAGTGCCAGACAAGGTCTTATTCTGGCAAGGACGGCCTGGAGGCATTCTGGCAGTACGTCCCGCTGCCAGTTGTTTTATGTGTTTGGTAGGAGCCTTGGCGTTCTTGTCACTTGTCAGGTACCCAGGTTTAACAAGAACTGCTGAACAACAAGATTAATGACCCTTCGGTACTCTCATTGCTTAGGAGTAAATAGGATTTGCATATGTATATAGTATCATTAGGACACCTGATTGCCTGTTATTGAAATTCCAAGTAATTTGGATGCATTGATGCAATTCAGTAATTGCTATTTTAGCAACCAGCCTGTGAGTGGTGGTGGATGTGTTGATCTTGTAGCATTTTCTACATTTCTCCATTGTGGAAGCCATCCCCATCTGTACATAAACGAACCATGAAATAAGTAATGCCGTGCTTTCCAACCATCCATTGTGGTGTCCCTTTTTGTGGTGATTATTGTTCTATATAAGTTTGGAAGTGTAGAGATATTGAAATTTAGGGTCTGTTTGAAGAGCTAGCTTTAGATTTTAAGAAGTAGCTGCTTGGTAGATTTTGAGAAGCAGCAGCTTGATAGCCAGCTTCTAAGAATATGAAAAAGCTCTTAAAACCTAACTTCTCTAGCTTCTGGATTCTTATTTTATTTTCTAGAATCTGTAAATGACAGATTCTTAGAAGTTGTGGACCGTTTAGAATCACTTCTGACAAAAGCAGTTTTAAAAGCTGCAGCTAAAAAAAGCTCTCCAAACATGCTCTCGTCGGAGCAGCAGCACTCGGGGATGTTAGGAAGGAGAGGTCGGGGACGTCAGGGCCGAGCTCAGAGGTGGGGGGTGACGAGAAAGGCGTGGCGCAGTGGGTGGAGCAGGGAAGGGTGTGGCGACAGAGTTTTCTATTTTTTTTAAAGAAAACCATTTTAGTAAATAGTTTTAATACTAACCCTTTTGGTTAAATATTTTCATCCTATGAATTTTCTGACCATGCCACCCTATCTAGCGCAACAAAACAATGTTAGTCATGTTGATGCGCTTTCTACCACGGCAGTGATGGTGCTGAGACAAAAAAAATGTTTAGATTATGAATTTTTTTTTCAGGAGAGGTTTAGTAATAAAATTATTTATTAAAAAGATCTAAAAGATAAAAAGTAGTTTGGTGATGTAGAGGGAGTTATGTTGACTGGGCAGCGGAAGAGGTTCTAAATTAATCTGATATCATGTAGAGAGATTGAATACACTCATAAGACATGGGATATTTGAAATATAAAGCCAATAATAAGGTAGTTACAACATAGAGGATATACATGGTATATATAGAAGGTTGTACAAAAGAGATGTACTCTAATATTAAGCATTCACGTAAGATGGATTCTAATCGCCTCAAGGGCATGACCGTCTTTGTGCTTTTTTCTCCTATACATGCAGTGCAAAAGGTTATGCAAATTCTTGAGAGTAAATTGCACTTTAGACTTTTTTTTTGCATTAGTTGCATATTCTAGCCTAAAGAACACAGCCACAGTAGTCTCTCTGCAGGACATCAGGTAGGTAGAAGAACAACACTAAGTAAGAGAAATCAGGAGAATTAGAGCACTCGATATTGGTCGAGAAAGACCGTAGCTCGACTATGAAGCGTTCAAGGATTACTATAGATGATATGGATCAGACACCCTCACATAGAAGACCTAATTGGATATGGACAGGTGGTAATTGAGACCAGCAATATATGAGAGAGACTATTTGGGACATATTTTGCCTTGTATCATACGACAGTAAATAAAGTCTCAATAAAATAATACCATATACAGACAAGCAAACCAAAAGTGTATCCGGTTAGATTCCCTATCTCGTATGCCTGTCCTTCGGTATATAAGAGGAGACAAGTGATCTCTCGAGGACATATAAGATCTCATGATGAGATTTACGGTGATTTTAAACACCCCACCCATAAATACGGCTAAACCTTAGCTAACAGGAGTAGAGCATTACTTCGTAGGTCCGAACCTAGATAATCCTCCGTCGTACTTTCGGTCTCATGTACTATCCCCAATATTATTACTAATACAACACTTCACCAATGCAGTACCTAAATTATGTGTTGACGTGAGCACATAAGGTTTTCCACTTGTTTAAGGGATCTCAATCATATTTTCTACATGTTCTCTGTTGATAAATTTAATATTTAAAACTTGAGTGATTAGTCGTATTGTGTTTAATTTTAAATAATATTGGCTCTCTCCTTAAATGTTAGGTATTATAAGTTGTTTTGAAGAAATTAAGCATAGAGTAAAACGACTATCATGTTTCATTAATATAGAGTGGGGAGCGTGCTTCGGGGTAAAATGGGCAGAAATTTGAATAGTGGATGTTATTGACAAGACAAGTAGTAGTATAGGCTATGGTACATTTGGGTCTCATTTTTTTTTCTAATACTTATGTTTATAAGGTAAAATTTAAATTTCAGAACTTGAATATACAATCGATTTTGGGCATTTTTTATCGGAGTTTATTTTTCAACCTAGTCATTAGATCACTAAAAACACACATATAAAAAAATCATCCATAAATTATTCCTTCCTCCGTTTTATAATATAAGATGTTTAACTTTTTTAGTTATAATGCTTGACCATTTGTTTTTTCCAAAAATTATGAAAATATTATTTATTTTGCTTGTGACTTATTTTATTATAAAAAACTTTAAGCACGACTTGTTATTTTTATATTTGTACTAAATTTTTGAATAAGACGAATAGTCAAAAGTTGCAACCAAAAAAATTAAACATCTTACGTTATGAAATGGAGATAGTATTTTTTTTAAATAATCTGTTTCATTTTTTTCAAACAATGAATGCTTGAAATAAAATTCAAACATTAAAATCCCTTATACTTAGGGACGTGGTCACCTGGGAGTACTTTCGTAGTTGCTTAGGATCCGTTCCTAAGTAGGATTGCCCTGGAACCCGTGGGATCATATGTAATACACCGTTTCTAAATGTTCGACGATATTTATTTTTTTATACATGTTTGACTATTCGTTTTATTTAAAATTTTTTTATCAAATATGTAAAGCTATATATATGTGTGCATAAAAGTATATTTAACAATAAATCAAATAATATTAAAATAATTAATAATTATATAATTTTTTAAATAAAACTAATAGTTAAACGTGTATAAAAAATCACCAGCGTCAAATAACGAAGGGAGTATATGACACAGTACGTAGCACCGTTATTATGTCTGGTTAGAATAGTTGGTAGCATACGAATTGGGATCCGACGAAAACACGCTCAAGCAGTCCGAGTCGTTGCCCAGGCGAATCCGAATTCGACGACGGCAAGCAAGGGTAGGTGGTGGAGTACGTATTTTATATACGGCAGTGGCTCGGTGGCTCCCGCTTCCATGTCAAAATTAGCCTGCATGCGCCGCGCGCAGAGGCCCGTCCGGTCCACCGTTGGTACGTACGTAGCGCGCGCGCGCGCATGACGCGTTTGCTTCGCGACACGCAGCCGCCGGCGGCCACAGCAATGGGAGGCGGCATCAACCTTCTCCCCGACGACGTCCTCGCCGAGATCCTCGCGCGCCTCCGCGACCGCCGCTCCATCGCCCGGTGCCGGTCCGTCTGCGGCGAGTGGTGCGCCCTCGTCGACGACCGCGCCCTCCTCCTCCCGCACCCGCTCCTCCGCGCCTTCCCGGGCTTCTTCGCCACGGCGGCCAGCGCCTTCCGCCCTGTCTTCCTGTCGTCCCCGTCCGCCGCCGGCGGCGCCGTCGGCTGGCTCGAGCTCGACTTCCTGAGGGGGCAGGTCGGGCTCGACTGCGCCGCCGCGCTGCAGGACCACTGCAACGGCCTCCTGCTCTGCTTCCGGGTGGACTGCGCGGACCAGTCCGTCGCGGCGTACGTCTGCAACCCGGCGACGAGGCGCTGGGCGTGCCTGCCGCGGCCGGCGGCGCCGTGGCCCCCCGGGCGCGACGGCGCGTTCCTCGCCTTCGACCCGGAGGTCTCGCCGGAGCACAGGGTGTTCCTCCTCCCCGTGGGGCTTCCCCGGCCGAGGGCGTTCGTGGCCACTGATAGCAGCCGCTGCCCCTGGCCGGTGCCGCTGGATTTGTACATGCCGGAGTCGTCGCCCGGAGAAGATGAGCTGGCGCCGCCGGGGAAGAAGGCGTTCCCCGTGCGCGTGTTCTCGTCGGCGGACGGCAAGTGGAGACGCGGGGCTCTCGCGCCGGGGCGGTGCGCGCCGGAGCACCTCTACGACCGGGTGATGGCGCTGTGCAGGCTCCGCACGGAGGTCAAGGACGCGCGGGTGCGGAGGTGGCGGTCGGCCGAGTACTGCCGCGGCGCGCTGTACGCTCACAGCGAGAGCCACGTCCTGGTGGTGCTCCGGTGGGCGGAGGGGACGTACGACATGGTCGAGCTCCCGGACGGCGGCAAGGCCGGGTGGGTGAGATACCCATACATGCACGTCCTGGCCGCTCGTCCGCTGGAGCTCGTCTCCTCGAGCCCCGACGGTGGCGCGGTGCGGTACGCGAAGGTGACCATGTCCGGCCGGGTCAGGATCTGGGCGCTGGAGGAATCGTCATCCGACGACGGCGGCGGCGGCGGCAAGCTCGAGTGGACGCTGACGCACGACAAGGACCTCGCCGAGCACCCGCGCCTTCTCGAGCCACTGGACGACGATACGCTGGACAGCTTACGGATGATGGCGCTCTCTAGGAGTCCAGGCAACGACGACGACAGCGCGTCCGCCGCCGTCACCGCCGCCGACGACGACGAAGAAGAAGACGCCGTCGACGGATGGTCGAAGCGCTGGAGCTGGGACGAGGCCATGGTGAGCATGCCCGAGGTCGACACGGAGCCGAAGGACGAGGCGCAGGCCGCCGGCACGGCAACAGTGCGGCCGTTCCACATGGTGGGGTTCCACCCGAGCAAGGAGGTGCTCTTCCTCGCCGCCGGCGCGTTCCACGTCGTGGCGTACCACCTCGGGAGCGGCAAGGTGCAATACTTGGGCCGCGCGACGTCGAGGACGAAGGTCACGCGCGTCGACGGCATGTTCCCCTACCGCCCGTCCTTCGTCGACGCGCTCCCGTCTCCGCCATGGTCAGCCTAGCTTCTCTCTTCCTCAGCAAAGTGATCACCATACCTGTGCTGCTCATGTGCGAAACGCTACTGCTGCTAATTTTGTTTTATGCTTTTACCTTTTTCAGTTCGTTCCCGAGCTTAAATGCAGCAAAGAGTCGTCGTCGCTACTGATAGCGGTCACCCGAAGATTCATCCTATCGAGTGATATTTCGTTCATCATCAAATCCTTGCTCTGCTCACTATTGTAAATTTGTAATATACTTTATCCTACCTAAACTTATCTATATATATATATATATATATATGTGTGTGTGTGTGTGTGTGTGTTTGTTTGTGTGTATGTATATGTATGTATATATAGATTCATCGGTATTCATACACAGAACATCTTACAATGTATAACTAAGGTAACACTATTTATTAAGAATTACTCCGTATTACGTTTGAATTCTTTGCTTGAACATGGTTTATTAATAGGTTCAAGTTATTTTCAACAAAAAAAAATCTGGATGGTGTCTCATCATTACTCACTCGAAATGTTTGAACTATAAAAATGATGATACACAATTTAATCATACTTTGAACCATTTTCGTTGTGTAGTATGAAACATCAAGTTTTATCTATCGGTGAATAGTTCGATGAAAATAAATAAAATAACTTTATAATTTTCAATACTTTTGGTGATATTCTTTTATACATAGCCTAGCAACCAATCATTCAAAAGTCGATTTAACCCTGAAACCAACTACTGATATACTACTAGCTACTAGTTTTAGACGGCCAAACGGACTGCCCGGAAGAACAACGCGATTAGCAGAATGCTTTAATTATTGAATTACTGTTGTTTGTTGATTAATGTGTGGTTTAAGTTTCCACGTACGGAAGACTTAACACAGTATGAGGTGGTAGCCAGAGGTATCTATATGAATACCATTTTCTTTTTCTGTATAAAATCTACTTAGAGGTAAGATAGAGGCATCCCTGTGGGCAGTGGTTCATTCGTGGCCTGGAACTGAAAGACCAGGCATAATCTGACGCACAAGAGCTTGGTAAAACATAGAGTAAGTATCTAATCTAATGGAGTTTAGAAGTACATGCAATACATTAGTGGTTTCTCCTTATTTTGTTTTATAATTAAACTATGAAAATTGTAATTATGATTTTAAGATGGATTGCAACTTCATATTTGTTAATTCCAAAATTAGAATTGTTCATTTTATTTTGGCAAAACTAAAATTCACGTAGTAAAAACTATAGATTCATTTTATTATAACTTATATTATTTAATATAAATTCTTAAATGTGATCTACTATCGCAATTATGAGCACCACATGGAAAAAAAATCATATCAAACAAGTTACGTAGAAGCCGCATTAATCGAAACTGTTCCCAATACACCAGTTTATACGTTAGAGAATCCGGCCCTACTTGCGAGCCATCTGCCCCCTCCTCTTCCGTGTCTCCATCTCAGCCCAAGCTCCCGCTGCGCGCGAGAGGTCCGGCCTCCGGCTCTCCTCTCTCCGCGCGCGCCTGGCCCTGCCGCCCGCGCGCCGCCTCCCGTCACATCCGCGCCGCGCTCGACTCGTCACTCCATCAGCCTCGCTTTCTTCTCCGGCGGTCAGCTAGCCAACCGCCGCGCTGCTGATAATCCGAACCGTTTCCCCGCAATTTTGCCCACGGCCCACGGGAGAGGGCTCGTCTCGTCTCACATGCCACCGCCGCCCTGTCCGCGGCCGGTTCGACGGGCGATGCTATGCTCCTCCTCGTCCTCCTCCTTGCGAGGCAGCCGGGGCGCTGCTTCTCTCCCCGGATCCAACGCCGTCTCGTCCACGCCGCGGCCCCGCCCCGCGAGGGGAGGCTGCTCCAACCCCGCGTCCGCGCCGCGGCGGGCGACGGTGGTGCGCGCGACGTGTTCGACGACGTGCCTGCCCCGGACGGCGACCACAGGCTGTGCGGCGCGCTGCTCAGGGCGAGCGCGGCAGGCGGGGACCACTATGGGTGCGCCTCCCTCCTCCGGTATATGCTTGGCCGGGGGCTCCGCCCGGACGGCCTCGCGCTCGCCGCGGCCGTCAAGTCGGCGTCCGCGCTCCCCGGCGGCGGCGGAGGGGCGGCGCTCGGGAGGTGCCTCCACGGTCTCGCCGTCAGGACCGGGCACGCGGGTGGCGCCGCGGTGGCGAAGGCGGTCATGGACATGTACGGGAGGATCGGGGCTCTCGCGGACGCCCGCCTGGTGTTTGATGAGATGAGCTGCTCCGATGCGGTATGTTGGAACATCCTGATCACTGGCTCCTCCCGCGCTGGGCTTTTTAACGATGTGTTCCATTTGTTCCGAACGATGCTTGCAAGTGGTGTAGACGAGAGCATGCCAACTGCGGTCACGGTGGCTGTCGTCCTTCCGGTGTGTGCAAAGTTGAGGGTGCTGAGGACTGGACGGAGTATACACGGCTATGTCATCAAGACTGGGTTGAACTTTGACACTCCGTGTGGGAATGCGTTGATATCGATGTACTCAAAATGTGGTGGGAGCAGAGCTATGGACGATGCACATATAGCATTTTCTACAATTTGCTGTAAGGATGTTGTTTCATGGAACTCGATCATTGCGGGATACTCCGAGAATGGGTTGTATGAAGAAGCATTTGCACTGTTTGGTCAGATGATATCAGACGGATGCCTTCCAAACTATTCAACATTGGCTAATGTTCTTCCCTTCTGTTCACTCGTGGAGTACGGGAAGCACTACGGGAAAGAAGTTCATGGTTTTGCGGTCCGACATGGTTTAGAAATGGACATATCTGTTAGAAATGCACTGATGGCACATTATTCCAAGGTTTGTGAAATGAGGGCTGTAGAATCAATATTTAGAAGTTCGAAAACAAGAGATATTGTTACATGGAACACTATAATTGCGGGACATGTAATGAATGGGTATCCCTCAAGGGCGCTGGAACTATTTCGAAAGTTTTTGTTTACCGGAATGACTCCTGATCCTGTTTCTCTTATCAGCCTACTTACTGCTTGTGCCCAAATAGGCAATGTCAAAGTGGGCATGAGGGTTCATGGCTATATTTTTCGACATGTTGAGCTTCTTCAAGAAACATCCTTAATGAATGCTCTTGTCAGCTTTTACAGTCAGTGTGATAGGTTTGATGCTGCTTTTCGAGCTTTTATCACTATTCAAAACAAAGACTCAATATCCTGGAACGCAATTCTCTCTGCTTGTGCAACCAGTGAACAGCATATTGAACAGTTCTTCAGACTGATTGGTGAAATGTGGCATGATGTAACTCAGTGGGACTCTGTCACAATCTTGAATGTTATCCGTGTCAGTACGTTTTGTGGGATTAAGATGGTTCAAGAAGCTCATGGCTATTCCTTGCGAGTTGGTTATACCGGCGAAACTTCAGTTGCAAATGCTATTCTGGATGCATATGCAAAATGTGGCTGCCCACATGATGCAGAAACACTCTTCAGAAACCTTGCAGTGCGGAACATTGTAACAGACAATACAATGATTTCGTGCTACCTAAAAAATAACTGTGTGGAGGATGCTGAGATGACCTTCAGCCAGATGGCTGAGAAAGATGTAACTACATGGAATCTGATGATCCGGTTGTATGCTCAGAACGATATGTGTGATCAAGCTTTTAGCCTGTTCCATCAGTTGCAGTCTGAAGGACTGAACCCTGATACTATAAGCATTACAAATATTCTTCTGGCTTGCATCCACTTGAGTTCAGAACAACTTGTGAAACAATGCCATGGTTACATGCTCAGAGCATCTCTAGAAGACATTCATCTACAAGGAGCACTTCTTGATGCATACTCGAAATGTGGGAACATAACCAGTGCATACAACTTCTTTCAAGTTAGCCTGCATAAGGATCTTGTCATATTCACAGCCATGATAGGAGCTTATGCAATGCATGGAATGGCAGACAAGGCGGTAGAACTGTTCTCCAAAATGCTTACAGTTGGCATTAAGCCAGATCATGTAGTTCTGACCGCTCTACTGTCTGCCTGCAGTCATGCAGGGCTTGTAGATGCTGGAATTAAGATTTTCAAGTCCATAAGAGAAATCTACGGAGTTGAACCAACGGAAGAGCACTGTGCATGCATGGTTGACCTTCTTGCCCGAGGTGGACGTCTCCAAGATGCATACAGTTTTGCGTTGGATATGCCCTCTCATGTAGTCAATGCCAATGCTTGGGGCTCCTTGCTAGGAGCGTGCAAGATCCATGGAGAGGTAAAAATTGGTCAACTTGCAGCCGATCACTTGTTCTCTATGGACACTGAGGACATCGGGAACTATGTGATCATGTCAAACATCTTTGCAGCTGATGATAAATGGGACAATGTTGAGCATGTCAGAAAGCTGATGAAATCCAAGGATTTGAAAAAACCTGCTGGGTGCAGCTGGATTGAGGTTGACAAGTCACGGCATTTGTTCATAGCCGGTGATGTCCAGCACCAAGATAGGTCTTCTATCTACAATGTGTTAGGAAGTTTGTATCAGCAAATCAGAAGTACACAGGGACAAAACATTTAGTTACGACTTATGAGCTGTGACGTAAACCAGTAATTAAATTCCATGGTGCCGGCCTCGTCATTGTTTTGCACACATCTTCCCTGGGGTTGCCAAAGATCCCCATGGAACTGAGTGGCCTTACCATCACATCTTTCGTGGTGAGCTTGCATTCTCATCGTTCCGATTGATTCTCTTTGAACCTTCTTATCACTATGTTGTCCTTGTTTTGTCGTAACACTTTTATTTCAGATGCTTTGCGCAATAATATGGAACTACTGATGTTTCTGTTCTCTGAATATTTATCCAACATATAACTTGCAGCATTGCAATCTTATATCCTTCCATTATTTTTCAGGACAACCTGGGAAGCACCTAGGGGTGGCAATTCACCCGCGGGGGCGGGGGTTAATTTGGCCCCGTGGGGACTCGGGGGCGGGGCCCCAGTTTGGGGCGGGGACAGGGGGATGAGAGTTTATCCCCACGGGGACCGAGGACGTGAATTAGACTATAATTTGAAGGGCACCCTGGTTTCTCTTCCTCTCCCTCTCTCTCCAGTCAACTCTCATCTCTGTCTCTCGAACTCTCACCTCTCTCTCGGTTTCTCACTCTGGCGGCGGCTCGGCGGCGAGGTGGCGAGCTGGACCGGCGAGGCTGCTCAGACGGCAGGGCGGCAGATCTGCGTGTCCGGGGGCGACACACAAGACCGGCATGGCTGCTTGGGCTCGGATCTATCAGACTATTAAATTATGTGTTTTTCTAAAAGATATATAGAAAAGTTGCTTTAAAAAATATATTAATCTACTTTTACTTTTTTGCTAATATATAATTAAACATGCACGCTAATTCATTGTACCTTTTTGTGTGCTGCCAAAAATTTTCCCTCAAAAACATCACATCGAATCTTTCAACACCTAAATAGAGCATTAAACATAGCTGAAATAAAAAAAACTAATTGTACAGTTACGCGAGAAATCATGAGACGAATCTTTCAAGTCTAATTAGTCTATAATTAGTCATAAATGCTACCGTAACCCACATGTGATAATGACGGATTTATTAGGCTCAAAAAATTTGTCTCGCAGTTTCTAGGCGAGTCGTGAAAGGACCTATACGTAAGAAAAAATATTTACAACTAGGTTCTCAGTGACATTGGCGCGGCGGCCCTATCTGTAACAAAAAGTTCTGGAAAAATGATTAAACCTGTAAGAAAAAATTACAAATAAGTTCTCGGTGCCAATGACATTGTCGCCGTCCTTATCCAGAGGACGGCACCAATATCATTGGCGCTGTTCTATTCAACGACAGTGCCGCACTGATGTTGGTGCTGTAAAAAAGGATTTATTCGGTCGATAAGTTTTTTTAAGGTCTAGTTGTAAAATATATTTTTAAAAACAATCAAAATATCAAAAATTGCAGTTCGCAAGACGCACGCGTGGTCCACCAGAATCGGAGTCAGCCACCTGCCAAAGGAAGGCCCATCTCCGTAACCTCCCAACGCTCGGACTATCGGTGGTCGCTATATATCACGACGGCCGGCCCTCCTCCGCCCAGCGAAGCGAAATCCCCCCCGCCCCGCCTCCGCCTCCGCCTCCGCCTACCACGAACCGCGCGCAGAGGAGTCCTCCTTGTTTTTCGCTCGCCGGAATCCGCCGTGAGCAGTTGATGGACTTCAGGGGAACCGCCGTCCTCGCAGCGCAGACCTCCGAAGCTAGCCGCGGGTCCTCCTCCTCCCGCTCCCGCACGTCCGATCTGCCCCCCTCCACGCCGTGGTTCAGGGAGCTCTGGGTCAACGCCGACAGGTAGCAGCCGTCGACGGAGGTACGTAAAATTCGGGAGAGGGAGATTGGACTCCGTGGCCTGTGTGTACGATTGGTGCTTCTGGGGTTAGCTGTCTTCGTCTGAGGCGCCTCCTTGATTGCTGTTGGATTCTGTAGACGGGGGGTGGGTTTGGGGATGAGGGGGTCATACAGTCACGCTAGAAGAGCGAATTCTGTGTATCTTATACTGGGTCATTAATTCTTGTAAGCAAAAATAAAGTTATGTTAGCAATCAGTAGCTGAGCATATTGTTAGAGCACAGGAGTATAATGTTTATTCATTACATTGCTGGAAAAACAAACGTTAGCAGCAGCACCACCACCACCAAAACTAACTTCAAGGCTATATTTTGAACACTACTAAACGGTTGCAAGGAATAGTATCTTCATATGTTAATGATTTTAAGTTTCTTATTATGATACACTTGTATTTAATTAACCGACCTTTTTTTTTCCACATTATAGGACGCATTGGTGTATTTCTCATTTTGCTGATTGAGCCAATTAAAGCAAAGGGAGGGCATCCCTCTAGCAAGAGTTGGGGCCTTATTTATTTTAGGCTGGTGTAATAAAATAAGACCTTTTTAAGAAGGCTGTGCCAGCTGTAAATATGTATAGGCAGAAGACACCCAATTCTGGGTGGGCTGCTTTTGATCGCAAGTGGCGCAGCAAAGATGGAAGGGGAGATGACGCTGATGTCAATTCATTTCCAACTCTGTCAGATTATATAGCCCCAAGTGCTGCTAGTAGCTCAGTTGCAGAAAATAGTAGGCCAAAACCTAAGCCTTTCGCATCAGTACTTCGTCCTTCTCTTGATTTTGCAGCTGATAGTAATGGAAACGGAAACAAGCATTTCACTGTCATGGAGAATGCAAATTGTGGTGTAAAGTCTGCACCTGAAAATAAAATTAAGCTTCTGAGCAGTGCTCATAGTTGGGCGGACAATAATTTAATTGAGGATGTACTGGCCTCTGTGAATAATGATGTTGACCAAGCATCTGCTTTGTTGAAAACTATGGCCTCTCCTTGTTTTCCGAGAATGGATGATGAACTACCTGATCAGCTTTCTTCTGAGATTAATAACACACATGGTTTGTCATCAGCAAATGGTATAGAAGACAATAGTCATGTAAATGGCTCACAGTCCTTGCCTCTGCCAATGAATATGTCATCTGTGCCCATAGAGCCGGAATTGGAAGAGCTCGATGACGATTACTTGAACCACCGGAAAGATGCATTGAAGATGATGAGGTAATACTTGCAATCATTCTTTTTATATTAGGTTCCTGAATTCTCTGATATTATCATAATATTGGCTCAGTTATGTATAGCAGGCGCATACTGTGACTTTCTGTATTCTACATAGGATGCAAATGCCTAATTTCTCTGCATGCACTGTGTTGTGTTATAATGAACATGGTGAAAGTTTAAAACTAGTTTCTTATAGTAAATAGAAACCCAATCTCATACTGCATCAAAAAGTTGTTGGTTGAGCGTGAGCTTTGTGTACATTAAGGTTATATTTTGTTACTTACTATATAATACAAAAGGTTTCTTAGTTGCATGATTCTGATTATTGTTGCTGATGCCAACACACTGCAGTAGAATTTTTGAACCATGAATTACTGCTTACGATTGTACAAACATGTTATGTAAAAGCCATATCAATATTAAAAGATTGGTGTATAAACAAAATGGTCTTTTTTTTAAATAGCTGTTGTTCATGCACCTTATTTTTGTGAGGACAGGTCAGCCAAGTCCTTTCGGGTGAATAAATGAGACATTTTATTTATTTATTTATTTATTTTTCATAGGGCTGCCACAAAGCATTCTCAGGCTGCCAGTAATGCATTCTTGAGAGGTGATCATGCTGCTGCGAAGGAACTTTCTCTTAGAGCTCAAGAAGAGAGATCTGCTGCCGAGAAGCTGAACAAGAAAGCAGCAGAAGAAATATTTCGCCTCAGGAACAGCAATAATAGCATTTGGAAGTTAGACATGCATGGTCTGCATGCATCAGAGGCTGTAGAAGTATTGGAGCACCATCTCCACAGGATAGAATTCCAGCAACCAGGGAATAATGCAGCTTCGACTGGTGGATTAGCTAAGTCCGAACCTGCAATGGCTGGCTCAAGCATTGAGCCTGGCCCAGCGAAAGTGGTGTTTGTTCGCCCTAGACAGGTTGTCTTAGAAGTGATCACAGGTAATATATATCGTTTCTCTATGGGATATGCATAGAGTTTTCTTGTAATCTGTTGTTACTGCCTTTTCTTAAATTGTGAGCTGCCAATTTGGCATTTAGTGGATGTGAACGAATATATAATCTTCATTTCTGTTTGCACATTACAGGGATTGGCAAGCACAGCAAAGGACAGGCTTCGCTACCTGCTGCAATCAGGGGCTTCCTCATTGAAAATGGCTACCGGTTTGATGAGCTGCGGCCTGGTGTCTTCTCTGTTCTTCCTAAATTTCGTCGCAGGTGAACCTGTGAAAGCTGTACAATACTGCCGCGAGAGCAAAGTAACTTGGAGCCTGGCAAAGTTGATACGCGTTGAATGTAACAAATCTGTAAAATATACACGTTATTTATAATTCCAAAATTCATCAAAAACAGAAAAAACCAATTCAATTCTATTAGTATACACGCAATGTGCTGCATGATGCCGCCGTATGCGAAGTGGACGTCGTTAAGCTCGGGGCTAGGGTTAGTTTTGTTTTAGCCCTGATCTTGTATGTGGAAGACATCCAGCATCTCCTGTCCTTTTGTGCTCTTTAGAGAGATTGTGTTGCCCTTCATTCTCTCTTCCTTTATCCCGTGCATTCAAAATTCGTCCCGTGTTGCGCAGTGAAGCCTGTCTTTTGAGTATTGACAGCACGATTTGTGATTGTATATGTGGTGTCACTTGTGCTGCTAAATGCAGGGTAAGCTTTTCAAACTATAAAAGTATAAAACGGTATGTTTTTTTTATAAAAGAATTATTAATCTACTCTTCATATTTCAATAAAGGTTAAAACGAATACATTAATTTTTTGACACACATTTGATCATTTATTATATTTAAAATAATTATATAATTATCATTTATTTTGTTCTTGTATTTAAAACTTAAGTTTTCACATATTTACATAAAATTTTAAAATAAAATAAATGATTAAACAGGTATCAAAAGTTAACCTCGTTACTTATTAAAATACGTATAAAATATCTTTTAAAATTTTAAGGTCATATTTGATAAATCATGCACTATTTAGGGTCGTAGCGCAGTAAAAATCACAAAGGAATCGAGGCGGGCGAAGTCGCGAAGATAAACGAAGCAGCAGCGGGTTCTTCCGTTCTTCGTCGTTGGGGAGCTCGCCACGTGGCCGCGTTCTTTGCGGCATCTCCGGACTTGTGGCTGCCGCCGGCGCGCGCCTCTTTCCGCTTTTGGTCTGGCCTCCGGGGGCCCCAGGTGTCAGTCGCTTGCCCATCCCCGGTCCTCCTCCTCCTCCCGAGGAAAAAGGTGGGTATGCACGCGATGGCCTCGCCGGCGGTGGCGACGCGGCACCCTTCCCCCTCCTTCTTCGGCCCAGATCCTCGCCGCCGGCTCCTCCGCCACCGCGTGAGTGCCCCGTCCCCCCCCCCCCCCCTCACGGGCGTTCTGATAGGTGACCCTCCGCTGCTGTGTGGCCCGATTCGAGGTTGATCTGGCGTGCCGTGTGATTTCAACGTGTTTTTTTTTTTGCGGTTTATTTTCTGTACTAGGGGCGATAGAACTCTCTACGATGATGGTAGAATCGCTGTATTTTGATGGTGGAAACTTCCTACTGTGACGAAACGATCCAGCCACCGTGGGGAATGGGTGCTGCGCCTCGTTCTGAGATTGCTGCAACCCGTGCAAAAGTTAGTGGGTCATAATGGATCTGGAGGTCGTTAGGAAATGGCTTCGATCAGAGAATGCCTGGTGTAGCTTTGCATATAGCAGATGCCTATAATCTGATACATAGTGTTTTTGATTACTGATTCATAGTGTTCTGATACCGGGGCTTTCGTGGAATACGTTTTTCTGTTAAATACTAGAAGAGAAATAATGAATTAGTACACTGCAGTACTACCCGCTGCAATTGCCTTTAGTTTAACTCCCTTATCTGAATTGCTCTAGTGCTTCTTTTTTGAACAGGTTGTGCTCTATAATGATCATATTATATAAAGTTTTTTTTTCCTGTTGATAGTATCATGTTGCGTAGGATAAGATGATCGCAGGAGTTACTCCTATCCTGGCAGTAACTTCCATGTATTCCTATGCTGAATTCTTCTCCAAAACTCATGCTTCATTCCATGTGCGTTTTGCAGGGGAATTCGCCTTCCAAGCTAGGTTTCCGAAGATTGGGATTGCAGTTAAAGGTTACTGCAATTTTTGGGTGGATTAGGGGAGACACAACAACACGTGAATTGAACCCGTCTGCTGAATCATATCCGCTCACAGGGTCAGCCTCAGAGGTGTTTCTTGGGTGAACTCCTTTTTAAGTACACATGCACCTGATTCATGATGTTCCTAACCATTCATTGGTTTCAGGTAGACACCAAGCCACGTGAGGTTTCTGTCAATGTTGTTTCTTCTATTATGGACATTCCTTCAGCAGATTGGGATGCATGTGCAGTTGATTCAGTTGATCCTGACAAGTTTAATCCTTTCCTTACCCACGCATTTCTCTCCAGCTTAGAGGAATCTGGTTCTGCAGTGAAGGTGAGTGCATGAAGCGTCACTTGCTGATTCCTTAATATGAACAAATCCATGGATGTTTTACCATTACTTTATTTTTGTTGGGTACCCATTTGTATACACATAACAAGGGCATCAGTATACATATGTTTATTTGTTTTCAGCATGGTTACTTTTGCTTATTGAATCATATATGCATTTCAGTTTTGCTTACACGCACTTAAGCCCAATTCCAAGTATTAATATGCTTTACAGATTGTTGCTGAGCATTGACAATAAACTTTTCATGGTTAATTTACAACAGCATGTCACTAGATTTATTGTTCAACATGATTAGATTTGATGCTTCAAAACATAAGCATCTTCACAATATGTTCTAACCTTTATATTATCCCAACAGTCATATTGCTACACTTTATTATGTTCTAAACCTCCTAAGAACCTTAATGTCATTGACTTATTTCAGGAAACAGGGTGGTTACCTCTGCATGTTGTTGCACGGGATGAGAATGAAAGTATCGTAGGTGTTGTCCCGCTTTACCTGAAAAGGTCTAACATCATTAACAGACTATCATATCATGTTTTTGTGCTTGGTGTACACTCACCATTTCTTTATTAGCTGAACAACAACGTGAATTTGCAGCCATTCAAGAGGAGAGTTTGTATTTGATCAGTCATGGGCAGAAGCTTACTATAGCTATGGACTTGAGTACTACCCCAAGTTGCAGTCTTGTGTTCCTTTTACTCCAGTAACTGGTCAAAGAATATTAGTTCGTGATACACCATACAAGGATCAAGTTTTTGAAGCTTTAGTAAAAGCTTTGAAGAGTTTGACCACCAAGGTATTAAAATTAGAATTCTTGCAGTTATTGCTTCGAAGTATTGTTTTACTAACTTTCTTGATTGTTGGAGAATTATAATAAAATGCTATTGTTTGTTTAACTCTTTTCTTGATTGTTTGTTGATTCTTAGTGTAACTTGCCTTCTTACTTTCTTGGCATTTACAACAAATATTCTAGTCTTCTAGAAAGAAAGGTTCCTGTCATTGAATTAATAGGACTGTTTAGTTCACTTTGAGCTGGAATATGACCTATCAGGCTAACAGAAACAAACCAATGTGAAATAGAAAATAAAAGGAGAAGATTTAAAGTCGTGGACCTTGTTATACCTTGTGCTTCTTTATGGTCTTTTCTATTACCTCTGTTCACATTATAGGAATTTCAGGCACTCTCTAAATTCATATGGATGCTAATGAATCTGGACACATATATAAAATATATTCATTAGTCCATTGATGAATCTAGATAGAGCCAAAATATCTTATAATATGGAATGTGGGAGTAATAGATATTTTCAAATATGTGATGTTTGTAGTTTATTAAAGTAATCTATTTCTTCTTTGTTTTTAACTCCCTTCTATTATTTTGTGTATAATAAATTCTAAATAGGCCAACTTTTGGATATACTAAACTAAGCCACTCATTTTTCGCTTATATTAATCACAAACAAAATGGCTTAATGATTAAAAAATAATTTATGGATAAAAAATTTTATATATGTGTTCTTAGCAATCTAAAAGCAAAGACTAGAAAATAAAGTACAATAGAAAAACACCAAAATTAATTCCATGTTTAAGTTTAAAATTCAAATTTCGGCTTACAAGCATAAGTGAAAAGATGAGGGGCTTAGTGAGTGTCTTTTGGTTTCTGTTGCATTTCAGCTGAAGGCTTCATCATTACATATAACCTTTCCTTCAGAAGGTGAATTCAGTAAGTTGAAGGACAATGGTTTCATGCAGAGAATCGGAATGCAGTATCACTGGAGAAATCGAAATTACAAAAGGTGTGCTAGCATGCAATTTTTTTACTTCGAGTAGAGATTTTTCAGTGTGGACTTCATGACCGTATTAGATCAAAATCGTAGCCAACTGCTGGACATACCTTGAAACACTAATGTGGCAATACGCTCACAGCTTGGTTCCTAGGCAACTAAAGTTCTCATCACATGCAACACTAAATCCAACCTCGCCGAATAATTGTGAGGAGATCATATACTTGGTTTCATTTTTGCTGTTTGGTAAAATTGTAAGGAACAATATAGTGATATACCGATACCAATCTTTTGTTACTCATTCTTTTTTTTAACCAGAAAAGGGGAAACCCTCAGGTTCTATAATGGAAACCAGTTTGTGAGAACTTATTCTGTTTAATTATTCCTTTCTGGTCGAGCAACTATCTTATAGACTTTACAAGACATTACTCTCAGGTTTTTTATTCAAAAGTTTATAAGCTTGCATGCTTAACTGCCTATAGTACAGCAGTATTTACCAACCTCTTTCTGTTCATTCTTTTTTGCTTTCCAGTTTTGATGAGTTTTTAATGGATTTGAAGCAGCCCAAACGGAAGAATATCAGACAGGAACGCAAAAAGGTTTGCCTTGTTTTGGATTACTTGATATGAATATCAATCATGAATGCAAAAGGAAAAAGGAACCCAAAAATTATAGTTTGCTAAAAAGATGTATGTCTGTAAAGTGACTGTCTTTCCACCATTTCCCAGATTCCTGCACAAAATTTGAAAATGAAGCGACTTCGTGGAGATGAGATAAAGGTGCTTATTTATGATGGATGATTCTTTAGCTGAATTATATTTGTTTACCTTATATCATCGAATACTTCCACTCTTTGCTTTGCATTTTGACAAGTGCTTGCATTAACTTATCATGGTTTTTCATTGCAATGCAGAGCGGTCATTGGGACACCTTCTATAAGTTCTACCGTAACACAACAGATAATCAGTTTCGTCCTATACTGCATTTCCTTTGTGATTTTTTTTAAATGTATTATTCCCTATGTGCAAATTGAATGTTGTCATGTAATGTGGGAATTGTATTAGGCTAAAATGACTTTGCTAAACTAATAATATAGTTTCCCTAAATCCAACACACATGCTACTCAGCAATGAGAAGACAAACTAATTAAAGTGAGAAAATAAAATGTTGAAACATGTGTGTGTTGGATTGGCTGTAATTTCCAGTGTGTTTCTTGTCCTTGAATAGGAAACACAAAGTTTTCTTTTAAGAATTATCCTCGTGTTATCCCTATCTTCCGATAGAGCTTTCTCCTCTCGTTCATCGACGGAAGTGAGTGAGCCAGGTCACTTGACATGGGATTACCTTTTGTGTGTGCTTTCAGCTGGGGTAGGCCATACTTGACGAGGGAATTCTTTCACCGCTTGGGAGAAAAGATGGGTGACAAGGTGATGCTTATTGTTGCTGAACATGATGATAAACTTGTTGCTGGGGCTCTTAACCTTATTGGAGGTGACACGCTGTTTGGTCGCTTATGGGGATGTCTGCCAGATGCTTATTTCCCCAATTTGCATTTTGAAGCTTGCTATTATCAGGTAATTTGTGTAGAGCTTTCAGAATGTTTAACCTTGTACGGAAACTAATAATGTGTTGCAGTAGCACCTCAATTTGTTTTAAAACCATTTCAAATGCAAATAAGTAAATCCATATTTGTTTGATGTTTCTTGATTTACATATGATTTTGAATTTTCCTACCAGTTTAAACTCCAAATACATAGTATCTTGTATATGTAGGTGTACTAATTTTATTTATATGGGTGGTAGTATGAACAATGCGACAATCATATGGCTTACTTATAGAATATACATGCTTCTCAGGCAATTGAAGCAGCTATAGAATTGAACCTGAGTAAGGTGGAGGCAGGTGCTCAAGGAGAGCACAAGATCCAGCGTGGTTACCTCCCAGTGACAACATACAGCTGCCACTACTTCTTAAATCCTGGTTTTGGGACAGCTATAGGAGACTATCTTGCACATGAGACAGCTCAGGTATTTCATTTTAATATTTTCAGTAAGTATATTATGAGCTGTTAGTTCTTATATGCGGACCATCCTTTTATGCTCAGTCCTATGTATGTTGGATAAGGATCTTTTACAATTTATACCATCATAAATACAACACACCACATCCAGTTTTTACTCAACCATCTGAATGCATAGTATCTGCAGTTATTTAATGTACTATTCCAATCCAAAAGCTGAGCTCACTGCAGATTAGTACCAGATCTGGCACGCTTGAATGTGAAATCTTGTCCTGTTTTCTGTTAAATGGTTTCAGTGTGATGGTCTCATATTATGATGGCTGATATGCACCTGCTGTATAGATTTGGATGTTCTCCAGTTTTGCAATATATGCAGCATTCATCACCCTTAAACCCATATACTATTATTTTTTTACCGTCATTTTTTGTATTCTGTCCCTGTTGGCATTGTACAATACTGCTATGAATCCTCAAGAGTCAAGACGACTGATGTATTTGTTGTAGTCATCGTCCTTCATTAGCCTTAATCTTGGAGCTAAATGGTCTCTTTTTTGTTGTAAATGTCAGGTTAAGCACGTTATTAAGGTCCTGCATGATTCCGGCCCATACAAGGAAGACATACTGAACGATTTTTTACTTGAACAAGGCGATGGAGTGTAGAACACAGGAGCTTGCAGCTATGCATATGTTCATGATTCAAGATGATCCAGAAGGACCAGAAGTAGCACATATTATACGGGAGATCACATTCCTCCACAAGGAGATGATACTATGAAGATATAGAACCTTACAGCTGTACATTGCTAGGCGTGTAAATAGCTTTCATTTGGAAATCGAGTCATTAGCTTGAAATGTCACAACTGAAAAACATTCTATGGCGCAGTTTCGCCTGTCTGAATGCAACTACAAGTTTACAGCCGTTGTGGTGAAACCGTACTGTCTATCTGCATTTTTGTTTCATTTCCCAGCAGAAGAACCTGATGTTGCATTAGTCAACTTGTTTAAGTTCTTTTCTCATGGGATCTGAACTACAATACAGGTGACCAGTTGCCATCAGCGAAAGGAAAGGGGCAAGGAAAAAGTTCTCTGAATGTCACATCGGCATATCAGCCAAGATCCCAGCCAAAAAGGACATCAGATACTGCCTCATTATGCTTTTTGTACAAGGATACAAGGGTGGTTCTGCCTCCCTCCTCTGATCAACCAAAGGCAAGGAGAACCAAACTTCAGGTTAGAATCTCAAAGCAAACAATCTACCTAAAACTTCCATCATCATCATCATCATCATCATCATCATCTGTTGTAACATTAACCTCCTCTGCATGCTGCTCCTTCAGTGCATAAGCTATTGCAAAGAAGAGCTTGCCAGCTGCAGCCTTGCAGTCCCCTGCCTTTGCCTTGGACTGCACCAGGTGTCATTTGTCAAGCACACCACAGGTCGAGGAAGCATCCGTTTGACCATCTGTGCAGGAGCTCACCCAGGCACAGGATGGCGTACACCAGCAGGATGAACTTGAATAGGAAAGGGAAGTAATGCGACAGCTCGACGCTCGACGAGTGCAGGACCTGAAAGAGAAAACACAGCAGCAACAATTGAGTTATGGTTTTCTTTCCTTTTAACTCTCCGATGGCAACGGATGGGAAATGCAGGTGGTTGGGCAATGCAGGAGAGTGGGACTTGCCATGGCAACACCGGCGAAGCGCGCTCGTCGCCGGGAGGATGGCGTCGACGCTGCGGCGGCGGCGGAGGCATCGACGACGACGTGGTCCGATGGGAGCAGCAGCTTGCCATCGCTCCCGGCGTTGCAGCACTGCGCGTTCGCGGACGAGCAGTTCCTGAGCCGCTGTACGTCCTTGCTTTGAAGAGGCTTTACGATGAAATCTTCAGCACCAGCATTCAAGCATCTGTGTTTCAGAGAAAAAGGCTTTTAAAAAAATCATCTTATACTGCAGGATTCCGACAGTAGTACAGCACTACAGGATATGAGAGATCACGAGACAGCATTCAATGAACAACAAAAATGTCGTGGGTCTCTGTATCTGATACAGCATCTTCAGAGGTCGACGCCCATTCGGCCAAAGTTGTGTGTGCATCATAATGGGACAGTAAGGTACATGAACAGGCCAAGAAGAGTATTTACTGAAGCACCACTGCTACAAATCTAATGAAGCTTTATAAATGGATAGCCCTACGTATCTACAGCTGCTCAGTTGTACACTTGTACTCATACTGTGCAGCAGGCAGGCAGCCAGGCATTGGGACCAAATTAAGAAGCTCCTTTTTTTTTTCTTTATACTTTTTTTTAACCCCGTATAGCTGCATCAACTTTGCACAGAAATAGATGCTGCAGGAAAAAAAAAAGAAAAAAAGGATGAAAGCCTCCCCCACCTGCTGATCCTCTGGGGCTCGTTTTCCGACGACATGACGATCACCGGGATCGGCTTCAGAGGGCTCAGCGCCTGCAAACACCCAATGATGAAGCCACCACACATCAGGTAATTACTACACCTAAATCACTACTGCTAACTATACTGATTACGGACATCAAAACAGTAGGAGTACTAGCATAACCCTGAATTGCTGCAGTAACAGTGGCATTTATTTACCTTGATGGCTTTGAGAAGCTCATAGCCGGTCATCTCAGGCATGCAGTAGTCGGTGAGTACCATGTCGATGGCCTGCTCCTGCTCCTGCACATGTTAAAGGAGAGTTAGTATTAAGTAATCCAATCACACCCTAGTTAGTAGTACTAATCACTCTCAGTCCCGTGTTGAGCTCACAGGGCACCAAGAACCAAACCATGCCATTAACCAATCAATTAACCCAAAGTTTCCTGTCATCGAGTTGCCAGACAGCACTGTCAGCCGGCTGTAAGACGGCGAGGGTTTCTCTCTCTCTCACCCTATTTTTTTCCGTTTCTTTTTTGCCCTCCGCCTCAGTGCCTCTCACCTCCATGAAAAGCGGCCACCTTTTGCTCCCGAAAGGCGGAGGAGCGGAGGAACAGAAGCCCTCACGCGCGCACGCGGCGCGCAGAGGCCGCCGTACGCCGTACGGCCGGCGCGCCACCGGGCCACCAGCGACAGGCGGCCGCGGGTGGCGAGAACGGTGAGAAGGATTAAAAGAAAAAATGGCGCGTCCATGAGGTGGACGCGTTGGGTTCGTGAATTGACTGGTAGTGCTAAATTTGCTAATTTGATTCTCGTTGCAGGTGCATCGGCCGGTGGCGGATTAAAGGACGGTAATGGCGTGGGTAATTTTTTAGCTGATGAGACTGCTTTGTTTACCTTGCCTTCTTCCTTGAGGCCGAGGAACTCCATGGCCTTCTTCGCGCTGTCGACGGCGATAACTGCACGAAATTGAGCTCTGGTTTTTCAGATTCTGGCGGTAAAGTCTTGAACCGAAGTGATCAGAACGACAGTCTGAGCAGCAGGGTGTATATGTTTGTTGCACACAAAATCAAACACCAAGGGGAAACGGGAAAGAAAAAAAACAGAGACGACGAGTGTGCTTGCAAATATGCATGCTCATTATTAGTGGTAAAAAGAAAGCATCAATCTGTGATGAAAATTACAGCAATGGATGAAGCAAAAGAAAAGAAAAGAAAAGAAAAGAAAAGAAAAGGGAAAGAGCACGCACGCATTGGGACAAGAGGATGAAGGCAGGGCAGCCATGGAAAGAAGAAACAGCCGGTGACTTGAAAGAAGCAGAGGAGAGATTCAGGAAAAGGCGAATGGAAACAGAGAGGATGAGGAAGCAAGCCAAGCAAGAACCGAGACGAGGAATGAGCGAGTGAGTGAGGGGCGTAGAAGGAGGAGGAGGGCGGCGGCGAGCTGACCATGGAAGGAGCCGGCGCAGGCGCTGCTGCTGAGGAGGAGCTGCACCACCCTCCTGTCCACCGGCGAGTCGTCCACCAGAAGCACCCTCGTCACCCCCTCCTCCGCCCTTCCTCCTCCCGCCTCCATCTCAACCACCAGCAGCAGCCAACGCCGACGACGAGGACAGCCAGCCGGCGGCAACGCGAAGCAAAGAGAAGAAGACAGAGCTAGCGGCTGCCACTACGCCTACAAGCTCTACTGGACGACAGGTAGGCAAGGCAAGCAAGGTCACCGGCGACGCTGAGATGGCCCTTATAATAAGCGAGCTGGGTCTGCGCTGCTAGTGCCTCCTCTTCAGGGCAGGGCAGCGCGGTCGTGAGTCGTGGCGACTGCGTGAGCGAGGACGGACCGGCGGACGGCTCGTCGCAGGGAGGAAGAAGAGGAGAGGAGGGGGGGTGCGGGTGGGCCCCAGGGAGGGGGGTTGTGGGGGAGATGGTAGCTCGTGGGGCACGGGGAGGGGGCGAGGGAGGGAGAATGCTTTTCCTCTAGATTTTGCTGTCGGGGAATCTCTCCACAAATACTCACACTCGCACACACAAACACATCACTCTCTCCTCTCCTTTTCTCTCCTTCATTTTTCTTTTTTTCTATAATCTTCTTCTTATTCTTCTAGGAATTATTCAATTGTATGAATAGATGATTTAACTATTGTAAATATAAAAATAGATTAAGACAATGTTCGTATGTATAAAGGTTCACATCAGGTAACATAAGCAATAATCAGTTGTATTCTTAAAAGTGAAGCTAAAGCCAATTTAATTATCCAAAATAAAGGTTTTAGTAAACGAAGTTATTTGACGCGGGGAGAACTAAATTTGGTTCTATTGGTGTCAAATAAATTTGACTGAGCGTTGTATCTCTAGAAAACGACTGTGAAATTGAAGCTGGATTTAAAACAATATTCCCTCTATTTTCTTTTTATTTATGTGACGCCGTTACTTTCTGGATACCATTTGTTTATTTAGAAATTTTATCTAAATATATAAAATTATAAGGTATACTTAAAGTTTATAATAATAAATTAAATTATAACAAAATAATTAATAATTATATAATTTTTTAAACAAGACGAATGATCAAACGTAAACATAAAATTTAATAGCATTATATAAAAAATAGAAGGAGTATAATATTACGAGAAACTTATGTAAAGGAAACTTTACAATAAATATTCGTATGGTTTACGATCTCACAAAAAAGTGTGGTCCGTTAAGCAGGAAAAGAACAAAGGTAGTACACTTTTTTGTCCCGGAGAAAATATTTGGCGACGGCGATGCACTCGTGATCTCGCGTTCGGCCTCATCAAAACCGAATGCTCCACGCGGTTACAGTTTTTAGTTATCGGTGTTAAAATTAACCGCCGGGAGTTTTGGTTGGGCCGGGGAATTAAAAACCGTTTGACCTACGGAGCTGGTATTTAGTGGGCGTCGCGGTTTTTAATCGGCGGGGTCGTGGTGGAGGAATTAAAAAAAACTCTGCACGTGGATTCGGTCCTGATACGTTCTAACTGTCTCGTGGGATTAATCTGGATGGACTTCTGGAGAGGTAGGTCCGTCCCGATGCATGCATGCCATTTGGATTGCATCTCTTCGCAAGTGGACTGCTTAATTTCTATCCCGATGTATTGCCATGGTTTGAGAGCCATTTTGAATTCTTAGACTCTGGTCAATTTTGAATTTTAGGATTTAAGTTTCTTCCGTCGTCTTTGCCGTGTCTTGGATTTTGAAACGCTAGAACATAAATCTAAATGTTGCACTATTAAAATGTATTTGACTTATAATCTGCGTCAGACAAGATGTCTTTAAGCGCGTTGCACAAAATGCCTCTCATCATATTATACCTCAGTTGACTTTTTAAAAAATATATATATATCATGATACCTTTGCCATTTCCTTGTTTAATAAAACTTGAAGGGTGGTATTTCCCGTAAAGATACCCAAGATCACACTAATGGTGTAAAAATCCTCCCTATATTTATTTTTCCTTACATACTTGCATCGATCACATGTCTGACTTACAAGCCGCAATCTACAAAAGAATAATATATGCTTATCTAAGCAGGTCAAATATTTTCTTTGCTTTTTATTAATAGTACAACTCGAGACGTACACGAACGCACCACAATGCACACACACGCGCGTCCAGGTGAGACAAGTGAGTTGATCGAACTAACCAACCGAGCGCCGCTCGGTTCTCAATATTTTCTTTGCATAATAAAACTTAAAGAGCTTGAAGGGTGGTGGTATTTTCCTTCTAAAAAACCTACAACATCACATTGATTGCTGGAGATCATCTTCAGAGCAAGCATACGCTTCAGAAGTACCACGTACGTTTTTTTTTCATAGGATGCGTTTCTCCGTCGCTCCTGTAGCTTATCGGAGTTAGTTAATGAGAGTAAATCTAAACCATTTTGGTATGTGCTTGTTTTTCTTGCTTGTCCTGCAGTTGACAGCTACTGTTGCACCCGGCCGGCCTTTTTGTGGGAGGAGATATAGTGTACTCTGTACACTTGTTCTGTACGTTAAACGAAGATTTGAGATAAGCAGTACATATATACGTACTCTCACATAAAAAAAAAGGCGATGCGTCGTGTCTGTACCTAAAGCTTGATCTCTAGTATCTCAGTACAAATCTCATCAGGGTCGTCATGTCGCTTGAGCTGTGCAAATCTTTCATTAATTTGATAGCTCATGGGCTCATGGCTGTTCCACGAATGAGAATCGGACACAAATTATGTGGGGTTTTTATTTTCCGAAGTGATCGTTCCAACCGCAATTAAGCTTAAGGTAGGTACGACGTTCATTAAAAGACTACCTTTACAGCAAGTTCAATAGTATAGCCAACTATAGACTCCAATTTATCTATAGTCAATCTAATAGTCAACTCATATCATAGCTATCTACAAAACATCAATATATAGTCTTACACGTTATACACATATTTTGTCTTGGAGCTGGCTACAAATTAATAGTCCATATCTCTTCTCTCTCCTCTCTTATCTCTTTAAAATATGCTTATAGCTGGCTTATAGCCTGCTATTATACCTATTCTTATTTGTTTGTTCATACTATAGGCGATATTATCTATATGCATGGACAGGTCTATAGGTGTTCGTTTCATTTATATATTTACGTGCAACTCGTTTTAATTCATAGCAATTTGTTGCCGCATTTCCTTTAGATATATGGTATTTTCTGCTATTGTATATAGGTGTCAGATCTTTCTTTGACATCACTGAACCAATCATATGAGTGTGGTATTCATATGTTTTACACCGATAATTTTCATGTTTTGTTAAAAGTTAATTGTGACGATATGCAGTTACAAGAAGTCGCGTCAAAAAACTACAAATATCACCCAACACGATATTCGGAATGACATTTTTTTCCTTCATCCTCAAAAGAAATGATAAACGTAAAAGAAATTCTTACAAACCCTTTTAAAAAAACCGATGTGGCGTGCTGTGATTGGTATCTTTATTTTTCATCACCACCAATGTTTTTTTTTTTTTGCCTGCACTAGTACTCAAAGGGAAGATGAAGTGATCTCAAAACGTAGGACAGAAATGCAAGACCAACACAAACCAAACGCTCAGTAGAGAGAACATCAGTTCAATTCATCTAGGGCATATTTGAATTCAGGGACTTTTAGTAACTTTTAACCGGCCCTGCACTTTTTCCCAGTAGTCTCCAGGACTTTTTTTTGTAGTCTCCCATGTTTAGAAATAGAGACTAAAAGTGCCTTACTATATGGTATAAATACTATAGTACCCCTAAGAAGAGTGGGGAGAAGAGGGGATGGGTGGGCGGAGGCAGCGCTAGCCGGCGAGCGGACGACAGAGGGGAGAGAAGAGGGGGCGAGGGCGGCCCCGGCTGGCGAGCGAGGCGCGGGCAGCGCCGTCAGGCGGGCAGGCAGGCAGCAGAGAGGAGAAGAGTGGCAACGCGTGAAAAGAGAGAGAAAAAATCTCTAAAAGTCCTTCCGAAGAGATTACTGATTTTTGAGGGACTTCTAGAAAAATGTTTAAGAGAGACTTTTTTTCTTAAAGTCACGGCGATTTTGTTCAGGATAAGCTACAAGCCGCTCGCCCCTCCGTACGCGGGATACTGCCGCCCCTGGCCTGCCCGTCTTTTCGTTTTTTTTCTATACGTTTATAAACCAAATTTTAATTTAGAGTTAATTTAAATTTTTATCGTATTTTACTTTTTACGCTTTTAACTCACTAAGAAAAATATATATATATAATTTTTATTTATAAATTATTTTTAATTTACAATTATATCAATTTGACTTTTGTTCAGAACAAGCCAATCAATCGCCCCCATTTTTGCAGATTTGTCATGGAGATGAGAGATCCACCTGTCGGCCGGCCCACCGCCGCGAGATCATCGAGCGCTGTTGACGCCACCCTGCGTCTGCGTGCGGGCCTACCCGCTGCCGGCGAAAGTGCTCGCCTGTCTACGCTACGCAGCCGCAAGGACTCGGGAGTTTGTGCGACCACTCTTCTCATCACCAACCAACAGAAGTCCAACGTGGATATCTTGGATATCTTGCAGCCTTCGATTATGTTTATATTTGTTTATAAGCTATAATTTAAATTTAGAGTAGATTTTAGAATTCTTTTATCGTAGTTTATTTTTTTGACATTTTTATCAATAAAAACACATATCTAAAAGTTTTGTTTATAAATATGTCATTTTATTTTTTCTAAAAAAGAAAAACAAACAAACAATCACCCCTTTTCTCTCCATGAGTTGGGATAGAGTTCGACCTCCCAGTAAATTGCGTGAGAGGGGCAGGAGCACGGGCAGAAACAAGAATAGGGTAAGAGTATGGCTCAAATAATATAATTTATTGAATCAGTAATTTTTTACAAGCTTTTGAATTAATTTAAAGGGACTAAGAAGACAAACCTATGGCTTAAGCCCTAGTTACCTAGGCTTCCGCCACTGGGCAGGAGAGAGCAATATGCTGTGATTTTAGAGAAGTGGTCAAAGATGCATTATGTTTGATTATTTTTTGTTCAAATTTTTTAAACTTTGGATTTTTTTTTTCAAATATTTGAAACCAGTACTTATTTCAAAGCGTTAAATGCTGTGTGTATATATGTATTTTTTTAAAAAAAGAAAAAAATTTACATTCTCATAAGATTATTGCATTTTATAATTATTTCCAATAAAAGTATAGGTAGAGTTTTACTGTAACATAAGAGTTTTTTTTGTCATTATTGAGAAGTCACTTGAAGGTACCATATTTTATATAATAAAAAACTTGTTAACTACATGTAGGTATACGAAGATTTATCTGATACTTCTAGACAGTTTATAGACAATTATAAAATTTCTCAAAGATAATTATTACCGTGAACAATCGATAGCTTGAAACAAGTCTGAGCTACTGTACTTCAAAAATATGGCTTGTGAAATATCATATTCGAACCGCAAAGTCACGGTGGTATAATCATGGTTGTGATTTATCATACATCTAAGTTTAAATTCTGGTACCCATAACTATTACACACGGATGCACTTTTAAAATTGATGAGATCAAATATTTACCCTGTATTTTTTTCGTCGCGTTGAGGACATGAGGAGGACGCCAGGTGTGCATGAGCCTCTTCCATATAATTTGAGATTTTACATTCTTCAAGGGATATCATTTTCCGTACTTGCGTTATTGCGTATATATGCATTAAACTCATACCATACGGAGGTAAGATACATTAAAAAAGAATTATACACAATCAATAGCTTCTAGACATCTCCTAAAAATAGTAAAAGCTCTCGTTCTTTTCCAAGTTATTTCATTAATCAAACGTGCACGCCCAAGCTTTTCAAGTTGATACTGTATAAGCAGACAAACCATAGGTTGCCGGTGCACAGGTGAATCCGGACGAGCAATAACAAAATAATAATAATAAAAAAACCACGCACTCCCACCGACATTAACACACGAGTCGCGCCGTAGGCTGGCTGACTGGCCGATATAGAGTATCTCGCAACAGTGCTTTCGATTCGTCAACTGCGGCCTCGGTCGCACTGCTGCCACACGCCATAAACCCGCTACAGTGGCGCATCATATCTCTCTGCCTGTGCCTGTAACGGGACAAACTCGCAAGATCGCCTGAATTAAAAGAAACCGCAGCCCGGTAATTAAACGCGCACAGCGAAAAAAATGTACTCCTTTTATTACTATACATCGCGAATCTCGATCGGACCACGCAGAAATCGATCTAAAGGTGATAATAATGGAGGTCGATCGATATCACGCAAGATCACTCACACGTACGTTATGTAGTATTTTCTCCGGTTTTTTTAATGTCGCAATTGATTTTTGGATCATGACCGTTTGTTTTATTAATTTATTATAAATATTAAAATATTAAGTCTGTCTTCAAGTTTATTCACTAATAAATTAAATTAGAATAAAATAATTAATAACAATATAATTTTAAAATAATTTAAATAATCAAATGTGTATTTAAAAGTTAACGACACAAGAGAGAATATAATAAGCTCTTTGGGCGGGGGTGCCTGGGATCCCGGTTCAGAATTTTTTTTGGTAGCATTCATCTATTTTCACCATATTTTAGAGAAAAGTCTCAAGGCTCAGCTTTTCTAAAGCTAGGAGTATTTTCCCTATATATACACCCATTTAATTCAAATTTAAACACATGTAACAATCAAAACTTAATTCAAAACACTAAAACGTAATTAGGTGGCATCCTCTTATATTTCTTTTAGCCCCGCCCCTGGCAATAAGATCGTTGCCCTCCGGGGCAGCGGCGAAGCTGTACAGAAGAAGGGGTTCCTGGGAACCCCTTCTAAAAAATTTTTACCTAAAATTTATAAATTTTCATCATATATTTATTCCTCCGATTTAAATTCAGATACCCGTGACACCTCTCGCCCGTGCTCCGGGGAGATCTTGGGGTGGCAGTGTGGTGGTGGCGTGGCACGCATACGCCGCAGGGAGCGATCGCGTAGTACGTCGTCCCTGCCGCGCGAACTTCAGGAGACGAATTCAATGGATCCGGTTAGCCTCCAGGCGATTCATCAATTCGACAACCGGTGCATGCGTGCCCGGACACACATGCACGCAGCTAGCGCGCCTTGACCGCGCCCCGCCGTGGCCCCGCCTCGATCGATCACACACGGACGGACACGGCGCGCGAGTCGAGGGAGGAGATCGCGAGCGGCGAGTACCGTACGATCGAGATCGCGAGCGACGAGTAAAAAACTGGAGGGGGAGAGGGAGATCGATCAGGTTGGCGACTTGCGCGTGTTGCGTTGCGGGAGGCGGGAATCGCCCCCGGCACGGTTTCGCACAAAATCTCCGCGTCAGCTCATCAGCTGGGAGCGGCAGCGCAACTGCACTCCTGCTCCGTCTATTCCGAAGATTTAGATTGTATACCACAATTTTTAACTATTTCTTTAACGATTCTAATTATTTTAACCGTTCCAACGACTCTAGTGTCAACTAAGTTAAATTTAAAAATTGCTTACTAAAGTGACTAAAGAAATATTTTGATAACCTTTTGTATGTACTAAATAATCAGCATAATCATCTTTATGTTTCTGCTTATACTTATAAGACAAAATTTAAATTTTTAACATTAAGTTCGGAGCTGCTTTTGATTTTTTTTGCCAAAGTTTATTTTCCACCGTTGTCTATTAAATTACTAAAAATACATTTATAATTTTTTTATTAACAAGTTATTTTTTATTTATAAATATATCGTGCACTCTGTAGATGTTTATTTATTCGAATGGAGGTATTACAAGATGGGCGGCGCACCAGACAAAAATCTCTGCCCCTGACGGTTTGCCTTCAATTCGAGAGGTATGAGTATATTATAGCCAGCGAGCAGGAGGAGGAAGATAGCGTCATCCGTGCATGCATATGGCTACCGAGCCCTGCACGTCCTGCCTGCACGCTGATACGATCGCCCAGAGCCGCCGTCCCCATTGATCGATCGCCTTCGATCGGGTGAAAACAGTGAAAATAATATAAGAACGCCATCTTTTTCGGTCGTTTTTATTTATAAAATTAACTTTTATAGTTTCTATTATGATCGTACTAATGTTGTTGCTATATAATCGAATTTATAAATACGATCACAATTATATCAAGACACTTTTAATAAAAATAATATAAAAATAACATCGATAGTTTTTTAACCGTTTTCATTCCTTATAGTCTCTTTTGGAAAACATAAATGGTCTATTTGATGACTTCGAGGAGAATGGAAATTTAGAAGAGGGAAATGTAGGAGGATTGTTGATGGAAGTATTATTTTTATTCTTGTTGTATTGTAGAGATAACAATCAGGGAATCACATAGTAGCGTTTTGGTGGGAGAGTCAGATTTTAAGCGATAATGAATAGCCTAGAGATAAGAATCGATGAATCACATAAGGTATTAGTGGGTCAGATTTTATGTAATAATAAGCGGTCCATATTTTAACTCGTTATGCATCAACAAGGTGGATTTTTTTTTTCTCAAACACTCCATCCCAATCGATCGTAAAACCTTCCACGTCCACAACCGAAACAGAAGACATAATAACCCTACATTTTCTTGTAACTATCCTCCGACCATACACACCAAAAATGTTAAGAGTATTTTACGTTAGTTTTTCCTGTGTTGATTAGGTAAAAACTGCGCAAATATAAAACACTACATATGGACACCATATGCATATATAAATAAGGAGGAAGCTAGGTATTTTATCATCGATGGTAAAATTAATCGTAAAATTTGGGTACCTCCAGTTACTTGATATTTGAGGCATCAGAGTTTTATGTTAGAAAATATGATATTTCGAGATACCCTTTAAAGAATAGTAAAATTTCTCATAAATAAATGAGTTGATCTACACGTACTAAAAAGAAACAAATCTATGATAGTCTAAGTTTGTTTATTTTGGACCAGAGGAAATAGCAAATTTGTACTCGACATACATTCACAAATCTGCAATATTGTGTGCACTAGGATTTAAATTCTTGGTAGATAAATCATGCCACCACTATTTTACCATCGTATTTCTGTAGTGCTTCCCTATATTTATGTAAGTGGTAGTTTAATTTTCAAAATAAATATCTAAATTTCAACATTCTAAAGGTGACCGAACCAAGCACTGAAGCATACTAATCTGAATGTTCAGATGATACACGTTATAAAAAACTTGGAAGATCAGCATGCTCGCTTTTGTGGGGGGGGGGGGGGGGGGGGGGAGCGTCGGAGGTAACTAATGATGCTTGCAAAGGCGAGGAGCTCGCTTTAGACCTTTCCATTGATTCTGTTCCTCAAAAGGTCACTGATGGCACATGTCAAGCCTGCATCAGAGCAGAATAATGAACAGCCAGCCAGCCAGCTGAGAGAGAGAGAGAGGGAACGAACTAGCGAAAAAGCTGAGAAATAATGACACGACCCATGGCAAAGATGCGCCATCAAGCCACGCTTTAAAATCTCTCCTCTTCTCTCACCATTTGACCTAAGCATCACTTTAAAGATCTCCAACTGACCCTTCTTTTTGACCAATATTGATTGTGAATCTATTTGTCACAGTGTGCTATTACACTCAGATTATTATCCTCCCGCTTCTCTCTCTCTCTCATGTGTGTGTTGCTTGCAAATCACCCAAAATCTTGTGGCTTTATTAGAAAGGAAAGGCTACAATGGAGTTGAAAACTGGATACACATCAGTCCATGGCCTACCAAACTCTAATAAAAGGGGGATAAAAACACAGTGGTGGATTTGGAGTTAGGAGAGTGGCCGGCCCTGTCAAGATTTGAGACACCCCACAGGAGGGACACCCCCTCAGATTACACCAAGATTGGTGGTACAGATTCTCCAAACAAAAACGCATCGCCAAAACATGCGTGGCTCCTAGCTTAGCCATTACCTGGCCAATAATCATTTTTATCTGATCATCATCAAACCAGGCAGGGGCCAGGGCCGGCCATTTTCATCAGAAATCCCAAGAAAAATCGAGGAGCATCCAGCCACGCCCAGAAAGATTCTTTCAGTGCGAAAGGAGCACTCCAGAGAGAAGAAAATAAATAGTATATATAGATCAGAAAGATATGTGCATCTTCCCGTAGTACTACAAAGAAAAAATAGTTTATAAATACATTTTTTATGTACAAGTTAATCCAAATGTAAAATCTAAAAAATATATTACGTTAATAAAACTCTAAAACCACCTATAAATTTAAATTTTAAATTTTAACTTATAAGTATAAATAAAATTAAAAAGATACGTGGAAATAGTACTAGTAGCAGCCAGCAGCAATAATTATTCTCAGGACCAGGATCTAGTTGAATTGACCGCAGTATACTTCTTTTCTCTCTTTCGCTGTTCTTCAATTAATTTTTTTTCGGGGGAGGTAGCGCTACACTTGAGAAAATCCACATGAAAATGACATGGCTTGACGGGTGGTTCATCGTCAATCAATTCAATGTTTAATATTCCACGTTACTCCTTGGTTCTTGCTTACAGGTTTATAGTACTGGTTATTATTTTCCTAAGATAACCTAAAAGCATCCACTATGCAGGCTCTTTGGAGAAGTGATTCTAGAGAAAAAGCAAGTGCTACGTAGGATAAAGCCACTCCTCTCATAGAGGTGGATCCCACGAGATTTACTTTCTCTCTTTCCTCTCTCTCACCCATAGACTTTTCACTCAATCTCTCACCTCTCACCTCTCTGTGCTCTCTCTCACCGGCGGCCGCCGGCGGAGTTCGGCCGAGCATGGTCCCGGCGGCGACAAGGAAGGCTGGCGCTGCCGGAGGGAGGTCGGGGGCGCCAGATCGAGTGGGCGCCGCCAGATCGAGCAGGCGCCGTCGGAGGGAGGTCGGGGGCGCCGGATCGAGCAGACGCCGCCGGATCGAGGCCGGGGGGCGCCAGATCGAGCGGGGGGCGTTAGGGCGGCGCCGGAGGCGATGACCGACCTCGACGGCGCGGGCGGCGGCGACGGGGCGACGTCGGCGACCTTGATGGGCGACAGGGGACGTCGGCGGCGCCTGTCATCTTGCGGCGACGCTCGGCAGCGCGGCAGAGGCGGTTCAAGGTCACGGCGGCGTGGCGGAGGCGGCTCGAGGGCACGGCGACGCTCGGCAGCGCGGCGGGGAAGGCGGCCCCGTGGTGGAGCTCGGCGCGCGTTAGGCGCATCCTGGTGGCGGAGGAGCTCGACAGCCATGCACTCTCCCCTCACCTCGCTTCCCGTACTGTTTCTCTGACATAGTGACTGGCTTTTTGCAAAAAGTCTGACGAGGAACTCGTTCTTGCAGAAGAGGCGAGAAGCTCAGCTGGGGCACACCATGTCTGAGCTGAAGAGGAATCTAGGCTGGAGCTCCTTACCATGTCACTGCATTGTGCATGGCCTAAATGCACGATGTCGATCTTGATCCTGTAATGCGATTTCGGTCGCCAAAGCTTAAGCTGACAAGTAACTACTGTTAGCATGCTTCAACAGTAGTTTGACTTCGAGATCGTACGTGGTTGCAATTGTTTATACGCTTAAATTTAAATTTTTTAATTTAATTTTAGACTTGATTGTATGGGTTTTTTATCGTGGTTTGTTTTATTATCTTTTGTTTTTAAGTTGCTATAAATATTTACATAAAAAATATCTGAAAGTTATTTTTTATTTCCAAAATTTCTCTCAAAAAGTGAAACCATATTAACTGTTATATGAAAATAATAACCATACTAAATAAA
The DNA here is from genome assembly GCF_000231095.2 of Oryza brachyantha. Lineage (NCBI taxonomy): Eukaryota > Viridiplantae > Streptophyta > Magnoliopsida > Poales > Poaceae > Oryza > Oryza brachyantha. The sequence continues at coordinate 11,264,209 of NC_023166.2, forward strand.
TAAAACCAGCGACAGGTCGTTTTTTTTCACTTTACTACTCCCTCTCTCCACAAAACTTTATTTTTAGCGTACCTCACATATACTATATGAAGTTTTAGTTTTAACCTACCTCACATATAACTATATAAAGCTACAAAGACTAAAATGTTCTTCACTTTTTAAAACTCCAATGCATTTGCTATCTACGTTTTCAAATTCTACTGTATCCATCCATATTTTATCAAACTCTATTATAATAATTGATCAAATAAAGTGTTTACGAGATAAACAAGATGAATTAACGAAGATAAAGTCTTTTTTGACATAGGTAGTATAAAGTTACAAAGACGGAAATATCCTTTAACTTTTTTAAACCCCATGCATTAGTCTCATAATTTTAAAATCATAATACAATTTTCTTCTCCTTTACAAAAGTTTAATAAAATAATTACTTCAAAATAAAGTATTTATACGATAAACAAAGGTTCTGTTTAGTTTCCAAAAATATCACATCGAATTTTTGGATACCTAAATGAAGCATTAAATATACATAAATATTATAACTAATTACACAGTTATGGGAAAATCGTGAGACGAATCTTTTGAACCTAGCACGTGATTAGCCATAGGTGCTACATTGACCTACATGTGCTAATGATGGATTAATTAGGCTCAAAAGATTTGTCTCGCAGTTTCTTGGCGAAATATGTAATTTATTTTGTAATTAGTCTGTATATTCGATGCGATGTTTTTGAAAAAAATTTACAAAATAATTTTGTAAACTGAACCAGGCCTAAGCAAAGACGAATTCTTTTGGGACTGACATAGCAGTTTCCACAAGATCAATGCTAGCTAGATTATCCTTGACAAGACGTATTATCTACGTTACATAATAACCTCATTTTTTATTTTTTTTCCAACGTTTGACTATTCGCCTTATTTGAAAAATTTATACAAGAACTTAAAAAATTAGTCACGCATAAAATAGTATTCATGTTTTATCATCTGGTAAGAATAAAAATATTAATTGTAAAAAAATTTTAAATAAGACGAAGAGCCAAAACATTGTATCAAAAATCTAAAAAATGATTTATTTTAGGGTATTACATCAAATTAGCTGCTTTACAGGTCAGAATCTGGCCCGGGGGGGACAGATTAAATGCTCCTCTGTTGCAACACCTCGCTACCCGGTCGGTTTGATGAGTTTGTAGTGGATCGATCGAGCTGGAAGTTTCAGCAGCGAGGGGCGAGGAGGAGGGGAAGGGGAAGGAGAAGGAAGAGAACAAAACCCAAATCCCTGGAGATGTGGTCATGTGCAGGATCTGCCATTAAGGTGGGGCTAATCTAAACCCTAAGGAGATCTGGGGGGAGATCCTCGGTGGGATCCACATGATCCATCGGAGTAGGAGGCTTGCCGTTTGCGCTGCGCGCTTGTGTGTGCTCAGTGCACGCGTCATGGGTGTCCGGACTTGTTCTCACCAACCAATCTACTGTATATATATGTAGACAGCCAGAGCCAGCTAGGTTGTCTGTCTTTGGGTGTCATGTGATGTGAGTGACAGCGTCAGTTTCAGGCTTAGTGCATGGTTTACAGGGAGAGGATTTGGATAACGTTGCTGTGTTCTTGTGGCTCATTGTAGTAGCAGTATTTTGGTGTGAGCTTATTTTCGTACTACTGTTATTGATACTTGGAGAGACTCTCAATCTTATTTTTTGGATTTTGTTTATACTTATCGATCAAAATTTAAATTTAGAAGCTGATGTTGAGGATTTTTTTAATTTAGTTTATATTCTATATTTAACTTTTAGATCGTTATAAATAACTATATAAAATTTTTATTCACAACATATTTTATGTTCGTAAATATGTCATTTGGTACTAGGGCCGCTTTGTTACTGCAATTCGGAAAGTCCCAACCCGAAAAAATGCGGACTCCTGTGACCTGTGGCCGATCGAGCTAGCGCCTATCGGTGGACGTCACGTATACGCTTAGCTTAAGCTGCCCCCGTGTGCGTCTCCTGCCGTGCGTCCGTCCCGGTCCCGGTCCCGGCGCAGAAGCGACGGCGCGCGCGACCCGGCGCTCTACGTGATCGATCCTCCTACATCCGCCTGCGCCACGCCACGCCCCAGGCTCTACTCGCCGCCGCGCAGCCCGAGCTGCGCCCTGGCCTGGGTGCGCGGATATATCCTCGACCGCTCGCGCGCGCGCGTCGGTGCGCGACTGCTCGCGGGGACAACGACCTGAGATCTGTCTGTCTCCCTCCTGTCACCGCCTTCTCTTCTCGGTGCTGCAGTGCAGCTGCACGGCGCGCGGCGCGTCACGGCAGATGAGCGCGGCGCGCGGGGTACGGCGTACGGGCACGGGGAGGTTTGACCCGCCCGTGCGTACGTGCGCCCCGCGCGGCCGTAGGAGTACTACTACGTACTACGTGCGTCCTGAAGCGATGCAATAGAGGCGCATCCGCCGCGCACGCAGCGACTGAAGCGATGCGACGTGACAGCACGCAGTACGTACGCAGCAGTACGCCCGCCCAGCTTTGTTCTTCCGGCCGGTCCGGTTCCACGGTCCACCGTGTGATCCTTGATTTTTTATATATGTTTAATTATTTATTTTATTTTAAAAATTTACATAATTATTGATTATTTTATATTATTTTATTTATTGATAAATATATATATATAGCTTTATATGTTTAGAAAAATTAAATAATATGAACAGTTAAATCTGTATTTAAAAAATCAGCTACGAGTAAGTCGTAACGTCCCTGCCGAGTTGCCAGAACTTTTTTTCTTCGTTCCCCCGCTCTTGTTCTCTTCCTTTGGAGGATGAGTTGCCGAGTCGCATGATTTGCCTTTTTGAGGATCTCTTGCTGGATCTCGCGGTGGATTTTGTGCTATCAATGGGGTCGACTAGTACATATGCTTGCTTGCTTGCTGACGCGATGGCGGTGCGCTATTGCTGAGGTAGGCCGCGCTGTTACTAGAGGAGTGAATGAACGTGTAATGAATGTGTAATAGCATCCTAACAGCTCATTCATTCCATTCTCCATTCTATTCTATAAATAGAGAATAAAAAGTAAAAGTTGAGCTCTAGTAGAACATGTCTCATCATCCATATTAGGAGAGAAACTCTATATTTAAACTTTGTTTAGATCCTCAAATTTTTTTGCCACAAACATCACATCGAATCTTTTAAAACCTAAATATAACATTAAATATAGATGAAACGAAAAACTAATTGCACAGTTATGAAATAAATCACGAGACGAATCTTTTGAGCCTAATTAAGCCGTCATTACCCATAAGTGCTACAGTAACCTACATGTGCTAATGATGGCTTAATTAGGCTTAAAAGATTCGTCCCGTGATTTATTTCATAACTATGTAATTAGTTTTTCGTTTCATCTATGTTTGATGCGCTATTTAGGTTACTAAAGATTCGATGTGATGTCTGTGGAAAAAAAATTTGAGGACCTAAACAAGGCCTTAGATGTTCTCTCTCCAATCCTTCAAATAGATATAGAATATGTCATATATAGATTATTACAAAGAGATAAGAGATATGAAGGATGAAAGTGTTTTAGATGATCATCCAAATAAAGATACGGATGATCAAATTTAGATGAGTTAAGAATGCTCTAAGGGTATGAACTAGTACCATAGAGAAAACAACCTACGGCAATTAATATATTAAGCAAATTGTGACTAGATAAATATATTTCAGGCTACGTCCAGTACTTTTGTATCCATAAAATTTTTGGAGCTATTATGTCAAAATCAGAAAATAAAAGTAGATTTCAAAACTTTTAGTAACCATGATGGGTAAATAATGCATAAACAGTATGATCTCACGGAATTAATAGTTTTCTTTTCTTTAGTTCTGGCATAATTCGGTATATAATCATGTTGTCTTGTTGAACTCTTATTCCACAATTCCACACCACAATAATCAAGAAACTTCCAACCTGATGGTAATACGGTTCTACAATTTCCTATTTGCTGCCTTAAGAAAGAAAGAGAATATATTTTTTTCTTAACTATCTCGTGTCACGTCATTGCTATGATAGCATCACACTAATATTGCACATGCATATTTAATCATGGTTTACATGCACCATAGTTACTGTACGGAAATAAACATTTTACAATTAGTTGCACTATTTTGTAGCCACTTAACAAGTTTGTGTATCATAAGTGTGGTTTACTTTTACTAGAGATTGGTTTTAGTTGACTAGTCACACCAAAAAATGCTAAATATGATTAATTCGAGTTACTGATTATTTAAAAGTGGGAAAATTGTTTTATTTGATTTTCAAGTAATTTATGTATAAAAAGTTTTTACACAAAATACACGGTCTAACTATTTGTAAAATGTGCTCACGAATATTTAGGAGTAGTTATCTAATGAGTATCTCCAAAAAAAATACTTTACTCCACAAAATCTTGTATTAGATCTATTTTTTTTAATATGGGGCATAAAAATTACACCATCATCCAAATGAACCCAATAGTGAATAATTTGTATGGGAACACATATGTCTATCCTAAACATAAGATACGAGATAACGGATTTTAGTCAGGTGTAAATATTAGAAATAGGCTTAATAATCTGTCAGAGAAATGGTTTCTAGCGTAGTTACCAAAAATCAGTTTTAAATGTCAATTTTAGATTCTTGGATATGCATCTTCAAACCTGCATGAAGATAACCGCATGAGCATCATGTTTGTAGGCCACAATGCTAAACATATAAACGATGTTTATAATAGAAATTTAACTCTAGACACACATTAGAGCAAGATCGATAGAAAAGCTAACTAATAGCTTTAAAATATTTTTATGTTATTAGAAGTTAACATAGAACCAATTTTTATAATAGTTACATATAAATATATACTTTATCATTTATGTATGATCCATATCTCATACACGTAATATCTTAGGGCTCATGTTATATCTCGCTATAAATATATAGCATATTTTTCTTCTCACTTCTTTTCTCCTTTATATAAACATAAATTTAACGTACCCATTTTTAAACCACTCTGGTATCTTTACTGTACTCGCTCTTTGTTGATGGTTTAGCGAGAAACATATATTGTCGAAGTGCTCTCACTGACGCACTGATTTCTTTACGATTTTCATGACCCGTGCCGTATGTCGGTGCGTTTCTTTTACCGCGCAAAATACTCGCCGTAAAGTTTTGTGTGTGTGTGTGGTACGTACGTTGGTGGACCGTGGATATGCAAGTACGTACGAACTGCTTCCGTTTCACAATAACATCTTAGCATGTTTGATTTTTTAGTTTTAACATTTGACCATTCGTCTTATTTAAAAATTTAGTATAAATATAAAAATAATAAGTCATGCTTAAAGTTCTTTTGATAATAAAGTAAGTCACAAGTAAAATAAATGATATTTCTATAATTTTTTAAATAAGACAAATGATCAAATATTATAAATAAAAAAATCAAGCATCATACGTTATGAAACGGAGAGAGCAGTATATATATGCATTGTTGCACGTTTTGCGCTGTCGGTGTTTGGCCCCGTCACCGTAAGTCGCCGCTTGTTAATCCATGTTTTCGTTTATATTTATGTTGATAAACTAAAAATTAAATTTTGTTATAAGTTAATTTTAAGATTTTTTATCAAAGTTTATTTATATTTTTAAATCACTAAAAATTATAAAAAAATTTACACATAAATTATTTTTCACTTTATCACTCTACACGTACGTGCCAATCGAAGTACAATTCGTCCGTCCGTCCGGTCGCTGGCTTCACCGCGCGGCCGGCCGGCCTGTGTGGTGCGCCCGGGCGCGCCAGGGATTTGCCGTGCGCCCGTACGTCGTGCGCGCGCGGCGTGAGGGGACCAGGCTAGCAGCAGTGCCGCTGCCGCGCCGCGGATTACTGACAGAGCGCGCGCAGCAGAGAGAGGATTCTCGGCTCCATTGTTTCGCTTTTTAGTTGAAAAAACGAAAACTTATTTTTGCAACCAAATAGAATCGCTGATAGATGGGGCCTATTGGCTACGAGGCCCACATATCAGTCAAGAGTACCGTAGGTAAAACTTTTATATACGTGTTCATAGCGACTTAAAAGCGAAAGTTATAAAAAACACGATAAAAAAACCATAAATTCAAGCCTAAAATTAAGTTTAAAAATTCAAATTTTATCTTATAAGCAGTGGTAACTACGAAACGATGGGAGCCCTCGTGTGATTTCGCTCGATTGCACGTCGCGCTATCTATATAAGTTATACTATACAATTTTTAATAGAAAAAAGATAAAACTATCTCTTAATCTTAATTAAGAGATAGTCTCTTGCATATATTTTAATATCAAGTGAGAATGAACTGTAGGGTGATTTATACTATGAGCTAGTTACTATTAAAGAAGTTGTCTTTTAAAATGCTTAGAGATAATATGCTATCTTGGTAGAGGTGGCCTGGTAGAGGTGGCCTTAGTTAACTTATCTCCCTCGTTTTTCTACGCGTACGCTTCTCTAACTGCTAAGCGTTGTATTTTTTGCAAAAAATTTCTATACAAGAGTTGTTTTAAAAAATCATATTAATCTATTTTATATTTTTTATAATTAATAATTAATTAATCATACATACATTTACATGTCAGCCCATAAGTTATCTTATACCCAATCAGCTAACGCGGCCTAATTCTCTTCTCTGCGCGGCCCGCGCAGGTGTACGGAACGGTGCCGGGAGGAAAGCGGAACTACGAGCCCCCCCGGGACGAGAGGGGAGAGAGAGGTAAGGTACGTGCAGGCGAGAGGCATCGATCGATGGAGGATGGCAACTGGCAAAGGAACGGAAAAGAGTACGTTACGTACGGTACGTGTGCCCCGGCGTAAATAGATCGAACGAACGTTTCCCAAATTTTTTTATCTGTTGTTGTTAGAGGAACGTTTGCCATTTGATGGATCGCTCAGGATTATCTGTTTTTTTTTTCCGAATAGCTAAAAATGAGTTTTTTTATTATTCTTGAAAAAGTACATCGAGGTGTCATATTTTTCAATGTAAAAATCGAGTATTATATCTTAAGATAGTACTTCTTAAAGATGGTAAAAAAACCTCTAAAAATTGACGAGCGAAAAACTTTCTAGTGCAGGTATATTATAGTTTCTCTAGTTTAATAATTCAAGTCGTTTTTGACAAGACATTGCCTCATAGATCTATGTTTAACTATAATTTTCTATTAAAATTATAAACACGTGTTTATCTTTATTAAATTATCCGTTATGATTATATGTGTGTATGTATATATATGTGTCTTGTCCCAATATGTTTAAACTAAATATTTAAAATTTATTAATACTCAAAATTTTAGAAGTTTGATATTAAAAAATGACAAGAATTATGTAACTGGAGGGAGTTGTTAAATTAGTAGTTTTCAATTCCTAGATCATTAGATATCATCGAGATTTGTGGCAACAAAAGAGAAAAAACCGTGTGACAGTCGACATGTGTTTTTGAATACTTAAGTATAAAGATATATAGAAATTAATTACAACATAGTTACACTATAATTATTCCATAGTTTCATTTGAGAGTTTTTCACCCAAAAAGGCTTGCGGTGGTTTTTAGGTAGACCCTATTTTTTTCTGAAATATGACAAGGTCATAAGAGTAGCTTAAATAATATGATGAATTACAAGCCTATTATTACTAGAAATAAAAACACATGTATCAAAGTAACACAAAGATGCTTCACTTCTTGAAATGTTGCAAGAGATGCAGGTAGATGAGCACAACCAGGACACTGACTAACACCTGAAATTTTGACATTTTGGTATCTTTAAAAACTTATTTTATAAATAGATCTCTGAAAAAACTTAGTGTGTAAATAGACTTTTTTGACCACGCCAACGTCATTGGCGTCGTTGCTGTATAGAACGGGCGTATTCCTCCAAGTGATGATGTTGTGTTCAAGTGGCAGGAGGACGACGTGAATGATATTGGCACCGTCCTATACAACGATGACGCCAATGATATTGGCGTGGTCAAAAAGATCTATTTATACAATAAGTTTTTTTAGAGGTCTATTTTTGAAATAAGTTTTTTAGAAGATAGAAATGTCAAAATTACATGACTAACACTGCTACATAAAAAATGATTAACAAATATCGGCCCATCTTTATTCTTTCAACATAACAACGACTTGACGTCATCGAGCAAGTCCATAAATATCGTAGAAGATAAAACTCTAGACAACCTAATCTCCAAATATTTTGTTGAGAGATCCAAAAACCTTATTGGAGGCAGAAATAGGCCCCTTCCCCCTCATCTCTAACTAGAACACCAGAGACGGTAAAAAAAAAAGGGATGCGAAAGAAGCAACGTGAAGTTTCAAAGACGAAATTGGTGGCGACAGGAGCACAGACATGGTTAGGTACTTTGGTTAATCATCTCTTTGCTCAAGAAGATACTCTTATTGCATCATGGGTGTGTTTAGATGGGTATTAACTAGATTAGGCCCCTTTTGGAATGTGGAGTAGAAAAAATATTTTTCTTACAGTAATACACGCAAGATTTCACTATTAATCAATTGCTTGATATATAGTGAGACCATCAATTATTTTTAGGACTTCTAGTTTGCTTCAAGAGTCTATACGCAAGCTATTCTGTCCCTCCTCCATATCTCCAATCTCGTTAGGCCAGTCTCAATGAAAGTTTCATAGGTAATAAATAGGATATTATTTAGATATTTTTGATGATGTGGCTACGTATTAATAAAGAGATAGATGAAATGAGTTTCATGCAGATGAAATCATATATGCACAGTTACGTAGACAGCTTGTGTCTTGTATGTAATTTAGAAAACAATAATAGATGAAACTATATATTGATAGAATGATGTTTTATCCTAGTTTTAAGTATTTTTTGATGACATGTCACTCTCGGTAACTTACCTTGAAAATGGCCTTACTGTATTCGTGCATGACGCATTGCTACATCCCCTTTACAATCTATACCTTTATCCTAGCAGGGTTGGCAACGGTGATCTCAATCATCTTTCTCCTCCGCCTCTATCACCATTATCTTGTATTCAATGACTTCGTTACTTACTTTTTTGTTACAAAAGTTTTTATGAAATATTTATATGACTCAATGTTATGAATTTAGAACTCAATTTCTTTCTGCCTCCATCCCATATTAAGTTTACTTTTCAGTTTTTTAATATAATATTTTGACTTTTTATCTTATTTAAAATATTATTGTGATTAATATTTTTATTATTACTAGATGGTAAAACATAAATAGTACTTTATACGTGACTAATTTTTTAAAGTTTTTTTTACATATTTTTCAAATAAGACGAATGGTCAAAGTGTTAGACACATAAATCGGAAAATAAAATTATTATGGGACAAATATAGTAGGAATTAAAACCTTGCTTTTTATATGACTTTCCTTCGATCTAAATTATAAACAAATAATGGACCTAAATTAACAAAGAGTGTCACCTCCAAGACAAAAACAGAAAAAAGGCAACGAATCTAGCTATATCGCTTGTTTGCCTTGCTTGTAAGGCAAGGTAAGCAATATTGCCAGCACCCCACATATCGCACCAAAAATCTTTCCTTTTTTTTTTCCCTTCAAACTACACTGTACCTGTACACGTGCTGCCTATGTACTATGTAGTAGTCGTCTTTGTGTTCTCTCCCAACATGATGGCTAGTTCCTTCCGTTGGCTCACATCACACATGGGTTGTTAACCTGATGCAACCAAATAACCAATCCTTCGTCCCACTGACACAAAAGGCAGAAGAACAAACCATTGGCGCCTAGAAAGGCTTGTAAAGACGAAAATCTAATTTATTTAGAGCAAGTTCAATAGTATAATCAACTACTAGCTCCAATTTATCTATAGCCAATCTAATAATTAATTCATACGATAGTTACCTATAAAACATTAGTACATGGTCACACATGTCATACACACACTGTCTTGGAGCCCGTGTGCAGCTGGCTGCAAATTAGTAGCTCACCCTCACCTCTCTTCTCTCTCCCTTCTTATGTATTTAAAATATGTTTATAGCTGACTTATAGCCTGCTATTGTATCTGCTCTTAGTACTGTGCCAACTTTGATGAGGAGTTTGTGCAGAAAGTTGTCCGTCGCAATTGTCATGCATGCCTCACACAGAAAATTGAAAAGGCTACGCTGCCTATGCTTGCAATTTTGGTCCTGACCTGAACTCCTGAAGGTTTCTAGTAGTATGATGATACTTAGATGTTTTTTTTTAATTACTCCATACGTTTTGTTTGAGAGATTGTACTAGGCTACTGCTAGCAGGCGATGACCACATGCTGGAATCTACAGAGGCAGAATCATGGTGTCTTGCCTGTCACTGTTCCCCCCTTTTGCGTTCATGTCTGTGGTGCCCTGTCACTGGTATATGGGCCCACCGGCGCACACGGTTGTTGGATCAGTGTTGTAGATGCCTCGTGCCGACGTCGGAGTCGCTGTAGAAGGATCCTGGCGAATTTTCTATGAATCTTTGCAATAACATCGGCATGTGACAGCAACAAATAGGATGTCTCTCCATCGACATGTGGACGGACAGGCGGTTTGTTTGCAAGCAATGCATTCACTGTCTGTATGCATTATCATCTACTACATTACGTCTAGTTTGCATCTGCTTGTCCAGAAACAATAAAGAGGTTAATCTCGACAAAAGTGTGACCATCGGAGATCCAAGCGAACAACGAGGTCACGAAGGCAAACGAGAACCACGTAGCAAAAGACAGCTGATAGAACAGAACACCCCAAGTGTATATACACCGCAAGATATATACTTTATTATTTTGCACAGAAGCACAAACTACAAAATTCCATTCTGTTGCTGATTGTGTTATTCGATGGATTTTCAAGTATCTCTTATGAATGTATAGACAACAAAAGGGCAAGATTCGATCGGAGCAGCAAATTTTGCACAAAGCCGCTTCCTTTAATACCTGTAGCCACAAGGCGACGGCAAACAAAAATAATTGATCTGTCGAATGCTGGTAATTTGGCCCTTGTTAGTGTGACTTGCTGAGATTTGGGAACAGCCCAAGAATATGCTCCGGCATGAAATCGTGCCTTGTGAGAATCCCAACAATTGGGGGCCTCTGCATTGCAGAGAGAAAAAATCGTTAGCAACGAAACCACAATTACAAATACTCTATGAACTTAAGTTTACGCAGAAAAGTACGAGGGGGCAAGTTTCTTTTTCTTTGAGAGATAGAGGGCCTACCCCTGGGGTCTTTGGCACTACCAGTAGGTGTCTTAATCCTAGTGCCCTGAAGAGCACTGCGGCCTTTGCAAGTGACATTGTTTCAACCACCGTGTAGGGTGAGGTGTTCGTAATTGGATGGAGATCGACATACATTTCGAGTTCCTCATCGGTGAAATCCAGGTCTTCGATCTTGAGACCCTTTCCCGAACCGGGCTTGGCGAAGTCGAAGGCACCAAATCTTCGCAGCACGAAGCTACCGCTGGTTTTCGCCTGTTCTTTCATGAATGTCTTGCCTTTCAGTAGAACCAGCAGATGGGACCTAAGCACCAACCCAACCAGCTCTGGAGCTTCTGATACAGGTGGCTCATCAACCACTGGGAACCCATTGTGGCCCGTGATTCTCAGCGCATGAACAATGTTCCCCACCTTCTCAACGCCAGAAAAGGAGATAAGTGGCCCCGACACAACGTCACCAGCAACCAAGTGCTTCATGTACGGTTCAGCATGTGCCTCCATGAATGGCAAACCTTTCATCACTACAATCTGATCATAGACCCCTTTGTTGAAGCAATCGGCTATGGTCTTCGATATCAAGAGGACGAGCATGACCAAAGGGAGCATATGGAGGTCATTTGTGAGCTCCAGAAGGATCACACACACTGATACGGTCATTCTCATTGTTCCACCGAGGAAAGAAGCCGCACCAAGTAGTGCAAAGAGGCCAGGGTCAAGATCAGATATGGGACCAAGAAGTGTCCCCACTATGCGGCCATACGCAGCCCCAGCAAGTATAACTGGGATGAAAAGACCAGATGGAACGGCGATACCATAAGTCACGAGGCCAAGGCAGTAGATAGCAATGAAGAAAACAAAAAGAGTGGACATGTGGAACTCTTTCTCAGTGCCACTGCTGAACAGATTGCGGATAGCATCATCGTTTGTGTTGAAGAAGAGTGATGCAAGACCATTGTAATGACCCGGCAGGCACTGAAAGTTCTTAAAATTTCCAGAGCGGCCAATGGTGGGGCATTCCTCTACAGCATCAACAGGACACGGCGTGCACGGAGCAAGCCATGGGAGCCCATAGGAGCATGCTGAGGTAATAATTGATATTGTCATGGTGAGAAGAATCTTGAATGGAGGACCTCTCCTGCGGGCAAGCATGGGAATGTAAATGAGATTAATATCGAAATAATAGATAAAACTGCCAGTGTAAGAAATCAGTGTATAATATTGGTCCGTACTCATTAATAAAACTGTAGGCGCGGAGAATCCTATCCAGGAGAAAATTGAAAAGGCCTCCAAAGACACCACCAATTATTCCAAGGACAACTATTGCCACAACATCTTGGGCAGTGTATGTCGGGATAGTTGAGCTTAGATCAAACATAATCAACCCTCCTTTCCCAAAGAGACCACATTTTCCACTACGACAGAACTCAATCAGAGCCCTCAACACAACAGCAACAACAGCAGTTGTAAAGAATGTTCTCCATAGAAGAGCACTTCGCCACCTGAAAAATCATATACAGAACCTCATGGGAACAGCTGAAAGCAGATGAAGTAAAATGCATACCATAGGAATGCAAAGATAGATATGTACACATTATTAAACTATCGTACTCCCTCCGGTAAAAGGTATTTGTAATTTAGGATAAGATCTGGTCAAACTTACAGAATTCCGACGAGCAATCTTTTGTTATAATAAATTTATAGTCTAATAATTTTATGATATCTATCTATCATAGTACTTTTTGAGGAGAATCTGTGTGTATAATTTGTTTTGTATTTAAACTAGAATTTAGGAAATTATTAATGGTCAAAATTTTAAAAGTTTGACCAAATCTTGTCCTAAGCAACAAATATTTTTGACCGGAGGGAGTATTCATTAGGAGATGATTTTAGAATTCCATCCAGTTAATTACTTCTCTCCCACTCAAATTAGCAATAAAAAAGGGTTTAGGTATTTCCATCTGAAATGTTGTTTTCTCTGAATGTTCACAAATTTATATATGATAAAGCAATACATGTATTTTTGTTGCCTCATCTCTGATAGTGGATATTTTTATTATTTTGACTTTTTTGAGTGAAATTGATATTTCATTAGGTTAACTAGAGTTCTACGATGATTAATTCTGCTGAATATGAGGGGACCAAGGTTGTACATATCTAACCAAACTGTATGCGTATGAATTCAACCATGGATATGATCATATGATTACTGTGACCACTACATGGTTGCTCTGCTCTTTCAAGTTTCAACCCTATGCCCAGTTATACACCTACTACACTTGCCATGAAATCTGCTCATTTCATTTTGTTAAGAGTGGTAATAGGCAGCGCAGTAATTTTAAAGCAATGGCAAGATCATCATATAATATATGAAGAAAAAAAAATGCTTGAGAAGGGAAAGAAGTGATACCATGATGCTGCTTCCTCAAGAGCAAAGAGCACGCCACCAACTGGTGCACGGAATGCTGCTGCCACTCCAGCTGCTGATCCACAAGTAATCAAATCTCGCCTATCCCTGTCGTTCTTAAAATATCTCAGCCAATTCCATGTAAGATGGTATTTGCGTGAACCCCCCTGACCAAGCAAGTTCGCTATGCATGCTCCTGTATGTACCATGGGGCCTTCCTTTCCAAGTACAAATCCAGCTGAGACTCCAAGTATAGATCCAAATATCTGCAAAGCACAAAGAAAACATTTCAGAACATGGTGATTCTGCTCTTACCAACAATCAGCAAAATTTGTCTGTCTCTGAGTTTATATGTGAACAACAAACAAGCTTGTCAATAATAGCATTGTGAAGTTATTAACCATATACAGTGTAAGATAAGTTTTCACAACTGATAAGTTTTCCAAAGTACGATGTTGCCCTTGGCATCACCAATCTGAAAAATATATAATAATGGCACTCTTTCTCAATACCGATTCCTGAAAAATATAAAAAGAGATGACTATCCTAATGTAACAGATGTATTTTTTTAGAAAGCAAAATAGATCCCACCAAAAGTTGACTCCATTCCTGTTTCTAAAAGTACTGTTCAAACAACCATTAGGCTTCCTTCACTTCTATTGTTGCTAAAAGATTCTACAACCCAAACTAGGCAGTTTAGCATCTGGCCAAACTGATTTAGATTGATCCTTGCTTACCAAGTTCGTTTCCATCTATATCAATTAGATTAATTTCTTGTTAGCCATATTTTATAATAGTTCAGTTATTGTAGATTGCAATCAACAGTTCGGGCAAATCACCATGGCTGGAAAGAAAACAGCAGTGGGGGTTAGGCCTTGAAATTTTTAGGAGGCTCTGTAACAAATACCAAGAGAATTTCATAACACAGAAGCAGATGTTGGAAATGTTCTAATAAATTCAACAATACAAGCTGGTGGAAAAAAACCGAATACAATGTAAATATATTTGAAACATAATAAACCTTACTCCACTATATATGTATGCTATTCTAAGTTAAACCTTACCTTCACAAATAATGTACTGGGAGCTAATATAGAATAAGCATCAACTCCATTAAGATATGCTTTAACTTCAGGAATACCAGATCCAGCAGCAGCGGGTGCTATGTAAGCACAGATTGCTGAGGCAGTAGCTGCCAAGACTAGATTACAACCGCCATATGCCAAAAATGCTGTGAAGTACCTGCACTGGAAGCAGCACACCATCAATAAATTTAAATTACTCCATCAAATTAAATCAAAACACGATATGGAGAATCAGGAGGAGGCATTAGTCTGCAACTTATGGAAGAATAGCAAAAGCACCAGAGTGAAGCTTTACCTCTGCTTGAGCATGAGATCACTCGTGAGCAATAGTTTGAGTCCTGCAATATTTTCGACTGCAAGGTTGTTAAAGAAGCCAACAATTCCAGTCGACATGCCAATAAGCAGAACTAAGGCCCATTTAAGAACAATATACTGAAATATCTGCTTCTTCTTTCTCGATCGCCAATCTTGCTTGAAAAGGTCATTTTCCACAATTCTGAAACACACGGTATAAAAGTTAAAGCGTGTGACTGATTAAATGGGCATAGTGAACAAACTGATGTATTTTTTCTCTTCAGAATTCAATCCCCAACTTCCTTACAAATCCATTGCAAGAGCTTTGCAGTTGGCTTATTCTCAGTTTGTCGATTCTTATATATATTGCTTTTGTATGTATCAGTCCATTACAGAAACGTCTTAATTCATCTAAAATTTTCGCAATAAAAATCAAAACACCGTAATTCATAAATATTTATGTTGTTCATTCGCACTAAAAGACGTGATTGACAAATTGCCAGAAGGGAGCCCAAAATTGTCCTGTTTCCTTTTCAATACCGACATCTTACAATCCATTACATAGTTATTATTTTACAGCAAGTGTTCGTTAAGAATTATATTATCTGATTCTTTACGAAGTCATTTCTCCTTTTATTTAAAATATCATAAAGACCATGTTTTCATATTTTAGATGCAGGTCAAGATCCTAACCTTCTTGTGCCCAAGTCAAACAACAAACTAGTAATAAGGATCACCCGTTAACAATCAAGATCGTTGCGGCCAAATAATAAAGATCAAAAATTTCCTCAACCGAGGAATTATCTGAATGGAGAGGTCACAGGCATTGGGGGACTTACTCGTAGTCGAGGCTTTCGATAGGGCAGACGTTGGCGCCGACTATAGCGATCTGGGAAGTGGTGTTGATGGTTCGCTTCCGCAGCAGCGGCTGGCGCGGGCCGCCGTCGCCCTCGTCGTCGTACTGTAGCAGCGCCTCCGACGACCCGTTCCGCCCAGTCGCGACTCCCCGCCACGCACTGCCGCCGCCGTCCATGCTCTCGATGTCGTAGCCGAAGCTGCCGTCCCGCTCCGCCGGAGGGAGCTGGTGATGGGAACGCGGCGAGGGGTGGCCGTCCATTTTTGTCGCTCGCGTGGGGTGGCCTCGCCGATCCTTTTCTTCGTCTGCCTGCACTTTATGTGGCGTGAGGAAGGAGAAATTACGACAAAGGAAATGGACAAAAAAAAATGGAACTTAAACCCGACATACAGTCATTTCCTTGGAATGACATGCAAATCTTTTACGTATTCGCCAAACTACTTTCAGCAGTATAGTTATAACATACAAATAAATAAACATGTTGCTTACACTCCTCCATTATTTTGAGTTTATCTTAAGTTAAATATATTTGAGTTTGATCAATTTTATAGAAAAATATAACAATATTCACAACACCAAATTAATTTTGTTAAACCCATTGTTAAAAGTATTTTTTATAATATATTATTTTGTGGTGGAAATGTTAATAGTTTTTATATAAATTTGGTCAATCCTAAAAGACCTTTAACTTGTATCAAAACTAAAGTACCTTATAATACGGAACGAAACGAAGATATCGTTGATCAAACTTTTGAGATATCATACTTTTTCCAATATTTTTTTAAAAAAATTAACATCTATTATTATACATGTTGATTGGCTATAAATTATTGTTAGAAAAATTATTTTTATAGAAAATCTGACTATTACTTGCTATAGGTTTGCTTACTTCTGCACAATCTAATAAAACAAACATTTCTTTTGGAAAAAGAAAAACAGAATGCCGAGCAATCGTCAAAATGGACGGGCTCCAAATCCAATGCTCCATCCATACATGATCTGCGGCGCAGCATGAGCGGTTCCCCCCGGCCTACTTGTCACTGCAACCAGCCTGGAATTTTGCTTCCAATACTCGCAAGAAGAAAATCCCAAGCCTCTTCACATGCTCCACATGATTTTTTAACAAATTTTGCAGCCTGTCTGTCCCTATCCCTCTAACTACTCACCACGATCACATTCTTCAGGTGCTCCACAGAAAAAGAAACAGTACTGTAGAGTTAATACCCTCGACAGATCAGTTTAAACTGCATTGGCACCATCTTTCCTCCAGTTTCGGAACAAGGATATGCAAGGAATTTAAGCAGGATATGCTTGAATCTGGTTGGGGGTTAGCGAGTCATGAACGTCACCTGTCCACATAGTAGAGCAGATGCGAGCGAGTCGACTGTGTCAGAGTAAGACAGACTGAAGAAACTTTAGATCACACCAGCAGAATCGTGGACCATGAAACTCGATATCATCGTTTGAAATCACGCATGCCCTGCAATTGAAGTTTTGCGTTGCCACGATTGCAGTAATTCCTATGAAGAATTCCAGATGGGATTCTCTTGATTTCCCTTTTGAAATGTTCTAGAGACGAGGAAACAGAAATTCATTCATTTGTTCATGCTCTTCTCCTAAGAAGAGGTACAATAGCAGGCTATAAGCCAGCTATAAATATATTTTAAAGAGATAAGGGAGAGAGAAGAGCAATGAACTACTAATTTATAACTAGCTCCACACAGATTTATGTGAATGACATGTAAGATCATGTACTAATGTTTTATAGATAACTATTTATATGAATTGATTATTAAATTGACTATAAATGAATTAGAGCTAGTAGTTGACTATACTATTGAACTTGCTCTAAAGTATCTCTAAGAAAAGAAAAAGGGTTCAACCGTTCAAACCAAGCAAGGGATAGATATCTGTCCTTCTTGAAGAGAAAAAGATCACCGCACTGACAAGTGGATAAAAACGGGTTATTGCACAAAGCATCACAGCTTCTTTTGATGCTGTAGCCCATGGATCACAAAATAAATGAGATGTTGCGAGTAACTCCGAGCAAAATTTGTAACCATTCCCTCCGGAAAAGACCACTACCACAAGAAATCGCCACGTGTAAAGGGTGGAGATGCCCGCTCCGACGGGGACAAAATTCCAGGTCAAATTGATCCTCCACATGGCGCAACAGCAGCATCACGGACAGCTAAAGCTTGCCATTCCCCCCACGTCTCATCATTGTTAACCTGATCCCTAATTAGCTTTCCCCACTAATTTAATCCATTAGTTTATTCATCAGTTCTCTCCTTCCCACAAGTGGACTAGAGGACAAGGAGTTGGTAGAACAAAAGTGGGGATCTCCCGGAGTGTTTGCAGTTAACACCAACCGGATTAGTCAGTTCTGGGAGTAGAATCTACTGGAAATAACTTGTTTGTTCCATTCTTCACATAATTTTATTTGCTACTGCCTACTGGTTGGATAGAACGGAAGTGACCTCTTGAACATGCAAATCATGGCGATCTCAATAGTTTCGAAAAGCTAAAAGGTATGGCACTAAACAGAAGTTAATCCACAATTTTAACTCATTTCCTTTTCCGTGTGATTCAACATCACATCACCTCAAAAAGGAAAAGGGCTTAGTGCTACAATCAGATCATGCTAGCGAAAAATTTCCGCATGCAGTTTTGCTAGTATTCCATTAGGTAGGCAATAATTGAGTTGAACTAGAGAGAGAGGAAGGGAACGGGGGCCACTTCACGGCTGCCAATAGGCTGTGGGCGTTGGATCCAGCTTGGCGTTTCTGGACTCTGCTCAGGTGACCCAATTCGCTAGAAGACTAGCAAGTGGTAACTGGTAAGAACACATTGTGAATGAACCAAAAGTCGCAGACCAATAACCGCCATGGATCATTCGTGGAGATCACACGACACACGCAGGAACGAGGAGGAATGCACGTACACGAACAACAGAGCAGCAAACAAACAATCGAAGCGGACGAGGACAAGGCAGGACGATCGAAGAGAGCCGCGCGGGGCCGCAGGGAGCTGCGGGAGGGGGAGAGAGAGGGACGCATACCTATCAATCCCGACGTGATCAGCGGCGGCGGGCCGACCCGCGCAAGAGCATAGAGGCCACCGCTCTCCCGCCGTCGATCGGGGAGGGGGGAGAGAGACCGCTGGTCCTTCGCCGATCGACCGACCCGCTGGACGCGACGCCCACCCACCTCCCTGCCGCTCGCTGGATGATCGCGAGACGAGGCCCGCGAGGCACGGGGGAGCGGGGTGCGTGGGGGGAGGAAGCTTGTGGAGGAAGCAGGGCGGGGCCGGCCGCGGGGGGACGAGGAGACGTAAGGAAGGGGACGAGATGCAGATGGATTTCAATCGATGGAAAGGTTTATATCCACGGGGGGCAAATGCCTTCCGTTGGGTGCACTCGATCGACGACGACCTCGACTCGTCTCTGCCCGCCCGTACTTTTTCCCTTTCCCATCATGACGCGGATAAATGTGGATCATGCTGCGTACGGCTCCAACAGTCCAAATTAATCCCGGAATAAAGCACATATCCTTAAACTTGTGAAGCAGTACCACTTAGATCCATAAACTTAGAAAGTGTATGTTTAGATCCATGAATTCGTTTTAATGTATAATATCATGGACCTGGATGGTACATTTAAAACAAGTTCATGGATCTAGATGGTACATTAAACAACATGGACCTAAACGTGTATTTTCTAAGTTCATGACCTAAGTGGTACTACGCCACAAGTTTAAAAACCGGTCATGTACTTTACTCTTAATCCTGCATAATAAGAGGTCTGTTTAGTCCACGAAAAGAAAATTTTTGAGTGTCACAGTAAATGTTTGATGTCGGAGAGGGATTTTCGGTTACGAAATTTCATATCTTGACTGAAAACCGCGAGATGAATCTTTATAGCTTAATTAATCGGTTATTACCACATGTGGGTTATGTAGCACTTCTAAGTAATTATGAACTAATTAGGCTCAAAAGATTCACCTTATGATTTCTCCCCTAACTGTGTAATTAGTTTTTTGTTTCATCTATGTTTAATGCTCTATTTAGGTGTATAAAGATTTGATGTGATATTTCTACGACTAAACAGGGCCAACAGTTAAGTTTTTCGCAATTTTGGTTGTGTTCCTTTACTGGATGAAGACAAAAGATAAAAAAAAAAATCTGATTTTCTAGTATATATTTTATGATATAAACAATAAGATTAATTGCTACAATGTTAAAAGGTTAATAGATATATTTTTAAAATAAATACATTATTTAGCGGTTAGAAAGCATGCGGGTTCAAACCAAGAAAAACACTGACAATAATATGAGAAGAAGAAGGCAGCCTTTATATGACACACTTTGTTAGCATAAATGACTAACCTAACGTAGGTGCTTTGCTAATGGTAAAAGAAAATATATTGCTCTATACATTTTAATAGCTGACGTAGTTCATTTTTATCAAACAGTTAACTATTTGTCTTATTCAAAGTTTTTGTGTAAATATACGAAAATATAAATTATAATTAAAATACAACTAGTAATAAATAATAACCATAAAATAAATGATAACTACATAAGTATTTTTTTAATAAGATGAATAGTAAATATGTGTAAAAAGTAAAGATGTTGTATATTATTAGAATACAGATTAAATATAATATTACCTGCCACAAATAAAAATATACCCCCTTATTCCATTTTTTTTTGTCATGTCTACGTCCATCCACACATTAATGAATATGATTCAATAGTATTAATATGAATTTAGGGATGATGGAAGTATTTTATTATATGAAACAAATATAATACTAATACATTTTATGAAATGTGGTACGAACTTTTTGTGTATACATGGAATATCTACCTAGATTTGGTTATTTCTTTATATTAAGACGTTTTTGGCGTTTCTTTTTGGCAAAAATAGGGAGCGAAAACAACAATTGTAATGTTGGTAGAGCATATCACCTCATGGCCTTGGGGTGGACATCTGGGCTTGCAGTATATGTGCGTCCCACCATTTGGTGTTCACCAACAAAATCCTTTTAGGGCACTTACAAAAGTTATTTATCGTCACGTAATCAAATATAATGATATGATATAGATGAGACCTAAGAGAGGAAAATGAAAGTCGTTACCATACAAATAATGGCTCGAAGTCAAATCTTAGCATTTATCGATAGGAATTCTATTTGCACGGGATGGATAAAAAGAAAATGACGATAAAAATATTTTAATGTATTAATTAAGAGACAATGTCCATAAAGAATTATTGAACCAAGGTAATCAGTGGCCTAGTATGGATTCACGACTGGCTAATTAAATAGAAACAAATAACCACACATTTATCTTTCAGATTTGAAGTATAAGCAAATTGTTACAACCTTACTCCCGTCTTAAATTTGGAGATGTATTATATATTTATACTTATAAGCCAAATTTTAATTTTTCATCTTAAATTTGGAGTTGATTTTGAGGTTTTTATTATCGTAGTTTATTTTTTCAGCTTTTACTTTTAGATCACTGAGCACACGTATATAAAAATTTTATTCGTAAATTATTTTTTATTTATAAATATGTGACAATCATCTCCTTAAAGTACGGGTTTATTACCAAATTTTCTTCACTATAGCAAGATTTCTTTTTTAACTGTTTGCGTTTTCCTTGTGAATTTTTTTGAACTATTTTTTTTCTTATGGATCTTATCTGTTGTTTTCCATAACATTATTTTCCAACTTTTGATCGAGAATAATTCTTTAGTTGGGTGTGGCTGGAATGGATCGGTGGGCTCCTGTGCTTGCCAACCGCTCGAGGCATCATGCTACGTGCATCATGTGATCCCGATGGTTGCATCGATCACGGGGAGGCCTCGTTATCTATCTCATAAAGCTTTGACAGGGATGGGCTATGAAATTAAAGCAAAAGAAACGATATATTTGCGGGTATATCGAATAATAATGCAAGGCAGCTAGGCAAGAAGAGGGGGTCCACCAGAATGATGCATGTTTGCCTCTGTTCCGAGGTAATCGTAAATACAACAATTATGATGGTAGCGATTATTGTCAGGTTTGATTAGATATTTTATTTGTGGATAGTTGGGATGGAATGTGTTCAAATGCTACGGTGTGAGCTTGAGCGTTATAGAAAAGAGTGATGATATTACGTAGTGAATATGTCATCACCCTGACTATTTTTTTAAAAGAAAAAATGACTGTAATATTCACATATCAATCATTATCATTAGTGATATAATTGTCAGATATATACAATAATTATAATTATAAGATAGTATACATAAAAAATAATATTAATAGCGTATTGGTAATAATTTTTAATAGATATCCATCGCAGCGCTAATGTCATGAAAATCAGCCGCTGTCGAACGAAACGAATCAGAGAGAGCCCAATGCAAAATGCACATGTGCATAGGTCGGTCTGCGGACGAGAGAGAGCTCTTGTTGGTGGGTCCCAATGCCATTCCCGCATGTGCATTGTCGCCCGCCAGGTGGGCAGGGCCCCCTCCATCGGCGCGCGCACATGGAGTCGTCGTGGAGGCTACCTCACCGCACATGTGGCAACGGGACGTACAGGCGGTTATTGCAACAAGCAACCGATGACAAGTGATCCCCACTTGTTGTGTTTCTCGGGTCACCGGGCCGGCTAGGTCAGCGAGCATCTGCAGTGCACTTATCGATCGCTGCCTCGCTGGGTTCATATTGTTATATGGGTTTTAAATGGTTAATAGTGTATTTTAATATATATATATACACACCTTAGTTTTTTATCTTTATATAGTAATACACACGATTAGTTTTCTAGTTTAACCAAAATGCAGTGATGTAAATGGATTACATGTAGAAATGCCCAATTTGACTCGCTCTAATGGAAAATCCAAACATGGGTAGGGAGGGGAGTGGTTACCTCTTTCTCTATCCCCTCTTCTCTCTCCTCTTTCTTCGGCTACCATGGTGTCACCTGGTCTACTCCACCACCGAGCCATGCCTTGTCAAGCTCGGCTCACAGTTGGAACAAGAGGAAAAAAAGAGGGGAGGACAGAGTGAGAAAGAACGAAGTAGAGGTGAATGGTATCTAAATGCAAGTGGCTCTACAATTTTGTGTGTGTGAATGACATTTGAATCCCATGTATTTTATGTATTTTTATTTTTATCATATTAGTGTCACGTCAGATGAAGACTATGTCCAATATGTCACATCAGAGAGTCGTTCTGCATGGTTTTAAAAGCTAGAGAAGGCGCTATAACTAGTTTTATGGTCGAGAGATGTGACTCAGATCCAACATATATACTCCTCCCGTTTCATAATGTAAGATGTTTGATCTTTTTGTTTGCAATGTTTGATCATTTGTCTTATTCAAAAAATTATGGAAATATCATTTATTTTGCTTGTGACTTATTTTATTATCAAAAGAACTTTAAGTACAACTTGCTATTTTTATATTTGTACTAAATTTTTAATAAAATAAATGTCAAACGTTGCAACTAAGAAAATTAAACATCTTATATTATAAAACTGAGGCAGCAGTATATAGAAGAGGGAGTCAAAATGGATTTACTCTCACAACATATACTTGTGGTTCGAGTGAGGAAATAATCAGCACGTACGTGGGCAACAACCATTTACAGATTGAACGGGTTACGGGACTACGTGGGCTCCAAATTGAAGAAGCAACAAATACTATGGAAACTGCACTTTTGACAAAAGCTCTTTTAAACAACATATAACTTTTAAGAATATGTAGTTCTATAATACTAAAAATAAAATAGAAGCTACGTGCTAGAAAAACAAAATTATCAGATTTTGAGGAGTTGGCTTCTCCTTAGTCGTTTCTACTCCCTCCATCTATAAACGTTTGACCTTTTATACATGTTTAACTATTTGTCTTATTTAAAAAATTTAAATAATTATTAATTATTCTATACTATTTTATTTATTATTAAATATATTCTTATATATATAATTTTACATATTTTTAAAAAATTAAATAATACGAATAGCTCCTGGCGGGCTAGGAGTTAGATGGAACTAGTGGGCCGGAAACGAGAGCCCACCCTACAGTTCTGCCCATGCTTTAGAAGTTTAGAACTCTCGATTCACACTAATCTCAATCGCCGGAACCCCACCGGCGACTCGCCGAGTCCTTCTCCGGCTACTACGGCGGCCGCCGGCGGTACGGCCCGTCAAGTTCATCCTCTCTCGCTTGCTCGTTCTCACTTTGGTCCTCGTCAAATCCTGAGTTGCCTCTTGTCGTTCGTCGGTGTGGCGGTGTCGCAGCCCAGAAAATCCAGATGCCAGGATGATGCCCGAGGAATCGCCATCGCTTCTCCTGGAGTGTTACGGCGTGGACCGTCTGGACCAGCGGCTGCCCTCCATGGAGGGTCTCAGCAGCGGGGAGGAAGGTGAGGAGGAGGAGGAGGAGGAAGGGGGCTCCGGATTCCACGACGACGGGACGGGGCTCTCGCCGGAGACGGCGGATGACCCCGTGCCGTACGTCGGGCAGAGGTTCCCGACGCACGACGCGGCGTACGAGTTCTACAGCGGGTTCGCGAAGCGGTGCGGGTTCTCGATCCGGCGGCACCGGACGGAGGGGAAGGACGGCGTGGGCAAGGGGCTGACCAGGAGGTACTTCGTGTGCCACCGCGCGGGGAACTCGCCGGCGAAGCCCTTCGCCGCCGACGCCGACGCCAGGCCGCAACGGAACCGGAGGTCCTCCCGCTGCGGGTGCCAGGCGTACATGCGCATCGGCCGGAGCGTCGTCGCCGCGGGGGACCCGGAGTGGCGGGTCACGGGGTTCTCCAACCACCACAACCACCAGCTCCTGGGCCAGGACCAGGTGCGGTTCCTCCCGGCGTACCGCGTCGTCTCCGGCGCCGACAGGGACCGGATCCTGACGTTTGCGAAGTCGGGGATCTCCGTGCAGCAGATGATGAGGATAATGGAGCTGGAGAAGCGCGTCGAGCCGGGCAATCTCCCCTTCACCGAGAAGGATGTGAGGAACCTCATCCAGTCGTTCAGGAAGTTTGATCAGGAAGAGAACGTCGATCTGATCAAAATGTGCAGAAAATTTAAGGAGAAGGATCCCGATTTCAAGTATGAATTCACCAAAGATGCGAACAACCGTCTTGAGAACATTGCCTGGTCGTTTGCATCGTCTGTTCAGTCCTATGAGATGTATGGTGATGCTGTTGTATTTGACACAACTCATCGGTTGACTGCTCTGGACATGCTGCTCGGGATTTGGGTTGGATTGAACAATTATGGGATGCCATGCTTCTTTGGTTGTGCCCTTCTAAGGGAGGAAAATGTGCAATCCTTTGTATGGGCATTGAAGGTACAACCCATTCAGGGTGAAAACTCACTATCTTGTTTTTAATGTTTCTCTTAGCTAATATTTCTTTTTGACAGGTATTTCTCAACTTCATGAACAGAAAAGCTCCACAAACAATACTGACAGATGAAAATATGTATCTCAACGAAGCAATTGAAAAGGTGCTTCCAGGCACAAAGCATGCCCTCTGCATATGGCTTATTTCAGCCAGGTTTCCATCTTGGTTTGATGCAGTTCTCGGTGAGCTTTACAATGACTGGAAAAATGAGTTCTATAGGCTGTATAAAATGGAAAGCACAATGGAGTTTGATCTTGGGTGGAATGACATGGCAAACTGCTATGGATTAAATGGAAATAGGCACATTGCTAGTCTGTTTGCATCACGAACTCGTTGGGCATTGCCATACTTGAGAGGGCAGTTTTCCGCAGGACTGCTTGCTTCTGGAGTAACCTCAAAGTCAATAAATGCCTTCATTCAGCGATTCTTGAGTGCTCAGACACGCCTAGCCCATTTTATTGAGCAGGTGAGCTCCTTAGCTTAACAAATGACATTTTTCTTTAATGTGTTTGACTTTGATCTTAGAATGTTCAAATACCTTTTTATTTACAATTCCGTCAACTTCCCCAAGTCAGTTCACCTATACTTGATGGTAGCATAAACCCCTTGTTTGTGCTTTCTTATTGTTACTTTGTATAAAGTAAAAGGAGTTTGCATTACATTGCTCATGTTTTTGCATAGGTCGCAGTATATGTTGAACATAACGACCAGTCTGAGGAGCAACAAATGATGCAACAAAATTTGCAAAGCATACCCTGCAAAGCATCAGCTCCAATGGAAGCGCATGCGGCTGCAGTGCTCACTTCCCATGCGTTCTCTAAGCTACAAGATGAGCTTGCTGCGGCTTCTCAGTATGCATCATTCCACTTGGAAGGGAATATCTTTCTTGTTCGTCATCATACCAAGACAGATGGTGGGTGCAGTGTGAGATGGAGCCAAAGAGAGGAGCTAATCTCTTGCAGCTGCCAGATGTTTGAGTCTGCTGGGATCCTCTGCCGGCATGCCCTCCGTGTGATCTCGACTTTAAACTACTTTCAGATCCCGGATCACTACCTCCCAGTGCGATGGCGCAGAACCCAGCCATCTCCTTCCAAGTCCTTGAATGGTCCTCACTGTGGCGAGTCACCTGAGAGAGTGAGAGCATTGCAGTCCATGTTGTCAGCTCTGGTGACCGAAGCTTCCAAATCCAATGAGCGGATGGACATCGCGACGCAGGAGGTCTCGGGCCTATTGTCGCGGATAAGGCAGCAACCTGTCGTCGTGCACGTTTCAGGTGATGGCGTCCACAAGCAGAGGTAGCTAAACCGTTCACTCCATGAGTGAGTGATAACTGACAACTTGAAACCTGTGTGAGGCTCGTGCAACATGTACATTTGGTAGATTTTTTAGGGCAACCATTTTCTTTAGCTGAGAACGCAATTCTGCTGGGCTTTGCAGTGACCATTTTTTTTTCTTTTTTTCACCTGCATTCTTTTGCTGTGCACACATGGCTATGCGCGCATTTTGACTGCATGCTAGTCACCGCAGTTGTGAAGCTGATTTCATGTCATTGGAAGTTGGAAGTGACTGTAGGCTGTTATTGAATTATATGGTTAAACTTTTGTGTCAGCTGTGACAGCCGTCTTAGCTCAGCCGGTAGAGCGCATGGCTTTTAACCATGTGGTCGTGGGTTCGATTCCCACAGACGGCGTTGTCTCTTTTTACTTTTTTCCTTAGTTGGTGAAATTGTTTTCTTTACGTTTTTTTTCCTTAGTTGGTGAAATTCTCTTATCAGAGTGTTCGTTTGGTTATCGGCTAAGCTTTGAACAGAGTATTCTTTTGGTTATCGGTTAAGCTTAGTTGGTGAAAATCTCTTATCAGTGTTCTTTTGGTTATCGGTTAAGCTTTGAACAGAGTATTCTTCTTTTGGTTATAGGTTAGGCTAGAACTGTAAAGTATCATCACATCATTCAAAAGGAACAAAGTTTGCAAAATTCCAAATCAGGGCTAGCATGACCCATCTTCCCTGGCACAGTGAAAAAAAAAGGATGTAGCCAACACTGGTTTAGTCTGTAAATCGTATGTGTAATCCTTATAAACAAGTGTTCTCCGCCAAAGCAACACATCAAGCCTGTCCTAGCAAATCGCAACGAACTAAAGTGCTCCAGAAAGAAATCGAGGCTAATCAAGAATCGGTTGCCGTCGCCGCTGCCGCACCGGCGATGCACCGGGGGCTGGACTTGAACCCGACGGCCGGGAACGACTTCTTGAGCGGGCCGATGCGGACGGTCACCTCCCCGCCGGCCGCCTCGACGCCGGTGACGGGCACCCAGGCGAACAGCACGCGGACGCGGACGCCCTCGAGCCCCGTGACCCGCCCGGGCGCCACCGCGCCGGAGAGCTTGATCCCGTAGCCGATGCGGTAGCCGCCGGCCTCGACCACGCAGCCGCCGCCGTCGAGGAAGAGCTGGAAGGAGCCGTCGTCGTGGAGGAGGTACCGCCGGACGGTGTCCGGGAGCAGCGCGCGCGGGAGGCCGAACCTGTCCATGAGCTCCGGCACGGTCGGCGGGTCGTAGGGGTCGGCGGCGGAGGCGGTAGGGACGGCGAGGCCGGCGACGAAGAGGAGGAAGGTGGAGGCGGCCGCCGCCGCGGCCGCGGCCGCGCTGACCATTGGGATTGGTGGTTGCTTTTGCTGGTTGGCTTGTTTTGGGCGTTGGTTCTTCTTTTTATTTGGGCTGGGTTTCACGGATTCGGATCGAAGGTGGAGGAATCTTGAGATATTCTGTTTTGGCGGAGTGCATAGTCCAAAAATGCATGAAATGAAAAAGGAAATTAAACCCCCGTTCCTGGTTCTAAACCAAAATTTAAATTTAAAATTTAAAATAGAGGTTGATTTTGGTTTTTTTATCGTAGTTTATTTTTAGGCATTTGATTTTAGATTGTAATTACATTTATATCAAAATTTTGTCTATAAGTTATTTTTTAGTAGCTAATATAATAAACAGTTTTACTGTGCTTATTAAAAATGAAACAATAAAATCGAAAATGGAGCAAAGAATAAGAAATGCCATATGAGCAAGGTTACTTAAAAATTTCTTATAAAATCCTTACAGACAAAGCTAACTGTTTAATTTAACTATATTAGTAAATTTCTAACTTTACTCACATCATATAACAACAGCGTTTATTAAAAAAATTGTACAAAAGATTGTATATAAGCCAGATGAATCATACCGACCAATTTCTCAATGCAGCCATGTGCGATCTTAGAAGTGATTGCTGCTTGGCATGCTGTAGAACTTTTAACCTGTTTTTATTTTTCCATTTCAATACACATATTAACTCAAACAGAGGACATCTCCACCGAGAACGTGACCACGTCAAGTTCACAAACTGAATCAGTGTTATAAGAAACAATAACACGTGCCTAGCCTCAGGGGCGGATTTGACATGGGGGCGACGGGGGCTCGAGCCCCCGCTACTCCCGTTTAAACCATTAGAGCCCCCACGAAGCTTCCCCTAAAATTTATGGTAGAGATCAATAGCAAGAGGAGACTGAAACTCTATCTAACTTGTTCAGACCCCCCTAATATCGCTGGCTAGATCCGTCACTGCCTAGCCTATCAACTTAATTACCAAGTGAATATGTTCTTAGAATTTTATAAGCATGATTGACTGATTGGGATACTACTAAATGCTTGTGATATTATTGTGCTTAAGAACAAAAGACAAGATGAAAAAATATTGTCTTTGCCTCCACCTCCTACATAACGGTGGATTCAAAGGAGGATAGTCGTTGGTCCAGAAGTCTATTTGGAGCGTATAGTCTTGATGGAAAGGTCTTAAAGTCTAATTCAAATGGATGCAGCATCATCTCTAGATTCCTCTCCAGTCGGCTGTAGCTGCCAAAACAGTACCGGGATATCAAAATCAACCGATGTTGTGCCACCGGTTTTTGGGCCGTAGCCCCATGTATCAAGTTGAGTTTGTTAGGGACACATCTTAGGGTTAGAGTACGACCCCAAATCATCCTCTCACCTATAAATTTCTCTTAGCCGCCATATCAGCTTAGGTTTTTTTAAGATGAAAGTTATGTAATCTTGTGATCGATTAGATCGCCAATCTGCTTGATCCAGAACCCTACCTTTTGATACTATTGATGTTTAATCCTATATCATTATTCCGCAATTTGAGTTGCTTGTTATCTTGTTGTTGCTAGTTTTTAATTGCTTGTAGAAATAAACACCCTTGTGGTTGGGCTGACCATGCATCCATTTAGATCATGTATGCCTCTAGAGTCAATATAATGATGGCTAAGACGAGACTTTCTGGATAATTATAATCGGATCACCAACGTTGCTCTATCACTCTAAAACTTCTCTAACCTTTGATACCCTTGTACATGTATTGTGGTAGATACCAATCCAACTAAGGTCACGCGCGTTTCGTAGTTGGTTAGAAACAACGCAGAAAAAGTAGTAATAGATTAATATAATATTAATTAATTAATATTTATTAAAAAAAGAAAAATAGATTAATACGATTTTTTAAAACAACTTCACTTATATAAAAATTTTAAAAAACACATCGTATTATCGTTTAGAAAATATGCGCGTAGAAAACGAGTGAATCTAGATATCCCACGTAAAAGTAGCCGATTTTGTGGAACACAACCGCAGAGTTCAGAACGTGCTGATCCCTTTGGTTGGTTGTTGAACATGACTAGTGTTCACCGTTGTTTCCTGAAACCACAGCAGATATTTACCGATCATTGATCAGGAGTTTATACACTTGTCATGATCCTATTTGCTTTATTTGCTAAACTTCCATATCCAAATTGACGCGCGAAATGAACAGCAATTCAGACGGATTTGCCACCTACTATTGCTTCCATTTCCTTCCAAGTGATTCTCTCAGCTCGACAGGTTCGAATGCTTGGTGCTACAACATCGATCGAAGTGTGTCGGATCACCAAGATCCTGAACAATCTAGTGGTAATTAAGATGAAAAATAAATTGCTACTGAGTTCTTCAGCTTCTAGAGCAGTAGGAATGCAGTAAGATACACCGATCATCGTTGTCGTCAGTGGATGATGGATAGTTGGAAATGGATGGCGTCAGCTCTTGTAGCTCTCGGCGAAGTAGGCGAGGCAGCCGACGAGGGCGGCGTTGGTGTACGTCGTCGGCTCCGACCGGTCGTAGTCGCCGCGTTCGTCCGGGAACGCGTCGTTCTTGTCCGGCCCGCCGATGACTGCGCCGGTGTGGACGTTGGGGTTGGCGCCGGCGGCGTTGAAGTAGCTGCTGAACCCCTCCTGGCATCCGATGCGCGCCGGGTGCGCCGCCACCGACGGCATGGACGCCGCCCTGTGGTGTATCCTCTGCGGGAACCGCGCGCCGTAGCCCACCATGTACGACATCCCCTGCGGGTTCGCGCCCAGTATGTAGTCCACCTGAGGAAAGACGGCCGGCGCCCGGCGGCGAGGCGAGCAAGTTCGTCATCGATTGGACGAGCCGCGGGAGGGAGGGAGGGAGGAAGAAGACGACGGCGTCGGTAGAGGCGGTAGGGTACCTGTTTCTTGGCGAGAGCTCGAAGGGTCTTGG